>NC_139046.1:25520968-26720968 GCF_965140915.1 Aythya marila
GCAGAGCTCCGGTGTTGTTATCAGCCTGTCCTAACGCCCCTGGAAGAGTTTGGCACTCTGGTGCTGTGGCAAGCCTCGTCACTGAGAAATCAGGGTGGCCACCCTGCCGAGGCACAGGCAATCTAATAATACATGCTGCCTGCCCCATCCACATAGCCTCAGGCTCTGAGCGTGCTCCTCATGCTCCCAGGCCAGTTTTTGGCTCAGATGTGGGTCTGTTAACTGTTCCCCTCAGCTCCCACCCTTCCAATTTGCCAGGATCTTTTCTGGCAATGAAAACCACCTTGGCTAAGTGCAGGACCCCGGGGAGCACAGGAAAAAAGCCCATGCAATCGGGTCTTCTGCCTCCAACATCCCAAGCACGACTGGTCCCTCATGTGCAGCCACACTGCATTGCTCTCTGCTGCTTAATTTGCTGTTTGCTCCCACTCTGCAAAACCTCAGCCTCTACTTCTTCTGGATTTCTTCCTCCCATGGAGGATTTTTTCCTTCGGCTGTAACAGATAATATTTTTCCACTCTGAATCTTTTCATAGTTCCTGCAAATGCTTAGTTTCTGGGGACTTCTACATCTCCATTTCAACCCCTCCTTGTACCAAATCAGCTTCAATCCATCCCTCAAGTCCTGCCAGCACTCGGTAATTTATGAAAACACTCAGAACCAAAGAGAACCCCTTTGATTTTGCTTAAGTACCAGCTTAAACCAAAAAGGGCAGCATACGACCAGGTATGAGAAACTGCAGCATAATCCGTATGCACAAGGAAGCTGAAAGAAAGCTGGACAACAAACCAATGCAGGCACCGGGGAAAAATTCTCCAGTGTTTGATCGTGTGGCCTCGGTGCTTTTTAAACATCTTTCTTTTTCACACAACTGCTATATAAATTGTATGGTCATAAATGTCCCAAGTGATGGATGTGTAGTATATAAAATCAGCTATAAACTGGATTTTCTGTACTACTTCACCCATCACATGCACATTGCATTTGCTGTGCAGGCTGCTGTCTAGCATGTAGTCTCAGACAAAGCTGACAGCAGCAGCATTTTTCTTTCAGGTAGAAGGAAAAGTGCATTTGAACGTTTTCTCCCAAAGCCTAGAGGCTGAATTAAGTTATAGGAATGGCTCCCGAGGAGGTACAGAAGAACCAGGCCTAATATAAAGACCATATTTGGAGCTTAAAAGGAGCCCGAAAAGCTCGCTATCCTCCCGCTGCTCTGAAGTGTATGCAACCCCCTAGAAAGTAAATACATAAAACACATAAACCAGAATGGTGCTGACAGCTTTAAAGCACCAGAAAGTCAAGCAAGTGTATCTGGTGCCAGGCTCGAGAAGGTGTATCTTGCAATTTAAAAATAGAAGTATTTTTATATAAGAAAAATTACATTTACACTCCTCTTGGGTAGCTTGAGTTTTTCCTTTAGGCTTCCCAGACAGCCTGCCAAGGGCTTTCAACTGTGTCAAAACAGGAGAGGGGCTGAGACCTGGAACTTATGGAGCTCTCATTGCCCCGAGTGGAATCTCATTTTTGCATATTCTCACACGGACTGGCATCGGCTTTTCAGTTTCAATTTTTTAATAAAGTCTCAGATATCTACTCAAAGTCGGCTCTGGATCAAGGAACATAAGTGCTTGGCCACCTTGTGAAAACTATACTGCCATAGGGAAGCACCTCAGAAGGCTGCAATTAGAGCCTATCTGCTTTAGGGAAATTTGCCATTCAAGTAACAAGCATAAACACGCCGCAGAGGGGAAGGCAAGGTTGGCACCAGCATTTTACCCCAGGAATTCAAAGTCATCTCCTGAGCTGGTCTCATCCCAAGCAAAGGAGGAAACAGCCCCCACAAGGGGAGTGCGCTTGCACAGAGGGACTTCTCCACCAGGATAGCTTTTATTTCCTGTAGTTAATTGGGTATTAATAAGTTGTAACCCTCGTAAGTATAAACTGAATGATAGTCATAAATGAGCAGAAGACCAGGAGCCTGTTCAGTAGGTGGGTGGCTGGTACCAACCTCCTCCTAACACCCTCTGTGTCACTGCAGGGGACAAATTGTCCTGGACACTCCACAGCAGCACAGGTAAGGCAGTAAGGAAGCTCCAGTTTCCTCATAACCACGGGAAGTTCAAAGCTGTCAAGACAGGAGGCTGCAGATACTGCCTTAACAATGAAGACTGCTCTGTTTGGAGCAGCATCCTCAAAAATCAGATGATACTGCACTGATTTCTCATTTTATCTGCTAGCCCTCAATGACAAGCTAATCCAGCTGGTTTAGCCAAGCCACAGCTCTCAATGTCATGTTTCAAGTGGCCACCCCAGACTGGAGAGCTTTACATCCATCCGTGGTATGCCACGGATGCCACTCTCCTCAGAAATGAGCACGCGAGGCATTTGCCACCAGACCAGGAGCTGCTCTCTAACTGTGACGAGTTACTTCAGCTGGTTTTCAGAAGGGGGGAAATATACTTTTTCCATCCAGTAACCTCTGCTGCACACCCAAGAGCCTGCCTCCTGCCTGCTCCCTGCTGTTCTCATCATTAGCTTCCCGGAGAGAGGAGCGAGACTTTGGCAGGGCCTCCCTGCTGGCACGAGGCTCCCCCAGCCTCGCCAGGCCAGGAGCGCTTGCCACAGCTCCTCCGGGCCTGCAAGCAGCCCTTCCTCGCATCAGGAAGGGAGGAGATGTCTCCTCCTGGGTGCTGGAGAGCAGGCTCAGAGACCAGGACTCGGGGAGGGCATGTCCCGACTCAGCCTTCTTCCTTTTCCACCCCAAAACCAGCCGGCACCTCCTAGCAACTGCCCTGCCCAAACAGAGCCCTCCCGGAGGAAGCTCCCTGCTCTCCAGGGCTTAGCTGTACTGAGCCGTCTGCGCCGTGTCTCAGCACCTTGTACCACAGCTATTTCCTTTCCCCTTGCCCGGCTTGCTGCGAAAATGCTTTGCAGGTCCCGGTCACAACTTCTGTTTTTTTTTTTGGGGGGGGAGGAGGAAGGCCTTGCTTCCTTACCCCAGTGCACGCATCCTGCCTGGGCAGCACGGTCTCGGGGGCAGAGGTGGGTACGGGCTCAGCACCCGGGCACCCGGCACTCCGCTCCCCCAGGAGGGACCTTTGGGTGGCAGCAGCAGGTCCCTCCCCACGGGCTGCTGGCCACAGGGACAGGTGGCCACAGAGCAGGCAGGCGTCCAGCCGGAGGGACAGGGGCACGAGCCCTCTCCACCCCGTGCTAAACAAACAGGAATTCTTCCGATACTCCAGCCTTAGGAAAACAAAGCTGTTTCCATTTAGCTCGGCTTCTGGGCTGAGGTGCAGCTCCACCCGCGCAATCATCCGGCGGGGCTTTGCTTCCCCGGGCAGAGATTCAGGCTGAGATCAAGACGAGGGAGGATTTGCTGCTAGCCCGTGCTGGGAGGGCCTCTAACACCCCCAGGATTTTGCTCTCTGGAGCACTCCCTGCTCCAAACAGCTCGGGCCGGGGCCTCCTGGCTTGTGGCAGGTCCCCGCACTCCCTCAGCCGCCCGGCTCCAAACCTCCTCCTCACCATCAAGGGACCTGGGGAGTCACACTCATCTCCCAGCCTGTGCTGTAAGGAGCAAAACCTTGAGCATCACCAGCTCCAGAGCCACCAAAGCGATCCCAGAGCCGCCCATCTCCGAGCCATGCCTTCTCAGCAGGTGCTGAGCCAGGAGAAGGCTGGTGCCAGCTGAAGCTCCTCGTCTTGAAGGAACCACTGCTGAGAGCCTCCCTCGGCAGGACTGCCCAAGGCCAGGGCACAGCAGGCAGCTCTGGCACAGGCTCTGTCTCACTGCAGCACCTAGCACACGTAGCTGGTTTCCTGCACTCCACGAAAAGCTGCCCAGTGCCAAAGGTGGGATATCCTGCGATACAACACAGGAACAGGGCACTCCCAGCTCGTGTGCCCAGTACGAGAGCTCACAAGACAGGAGGACAAGGCACCACACCGAATCCCACGGACTCCGCCAGGCAGACAGATTTCATCATTTTTCCTCAGCATCTCAGTAGCAACTTTAAATTTAAATCGCTGGCAAGTCTGACCAGCTGAGGTTAAGAAACCATTTTAAGCCAGCCCCACCTCTCAGGGAAGTGGGGAATATTTTGGTCCAGAAATTTTCTGAATAACCCCTGATGTTGCTCTTCTATCTCTGTCTGCAGGCTCCCTTCAGAATACATTGGAAGCAGAATCAGCCCCATCTCTGCTCAGAGAGCAGGTCTCTGGGGAGGATTCGTGTTTTTTGCTGCGTGTTTGTGCAGCATCTACTACAGCATTGTTCCAGTACATGACTTCACAGCTTCTGATTACCACCTCAGTACAAACAAACACATATAGAGCCAACATATACACAAACAAACAAAAACAGACAGCACATTCACTCACGTGAGGATTGATTTCCTGTCTTGGCACAGCACGATGTGGCTTGGAGGTCTATGAGCTCCTACCCTTGCGCAATTCCTCCTTGTTAGCAATGAGAACGTGCAGGCAGATTGGGGACTGATTGTTTGTCCTGGATCTCAAAGCCACCTCACAACAACTGTGACCTGGAACCACCAGTGCCCTCACCCCCTACAGCTTCTTCTATACTTATAAGCAAATCAGACGAGCAAGGCAGGTGCTGTGGGACCACAGTGGGCTCACTACAAGAGGTCAGTGTGCCACCAGCATGACTCTTCCTTACCCAGGAGACCGAGGACTGGAAAATCTACCTAAGCTGCTCCTCTCAAAGTGAATTGAACCCCAGTGAAGGTGAGCCTGTATTGCCAGCACCTAAGAAGCAATCCTTGTAATTCCGAGCAAGACCTACCCAGTCGTGGGATGGCCAATATGCCTCTTGCCTTTGTTGCTACAGGCCACTTGTATGCAGAAAGCCTGATGGAGAAGCACAGAAAGCACTTCGGTGGTAGCACAGAGACAGATGAAGTTGCAACTGCAAGAACGAGGCTCCAAGTTCAGACTGGTCTGAGAGCACAGTTTCATGAGACAAATGTCCATTCTAGTAAGTGGCTTACCCCAAAAGGGAAGTCCACCCCATTCCTTCCCCTCACTGCTGGCTTTGCAACACTTCTGGCCTTTGTGCTTTGAATTACCCCACTGCAGGGGCAGAAAATCATCCTTAAATCTGCTGTGTTAGTGTTTGCTGGCTTATAGAGCACAGCCAGCTCACCCAGGGGCCAGATGACAGCAGTGGCAGTGCAGAGGAAGCAGTGGGAGGGCACAGCTGGGTGCAATGTCAGCAGAAGTGCACCTTTGGCTGTGGACTTTCAGGCAGCACAGCCTGCAGGGGGAACTCCCTATTACAGTGCTCCATGGCTAGCTGGCCGAAGGGGATACTCCAAAATAGCTGGGAAAGAACCCATCAAATAACTGCGAGACTTTTCAGCCATGCCAGTTGTATGCCATATGCTACATTGTCCATGGACAAAACCTAAGCGGCTGGATTGTATGAGAAAAAGCCCAGGGGCTGAAGGGAGGAGCACAGACGGGGACCAGTGCCAGGGTGCAGGCAGCCCCCCACCAACCCGCACAGCACGGCCAAGGACGAACATCCAACGCTCTCATTGAAGTGAGGGATGGGGTGATGTCCTGTGGGGAACGAAGGAGGAAAGGCATGGCACGGTCCTTAACGGCATCCTATTTCCTTGGGACTGTGCCAAGGGATTTAAGGTAGAGCAGGCAGCTGGGCATTCAGCACTCCCAGCCCAGCACTCGCTAGGCGCTGTGTCTGTCTGGACAGCACCGCTCTGTCGGTGCCTGCACAGTCCCGTGTCCTCCGCACGGAGCCTGAGGTCATGTTCCTAACTGGGAAAGCCTCAAACAGGTGGCGTATCTGCAGGGGCACCGCTCTCCCTCCCCTCCCGTCCTTGCACACAGAGAGGTGGGAGGAGGTCACTGCCGTGGGGAAGCTCGTCGGGAGCCAGTGGGATCACGGGCATGTGCTGAGGCTGCCTGCTCACTTGTGCACCCAGCCTCTCCCCAGCAGCAACAGCATGGCCTTGGCCACCTCTCCCCATGAGTATCACCTCAGCCTTGCTGAATCTGGCTCTCATTAGCTAGCCTTTCATTGGGGCACCGAGATATGCTGGCTTCAGTGAACTGCCTCGTGTCAGTCATCCCTTTTCAGCCATTTGAGCCCCTCCAAAATTGTAGATGTCAAAGAGTGCGTGTCCAGAAATGTCTCCAGCCCATACATTGCCTCTGCTTCAGAAGAGACAAAACCACAACAGCTACTGAATGCAAAGAGCACTTTAAAATCAACTGCAAAAATGCAGAAAACCGAAGCCCGAATTGCCCATTCCCCAGGCAGCTCCAAGTAATGCCGATAGAGAAAGTCAAAACAGCTCACAGAGGAAAAGGAGAAACTGAAATAACCCCATCATCTGGCACCTCCAGGGCACATAATTTGCTGCAATGGCTTCTTCACTGTTACTGAGAGACTTCTGCTGGAAGCCATGTGCAAATTCTCAGCCGTGGTGGCTACCAGCAACGAGTCTTTCAGGCCCAGCAACTGGATAAGCAGCAGCAAGAAAGACACGGGCCTCTAGGAGTGGGCTTAAGAGTCCATGGACTCTTACAAAGAAGCCAAGATGATTTCTTTTGAAAAAATGTGTGGGTTCTTCTATACCAGCAGGCACTATCACCACATCTCCATCCCCACCAAGCGGCCTGAATAGTAGAGGTACTTGTCAGGGAAAGGCACCTTTCATGCCTTTACTGCCTCCTTAGTGCCTTTCCCAGAGGCTGTGGGGTCTCCCTCCTTGGAGATCTTCAAAAGCCACCTGGACGTGGTCCTGGGCACACTGCTCAAGGTGGCCCCACTGGAGCAGGGGGTTGGACCAGGTGACCTCCAGAGGTCCCCACAGCCTCAGCCACCCACAGGTTCTGTGACTGATTCTGCCTTTCATGCCTTATTCTATAAACAAAGAACCCTCATCTCCAGAGGGACTTCACAAAACACAAAATGTGGAAGAGAACGAGAGCACCTCAGAACCGACTCACAGCAGCCAGGCTGAAGCCATAAGCTTTTCTTCACACAAAAGAAACAGACGGTGCCACAGCTATCATCTTGAGCTCAACAAGCTTCTTGCAGGGCCTCTCTTGAACAAACCCCTCTGAACACCAACAGCTGCACCTTTGCTTCAACACCAGTCTGCGGAGTGACCCACAGGATGGCACAAATGCAGGGAACACCCAGCACAGTAACGGCTGGAGTCTGAGGGGAGACACCTCAGAAGCACTGCACATATCATCATTTGGCTCAAATCCGCATTTAACAGCACACCTCAGATCAGTGTGCCTTCCCCCGGGTGCCACCTGCACATGGTGCCCTGGACACATCCTCTTCGGAAAGAGTTTTCACCCCACTCTTCAGCCCACCCTGCTGCCCCCGAGGCTGCTCGAAGGACAGGGGCAAACAGCTGCTCCCCTGTAGGACCACATCTCATTCCTGCGTGTGCCCAGGGACCATGACAGTGCACTGGGGACAAACTGGGAACCCTGGAGCAGACTTACCCAGTGGGTGCATGCCGCGGGACAGGCGCCTGAGCCCCTCGCGGGGACGCGTCCCTCTCGGCCGTGCCGGTCCTCCTCCGCAGGGAGCTGGCGGGGGGGTGGAGGGCGATGCCGGGCGGGTGGTACTCCTGCTCGGGGACGACTTCTTCACATCTGGAGCCCTGGAAGCCCGAGCGGCACGTACAGACCTGGGGCCGGCTGCAGGAGCCCTTGTTCTGGCACGGCGGGTCGCAGACAGCTGGGGAGACACAGGGAGGCAGATAGCAGGACATGAGGCTCCCGGCAGCAAAGGGTAGAGAGGTTTGTGTGCTACCTTTCTGCTTTATTCCGTTCTGCGGTCTGACTTGCACGGTCCTCCTGCCTCTCCCCCTTGCCAGCTCTCCCCCCCACAGCCGATTTTGGAGTCACCATGCCCAAATTCCTCCGCAGTTACAGGGACTTCCAGTTCATTAACTTCATGCCCAAACCACTCTCCAAGCCCGCGTGTGTTCCTAATTACAGCACATCAGCTTCAGTTTGCGCCCCGGGAGGAAAGTGCTGTTAATTATATGCTGGACCCTGACACTTCCCAAGTTAACAGATGCCAAATTGGGTTTATAACCCAGTCAGTGAGAGCCAGGGAAGCACAGCTCACTTGGGTAGGACCAGGCTAGATGTTCTGAGCAAGCATAATTGAGGAGGCACCGAAAACCGATGTCTTCCTTCAAAGAAGAGAGGAAGGTAAGTGCTGCCTGGCAGGAGGCCATGAAACCTCACCAGACAAACGTTAACCTCCAGCCACGTGGAAAGCCTGTGGATGAGCCGCAGTGTGCAGCTACCACTTCTGCTCCAGGCCCATTCCCCAGGAGTGCCCTGGGTGGCCGCAGGAGCCAGTTTGATGTCCCAGCACCTCCACACACAGCTGCTGAGGCTCCACGAGCACCTCTCTCCCTTCCTGGTTATGTTCTCACTCTGCATCCATCGCTGGGGGATCCAAGCAGGTCTGTCAGACATGCTGCTTTTCTGGACAACAGACACAGAGAGCTCTAGCCCTGTGTGCCATGCCCACATCACCCCACTGGCACCAAGCAAGGGAAGTCCCCGTGCAGACTCCAGGGTCCTTTCACTACAGCATGGACCGTTCCCTGACCCCAAAACTGGTCTTCCATCAGCTTTTCCTAATTGCATCAGCGTTACATTGGCTGGAACACTTCATTTGACCTTTATTTTACCGTGTTAAAGCTCAGGAAGAGAGACAGATCAAGGGAAAAGGGAGAACCCAAGCCATGGAGCACTGTATAGGCTAAAGCCAGAGCTTTCGATGAAATCCCTCAGTAAAATAAATCAGCCTCTGCTGCAGACTCTGGAACATGGACAGAGTCCTAGTCAAGCAGGAATGAGCTGTCTCGGGGAAGCCTGGCAGTCCAAAATTTGAGGTCATTTATAACAGCTCAGCTGTGATTTAAATGGGCTGCCAGTCCATACCATTATCTCCCAACAAACGCCTATCTCAGCAAGCTGCACCACCCCAGGAAGCCTGCCGTGCCCAACAGCCACTTGGAGAGCTGAAATCCTGCAGAGCAGGGACCCACCGGAGCAGCAGCTCCAGATCCAAGCCACAGCAGCCCTCACAATGTCTCCCATGCACAGCTGTAACGGTGGCATGGGATGTAGGCTCTGTCCCTTGGCAGCAACAAGCCACCAGGCACTCTGGAAGTACCTGAGGCAGCCAATATAAAAGAGAAAGAATGGAATGGGATCAGCCTTCATGCAGGATGGGCGGGGAGCGGCCCTAGCTGAAATACTCCAGGATTAATCCACTTCCCTGCTTCTTTTGGAGACTCAGAAATGACTTGAAAGAGCTTTCAAAGGTCGCTGGTCTTCACTCAGTCTAGATGTGCAAGGCAGGAAGGTCAGAGCCCTTCCAATTCGAAATGTGAAAATCATGAGTCAGACCCCCAAAACCATAAAATTGTCAGAAGAAACAAAACAGTTAAATATACATGTGTATATATATTTGGAGTCTTTCTTTTTGCTTTCTGGCTTCTGAGCCTAGGGGTTGCTCAGAGATGTCCCTCCCCAGCTGCAGGGTTATGAACACTTTCTGGTGAGATGAAATCCCCTCTTTTCTTCTCATTGTAAGCACCTGCTCCTGAAGGCAGGGCTTTAAGGAAAGTGAAAACAGGTATCTCAAAACTCTTTATAAAAGGATAAGATTGGGAGGATGCTGCAGGGATAAGTGTGGTGTGGCTCTAGCCACCCAGCTAGGCAAGGCAGCAGGATAGTACACGGAGTCCAACCTCCCACCGCCTTGCACACACACCTGGCCCAGGACTGAGCAATGATGTTGCTCGAGGTCTAGGGCAGTGGTGCAGATCTTCACTGTAGGCTCTCTGAGCTGCTCTCATGCTCAATCCCATTTAACTGTGGGAGAACCTGTCCATCAGCCACAGGAAAACTGGGAAGGTGCTGAAGGACTTGTACCACTGGGGAGGTTTAGTCTACTTTTTCATGGAAAAGCTTGCTTATTGATGCAACTCAATATATGTAACCTCAGTTCTAACCTAAAGCTCTGACGTGTCAGCAAACCCAGAAGGGAAGGACAACTTAAGACAAGTGAGAGATTTGTGCATGCTGACAGGCAGGTAGATCAATGGCAATGTATGAATAAGAGATTGAAAACATAACTTCAGTGAAAAACAGCCTGTACTAAAAAAAACCCTACAGTCACTGCACAGAGGACAGACAGAAGGAGAGGGCATGTGAATATCATCTCTGCTTTGCAGATGCAGAGAAGCCCCAGGTGCTAATGCAGCTGTCTGAAGACACACTGTGAGACCAAGGCAGAGCCAGCGACAGACCCTGGGATCCCTGCGCCTTCATCGAGCATCTTAACCACAAGCCCATCTGTACGAGATTAGAAAGTGCATGGATTTGTTTAGTCCTTCCCAACATGCTAATTTAAAAATGCTTCCTTTAAACTTTAAAATACCCATGGCAGAGAAAAACTCTTCCTGCATTACCAGGCTGCCATCCTGGGAAGCAGCAGAGAACCACGACACATACTGCTGATGAGGGTGGAGATGGACAGGCTAATATTGGGAGGCTGAGCAGAAGGATTCCCCTTCTGCTCAGGGGAAGGAATCTGTCAAGGGCAAGGAATCTGTCTGAGCAGGGAATGATGAGGTGATAGGGAACAGCTAAATTATCTATGAGATTGCCCTCCTTAACTCCGTTAGCTTGCTTTCACCCCACCAGTGTCCCCAAGTGAGACAGTTCTCTTTTTTTATCTTCCCAGTCATTGATCCTCTGAAAAAAAACCCAAGTCCTCACTGCCCTTCAGCCCTAGAAGCTTAAGGAAAAAAAAAAAAAAGGCTGGAGAAATCTGCCCAAAGCTTGAGTTCAGCCATGTGTGGAGGGTTTTGCAAGAGGAAAGTCCCTGGAAAAAAGTGTCCCTGGAGAAGGAAGATGTCACTGTGCGTGGTAGGCAATGGTGATTAGATTAAAGCAAGCGTTTGGCCCACTCTCCTCCTGTACCCAGGCTCGGATGGACCAAAACCCAGGCCCTGCCCATGAGCCGACTGCCAGCTTCTTCCCTGCTTCACCACACTGAGAGGTTCCCCCAGCTGCGCTTCCACCCTGCTAACTTCCCTGATATGCCCCATATCAAAGAGCATGGGATCAGAATATAAACAACATTGCAGCACAGAAATTAACCCGAGTGGGCCATCCAGCTTGTGCTGGCAGCTTTAAACAGAGCCAAGTGTCCCCGGCAGCTTGAGCTCCAGCAGAAAAGCCCACAGGGGGAGGTAGCTGGGAACTCGGCGATGTTTACACACCACCGCTCTCCATCCAAGTCCTGCCTGATATTTCCCATCCCCTGTTGGGGTGACACTGTCAGGCCCGATCGTGTTGATGGTGTCCTTTTAATTAATCCTCAGGAACAGCGGCACCTGAGCAGGCGCTCAACAGCCTGCATGGCTGCGAGCCCAGATCCACGGCTCCTACAAAAACCCCTAATGAGAGAAAGATGCTGCCATTGCTGGCCTCCCGCTCTGTTTACAGACACTGTCTGGCAGCACAGCACGCTCTCTACCGTTTGGCTTCTGTGGACGAGAGGGGGGAAGAAAGCGAGAAAGGAGGTGAGTCAGCCCTTGGCCCCTCGCTCCCGAACGGCGATTGCTAATGCAATTATCCCGGCGCAGCCCAAGCACTGCGAGACCCCGCGGCAAACAACACCGAGCTCCTTCCAGCCAAACATCTGGGCAGCTGCTGCCACTCGAGCGAAGCCAGATGCTTGGGGGATGCCCTGGTGCTGCCCCCAGTGTGGGGATTGAGCCCGTCCCCTGCCCTGCCCAGCATGGGGTCCACCTGCAGGGTCCCGATGCTTTTGGGACATGCAAGCAGTGGTGTCCCTACTCACGTTTGATGCAGCGGTTCGTGCCAGGAGCCACGGTCCATCCCGAGCAGCACTGCCTCCCGCAGACGTTGGGCCTGAGCAAAGAGACAAAAGAGCGCGATGAGGAGGAGCAGGGGGAGCCGAGGTCTCTGCAGCCAGCACCTCTGAGTCACCCGCAAAATTATTTCCTGCAGCATCTGATATTTCCTTCCAGATGGACCAGCAGCTGAGATCAAAACCCATCGGACAAGGGCTGAGTTGTTCAAGTGCCTGGAAGAGAACCCCCCCGGGACGGCGTGAATGCGGCAGTGTGTGCCGAGCCGGCACGGCGCTGAGGAGCCACGTTCCTCCTGAGGGCAGTGGCAGGCCAGAGGCCTGCCATCTTTACAGACCTCATGGCACTGTGTTTTCTCCATGGCACTGGGGTGTAAATCAGGCCTCGTTCCCACTCTGGCCACAGCATTTCACCCATGGACACATCCCAGGCGGCTGCAGCTGAAGACAACGTGGCCTCCCCTGCCTGACGCGCCAGCAGCCGCGTCCTGCCATTGCTGTCTGCCTGCGGCCTGCCAGCCCTCTGGAGCTAAGCACCTTGTGCTGACGCTCGTTCCAGCAGGCTCAGCTCGTTTCCACGGCTGTTAATTCCAGCACTTTGACGCAAGGTCGCTTGGACTGCCCTCACACGGACAGCATCCTCCCCACCAGCACTTTCAGGTGGCGATCACCAGCCGCAGATGGCTGGCGGGGACATCGCTGCGCCCTGCAAAGCCAAAGCAGGCAGGCAGCCCTGCTTCCTCTGGCCACCTCGCCTATTGACACATCGATAAGGAGGAGGGATAACAAGCCACACGTTGTTCTCCAAGAGCATTTACTCACCGCAGAGGGAAAGTTTGGGGAATGCGTAACTTTTGTGTATCTAGGTAGAGGGGAGAGCACAGCTGTCAAATGATACAAAGTCAGAAATAGGCAGCCTGACGGCTCTGGAAAGCCTCTGGAAACCAAGTCGGGAGTGTGGTTTATTTCTAACGCTGGACAAGGCAGTTGGAGCTGCTGACAGAATTTACAGGAACCATGGAAACTTGTACATTTGTCTTCTGGATTGACTTTCACATGAACACAACAGGGTCAGAAGATGATCCTGCTCCGAACCAGCATCCTCAGGGCTCCTGCATTCCCACGGCATGAGATGGCGGTGCCAGAGGTGCCAGAGTTCAAGGTGTGGGGCTCAGGTTTCAGGAGAGCCAAGGGGGTGGGCAGCAGGCATGCCAGGATTGCCCTAAAAGCTGCCAGTAGAGACACAGTCACCACAGGTAGGAAGGGGAAGTGGTTTGAGAAGCCACATCATTTGTAAAGCATTATCCAGCCTTTCAGGACCAACATTTTGTTAACCCAGGTAGGTTTTACAGGGAAAAAGCACTTAAATTCCCTCGCTGTGGCTTCCTGCAAACAAGCCAAATTAATTCTTGCATCTGCTCACACCTGGAGGTCCAAGAAGCACAGCATGTTCACTACCAACACTGGGGCAAGGCTGTGAGCCACCCCTGGGCACATGGTGCTGCTCCAGGATGGCAAAACCAGCGGCAGGGTCCCTCCAGCCTGGTGTCACTGTACCCAAGCAGCTGATGGGCATCGCCCAGGGGACAGCAGCTCCCAAGGGATGATGCGAAGGAGCTGGCAGAGCCTCCTGGCGAGGGGAGCCATGAGGCACTGAGCCCCTGGCAGAGCTAGCACCGACGTGAGCCAAGGCCATGCTCCCAGCTTTGAAGCACTCAGCCTGCCTCCTGCTCGCCGTGCTGCCCTGCAAACTGGAGGCAAGGCAGCAGGCAGAGGAGAGCAGGCAGCAGAAGGGCAGTGGGGGGTGACACAGCTGGAGATGTTCCCAGGTGCTGGTACGTGTTTGTCTGCAACATCGGACTGCTGCAGGGTTCACAGGCACCCTCCAGAATACTTCCCAGCCCAGTTCAGTGCCGTGAAGCTTCCTCCCCGTCAAGCAGTGCTATTTGTGGTGCTGGATGCACCAGCATAACCCACAGCCTGGCAAAGGAGCGGCTGTAGCCAAGTCTTTACCAGCTGCTTCACTGCAGCAGCCAGAGCACGCCGTCAGGAGCAGGTCCCTGCCACGGGAAGGGGGACACAAGCACTCGGGGCGAGAAAAGGCAGCGAGATTTCACAGTGTTATTTGAAACCAGAGCCAAGCAACTGCAACAAGCGCTAGGGGGAAGGAAAAGCAGAAAACAGTAGTAAGATCGCAGCTTCACATAGTTTAAGCATGTGCACAGCCTTGGTGGCGATCACACGGTGTTTGTTTCTGCAGCATTCAGCAGAAGCATTTTTTCTCCATTTATTTGAGCT
The DNA here is from genome assembly GCF_965140915.1 of Aythya marila. NCBI lineage: Eukaryota > Metazoa > Chordata > Aves > Anseriformes > Anatidae > Aythya > Aythya marila. The sequence goes on from NC_139046.1 coordinate 25,535,211, forward strand.
GTAATCCATGCATCATCCTTCGACTTCACGCAGTGCTCCGCTGCCAGATACGCTGGCTCCATGCGAGTCATTCACAGCATCCTCACAGAAGGCCAGGGGACTATTAGATCACCAGGTCTGCCTTTATACGGCAGGACAGTGAACTCCATCCAACTGTGTATGAAATATCTGCAGGCAGACCCAGCGAAAAACATTAGCAAGAGGCTGCTGGCATCAAAGAGCCACTGAAAGCGCTCTGCCAAGTCCACATCAGCATTAACTGCCTCTGTGCCTGAGCAGTCCTAAGTGCACACTGCAGTGAGGGCCAATATCCCAAAAACCTGGGTGAAGCAGGACTATACAACTGCAGGCAGCGTCCACAACAGGAATTAGTCAAAAATTTTGTGCATTAGCCAACGCACAGAAAGAAAATAGGGGAGAGAAGGAGAAAATATGGGATTCCCAGCCTGTTAGCCCAGGATTCCCTGTCAATAAGCATCACATGCCCCCCAGAATTGTCCAGGCAGGTAGCAAAAGTGGAGGCTTCCACCCAGCTCCCTCTAGTTTTGGCGTGCAGCACGTGAGGATTTGTTCACAGCATCCTTTTGCATCCTTTCTCGTGCTCAGTGTTAGAAGATGGCAATTTTCCACGATACTTGCTGTGGCGTCAGAAGTCACCTCACAATGAGCCAACAGGAGAAAACACCAAAAGCCAGCTGTGGCAAGGCTTTCGGCTGGATGCTCCCGTGGGAGGGTGTGAGCAGGTCCCACCTGCAGCACAGTGAGCAGGGTACCGCACACATCCAAACAGTCCCTGAGAAAGAAACTCAGTTTGGGACATGCTACTGTCAGACAAAGTGGGAAGCCAATTCTGCAGAGGAGATACCACGCTAATAACCAGTTTTTTCAGCCTCATGACGCCTTTTCACAGTAAGCGTGGAGACCTGGGCAAGGCCCCTGGAGGTACCAGCAGAAAACTGTGACTTGGGAACCAGGAAAGGCATCCCACGCTGGGATTTTAAGCCAAAGTAACTACATAAATAAATAGCACTGGGGTGGAGAGCAGGCTGCAAAGCCACCTGAGGAAGGGAAAATGAAGGTTGACATACCAGAGAGCAGCAAGAGTGCAGTGCAAACAGCAGAAGAGAAAATATCCCACCTGGCAAAAAAATGAAACATCATAAAATGAAGTTTTTTAGGGGCCCTGCGTTTCCTGGATGGAAACGTGTCCAGTGCAGCAAGGGATGTAAGAAGATGGATGAGGTGGAAGGCCGGGAGTCTCACGGAGAGGCTTGGAGGCAGCAGCAGCTAGCTTTCCATGAGGAGCAACGCCATGTGGTTACTCACCGGCGGCGATTTTAGCTCGGCTTTCTCGTAGGAGCCAAAGACGGTAGGTCACAGGGAAGTTTAAAAAGTGCTGATTTGGACTCCAGAAGAGATGGAAAGCTACTGCCGACAAGCCATTAGAGGCATGTTCCAGAGTTCAAGTTCTCGGGGACCACAGCAAGCTCACTCCTCCCAGCCCTCACCTTCCAGAGCAGAGCAGAGGCAGAGTGCAGACAAAGCGCGGCTCCGAGGTGCAGCTCTTCGCTCCCCAGAGCCTGGAGGACACTGTCCCGTGCCCCAGGGAGCCACATCTCACTGATAACAGGCCAACAGAGCGGCAGCGATGGACACACCGTGACTGCTTCCTCAGAGGTTCTTCCGAACAGAGCATGAAGCTCGGGGCAGCTCGCCCCCCGTGGCAGCGTGGGCTGGCTGCTGGCACTGGGGGCAGCCTGGGGACCCCGCGGGACTGCAGGGTGGTCACTGGGAAGAAATGGGCTTCGTCTCAAGGGACCAGCCCCAGCTGAGCTACCACGAGACCCTAAAGCACGGCTGACAACACCGGGGCTGCAGAAAGGTTAAAATCCTCCTGAGCCCAGAGGACCCCAAACCCGAGTGAGCAGGACCGGGTCTCCCAAGGAATGTTTTCAGCGTGCTGTCCCTCTGGGCAGCTGGCAAAACAAGGCTAGAGGAGTCAGTAAGCCAACAGCTCGGGACCTGCCTGCCACTGCCTAGCTGGTAGCGGTAAGGACTTTGAGTATCAGACGTAATGGGGAAGAAAAGCAAGGCTGTGTTTACTGCTTCTGTGGAGTTGTAGGAAACCACGTGGGGTGCAGAAACTACACGGAGACAGCTCTGGCTTGAAACTTCGCAGGGAGACGAGTACGGGAGAGAGAAACCTCAGGGATGAAGCTGCCTTTTGCATTCTAGTGCAGATCCCTCCCCACCTTACAGAAGACCTTTCTGCCCGTGTTCAAGGGCAGTGAGCCCACAGCCTGCCCTCTGCTTCCCCCCACAAGGGCTCACGGGGGGAGTGGATGCGTGCTGCCACATGTGTCGGTCCCGCTGCCTGTGCCAGGGCTCTGGTGGCCGATCCATCTAGCAGGGGCACCCATCCCGAGGGGCATCAGCAGCAGGGGAGCACAGAGGGAACCGCAGAGCTGGGAGCCCAGGGAAAAGGGTTTCTCAGCGCCGTGCCAGACGACCCGCTGCAGCTCCCCTCGGCCGCCGAGCAGCTGGCCTTGCCATATGATCTCCTCTCCACCTCCACAGGGCTGCAGCCAGAGCCCGGAGCGGGACGCAGCCCTGCCAGGCGGCTCGTAGGAAGCCTCCCCCGGCCGAGCCAGCTGAAGCCATGGGAAGCTGCCGTGCGGAGCGCTTACAAGGGGCCCATTATGGGAGGAAGGAGCCAAGAGGCCAGCTACCTGCAGCACGAGCCGCAGCGCCCGGCCTCGCTCCATCCCTCGGGGAAAGCCGAGCCCCTGCAGCCCCTCTCGGGGCACCGAGCCCGGGGGAAAAAGCGGAGGGGGCGTCCCGCAGCCCGCAGCACGGCGGGGAGGCAGCCCCCGGGGGTCCCGCGGGGGTCCCGGCAGCCGGCACTTACCCCGCGATCCTCCCGGCGCCGCTCGGCTCCTTCGCCCGGGGCACGGCTCGGGGTCGGAGCCCGCTCCGGGGCCGCTGCCGGGTGGCCGCCAGCCCCTGCCCGTGGCCGTGGCCGTGGCCGTGTCCCCGCCGGGCCCCGAGCCCGTCTCCGCCACCGGGGCCGGGGGCTGCGGGCAGGGGCGCTGCCTCCGAGGGGGCTCGCTGCGGCCGGGGCAGCCCCGGCGCCGTGCCCGCAGCCCCCAGGGGCGCCGCTTGGCCCCGCAAGCGCCGGGGCTCGGCTCGCCGGGAGGCGCCGGGCTCCAGCCTGGCCGCCAGGTCCCGCTGGCAGTCGCCGAGCCCCAGCAGGATGGCGAAGGTGAGGGGCAGGACGCTGGCCGCGGCTCCCCGCATGCTGTCAGCCCGCGGGGCGGCCGAGAGCCGGCGGCGAGGGGTGGGCATCGCCCCGCCGGCTGCGCTCCGGTGCGCCCGGCGGAGCCGAGCCTCACTGCCCCATCGCCCCGCCGGGCTCCGCCGGCACCTGCTGCCCACCGGGCGGCCCGGCAGGAGGAGGAGGAGGAGGAGGAAGAGGAGGAGGAGGAGGAGGAGGAGGAAGGCGGCTCGTCGTCGTCTCCCCCCCCCCCCCGGCGCGCTCCGCGGGCAGCTCCGAGCACCTTCGCGCCCGCCTCTGGCACTGGCAGAGCCTGGAGGGGATGGAGGGTTTTATTTTTGGAAACCTCCCCCTTTTGTGTCTTTTTGATGCTGACATCGCCCCCCCCCCCCCCCCCCCGGAGGACACGGCTCGGCCCCCCTCCTTAGGAGAGGAGACATTCCAGCAACACCCACTTTGGCAAAGGGAAACAAACTACAACGGAGGAGCCTTAACCCCTGCCTGCCCGGGGAGCCCGGCCCGGCAGCGGCCGAGCAGCCCCCGCCGCCCCCTCCCCGCCCGCAGCGAGCCTGGGAGCCCCGAGCGGGACCGGGGGCGGGCGGAGGAACGAGCCCCCGACCCCAAATCTGGGGCTCTCCGCAGCCGCAGCAGCAGCGGCAGCCGGCCCGAGGCTCCCGGGGGCATCTCCCAGCAGAGAGCCGAGGCACGGCTCTCTGGATGCGGTGGAAGCGTTATTTGCCATCCCGTGCTGGCTCCGGGGATCTCCGAGATCTCACCCCCAAGCCCGGCTCAGGGTTTTCGTGCTTACTTGTGTAGGTCCGGGCTGGGAAAGGACCCACCCAGAAGCTCCAGGTCCTTCAGCTCAGTGGCACCTTCCAGGAGACAGCCCGCCAGCTGAGCAGACCTCCATCCCTCCCATCCGCCTCCCTGCGGGCACCTGGCTCCCAGTGACTGCCTTAAATGCCTTGAGAAGGACCGAGGGAAGAGTGGCAGGAGGGAGAAAGTGGCCAAAAGTCTCCTTTCAGCCAGATGTGCCAGCTCAGCCTGATCCTCTGCCACGTCCCTGCTGCTCTCCACTGCCCTTGGCCATTTTGGGCAGGAGCGAGTCCTCCTGGAGCAGCACAGGCTCCATCCCTGCCAGACAGCACGGTGTATTTGGGGTGGGCTCCCTCTGGCCCGCAGTGGTGGCTGTGAGCTCGGTGGGTGGCTAAAAACTTCTCTCTGCATCTCTGCACATGAGGAGAGCAAAGCAGTGCGCTGCGGGCACTCAAGGCGGGGAGATACCCAGCGGCGTGTGTCCCTGCAGTGTGTCTTGCAAAAAGAGGTGTCCTGCAATGCTCATCAATTTGGTTTTGTTATATCAGGGTTGGGCAGATGAAAGGTGCATCTCAGCATCCCTACCTGAGAGCAGCTACTGGATGCCTGCGAGAGAACACGAGAGATGGGGCATGCACAGGGCAATCCTTTCCCTCTACCCTCACGTCTGCCTGCAGGGCAGGGGCTCTTGGAACCAGACTTTATCTGATCTCCCTTGTCTGCTCTGTTACAGGGGGCTGCAATAGAGCCCAGGCTCACCTCCTGCACCTGCTGCTCCCCTAGCCCCTTGAAGAACCAGCTGATTCTCCTGTCCTGTCCTGTCCTGTCCTGTCCTCTCCTCCCCTCCAGCAGGACCCAGTTGCCCTGTCCCCTCTCCCACCTCCATCAGTAGCACTCCCAGTTTGAAACCAGTTGCTCCAGCTCCCCTCTTCCCGCTGCCTGAGCCTCCAGCCCCCACCTGGAGGTGAGCAAGTGCCACAGGAGCAGAGGGGCTGAGTGGGTTTGGGCTTCAGCCTCGGTGACAGCAGCTGGCAACAGCATCAAAGCAAGGAGCAGCAGGCACCTCCGTGCTCCCCGGGACGCGGCCAGCTCTCCGCCCGCTTGGGCAGAAGCTCACAGAGCCCTTGGACCCCTCGAGCAGTGCCCGATAACAGCCAGGGCTCAGTTCTTTGTTCTGAGGAAGAAGAATGTCCTTTCCATCCTCACCTAATTACTTTCTTATGCAGCAGTGGAAAGAATGCTTGTGCCTAAACCTGACACAAGAAAATTATCAACACCATAAACAAAGCCATAAACAGAGCGGCTGAAAGAGTGCTCGGAGCTACTGCAGGCAGCCCCAGCGCGGGCTCGGCCGGGGCACCAGGGGGTTCCTGCCCTCGGGGGAACGGGGTCACCCTGGGAAGACGCAGGCTCAGCGTTGCCCAAGCTGCAGGAGCCTGCGTCTCCCCCGCAGAGCTGAGGAATGAGGTTTATAAAGCCAGTGCCCCACGCGGAGCCAGGGGGCTGGCGTCCCATCTCAGATCAGCCCCGTGCTGTGCTTACAGCCACCCCCAGGAGCCAGGCACCCGGACCTTCCCGGCCTCACCCAGCAAGCAGGTGCTCTCACAGGGATGTGCGGGAGCTGTTCGACCCTACAGGAGTGCTACAGAGGAGCAGTGGCCACCGAGGGCACGGTGAGTGCCCAGTGGCTGGGGAGTGATGGCAGCCCCAGTGCGGGTGAGCAGGGGGGTGATGCACACCCACAGGGACGCTGCCTCCCAGTCCCACACTCAGCCCTCCCCAAAAACGAATTGGAAATTGGGCTGCGTGGGGAGCTGCAAGGCGAGCTGGGCTGCAGCACGCTGCTCAGCGGGGGCTCAGCAGACAAACACGAAATACCTCATTTCTCAGGAACTCACGCAGACAGAGCGCGGACGGTCGGGCTGCTCGCCGCCGAGATCAAACCCACGCCTGGGAAGAGAGATTAGCAGCAGAGAGAGGATGGAGAGCGCGATCCGACGGCAGGGAGCACAGCGCTGGCCCGGGAGGGTGAGCTGCAGGTGGGCAAAGTGCTCGGGGCAAAGCAGGGCCACCGCGTTCCCCTCCCTGTAAGTCCATGCACCAGCTTCTAGGTGGCTGAGACAGCACCGAAGGAGAGGCCAAGGTCAGATGGAGATGCAGGGTCTCCACAAGGGCCCCTCTGTGCACCCTCGTTCCCCCACCCTCCATGTCCACACCGCCTCTGCAGTACCCCCTCGGAGGGGCAGCACCTGGGAACCACGCGTCCAGGGCCAGTTGGCCCCCAGATGCGGCTCCTGGCACCGCATCCCTTAGATTAATTAGCCCCTTTTCTTCCTCTTCTGAAGGGTTCACAACCCACATGTGCTTCTTCCTCGTCTGCGAGCGGACCCCTAACGCGCTGCAGATGGGACACATTCCACGGATTCAGGAGCTGCCTGGAGCTCCCAGAGAGGAAAAGGAGCCCTCCCCCGGCGCGGGCTGAAGGGCAGGTGAAGGTTGGCCAGCCCCACAGCTCAAAAAGCAGAGTGCAGAGCCACCTTTCAGAGGTGCAAGTCACAGCCACTCTGAAAAGAGTCAAGAGACAAGGCAGGAATGCACAAGGAGCTGGATGGAGAAACAGCTTCCAGCAGTGCAGATATCTCTGGAGTGGACCTCTAACACCAAGGACACTGGAGAGGCAAGAAAAGTGGTTTCTAAATGTGAGAGCACAGCCAGCAAATCCTCCAGACACCATCCGACACCCTGGCTGTGCCACGGTGCACACACAGCTCAGCACACACGCGGGCGGGACACCCAGGGAAGGAGATGTTCCCACTGGACCACTGGGAACAGACCCAAGCAGACACACGCTGGCCCTCCAGCCACCTCCACCCACTCTCGGTGTGTCCCTCAGGGTACATCCCGGCCTCCCCCCGTGACGAGGAGGCCAGCAGGCAGCCGAGAACCACATCAGTGACGGCATCTCGTCAGAAAACAGAACACAAATTGTCCAGCACCTCCTAGCTGGGTTTATTGCTCCTTCTGCTTTCGTTTAGCCAGGACCATCTCCGAGTCGGGGGCGGGAGGCACAGCCCAGCCAAGTGGGTGTCCCCTGGCCAGACTCTTTGGTCGTGCTGTTGTCTAAACACATGTCTGTACGTTACCGGGGGCTGAGACCACACGCTGGAAAGGAGGATACAACATGAGAGGAAAACATGCTGCTGTGAAGGAGGAGAAACCTGGAGAGCAGGAACAGATGGCAGAACCCAAGGGATGGGAGTGAGGAGTGAGGCAGAGAGGAGATCGCTGTGGGCTACTGCTGCGGAAAGGCTCTGGTGGGGCTGGCTGCAGAGCACAGCTGGCTCCTTATTTATCCATCACGTTATTTCAAGCCCCTTCAGCAACTCGTCCAGAAGAAAAAAAGAAAAAGAAAAAGGAAAAAAAAAAAAAAAGAGAGAGAAAACAGCTAGAATGTGACTCATGCAGAGCTACAGCAGCTCAGGGGAACCTGTCCGTTTATAATTAATGAAGTCCCATTTGCAGTGATCCAACTGGAGCCTCCATCTCCCCAGGAGGCTGGGCCTGGCCTCTCTGCCTCTTCCAGCCCTGTTTTTGGTAGAGGGGCCTGGAGGCCAGGCGGGTCTGGCCATCCCCACAGAGCCCCGCTGTGCAGGGAGGCTGCCCCATATGGAAGCCCCTTCCTTCCACCACGGCCTCCTCCAGAGCAACCTGCTCAGGGCACCCGCCTGGCGGGGCTTCAGGAGGAACAGGCGCTCAGTGGCTTCCAGGAGGGGGGAAAGGGAAGAAGGAGCAAGAGGAAGAGGAGCATCTGGCTGGTTTTAAGGGCTCTGAACCAGAAACAGGGAACGGTCCCCGCGTGGTTGGGGCACTGTTGAGAGGAGTGAGGAAAGGGCCCTGGTAATATGAATTTCTGCAGCCTTCTCTTCCTATTTTCTCTAGGGTCTTACCTCCAGGAGGCTATTCCTGAGGTGGCTGATGAACACCAGCTTGTAACAGACTGGCAAGGAACAGGGAAATGGGAAGAACAGCTGAAGAGATGCAGGAACCATGGGGCAGAAGATCTTTCTTGATGGCTGGTGCCACCTCGCATGCAGTGCTTTCCAAAGAATCCACAACCTGGAGGAGAAAAAGGAGATCCAAACAAGACAACCCAACAGTGGGGACGGGAGAAACAAGGTAATGCCAGACTGTGCCGAAGGCACTTTTTCTGAGAAATTCCTACCACCATGAACTTTTCTTAATAGCATTATAAAGTTTTGAGTTCTACTGAGTGTTTGGGATTAAAGTCATTTCATTCCTGCTTCTGATTCCAAAGCAGCCATCCTAAAAATCAACAGCTTCCATTTCCTTCAAGCTTCTGGCCCTTCCTTATGACCCTCTGCTGCTGAGGGGAACTCAGGCTGGAAGCCCTTCAGCCCATCAGCTTTGCACTTCAGAGGAAACCTGGTGATGGCCACACGCACCCTGAAATGGAAGTGACCTCTGTGGCTGGCATTGAATCCTGATTTTTGCTTGGCTAATCTGCCACCCTGAAATGGCAGGCCCACTCCCCTCACACAATTTTAGATGCTTTCCTACCACTTTGGGAGCTGGAAGGACTGTGTGAGAAATGATCTCAGATTGTTACAATGCGGTTATTTCAAGTGCATGTTAAATAGCTTATTAATAAGTGAATCTCAGAGAACTGCAGAAAGCGCCAATTATTAGGTGGCGTGTGTTAGAGCTCAAGTAGTCAGTCATCAGGCAATAGGCTAGTTCATTTACACTTTACAGTCCCATTGGGTAATTATTGGGATTAGGCTGAGTACCCAATTTCCCAGCGATGACTTCACAGGCTGGGAATCCAGCTCTCCAGTGGCATCACAGCTCCAGGAGCCCCCTCACCGGCTGCCACGCTGCCTCTGCTGTCACCCACTCCACGCGCAGGTGTGGCACACACTCCTAGAGCCTGCAGCGAGGCCCAGGTTTTTACTGGAAACAAGAATAATGAGGAATGAGAGTTTAACGAGGAAATAAGTGTAGGGCAAGTGCAGAGAAGAGGAGGAAAGCTGCTTTCCATGCTGCACCACATCAGGTCACCACCTCCTGAGCAGAGCAAGAAGCTCTGGATGAAGTAGCACCCTCTTCCCACAGGGACAGGGGCCACTCCAGGCACAGAACAAGGCACCTTTCCCCACCCCAGGTAGGATGTCTGCTTTCCCAATGCTTCCACCAAGGCTGGTGGCCAGCTCCAGCCCCGTGCTTCCTCACCAGGACAGAGCCAACTAAGGGCTGGTGCACCCCATGGGTGCACCCAGCTTGCCCATACAGCCGAGGAAGCCTCTCCAGAGATGGCTCTGGTGCTGCTGAGCACAGACTGTGGGCTGGGGATGTTCTGGCACCGTCCCTGCCTTCCCTCCATCTGATTCCAGGTTGCTGTGAACTACGGCTGACCTACAGCTCACCGCCTCACCTGTCCCTGCCCCGGTATCCATATCCTATATGGCACCAGCACCTTGGCCCCCGCTCAGCTCAAGCCTCCAGCTGGCTTTGGGGCCACTGTTAGAAACATTATAGCACACCTGTTCTTCAGATGAGGGTTTACAGCCAAGGCGAGCACATCTGGATTGTGAAAGAGACGTTTGGAAGTTTATCAACATGTTTCCAAACAGTCTGGGTATGGCAGGGCTCCGTCTCGGTGCTCTAGTGGAGGAAGCAGCTGGCCTGGGCGGATGGTTCCTTGCCCTTCTCACGCCCTCGTGGGCCAGGCCGGGCCGCACACACACTCACACCCTCCCCAAAAACCAAACTGCCTCTTCCTGACAGCACCAGGCCAGGAAGCCATGTCAGCAGGGCTCGAGGAGGGGAATGGGGAAGGGAACTGACTCAGCAGCGCCCATCCCTAGGCCGAGAGCTCCCCAAAACGCCGCTCCGCGCACCATGGAGGACAGGCTCTGGTGGCTCAGATGCCATCAGCAGCCCACAGGGCTCTGGCTCTCAGCAAAGCCCTGCTCACAGTGGCGTTGGGCTGCCACTAATGGGTTTATCAGCACCGAGCAGCTCTAAAGGAGGAATGTGGCCTGCTGCCCTGAGCTGCTTCACGTGTGCAGCCCCTCTCCTTGTATTGGTTTCTCAGATGTGCGGCTCTCACGCCCATGCTAACAGCAGCCCTCCCACGCAAACGCACAGCAAAATGCCCTGATTTCGGTCTCTTCCCAGCCAACAGAAGCACAGCTGGTCCTCTGGGGTGTGAGGGACACGGAGGCGGGAGGTGCAGAAGACCCGTAAGCTGCCGGAGCAGGAAGGAGCTCTGCCCCTAGCATGCGAGAGGGCTTTGGTTATGTGGTAGTTGTTGCTTGCCACAAAATCTTCATCTGTCCTAGGTCTGGGTTCACAGCAGCTGATGAACAATCCTTCTCCTGGTAGTAAAGCAAAGTAACACCAAGTACAGAGGGTACAGACACTGCTCCTCCCCTCATCCACGCCTGGCTGGCAGCTGGCAGGGTCTGCACTCACCTCCCATTTTGTACAAATACCTACAGCAACTGGCAAAGATGACACAAAAGGAGATGTTATTTCACAAGGGACCAATGCCCTCACTTCTCTTCCAGCTGACTTTAAGCATATTTATAACAATTTTACAGTGTTTTGGAGGCTTGGGCAGACCTGGATTCCTTTATCAGCCCCACATAAGTAAACCTCTTCCCTCTCAGCCCCACGTGCTCTCAGCAATATTGAGCTGCAGGGGTCCCAAATAAGCTTGGATATAAGTGCAGCCTGACTCAGGGGAGTGCATGGAAAAGCATCAGCACAGGGAGAGCTGACAACTTCTACACAGAGCCCATGGCAAGGGGGCCGGGGCAGTGCCCCAGGGTGCTGACACTGGCACCCGAGCTCAGCCCTGGCTCTGCTGCTGCCTTCCTCTGCGATCTCAGATAAAGCGCCTAGCTGTGCCCCTCAGGGATGAAATGGAAAAAGAAACCATCCCACACACCCACACTGTGTTTGCCCACATCCTTGCTGGGCCCGCAGGCATTACAGCAAGCCAAGTTATATCGAGCAAAGGGCATGCTGCAAGAGAAAAAGTCTGGATTCGGGTGAGAGCAGTATGCGTGTCATTGCTCAGTGAAAGCAAGTATGTTTAGCTGCACCTACCACAGACCACATGTAATGTTGTCTTAAGTCCAGGCTAGGGCCAAGTTTGCTACTGCGGACATCTTCTGTGGGACCTGGAGAAGCTGCAAAGATGTTAGCAGGAATTCAGGGAGAGAGGTGCTGCAAAACACAACAGAGAGGAATGGGTTGGAAAATAAGGAGAGGAAGGGGATGCAAAACACCCTTTGGGTCTTACCAAGCAGCTTCCCTTCTCACACCTGGATGTGCCAGTGGCCCATCTGCCCAGACAATGTATTGTGACCGACACAGGAGGTAACGTAGCTTTGCATTTCTCAGTAAGTTGAGCTGGTCACCTCTAAGCTTCCAGGTCACGGGGTCTTCTGTCTCTTCCTCCTCTCCGGAGCATAAATCTGACCCCAGCCCAGCCTGTCACTGCCGGGGCGGGCAGGTCATGCTCATGACAGCCTGTGCTTTGTTCAGGGCCTGAACCAACACTTCCTCCCAAGGGAGAGCGCAGCTCTGAGGAGTCAGAGGTCAAGTGTGCTCTTCCCATAAGCCAAGGACTTGTCTTTTGACACTTAATCCAGGCAGAGGTTTCACAGCCAGCAAAGAGCTCCTCCCGAGCTAGGAACACAGCATCAGCAAGCACTTGGGCACAGGCAGGCACAAGGGGAGAGAGCAAACATTTGCCCTTCACTGCAAATCTTTGGGGCACCAGCAAGGAGGCAGCTAGAAAAACAAAACCCCACCAGATACTTCATGGCTATTTTGCAAAATAACCCTGCCGCTGCCACCAGCCAGTCAGACCTGACGTCAAAGATGCTCAAGTGGCTGCTGGTGTTTAACTTCCACATTGCTTCACAGCCTTGCCTCCTTCAAGGAGGCTTGAAAGCAGAACAGCTTCACCACCGCAGCGCCTGGAGGCGGACGTGTTGTAGCAGCTCAGCTCTGAGCCTGTCTGCACAGCTCAGGTGGCTTCCAGCAGCACGGCGACTTGCCCAGGAGCAATCCTGCTCCACGGGGCTCAGCCAGCACCAGCCACGGCCCCACATGAGGCTCTCCTACGAGGATCTAGCTTTGTGATGGCTCCATGAGGACACACGGGGTCTTCTTCACGACCACCACCAAGCCACTGGAAATAGTGGCTCCTGTCCTCATGTTGGCTGGCCACGAGCCTCCGTGCCGCAGCTGGACAAACAGTGGTGCTGGCAGCAGAGGAGCTGCAGCTGCCAGCGCTCCCTCCCACAGTCCCCGACTGACTGAAGGTGGGACAGGACCTCTGGGGACGGTCTGGGCAGACCTGTCCTCAGAGTGTGGTCACCACTGGAGGAGATGCCGGTGGCTCCTGGGGACATTGTACCCACGCTGTGACTCTGCTCAACCTAAGGTCCCACACAACCTCTTGGCCCCCAGAGGGGCTCCCCCAGGATGACACCAACCCCCACGTTACGGGGCTGGGATTTACAGTTCACAGAGGCCAAGCCCAGAGTGAGGCAGGGGGGTCCCCTTCCCTCGCACCGACTGCACGAGCAGAGCAGCAGTGGATCCCCGCCGTTCCCCTCCATTCCTCACTTTCTGTTCAAGGCATCTGAATAAGCAGGGAATCGCATTTGGCAGGAAGACTTTCCTCTTTCAGAGGTGGTTGTCTCCAAGATTGAGGAGGATTAACCCCTGCAACTCCTCCATAAACACCCAGCCTCCCCCACGGCCATCTCCCCCCCACCAGCCTGCAGTCAGCGCAGATCCACGAGGATCCCGAGCCCACAAGCCTGTTTTCACTGATCTGTGCCATTTTACCTCCCGGTGCTTTTCTGGTTCTAATTATCTCTGCAGAGCTGATGACACTTAGACATTTCATCACCCTGGAGACTTTTTCTGGCGCTCCAAGTCTGATTTATGCAACACAGCCGTGGACATCCTAATCACCCAGGCTCACCTCTCACTTGTTAACACCCCGGCTGGCTGAGGACCTGGACGCGCCTTCCCCTCCTGCCGGCAGATCCAAAGCAGGCTGAACCTTTGCACCCAGTGGAGTTAAAGCCTTGGCAGTTCTCTCCTCCTACCCCTTTCCCTTTCATTCATCACTGGTCATTAATCACAGCAGCCTCTTTCCACAGGGGAACTGCCTCGACAGACCCAAACCTGCCCCTGCAGCTGACAGGCAAAATCCCGGGGGCAGGCACTGAACAAGGGCAAACCCAGCTAACAGTTGTGGGGAAACCCTACCACCAGCATCAGCCTGGCCATTAACCCAGGCTGCTGAGAGGGCATGGAGAGCTCGGGGTGCCTCCTGTCCCAGCAGGATGCTCCTGGCAGGGGAAGCGGCTGCTTCCTCACCCTCATGTCTTCTGCTCTTGCTGGAAGCCGATTCAGAAACAACAGTTTGGGATCTAAACAGCTCTTAACACTTATCATTGCCTGTCCCCAGAGGCGAATCCAAATCTAAAGCACAGCTACAGCACATGTATATCTGCTTGCAACACCTCATTGGAGGAATTAAAGAGTGACAGCAGTACTGTGCTCAGGACACAACGACAATTACTTCCATCTAACCAAACAAGACAGAGTCCAAGGCTGGTCCAGCCTACTAAATGGTGCTAGAGGTTCAGGCTGGGCATGGTACCAAACATTACAGTGGAGCCCCTCTACATGGCCCCTAGTCATCTTTGCATTTGCAAGGGCCTGACAACATTTCCAAGCTTCTCTCCACCATCCTGCTATTCCTTTTCAGGCTGCTTCTTGTTCCTTGTCCACACTGCTTGCACAAGCTGTTTTGCAGGAGGCAGGGTCATCTCTCACAAGCTGTATGCATCATATGTAGTGCAAAGGGGGGGCAAACTGCCTCTGCAAAGCAAACCCTGCACCTCTGCGTTGTGCTGGGACACGTCTGCCTGACTTGTCTTTGGGAAAAGACTGTCCCCTGTCCAAGTCAACCACTGCTGCCACCTGGAGAGAAAGCGTGACAACGCTGAATGCTATGACCTGGATACCCCTCAAATTCCCTCCGAGACCTTTGCGATTCTTGTGTCCAGCCAGGCCCGTCGGGGAGGAGGATCGAACGAGGGCAGCTGGACAGGAGCCCTGCACGCTGGCCAGGCCTTCATGTACAGGCCACAGAATTTGCATTCGAAGCCGCTAACTAATGAGGTGAAGGAAAAGTCTGGAATCAGGACCAAGTCTGGTTGTGGTTTGAATTTTGACTCCAGAGCAGCTGGTGCAGCCTGGCGGGTGATCCACAGCTCAGCTGTCCCAAACACCCTTTGCTGAGCTCAAGCTTCCTCCACAGTGGGCCAAGCACCTCACTCCACCTCCTTGAGCTCCTGCAGGCTAGTAAAATTTTAGGTGAGGAAACGACTCCCTGCACTGCTCCCAGAGCAGATTTTCTGCATCTAGCATCTAACATGTGGGGCGAGACAGGGTGTCACGAAATCAGCTGCCCGAAGTGGCTTGCAGCGATTCGCAGCAGCTGAGCACACCCCTCCCAGGCTCATGGGCTCCAAGACCCCACCAACACAAGGTGGAGAGGTGCAAGGATGAGAGGTGCCACTGGGCCAGGCCTCTATCACTCCAGCTTCACAGATCTCCTCCTCCCCATCTGCCTTCCCACCATCTGCTGAGGCAACGGCGGGGGAGAGGAGGTTTGCAAGGGTCACTCTTGGGCCAAGGCAGATGGAAAGGACCTGCTGCAAGCGCTTTGCTAGAGCTGGGCCAGACAGCTGCAGCACGCCCCCCGGCTCCACCGCTGGCTCGTCCAGCACACGGAAAGTACCAGGGCTGGAGGAGCTGGCTCACAAGCGCGCGGGCTGCCCTGGAGGCCCGCTCGCAGTGACTAAGCCTGCAGCTGGACAAGGAGCGAATTAACAAGCTGCTTAAGTCCTTCATCCGAGGCCTGAACAAACAGATGCTGCCAGGAACTGGTCTCTCCCCCTTCTGCAGACTGTCCTTCTGGTCACAGAGGCTTTTTCACAGCGCTCCCCGAGGGGCTGAACCGGTGGCAGCACCTTTGTTTACTACACAGATCTCCGGGGCCTTCTGCTCCCCCTGCGCTTTGAACCAGCTCCAGCCTTCTCAGCCCTGCAGGCATCCAACCTGGCCTGCTGCAGCCCTAATTAATTCCCTTGTTCATTTATGGTCTTCTGTCAATAAAGCGAGTAATTGGTGTGCAGCGGCAGCAGATCCTTGTTCCGTGTGTGCTCACAAGGACTTGAATGCTCCCCTCGGGCTGCTGGGGAAGCCCTCTCCGTCTCACCAAGGGTGCCCGCAGTCCCTCTCTGTGACCAGCCGCTTCAGTCGGCTACAGAGAGCACACCACGTCCCTAAGGCAGCTTTGTGTCCAGCAGAAAAGCACCAGAGCCTTGACAAGGCATGAAACTATTGAATCCAAGCAAGAAAGTGTGTCTGGGCCACACCATAACTCTGTCTGCATTGCTAGTGCTGAGAAAACCCTCCTCATCACTGTCTTTTGCTGGGCTCATGCACATAAAAACACTCAGAAGCCTCCACGTCAGCAGGCAGGGCAGGCACGGGCACCAGGCATGGTGGGGTTGCTGCTACAGCAGTTTCTCCCCTTCTATACCCACCCAGCTTTGCACACAGCCTGATGGATTAAGCAGAACATGACCCCACTACTCTTTTACCCCTCACCCCTGGCACCATAAGGATGGAGATGAGCAGAGAGCCACAGGGTGATTTCGCAGGGGATGTCCGGGCAGGATTATCCCAGGGCTCCTGGACCAAAGAGGCAGCTCCCCAGCCTTTGGAAACCTCCTCGTCTTTGTTCCTTGGCCTTCTGGGGTTGGGGGAAGGGATCCCAATGAACATGTTTGTGCTGTTCGTCTTAATAGGGTGTTGTGTAACGCAGAGGGAAGTGACTACACTGGGAACCCCAGCTGAGAACAGAGACTTTAATCCTGCTGCCCAGAGAAAACTTGGAAAAAATACCTACATCTGTTGTGTTGCATTAGGCTCATGGCTCAGAGGCTGACAGCTGACCCTGGTTGCTCGTTATGCCAAGGTACAGCCCCTGCCAAACAGTGCCAGGGGAAATTACCATGACTGATTGGGAAGGCAAAAGGCAGCCAGAGAAAACTGGGGAGGGCACCCCCCCAGCGCAGGTTTCTGGGGAAGGAAGGCCAAGCCAGACTTCATCTTCCCCACGGCCACAGTGGCAAACGGAGCAGAGGAGCAGTGGAAAACAGAGCAGGGGACGAGACGCGGGGGGAGGGATGAAGGTGAGGAGGCAGAGATGAAATGACAACTGCAGCCATAGCCATCGGGATCGCTGAGGACGGTTTTCAGCAGACAGCCCCCCCTTGATTCCCTGAGCCTGTGCTAGGCCGAGGCCATGGAGGAAAAAGTGTGCTCTTGTGCCTGCAGGCAGGGCTGGTGGCTCGAGGAGGGCACAGAGCGGACATGGCCTGGCAGCCCACAGAGACTACACAGGAACTTGTCTGGGTGACAGAACAACACTGCCAAAATTCAGCTAAGGCAGCAGACACCCAGACACTCTGCAAACATGCCAAAGACTCCTGAGCTGCAGGGGGACACACGGATGCCAGCACCCACCGGGACCACAGGGCACGAGGGAGAGCCCCCCTTACAGGCCCAGCAGGATGCTGCGGGTGGCCCTTCCCGAGAGGGAAGAGGGTTTCTGGAAAGCTGTTAACACCCAGTTCCGTGAAGGATCTGCCTGTTCCTTGTTCAAGTATTAAATTAGCTTGATCCTAATTAGCTTGAGAACTATGACAGGATTAAAGCAGATTCTGCTGTCCTCTTCCTGCCTGGAGCCGCCAGCTGCCAAACACTCCTCCAGGTTAGCATCCTGGGCTTGCTTCGAGGCAGGCAGGAGGAAGCAGAGAGAAAGCTGCTTTTAACTCCTGTCCATCAGAAGCAGGGCTTGGCCCCGAAGCAGGAAGGTTTGTTTGCTTTAAATCTTATTTAACCATGGGTGTTTTCATTATCCACATCCATGTCGCACCCTTTTATCCTCCCTTGGGGAGGGCAGGGAGGAAAGCTCTCGCTTTCCTCAGTCCATCTGTGGAGCAGACAGCTCCGCTCAGCCACGTGCTCCTTGCCTTTCAGTCCCTGCTGGCAGCCGCTTTGACCGTGTTCGACAAGACAAAGGGATCGGGAGGAGCTGTGCGTTTCCTCTGCACCCTCTTATCCTTTTATAGGCTTCTGCTTCAACACCGCAGCCTCGTAGCAGCACCCGAGCCTCTGCCTGGTCCTTCACACAACCCCAGGCCTCCAACGCTGAACCCAGCACCAGAGGAGCAGAGAGAGGTGTGGAACTGAGAAATGCAGACCGACAGATGCTTTCTGGTTGATAAGTGTTTCTGGAGTCTGAAGATGCCTCAGGTGCAGCATCACCATCCTACCCCCTTCCTCCCTGGTGCCTTTCCCTCTGCTCTTTGCAGTGCCCCCGAGCAGAGCAGTCAGCACCAACCGAGTTAGCTCTGCTTCCATTCCCACAGGCTCTCCGGAAAGCTGCGGTGCCTGCAGCTAATAGAGAAGTCCATTTCATTATAATGAGCCCTAAAAGGAGAACATCAGCTCTGTGTATAAACTCAATTATGCTTCCGTGGTCCATGTGTTAAAGCTCCCTCTCCCCCCTCACGCCGATGACTAATGTGTGTCCAAGAGCCTGAGGGAACGCATCTAATCTGGTTAGTGTTACTGCTGGTGTTTGTCCGTATCGAGCACATTATTCCTGCTGAGCTATTTGTCCTCAGCCTCCTGAGAGAGCCTGCTGCAGGTTAATCACAGGCGCGTACATCCAGCTTCCTCCCATGCATTTTCATGTGGTTGGAAACCAAAAGGGCAAGGGGGAGAGGGGCAGCAGGGACGAGGGGACAGTTCCTGGGTGCTGCCTTCCCCTACACCCCAAGCTGAGGGATAGAGCAAGAAAATCTGCCGGCCAACCCCTCTGCTAGACCAAGAGGTTGGCTGAAAATAAGGGAATAAATAAAAAGGCAGCGGGAACCCAACCCGTAGGGTTTCAAGGCGACTATCGGCCCCCCTCTGGTGGCCAAGCAGCTGCAGGCACCCACTGTCGGCAGCGCCGGGCTGCCACCTCGCTGCCACCTCGCTGTCACCTGGCTGCTGGTCAGGGAAAAGGCTCATTGCCAGACCAGCCGGCTGCTGCCCATCCTTCCCCTTCTCTCATCTGGAGCCCCCGTCCCGAAACAGGGCCCTGTTGTGCCAGGGGCTGCGCAGGAGACTGTCAGCTCCTTGGGGTGGGGGTGACTCGGAGACAAAGGATGTGAAGATGGGGACGAGGAGACAAGACAGCACTGGTTAGCATCCGAGAGTGGTCCTGGGTGCTCTTGTCGATGGCCAGGACACAGCACAATGTCTTACTAGAAGACCCCAGGGCAATATTTCCCTCCTACAATTTTTAGTTGCAGCAGTTGCTACCAGCGTGTCGCATGCTGGTCCCAAGTGTTAGGAGGGCCTAGGAGGGGGAAGGCTGCGTACCACTGACTGCCCTAATCACAAACTAGTGATAAGGTGGCTGCCAGTGCTCCCTACGTGAATGGCCGAGGCTGTTCCCCACCAGCAACGAAGGTTTCCATGACTCTGATCTATCCTCTAAGCAGCAAACTGCTTCTCTGGGTACATCCGAGCCTCCCGGCGCTGCTTTCTTCATCCTCCGAGAGGACCGGAGAGAGATTTCTTCCCCTGTGTCTCTCCAGCCACTGCAGTGAGTGGCACTACTCCATCGCACGGCAACCTCACGCTTCAGCTACCGGCGCACAAGAGAGCCCCAGGCAGCTGTTCATGCTGGTAAGAGATTAAATTTCTAAGATTACTTAGACAATTGCATCAGTTTACAGGGCTTCAGCATTATGCTAGCATAAATCCCTAAATTAAGGGATGGGTACGGGCCAACACGCTTCTCACAGCTTATCAGAGAGTTGCCTCAAGAGGGAGAGAAGAATGTGGTTTTGGCCACTGCAGAGTCACTCCCCCCACAAAAACACCCAAATTCACTCTGGCCTTCACATGCCTCACAGAAAACCCTGGAGCAGCCTTAGGCCAATTCTAGTCTCTCCATCCCTCATCTGGTGCAAGAGCCCTGCTTCCTTTGTCTGTATTCACTGCAGCTTGTCCCAAGAACAGCTTGGCTCCCGGCCCCGCTCCCCACTTCCAACCCAGTGTGCAACTGCCCACGCCCCAGCATACTTCGTAGCACGCCATCCCAGCAGAAGGGTAGCTGGAAAAGACCGATCAGGAATTTTGGGTGAACTTCAGCTACAGCTGTTTTGTTTTACTGAAAAAAAAAAAAAAAAAGTTATAGCAAATTATGTCTAAAAATGAACACATTCATGCAGCAACACCTCCCTCCTACAATCAAGTTCCATGCTCTTGAGAGCAGAGATTAGGGTTTCTCACGCATTCAATGAAAAAAAAATAGAGAAGAGAAAAGCAAAGAAAAACCACAAAGCACAAATAAGAAGAGAGTTTAACAGGAAGATTTGAAAATTGCAGACTGTGCACCGGAAGGCTTATGCCAAGACAGGCTGAGGTTCTGGGGGACTGCAATGTTTCCCATACATGTTTTTCTTTTCTAGTTCCCATAATCATATGTTTGAACTTTTTTCTCATGTGCCAGTCAGACACAAGATGGTAGCAGAACAGCCAGATACATAAAAAGCGTACATATTCACTATGGGAACGAGGAGTTACAGCTTGGTTCATAACGTTATAGCTGAGCTGGTCAGCTGAAAGAACAAAAAACAAACAAAAAAAAAAAACAACAACTATCCAAATAAAGCATATTTCCCCCAGTGCTCCACTCATTCAGGTTATCTGAAGAAATTCCTTCTCAGTAGTTCTACAATTAAGGCACACAAAGCTTGGCAGAGGAACTGAACACACAAAGCCCAGACTCCCAAGCAGCACAGCTACCTTGTCAAGTGGCCGAGTGTAGAACCAAGGGTCCCGAGACACCAGGCGAGTAGTTGCTGTTACTGAAGCTGTGCTGGGGCATGTAGGATTCCAGCATGAAGTGCACAGGCATCATTTCTCTCCCCACCCCAAGCCCATGCCAGGACAAACGGAGGCTGTGGATTCAGCAGCAGGTCACTGCCACCGCTCCCTCTCCAAAACATCACAATAAAGTGGTGACCAGGGCAGCCAGATGGCATCACACATCCTGCCATCAGGGGCAGAAACTTTAGCACCTACATCACGCTGAAGTCATCCAGTCCACCAAGCTCTCCTTCACACCCAAAGGGATCGTGTTTCTGAAAATGCCAGCCTCAGCTTGGCCCTCTTCCCACGAGAAATACCAGGCACGGCACATAAAGACATGTCCACGTGGTTTGCTGTGCATCATTTTGGTCAGGCTGCAGAGAAGTCATTCACCTTTAAGTGCCCTCACCCCAGCTCTAGACTCACAACCACAGATTTCCAGGGGACGCTAGGACTTAGTCTCTGGATTCTTCATGACACCACTGCTTCATCTGCCCCCTCTGAGTCGAGAATAAGAAGGCCTTGTTCCTGCAGGGAGCTTCAAAATAATGCCACCACCCAGTACAATACCAGAGGCAATCCCCAAACCTCACATATACTGCTCACTCTCTTCTTTAGCCAGCACTCAGGGCTTGACAGCCAGAACCAAGGCTAGATGCTGGTTTCACAATCTGTAACAGCATCTGCCAAGTTACATGGCGGACTGCATGCAGAGAGCCAATGCTACGCAGTCCGAAGATGGGCTAAATATTTGCACAGCTCAGGAAATGCTGTTTTCATTGCTTTATAGGCAGCAATGCTAACAGACACAAATAATTTGCAGAATTTACTCAAGCTTAAAAATTAATATTTTAATCCTTAATCTTAAAAAAAAATAAAAAACACACAGTCCAAGGAAAACTAGTGGTAAATGCAGCACTTTTCATCCAAGCTGTGAGCAGCTCAAGCTCAGAGAATCACAGCAATTCAGTAGGGCCTCTGAAGGTTACCAGCTGAAACCTTACCAAGTTGTTTGTTAGCAGGCACTTGCACACACAGGCACCCTGCAATCTGAAAGCCTCTTGTACAATGTAAGAAGACACAAAGGTTTCAAACATCTCCCCTTTCCCTTTCTCTTTTCATCCAGCCCTCTTGGCAGTACAGGGAAACACAAGCAGCATCAACACCTGCAGCTCAGAGTGAGTCAGGTGGCACACGGTGAGATTAAAACCTAACTGTACCAGCTGCATTCTTAACGCACACACAGGATTCCTTAAATACCCTCTGGCTTTACCAGTTGCTTCTGCCCATTTTCCAGAAGCCTCACAGCAGCGTGCGAGCCCTAGAGCAGAATGCTGCCCCTTCCCAGGATCTCACAAGTCCTGGGTTCAGTCGAGCACCCTGCAAGGCAGAGCTCACCCTTTCCCCTCTGCACATAGCCTCAACGAGAGGCCCGGAGACCCAAAGCAGCCCCTCACCCATGGACACCATTACTCAGCTCGATTCCCTCTGCACAGCCCAGAAAGAACACTGAGCAACAAGGCAGCATTTTTAAAATATTTTATTTATTATACAAACTATTTACAAAATCAGCTACTACAACCACAGGCTTCCAAATTTTGGCTGAACTCTGCCAGAAATTCAACAGAGGGAACTAGAATCTGACCTGTATCATCCACAGCTCCTGGTTTCTAAAAACATGCAACATGGCCTGCAGGTGCAGGCTGAAGCCAGACCCCAAAAACAGCTTCAGGAAATGTGGAACCTGTTTGACACGGTACCAGGATCCTAAAGCTTTCTAGGGAAGTGCCTCTATCAAGTGGGAATAAGTAAGGATAAAAAGAAAAGTAACAAGCCTGTGTCAGACGAAACATATGACCAGAGCGCATCCCCGCTGCCAGTGGTAAGGGCAGCATAAAAAGTGAACACACTTTTAAGGGTATAAAGCTAGAGACAAGTTTAGAAACATTGTGATGGATCCCAGGAACATGGGATCACCTAGGAGCCTGTGGAGACAATGGAGATGGGTTTAACTGACTAACAGCACCTGCACCCATCACAGTTCTGACTGCGCTTGTGTTGAGAAGTTCCTTGGCTCTGTACAGCCACTGAGAAGTGTGGGGTGCTGGCTGTAGTACAGTAAGAAACTTTAAGGAGCTCTTTCCAGCAGAGGAAGACTGCCCAATGTCCGGCTACTTCGTCCTCAGAGTAAAGAAGTCCAGCTCAGTAGAAGGGAGGATTCCTGAGGAAGATGTCATTGGCAAAGTTGGCCCATACCTACGAGTCTGGAGATGTTCTCAGCAGGTGAGACTGCAAGACAGGGCTGCAACGCGGGAAGGGCAGCAGGCTGCACCTCCCAGCAAACAGGAGTCAAGCCAAGCACCGCCACCTTTCTCTCAATCTCCGGAGAAAGCAGTCAAGTGGTGGTGCAGAGAAGACAGCAGCCACGCCTGTACTGACCATGGAAGCCACCCACGGTGTAAAAAACAGCACTGTGCTCTCCACCCAAAGGTCAGGACCCTACAAAACGGAGGCTGCGCTAGAAAGGGGAGCCCAGACACTACTGAAGTGACCTGTCAGAGCGCAGTGGTGGCACCTCTCAAGCTGGCAGTCTCCCAGCATCTCGGTGCCAGTGATGGAATGAATTCACAGGGCAAAGAATCCCCCTGAGTAGTCTCAATGCTCAGCTGGCTGCTTTTTGGCACCAAAATGGCTTGTATCTTTCTGTACAGAAGTAGCACACTCAGACCAAGAATGGCTAAGATGCTGCCTTAACAGAAACACTTTCTAGATATAGAATGTTTCCCCAAATTCCCAGTCAACTCAACTAAGCTACACTGGGAAAAGAATATACAGTTATCTTAAAAAATTCTTACTGTGCAGAAGTCTGCCTGGATCAGACTGAGGACAGAAGGGGGCTGAAGAGGATGAAGTGAATTTTTATCTAATATGGTGTTCTGAAGTTAGCTCAGGGGTGCCAGCTTGAGACTCTATTCTGGAAGAAATCCAGCCATTCCATAATCCCATGTAGGTTACATTGCAAGCAGCAGCAATGCAGGTTTCTCACACTTGCCAGCACGCCTTTGACTCCTGATCTGAACTAAGAAACTGCTGGGAACTTAAAAGATCTTCGTGAATCCTGCTTCACTGAAGAACCTATCAAGATTCCCAGGTGCCCGTTCCCTTTATTTCCTTGGGACGGCTGGACAGACTGCCAGCTTGGCACACCCTAATCGTGCAGGTCTGCCCACTCCTCTCCCCGCAAGCCAGACAGTGGTGGGTGTGATGTACCATCCGTGCAGGCTGTTGAGTGATCGTCTGAGTGAAGTTCTAATTAACATTTTGTGCTGGAAAGCCAGCAGCCCTGAACGGGGCAGCAGGAAAAGGAGAGCTCAAGGAAGAAGGTAGGTAGGACAGAAAGCCAGCTGCTCTGCAGGCACCAACAACCCTCTGCAAACTCTGCCTGAAATGCAGTACAGAGAGAGAAGCCTCAGGCTGCTGCATGACAGAGGTAGAAGCCAAGACCCTGTGGTGTGGCTGGGAGGAGGTACGGTGCTCTGCCCAGTACCATCGCCCCCACAACACAAGACCAGCGCGCATCGTAGCTGCTTACCGACCTGCCACTGTTCCTACATCACATACATACCCTGAAGGTGACGGTGGGATAGGCATTGGTGTTCAGCATTGAGGGATCACAGTCATGCCCATACCCTCTCTCCTGAGGAAGGAAAAAGAAGGCAAGGGCGTGGGACAGCTTCCTGTGCAACATCTTTAATCAGAAACATTCAGCGGAGGAGAAACTCCTCTTCCAGTTCATTTGCAAAGGCTCATTACCAGCTGCTGCTGGAGAAGGACGCTTCAGCTGCTGGACCCTGGTGGAGGTAGTACAGAATCACTGTCAGGGCCAGCACTTGTGCTCTGATGAGACTGATCTCCCCTGGGTTGCTCCCTCCAGGGAGGGGTACTGCCCATTTTTCTCAGTGGCACGGGTGATGGGATAGCAGCATCCAGAGCAAGACGGAGAAGGAGAACCAGAAACCCTTCTGGGACAGGTGCTGGAAGGAGGGACAACCCTGCACCCTTCATGAGTGATGGAGTTAGATGAGCTGTTGGGGAGCATCACTGGGGGAGTTGAGCCAAGACGTGGGAAGTTACTAGGGCTTCCCGTGATCCAGGTTTCCAGCAGAGCTCCACACTGGTCTTCCCCCTTCTTCCCTGAGAGCTACGATCAAGGCAGCTCAGCACGCTGCTTGCACCTCACTGCAACTTCTGCTCATGTACTCTTCTCACAGACGGACGGGTGTACAGGGTGCAGGGATATCCTGTGCAGTATTTCCGTGATGAGCACACCACACTCCTGCTGCTGTTTCACACTGAACCAAAGGGAGAATGAAGGAAAGGAAAAAGATGAGGTCTTGATGACATATTTGAGATATGGAAAGGCCACGTGACATCTTCTGGATGACAAATTCCTTTACACAGAGTCTTTGCCCTGCCTTCATTACCCATGTGAAGGGAAGAACAAGTAATGGACTGAACCTGGGTCTTGCCACAAAGAGCCAGGAGGTTGAACGGTCTCCTGGAAAGGGGAAAAAAATCACAGCATGCCAAAGCCTTCACAACCCTCGCTGATAGCTAGCTGCAGCATCTTGTGCACTTCTTCGTAGGAGTCATACGTAGGGAGGCACAGCTGGTTAAAACTGTAAGACAAAAGAAAAATCCCATTCAGGCCAGATCTGAAAGGGGACATCAGCTGATTTTAGACGGGTTAACACGCATATCCCACACATTACCTGCTATACGCTGCTTGCCCACCACAAATAGCCAGTGTCATTCCCAATGCACAACGCAGAAATTCTTACTCCTCCGGGATACTTACCAAGTGTGGGCTGTTGGCAAAGTACTGTGAGTTGGAGCCGCAATGATCTGAAAAGATGGAGAGAGTGCAGCAAACCCTCCCGGGGGCAGTTGGGATGAGCCAGTTGTGAACTGCAACAGCCTGGCCAGCTCCTCCTGTGTGAAGCTGGAGACCACAGTCCAAAACCACCTCATGACCTGTTAGGCAGCAGTAAAGGTAAGGTCAGCAATTCAATATATATAACATATATTTATGTAAAATATATAAAATATGAGCAGGTCACAAGAAGATCAGTCAATTGATCTTGCAAGCTAATGCTTTACTAACAGTCACAATTTGCTGTTTCACCAGGTGTGTCAGAGGCAAGGATTACATAGTTCCTTCTTAAAAGTCCTTTCCCTTAAAACAGAAATACTTCTGCTTTCCTTAGAGATTTTATTTATTTTTAGAAACACCTGTACAGACAACCAGGTAGGCTTACAATGGAGAAGCTCGCTTGCTTCTTGCACTATGCGAATCTTTTGCTTTTCCACATCCTCTGATACTTTTGCAGGAAGGTGGAGCCATCCCAGTGTTTACAGCTAGAACACTGCACTCCCAATCTCTCTTCAGCCTGGGTATTTTGGCAGTTTCCTCTATTTTTCTAAATGAAGCTACTTCCATTCCCATACTCCTCCCACTGGGAAAGGCAGGGAGGGATGGGAACAATTACAAGGCACAAATTTAGGCTACTACATCAGTAGTCTCTACCACAGCACTGAACTCCAAACGCTCCATGTGGGCTGCAATCATGATCTTAAAGCATCCCTTAGAGATAAGTTCACTACCATGAAAGTCTTCACTAGCAATAATTCCCACCATTTCTTCTTGATGTCCTGCTGAACTGCATTTAATTAGGGTTTTGTTGGCTCTTCTTAAAAAGAACGTGGCTGCTGGATTTTTCCTGCTTCCAACTGATTAAGAATCTCTGCTCAGCAAGGCTGAAGGTTAGCCCTCTGGGGGAATGTTATTTCATAATGCTTGGAGTCATGCTCTTGACTCCCAGATCTTGCAGTTTGTCCTTCCGTAAGCCTGATTTCCAACCAAGAAAGCTGTTCCCAGTTTAAGCTGCCTGCTTCTGTAGTTGGGCTAATTGCTGACAGCACACAGGAGGGAGAAAGCTTTTCACCTACCTTCTCACGGAAGTGCCAAGATCCTCCTACCACTACAGCATGTGCCTTGAAGTCACAGACACTGATATCTCCAGTACCACACATAAGCAACTGAAAGACGAGAGACTGCAGTCAGACAGAAGGCCAGAAAACAAAAACACAGCTACTGTCCGAATCATAAATGCTTAAAATGCTTAGAGAAGAAACGTTTTGGCTTTATTCCAGATCCAAAAGCTCTCCATTTGTCAGAGAGGAGGGGAAATAAGGGTAGAGATGCTTAGGGAGCCAGCAATTACCTCAAGTTCATTTTCATCAAAAATAGCCAGTAGATTCTCAGGAACTAATTCATTAAGACCTAGAAGAAAAGAAGAGAGAAGAGCAAGCAAGTGCTGGCCCCAAGGACATAACAGCAGAAAAGAGAGGGAAGCAGAGAGCATGTTACCTTTCAAGAAGTGATCTACCTCCTCCCTAACCTGATTGGCCAGCCTGTACTGTGCAAGCAGATTCAGATAAAAAATTTTATTTTCATTGGTTACTGGTACTTGAGCTCCTCCAGTCACCAGTTCAACCACCTGAAAACAGGAGAACACTTCACATGAGTGTGACCAGCAGCATTCCTCAAACCTGAACTCCCACCCAGAATAAATCCTCCTTGCTAACACCTAGAGTAAGCTCAGTTTTCTGGGGTACACAATCCTCAGCCTCCCCTGGTACAGTTTGGAAGGAGTTAAACTGCCCCATGTTCAGGAACTGCCTCCTCACCTTCTCCAGCTGTCCTGTTTTACTATACTTCTCTTCAGCGAAGACCAGATCCATCTCACTCACATCATTGTTCAGTATGAAACAAACTTTTGATTTATAGAATTCTGGGTCATCTGTTTCAAAATACTGAGCAGGGAAAAAAAAAAAAAAAAAGAAAAGGAGAAAGGAATGTGAGAAAGAAGAGGCAAGAGAAAAAATTACATACGTTGCTAGTGAGGACTTTGAATATGTTTCTACCACATTGATATTCCTCCTTTTCCCAGACCAAGCTTTACCTTGTAATGCATACGGAGCCCTATGATCTGAGCCAGGAAGGATCTGGTGAAGCGAGCTCGCACCAGCTGTTTGTAAGCACCTCCCAGGGATGACTCATAAAGACACTTTCCTACCAGGCGGCCGGCGAATTCATACAGTTTGAGTCGTACGCACGTGGGACGCACTGGATTCGGATGCACCTGTAAAGAGAAAATAAAATGAAATACTTGAGTACCAGACAAGGCTAGCACAAACAGTAGGTACAGGACCAGCTCAAGCCGCATTTCTCAGGTGTCCAAAGAACTTCAGGGTAATATCCTCAGAGCCAAGCAATTGAATGAAATGCCTGAGCCTGCCTATGAAGAATACAAAGTGGTTCGCATCCACAGGTCAGAGGCTGTGTGAGAGCAGAAATGGATTCTGAAACACTCAGACCCAACAAAACCTCTAAACGCTCTGATGCCACCTCCTCTTCTCCAGAAATCCAGCCTTCCCTGCTGACTGCTATGGTGGTAAAATTATTGGTACTTAAGACTTGAGAGGTCTGGCTAAGAAGTTTATCCTAACTAAAAGAACATTCCTTTTGACTAAAGCTAGCAGTCTCTGATCATTTCCAACCACCCACTTCTGAGCTAAGACAATACTGGATGTGCCACTCCTACGGGCTCCAGCAGGAGCCATCTCCCCATATTGTCACAGCTTCACTGCTCAATTCCTTCTTCCGTCCCTCGCAGGGGTGAGTACTTGGCCTTGTTAGCTGTCCAAATGTTCTCTCACTACAACCATAGTAGTTAAAGCTTCTGTCTGACCTTTATTAAAAATGTACTTGAATTATTACACATTTGGAGTCCCTATGTTCACTGGCAACCCTCTGCTGTTCCTCCAACCAGTTCTTTTGCATTTCAATGGGTTAAGATCATTCTGCAAAGCTTTGAGAAAGGCAGTGGAAGTGACTGGGCAGGCCTCCTATAAATGCATAAGGCTGCACACTTCTCAACTTAGCAGCAGTATTATTTAGCCAGCAGCATGTCAATGTACAGAGTTTAGATTTGACTATTCAACACAGGGAACTGCAGACTCACCAAGGCCTGGTTGTTATCACTAAAGCGGGTGAAGAGTTGACTGGAGGTATCGAATAATGCCTTACAGATGAGCTCAAACCACTCTCTGCGTGGACCTCCCCAATCCAAAGCTACAAGATAAAACAAGTTAGTCATTCAGGGGTCATCAACTTTTCGTGCATGCAGTTTCGTGCATGCAGCTCAGTATTACCTGAGATGAAAGCTCATCTCGATGAAAGCTCTGTAGCAAAAAGAAAGCAGTAGACAGGGACTCCGGAACACTACATTCTGCTCCCAAACAGAGCCCTGATATAGACATTTTTACATTTTTAGGGAGCTCCAGGTCCCTATGTAGGGTAGGGATACACAGCACCAGAAGGATAATTCACTAACATCTGTGAGAAAGTGAGAGCTGGAAAGCCATGAAGGACAGACATGCTACAAGAAAACAGAATTGCAGACTAAGAACTCCACTGTCATTCCCTTCACTTCCTCCTCAAATAACTTCACAGGATAACTCACCTTCTTCATCTTGAAAAACCACTTCGAAGTTTTTGCTCCAGTCAGAAACAGAAAAATTTCGCGTTGCTTTAAAAGACTGAAAAGAAGAAAAAAGTAAAATAGCAACAGCTGTCACTGCTTGGCATCCTGCAACCAATATAAAATCCTGCTCATGTGGATGGGCAATTTAAGCAACAGAGTACACAGGAAACACAATCTAGTACTCTAAAGTATAAAACGGAGAATTAGGAACTCCTAAGGTCTAATTCTTATTTGTTGAAAGCCATAGAAGCCAATTCCTCATCTTCTATTAAGAGAAGCAGGGAAACATTATGCACAAAATACAACTCATCTCAGAACCAGTATGAGGTTTAACAATAGTCTTAGCGCAACCCAGATATATCCCTCTCAAGGCTGCAGTATTGTTTAAAGTATTAAAATGCCTGTGGGTAGGAGCAATTTCTCTAAAGCACTTTCAGCCCACGAGTCAGATTTAAAAAAGGAACCTCTCAGAGAGCATTAGAAAAATAGCTTGAAGGGTTCACTGAGTTCATACTTAAAGCAAGTCACGAAGCAAAAAAGTAACAGTCTTCCAAGTGTCGAGAACTTCCTTTGTCCCGATTCTGGATTCCAATTAAAGAAAAAAAAAAACGCTACACAGCTGTCCTCAATCATACAGTTAGCTTTGGCTTAGTTCATCTTCAAATAGATTAGAGCATCATGCTAGTCACTGCTTTGGGCTAAACACACTGGTCACATTTTTGTGCCTGTCAACCTTGTACATTGAAGCTTACATTTATTATTATGGCACTGAATTTGTTTCGTCTTACTAGGCTGTAACACCACTGCTAATGACAGTGCAGGAATTTCCAAAATAGCAAGAAAAATAGTCATGGAAATACTGTTAGAAATGAAGTCATTTTCTATGAAGCTATTAACTGAAACTTAATCTTGTAAACAGTGCAAGCTTGTACGTGCAGAAAATATTCCAAAACACAGATTTACTGAGTGTAAATCAAGGGGAATCCCAGCCAGTCCTGCTTTCCCCAGAAATGTTTTTCCATCTTTATAACATTTCTGTTAGGAGACACATGTGGAAACAATAAGTCAGGATAACTGCCTGCTCTGTGTACACAGTATTTAGAATGTCAGTTAAGCATTGTATTATATGAATGTATC
Source organism: Aythya marila (assembly GCF_965140915.1). NCBI lineage: Eukaryota > Metazoa > Chordata > Aves > Anseriformes > Anatidae > Aythya > Aythya marila. The sequence goes on from NC_139046.1 coordinate 25,565,118, forward strand.
AGTTCAGGTCAGGTTCAGTGAAGACTCAATGCAAGAACTCTACAGAATACTTTACCGTCACACCGAACCACTACTACCAATGCAATAGTTCCATGTGTGCAGCTAAGTAATACCTGACATGAGAGCTCACCTCACTGAATAGCTCTGTAGCAGAAAAACAGTAGATTAGGACTTAGGGACCCCAGCTTCTGTCCTCAGTTCTAGTCCAGATGAACTGCCTCTCTCAGAGCCTCAGGTCCCAGTGTAAAATGAGGACAGAATAGTACCAGGAGAACTCCTACATTTACTGGCTATGCAAGCATTTACTCTAGACATCTCTCAGGGCCTGCTTTACTCTGACAAGTTCCTTTAAAAATAAAATATCAGAGCTGAAGTTTCCTCATTGCTTCAGAAATTGATCCCATTTTACTGGGCATTGAGGAGGAGCGTGGCATCCCACCTGTTACCAAACCTGAACACAAACGAGCTATCTTAAGACTTCCTTCTTCTTCCAGTGTCCAGCTGCCTAGTGGCATCCACCTTGAAACAGAAGGACTAATCATTTTTAACCTGGTTGCCCTGGCACACATCAGTTTGGGTTTCTTTAGGCACTGAGATGAAGAAAAAGGTTGGAGAAAGCACTGGGTGTTAGTGAAGTGACCTGTACACTCACCGACTCCAGCAGACAGTGACGGCTGACCTTCAGCGTGACCTTCGAATGAGGTCTTTTCATATGCACCTGACGCAGCTCTCGCTGAAAGAAGTTCACTTTGTCCTGGAAGGTCTCTGAGCCTCCTGTGAACGGTAACAGTTTGTGTCAGGCCTGAACTGCCAGCACTTCAAACATCTAGAAGGCATTCCTAAACCTAACCGTACAGGTCAGCTTTACAGTCCAAGGATGAGTTTGTTACAGCAACACCTGGGACAGAACTCTAAAGGCAGTTTGCAGTTACTCTTGCTGACATTCATATACGTACAGGTTTACTGTTAAAGAGCATGACAGAAAAGCCAAACATGAACAGCTGGCATGATGAAATACGTTCCCTGGAAGCACCACCAGTAACAGAAGGTGAGACTCCAGGAATCAGGAGTTCCCATCACAGGTCCTTCAGTGCTCACAGTCTTCATTCCCAAACAAAACTAGCAGACAAGCACTAACCTCTCAGCTACTGTACCCACCCCCTGGCCCTTTACCTATATTTTTATGCAGGGAGCGAATAAAAGTGGCTGCCAAGATGTTCCGCTCCTTGCAGCTGAGCTCCACAGGGGGTTGGATCCCATCATCCACCACCAGTGTCAGTAGTTTGTGCACAGGGTCAGGACCCAGGTATGAAAACTAGCAGCAAAAAGATGCGAGAAAGGGTTTAATGCATAATGTAAAAGGCACAACACGTACAGCAGACAGCAAGACCACCTGCGCTCTCAGACTCCCTCTGCTCACCCATGCGGATGCAGTTAACAGGAACACTACTTCAAGCATCTGGACTCCAGTTGGGAGGCTGCTTCAAACCTCATTCCCTAGCCTACAGGCTTCACTGGACACCGTCACAGCATTTTAGCATGGTTATGAAGAAAACAAACAATGGAAATGCAAAAGGAATCAAGATTTTTGCCCAGAACTGGGACAAAAAGCAGAAAGGAGTAACACAACTGGCTCCTCCTCATAAATATTAGCAGAATTTAGGCACTGTTACAGCATTCCAGAATCTGAATTTTATGCAACACAATGTGCTCTGTGGGCGGAAGCCCTTCTCTCCAAAGGGAAAACAAAACCAAAAACAGACAGACTCTCAGTTACGAGGACCACCTCTTGTGGAAAGAGACTCACCTTTGTGCCAGGACATACTCTAAAGGTGAAAAGGCGCCACGGAATGATCTTCAGGTAGAATTCTTTCACTGAGAATTGCTGAGCAATCACAACAAGAAGAAAATGTCAAAGGGCACGCATGCGTTAAGGGTATTCCCTGAAACACTTGAGGTACAGGACAAACATGGAAGTTAGGCTTCCCTCTAACCCCGGGGACTGGTTTTGGAAAAGTTTGGTGAAATCTTCCTGTGGTGTAATATATAAAAACCTTTAAAGTTGGCAACAGCATGCAGAACTAAGCAACTTGTTAGTAAGACTGTACCATGCGCACTTCTGATGCATGTGGAATACTAGCAAGGTACAGGTTATACAGCAGCAAGCCACTGTGCTCAGTAGAACATCACCAGTCTAATTGGAGGGTAAAAATTACGTACACTTGAGAGACTGAATTCAGGACAAGATTCTAAGGCAGTGACAAAAACAATCTGGAAAAAGTTACGTTCTATCTACCAGAACTCTTGCTATTACTTCTTCAATCCCTTAATTTTCACAACCAATTCAAAAAAAAATTAAACCAAAAATGCCCTTGTAATTGCTAAATCCAGGAGATCTGAAGAAGTTTCTTTTACAGTGCATTTTTGCCAGAACAAATGGCTACCAATTGTGGAACTGTTGCCTTCTGAAGAGCAAGCTGAGATGAAATTTTAGCATCTTTAGAGAAAACACAGAACTATTTTTCTGCACAAGTCTGTTCTAGCTGCAGTGACTGGAAAAAATGTTGATTGGCATTTTTCCACTGAGCAATTATGAGCAGAAACACCTTAAATAACAGCATAAGAACAGTCAGCTATTGCACGGGACAGATGCTCTAGGTATACAGAGAGAGATCCAGGGAAACAATTACGCAAACATCAGGAACACATTCATAACTTTGTCATCTACAGGGAGCCTGCAGTAGTACCCACTTCTGGGGATCTTCTTTACCAAGTAATGCAACAGGAAAGACTACAAAATTCCAGAATAACCCTCCAAGGATGAAAGGATGCTGAGCTCATGAGGACCCAGCAACTCATTCTCAAAGTCAGTTCTTAGTGCTGAATGCTGCAGAGATTTAGAAATCTCTAGCAACATCCTCCATCCTACAACTGTTTCATAATCCTCTCTCTTTGTCAGGAAAACAATTCCTGGATTAGCCATTTACACTGATACTTATCACATTTTCCAGAATGCTTTCAGATTAACAGATCAACAAAGTGAATTCATTAGTAGGATTTAGTGGAATTTTCTTTCTAATTTCCCTGAATGCCTAGAGACAATAAGAAGGGTAATTGTTTTTGCTAAAAATCTTATTACAACAGAATCTTCAGCTTCTCTCAACTTGCTTGAATCATGTTACTTCTACTTATACATCTATCCTTCATACTCTGACCACTTTTTTCTTTTATTTTCCCTGCAACATTCAAGAAATAGGAAAGATAAATCCATAAAATCCAATAAGTGTTTTCCTCTAAGTTCAGGTCTAGAGGTATCAAAAACTGAGAAAGGGAATTGCTAGCCTGACCTGAGCAGAGCAAAGGACAGGCAAAAAGGAAGCCTATTGAATAATCACTGACAAGATTCCTAATAGGCTTGAATGAGACCTAGAAAAACACTGTTTCCTAAAGCTTCAAGGAGCATTTTAATATTAATCTGTTTGCTGTCTACCCACAGGCAAAACTTTTTTAGCCAAATTTGTGGCATGTAAATGTGGAGCCAATGCATAGGGTACAAATAAGCTCTTCAGTTGTTGTGTTCCTTGAGCATGCACTCAGGACTGGTACTTTTGTGGTCTTACCTTAGGAGACACATAGCAGTAGACTTTTTTAGGTTTCTTCACTTTCTCGGGAGTTTGGCTATCAGAGGGAGAATCTTCGTCTTCATCCTCGGTTGCAGTAGAAGGACGGCGCTGGGAGGAGCTCAGGTGTGTTGGTGGAAGGTGCCACTGAGTGTTGGTGTAACTAGAAGCTTCATAAAGGTAGGCTTCAAAGTAAATGCTGACACCTGAGGTGGACACGTTGCGTTCTACAATATTCTTTTCATTCTCTGAAGGAAATGGATAAGAGTTGTGCAAATCTTAATGCAGCCCAGAACCAAAAAGTAAAGAACCCACAACAAATTAGTAAATTATGATTTGAATTAACAGAAGGCTACACATCCAGGGAAAAAGCCTGGTGAAGTGAAACTCTGATAAAGAGAACACTGGAGTGGGATGCAAAGATTACAAGGTAGTCGTTTGTCTGCCCTGACTTCAGATTGTGACTAGTTTAAAAAACAAAAACAAAAACCACCACAAACAACAAAAAAAGCACATCGGTTTCATACAATGATCCTCATCCACACAGCTCAACATACAATGCACAGCTCACTTTCTGTATGGCTCAGATGCCAAGGACTAGCAAGCAGCACAAACTGCCTAATTTCAGAGGTAAACCCCCCCTGAGATAGGTATCAAGGAATGAATGGTTTTATCTGATGAGGGAGTAGAACATCAGCCTTCAGAGATCTCCCTTGTCGGCAACAAATTAATTCAGCATTTTTAAATGAATAGGCACTCCTTGAGCAATTAAGCATGGTTGGCCTGCAGAGATGCTACATTCAGCTCTGCTGCACAAACGTGTGTAGCATCCTGCAAGAGAACACTCAGAGAATGAATACTGAGCAGCTCTTGACTCACCACTTAGAACAATGATGTCAAAATCACCATTGCTTATGGGCTGGTTCTGGTAGGAGATGCAGGCATGGAAACATCCCCTACAGTGCAACGTGAGTCGGAAGAACACTTGGCAAGTCTGCCGGTTGGACACCACAGACTTCTCAAACACAACGTCAGAGTTCTCTTCTTCTTGAGGACCCAGCTAGACAGAAAACACACAATAAAGAGGGCAATTCTCTCAGCTCACCCCGAAACGATCAGCCAGGGTTAGGACTGCACTCACCTCATGGATGGAGAGGCTGTAATTGTGCTCATCTATCAGGGACACGGAATTGCTGGTGGGATTGTCATACTCATCTCTGGGAACTATCTGTAGGGTGTGCTGCTGTCCACAGGTCAGCACCAGAGTGGAGAAATGGCAAACAATTTTGGTTTTGGAGGGAACCACCATCCCTGAAGTAGACAACAACAGTTTAAAGTCAGAAAGAACAAAAGAAAAACAACTAGGAACACAATCCCCCTTGAAAATGGATAAAAATTCAACATATTCTATGCCTTGACATTCAAAAAATCAACATATCTGAGCTCTAAAATGCGCAGCATGGTGCACTGGGGTCACCTTGGGTCAGAATCTCAATACTGATAAAACAAGCCCAATTACCAGCCCTCTAAAGTAAATCCTGTCCTCCATTCTAACCTTCAGCTCTAGAACTTGCTTTCACTGCAAATACAAAGGACAAGCCCACTGACATCCAAGAAAACCTGTAAATTCAGTTTATCAAATAAACTTTAGTCTGAAGAATACCCAAATTAAATCTGAGCTCCCCCTTTCTGAAAGGGTAGCTTAGCAAGCTTTGTATCTATTCACAATGCAATTTAATGGAGGTACCTTCAGTGAAAATGTGTCTGAAATATAAAAGATGCTGATCAAAAAGCAAAAGTAGAAGGAAAAAATTTAAAAAGGATAAAAAGGAAATCTTTCTAAAGAAGCATATACTCAAAGGTAGCAACTGTTCCAGGAGCTCAAAGGAACAGAGGGGGGTATTCAAAAGAGGAAAAGCATCAAATCAAGACAGCATTTCCAGTTCAGCTTACTTTCACAAAAGGCATTCTCTGAGTACTAGATGGATCACGAAGAAATTATTACAAAACTGAGAACATGCCACAAATAGTTAGGGAGTTTAAGAAGCACTAATGACTTATTCTGTAAGACAGCTTCTATTTAGTCACGTACTGGTAGTCACAAGTACGTTTTAATCACAGGTTATTGCTGGGATTTACATGTCGCAAGAAGATAGCGGTGAAGGGTAACCCTTTCCCTGTCACTTATCTATTTTATTTGGAAATATGTACGCCTAACTGCCTCCAATTTTTCCATATCTACTTTTGGAATAATTACAGGGCCACCTAAGCCTTACCTGGCTGAAACACCTTGTAGTAGGGGCTGTAGGCCACATTCAAGCCACCGAGTTTTATAGAGATCTCGTATCTCCCAGCCCTGCGCACAGTGAAGGCCACTTTCACCACGTTGGAATTAGGCTCCTGAAGAACTTCCTGGGTTACAGGAATATCAATTGCTAGCTCCACATGGCAGATGTGAACTCGCAGCCCCAGAGGCCGGTGAGCTGGGAAAGGCTGCCCGTTTTTATAGAATAACTGCATGGGAAATGGAGAAAAACATGTCAGCAGAAATACATGGTGCACAGAAAACAAGTCACCTTGCAACAAAGGGACAACAAGGCCAAGACCCCTAGCTCAGCACAGGAATAGAAACAAACAGCCAGCTCTCTCACACAGGCTACGTCCTCCGGAACCAACAGGACACAAGGGGGCATTGAACAACCTCATTCTCTTTTTCCTATCAGGGTTCAAATGAGTGACTCAAAAAGAAAATGCCTCCAGGCATTTCTTCTCTGCACAGTTAGTGTGTATCAGAAGAGAAAACAAGAGAACACACTGCCCAAAGAAAGAGAAAAGCAAAGCCATGTCCTTTCAGAGAAACAAGACTGTCTTGTCCATTTGTGCCCAGCTAAGCTCTCACTGAGTTATTACAGAAAACAACATGTTGAGGATGCTGACCTTAAGGAGCTTCTTATCATGCTGCTAAGAAGCATCAACATGAAAAAAAACTTGTTAGACACAATCACTCAGCTCCATCACAAGTTATCCAGCAGACAATTTTGGCACACCTTAACCAGTACTCCCTTGCATGAAAAGAATTACATCTTGAAACCCTGAGTGTGCAGCTTGGTTTGCAGGATAAATCCTTCCTGCCATCAGCAGAAAGTTACCACTGTTCCCTGCATACAGAGGGCATACAGAGCCTGAAGGAGTGTGTGTATTGACTGGCAGGGAGAGGAACCAGTGCATACAACAGCTACTGCTGGTGAATTAAGGACTAAGCAAACAGGAGATGAGTATGGTGTGCACAGGCAGACTGTTGGAGCTGCCATGAGTGAGACTGAGTGAGGTGAAGGGGGTAAATTTAAATAGCAGGAACTAAACAAGTCCCTTTCCTTTCAGCTCTTTTTCACTGCCTGTCCTGGAGTGAGAACTGCTCCTCATACACCAAAAGCAGAAGGGTTTTCTCACCTCCCTAAAATGGATGGGTACGGCAACCTAGTTGAACCTTTCTTGCTTTGATACCCTTCTGGGTGGGGAAGGTGGGACAGAAAGCACACGAGCCCTACAAAGCCTGCTCAAACTTTCTCCACAAAGCTCCAAACCCTCAGTGTTCAGGCCCCTCACCAATCTCATTTGTATAATTGTTCCATTCCCCCAGACTTGGTCTTTTGGGACTGGGGGGAGCAGAAGACACAAACAGAAAGCTTTCCTACTCTTAAGTTACATCCAACTTGTTTCCCCCCCGTCCCCCACTCTCAAAAATAAACTGAAGGGCCCACCCCTAACTCAGACCTCTGTCCCTGCCCCCAAAGATATGTGGAAACAGAAATATTCCCTTACGTGCACTCGGAAGGCCATGCTGTGGCCCACCTCGTGGGGGTCCTTCCAATCCCAGGAGATTTTGCAGGACCGGGGATCCAGGTAGTTGCCTCGCACGTAGTCATAAATAGTTCGCTCCCCTCGGCGTTCCCGGTCCTCATGCTGAAGGAAGCTGACTATACGTGCGGCAAGCTCAAAGAGGAACTTAATGGTGAAGAAGAAGGCTACCACAAATACTGTGATCCCACCTGCAGCAAGGAGAGAACAGAGGCTGGTTGCAGCAGCACGGCTGAGTCTGGCACAGAGGTCCCACCTTCCTCAGCCCAAGACGACGCCTTTTATTAACGACATTCTAGTCAATTGCGAATTAGATGTTCAAGGCAGAAGCTATTGTGCAAACATTTATGGCTTGTGTTATGCTAGAAGTTAGGTTAGAGAATAACACGTCCCTTGAAACACTGCAAATGACTGCAAGTAGAGGAGAAATAGGTAAAGGTGGTACCGAGTCTCAGCTATGGCCAGCAGATGCCCCAACAGAAGCAAGGAATTCCCTCTGAGTTGCAAATTAAAACTACAAAGATTCCTTTACAGGAAACAGTCAGGTAACCACACAAGCCCTGCACATCACATTAAGACTGGATTGAGAAGCATCATGGAGGCAACAACCCTGCACTAGTTCTCAGGAGAAAGAGTAAGGGAATGGCTTACAAGTGAGGTTGATGGAAGGACTTTGGGAACAAGAAGAATGGAGAAGGGGCAAGTCTGCCAGGTGGAAGGCACAATGCAGGGTGACAATAACTTCATGTTTGTTAGGTAGACTCTAAGCTAACGTGAAAGCCAGGGCTTTCAATAAATTCCTCTAAAGCCTATGGAGAGGTCAACAAATACAGTGGCAGCCTTTCCTTCACTTACCAATAATGTAAAACATCAGGTCCCTTCGGTGAGACACACAGCCGAGGATCACAGCTGCATCTAGAACACAAAATAGGCCAAGTCCAGTCCAATGACTCTTCCTCACACACATTGGCCTAAATTTAATCTATGATTCCTCAGGCAAATACCTATCATCCATTTTTCCTCTCCAACAACATCCCTAAGGCATTATTCCAAAAGACTGAAATACACAAACAGCACAGCATGCTACAAGGAACAGTTCTCTCACCATTACAGATTCAGGGATCTAAAAGGAGAACAAATTATCCTCAGAAACCAGTGACAGTGTGCTCCGGGTACTGCAATAAGGGGCTACTTTTTGCAGGATCACCAATTTCAGCAACAACATCTGAAAGCCACTCACCCAAACTCTCACACCTACAGGAAGCAAGTCACAAGTTTCTACGCTACCATGAAAGCGCATAACAGAGCCACCACCAAAATGGACAGAAACTGACCCTCAGTCAGCAACCTTAGAAAAAAGGAACAGAATAGAAGGGTAGTGGACAAGATCAACCCTACTTGTTCAGAACAAAATCTTCCTAGGGTAGGGGTGATTTTTTTTTATTTTTTTTTCACCCTACGCCTCTAGTACAGAAAGTACAAATGCAACAAAAAACAGTCCACCTGTATTTTTCTACTCATTTCTGCAAAGCAAACCTCTCAGCTGAAACTCTCCCTGATCAATACGCAAGCTAAAACCTTGGTTTTGCACACTGTTAAGATGACAGCAATTTTTAGAGACACCGATCTAGAATCAAGTTCTCACTGGGGGGCTGCTAAACAAACATGTAGTAAAAAGACTACGCCCAGAACAACGACATGCTCTTTGGTTGATAGGACATAGCTGGCAGATGGAACAAGCAGCAGCAGCAGCGATGAACGTGTGTGACAATCAGACAAACGATTTGGCATACACTGATGCATACAATATAGCTCACCATGTCACCAGTCAGTTAGTGAGAAGCTACATTGTGCATTCAAACTGCCTTTTTTTTGAGCAAACACAAAAGGGGAGTTATTCATCGGTCATCTCAACAGCAGCAGCAGTGGATGCTAGCATGCAGAAAGCTTCAATGAGGCACACACACACACCCTGCCACAATGGCCATCGCTTTCCAGCCCAACAAATCCCCTCTGCTGCCCTCCACGTACACTCCATCCCTCTGACTGAAGAGCAATCACGTACCTTTATACAACTGCCCATGTTCTAAAAGCCAAAAGGAGGGTACCCATTCTTCAGCATCCTTTTTCTTTGTGCCCAACACTGGGGCAAGCGTCAGCAAGAAGAGGCCATAGAGAAGATTATCACAGAAAATGAAACTCCTGGAATTTGCATCACAGAATCACTGCTGAAAGGCGAGGACCTGAGCACAGCAATCTCTTCCTCTTTGTGGAAAAAGGTTGTTCTGCAACGCTGCTCCTGGTAGCCTGTGGTTTGTTAGCTTCCCTGGAAAAGGAAGAAAGAGACGTGAGTTAGATAGATCTCCCCATTGCTGAGGACAAATGTAGCAACTAGAAACACGTGAGAGGCATTGCAAAAGTGCAACCAGATGTCGAATCCAAAGAAGCAGCACCGTGAAGATATCAAGGTCAATTAGGTGCGAGGCTTCAACATGCCCCCAGCATCCACATAACTATCTCATTTCATAGGACCCCCTGAAACCGGCAGGTTCAATATTAGAGGGGTAAAAAAAAAAGGAAAAGCACCACTATAACATGTCCCTGTAGGCTTCATTGAGCTCCTGGGTTTCCCAGAGCAGCCAGGAAGCTGTGTGCTATTCAAGAATAGCTCTAAGGACCAGGTAGCACTGGAAGGCCAAAAAAATGCCACAAAATGCCATATATTATCACAACCTATTTTTTCCTATGTCTAGAGCACTACTTACAGGCAAGCAGAAAGAGGAAAACAGGAAAAAAAAAAAAAACACGCTGCAAGCTCTTGGACCTTTGAGCAGATGAGACAGATTTTTGCCACCGATGTTTTAAACCTTCAGAAAACTGTTTAGCTCATACGGCATTTCAATTTCAGCAGCACAACCCACTGAACTGCCGTTTACTGTCAGTACTGAGATTTAAATAAAATCTAACAGCAAGAATTGATGCAGCCCACATTAAAAAAAAAAAAAAAAAAAAAAAAAAAAAAAACAGGACGTATGCCAGAAGAGAAGCCACAGAGCCTACACAGTTGGTACCTACTCATTCAGAACCCAGATTACGTAAAGGAGTGAGAATGAGTGAGAATGAAGCGGACCCGGGCTCACCACGGCAGCTCCCTGAAGTGCCACCTCCCCTGGGGATGTGAGTGCCATGCTCCTCCTGCCTGCCACACCACTCCTTGCTCCCCGCTCTCCTACCTTCCTCCTCCGATGTCTCATTGCTCTCCATCCCAACCATCACACAGAGCCACCTGCATTTGCACGCTGCCACTCAGGCTCTAAGCTTTCCAACTCGCAGGAAAGCCGTCAAGTTTTTGAAGGTGCTGCAGAAGAAGTCAGACTCGCGCTGTCTTTTCCTCCCCCTCGCCTCAGGGAAAGTCCCACCCACTCAGCTATTTTCTCCTTTCCTCTGGTTGAACGAACACGTTGCAGTCCCCAGGGGCACAAGTTCTTATTTCTCCTCTTAGAGGAAGCTTCAGGTTTATAAACTCTTCTCTCTGTATATTTAGAATCACAGATTAGCAATTTCTTTGATATTTCAGTTCTTCCACAGTATATATCCGACACACAGTCTTTAATGCTCACTTGCCTGTGCCACAAGTGCCTGGCTGAACCTCTGCTCCTGCCTGGCTTGGCGGTGAAAGGTGCGCACCTCCTCCCTGCACAGCTGAGGAATTTCACAGAAACTCTCCACGGCTTTGCCGTCTGTGAGACCTCCCAGCATCTTACAGCATCAGTCTCTTCAGGTCACCAAAAAAGCAGCAACACGGAAGTGACACTGTGGGTTCACCTACTCAAACTATTTCTGCCTCAACCCATAACCCTTTCCCTTCTGAAAAAAAAACATGCTACAAGCGACAGCTTCTCTCAAGAGAGGAGGAAAAGACCTGCAATTTCAACTACAAGGGTTTCTGAAGTCAACTAAAGCCTCCCGATCGGGGCTGCAGAATTTCAGAGCAACCCCCTGTGTCCAGCAAGCTGTCTCCTTCAATCAGCCCAGCAGCTTCTCCTTTTAATCATCTCGACGTGAAGCGATAGGCGAGGCGCCAAGTCAGGAGGCCAGCAGAGATGAAGAGGCTGTGGCACAACCACGTTCCCTCGAGCACACACGCTGGCAGCAGCTTTAAGGATGCTCCTGCAGCTGGGAAACATTGGGTAAAGATCCGAGCCGCTAGTAGCTGGTGTTCAAGACAGGTTGCCACTTGCTTAGCAGAATGCAGATCCAAATTAAAATAGAATCTGTGCTAAGAACTGCCACAAGCTGGGAAACTAACTCAGAAACGCTGCAGCATAAGGTGCCATCCTAGCTGGGCTGAAAAACTGCTGAATTGACCTTACAGATCCCGATCCAAGGGCACGGCAAGCTATGGTCTCCTGCCATCTGCAGGGAAAATGGGGATTTGGAAAGCTTCATCTCAAGGAGAAACACTTGCACAATTAGGAGAGACGGCATGGACCCGTAAGGTAAACAATACCAGTGCCATTGCTTCTCTCGAGGCAGCAAGGAAAACAAGGCCAGTAACAGGAATAAGTTTTGTTTGCTTTACTGTTTCTGCAAAGCCAAAGGAACACAAGGCAAATCTCCTACAAAAAAATAACCAATGTGTTTGTACATAGAGGGGAGCTATAACAGTGATGGCACATTTATGGGGCTACAGCTACAGAGCCAGCTGGGGGCATGCTATAAAGGACAGATTTACTCAGCTCCTAAAAATCTTCTATGCCTCTTGGAGTTTTCCTGGTGTGCTGATAAATCTAACACTTTTTCTTCTCTCCCTTGAGAAGCTCCAGCATTAAGAAGAAAAATGGTTTATAACCCTTTCTGTGGTTTGATACCGCCTCAGAGAATTCAAGCTGAAAGCACTGTGCTTGCCTCTGAGCAGGACATCCCCTCCATCCACGTGTGCAGTGTCCACCACCACCAGCATCTCGTGCCACACACAAGGCAATTTTCCTTTGAATGAAAAGACTTGGTATTTTCTCACATTAATGGAAGCGTGCACGAAAGAACAAGCATGAATGCTGATGGGAACTTGCTTTAAAATACACACTCAGAAGACTGAGGAGTCAGCTCAAAAGGCAGGGAGCTGACTCCTGTATCAGCCACCAAGGACAAAAGGCGCAATGACAAAGGTCTGTACAAGGTAAATCTGCCCTTCTCTCTCCAGGGCTGGCACTTACCACACACGCATTTACACACAACCCCAATGAAACACTGGCAACAGAAAAATGAATGAATATGGGTGAGTTCTGCCAGCTGCCTGAGGGCTTTTCACCCCAGCTGAGCAATCCCTCAGGGTTGTGAGTTCCTCCCCAAGCAGAGCGAGCCAGCCGGGCAGCAGCTCTCTGGCCATCCTCCTGGGGATGATGTCCCCTTTCCTCCTCCACCGCTCCCTTCCCCGTGAGCCCCCCAGCTCTCCTAGCAGTGCCGGCACAGCCCCACCAACCTCATCTCTCCCCCCAGCAGTGAGCTCTGGTCCATCACGAGCGCGCTTTCCTCAACCAACTCCTCGCAGCCTCACTGCTGGACCCTCGGGCACGTTCCCAGCAGCGAAGCTCTCCAGGAAGAAGCTTGCTCAGGGGCTGCAGCCACACTTTTTCCACCCAGAACCGGCTGTGTCTGTGTGACACCAGCAGCCACAGGTCCTGGCTACCCCAGGGACACACAGGAGGGAGCTGAGCGCGGCGAGGCCCGGCTCCCCTTCCCCTGCACCTACAACCCAGGCACCAAACCCCCCCTCAAGGGCTTTGCTCCCTGGGGCGCTGAGGCTCAGGATAAAGCAGCGGGGCTCCTTGGGGAGCCCTCCGCAACCCGGGGCCGAGCGGGGCAGCACGGGGACACCGGCTGCGGGGCTCCCACCCCCCGGCGGCCCCCCCGGGGCCGAGCCGCACGGCCCCGGCCCCGCTGCGGGCAGCCCCCCGGTGCCGCAGCCCCTTCCCCGCGCTGGTTACCGAGGGCTCCGGCTCCGGTGCGGCGGCTCCCGGCTCGGCCTCCCCGGGAAGTGACGGCGGGGCCGGCCCTGCCCGGCGGGGCGGGACACGGTGACGCCGGTGGAGGCGCCGGAACTGGTGCTGGTGGTGGTGGTGGTGGTGGTGGTGGCAGCATGGTGAGGGGGGACACGGGGTGAGGGGACCGGGGGGACACCGCGGGGACAGCGGGGAGCCGTGTCCTGCTGACGGCGGCCGCGTCTCGTTGCAGGGGAAGCAGAAGAAGGCGCGGAAGTACGCGGTGATGAAGCGCATGATCAGCCTGCGGGACCAGCGCATGTGAGTGCCCGCACGGGGATGGGGATGGGCATGGGGATGGACACAGGGACGGTCCCGGTGCTGCTGGGATCCCCGCCGGGCCCCTCCGCTGCCGCCGTCCCCCAGCGGTGCCCCCGCTTCGTTGCAGCAACGAGAAGGAGCGGGCGAAAGCCCCCGCCAAGAAGAAGGAGGAGGACCCGAGCGCCATCAAGGAGCGGGAGGTGTAAGTGCCTGCCCTCGCCCGCTACAGGCTGTAGGAGCTCCCCGCTCCTCGGTCACAGCTGACTGAGGTGAATCCTTGTCTTCCCCGCAGCCCCCAGCATCCGTCCTGCCTGTTCTTCCAGTACAACACGCAGCTCGGGCCGCCGTACCACATCCTGGTGGACACGAACTTCATCAACTTCTCCATCAAAGCCAAGCTGGACCTGGTGCAGTCCATGATGGACTGCCTCTACGCCAAGTGTGAGTGGCGGCCGCGCTTCTGGGCCGCGTAGGATGTGCCCTGTCAGCCTCACACCACTGGCTGAGGGCAAGAGAAGCCTTGAAAAAAGCTACGTGCTATAGTGAGCTCACGGAGCTCGTTCTCAATGGCCTACGGTAACTCTGGACCAGCCTGTGGTAACCCCAGAACCACCCTTGGTTTCAGTCAGACAATTGCCTTAAACATTGATCTCAACAAAAGTAAAGCATTAACAAGTTAAAAATCTAAAATTACTGTGGCATTGTCAGACTACTCTTCAGTGGTTTTACATTTCATCACTTTGCTCTTACCAGTTCAAAACTGTGAATATGTTACAGAGTTCCAGACAGATGGACATGGAGTCCCATGCCAGATAACTGTTCCAGGGCATGTGCTCAGTGCTGTAGAGGTCTGTAAAGAAATACTGTTTTGTTCTAATACAGACTTTGAATGTTGTCTTTTTTTTTTTTTTTTTGTTGCATTTAGGTATTCCATGTATCACAGATTGCGTAATGGCTGAAATTGAGAAGCTAGGACAGAGGTACCGTGTGGCATTAAGGTACGTGCGGGGTGTTCCTCTCTGTTTCTACAACTTAGTATTCTGATATAAAGAAATTAAAAAAAATGACAAGGACTTGCCATGATGCTGCTATTTTACTAGAAGGATTTTAGGTCTTGAGCTGGGTTTTGTTTCTCTGGGTTTATGAGATCAGTATTATGGGTTCAGCGAGAGCTTAACATTGTGGGGATCTTGGAACCCCACTAACAAGTACTAAGAAAAACTTAGCCAGACAAATTGCATGCTGGTTTTGCTCCTCATTACGGTTGACTGAACTGTACCATTTGCTCCAAGCCCTTGTTTTGAGTATAACCTGCTGCATGTCACAGAAAGAAGTGTTCCTGTTCCTCTGTATGGTATTACAGTACACTTCTCCTGGTCTGATTGCCGTGATGCTGAATGTACGTATCCCCACAGAATTGCCAAGGACCCTCGGTTTGAACGCTTGCCGTGTATGCACAAAGGAACCTATGCTGATGACTGCTTGGTACAAAGAGTCACTCAGGTACTAATGTTTCTGAAAATTCCTGAACCCTGCTGGTTACTGATGGCTTAACTTTTCTGCAAAGTAACTGCAAAGTCTTGTAAAGGGGCAGTTTCAGTCCTTAGCACAGCTTTCTTTGAAGGAGTATCTAGCCTTCCCCAAGCATTCTTGTATAAGACAGCATCAAGAAGTGTGGGAAAGTTGTCGGCTGGAAAGGCTGGACAGCCTTTAGATGTTTCTCGGAATCTGTTTTGGTGAGCAGAAGGATGTTATGCCTATGGAATAACCAAGTCCTAGAAATGCCTCACTAAGGACTAGCAGCCCTCTTGTGTTTACTGAGCTGAGGCTTTTGCTTGGCTTTGTCTGTGTTTGCCAGTTCACTAGTAATGAATCTGACTTGCCTCTTCTTTTCAGCACAAATGCTACATAGTGGCCACAGTGGATAAAGAGCTCAAGAGGAGAATACGAAAAATCCCAGGAGTGCCCATAATGTACATTTCCAGGCACAGGTAAGGGACCTCTGACATCGATGCCAGGCTCAGTCATTGTCTGACAAGGACTCTGTTGCCGTGTATTTCTTTCCTGCACTGTCTATAGCACAGGTTGTACTAAAGGGCCTAGTGTTTGCACAAAAGTAGATGTATAGCTGCTGCTGGGAAGACTGGTTGTAGACCCGCTTTTATTGCAGCCTCCACGTTCACTTGCTTTTATCTGGAAATTTGTTTCCTTGAGGCCAGTGTTTCCATAGTTCAGGGCTGCTTAGCAGCAGCAGGATCAAGGCTGTCAGGCAAGTGCATTCTATAGATTTTTGAGGAAACGTTCCTGTTCCATGTTCTATTTGGAAACTTTGTGTACCCTCTGCTAAGAAACTGAATTTGCTTTTTAGCTAAAAATCAAACCAACTTGGAAAGACGCTACTGCAGCAATTTCAAAGCAACAGATTTTTCCCATATGTGCAAGCACTGGCTTGCTTTAATATATATATATTTTAAATACATATACAGTAGAAGCAGTGATCTACTGTAACAGCATTTGCTTTAGTTTGTTTGCTGTTCCTTCTGAAGTGCCTGTTGTAAAGGCTAGACTAAGAGGACTTTACTCATGTTCATTTGTCATATACACTGTTTTAATATCTCTTGTGCATAATTACAACACAGAAGTTTTATCTTGCGTAGAACCTATGCCAAATTGTTTCAAAGTAGGGTAGATATGTTTGGTAGCATGGTAGGGAGAAGAAATGGGATGTGGAGAGAAAACAGTCAGTTTTTAGATGAGATGGGAGAGACACTGGGAGGCAGGTGTGCTAACAGTGGAGAGAGTCTGGTAATACGCAGACAGAGAGCAGAATGTCAGAAATGAGGAGGCAAATTGCTAAAATTGCATAAATACATGGAGTTCAAACTGATCTGTAACTAGAATGTGATTAGGAGATTTTCTCTCAAAATATCTTTGCCCCTACTAATTTTGCCCTTGAATTCCAAGTCAAATGGACAACGTTCTGTTCTGCACAGTGGGTTTATTCTTAAAGCCTAAGGCAGATCTTACAAAAAAACACTCTTTTTTTCCTTCTCTGGGGATAGTGACTTCTTGAGATGCCTGAGCTCTAAAGAGTTTGAGGTTAATGCTGGGGGGTAATCTTATGAAATCTACTTTTTTCTCAGAAGTAATGTTTTTTCCCTCTTTACGATCTGAGCTGAGATAGAAATGCAATAAAGCTGTTTGTTGTTCAGTCTCCCTGTAAGCATTTTGCTGCACAGGGAGGGGAGCTGTATGGATCAGGTTGTCTTCATACATTTTCCCTCTTTCTTTTGCAGATACAATATTGAGAGGATGCCAGATGATTATGGAGCTCCTCGATTCTAACCTCTCCATCCAAGCCATGAACGCCAGGACTCTAAGCCAGGATAAGGGTCCTTCTTTTCCCAACCCTCCTGCTTTCTTTTTTGCTGGGACCCTGCTCATAGGATTGTGGGTGATACTGGACTGACTTCATAGCCTTGACCCTCTAAGAAAAAGCTATTTGTAGGATTCTTTTTTTATTCATCCTTGTTCTGACTGCACCTGATAACCTATAGCTGGGAGGAGGATATGGGAACAAGAGGACTCTATGGACAAGAATATGCCTAACTCCCTCTTCGTTTTCGTGTTGGGATTATTCAAAAAGGTGATTTTGGCATTCTTAAATAAATATAAGTGGTGGTCCAACTATGACTGAGAATGGAACCACAGAAGTATTGGAAGTTTCTTATTTCTGCATCTGCAGCAGCATGAGTATTTCCTTGTAATACTCCCTCACATCTGTCCCACAAGCAAATTGGAGGCTGCATTCTGAAGAAAAGCCGTCAAGTCTACACCAGTAGGCTGCCTTCTCTGGACCAGTGCTCTGAAAAATTTTATTTTTGGGTTGATGGGCTTTTATTCAACTGTATCTCAATACATTGAGTGGAATCAAGTTGTGTCCTGCTCCATGTTTCCTAAACTCAATGTGTCCTTGTTCATCTTCTAACCCTCACTTAGGTACTTAGTGCATTCTTAACCTCTCTTCTTACCAGTGGAGTTTGTACTTAAGGTATAATGGCATCATCTTGCAGCATATTTTTACTGGATCAGCCAGCAGCCCAGCTCTTTTGCTTACAGGCAGAATGATGATGAGAGTTGTTGGGTCTGGACATACCTCTCCCTCTTGATTGCTTGGCACCTATGCACTTCAAAGTCTCATTCCTTTCCATAGGTGTCATGAAAGAGGAGAACACCGGTGTGTACAGGAAGGTGTCAAAGTGAAAGGTGTTAATGTGGGGTGGGAGCAGAGTAAGTGGGGAAAAACCAGAGCGATGGCTGCAGATCAAGTGAGTCTCAGAGACCTGCAGCATTTGCAGCAACATGGGAAGGAAGTGGTCAGGAGTGAGATGGTTAAGCCAGATGGAGAAATGCAGTGGAAAAAGTACTTCAAAGCTATATTGCTTTTGTCTTCCCAGAGGCATGCTCTGCATTCTCATATCTTCCCTATTACTCTTTTATTTTTAGTAATTTATTTTGCTCTTCTGATCTCTGTTCCTCTGTGGTGAAGTGAATAGTTTTAAGCCTGAGTGATGAGAGAGGAATTGAGTCACCGGAGGCTCACATGCTGCAGTGTGCCTCCTGGCCAAAATACTGGTGATGGGGTGTGAACGGGAGACTGAAATTGGTATGCTTGGTGTAATTAAGAAAACGTCCAAACTCTTTAATAGAGCTTTTACGCTGTGGTGTCTTACACTGGTGCAGGCTGCAGAGAATGGCTGAACTCAAATCCCTGTAGGCTAGGCAGCATAGTGAAAATAACACTTCTCTGCTAATCATTTTCTGTCCTTGGGAAATGTCCCTACATGCTAATAACCTTTGTGCTAGCACATTCCTTTACAGCTGTTGTAGGAAACTTTGGGAACACATCAGACTTATCCCCATACTACCTCTTTGCTTGCTGCAGGCTCAGCTGCTACACTTATCCCTGAAATAACAGCGTGCTGACACTTTCAGAACACATCAGCCCCTTCCACGCTATCACAGCTGAAGTTTATCTTCTCCACCTCCAGCCAGGAAGAGGGCAACCAACCAACCAACCAACCTGAAATTTGACACAGTGTAAAACTGTACGGGTCAAAAATAATATCCTTAATTTTCTACTCTCGGTCCAAGTCATGTTTCTTTAAGCTAAAAGTAAGTATTGTCATGAACATTTGAAGGCCACACTTAGTCAAACAAGGACTGAGGAACAGTTGTAGGATTAGATCTATTTTATTTGGTTTTCAGAGCAACACTAGTTTTAAAAGACTTATTGGAGGAGAGTTAACTAGAATTGTCCCCATACAAATAATTTTGCTTGAGTTAAGCTAAATTAAAAGAGACTGGAGGAGAAAGAAATGGATGCTTATGGTAGTATTTGACAAAGTCTTTTTCACGATGGGGAGGTCAAAGGCACAGCAACATGATGAATCTGGGGATTGTTTGCCAGCAGAATGCTCGTTGGATAGACTTCATGAAAATACATGTATGTCAAATGAACTGTTGGTAGGAATACAAGCAAATATGCACATTTACAAGAAACTTTAAGAAATAAGAGACTCAGTAATCTGCCTTGCTTGTTTTGGTAACCTGAAGAACCTGTTACTCGGAGGCATAAGGAGCTGCTCAAGAAGTACACTTCTTGAGGGTTGGAGGATGAGCAGCAGGGAAATCCATCAGCAAATTTTTGTAAAGTGAGTGTAATCGGCAAGACAGAAAATCTTGGGCATTAATGCAAAAAGCCTGATGAGAAGAGGAACTCAGGACAGGAAAAGACAACCTCAGTCATCAAGTCCAATCCCAGCAGTCCTCAGGGAACCTGCGGTTCAGACACTTAGTTGAAGGGAAAGTATTTACCCCATGTGCACCATGTCATCCCAGCCTCAGATCCAACTTGCAGTAGGTCAGAGGTGGGAAAGATCATTATCTGCATAATAGGAAAGAGCTTTGTAAGCGAGAATGCTTTGATGTTCCTACGAATGCAGAACTCTGCTGGTCCAAACCAGAAGATAAATTCCTGCCTGACCCAACTCTGGCACTTGATTTAAACCTGCACACAATTTAAGATAACAAACAGATGCCTGCAATGTTTCCCAATAAGTCGAGGATTTCCAGCTTCCCCCACAACATCCTGTCTTTTCCCATAGCCAGTTTCCATAGCTTCTGAAGACAGAGAAAACAATCAGAAAAATCCACAAAAAAAAAAAGTCTGAAGTTATGCAAGAAAAGGAGAAAATAATTAACCTTCTTTTCTGGGGGCCACCAGAAGGCCCAGGATTGCTGCACCATTATCACCACTGAAGTGAGGAAACTTTAGCTACTGATCCAAGATGTGACTTGGGCTATTTGAGGGGTAACCGAAATGTGGTAGAACAGCAATTAGGAAGAGCGTGAGCCGTTCAAAAAACTAAAAACAGCTGAATGACATACACTAATAATGTCACGGACTGTAAAAGAGCAAGACGGCATGGGATGGACAAAACAGGGTTGCTTTAGGACAAGGTAATGTTGGGTAAAGCCAGTAATAATCTTGGCTGGGAGGAGACAATTCTAGTGCTGCCGAAAATAGATTTGAGTATTGACAGGAACATCTCTCAGGCTATTTGGAAGCTACACTTAAATTCAGCCTCCCAGATGTAGCTCAGAAAACGCTTGCTACGGCAAGTGGTTGAGTCCGTGTATTTATTGGTAAGAGGAAGTAACGGATTTCTTCATGGCACAACAAAAACCACAACAAATGGCAAGGAGATTGGAAGAGACTGGCCTGTGTGAAGGAACCGTCAATAAACTGATGATGAGGGAACTCAGGAGGATAAATCAAAGGATCTTTGCCACAGAAGTTTTCTATTTTGAAATGACAGGCTTTCAGAGCGTAGTGAGTAAACTAGGCTAAAGGGCTTGGGGATATAAGTGTTACGTGTAGGATTTGGAAGAGGCAGGGGTAAGAGGTGCAAATGCTATCAGGGAGTCATATTCACTGTAAGGGAGATAATACGTTAGTGTTATGTCATAGGTTGGACTAGATGATCTTGAAGGTCTCTTCCAATCTAAATGATTCTGTGATCCTGTGAATATAAAGGAGCACCACAGGCAGAAAATGATCAATAACCACCTCTGGGCAGGAGAGTTGTGTGTGTGGAACTGAGGTGGTTTCCCCAAGGATTTGTGTGTCATCATCAAGTTTAAACTCTGAAGTTTTTCTGGGAGATTCTCGTTTGTGTTTTCTGACTGGGCAGGGACGCTGCTCTCCAGCCACGAACTGGAGACCATGGGGACAGCTGCCCGGGCTGTGGAGGGACAGCAGGCAGCAAGGCAGCACCGCCGCCGTGCTGCCTGAGGTGATTTCCCACATCCAACGCTCCGCTCCCATTGTGGCCACTCAGTTTATCCCCATCACATCCCTGTGAGGTGAAACAAGCCCTCCTCTCACTTCTCCACACACACCCCCCACCCGTCTCCCTCCCCGCGCACACAAAATGGCCGCCGCTCCCCCCTCCTCCCCCCCCCCTCAGGCAGCGCGACGCTCTACCCTCTCCCCCCTCCCTCTCCCCGTTCCCCACCGCCCCCCCGATAGGCGGCGCCGAGGGGGCCGCTCTAGCGCGGCGCTGCCTCTCTACTGCCCGGGAGGCCGGCTCAGCTCCCCGCGCAGGCGCGCTGGGGCCCCCCTCCACCTCCACCACCGCCTCCACCTCCGCCGCCGCCGCCGCCGCGGCCTGTGGCAGCGCCGCCCCGCCATGTACCCGGCCTGGGGCTTGTACGGCGCGGCGGGGCCCTACCCGCCGCCGCCCACCTCCATCCCCCCGCCGCCGCTCCCCATGCCTCCCCCGGCCGTGCCGCCGCCCGCCGTGCCGCCGATGCCGCTGCCCAGCTACCCGCCGCCGGGCCCCGCGCCCAGCACCGCCGCTCCGCCGCCGCCTCCTCCTCCTCACCCTCCTCCTCCTCACCCTCCGCCGGGCGGGACGTCGGGGTTCCTCAGCCTGCAGGAGCAGCACCTGGCGCAGCTGCAGCAGCTGCAGCAGATGCACCAGAAGCAGCTGCAGTCGGTGCTGCTGGGGCCGCCGCCGCCCCCGGGGCCGCCCCCCCCGGGGCTGCCGCCGCCGCCGCCGCTGCCGGGCTCGTTCGGGGACTGGCAGCAGCAGCAGCACCAGCAGCAGCCGCCCCCAGCCGTGGCCGTGCCGCCGGTGCGCAGCTACCAGAAGCAGTTCGCCCACCGAGAGCCTCCGCCGACGGCCTCCGCCGCGCCGCCACCGAGCCGCAAGCCCCGCGACGGGCAGGAGCCGCCCGGCGGCCACGGGGAGTGGGGCGAGCCCCTGCCCTCGTCGCCGGTGCCCATGGACATGGAGCTGTCGTCGCCGCCGCAGTCGCCGCAGCCGAACGCCGGCCCCCAGCCCTACCTGCACCCCCCCCCCTCCGGCCAGCCCTACCTGCCGCCTCCCCAGCCGGAGCCCTACCTGCAGCCGCCCCCCGGGCAGTCCCCGCCGCTCCAGCCCTACCTGCCCCGGCCCCAAGCTTCGCAGCCTCCCCCTTCCTTCAGCGAGCCGCCCCCTTCCTACCTGGAGCCCCCGCCGGCATCCAACGCCGCCCAGCCCTACCTGCCCCCCCCCGGGCCGCCCTACCTGGCGCCCCCCCAGCCCTACCTGCTGCCCTCGCAGGCGTCCCCTTCCCAGGCAGCTCCCTCCCTGTCTGCCCCCAAGGCTGCCCCGCAGCACTTCACGCCCCCGCCGGCGCTATCCCTGCCCGAGGGTCCCCAGGGGGGCGGCCAGGACAGTGGGGCCCCCCCCGAGCAGCACGGCGCCCCGCAGCCCGACCCGGCCACCATGACCCCGCAGGTGAGGAAGGCATCGCCCGGCTCCCCGCTGGATGCGGTTCCCCCCACGGGTCCGGGGGGCTCTGGAGAATTGTTTCCCAAAGCGCAGCAGGGAGGTGAAATGCACCAAGCCTTCGCTGGCTTCATCTTGTCCTCTGTAGGGTGCTGCAGGGGGGCTGCTTATGACATGTTGCAGCACCCTATTTTGCCCTTGTTTTCACTAATTTCCTCGTTGAGCTGTCCTTTGGGGACCCTGTTTCAGTTGCTCTGACAGGTACAGAGTTGTGGCTGTTCACTCTTAGCAGCTACGCTTAAAGCTGCCGTGGTGCCTCGTTGCCTTTCACTCTCTGGAAATCAGTTTTGTGCTGTGCGTTTGGTCCTCCAGTATGAGATTGCATAGGGCATGTGAGAGTGTCCTGGTTTCGGCTTAAACCACAGCAGAGAGAAGTGTTCTGAAATGCTTTTTTTGGCAAAATGTACTCTTATGGCTGAGGCTGTGTACTTTTATAGGTACAGTAGGGCCAAAGTGACCACAAAGTGCACATGTGCTTAACATCCTAGATGGGAGCGCTTCCTCTGCAGGTGATGTTCCTGTCCTGATGTGTGAAGTTAGGGACAGTTCACTTGTTGAAGGCTGAGCGTGGACAAAGGCGTGCGAGTTGAGGTGCTCAGCTATAAGGATACAGTTCCCTCAGATTCGCTGAGGCTTCTGCAGGGTTTTAGGGTCAGATTGTAGAGATCCAGTTGCAAGAACAAAGCCTGTGTATGTGCTTTCAGAAGTTGATGGATTTTATTTAAGTTCAAAATACATGCATTTTTGGCAAATTGAACTTAGGATACAAATGTGGAGCTAAGTCTGCAAAACTCCTGTTGCCTCATGTTGAAGTTGGTGACGTTTTAAATTTGTCGGTCGTTGAGACACCTTTGAATTTGTATCCATTCAAATTTTATACCTGAGCATAGATGCATTTGGGAATGTGCCATTTTTAAGTTTGTACCATGTAGCTGATCCCTGCCTAGCAAAGTGATTCACAGCTTTAATTTCATGAAGGTTTTGAACAGTATTGGTTCATGTCCTACAGTGGTAGGAATGGGATTCCTTTTTTTATTTAATACCAAAACCTTGGAAAATCAGATGTTGAAAGGGATGTCAATTTGGTGTTGAGGCTGCTGCTGAATTCTTAAATTACTAAACTCCAGATCAAGCACTGAAGTAATTCCTCTCCCGTTATGAAGCCAGAAATTTCATAACTGCTAAGATTTCAATTCTTCCTAAGCACTTGTCCTTCCCAGAATAATCACAATTAATGTGTTATTGTACTGCACGCAGACAGAGCAGAATGCTGCTGAAAAGCATCTCCAAAGTTTACCTTGTCTGTTTCATGAGTGTTTGTACAAACAATTTGTATCTTAAGTAGTTCTTAGTCTCATACACAATTCAGTGTTAATTCAGAAGGAATATGGTACTTTGCTGGCCATAAATTTGATAAAATTTTGACTGTCTGGCTGTACTACAAGACAGGATTTGGGACAGCAAATCCTTACGCAATAGGAATAGCGAAAGCAAAGCAGTGAGGCTTTCTTGCTAGCGATTTTAAAAGCTTAGTGGGGACCATAACTCATCACTTATAAAATCCTATTAAGCTCTTTTTTTTTTTTAATGGTAATTGAAAGCAATTCTTTCTGTTCTCATCCAACGGTAGCAGCGGCTGCAGCCAAAACAGATGGGTGTTTTTCTCTTAACAAAGGAAATGCTGTGCAATTTGCCAGTGCTGAGTACTCTGCTGTTTCCCTTTCAAGTGTAAGGTACTTTTCTTTGCTGGGACAACCTTTAGAGTTTAGTGCAGTTTTTCCCAAGCATACAGTCCGGGTAGGTTTCTGGCTTCTTGTCTTTCCCCGCAGTTAGATACAGCTCCTGACAAGTTCTGTTCAAATGCTCCTGGTGTTTCCTTAATGCTCCATCTGATGTTTGCGCGCCGTATGCTGCTATTTATTTACAGTAGAGAGCAAATCTGAGCGGGTGCAGCTGTACCCATAAATATGTATTTATATGCTTCTGGTAAAGCTACCGCAGCTTCACCGGGTCACCTTTCAGCAGCCTCTCTAAAATCCCTCCTCTGTTATTTTGGCATGGCTCTGGACACGGCTGGGCCGATATCGCCAGCTGGGGACTGTGAGGACGCACGGAGCCAAGCGGAGAGGGAGCAGAGAACACAACACATCGCTGCGATTTCCCAGCCTTTGTCAAGCTCGAGTTCGTGGCCATTGTCACGTGTAGAGAACTGGCTGCATTGAAACTCCTCGTCGGAGCGGATCTGTGTTGCTCAGGGTTGTGCTTTAGGTGGTCAGGGCTGGTCTCGGTGGTGTCTGTGTGATGCCAGAGGCGCCTCTTGGTCAGCCAGAGATGGAAAAAGGCTCCTGCTAGTGCTGCTGTCTTCCTTAGATATAGGGCTTGTCGCTGGACTTGAATTATGAAGAACTTGAAGTTATCTTAAAGAGATAAGTGCTCAAATAACTTGGCTTTTTTTCCTCCGTGAATACTTCTGTTTTCTTCAGCCTGAGCAATAGAAACCTGCGTTTCACTTTTCTCTCACTTTTCAGCTCGCATCTGCAAGTGCATTTGTTGCTGACCTTGCTGTGAAAAGTATGTGACAGGGTGGTGTCATTTAAAGCTCTTTCTGTGAATCCTACTCCTATAATCCTAGTCCTAGTCCTGTGAATCCTCGAATGAGGAGAAAACGAGGTGGATCTCCAGATGAAGTTTCATGGCAGTCATAACAGGTGCTCGTCCTCATTCCTCTAGAGCATGGCATCCAGCCTTGTCATGTTAAATCCCCTTACGGTGCTGTTTGAAAGGGATAAATTTAATCATCTTTTGTGTAACCGGGGAGGGACGTGTGCTCCTCCCTGCTGTTGAAATTTACCCTCCTTACAGCCTGTTGTTGAAGATGTTTGAGAAGTTCCATGCTGCAGCGTGAATGCATGTCCTCCACCCGTGAGAGCTCCTCTGAGTCATGTTCTTGTTAAAAAGACCCCTGGCTGAAGTCACTGCAGGATCACCACGAAGTCCAAGCACAGCCTCTCCTTTCGCTGACCTCATCTCCAAGCTGCAGTTTTACAGAAGTGTTTTTAAAGAATACATCTGCGTGCTTGTGTCTGCTAGGCGCTTAGCAGTCGAAACCATCGCTCCCATTTTGAGTGTGAGGTAGGCTTTTGGAGGAAGCCTGTGCTTCTCTTAAACCCGCTTAAAGATAAATTGAACAGTTCAGTTTTGAGCAATCACATCAGACAACACCTACGACTGCAGTTCTCACACTTACCCAAAAGGCAAGGACATCTTAAAATATTCTTTTGTTTGTGAGTAGGCTCTTTAGGGATTTCTTTTCTCAGCAGCGCATGCTTGGATGGAAAGGAAGGACAGAAGAATATGAAAAAAGATGTAGAGCAGTCACAGATCCTCAAAGGTGGTACAGCTGACGTGAGAGTTTAAAAGTCAAGTATATTCTGCCCTAAAATACAGGAGCTGCCCTAGCAGTGGCCACTATCTTTGCTTTTAAAATCTGGAGAATTTTATTCTACGAGCTTATGGAGCTGTGTCTTGAATCCGTAACATTTCATCACCTCCCGTGTTCTCTGGCAGGGACTTGCATAGCACAAGGCCGTGTCAGGTCTTCACCTTCATTCTTCAGCTGCCTCCTGGCAGTTTTTAGTCTATCCTGCCAGTCCGATCTGATGCCTGATACCTCTTGTATTAGTTGGAGAGATTACTTGGTTCCTGCTTGGCTTTCTTTAAGGTGCACTGTCCGGTAAGCATTGAGATTTGCCACGTTAGTCGTTGGTTCTTCATGCTGGTGGCAGCTCGCAGTGGTTTGAAGCTATTTTCATGCTCTGGGAGTCCCCTAATTCTAGCCTGAAGTATTTAAAACTGAAAGCTGAACTGCTTCTTAGATGGCTGGTTCTTCGGGTGCAGCCATATCTGTTTACCCTTTCAGCTGCTGAACGTTAATCAGGATCCAGATAATAAATAATCCACACTGTTAGTTGGCTCTGATTGTTCTTTTTCCTTTCCAAACCTTTATTCCAATCTCTCCATCCCAGTTACTCTGCCATTCGCACTTGTCATCTTTTTTGTATGTTTCAGACTTCTTACCACTCCCTTGCTCACATTTGTTGTCTTCCATTTTCCCTTCATTTTACCTAAGTTAGTCTCAAAATATGTACGTATATTTGCTAGGAATAAAAAGCACTAAACTTAATAAGTGTAGTAACTACTACGTGCCTGTAGTACTTTAATTTACTTGTCATTTTTCTGATTTTTATTATTTTCTTTAGTTGCAAGCTCTTTGGAGCAGGAAATTACGTGAGGCATGGTACACACCACGGTAGTGTCTGAATGTTGATTATACTTTTTGATCTGCTGTTGATGAGTGAGTTTTCTCTCAAAATAGATTTAAACATTTTTCTAGCATATGATTCTTCTGCATGATTCTAGCAACTATCATGAATTAATGCTCATGTGTTTTTTTTTTTCCCGTGAAAGCTGTGTTTCTGAGAAACTTTCTGTCTGTTGTAGGAACAGCAGCAATACTGGTACCAGCAACACCTGCTTAGCCTGCAGCAAAGGGCAAAAGCCCATGCTCAGGGACAGCAGCAAATGAAAGGGCCAGGAGTAGGGAAGGATACGTCTGAACAGAGAGCGAAGTCTGAAGAAGGGAAAATGGGTGCTTCAACTCAGCAGTCTGAACCTCCTCCGCTGAATGAATCCCTGCCTCCAGCTTCCAAAGAAGACGACTCTTCTCTTACAGCCACTGAAACTCAGGTAGGCTTTGCAGGGAGATGCTGCTGTGTTATGTTGTGCTAGAAGGGGACAAAGCAGGAAAATATTTCCATCATATTCTCCTGCATACTGTGTAACAATAACTAAATATGGTAAAACAACATGAAAAGAACATTTGTTAAGGCTGCACCATTTAAAAAAAAATACTCTCATATGCAGACTTAACATAGTCACCCACACATGCACCAGGCTTGACTCACTCACGCTTTCCCCAACGTTGTCATCTTTGTCTGTGAGAAACACGTTGCGATACCTAAGTGCAAAATCAAGCACTCAGTAGATGCTTTTGGACACGATTTTTTAATTCTTTTCTGTCAGTTTCAGTTCTGTCTCCCCTTCTCCCTGCGTATTATAGTTTTTCTGAAAGCCAAGAGCTTGGTACAGAATATTTAGACAGAGTGCTTCATGTCAGTTGCTCCATAATGGATGGAGGTAATGTCTATGATGTTTGAACAGATTACTGTAAGGTGGTAGATTACCCTACAGGATGTGCTCCGCTTTAAATTTATGGTGTGCAGGTTCCTACCAAGTGGCAAAATGATGATTTGGAATTCCTTTACCTCATCATGAAAAAGCACTGCTGTCTCACTGCCTTTGGTGTGAGCAGCACAGAACAGATCTGCTTTAATCTCTTACCTACAGGTAAGTTTCTGTATGTATGAACACCCTAATCCCCATCAGCCTAACCTTTAGATCAGACTGTACAAGAATAAAGGAAATACAAATCAGCCTTCCAGCAGTTAGGGGTGGCCAGAACACTGAAATACAGGCTGATAAAATAAGGAATGCTGAGAAAGTTCTTGCAAACTGTGTCATGACCCAGGGTTCTTCTCTTCTGACGGAAGAAGTCTCCCTTTATTTATAATATTTGCCTATTTCCCTAGCTCAATATTGATCCTCCTGATGACCCCGAGGAAGATTTGAGGTTGCAACAGTTGCAAGCAGCAGCAGCTCAATGGCAGCAGCATCCCCATCACCGAGTTGGATTTCAGTACCAGAGGATAATGCAGAAGCATGCCCAGCTGCAGCAGATAGTACAGCAGTATCAACAGATCATGCAACAGCCTCCGCATTTACAGGTGAAACACTGAGGAGATGGTATTTGATATACTTTGTGAGTGACCTAACAGTTATGCTTTACTGCAAAATAAGTAGTTGAATAATTTGCCATGGCTGGCTTATTTGTCTAGCTACTTTTTCTGCATGCACAGAAGTCTATATCCCCTTTTCCTACTGGCACTCAACTTCAGAATGAAAAAAAAAAAAAATTGAGAGGTGGTGATGAAGCTTTAGTAGGATGAGAAATATAAGACTGTATGCTTGTCAAACGATTTTCAGACATACCTGAGTGGTACAGGAGCAAAGCTGAACACAGTGTTGAATTTACTCAGTTTTGAACTTTTTACTGCTGGAGAAATTCTTCAGGAGAAAGGTCAGTTACACAGATGGTGTGAGGTAATTTAGTAGCCGTGTTCTCCCCTCCCCCCCCCCCTTTTTTTTTTTTTTTTTTTTTTTTTTTACAATGTCATACAGTACAAATGTGTACAGTGATGGTGTCTTAATAACAGATTCAGATAATTATACTGTTGCAGCCTTTAAAGTAGAAGCTGATTGCTTTACTAGTTGAGTCAGCTTTTTGTGGTTTAAGCATTCCTTAAGTGGTTTGGGCTGTCGGGTTTGTTTAAAAAAAAAAAATGTAAACCTAAAAATCTCAGAACAGATTAAGCCCATGGGTATTAGGACCTGTGTGTACACATAAGAAAGACAAACTGCTGATAGAAGCTGTGCTGTGCAAATTATGATCTAGCAAAAGGTTAGAGAAAAATCATTGCTGACAGCTGAAGCAGCTCTGTGTAGATTAATAGAAACTGAAACCTTGAGAAATAGTCACATGCTGCATGTATTGAAAGCGTGAAGATTGACTTGGGCTTTCATAGCTGTTGTAAGCATGCAGTAATAGTAGAGCGTGGAGGCCTTTGATTATATTTTTCGTTATCTTTCTTCTTTAAAAAAAAAAAAAAAAAAAGTCTTCTATACTAAATGTTTGCCCTCCAGTCATGCAATGTGTAAATTAACTTTAGACATCACAGTGTTTGCTTTTGTTTCACTGTAGTTCTTCCTCAGCTTTCTGCACAAGTCCGAAGTTGTGATGTTACAAGTGATACTAAAATACGTGGCCTTGAGGATAACTAAGATGCTCTTTTGAAGTTATTCTCATATTCTCCTTGCAGACAATGTCAGTGGAGATGCAGCTGCGACATTATGAGACACAGCAAAAACAGTTTCAGCAGCTTCATAAAGACTGGGAGCGGTCAATGAACCAACAGTGGCAGCATCAGCTTCAAACCTATCCTCACAAAGACCAGCTGCAAGAGTATGAGAAACAGTGGAAAGCATGGGATGAACAGATGAAGGTCACTCAGTCACATCTGCAGGAGAAAGTGAGCTCACTCCAGAATTTGAAGAATCAGTACCCTGCAAACGTTTCGCTTCCGCCTCCATTTGTTCCATATTCTCAAACGGCTCCAGGTGGCATTCCTGTTATGCCTCCAACCTTACCTTCAGCTACACCTCCACTGGTCCCTCCACCTCTGTCTTCTGTATCTCAGTTATCTAACTCCTCTGTCCCTTCAGGATCTAGTTCTCAAAGCAATCAGTCTACTGAAACACCAAGGCCAGCTCTGCTTCCCACCCCTGGTACCTATGCATCAAAAATAGGTAGCTCACCTGTATATTCGACTTACCACTCTCAAGTAAGTTCATCCTTCACCTCTTCAGACCACGGGAAGTCTCAAGTTCACCATAATAAACAAAATGTCTCTATGTCATCTGAGCAAGGATGTGGGGAACTGAAAGCCCCTTCTGCACTGTCTTCAACACACACCCCTACCATGCAGGATAAACCGGTGAGATCAGGTGGATTGCTTCCAGATCCTCCCAGATCAGCACGTTTTGAAGGCCCCAGAGGTCCCAGGTAAGGATATTTTTATTGATTTATACGCTTTCAAGGCTAGCAGCCTTTTGGTGGTATATTAAGAAATGAAACATTATGTCTTATTCTCAGATTTTCCTAAGGTCATATGAATTGTGCGTTTGATGGAGTTTTGCTCTTAATGCGTGTACACCATGTTCTGTATTTATCTGATTAAAGCAAAAACAGGGAAATGCTGTTCACCTGAGCGTTACGTGGAGTCATGTACTTTTCTCTAGTGAAATGCTTGGGCACACTGCTCCCTTCTCATTCTCAGAAATGTAATATCCATTTCTTGAAAACAGGAAAGATGCTGTAAATATTTGATACATCCTTACTGTCTTTAGGTTAATGATAAATCACATTTGAAAGAATGACCTTTTATAAAAAGCCATTTAAATTCCCAGTGTTTGATCTGTGGTACTTGGAACGCAGTTTAGGAATATGTAAAGCAAAAGTGTTGAGGGAGTGTTTTTAAGTTACTACTATCTACAATAACACCTTAAAGTGGACCTTCTGAAAGGAATTCAGGAACGTGTTCAGATATATATTCAGTTGAATACGTTATGATATCTAATTACTAGAAATTTAGTTTTTTTGTTTTGTTTTTAACAACAAAATTTACTTTTTTTTTGCAACCGAAATCCATTTGCAGCAGAAAGAAATTAAAGATTCAGAGCTCTTCACCAGTACCTTAACTTCTAGCATGGGAGAGTTCTGTAAGTAGACGATTGCCCTATTTGCTGCACTTCTCAAAATAGCTTTCTGATAAGAGAGAGGTGATGTTTGTCTTGCATCCAAATGAGTGTTTTTCTACATGTGCAGCATTAGTTAGCATTCGAAGAATTTTAAACGAGAGGAAGGAGAGGAGAGGATTTGAGCCTTAGTCTAATGGTAGGGTTCTTGTTGTTTTGCATAACATCTGATGGTCTTGGTCTTTATCTTCTTGTGAGGTGTACTTTTATTCAAATTTAAGTCTGCGTTTTGTCAGGTGGATGGCCTACTGTCTCAGTGTAAAGTTACTTTAAAAACCAGCGTTCTGTGTCTTTCATGTGGTTTTATATCTGTGATATGGTTTGATCCGAGATATTCCTTTTGGACTGTTTTTGTTATTGTTTTTCCATGGTTGACATGATATCAGGTTGCAAAAACATCTGTTCTGTCTGGTCATTAGTTAGACTGATGTGATGCCTCGTGAACCAAAAAGCAGCCTTGTTCCGTTGATTTAGTTCTATCCTTGCATATTCTGCTAGTTTTTTACATTTACATTTTTTTCATATCTTCATTTTCATTTCCCTTCTTTTTGATTCCGAAGTGATCATTCATGAATAGTAATTCATGAAGTACAGGCATCATATTTGAATTTTTATAACTTTGAATAATTTTCTGTCTCCCCATGGGTTTAAAAAGAGCGTCGTTTCTAGTCCTGGGGGTTTTTTGGATGCGCAGTTCTGCAGACTGTTTTCAGTGATTTGCTAGTGCATGTCTTTTATACATGCATTAGTTTAGAGCTCAGTGCTCTGTGACCATAGACTATGGATAATCAGAAATTTCTAGAAAGTACTTACAATGGCTTTGTTTTTGAGCCCACTGACATTAAAATATTTTAAAATGTTTAAAAAAGGATTTTTTAAATAACGCTGTAACCTTTGTGCATTCCTATATTGTAATTGCATGAGTATTTCATGGTTTTATCAAAGGTTTTCCAAAAATCTGTTTACTGCTTGTTCTCAATACAGGCAGTAGAAAAGAGGGTTGTAATAAATTTTCAATTGAACCTGTGATAAATTTAAAATATTGTGTGTTACCTGGTGCTATTCCAAAGTCCCAGGTGACGATTAGGCGTATAAAAAGACACACTCCCACCCACCACTTTTTAGCAATTAACATTTCTCAAGAAACTCTGAAGAATTCCCTTAAACTAATTTGCAGAATTTTGGGGGTGAAGGATGTCTTACAGTATCCAGCCTTTTCTTCTTGCTATACCTTACGTGTAGAAGTTGGTCCTTCAAACTGAGGATACCTTGCTACTGCACTTGCTAATTCTTCTAATTCTGTTCATCTTGACCACACACCCCAAGCAAAAGGCAGTTTTGTTCCAACAGAAACCGTGCTTTCCATTTTTTCTGCTGAAGTGTTGTCTTACTAGGATTATTAAAATTCTTTGAGGTTGTGCAAATGAACTCATTTGGTAAATTGCTCACTGAAACATTAAATTCTGCAAAAAGTCAACAGCTGCTGGTAACTAGGCAATAATGAATTCATATCCAGGGAGAGACAACTGTGAATCCCAAAAATCCAAGCAATTGGACTTCAGGAGCAAGTTCGATGTTTTGTGTAAAATGAATTTGATGTGTGTGTCTTGCAAATCAATAATTAAGCATATGCCTAAAGGCTGTTTTTTGACTAGATGAGCCTTGCTAAATATGATTGCATAAATTATTCTTTATGCCGGTTTGCCTGACCTCTACTCTTGCTTGTAGACAAAGAAAGAAAAGGAAAAAAGTGATGTGATAAAAATGTGTGTGTTTTAGGCAGATTGTCTTGCGTAGAACTGGCCAATATCACACCTCGCTGCACTTTCTGTGAGGATCTATATTTATAGATTTGTCTATAAGGCCTTTGGTTAGGTAAGCTTGTTGCGAAGTTTTAAAACCAAAGTTCAACAAGAGTTGTTGTTTTCAACAAAAGTGTCTTTAAACAAAAGATCAAAGCTTCTCACCATTCAGTTTGCAAGTTTTTTTCAAGGTGAGTTTCAATCCTGGGATACTGAAGCCAAGTTTTCTTTTTAGGGTTACATTGTCTGCAGGTGGCTTAGACTGGTCTTCACAGGACAGTGTTGGGGTGGAGAAGAAGGTCTTGGTGCTTCTGCACAGGTTCAAACAGATCTGATCCTACAGCACACTAGGATGCATCAGTTAAACAGGCAGTGTTTTTAGACAAGTTTTATTTGACATGTTCATTTGAATAAAACTGCTGTTATTTCATGCGCAGGTTTGATGGCCCTCGAGGAAGAGGATATGACAAATTTGAAGGCTCAAGACCAAGAGGGCCCCGTTTTGACTCCCAGCGCTCCGAGGGACACAGGTCGCGTTTTGACCGACAGAACACTGATGGACAGCACACGAGTCGGTGGGGAACTATCCCCCGGGGACCAGCAGCACAATTTTATACTTCCCAAAACACATCACATGCACACGGTTCCCGACCGGGCGGCCCACGGTGGAGGGGGCCCAGGCCTCCTTTGGGACAGCAGCAGTCCCAGACAGACTCACGATCAGAAAACAAAGAGCCTTTTACAGACATGGGTGGCAATCAGCAGGCTGGAAGTAGAACGCAGTCTACTGACGTGACGAGTACGGGCTCCGTGGAGCCGAGTGAAGACCTCGCAAGCACTCAGCAGGAACCATCCAAAGGTGAAGTCAAAGAAACTATTTCAGATCCTCCTAAGAAGTGGACATGGAGTTCACACGATCCTAACCAGCAAGTAGAAGACTCCAAAGCGACTACTCCGCCTGTTCAGAACCAGACTTCAACATCAATTTCTAGCAACTCTGGAGCTTTGCAGTCAGGCGTTGCAAGGCCGGGAGGGGCGGTGACCCCTGTAACGGGAAACCAGGATTTGAGTTCCTCAGAGAGCCAGCTGCTTGGTTCGGACACCACGCAGGGCCTGCCCGGGCCAGAAGGCAGAGGGAAAGGGCCATTTATGCACGAAGACAGAGGCAAGGGACCGGGAAACAGAGGAAGGGGGCAAGGCAGGATGGATGATGGCCGGGGCAGGGGGCAGGGGGATGGCCGTGGCTGGGGAATGGGCCGGGGCAGGGGCATGGGCAGGATGGACGGGCGAGGAATGGGCAGGATGGACGGCGGCCGGGGCATGGGAAGGATGGACGGCGGCTGGGGAATGGGCAGGATGGATGACGGCCACGGCCGGGGAATGGGAATGGGCAGGATGGACGAGGGCCGTGGCAGGGGATACGTGTACAGGGGCAGAGGGCAGGCTCGGCAGGCATCCATCCGGGGCCGGGGGATGTTCAGGAGAGCGGGCAGCAGGGAGAGGATGGCAGACAGGCGGTCGGGCAGCAGGGAGAGGATGCCGGACGGGCGGTCGGGCAGCAGGGAGAGGACGCTGGGTGGCCGGTCAGACAGCAGGGAGAGGGTGATGTCCAGCAGAGACAGGGAGCTCGCCGGGCGGCCAGGCAGCAGGGACAGGGCACAGCGGGCAGGCAGCAGGGAGAGGGGACCCGTCAGGAGGGCAGGGAGCAGGGAGAGGGAGCCCATGAGGCGAGCAGGGAGCAGAGAGAGGGAGCCCATGAGGCGGGCAGGGAGCAGGGAGAGGGTCCCCATGAGGCGGGCGGGCAGTAGGGAAAGGGGTCCCGTCAGGAGGGCAGGTAGCCGGGAGAGGGGTCCCGTCAGGAGGGCAGGTAGCCACGAGAGGGGACACGTCAGGAGGCCGGATAGCCGGGAGAGGGAAGCGGGGAGGTCCGACGCGGGCAGCATAGATAAACCAATTCACCTAGGAGATGATCCTGACAAATTGGCTCCGTACCATCGAGACGATGCGCTGAGGGGTTCTTGGAGTCATGAGGATGAGGGGATGCAGGAGGAATTTCCTTTAGATAGTAGGGATGACCTTCCTCTGGAGCACGAGCGGTTGGACGACTGGGAAAGAGAACGATACTGGGGAGACCACAACTCCGATTATCAGGATGATTCTGTGGATCCATACGATAGGGATGAGAGGTTGCAGTCTCACCATTCATTGCCTCCGTTGTCTCCCCTGCCACCACTACCTCCTTTATCATCTGATCACGACAGACGAGATTCATGGTGGGATGACTGGAAGAGGCCGAGGGAGAGGGAGCTAGAGAGAGATCTAGATAGGACGGGAAGATCCGCAGATATTTATGATCAAGATGTGGACAGAGAATGGGATAACAGAGACTGGGACATGAGACCCATGGATGATAGAGAAATGGGGAATCGTGACCTAGATATCCCCCCTCTCCCACCGTTACCACCTCTCCCACCTCTGGACAGATACCGCGAAGATAGGTGGAGGGACGACAGGAACAGAGATCACTACGACAGAGACCTCCGAGACAGGGGGGAGCTGAGGATTCGAGAGTACCCCGAGAGGTACGACACGTGGCGGGAGAAGCAGGACTACCTTCCTGAAAGGACTGACTGGGAGAGGGAACGACTGACGGATCGGTGGTATCCAGATGATGGAGACAGGCTGCGACCTATGGGTGACCAGATGGATTCATCCCTTCTCCCACCTTCACATTCCTCTGATATGCTGGGAGCAGATTCAAACCTGGACTCGGAACAGTCCTTGGGGGGAGTGATGGTCCTTAGCCAAAGACAGCATGAGATAATTCTGAAAGCTGCCCAGGAGCTCAAAATGCTTCGGTGAGTTGCTTGATTCTGTCACTTTTGGGGGGAGAGAAATTACTAAAGTAGGCTTATTAGATTTTCTTACACGTTGTGATATTATTGCATCTTTTCTGGAGTTTTGAACTGAGCTGGTACATTCTAGTTGTATGGTGTTTTGTGGAGGATGTTAATTTCCCTTTGGACATCTTCGTGCTAAATGTTACTTGTCCTGCATTGGTAGGTTGTGATGAGCTGACTCTGGTATTTCTCACCTATCTTCCTCGTTCTTTCAAATGCAAACTAAATACTCTGGGTTTGATTAGAAACAGCTAAATTTTGATGTCCCAAGCTTTCCTTGGGTTTGTGAATCCACCTCCAGTTCTGGCTATTAAATAGCCAATTCAGTCCTACTGTAGCTCCAACCAGCCATATGGGCAGTTTGGATGTAGATGAAATTGTCAAAATCTTAATCAGTAACAGGCTGCCTCTGAGATTCAGAGCTTATTTTTGAAACAAAACAAAACTTATTGACTTCCTCCTCTCTTCATGCCTTTCTCAGAACAAAATACATGTTTAAAAGTATGCTTGCATAAAAGTATGCTTGCATTTTACTTCATACATAAGAAGTACTACTTTTAAAACTGGGTCCCTGTATAGGGGACTTCATGTATTTGTAGAGTGAATGACTGGTGTCAGACAAGGCTTCTCACTCTGTTTCCAGTTCCAGGAGTTGTCTCAATTACTCGGATACTTCTCCAAGCCTAACAATAATGTTCACTGTTTTATTGGAAGAAAACATTGTTCTGATGTGATTTTGTAAAATTCATGACCTTGGCAAGCTTTTGGAACCTCCTTTTTGGACATTTATTCGCTAATGGAGTTGCAAGATAGGTGCCATGAGAACCTGGTGCATGGTGTTTCTTATATTGATGCTCCTTAAGGATGTTATTTTTATCCCCCTGCAACTGTCCAACAAATTATTTAAAGACAAGCTACCAGAATAGTTTGGTGCTTCTGTGAGGATGATACCCCTTTCCTGATTTCTTCCTCAATTTACACAGTAACAGGCTTGTTTCTTTTCACTACAGCATGGTAATAGGAGCTTGTGTGGAACTAGAAGATCTCCATCCCAGCTTTTGTGGATAGGCTTTTTTCCTTAAATAAATACACACCCCTTTCCCCACGAATAGGGCACCTCCATTTGTTATTTCCCAAGTATAGATCTGTCCACATCACCTGACCAACCTTTTTGTTATCCTTAAAGGAGCTTGTTGATAATTGCTTCTTAATCTTTCTGTTATCCTCAGATGACTTTGTTGATTAATGCTTTTAAATACATTTCAAGATCTGCATTAAGGTAGTTCCTAATTCACACAGTGGGACCTATTAAAATGTTGGATACTGATTCTTAAAGCGTAGATGCTTTTTTTCCCTTTTAACAATGTTCTCTCATTTGAACCCTAGCATCCTCGATGAGTAATTTGGCAAAGCTTGGTTGATCTTAATTCTGAGGATCAACACAACCGTGTTGTCAAATGAGGAGGACATGACTCTTTAAGGCTTTAATAAGCATTTATTTTAAAAGAAGTGATAGAATAATAACCTCTTAAACATCAGAAATATCCGGTAGGATAGGGCTCAGTAAATTTAGTAATACAAGAAGAGAGCACATACCTTCTATCCAAATGTTTTCTTTGTGATTTGATGCCTGAGTTTTGGTGCATTACATGCATTCATGAGAGAACTGGAAAGATAAGTTTCTTTTACTATGTCTAGTGAGTGAGGAGTGAAATCTTTAAGGGGAGATTATAAAGAAGAAATCTCTTAGAGGTTCATGTGGTTCATCTTCTCCATGAGTTATTGTGAGATAGCTCTTGTGAGATATTGCAAGATAGATCCTGTGGTACTTAGCAAAGGCAAGGATTTAATTTCACAAGGAAGATATTTTACTAAAATATTGAGTAATTAAAATAAGTGTTCACTTATCACTGTTACATTATTATTAAACCATGTTGAAAGATAGAGACGTTTTTGTGCTTTTCTTGAAGCTGTATTGTTTCCAAACTCGTAAGATTGCTGAGCATCTGTGCTATTGCAAAGCATCTGTCCCATTTGGAAGGAAGGGCTTAGTTACAAGCAGAAATTGCAAGAAAAGTGATTTCAAAAAGGGAAGGCAGAACTGTTATTATGAATACATTAATATTTCACTGCAATTAGATTAATTCAACAGGTGTTAGTGACTGTGAAATCTGTGTTATAACGCAACATTTGCCAAAAGTTTTGGAGCAACAGCTTGTTTTCAGCTTCCTGGCTTTCTCATAGCCTCAGGTGGCCAGCTGAGCTGTTTAATGTGAATGGCTGCAAGCCAGTGGACTTAATTTAAGGGCCATAGTTTGGAAATCAGTGCCCAAGTGAATAATTTATTAGAGCTGAGATACTTGAGCATAGAAACTAAAACGTTTTATGTAAGGAAGTGGATTTATATGTCTTTCTAATTCACTGAAAAGGGGAAATATAAATGTGATACTGTTGGTACTGTTCTTTTTAAGTTTGATTTGAGGATATTAATAACATTAGTTACACCAGTACTTCACGTCAGGTTGCTTTTATCATGTACATGACAGCATGCTCAGAGCTGCATGCTGTTCTATATTTATCATGTGGTTCATTTTTCCTAAACCCAGCATAAAGAAGACCTTATAAGTGCTGGCACTTGCTCATGCTCTTTGCACTAATGCAGCACTTGGGATCCCTTTCTGCGTGCCATGTTCCCCTTGCCCTGCGTGCTAAACAGATGCATTGCTAATCAGGATGGCTTATGTTGTGCCTAGTAGTACAGAGGGGATCCCTTAGTTGGTTTTTGGGCACTACTTTAGTACATGCAATTAAATATCAACAAAGTTACTACAATCAAAGAAAAACAAGATAAAAAGATGTTAACAATAACTCAAAGGTAACAAAATCACATTGTATAGAATTTTGTAACCTGGTGGTCATAGCTTTCCCTGCTGGTCCTGGTTTCTTTTCCATAGACGGTGTGTGGGTTGTGTATTAAATAGCATTTAGATACACAAAGCAAGGAAAGCTAACCTCACCACTTTGTGTTTAAATGTTGGAATCTTTGTTGTGCTTTGAGTTGGCCTCAGTCTTGTTAGTGTGCATCTCAGAGTGAGTCCCTGAAAGCATTTAGGCACGCAACTCCCCTGGGCTTCCCATTTGCAGGTCTTGATGAAACATAAAAATACGACTTTGCTCTTTACTATCAAAGCAGAGTGGTTCTGGCCAACTAAAGCATAACTGTATGCCACAGAGGAAATTTGTGGTCAAAAAAGGAGGCAGATAAGATATACTTCCATGTTTAGGTGGGTGCGAAACAGGGATTTCTGAATCAGTGTTGACCATATAAAGCCTGCTTGTGTCCTTTTCTACTTTGGACTTGACCACTGATGGTAGTGTAATACGTATTTAATTTTTCAAGTTTTCATTTAAGCTACAGACTAATAACATTTTCTTGTGATTCATGTGCAGAGAGCAAAAAGAACAGATGCAAAAGTTGAAAGAGTTTAAATCCGACATTTCCGCACAGGACTCTCCAAGACCACAGAACACCAGCACAAGGCCAGGAGGTGGCTTTCAGGTAAATTCATCTCAAGTCGACGTCGTAACGTGGGTAGTAAGTAATTCTGTGTGTTTCAGATCTTTTCTGCACTCTGGTGGCCAGACTTCTCTGTGGAATGCCTCCCTCGCAATCCTTACAACTTCTTCAGTCTTTTGTTGAGGCAAAGAAACTTCTTTAGATTTCCCAAAGTCTTTCTTATTCGTTCAGTCCACCGTGTCTTCTGAACATAACCCGCTGGGGACAGTAGCTCATGAGGTTTAACAGCCTAGACTGCTGTAGGACAATGTGCAAGATGAGGTGAGCTCTTACAAAATAAAGCCGTAAGGCTCACGAGAAGACCCTCCTTTTCACCAGCTATCTTGGTTCTGATATTATCTTTGAATCCCGGATTGCTTTGCTTTTCCTGCTTTAAGTGCTCCCTCCTCTTTGAAGAGGTTGAAAGAGAATTTGAGGATAGTTCCATCAGAAACTCAGATAAAGCGAATGTTAGCTTTCTGTTGGCTGTCTTTATTAGAAATACTCATTACTGGATGGAGTATCACAAAGCGTGTGGAAGCACGCATTTGTGTATCTGTGCCTTCATCTCCTGTTGTGATACAGTTTACTCCTCCACTGTCCAATCTTCTGGTTGGTCCTGGGAACTCTTCTCAGATGCTAAATTTGTTTTTTGATAGTTCATACCAGGTGAGAAAACAGCTGAATTTCTCCAGTCATGTTTACTCAGGTTTATAAATCCTTCCTAGAATGAATGCTACACTGTTGTTAAATGTATGTTGGAGTCAATGCTGAGTTGATGCACAGACTTAATTCTTCGTCACATCGTAACCTAAAAGTTACTGGTACCAGTAAATTTGGCTGTACTGACCTGCGAGCCTGACATTTAGCCAAACCAAGTTTTCTTTGTCCCTCCCTGCAGAGAAGCGTTGGGCTGTGCATGATACACTACAAGTTTCCTTTTTGCCTAGCTGACCTCTTCATTGTTTACAGTGTCTATAAAGTAAAGTAATGGAACAGATTTGCTACCAAGAGCTGCAGATATGTTGACATCTTTAGGAAATGACTTTACTTCCTAACTTTGATATTTCCTACTTCACCAATCTGCCCAGAGGTATTCAAACAACTGTTATTTTTCTTGGGATTTCTGCCATGTCTGTGAACTTGCTACAAATCTCAGCTTGTATCTACAGCCCTTCTCTGAGTCCGTTTGCATGCTGCTAGTAAGGCTGCCTCTAACTTGGCATCTGCTGTGCTTCTGAAAAGACCCTTTTTGACACAATACACAGGATTCCTTGGGGATGTTTGGTTCAAGACCAAATTTTTTTCACTGGGCAACACCTCTCCACTTCTGATATTAATCTGACATTGATTCTATTAAGAGTTTTGTAGGTGATACTGTTCTCTGGGAATTTTTCCAGTGACTTCCAGAAAGAAGCTGACCTTATCAATCCTTTTGTGCCTCACCAAGCTGCCCTACTTCCCCACTATTTCAGCCTCCTCACAGACAACAAGAATCTTTGGGAATGAAACTGTAGGCACCTTTGAACTGAGATAGGCCCACTGGAGCTTAAATTAATATTATTTTGAATGAGAAAATATATAATATTCAAGCCTTTGCATAGTGAGCAAACGCCAAATTAATTCAGGCCGCCAGTTCTTGAAATTTTGTCCTCCTACCTGTAGCGCCTTGATGGAGGTACTAGAAAATGTTTATAATTTAATTACAGATTGCCATTGTGCTTACTGACTTGCAGAGGATGAGAGAAGGTTAGATTACAGATCTCTATTTAAAGTGCTTTCTGCATCTAGGTCTCTTCTCAGCTATCTTCAGAGGCACCAGTAGAAGCCCAAGCTATTAAACCTTCTCCTGCTGTTATTATAAAGCCTCCCGTGTTGTTCAGACAGCCCACCCCAGTGACAAGACCACCTGCCCCACTGGCAAGGCCTGCTACACCTATGACAAGGCCACATGCTCCAGTTCCTACTCCAACTACAGCCCCAAGTCATGGTCAGTCTTTAAAACCATCACCTTCTGCTGTGGAACAGGAACGCTGGGATGAGGATTCTTTCCACGGACTCTGGGACACAAACGAGGATAAAGGAGCAAATATGGAGTACGAATTATGTAAACAGGAGTCAATGATGCCTCCACCAGTATCCTCGCCAGTGAAAGTACCTGCTGCTCACACCTCTGTTCCGTCAGCTGTTCCAGTGTCACTTCCTCCAGTTATTCCACCCGTTCCTAAAGCACCTATAATTCAGCAAACTGTGGATTATGGCCATGGGCGAGGTGGGTATTGCAGTGAATGTATTTGTCCGTTCTGTAACGGAAAGATAATTAGCTCCATTAGCTGCTTCCTAAAGGAGTGTGGCACACAACATATGCCACATATATTTTGCAGCTGATGTTTAGGCTGTGCACATCGTGATCTAATACTAAACAGTGCAATTTTAAGGAGTCAGTAATTGTCAGTCTTGAGTTTAATGTTTTCTCTAATGCTGAAAAGCTGTGTCACGTGAATTGAATGGTATATGTCCACACCTGCTTCTACTAAACACCAGCTCATATGGGCACATCAATGTTATATGTAGATTGATAGTGAGACTTTCCCTTAATCCCTTTATAACAGAGTGTGGGAACTGTAACTGTGTTAGAAAGTACTTTGGTTTGTTACAGTTCTGAGAAGTGACTTAAAGCAGAATGTGGGTAATGTTTGCATTATTTGTATGCTGCTTAATGGGTATGAGGTACCCGTCTAACAATACCTAGAGCCCTCTAGAACCAATGTCCTGGTTCTGAGGAGCTGGCATGCTAAACAGGCATTTAACACCAAAGCAGTGAGAGCCTCAGATTTTTAGTAGTGAGTTTATCAAAGCTAAAATTCAACACTATTCTTTTAATTGAATCAACTTCTCTCAGGTTTTCTTTTTTACAAAAGTGAAATTGGGTTGTAAAGTTGTACATAAATTGTGCGTTGCCGTTAAAGAGAGTTTTTCTCTGTAACTGAAGCCACATCAATTCCTTTAAGTAGATGTTTCTCTAAAAGCAGTTAGAAAAACTGTGACTGTTGGGAGTCTCTTAAGAGAGCATTTCAGGTAATATTCTCAACGTTATCATAGTTTGAGTTACTGAAACTTTCATAGCATCGATGAACTGTGCAAGCTACCCGAACTCATCCAAAGAGATAAAGTCCCATTGTTAGGTAAACTGTATGCATACTTATGCACACAGAAACATACTTAAGGCGTTAAAAACTCTGGTGTTCTGTATTTATGTATATTTTGGTAAGTTATTTCAGTCACTTCTAATGCCATTGACTGAGTGCTTTTCACGACATTGGGAAGGAAATGGAAGAGGGGTATTTTAAGACGTTACTTAGCTTTCTGATTATTTTTAACCAGATATAACCACCAGTAAAGTGGAACAGATTCCATATGGGGAGAGGGTAACTCTGCGTCCAGAACCTTTGCCGGAGAGACAAACATTTCAAAAAGGTAGGGAGCCCTTGGTTAGCTCACAGGCCATTAGTTAGCCTATAAGAAAGGTTGTAAGGCACTACAAGTGTGTTTTAAACTAAGTAACTCCTAATTTAAATAAGAACCACTTTATTGCCTTCCAAGGCCCATAAAAATAACAGTTTATATCGTCAAGAGGAGTAATACGGTCATTGATCAAGCCATGTTCAAGACTCAATTCAGTAGCTTTAAGTAGGATTGCATGTTATGGTTGTCTCTTACAGTTTGGGAAAGAGATTCAGTGGCTGAGTTTGTTTTAGTCCTCACATCATGAATTTCTATATAGTTTTCTTGTACTTTTGTTGTTTATCCTTCAAAAATAGTAAATTCAGGATATGTTTTTATAGTTTGGATTTCCGTGGGTTTCTCCTTTCAGATCACCCTGGTCGTTACAACAGAGACAGAGATCGTGAACCCTATTTTGAGCGTCAAGGTAATTCAAATACAGACCACCGGGATTTCAAGAGAGAGCGGGAATTGCACAGAGACCGTGGTTCTGTGGACTATGATCGAGAGAGATTTGAAAAAGATCGTCATCCCCGAGATGATAGGTGTGTAGTTTTGGAACATTTTTGAAATCAATCTGGTTCAAGCTATATTGTGTGTCAGGCTGTCTGTTTTGACTGAGGTACCTATTAATTTCTCATTGGAATCCATAGTAAAAAATTCTACGAATACACAGAATACTATTTTGGCAGGGTTATTCCTACTGCACCTTCAAGGACACAGTCTTACCGTGACAA
Organism: Aythya marila; assembly: GCF_965140915.1. Taxonomy (NCBI): domain Eukaryota; kingdom Metazoa; phylum Chordata; class Aves; order Anseriformes; family Anatidae; genus Aythya; species Aythya marila. The sequence continues at coordinate 25,608,787 of NC_139046.1, forward strand.
GAAAGAGCATCCCTCCTCCAGGCGGGGTGGTTTTGAAAGACCACCATATGAACGAAAGACAGATCGTCCAGCGTATGATCATGGGCCTTCCATGTTTGGAGGTATGGTTTCTCAGTCCTGAATACCTGCTAAAATATTCTTAACAAATAAATAATTTTTCATAATATAGAAATCAGGAAAATTTATTTGGATAATGTTATAGCTTAGTTTCTCAGTAGTGATGAGATCAGGAAAAGACAATTACATGCTCTGCTAAAAATATCTTTTATCGTAGTAGTTTCAAGATTAGAACTTTGAATTGTTTTGCGGAAACATCCGTGAATTTATCCTGAAGTAAAGAGTGTCTGTTAAAATTTCTAATTTCACTGAACTAAGAAAATTCTTCTGAATTTGAAGGTGATCGTAGAAATTACCCTGAGGAAAGGATTCCTATTTCTGCTCCATCTATGCCTCGTCAGCCACCACCTGCTCCACGAGTGGAAAGAAAGCCAGAATCTAAAAATGTAGATGATATTTTGAAGCCACCAGGGCGGGATAGCAGGCCAGAGAGAGTGAGTATGCATTGCAACAGCAACAATCAGTTTCTCTGAGGTATGAATGCATTGGGAAGGACTGTAAATTCTGTTGGTTCTATTGCTAATACTCAGAATGTTGTAGCCTAGCCCTAAGGAGTCCACAGGAGATGTAAACCTCCTAGGAAAGCTAATATGAAATTCCTCTTAGTTGGTAATATTCATGTATTTTAGATTCTTCTGAGATCTTTACTTGGGTTTTTGATGTATCAGAGGAAAGACTTGGCTTTATCCTGTCAGAGAGTACACCATATTAAAGAAAGAATAAGATCCAGGCAATAAAACATTTAGACAAGACTAATTCAATTATTGTAAACAGTTTCATAACATCTTGTGCAGTGTGAGCTGCTGAGACGATTAACATCACATAATCTTATTATTACTCCCATGGAACTACCACCATGCATTACAACCTGGTTTGTAAAATGTGGGAGTGAGGCATGGTACTGGCTTTGCTTGTTGTTGGCAAAATTGTGAGCCCGGGGCACGTAATTTTCTAGAATTTCTTTGTATAAGAGATTTGTTTGATTTAGTACAGTCTTCTATCTTATTTTACATTATCTTTGTTTCAGATTGTAATCATAATGAGAGGTTTGCCGGGCAGTGGGAAGACACATGTAGCAAAACTCATCAGGGTACGTAAAGGACTGCTCACTGTGTAGTGCTGTTTGTCTCTCTTGTGTTCTTTCTACTGTTTTATTTCTGTTTGTACAGTATACCAAGATAAAAATTAAGTCAGACTTACTGGAGAAGGCAGGAAGACCTGGAAGAGATGAGATCAAGACCTGGAATTTCAGTCTGTTGTTTTTTAATGTTCTGTGTCCTCACGTGGCACGTGAATCCTGTCCACTCTTAGTAACCATGAGGAATACTGCTTTCTTCTTGCTTTGAACATAGAGAAGGGAATTGACATTTGCCAAAACCATATTGAAGGTCTTCTGTAACAGAATGGATTTTTTGCAGGTACCCAGGAGTATTTCTGTTTTGCTTTCTTCCCAGGATAAGGAAGTAGAGTGTGGAGGACCTGCACCAAGAGTTCTCAGCCTGGATGACTATTTCATCACTGAAGTAGAAAAGGAAGAGAGAGACCCAGATACAGGGAAAAAAGTAAAAAAGAAGGTACTCCTAATTCAGTTTCTTACTTTGAGAAAGAAGCAAGATACTGTGGAATTTCAGTCTGTTGCTTTGCAGAGGTGTGGGGACTGTTTTTCAAAAACAAGTCAATCTAACGTAAGGGTGGAATGGGCAAATTTTGGAAGATGGTTTTCTCATGCCAATGTACTTTGTGGTCAGGACATTCAGCAGTTGAATGTTAACAGCTTAATAGGTGTCGTCTTTCTTAAATGCTGTTGTCGTTGACCCAGGTGATGGAATATGAATATGAAGCTGATATGGAAGAGACCTATCGCACCAGCATGTTTAAAACTTTCAAAAAGACATTGGATGATGGATTCTTTCCCTTCATTATCCTTGATGCTATCAATGATAGAGTGCGACATTTTGAGCAGTTTTGGAGTGCAGCAAAAACCAAGGGTTTTGAGGTAAATACCTAAAAGGCATTTGAATTTCCTAGCACCTGTATACCAGCATTTCTGAACTTCTGAACGCAAAGTCCTTCCCAACTGAAGGAAGAGTGCTATGGTCTAGAGCTGCAAGTTTACCTTTCTTAGAATGTACAACTGTGGAGTTATGACCAGATAGAAAAACTCTAAAAACTGGTTTAAAACATTTAATATTGTCTTCCTCTTTCTAGGTGTACTTAGCTGAAATGAGTGCAGATAACCAGACGTGTTCCAAGAGGAATATTCATGGACGCAAGCTAAAGGAAATCAGCAGGGTAACTGTATACATATGGAGTCATAGGATTAATTGCAAGTTTCCTTTTGTTTTCACTCCTGCTGTTGTTGGAAAACTTGGCTTGCTTTAGTCTACATAATGCCTACAATTTTCTTCTAAGAAGAGCTGGTAGTTATTTCACAGGATTGACTGAAATGACTTAAGTGCAGATAGATCTTTTCTTGTGATAAGAAGCCCAATTTTCTGTTCAATCTCTTACGTTTTTGGAGGTGCTTCATTTTTATGTTTTGTGTTTTTTTGGTGCATTTTTTTTAGATGTCTGATCACTGGGAGGCAGCGCCACGTCACATGATGCGCCTGGACATTCGTTCCCTATTGCAAGATGCTGCTATTGAAGAGGTAAGAGTATCTCTGCATGTTAAAATGATGAATTATGGGTATGTAGCTATACTGAAAAAATAAAGCAAAGGAAGGTATGATGAGGTATGATGACAAACAGGACTGCCATATAATTGGCACTATAGAAAGATGTAATTGCTGTCAGTTAAGTGTATTCCATTATTCTTATCAACGACCTAAATACAAAGGCACAAGCTATATTTTAAGGCATTTTTGGAGCCCCGACTTGTGCATCTTTGAGGAAGAGTTGAAGCCACTTTAGCAACTGCTTAATAGCAATTAAAGACTATTTTTGCTCCCTCATGCAAACCTTGGCACCTTTTCAGCTTAATGGTTCACAATTTGAGAAATAGCTGATAATTCCTCTGGATCCCTGCTTTGAGAAATCCAGACCTGTGCAGTAAAGTAGTAAATAAAACACATATAGCAGAAGATTACACTTAATGTAGAGGAATGCTACCTTTTATTCCATTTATGGTTTGCCATGACATATATCTTGGATATGTTATCTTTCTATTTGTTGCGTTCTTTGACAGACATTTCAGGAGCTCTGGAAATAAACTACTATGTTAATGGTTGTATTGAATGTACCAGAGCTGCATGTTACTGTCAGAACAGCTCGTGCCGTGGCCATAGAAACTGTTGACCTGCTGAAGTAGGAAAGGTGTTTACTCTTTGCAGCTTGTCATGATCTCAGCAGGTTATTTTCTACTCTACAGATAATTTTTATTGTAAAATAGTAATTTTCAAGAGGAGAGCAAAAGTTTCAGCTCTCAAGTAGACCCAGAGAAGGACATATTAGGGGTTTACTCTGATATGTTCATCAAGGTTTTACTAACAGTTTGCATAACTGCATGTGTGAGTATCAGGCATTTCAGAGATATGGGCTCCAGAAAGTATTCCATTAGATTGGCAGGGTTAGATGTGTTTTAAAGATTCCATTTTTGTTCATTACACTGTGATAAGTAAATACTTAAGCTAGAGGCTTGACTAAGATGCATTCTGTACAGAGAGTGCCATTCAAGTGATGCATAAGTGATAAGTTTAAGATCTTCTTATGAAATTTCAGGTTTTGAAACATGATTGTGTATGATGCAAGGGAGATATTTTACTGTTACAAATACTGGTAGCACAAAGAATCCACGTGAAGGAGGATCACAAAGTATTGCTACTTTCCCCACACAGTTTCTCACTACAGCAAGAAGGGAACCTGCTTTGAAGGAAGCAGAAGTAGAGGCAATATTCATATAAACCACAGCATAGTGCTTGCAAAAATTAATCCCATCTTTCCTCTTCTATTTGAGCTTGGAATCTTCTGCTTAACCTACTTAAACGATGAGATTTTGAAGTCAAGCAGTGCCTTGCAAGTCTGTGCTTGTGCTTTGTAACAGGTGGAGATGGAGGATTTTGATGCAAATATTGAAGACCAGAAAGAAGAAGCCAAGAAGGATGCAGCAGAGGAAGAAGAGAGTGAACTGGTAGGAGACACATCAGCCATCTCTAACAAAATGCTTTTTAATATGTCTGAGGGAGAGTCTCGATCTTATAAATGCCAACCCATTGCCATTCTTAGCAGTGCGATTTTAATACACACATCTATAGTCATTTGTTCCTTAAACATTTCTAAGAGAACTTTAATGTCAAATCATGTTATTCCTATCTGATTATTTATTTAAATAATCTGAGAGTGTATGCCACAAACGGCATTATCAGAGTATCATGGCAACATGCCTCTTGCAAACATTTATTTATAAGTTACGGTACACGATAGCTCTCTCTTCCAGCTTGTCTAAGTATCATACCAGGTGGAGGGATGGGAAGAATGGGCACAGATTCATTTAGCTTATTTTCTTTCACATGTCTAAAGAACTCGTCTCAACTGTCATAGTGTATGACAACAGTTACGAAGAATATTTTCTCTGCTGAGGCTTTCTGACTTTGTCAGTAGGTATTTCCAAGCAGAGGGATTAGATCTCTTGGATGAATGAAGGTTAGAGAGAGTTCTGTAGGCTGGCTTTTTTGGGTAAGTTTTTAAAAGGCTGCGGAAGGCCTCTGAATGTAACTTCTTGGTATGTGTTGGAGCTACAACTGGTCAGTGCTTGAAGAGTTGAATGTGTCAAACCCTGGTTCCCACAACCAAGCAGTTAAATTCCAATAAACAGGAAGTAACCAAAAATGTCTGGGATGAGCGAAGTCCATTCTCTTGATGGAAAATTACAAATTACTCTTCCTCATGAGTGGTAGTATAGAAAATGGATGAAATACACAATAACAAAAATAAAATTTAGGAAGAGTGGATTTTAATAAACATCTGGTTTGGGGCTTTGCATGTGTTTTTTTTCTTTTTTGTTTGGTTTTCTTTTTAGCAATATGATTCATTCTCTGCTAAATTATTCTCTGGCACAGAGTATGAGACTGCATAAAGTGGGATTAGAACTCTTTAAAAATGCATCCATGTTTACAAGAATATGGCTGCTAGCTTCTCATTTCTTGAAAATGAGTTATATCTAGAATAGAAAGTTATCTTTTAGCATTTGAGAGAAATCTGTGCATAACTCTGTGTGTGTGTGTTTATGGGCTCTGGGGAGTGTCCTGTTGCACAGCACATCATAAGAATAAGCTTTTTCTTTATAAGACAAGGAGAAAGCATGGTGGTGGAAACTGTGCAAATTATTAATACCTAAAAATAAACTACATAAAAGAATGTTTTCTATTCCAAGTCACAAGAGGTGAAAAACAGCAAAGAATAATCTGCCGTATGTAATCTTTGCCATTCAGTCACATGGCTGATTTCAGAGAGGTGTTTCAGACAGGAAAGTATTTGGTATCTGTCGCCTTCTTGAGAACAGTTGGTAAAGGTTCTTCATTTCGTTCTCCTGTACTTCTCTTAATCCTGGGGAAAGAGAGAAGTCTCAAGCTCCATCTGGCAAATGTCCTTGAAATATCCAACTGTCTCGTACCAAAGGATGAATTCTGAATCTTTTCTTATCCTATCCGAAGACTGGGATATTAAGCAGATTCAGCACACATTAGGGCATTTCACACCATCAAAGTCACTCTTCTGTTGCTGTTGTCAACTCTCATAGGGTTGTTTGAAGTGTTCAGACAATTCTTGTTTTTCTGTGCTTGATGGTATGAATTATTGACACATTTAACTTAGTGTTCTCACCAATGTATCACACACTGCTTTGTTCAATACATGCTCCTAGCTGTGGTATAACTTTTCTGAGCATATTTTTATGTGCAATATGTTTGAAAAGTACAAATATACATATATACCTGAAATTCATTTATTTGTCACAATGAAATATTGCAGCACAAACTGTTTTAGTTTGTATTAACTACAGACTTGATCAAAAACATTAAAATAGAGAAATCTAATAATCTCAAATCACTGATACAAGCTTGATAGAAAAATAAAGGGTCTGTAAAAGATTTTGGAACAGAATGCTGAATGAAAACAAAAGCAGTGTAGCTCTCTGTCATGGTACACTGATTTAGTAACTCAGCATTAATGAATACACAGGTGTTCACAGTGGAGGCAACCTATAAATAGAGCAGGAAAGGAATTAGTATATTAAAACTTGTCTGTGAATTGTTTTCTTGTTGAAATCTGTTAGAATAGTTCTTTTCCCTCCATATTAAAAATCATTAAAACAAACTCTCCACAAGGGTTCCATTTCACCACAGTGAGCTTTTTATGTGATTGCAGAGAAAATTTCAGCTGCTTAGATTAGGAATAAAGCTACTTATAAGAGTTACCAATAATTGCTTAGCAAGGATTTATTTGTGTAAGAGTATAAAATGAAAAGACTACAAGAAAATACCTTAAATAAATACCTTTTTGCCAAATTTAGTATTATTTTCATTTGCAAGGAATGAACTGGCTTAAGATTATTATATGTAAAATGTATGATGACGTGTAGCGAAAAAGTGTTTGGAAATAATCTTTGAACCATGATGAGGGTTATTTTTAAATGAAAAAACAATTAAGTCGCAGTTTCAGCAGATACTACCTCATTTAAACTAGAAAAAAATTGTGGACTGACTACTCATACAAGAGTATAGTATGTTCATCTGAAAGGATTATTAAATGAAGCTTGTGTGTAGTAAATCTGGAAATATATTAAAAATGTTTGACTAAGGTATATTTTGCATTTGACTAAGGTAACTTGCATTTGTAAAGTCTTGAATACTCTTAATGCCTGATAAATTGTGTCGCTATAACTTTGCCTCTTGGGATATTATAACCTAGTAACTGCACACAGCACCACTGCTATCTGTTAGACTCGTTCTGGAGTTCTGTGTTGGCAGAGCAGCATTCTTGTAATGATGTGCAAGGGCTGCTAAAGTCACTTTCTGAAAGGGAACTAAGTGGATGCAGAAGTTCTGAAATACTGAGTAACTTGTTTCCTTCATCTGATAACAAGAATTGTGCCTTACAAAAAGAAATACCTTAAGCTCCCATTGTAATGCTGTTTCCAGTTCAAAAGTGATATGCATGTGTTGCTCTCTCTAATCCTCCGAGCTTCTCTCTGTGTATGATTTAGGGTTACATTCCGAAAAGCAAATGGGAGATGGACACTTCTGAGGCAAAGCTAGGTGGGTATTTATTTTTTCCTGTTTCTTATAGTTGGTATCTGATGATATTTGCAAAACTTTAATTTCCATTTTCACTGTGCCTCCCTACCAAAGACAAATAAAAGTACTGGTCTCATACACATCTGAAACTGCAAAAGCTTCAATACAGAAAAGGAATTTCTCTCTGCCACCAGAGGCATGGGAATTATGACTTTCTAACCATTGCTGTTTTATATACTCATTAATTGTTCTTCCATCTGTTCAAGGAAGGTATTGTGTTGTAAATTTTTTTAAAATGGTATTTCTATTATTTATTCATCTCCTCTGTATTATAAAAAGTGACAAGTCAACTTACATTGCACTGCATTCTTGTTCATACTGCATATGTGTTTCTCAAGCATAAATGTTGTCAGTAACTACTCACTTTCTTGGAGACTTGCATAGTAGGTAAAATTGTATTGATGATGCATCTTACTTCCCAAAACTGGCATGTATGAGGACAAAGAAGTACCATATGTTTAAATTGGTTCTGAATGAATCGGCATCATCTTTTCAGCAAGTTATGTGTTAATAAGTTAAAGTTTATTAAGCATTTCGAATTTCAGGAGGGTACTAGGATTTTTCTTAGTAAGATACAGAATGGACTATCCAGGACTTACAAGGGCATGATGTTTGCTGCACTTCTGTTCTGATTAGTGTTGCTGGCTGCGTTGTGTATAAGTGCTAATATTACAATTCTATCAAAGTCAAAAGCGACCTTCAGGTTGAAATGCAGGCACCATGGATATGATGCAATATGTACATGTGGAAAGACATCTTTAGTCATTATGTTTTTGTGGGATTTTTCGTTCTATTTTTTTCCCTAGTGAACAGTAATGGTACTAAGCCAAGATTTTATGAATTGAAAGCGCGTAAAACTACCATTTTCTATCACATCTTTGAGAAGTAATAAATACCTGAATGGGATACAGTATGTCTTAGCATTGAGATCTTCTGCATGTGGTACAGCCCTGTGTATGATTACTTTCCAATAACCAAAATAACAGTTGTACAACAGAAACAGCATCAGAAATTCTGGCTTACATAAAGCAAATTTTAATCTCTTGCTGCTAACTGCTTAGCTGCACCACGTCTGCTGCTGCTGTGCTCTCTTTTAAGTCATTTAAATATTTGTGGAATATATTGGCTTTGTGGCACCTGCAGTAAAACTGGAGGAGATTCATATTCAATGCTTGCAGCATGTCAAACAGCAGTTCAAGACAAAGATTTTTCTGCATTCTTGGTATACAAGTTAATTGCTTTTCATATCTTAAGATTATTTCTTAAATTTGTAATGATTTTTTCCAACTCTGCCTTGTTGAAGAACGCAAGGCTCTGATGCATTGTGTGTTATTCCAAATAATATATACTCTTCTTTAAATACTAAGTAGGAACAGATGTGTTGTGCTGCATAGAGAGAACTTTTAAGTCATCCCATGCCTTTTATAAATATGGCAGGAGTCCAGAGTGTGTTCTAAAAGTTTTTATGGGTAGTTTCTAGTAAATGTGAGGACTGCGGCTACAGCAGAAATCTACAGATAGCTGTCAAAATCTACCTCATTCATGATCAAATACTGCTAACGACAGAATTTTGCTGACTTTCTTTCCATGTGGAAAATCCATAATAGAAAATGCAAGAGGATTTTTATATGGTCTCCAGTTAACATAAAAGTCAAACTGGGAGAGAGCAGCAGAGTCAATTTTACTCTAACATAAATTACTTGCAAGACTGTTGGAATAATATCAATCAGTTAACAAACTGGATCTTAGCAGACTGTAAGTCACAGGTGCTGAGAAGGTCTTTCTATTAAATCTGTATTCATAATTTTACTTTCCTAACTACCCTCTGGATTCATATTTATAAATATAGAGAACTACGGATTAAAAGTAAATTCTGACAGAACATATGTTATAAAAAGCCTGGCATTCCTACGTAACAAATGCTGTTTTGTTTATTTTTGAAAAACTACTTTGTGAGGGCAGGCAGCTTTTAGCTCAGGGTATGCTTTATAAGCACTTGCAGTCTGAGTAATAATTATATTTAATTCACAGTAAGATCTTGCTTGGTTATTCACAGGCCCATTTCAGTAGATGACATATCAGAATTATTTCCTGAAAGGCATGTAAACTGTGGTATGCATTTGTCATTCCCAAGTTGGGTTGTTTCCTGGGAGCTGGCCTGCCCATTAGGTTTATTGCGTGAGTCCCAGCGGGCATGCATTTGCAGAGGTTGTCTAAGTGCAGAATCCGAAAACAATTCTGTAAGTCCTCTTTTGCCTTTTGGTTTTCTTTCTGAATAGATATTGTTACAGGAGGACACGAGATCTTACTAATCGCAGAAAGCCTTAGAAAAGGACTGAAAAACATGAGCTCTTCTAGCTGCAGTGCTGACTTGTGCCAATCACCATGCTGTTTGCCCCAGAGCACTTGCTTTAGTTCAAATTTACTTTGGCAGGGTTGATGCATTCCTCTGACTATGTATGCTGGTACAGCGTTTCCTTATGTGTTGTGACTGCACAGCCACATTTTTATTCTAAAATCTGGTCACTACTGTTTCAGTCTGTCTCAGTGCATCGTACACTCAAGCTCTTAAACTTACAGAAATGGACTAATGTTCTTAAAATTTGACCGTGTTAAGTGTTTAGTATGGTACTGTGTTTCAAAGTGTGGCTTAGCGGTGAGTTGGACAAACTTCTACTAAAGGAGAAATGCCATAGCTGAAGTTCTGATACCACTGTAAAATTTGCTCTGGAATGCAAATAACATTTAACTTAAATCTTTGTAGCTTTTGTACAAGAAAGGCAAACAAAAACAAAAAAAAGTAGTCGATTGATTTAGTTTGAGCAAAGTATGTAATTTACTTTCAGAAGCTATTATTAAAATTCTAAAGGTGAGTTTTTCCTTCTACAGATTTCCAAAAATGCTGCTGTTTCGTTGTTTTTAAAATTGAAATTGTGATTTCTTTGATAGTTTAACACTCAGTAATCATCATCTGCCATAAATATTCACAAGCACCGTTGTTACAAAATGACACCTTGTCTTGGATTCAGGAAGAAATACATATGTATATATTTTGTGGTAGGCTTTTGACATTTCCTTAGAGTGTGTCTGCTGCATGTGAACCATGAGAGTATGGGTGGAAGCAGATCTCTCTGGAAAGGAAGGCAATCCAACTTCAAAAATGGAAGGAGAAAACATTTTAAAATAAACTCTGTATAGCACTAACAAAAAGGGACGGAGGGGAACTGATATGGGCTGAATGGCTCCTGAACTCCCCTGGTTATGAGTTACACATTTCTTGGGACTGCGTTCAGTTGGTCTGTGTGCAGCAGGGAGTGGGACGCTGGAAATAAGATCTGCTTGCATCATAGCAGGTTGCCTTCCAGCAGGAATACGCCTGTGTTATGCATAACTGTCAGCAGAGCTCCTGAACTTCCAGTTCTTTATGTTCCTAAATGCTCCTCAATCTGTTTGTTGCTATCCCTTCAAATACCTCTTCTTTTTCTCGTAACCCTTACTCCGTGAATGTTTTACACTGATCGATCTGAAAGTAATACTGAGGAATAGTGTGAGTATGGCGTGTGCTGGAGTAACAGAGGAATATTTTGTAAATTAATTTTGTCTTCTAGAGGGAGTACCAGCTTTCTGTGGAGATTGAGCTTCAAACTTGGCAGATTTAACTTAGAGCAAAGAAGAACTTTAAATGAATCATGTCACAAGATATCATGAAACAGATACAAATATTCTGCACACAGTTTTCTGAAGTGTTGTTTTTTGATTTGCTTGGTTTGGGTTTTATTTTGTTTTGTTGTTTTTGTTTTTTTTTTTCTTTTCTATTTTGTTTTCAGAGAGGGATTAAAATGTTTTCTTGGAAGAAGTTCTGTATCTGTTATAGAGAAATGGGACAGAAGTGGATTCTTAAAAACTTTAGAGTTGTATGAGAGAGAAATCACTTCACCAGGTTATGGCACTGAACTTTAGTATCATGTCTACATCACCATTGCCTCACATCCTCTCTGTTGTTGCTCTTCTCTCTCCAATGTTAAGTTAAAAAAAAAAAAAAAAATCATCTCTGAACTGATCTTCTTTAAATACATACTCTTGAACATCCTCTTCTGCTCTCCAGAAAATATGTTGCTTTGTACTTGGTTTATTTCAGAGACCTTTGGTGGGTAAATTTAATTACAGTGGTGACTTTTGAAGCACGGTGACTGACATCACTGGAAATGGCTCACAGAACGTAACTACCAAGCTTAGTGTTCCTTCTGCATATGCCTAGTTTTTGGCTTATGAAATGATAGCGTACAGCAACATAATTAGTACTAGGATTTACTTCGACTTGTGAAGCCTGTTTTCATTTTCATGTCTTATTGTTCATAATCTTAAAATGAGAAATTCCTTCATCTCCTTTCCAAAAGCAATTGACCACATAATTTCAAGAAGGTGTTATTTTTTCACTGAAAATAAGTGTCTAAAGAGGAACAAAATTTTAGAACCTAGGAGTGGAACTGTTTCTCTTCATGCATTTATTTGTTCAATAAGAAAAAGAAGAAAATGATGGCTGTTGGACAAGCATGCTTCTCAGATATTTGTGACTGACTTCTTGCACCATGAAACAAAAAAATTTGAGATTTTTTTCCAGTCCTGGAGGAATTTTTGGGGTGGTTCTTCCTTGCAGGGTGAAGAAAAATGGGAGGTCAGGGTTTCAGGGGACGGTTTTGTTCAGCAGAAACAGAACCTCAAAAACTTGTTTTCGATGCGTAAAATTATATGATCGTCACTTATTCCATGATATTGCATGTATGTAATGATTGACACAGTATTAAACCCCAAATCTGGGAGAGATGCTACAGCTTTGGTCTTGTGTTCTGATATAGAATAGGTGGATCTGTAGTTCCTTAAAGAGCTATGGTGGCTATATCGTACTTGTAAGTACAGACTCTATATGGTATGAGCATCCAGAAAAGCAAGCTGTTTCCCCTCGTACAAATAACAAGACTGAGTGTTCTTGCCACACAGTTAATGTGAAAGATCAATAAAACTTGAAAATGGTGCTGAGTCTTCTAGTTTATTTCAACTCTCATCATACTGCCTATCAAGATAAGCTGGATGTGCAAGTTCTGCTGATCATTCTTTTGAAAATATTTCCTCTCACATCTTGTTTGTGTGAATAATAGGAAAAAAAATCTCCTTTAACTCTGAGGCTCTGTGTTTGTTCTCAGACAAGCTGGATGGTTTGCGGACTGGCACTAAAAGGAAACGTGACTGGGAAGCCATTGCCAGCAGAATGGAAGATTATCTACAGCTTCCAGATGACTATGATACTCGTGCTTCTGAACCTGGAAAGAAAAGGGTAATAAACTTTCAAATGACTTTCTGTAGATGACCATTGAAAGGTTTCTGATGAAGAGTTTGTATCAAGTCAGTCAGCGTATATGAATACGGGGATTTCACTGATTCGCTTTTTATTTTTCATTGGATTCTGTAGGAGAATAGAGTCTTCCAGAGGTAAACAGATCATGTATAATGAAGTGAGGAGTTGTAGATAATGAAAGTTAACTACGCATGGCATGGCTTTTGAGATTGAGAATGGAGTCATGTCCCAGTTCGTGCTGAGGAAGAAGATGCACTTTGTTTCAGAGGAACATGTGGAGTCTTTTTTTTAGGCTTTACATTGTGTGATGAAATGGTGTGATATACAGTGTATGTTCTAAGACAAGATGATGGTGACTTTATTAAACTAATTTTTTTTAGGTTTTATAATAGGCAGAGAAACAATTCACTGTTCTCAACTTTCAAAAAGATTCAGCTGAGGAAAACATCAACTATGTAGGTCCATTATCAGTAAAGCCTTGAAGTTATCTCCTGCATATACCTTGCATATAGCTTGGGAGAGGGTGTTTAAGAAGATGGCTTCAACCACTCTATATGTACTTCTGTTCTGAGCATAAACTGCTACATTTTCAAATACCACTGAAAAAAAGAAAATCATAGAGGAAGATGAAAGAGGTAATAGGTAGGGTGCTTATTTTTTCCAAAACAGACAAGCTTTTGCTTTCAGAATTGCATCTTCAAATCTGACTGATACAACATGCTTAAATTTACCATTTGACATGGATAACACATTGATATTATTCTGTATTCTTAAATGGTAGGATTATCACAAATACCACTATGTGGTGGAAAAGAATATACAAGCTTACATTCAGAGAGTAGCCAACATTAATAACTACAGACTAATTTTTTGTAGTTTGCTTTTCTATATGTCCCATGAACCTTTATTTAAAGATGAAAGAACAACAAACAAAAAAAGGAACATCATTGGCATCTGTGCAAACAATACAGTATGTGAAGAAACATATTTTCTACCAGATAAAGATACTAAGACATGCTTTCTAACTCATCGCTTCTGCCATAAGCTTTGTACTCAAGCAGATACTCAACTGTCTGGATTTATATCTCTATCCACTGTGAATATATGTTATTGTTTATTAATCTGTTTATTATATAGTATATTAATCTGTTTAAAACAAAACATGAGGTTAAAAGTATGTGGAGCTTGTTATGTTAGCTTCAAGGAAAATGTAAGGAACGAGGGAGGGAGGAGAGAATGATGTGTGTATATGTATACAAATCTAGAAATACCTGTTACAGCTAGCTCTGCACTAAAGCTGATGAGAAACTGTGGGTCTTCTACAGACTACAGTTGATTTTGCAGCTAAGTTATTTTTCATACTTATTTTTTAGTGAATGAGTTGATCAGCAATGCAATTCATTCAACTTTGCCCCTAAAAGTAGTTTGAGTTGACAGTCCGTGTTTAGGTTTGTTGGTTTGCTTTGTAAAGTCGAGTAGAAAACACAGGTGGTACTGAACAGTGTGTGAGAGAAAGGGAGTTACTAAGACATTTTCAGGGGATGTGATGGTGGAAGAAATCATCCATTGCATACCAATATGAATATCTGAGGAAGTTCAGATAGAATGTGGAATTAGGGGGGTGCTGGCAGAAAGGTGATATGGGTATGTCCAAAAGTAACAGATCAGTCTGAATGGGACTGATCAGCAGGATGTCAGGGCTCCTTCACTTACTGTTTTTCTTGTCCTGCAGTTGTGTGTTGCTGTTGAGTTCCTGGACGGTGGCTATTCATCATCACCTTCCTCCCTCCCTGCAGTTACACTCCCCTCCCCGTACCCCCACATCGTGTCTGGGTTTGTGGGCGAGGAAGTGACTGTGTGTGTTTGAACAGGATGAGTGCAAGTGATCTGCATGACAGTGAAGAGCCATAGAGGAAAGGGAAGGAAGCATTGCTTTGCATAGGAAAGTAGCTGTAGTGATTCTTCATCTCTCAGAACTATGGCATTGAAATGGAAAATGTTAATCACACGTACCTTTTTTCTACTTCATTGAACATTCAGGATATTCAATTAAAAATAACGTAACCGGTGCCATTTCTATCTTTACTCATCAGAGAACAAAATAATTACCTGCTGGAATTAAAACGAGTACAAATCAGAATTCTTATACTCTCATCTGCAGTGGGAAGCTTAGATGTGTCTCAGGAGTTCATAAGGGATTGTCCTACTGATAGTATGTTCTCCATAGGTGCGATGGGCAGATCTAGAAGAAAAAAAAGATGCAGACAGGAAAAGGGCCATTGGTTTTGTTGTTGGACAAACAGATTGGGAGAAGATAACAGATGAAAGTGGTCATCTTGCTGAGAGAGCCCTCAACCGTACCAAGTATATATGAAAAAGTGGTTAATGGGAATTTTGTGCCTTTAAGGTAAGTATACAGTGGTTTTGCATGTTTATGACCTTGGTATTGTTTTATTTGTTTGGTTATTTTAGTTTGTTGTTTTTTTTTAGGGTTGGGTGTTGGGTTTTTTAGAGTGTTGCAGGTCTTGCCTCTGTTAGAGTTCTCCCAGACAAGATTATTTGATTTGGAACCCTGTATAGTAGCTGTCAGCTGTGCACTTCTCAGTGTGCGTTCCCCTGTACAGCATCTAAAAATTAAAGGAGAAAAATTGTCAGCTCTCAGAGTCTCCAAGCCCTGCTAAAAGGAAAATGTTTTCATTATAAGAATAGCCTAGCTGTATGCTTTGGCCTGTCTAGTTCAGATTTTGCTTACTTTTATCTTAACTCTGACCATTTTAACTGCTGTTTTACGTGATGTAACAAACTTTTCCTTTCTTTACAGGCCATTTGCTCTGAGGAGATGTGAACCAAGGTGTCATGAGCATCTTGCATGGGTCATGTCACTCCCACCTTCACAGTTTTTCTTTTGGTATTTTAGTTTCAGCAATTTTTTGAGATATTGGCAAATAACCAGTGCCCTCAAAAAAAAAAAAAATCCCGCTGCTCCTAAGTGAGAGAGACAGTTTACTTTTTAATATTTTTGAAGGGGGGGAGGGGGGAAAGGGGAGGGCCAGTAGTTTTAGCTGCTGTTTGTGGGATAAAGTGGAAGGATTAGACAGATGTTACCTCCACTGTACTGTCACAGAATGTTTATCACCTTTGCTTTGTGGCCGTTCTCGTTTTATACTGTATGTACCTTGTAGCTTATTGTACTAGGAAGCAGAACAATAAATTTCACTATAAACTCTGTGTTCTTGGTGGACCATATAGCATGGTTTTTGTTTCACATTTTAATTGTGGTCTGTGTGTTCACATATTGACAGTGCTCAGAGCCATCCTTACCTGGAAGAGGTGCTCATAACTCTGGAATGTGTCCTGTCTTCCAGGTTTATCACCTGCTCTTCCTCTCAGAGACAGCTCCATTAAGGCCCCAGGTTTTGCTGGCCTTTAGGAGCCATTATCATTCTCTTTCTTCTGGGAGAGCAGAAATGATCATTTTCTGGATCCTAGTTTCTCAGTTATGTTAAATTTCCATTACTACGTGAGTATAAATTTTTTTGGATGCCTCTGAAATACTCAGGGTAGTAATGCAAGAAAAATGGTTCTTTAATGCTGAACTTGAAAGCTATGGCATTCAACTGTAGCATTCTTTGGAGGGCAGCATAGAAAATTCATTTTGGTCTTAGTATGTCTTTTAGTCAACGCTGGTTGACATTTCAGGACATTTCATTCCATTTGTAAGTCTACTGTCTTGTAGAGAAACATCGTAAAAAGAAGCAACAGACACCAGAAGTTATACCCATGTATTCCTGTATAAGTATGTTGAACTTGCTGAAAAATAATAGTCCACACTATAAAAAGTGGTGCAAAATCTTCATAGATGCTGACATACCATTTCTGCACAGTATCACAGGTTTGCTGGTGAAAACTTTCTTTTGTCCTCTCAGGTTTTGAAGCAAATACCTTGTGTTGACAACGTTGTGACCAGGCAAGGTGTTTAAATCCTAAAATAATTGTTTTAGTGGTGAACTGAAATTTTTCTCCTGATCTTTCTGAGGGAAGCAAACGAAGTCCTAAATTTCCTTCTCTGCTACTCTTTGTTGCTCCGCTGAGTGATTATGTTGCGGTTTTCTTCTAGGTTCGGAAATGAGCTGGTTCTGATGTGGTTATGGTTTATGTTGTTGAGGAGAGCTAATGGTGCTAATGGATGGGTTTGTTTGCCATTCTAATGGCTTGGGTTTTTGGTTTTTCATCTTTGTCTATGGTGCATGATTGAAAGCTCTCTGGAAAATATATGAATATATGAACTTGTGTTATGCCCTGAATGTGTTTAATACAAGAAAACCAAGCTCCCTGAATGCAATGTTTTTAAAGTTGAAGGTAATGAATATGCATTTGCTGTGTATGCATGCTATTATGTAGCACATGTACTTTCTCTTTTAAGTGTTGCCAAGTGATCTTTGAATTCTGGCTGAGAGTTGTTCACAAAGGAAAAATAATAGTTAAGAAATAATTTACCTTGTATATTGTTGTGGAAATCAGGCAAGCTTCACTTAAGAGAAGCTGCTCACAGGTATGTGTAAAATGGCTTTCAGTCTACCGTAAGTCGTCCCTAACAGAACTGGAGTTCTTGTGACACACATACCACTGTTAAGAGTTGATGCTGTTTCTTGACTTTTAAGAAGCTTCTTGACTTGTTAATTGTTGTCTGTATTTTTGGTGGAAAAAACTAAACCAGGACCTTTTCTGACACTACCTTTCCAGGCTAAATAATATTTCTGGAGCATGCAAAGGAATAGCATGTGACAGAACTGATTTTATTGTGTACTACTATTAACAATTTTGAAAACTTTTTCAGCAGCTAACACTCAGGTTACATCAAGTTTGTGTGGTTAATGCAGAGTTAAAGAGATGGACAGAAAATACACCTGGTCATACTTAATTCTAATAAGAGAAAGAAAACGAATCAGCCTTCAAATTTATGGCAAAACTTCAATTATGAAAACACCTTGGGGGTGCTAGTGGTGGTTGTTCTTTTTTTGTGGCTCCCTAAAGTTCCACCTTTTCCATTTCAGTGATATTGCCATCTGTTTCAGTTGGTTTGAAAGTTTTGCAGGTTAGTTTTCATCTGGTTGATGGGAAGTAGCTCTCAAAGAAAATAACATTGTGCCAGAGCTACAGCGTGTAACAGATTCCTCATACCTTAGTCCTTCATTGAGTGAACAAATTAAGCAAAAATGAGAAATTCATCCTTGCTGCTGGCACAGAACTGAGAGTGGCTGGGTAGTCCAATGCTTGGCTTATAGTCAGAGTCTGGTGATGAGTGATTTCTGTTTTGTCTGGAGAATCTTTTGCTATAGAACCCAGTAAGGCTTGATCCTGATTTAGTTCTTAACTCGTCTGCTCACGATATTGGCTCGAGAATCTGTCACAGCAATGAACAGAAAAAATGTTCGTTTTGATAAGTGGCTAAATAGGAAAATATGCATCCAGCACTTTCAGGTCCATCTTTTTCTATGCACGCAATTACGTTAACTCTAAATTAGATTGTTACTGTGTAGTGCATCACATTTAAAAACACAACCCTGAAAAAAAAATCATCAGCTGCTACTGAACGGAGCTGCCTCTACCTCTTGAGCAAATTTGACTGTTAAGAGTATTTTCTGTGAATTGCGATTTTAATGGCACCTCATTTTTCTTAAGACTTTCTGCTTTGTTAAGAACACTGAAACTACCTACCTCATGTAAGAAGTACATGTGCTTTTTGCAAGGAAACATGTAACCTAAGACAATGTGTGGATACATGAACAGAGCGTACTTGTCATCTTCAGTCGTCTTGTGTGTTTTACTCTACAATTGCTCATTGAGCTTTACGGGCTGACTAAGGTATGCTAGATTAAAAATGCAGCATATAATATTCCATCACCTGGAAATGTCATGGTTTGCTTTTTCTTAAACATTTACGTCAACATAGATGAACAACTTACCTTGTATTGTTAGTTTCCTGTCTTTACAGGAGAAAAGTTTGCATTTGGTATGTTAGATTTTTCACTTTTCACTTGTCAGATTGGATTTGGTATTTTTTGGACTTGCTTCAGTCATCTGTATGATCCTTGTCCATTAACTGCGTTCCTTGCCTGTCTGTCTGTAAACATTGCATTGCTGTTATTGTCTGCTTTTAAGGCACCGCCCTAACTATTTTCTGAAGCACTGTAGTTGCTGAACAGCCATTTAGATACCATTTAGATCCTGAGTATCATTCCAATTGTGTTTTTTTATGAAAGGATTGAAATGAAAAAAAATATTGTATTTTTACACTGAAACGATTATCCTTCCCGCCAAAAATCCCTCATCCAGTCCAGTTGCTTTGAATAGTTAAAAGTTACGAAGGATGGCGATCTGTAAGTCACACTGGAAAGTATGCTTCCTGCAGAAATAGTCTCATTCATTAGCGTGCTTTTAAATTAGAACAAGACCTCTTGAGCTCAGATCTGTTTTTCCCAATTGGAGATCTCAACATTACTGGAACACTCTGAGATTTCAAAGGAACAAAGTAATTTGGCCTGTGGGACAGCTTGTTGCCACCTCAACAACTTTGTCGTTAACAGAAGAAGAAAGGTCTTTGCCTGATATAAATCCACTTAATTAATGCGGATACCATGAGTTGTTTCATGCCCTTTGGACACAATTTCCTATAGCAGATGGTGCAATTTCATTATTAATGTTACTGCCGTGTAATTATGGAAAACACTGGACAAACCTCAGGACTTGAAGAAAACATGGTTGGAAACAAATGGATGGAAACAAATTGAACTTCTGTTTTTTCAAGTTCTTAACAAGCCATCCAGCTAGTTAACTGTGAATTAACTCAACTGCAACCCAGGAACTCTCTTGGATTATTGTAACTCGGTGTGCATGGCCTGGACAGGAGAAGCAGTACTGAGAGTTTGGTGTGGGGAATGTTCACGTGGTCTGCGGCCTCAGGAAGTCAAATGCTGATGGGTATGTTGTTCCTTTTTATTATGCTTCTCTTTGTTATTTTTTGTTTCCCACACTATGCCTGGGAAGCAAAGTTGCAATACTGCACTTCAGATCCACAGACGGTCTGAGATCAAACTGTGCCAACACAACCTACGTACCGTGAGATAAAGTGCTTGAGGAAAAGAGATGGCCATTTCTGTTGAGACCCACACATCTGCAGCGTGAATTGTAAGCGGGTAAAAGGAAATTCAAGCTCTTACAGCATCATGCAAGATTGATTATACTTAATTTTCTTATTGCAGAAATGAGAAGAGAGAAAATTCCTGGAATTTAAAATATGAACTGCACAATTCTCTTTATTTTGAGTTTCCAAGGCAATCTTCATTACTGTCTCATAAAGCCTGATCCAAAGTAGTTTTCTCTTCTACTTATCCATTCCTACAGGTGAGAGTCAGAATCCTTCCACTGAGTAAAGGAACACAGAGCAACTTTTCTGATTTGTGTTCCAGATTAATCCCTTTCATGGTGAAATCCTACTGTTTCATTCTTACCAGTGGAGTCTTCCAGCAACTATGATGTCTTTTTCTACCACTTCCAAATTTCCCTAGTACTGGATCTGCAGCCTGGAGCCTTAAATCTCTGATGCATATAGGGTGGAAAATTGGTAATGACAGTATTTGAGATGGATTATTACTTTGTAGGTGATTAATACTGTTTGGAAGCAGAATGTACGCTTCTATTCATGCTTTTGGTTAAACCAGGTAAGCCCAAGTACTGTTAAGCAGACAAAAAATACAGCAAGTTACTGGAAATAGAAAACTGCAAGTGTTTTTGAAGTAGTTGGCGTTTTGGTTTGGGTTTCTAGTCAGGAGTATCTGGTCTCTTTGAATTTTAGGATTCAAAATTTAATATGAAAAACCTTAAAGCTGCCTGGATGGAAATAGCTATTTTTGTTTTTTTCCTTGTATTTTTCTAACTTCTGGAAACCTTGTGGAATATCTAGGCCTATTTCTAGTGTTTGTATTCTGGAATGTGAATCATTCAAATATTTCTCCTTATTTCTTCCCTTGTATTTATGCACAAGAGCATATGAATGGATGTTCAGTTTTACACTGGAATTTTTGGCATGCTTTGGATGGCATCTGGACTGTCTGCTGTAAGCCCTGTATTCATACATGAAGTCTCTGTGTTTGAACACACAGTAATCTCAAGGGAATGCATGAAGACCCTTGCTTACTAGATCTCGAAATGTTGCTGCGTTTGGAGGGAAACTGTAACTGCAGTGTTCCTTGGAGAAGAAAAAAAAATGCATCTAAGTGGAGGAGGGGAGGGGAAAAGTGGGGGAAAAAAAAGGGGGGGGGGAATTCTGTCAGTTGTACTCTAATTACCTGAGCTGCGATCTGTCTTATTTAGCTAGAACATGCTAGCAACTCTGATATTTGAGGTATCTGCCATAGTAACTCAATAGATCACAGAATCACAGAATTTCTAGGTTGGAAGAGACCTCAAGATCATCGAGTCCAACTATACATAATTCTGGAGGAAAATATAAAATAATCCATATCATTTTTTGTCTACAGGTCAAAGTATAGTTGAGCAAGCTGATTTTGAAAGGAATTTGTATTGAAAAGCCTATCAAGGGTGATTTGAAAGTACTTCTTAATCCTCTTTAGAACCACAAGCCATTAACAGATTGTGTGTAAACTGAAACATTGCACAAAAAATAGAAACATTTTCCAAAAACCTAAGATTCCTTCTGCCAAAGACTTGTAGGATGTTATTTTCCTCCCCTAGGGTTTAATACACAGAGGGAGCAGTGCTGCAGTTCTGCCCTGCTTTGGAACACAAATGACCTTACCTTGTGAGTACAGATCTCAAGGTATCTGTTTTGACAGGTAGGTAATAGAGGCATTGACTTCAATTTGGCACTATGTGCTCTGTGGAAGGCAAGATATCTTAAGCAGCATTTTAAAATTATCTTTTTGTTCTCTTTTGGTAAGTGTGACATAGTAATAACAGAGTTTGACCACTGTTGCTGATCCAGGTTTAAGCCTTTGTATGTGTAGCTGCTTTTTTTTCCTAAAAATACTGTAGTACTATTTGGAGCACAGAAAACATCTTTACTGACAAACACCTACAGTGTTTCAATTTATTATTCATCTGTGGATGCTGAGAACTCTTGTGCAAGTGATCAGTCTTTACTGGTGTTCTTTGAGGTGTTTGTTTTTCTATTCCCTTTGAACTGAAGTTGCCAAATTCTTTTCTTTGAAGAAGACATGGACAGATTAACTTGTCTGGAAAATCTCATCATATACTCCTGAGTCTGAATCACAGAAATCAAGATTTTCAGGTAATGACAACCAGATGGCACTAAAGCTCTGTTTTCATGTTAGGATTAAACTGGAGAAAAACCAAAAGTTTGAAATTGTTTCCACTACCATTACATTTTTGTGGGTTCCTATTGCCCAGTGCAGTTCTAAGCCATTAACTTCTACTTCATGAAAAAGCCACCATTTTTCCATGGAAAAAAAATAAATAAATAAATCATTGGGTTAACGTTGCACTGTTGTGTAGAGTATCACTTGCAATCTGCTGTCAAGATTTTGCATTTCATTGAACCTACATGCTGCATAAATACGGAGTGGGATCTTCATTCTGCCTTAAGGAGACGTATCAAATTTAAATGGTTTCTTTATGTCTTTATAAAAAGCTTGACCACTGCTGACATCTAATGGAAAACAGGATTCAACTTGCTGGTAGCTGCTTTAGGATTGTAGCATCTAAATATATTGTAGCAAGAAATGACTTCTTTTGACATCTTCCAAGGTTTATTACTGAATCTTTCACTTTTTTTTCCCCTTGGAATGACAAAAAAATAAGGATGGATGTCTGAACCAAACCTCTAACATTACTTCTGATCTAATTTCAAGACAAAATACTAAGTAACTATAATGAATGAAATTTAATGTTCTTATTTTGTATTTGAGACAACACCTTCCTTCCTTTATGAGAGCTGGACGACCAAAACTCACCTGTAGTTCCTCCACACAGAAGTACGTGGATTAGCAGCTGTGGATTCTGTGGAGGCTAGAAGGGCGTCATATCACCTGTAACAGTCACGTATCAGGATATTCGTTTTTAAAATCATCAACATGGGAAGCTCAGCTGTGGACAAGAGCAAGCTGTTTCTGTGGGGTACATGAAGAAGAGCCCTGCTTGCTCCAGTGTAGCTAAGAAACCACAGAGCTTCAACATGATCGGATATACTACCAAGACCTGTCTCAAGGAATCCTTGAAGCACTAACACAAACAATTTGAACAACTTTGGTTCAAATGCACATTGTATGACATGTTTAGTGTACCTTTTGCAGCCGGTACTTTGCAGTTGAGGAATGTGAATACCCTTTTCTAAGGAGTTTACAATCTGCATATTCCTCTGCTGGGAATATAAAGGTTTGTATCTCCCTTCCCTTCTCCCAACAGGCAGCGAGAATCTGCTGCGAGGCTGAAGGGATGGCCCTAAGGAAACTTGGGTATGAAATTCCTCAGTCTTACTTATAAGTCTGTCTGCTATCGCCTCACTGCATTTATGTGGCTCAGATGCAGCTCAAGAAGAATATTCAGGTACCTTTAATCAGTATGTCAACAGGATTTGTTGGGGCAAGACACAACGCGGTGAGTATGCACTGGTGATGGTATGCTGGTAGTCCACGACCATCTCCTACTTGAAGATTAGCCTGGAGCAAAATAAAAGTCTGACTAAAAAGCCAGATTCACCTCAGTAAAACCTGAAGAAGACCAGTAAAACTGGCGTGATTAACATTTTTACTAAATCTGAAAACACTGACCATGTCATCTTGTTGTTTTGTGTTCTGCTTTGATGGTTTATTGGATTCTGCATCTAAATCCTAGTCTTGCATTTAATTTTAAAAGCCACCGAGAATTTCTGTCTCAAAGGCTGCCCTCCACGCACTGCATACCCCAATGCAGTAGTGTCCAGGCGCAGAGAGGTTCCTCAGCAGGGTCTGCTACAGCTGAGCAGTCTGCTAGGGATTGCCTTTGCTCAAGGAATATTGCAAAATTTCTCTCTATTCAGACATTTCTTCCCCATATCTGACCTTTTTGGTGATAAGTTCTGTAAACAGCAAATAGGTGTGCTGTGTTCTTGTTGTGGATGGTTGTTTACCATGCCTGATGAAACAGAGCTCCAGAAATACACATTATTTATGAATATCTGCACAATTGACGTTTAGTCCGGGATTGGTGACGAGGTGACTGCACTTGTGCAGGAGTGCAGTTTATGGATGTGCTTCATCTGGGTGTTTTTATTCACAGAGGGCTTGATTCCAAATGCCATTCCTTTGGAAAATATGATTTATGCAGCTGTTCTGAATCAGCCTCTTATTTAGATGAATCATTTAGGTGGGGTCTTTAGTGTATTAATTCCTTCAGTTTAGGAGTTTTATTTTTTTCTGAGATAAAAATATGTAGTTTATCTCTACAGTAGTCACTAACTTTCCTTCTCTGGACTATTTTGACATTTCTTTTATCTTAATCTGTCCTTGTCTACATACATCAAGATGAGGAAGGTTTCTTTTCAACAGCAGAAGTGTAGATGTACAGGAGATAGAAATGATGTACAGTTAATAGGAGTTACAGTACTCCTAATGTCCAGTTAGGTTAATTACCTATTTTCTGTGCTTTCTGCATTTTTTACAGGTCATGAACAAATGTATGATCACCTCGTATATGTCATAAAACAAAAATAAATGTGTGATGCTGAAATCAGTTGTCTTTATGTTCAGTTCTCTGGCCGGATGAGTCCAGTCCAGCTGGGATTGGCCTCCAGCACCTTCCCCTCTGTCACTTTCCAAGTTTCAGTCTGTATGATTTACCCACTCCCCACCCCCCTTTGTGTCAAGTCCTATAGACCTGAAGCAGTATAGAGCTTAATGTATCTGAATGTACAGATGGAGTCCACGTATCATAGAAAAATTGTTAACTTCCTGCACTATATCGATGGCTTTCTTCTTTTTAAATATTGCTGGTTTCATTGTTCCCTGTTTTTGATACACCAGTTGTGGAAAAGGAAGGTCTCTGGTGCTTTAATTGCAATAGAGTTTAAATTAGTTTAAATTATTAATGTATTCTACAAATAAGCACCTAGGAACAACAGTTAACAACATAATCAAGATTGAACAGTATTCTAGGGAATTATGGAAATCACAAAAATAGAAGTATACTGTGAAAGAGTACAAACTAGAATTCAGATTCCTTTTTTGGCCAACTTTCTTTGATGTAAGACAAAGGTTTTGAAAATAGGATAGCATTTAAAATGATGCCTTTGGTGATCTTGGAGAGAAATATGTTTAGTAGTAGTTGGCCTCCATTTTTTCACTTGTACAATTGCCAGCTGAGATTTTTGTTTGTTTGTTTGTTTTTTAATGTCACTGTTACTGAGTTTGGTGAAAATAGGCTTTAAAAGTAAGTTCGTTTGGTTTAAAAAAAAAAAAAAAAAAAAAAAAAGGCTTTAAGGAGGTTTCTGTGTAAAACCTTTCTCCCTATTAATCTCAGTGCTCCTTTATTTTTATTTGGATTTAGGACGTGTGTGCGTAGGTCTTCTATATGTAGGGCCTGATTAATTTTTTTTTGTAACACCGTGTTTTTCTTGTCATAACTCCATTATCTCTGCTTTCTGATTTACACCTGCAAGATATGAGTTACATCTACAGTATTTGCATTTATCCATCCTCTCCACCTTCCTCTCCCCCATCTCTCTTAGCTGTTACCTTGTATGTCTGAGGATCCTTTCCCAGCTTTAGCTCCCAGTGTGCGTTGTTGTGCTTTGGGTGTCGGGCTCTTAACTCTATGGTCTTTTTCCAGTGGAAGAAACCACTCACTGCTAGCAAAGACGTGAGCGTTCAGTAGTACTGACTAAAGACAATTGAACTGGCACAAGAATGCCCCTAGGAAAAGGTCTGGGAGGTGGTGAACAGAGTTGTGCAAACTCTCCAACTATCAAAATCCTCGGATTGCTGGAGCATGTCATAGGGACTGCGCAAGAGCCTGTAAATACCCCCAAAAAAAGATTTCTGGGACATTACACACTGCTTTCAGGTGGTGTCAGTGCCAGGCTCCTGAGGAACACTTTCCCCCCTGACTCCAGCATTGTTTGCAAAGAGAGGAGCTGCTCTGCAAAGACTGCTGCCGCTACTTTCCAGAGAGCAACTTCTGCAGGGAGAGCAGCTGTGGGGCTCTGGGGCTGGGGCTCTGTGGTTTCTGTAACAGGCCCTACAGAAGCACTACGGGCACTAAGATCTCAGCCAGCCTCCCGACCGATTTAACATTCAACATCTGTTAAGAAACAGATCTCAAGCTGCAGTTGGGATATACCTCCATCAGTGCCGGCTGTGATTCATGACGCAGTTGAAAGCAAAACTTGTTTTTGCTTAGCCAGTAAAGTGGCCACAGAATCGTGGTGATCTGAGTAACTCGGTACCGTCAGTAGGTTGCTGTGTGACGAGCAGTGATGCAGACAGACTGTGGGCTGTTAGAAGGCAGCAGGATGGCCGCTGGTGTTTGAGCATGCGAGGAAAGAAATTGCTGTCTTTTTGTTTGAATTACTCAGCACGGTTACATGGAAACAAGCTGACACCAGCTCAGGAGAAAGAGGATCCTGCACTTCTGTCTTGGTTACTGGAGAGTTCACGTGGCAAGAATTTCTTCAGCACCAAACACGTGCTGTGCCGCTGCAGCCTTCCCCATAGTCGCTGCTCAAGCACAATGTTCAGAGAGAATTCCTTCCAGAGTAAATGCACCCCTTCTAAACATGAAATGCAGGCATCTGTATGAGTAGGCCCACCATCTGCAAGGATTTTGTTTCCCTGTGTGGCACGCCAGGTCAGATACAGAGAGCACTGCTGCCTAGTCATGTTGTGGGACAGAAGATGCTTACACAAGCAAATCGTGTCTCCAGCTAAGTGCTGACATATGGCTGAGTACTGTGGTGTCACTCCTTTACTTTCAATTACTAAGCAAAGCTCCGTGAAGTTCCCCAAACAGAACATTTGCCACCAATCAAACACTCCTGCTACGCCTTGGGAAGCCAGGACCCCATGTCATGAATAGAGGCCCCTCAGCAGGTGGACGGTGCTGACCACGGGGTTGTTTCCTGCTCCCACGTGCTGCTCTGCCAGGCCCTGTTCTCACCTGAAACGTCTGCTCTCAGTGTTTGTGACAGATTCACATGGCTCAATTGCACTGGCCAGCCCTGAGTACAAAATCCATTTTCTAAAGGTTCTTCTGGGGCAGTTGCACCCTACCCAAAGGGTGTGTGAAGAGCACGGTAACAGGCACACGGAGTTCAGTGCCAGCTTCACCATTCTGTGCTTGGGACGTGGCCTTCCATGGAAGAAATGCAACAAACTGAGAAGTCTTAGTTGGACCATGAACTGTGAAAGCTGAGAAGATCTGGTTTTGCTGCTGTTTGGCCTCAAGATCCCAGCCTGCAACACTTTCGAACATGAACAGATTGAATTCTGCTTTATAAGGGTTGCTCAGGAGAGGAGAGTGCTATGGCTTTTAAAAATACGGTTTATAAGGCATTATCTTTTTGTAACTGTAGCTACTCTTCCTAAAGTGTTTTATTGAAAAAGAGCCTTTGTAATTGTTTCTGTTTGAGCACAGGTTGGGGGCTCAGTAGATGTGCGGATGGGTAGGGCTGGCACACTTCTCCCTTGGCCATCGGTTCACCTTGTCTGCAAAGGGTGGTCCTTATTTTTTCCTGTTTCTTACTTACAGACTTGGCAACTGGAAAGGGAAAATGATTACTTAGGCTGCTGAGTATTATGTTCTGAGACCCCAGTGAGGGCTTTTTAAAGAGAGAGGAGTATATATGTATATATGTTTTCGGATATTTGCCTTAGCTAGTTTATTAAAGTAATACAAAGTATTTTTTTATAAATTCTGTACTTTGTGTAAAGCTGTATACAACACATGACGTGTTTTGGGAAATACAGTAAAACACTTCTCACGTTTCATTTTTTTTTCCTTGATCTTGTATTTTTTGTGCTTTACTTCAAGCTTTTAACTTCACTGCTTGCTTTTAGCTTCTTATTTTCCACAGTTGTGGTAAGACAAAAAGATTGAACCTGTTCGTTACGGGCTGACACTTTTAAGGCTAATCCTTCTTAATCTAGTAGAACAACTCCAAAGAAAGCTGTAAAAGCCTGGGCAATAAACACCAGCGGGGAGGCTGCCGGGTTTGGCTCATGCCAATTAGGCTTACTGCTGTGTGGTTGCAGTTGCTTAGTACATAACGAGAAGTAGCCCCAGAAAGCATTTGTGGTGCAGATTTTATTGGAATAGCAAACCCAGGAATGGTGTTTGATGCTCTTGTACAAAGTGAAAATCACCCTCTGAACCGCTGCTCGGGAGTGCTAAAAAACAAATGGCTAATTTGGGGAAGTAAATGGAAATACTGCAGAGACCGGCGGTAGGTGTGATTGCTCACTGTGAATATGATGACAGGGATCTCAAAGGGAGAAAAAATGCTCTCTCCTTAGAGCAGTGTAATGTTTGTACGTTACAAAAATGATAAGGAAGTTGATCATGAGGCAGGCCTTTGCTTGTAGCAAGCCTTGGGTGCTGCTCCGCCAGCTGGATTCATCTGTCCTTCCAGTGCACATAGCAGGACAGCCACTGTGGCTGAGATTTCATGAGCCTGAGCTGCTGGCTTACCAGGGGATGTTCACCTGGAGCAAGCTGCACTGTGCATGATGGGTATTTGAGGGCAGGGCCTTTTCAAGGACTTCTGCTTGAGCTGAAGTCTCAAGGGCTGGTTCAGCCCCCTCTAGGGCTGGTTCAGTCACAGCAAACGGGTTCAAGCCGCTCACAGCAGTGAAGAAAAACCTGAGATGTTTCATTGCTCGTCAGAGTTTCCTCCCCAAGCTATTATGGCACGTGGGCTGAATGTTCAGCAGGGACTTCCTCAAGCTCTAATTAGTTGTACACGAGTACTGAGAGTTGTACGTGAGTAATGAGAGCCCTAGCAATAAGTAAGAACATACTTGAAGTAATAACATACTCGAGTACTAAGGGCTCTCAAGATGCAAATGTGGTCACATCTCCCTCTTTCAGCTGCTACAGGACACTTAGGAGCCCAGAGGCAAGGGAAGAGCAATATTTAGCTCTCAGTGGTCTCTGCAATCGTTAGCTGTGTGGGCTGGGCATCTTGCTGTGGATGGATTGCAAATGTAGAAGGACAGCACTGTGGACCTGTTCTCAGAGCAGACAGTTACTGGTGGCTCTGGGTAGGTTTTTTTTTTTGTACATACCACGGGCATTTGGATAGGTGGAGAGAATGGACTCTTCTTTTAAAAAATTTGAAAGTGAGTCAGCAGGAGGTGAGTGCACTACCCCCATTGTTTCAGTGGATAGTTGTGGAGCTTGCACAGCCCACCCACATGCAGGAGTCACTACATCTCTTCCTTTTCCCCCTAGCCCTGTAAGTACACACACTTTGCTAATAGAAATCCCCATGTGGCAGGCACCTGCTTGTCTTCATTTGAAAACTGCCTGCTGTGTTTCGGACACCACTGGGCTCTACGAAAATACAAACCGTACCCACATTTCTTCGCAGAGTCACTCTGGCCTGTTTTTTGTTTGTTTGTTTGTTTGTTTGTTTTTTTCCCTTTTCCATAGAAAGTCTGCCTCGGTAAAACTCAACACGTGATACAAGATACTCCTCACAGCCAAAGGGTGACTGGTGCAGGATACTTCTTTGCTCTGCAGGTGACAGAGCGCTGGCACAGGTTGCCCGGAGAGGCTGTGGTATCTCCCCTTGTTGGAGATCTTCAGAAGCCACCTGGATGTGGTCTTGGGCACCCTGCTGGAGCAGGAGCTGGACCAGATGGCCTCCAGAGATCCCTGCCAACCATTCAGTGGTTTGCAGCCATACCTCTGCAGCTTCGCTGGCACCCACGAACTCGCACATGAGCAGGGAAGCGACGTACCTGGGCAAGAACCTGCTTCCCCCAGAGACTGTGTACCAAAGGGATCTGTTCCAACAGCATGTCTCCACTAAACCTCTATCTTACATCCCCTAATGCTTTAGCTACAGCCCAAAAAAAATATGTTAATGCCTTCCCTGAGCCAGGCTGTCATTTCATGTCCCGGTGGTGCCCATTTTGCCTATATGATGCACTGTTTCAGCTCTGCAGTGCTCGCTGCCTGCAGGAATGGCATGGCCGTGTCATTCGTGGGGTCACCAGCAGCACTTCTCAGGTGATGGATGTTTGAATCCAGCCCCCATCAGCTTTGGGATGAGTTTCTCATCCTCCTGCTGGCTGCTGTGTTTGCAGCAGATTGACCTGAGGCTCTGGGTGAGGTTATGGGTGTACACGAGCACATTTGTTAGCCAGGGTGGCTCGGCCCCACAGGAATGCTGGCAGCAGCAGTAAGCCCTTCTCTCGTGGTGTTATTTTTTTCCCCAGCAAAATGTATGAAATTCCCAAGGTAAAACATTAGAGGAAAAGTTAACAGATAGGTCTCTAGGGATGTAAAGTCGCAACTATGCATTTATTTAAAAGTGAATGAGTAAATTTGGAGTTGGGGTGGTAAAACATACAAACCTCAAGCAATTAACATACAAACGCAGGCAGGAAATGTGGCCAGCCCCACGTCTGATGGCAGAGGGCCATGGTAAAACTGCCCCTGTTTAGGAGAACCCATCCTGCCCTGACGTGGCTTCTTTACAGGCACCCAGCCTGCAGGTCTCCCTGTGTGCTCTGATGCTTGGATTTTCCTTGCACCCTGCAGCACGTCCAGCACCGTCCTGACCCCTTCCCAGCCCTATTGTCCCCAAGCCTTTTGCTCAGCGATGTCGTTGCCCGTACACAGTCGCATGGTTTCTCCCCTCTCTGAGCCTTCCTCTGGCTCCTCTTCACAGCCCTTCCACCAGGTGTGCTGCCTTCCCCCACCGCTTCCTCTGCTAGGACAGGAGAGCCAAAACACCTCACCTGGTAGAAAAGCAGCCGCTCAGTCCCAGCCACAAGGAGCAGCGATGTCCTTTTGGCTTACGCTTCTGCAGGAACAGGCCAGCAGGAAGAGCTTGTGTGAGCGCTCCTGGGCAGCTCCACCAGAAGCCACGCCGCCTGGCTTCATCTCCACAGGGGAAGGGGCTGTCTGTGCCAGCCGTGACACACAGTTTTACATCCCCAAGGCACGGCCAGCCATTCTCATGGGCTGCTTGAAACGCTGGAACTCACCAGATGTTTTCTTTGGACGCTGTTGTGTTGTATCTGGACCAGGCCCGAGGAGTGCTGCCGGGGCGGGCACGGCGTGCTGGGCTGCCGTGCCAAGCAAACTTTGCCCACTGCTGGGACCTCAGCCTGCTTTATAAACAAAAACAGGCTCTCTGCCCTGATTTGCAGCCCTCTGGAAATGAGGAGGAAGGTGGCTGGTCCCGGGTCCCGGGGGAAGCTGGAGCGGGGCCTGGAGACCGGCCATTTCCCAGGCTCCAAGCTGTTGGCTTCCTCTCCCTCTGTCCCCTCTCTGGCACCAGCTTTGAGCAGCCAAATAAAACACACAGCATAAAACCCTGGTGCCTGGGGCGAGCAGCAGACCTCACCCCAGGAGGCTGTCTTTTAGGATGGAGAGGAATTGGAATAATGGATGCCAGAAGCTGTGCCCGGGAGATGTCCGGCACAGCCACCAGCGGTTACCCCAAAACTTCTCAGCCCCCTTGCACGGCGGATCAACTGCGGAGCAGCTCCTGGGAGCACCCCACGGCTTTAAACACCTCGGGGATGTGGCTGTCCAGTTTGGAGATGATTTTGTAAATGGGTTTCTTCCAGGAGGGGTCGGCGTCCTTGCCCGCCCTGACGGCGCTGAAGAACTCCCGCAGCGTCAGGCTGGCCACCTCCAGGAAGCGCCCGGGCACCTGCGGAGAGACGGGCAGGGGGGTACCGGGGCGGGTGGGCACCGACGGCCCCGTGCCCCAGCCCGCAGCCCTCACCTGGAAGTCGTTCCCCTTGTTGTAGTGCGTGTTGAGGGCGCGGAAGAGCTCTGAGTCCCGCGAGACCCGCAGGGCTCCGGCGTCCGCGACGCCCTCCAGCAGGGCCTGCCGGGCGAACTTCTCCACCTGGATGTAGTAAAACTCGCGGAAGTTGCTGAACCATTTGATGAGCTGGGAGGTGATGCAGCGGCTGAACTGCCGGGGGTAAGGGGAAAGAAAAAGGCGTCTCAGCAAAACCAGCGCCAAAATCCCACCCGCCACGGGTCCCTCCCGGCGCCCCGCAGCCCTGCTACCTGCACGTCGAGGAAGTAGGACCTCAGCAGAGCGGAGCTGGGGTAGCGGGTGAAGAAGAACATCAGCTTGGCCTTCTTCAGGTGGCCAGGGGTCAGCGCCTCCTGGGTGCGTCTCGGGGTCAAGGAAAGCCAGCACGCAGCAGCCCCGGGCTCGCCTGCCCAAACCCATCCCCACGCCTGGCATCACGGGGCGGCTGAGGCTGCAGGGACCTCTGGAGGCCACCAGGACCAACCCCCTGCTCCAGCAGGGCCACCAGGACCACGTCCAGATGGCTTTTGAAGGTCTCCAAGGATGGAGACCCCACAGCCTCTGGGCTGCTGGCATTTAGCATAAAACAGCACAGCCCAGTTGGATGGGACCCCCAAAATCATCTCCTCAAACCATCTCCTCAAATCAGGCCCCAAAGGATACGTGGGTGGGGGTGAAGGGCGCCCCGTCCCCCTCCGCCTCGCCGGGGCCCAGGGGCAGGGGGCACCGCTGCTGCCTCACTGCCGACGGCCGCAGCCTGGGGGCTCCCCAGTGAGGGTCCGGGGCCTCGGGGGGACACCTCTGTGGGGCTGGGGGGCTCCCCCAGTGGCCGTAGCCCAGCAGCTGGCCCAGCAGCCGGCCCTCCTGCGCTGAGGGGACGGCCGAGCCCAGCGTGTACCCCACACCGGGTGCCTGGTGGGGGTTTCTGAGCGCCGTGGGGCTGAAGGAGCTGCCGTGAGGGTCCAGGCTGTTCCCTGAGGGCAGCGATGCTGCCTCAGGTGGGGGTGAGCCCAGCGCGCCCACTGGGGATGACTTAGAGAGGGATTTTCTGCATTTCCCAGCAGGAAAATGCTCCCCCCTGGCAGCCGCCCCTGGCCCCGGGTGCTGCTGCAGGAGGTGGCTGGCCGCCTTCGGCCACACGCTGGTGAGGACAGAGTCCACCACGCGGGACGTCACCCCGGCCAGCTCGTGCTTCAGCGCCTGCGAGAGGACCCTGGCCACCGAGGGCAGGCCGCCCGTGTCCTCCTGCATCCCCTCATCCTCCTGCGTCCCCTCGGGCCCGTCCGCCCCTGGGGAGCTCCCCCAGGGAGCAGCTTTGTGGGGGCGGCGGGCAGCAGCGGCACCGTCCCTGCCCGGCCTGTCCCCAGCCTTCCCAGCCAGCTCAGCACCTCCCAGGGGCTGGGCAGCGTCCCCAGGGTCACACACCTGGGAGAACCTCTCCTGAAGCCACCTCAGCTGCTGCTCCAGAAAGCAGAGCTGCTCCTTCAGCTGCTGGCACCCCGCAGCATGGGGGCTGCCCCCGCTGGGTGCCCCTCTCCTGGCCACCCCCGCGCCCCGCTGCGGCTGGGGCACCCTCGGCTTCCTCCTGCCCTCCCAGGACATCTCGCCGCCCTTCTCCCTGTCCTGCCCCACACCTCCCTCCACGCCAGTGCCAGGGGCTTGTGGGGTCGGTGGGAGGCTCATGCCTTGGATGATGCTCTCCACCCTGGCCCGCTTGGCTCTGAGGTGCTCGTCTGAGAGCGGCTCCCTGTCACTGGCACCGGGCACAGGAGCTGGGGCACGGGTCCTGGGGAGAGCCAGGGCTTGTGCTCCTTCTGCAGGAGGCGCACCGAGCTCGTAGCCCTGGGGCAGCCCCACTGGTCGTGAGGAAGGGAAAAGGGTGCAGGGGTCCAGGCTCCTGCTCACCACCGTGTGGCTGAGAAGCTGTGACACGAGGGACACGCCGGGAGAGGACAACAGAGGGTCCCTCTGGAAACAGGGCTCTGTTTTCAGCCCCTGGCCGTGCCCTGAGGTGGCAGGGTCTCTGCCCTGCTCAGGGCCCCTCCTGCCATCCATCGGGTCTTCTTTCCTCCTGGACACTGGGGGGCTGCCCTGCAGCTGGTAAGGGATCATTTCCAGTGACGGGCTGGCAGGCGGCCCAGGCGCTCGAGGTTTCGGCCAGCGAGAGGCACGGAGCTGAAGAAAGAGCAAGAAACATCACTCGGCAGGACCGGACACAGCCGCCCTCTATGCACGTGGACACAGATCTTCCTCCCAAATTCCCAGTGCATCCCAAATCCCTCGCAAAACCCAGGGGAATGAGACACAGAAATCTCCAGGTGCTGTAAAACACGTGAGCTGCTGACAGTGAGCATTTATGGTGCCTGGAGCCCACTTCAAACATTTTGGCCCCGAATGTGAGGATTTCCTGCACCACAGCCGTGTCCCTGGGAAGGGTTGGAGATCTGTCTCACCGTGCCTTGACTTCAGCTTCTCCATAACCACTGCAATGGCTTTAAATACAAAACATCTCCCCTATCCCCAAGGAAACGGGAGCCTCAGGAGTACGTGCAAGGCACGGGCTCAGGAAGATAAGCAGAAAGGGAGCACAGAGCTGGGCTGGTGGACTCCGATACGAGGGCGGCGAGCACCAGAGAGAGCCCTCCTCCAGGTGTGCCTGAGCAAAGGTGCTTTCAGGTGCTCCTGGGCACTGGCAGGGTGCCCGGGCTCAGGGACGGCAGCCCTGGTGGAGGCATTCATGGCACGTAGCTGCCAGAGTCCCGAGGACACGGAGATGGGCAGCACCTGCCTCCCACGGGAAGGGGCACGGCAAGGGTCTGGGGACAGGGACAGCATGGTGTGACCGCTGGGATGCTGAGGCTACCACAGCGCAGGGCTGCCAGGGGCTTGTTAAAACACGGAATAAAAGGGGTGGGGATGGGGATTACCAGGGAAGAAGGAAAGTCCTGAGCCAGCAGCCCCAGGCTTAAAATTGTCATGCTGAGTGCAGGCGGGCAGCCACCTCCTCCACTCTCTTGTTCTGACAGCTTCACAAAAGGAGGAGCGAAAGCTCATATCCTGGGCCATTATGGTGTAAAAATCCCTGTGGGATGCTTCCTCATCAACCACGTTACTTAGCAGTAGCTTTCCATACCTGAGGTAGGACGGTTTATGTTTTCTCCAGGCATCTTTGAAGTGCCTGAGATTCTTTTTCCTATGCCCAGAAATGTCTGATAATTTTCAACCCTATTCATCTCCTGTCCCACGACTGTTTTCTCTACGGCAAGTCCTCCAGGCTACCGAGCAGTGTAGAAAATGTTTCTACTCACTGTTTTATAGCAGGTTGCCCTTCTTTGAACAGCCCTTTACTCCAGGATGGTGTTCGGGAGAGTAGCTCTACCTTTTGTAAACTGCACATCACAACTCATCACCCCAGCGTGGGTCCTCGGGCTTGCCCCTCCTGTAAATCACCATCCTGTCATCTCAGTACCACGCAGACTGTGCTCCCCTCCTCTGTCAGGACTCTCTGAATTTTCTCTGATGATTTTCCATCCTCTGGAGAGGCAGCTCTCTGCGCAGAGGGAAGTGTTGGCTTCAATCCTGCCGCCCCAAGACCTGCAGCCAGCTTTGAGCTCAGCGCCGCTGCCGGCTCCCTTCTCGGAAGATTTCCAGCCCTGGGAACCCAGGGCAATGGATTCCCCACAGACTCAGAGCTGCCAAAGAGCCCTCAGCTTGGCTAAGCCTTCCAGCACCTGAGCTGCTGCCTCCCTACACAGATCTGGGGAGTGGGAGCAAAACCCATAGTCCCCAGCCACCACAGCCCCAAGGAGAGGCTGCAATTTGCTGCAGGCACGGGAAGCCTCAGGACAGAGGACAGGAGGTGAAGGTGAGGGGCTTCCAGGCATTGCTTTGCATCCAGACCCTGCCAAAATGTCCTGCCCAGGAGGTCCTGCCCCACACAAACTGCTCCCACTGATGGAGCCCTTTCCCTGCCGAGTTAACAGATGGGTGCTCTTACAGCCAGCCTTCACCAGCGCTGCCTTTCGAAATACAAAAAAGAAGCTGAGGCTCCTCTGAACTGAAGAAAAAGACCAAGGAGCAAAACAAAGCTACTCAGAAAAGCAACCAGGCATGTCCTCCCCGAAATGGGAGCGACCCCATGCAGGCTTCCCAGCCACCCCTTGCTGGGAGAGCCAGGCACGGAGCAGCCTGCTGCCCTCCCAGCACTGCAAATCCCCCCCGAGCTGCCCCATCCCCTCCACCTCCATCGAAGGACGCCAGCCCGAGCTGCTCGCCCCCCTCTGCCCCGCTCACCTGGGCTGGCCGGGCACAGGGAGCCCTGAGGACAGCGTGCTGGGCGCTGTGGGATGCCGGAGAGGCCACCCCGGTGCGTCCTCCCGCTGTGCTCAGGTCCTTTAAAGAGGGAGTGGGGTGGCTGGAGGCAGCCAACCGGCTGGGAATGACTCCTGAATATGCAGATGGACATCCAGGGGTCAGTCCACCTTCTGCTCCCACCCTGCTCAGCTGCCTCCCAGGCTTGCAGACACGGCACCGGTGCTGGGTTTGCTCTGTCCGTCAGTCCCCAGCCTCTCTCGTGGCAGAGCAGGGCAATGCTCGCTGGGCGATGCCTGCCTGGCTCTGCCATCCCAGGGGCTGTGCAGTGGCAGCCGAGGGGCTGGTCGCAGCTGGGGCTCACGAGGAGGCAATCTCTGGCCCAGAGAGCTGCGACCAGCCCCCTCCACGCACCCCTGCAGGGCTGTCCCACCGCCTAGCAGCACCTTGAGAGGGTTGGGAAGCTGTGGTTTGGCCTTGGGACCCCATCCAGGACCCAGGGTGCTGAATTGTTGGTGAGATAACACAAATACACCAGGCTCGAGGTAAGTGGAGCCTGCGGTGTGGAGCTCCAGGTGCCACCCAACTCCTGCTGAAGGTGCCCAGTTTCTTCTAGCATCCCCCGCCGTGGGGATACCAGGGGTCTGTGGTGTAGGAAATGGTTGGGAAGTGGAATGACATAAGAAATGCAGCCAAATTCAGTACCTTGTTTATTGTGGGATACATCAGAGACATTTCTACTGCCAGCACATCCCAACCTCACCCCCAGGACCGATCTGCCTGACGTTTGGTGCAGGAGGCAAGGAGCAGGTGGAAGTTCCCTGGAGCTAGACAAAACCGAGCTGCCTCTGCCCTTTCTAGGTCTCTGTTTAACTCACCTCTACATGCCTAACTAACACCGTGAGGTTTGTTTTATTCACTTGGTAGGCAGGCGGCTGTGGTTAGAAGCAGTTGACACCGGGTGGCCTTGCTCAAGGATATCAGCCCTCTATAGGCAGACCACAGAGAAATCCCTGGCAGAGAGCCTTCCTGGCACAGTTGCAGTGCTTTAGAGCTGTCAGCACATCTCCGAGGCCTCAGAGACGACACCCTATTGATTTTTCTTCAACCTTTTTTTGAAAATCACACTGAGGATATTCATTGCAAACTTATATTAGGAGACTCTTGTGAAGGTTGCAGTTTAGCAATGATGTATTATTAACCAATGGCTAAATTTAGGGTGTATGTGTAATCTTGACCTGGCTTCTTGAGAGATGTCTGATTGCCAGACAGACTTCATGGCTTTCCCAAGGTACTTCTTGGACATTGCAATGAGTTTTTTGGGTAGGGCCCCTTGTACAAGAAGGACATGGAGGTGCTCAAGCGGGTTCAGAGAAGGGTGACGAAGCTGGTGAGGGGTCTGGAGTATAAGGCTTATGAGGAGTGGCTGAGGGAGCTGGGGTTGTTCAGACTGGAGAAGAGGAAGCTCAGGGGTGACTTTGTTGCTCTCTATAGGGACATTAAAGGAGGCTGTAGCGAGGTGGGGGTTGGTCTGTTCCCTGATGTGCCTGGTGACAGGACGAGGGGGAGCGGGCTAAAGTAGTGCCAGGGGTGTTTTAGGTTGGACTTTAGGAAAGACTTCTTTACTGAGAGGATTGTGAGGCATTGGAGAGGGCTGCCCAGGGCAGTGGTGGAGCCACCACCCCTGGCGGTGTTTTAAAGCCGTGGAGACGCGGAGCTGAGCGACGTGCTTCAGTGCAGCACTGGCCAGTGTCAGGACAGGGCTTGGGCCGGGTGACCTTGGGGGTCGATCCTGTGACCGAGCAGCCGATACCTCCAGCAGCAGCGCCCTACCCGAGCCCCGTGCCCCCATGCCGTCCCCTGTCCCCATCCCCATCCCCCTCTCCCCGCCCCCCGCCATTTTCCCTCCTCCCGCCCCTCCCCGCGCACTTCCCCCCGCGCCGGGCCCAGTTTCCGCCGTCCGCCCCGCGGCTCCCGGCGCGATGCTGCAGCTGTGGCGGGCCCGCTGCCTGGGCCTGGGCCGCCCGCTGGGCCGCTCGCTGCCAGCCCCGCGCCAGGTACCGGGCTCGGGAGCGGGGCGGGAGCGGAACGGGGGTGGTGAGGGGGTGACGGGGTGAGGGGGGGAGCGGCGGGGCCGGGCCGGGCGGGGACGGCGGCGCCAAGGGCACCGGGACGCGCCCCGAGCGCTGCGCCCCGCGCCCTCCGCACCCCCCCCGGTGTGGCCTCAGGGGGCGGCCCCGAGCCGGGGAGCTCCGAAAGCTTCCCAAAACGCCGGGGTTGAGTGAAAAAAACGGGGTGTGGGGGGGAAACGTGGAGGCAGCGGGGAAGGGAGGGCCGGGCCCGGGTGCTGTGCGGCGTGGGGGTATGTCAGCACCCCCAGAGACACGCTGAGGTGTTCTGTGGGGCCACGGTTTGTGCTCAGCCTCGTTGCTAAAGCAGCAGCTGTGGGGAAACGGGCTGGCAAAATGATTGCTGCCTTGCTGTCCTCAGAGCCGGGCTCCTGTTGTGGCCCTGGGCAGTGAGCTGTGTGCTCCTGTTGAGTTTGGGTCCTTCCCTCTTCGCACGGCTGCAGGAGAGGTTTGTAGGACACAGGGTGCCCTGTTAGCAGGTGTTCTCCGTGGCTCATGTCACCGTGACGTGACCTGCTGGAAGGAGGCAGCTCCGTAAAGGTGTGGCCGGGATGCGGCGTGCCGGGGTCGCTCTGACACAGTGTGGAAGCCGTTCTGGGAAGTCACGTGGAGCTGGGGAGGAAAGTTGATGGCCGGGTGCGTGGGGTGGTGGCAGATCAGCCCAAGACTTCTCCAGGCGAATGCTGTGCCTTGAGAGTGACCCAGAGCGCTGGCGCCAGCTAGCCAGACCCGCCTGCTGCTGTTTTCACTGGAGAAGCTCTGGGATCAGATGCCAGGTGATTTCAGGAGCAGGTACAATCACAGTGATCCCTTCAGGGAAAAAGGGGACAGGAAACAGCCCCGTTGGGCACCCCGGAGCTGCATGTGGCACTCTGTGGTTAAGGGATGGACACGCAGCGGTTCTGCAGAACACAAGTGCCTTGGTGTCTTTCATTAGCAGCTTCCTCCTGTTAGAGCTCATCCCTCACTTAGCTAGAAGGCAGACGGGCAGAGAGGCGCTCATTTTTTCCTTAATTTTGCTGTGACTGTGGAACACAGACTTGGCACCTCTCCTGGAAGAGAGCCGCAGATGTGTTTTCTCCCAGCCCTCTATTTTAGCCCAGAGCTTCTAAGCTGTTTTTTTTAACCATACAGTAAACGTTCACTGAGGCTGTGCCTCGTTCTTAATAAGTTACAGCCTGGGATGCCAGGATTACCTTTACAACTGTATAAAGCACCCGGGAAAACATTAATGGGTAGAGGTGAGCTCGGGTTGCTTGGAGTTTTATTTGCCATTAACCTGGCGTTATCTGGGCCGCTGCGGAGTGCGGGCAGGATTTGATCAATACGGGTGCTGGGACAGTGCTGGGGATCGTGGGGCGCTGGGCTCCCGACCAAATGGAGTTACTGTGGTGTGTGTCATGCTGGTCCCAGCAGGGCCAGCTCTGCGGGCACCAGATGGAGCAGCAGGATGCTGCTGGACCCCAACACGGCTTGGTAACCATCCGAGGCAGGCCCCACGGGCTCAGCAGCCGTGCTGTGCTGTTTTTGTCCTCAGCACAGCTGGATGCAGCCTGTAGATAACGCAGTTACTATCTGGGGAGCCACGTCTGCCTGTGGGTTTGGATAGCTGAGCTGCAGAGGGGCCCGTCCGCAGCTGTTGGTTGTTCTGACGGTGCCAAGCGTTCGCTGGGGGTGCTCGTGCAGGCTGCAGCCCTGTAGGTGGTGTGGCAGGTTTAAGTATCTCCCTGGGCCTTGGTGGTTGTGCTCCCCCACATCTCCAAAAGTATCTGTGGTATTTAAGATCAGTTCTGGCCTACCCTGCTTGCTCTGCTGAAGCTGAAATCGGGCTTTTTACACAAACTTCCTTTCAGAAACTGAAGCCCTGAACGGAGTCTGATTTTTATCTTCCGTGTTTCCTGCTGGATGAGGGTGCTTTGAGCTGCTGAGCAGCCACAGTTCCAAACCGTAGCCAGCTGCATTTTAGTCATGGTTACAAAGATTTTCCCTATGGCTTGTAAAGAATTTCTAGGTTCTCCAGATATGCAGGTTCAATACCATCGAAAGGTCGAATAACAGCAGGTAAAGAAACCAGGTTATCTCGAAACGTCTTTTACTTTTGAGGGATGTTATGCTGACCTAGGAGTGCAGTCAATGATTACTGGGCGTGAAGGGAAAGGTCGCCAGAAGGTGGGATTCCTGGCTCACCCACGGCAGGAGTTGTTGTTCCAGCAAGGGGAGTCCTGGCCTCCTGCAGTTCAAAGGCTCCGTGGCCTTCAGAGAAACCAGTAACTGAAAAACAGATGCTAGGTGTCAGATGCTGTGACTGGAGGATTAAACATCTCAAAACAGGTTTTTATCGGACCCAGTAGCTACCCTTGACCTTCCATTCACAGCAAGCTCGGTGAACGGGCCTCTAGGAATGTGTTCCTGCCTGCAGGGGGATGTGTGCAGGCCAAGGTCAAAGCAGCAGGAGCTACAAGTGCAACCCAGGTCTCTCAGCCTTAACGTCACTGCGCAGGGCAGCACCCAGGAAGGAAACGGGTGCGGGTGCTGTCACCATCTCCCCGCAGCGTGCTGTGGGAAGGTGGCGTGGGCCCTGCCTGCTGGGTCCTGTCTCTGCTCCTGGGAAAAGCCCGAGCCCTCCCGGGGCAGGCCTCCTTTCCATGATACTGATGGTTCCTCTTCTCTCCGGCAGGGGAACTGCACTCTGGCAAGACGCTCGCTGTCTGGTGAGTCTTACATTTTTGTTTCCTTTCAAGCTACTTGGAACAGAGCTGGTTATGGAAAACGGGAGGAGGCTGGATTGGGGGTTACTTCTGTCAGTCATGCAGCCAAGAAGCAGTTGGTGAAATGCATGCGCTGCGTTCCCGTGTGAGTGCCTCCCTTGCCTAGCGTAATGCCACCCGATCCCTTCGGCTGTGGTGAGGACTTCACAGCAGCAGCATTGTATTTCAGGGGCTGCGGTGCTGGAAACACACGCTGCTGCAAAGAGCAGCTCTCTAATAAACTGCTTCGGAAACAATGGGTGAATGCTCACTGAAATGTCAAAGCTCGTATGCCTGGGAAGTGCTGCAGTACTTAAACTGCATTTTCCCAGAGCTCTTTTTGCTGGTTGTACTGCCTTTGTGGCGGATTACATCACTCACTGATTCTGCTGTGAGAAATCAGTTAAATCTCCTCACCTTTCTGGTTATAGGGTTCCAGGATTACTGGCTCCTTACTAGAGGATGGTGTCAACGTTGTGCCACCTCTTTTAAAAAATCCAATAAATCCTCCTGGCCCCGTGTAATTGAGATAATTATGTTCTCCAATTGCTACGCTGATTCTCTTTCAGATCAGCCTGGAAAAATGCCCAGTGCCCTGACAGAGGCAAAGGTTCAGGGTGTAACAAAACTTGCAGCGTCAGGGAATGCCAGTTGGCTGGGAGGGGGCACTCGGACAAGTCCTATTGTGAGCTTCCCTATTGTGAGCTTTGAAAAAGAAGTGTTCTTGGGCCAGGTGGTGAATAGAAAGGGATGCCAGTGGCTTGCTGCTTGGACCTCCACCCCATTTTTGTGGTTTTTATCCTTCCGTGCAGTTGTGAGGGCTCCTGGGAGCACCTCATAGGGGCCTGATGCCTTGCTGCTGTCAGGAACCCCTTAGCCCTGGCGATAACTCATCAGCAACAGGGGCTTTAGCAGTTCTGGAGGTGTCCCCTGTCGCTGTTATCTCTTCTTGTTCTGACTGGGGTAACTGCTGCTTTGTTTGCTTTTCTTCAGAGTTATCCTTCTTAGCTCTGAGGTCAAGATTTAATTGTTTTTTCCCCATCTCTTTAAATCGAAGTAAAGACAAGGCCACCATTCTTAGCGGGCTCTGGGCAGCTTGGCTGAGGTGCCTCTATCCATGTCCCCTCTTAGTCCCAAGTCTCTTCCAGGGTAGATAGCAGTGTCCTCTGCAGTTCTTATTTATTTTTTGCTGACAGGGACACCTGCGGGCTGGGTGATGTTCCCGTGGGGTAACACTGTTCTCATTCACAGGTGTGGCTGGCAGCCAGGGACTGGCCTACACCAACAGCAGGAAGCTCGTGTAAGTATCCACAGAAAGCTGTGATATGTAGAGGCTGCTCTAACCCTGACAAGACTTGGAAACTGGGAGGCTGAGTACAGTCAGCTGCCTTAAAATCCCTCTGCACTTCATAGGAGCGTGGAGCCAGCCCTAGAAAAATCTGGGCTCTCCAGCTTTTGCAGGTCAGGAACTGTGGCATGTTGCAAGAAAATAAGGTCTGTCTGGAAGCAGACTGCAAGGTAGGGTAGGGGCAGAAATGAGGAGACCAGTGATAAATTGGTCTCTACCCCGTGTTTCTCTGACTATAAATCTTTGCTCTGTGCTGGCAGCCTGGTAGGATTTCCACTGGTCTCCTGCAGGAGAAGTGTGATGGTTTGGGGAGCTCTTAGTCACACTACAAGGTTTGCACTGCCGAGGTAGTCTGCTTATTTCCCCAAGTATATTTTTTACCTTAGGAATGCATGCATAAGAGCTTGAAACCCGGGTCCGTTTGCACCAAGCAGCTTGTGTTGGAGGAAAGCTAAAGCATTTTTACTTTGGGTTTTCCAAATACGGTGTGAGTAGGTATAAAAAAACATCCTTTGAACGCTTGTGATTGCCAGCTCCCTGTGAAGGGACATGGTGGAGGGAAACAGCTGTCTCTTGGATGTGTTGACGTTGGCAATTAATGATGCATTCTATTTTTTTGGAGCAATCTAGCAACTTCTGTAGGCATGACAGTCCAGATCTAAAGGTAAAATACAGTTCCTGCACTCATCTTGGGCGTATGGCTAGGTCAGCCTTTTATCAGTATTTAAACTACAGCAGATCTGTTGGGCTGGCTCCCTAAATTAAGATTTCATAAATATCAGTTCTTGCTGAATTTCTGAGAGCGCTAGTGACTGTAAACTGAATTATTTCCATGCTTCTCAGTGGGATTGTTGCACCTCAAACCAGTAAGTAGGAGTCCCTTGGAACAAATACATACGAACAGCTGAGCAGCCTTCAAATCAGTGAAACAAGCAAATGTAAATTTTGAGCTTGAAACTGGTTCTGGCAGCCTCTAGAAGACAGTATTTTTTCTTCCGTGTTCATATCTTTCTCTCTCTCTCTCTGCAGAGTAAATAGCTCCAGTGTCTTCGCTGTCCGTTACTTCAGAACCACAGCAGTACATAGTAAGTAAGAAGTCAGGAGTCAGCAGGGTGACTCCTGTGCTATCTGTTGCTCTTCTGACAACAGCTGAAGCTGCCTTTTTCATCCTTGTGGTCCAGTGGGTGGCTGAGTTTTTGTCTCTGGGCCTTAAAGCTCGTTTGGTATTTCTGTCACTCTGTGACTTTTGGCCAGGTGGGAATTTCTCTCGTGTTCAGATCTTAACCAGCATTGAAGCAAGAAGGCTAATGTTTGATGTCTGTTGACCTGCCAGCTCTACTAGAGTCCTGGTGACAAAAATGAAGCAGTGCCCAAAGCTCTGAGCTCTGAATGCGTTCAAGTCTGTCTGTCTGCCTCTCTCACAGGGGATGACGTGGTGACGGTGAACACACCAGCCTTTGCAGAGTCAGTCACAGAAGGAGATGTCAGGTGGGAGAAAGGTAAGGACTTACCTCTTCCCTGCGATTCTCAGCACCACTGCTTCTGCACGGGAAAGCTCAGGGGTGGGCTGCAGTTCACTGGCTGAGAGCCTGCTCTGTGTCCTTCAGCCTGTGACAAACGAGGCAGTTAAGGTTAATTTTGGTTTGCAGTTACTGCCTCATTACCTCTGTCCTGGGTGATGTTGAAGGGAGATGGTTAAACTGGGAATGGGCTCTGAGCAGATTGAGTTAGACTTTTCTGTAGAAGTTGTGGAGAACCAGCATGAGAAAATTCTGGGCTAGTGGGAGACGGCTGTGGGTTAAGAAGGGGAGGCTGGAGCCTCTTTCCTCACAGAGCTCTTCATGTCTGTCATTCAGCTGTTGGAGACACAGTGGCGGAAGATGAAGTGGTGTGTGAGATTGAAACAGACAAGGTAGGAGTCTTCTGGACCAAAACTTTTCTAGTTCTGTAGTGAGCACCCGGCATGGCTCCTCTCCAGCCGAGCCTGCAGGCCCTCTCCTGCTCTTTTTTCTCTCCTGTCTCTCCTGCTCCCTTCACAGAGAAAAGCTTTTCTCACTTAGTATGAAATTTGGCTGTGCCTTGAGTGAGAGTTGTTTGACAATTCTTCCCTCCTCATGCATTTGAATAAGCATCAATGGTGCTGATGTTTGTGGGAGCTGTGATTCCACTCCTTCTTCCCACTTGAGTGCTTTAAGCTTGAAAACCTGTTTGTATTTAAACAGAAATCTGCAGAGCCTTGGGATGTCTTCAGACTGTTTTATATCCAGCCTTTAAATGTACTCACTCCTTAAAGAACTCTTAGGTTTTGAAGTTCTCGCTAAAACTCCCTGCCACGTTCTGCTTCCAGTGCTGCTGTCAGGAAGATGCTGGCAGTAGTACAATCAGTTCTGCATTGTACCCTGGAGCAGGAAGATCAGGCTTTGCGTTCTACTGCCAGCATCTCCTATGGCTCCAAGTACTGGCACAAAGTCCCAGTGGAGGCTGTGCAAACTGGTGGAAATGGTGCAAGACA
The DNA here is from genome assembly GCF_965140915.1 of Aythya marila. NCBI lineage: Eukaryota > Metazoa > Chordata > Aves > Anseriformes > Anatidae > Aythya > Aythya marila. Next base: position 25,653,614 of record NC_139046.1, read on the forward strand.
GAGGTGCTGTCTGTGCCAAATTACAATGTGTGTCTGTGCATATCAGCATCTTTACTTGGGCACTTGTTCCCCATCCAGTATTTGGGGGAATCTCAAGATTTTCCATTTTGCAGACATCGGTGCAAGTCCCAGCCCCAGCAGCTGGTGTGATTGAAGCCCTTCTGGTACCTGACGGCGGCAAAGTGGAAGGGGGGACACCTCTGTTCAAACTCAGGAAAACTGGAGGTGAGTCAGACATGTATAACTTGCACAGACCTTCCTAATTCAACCTGTCTTTTTCTGAAGACAGAAGCCAGGCATTTGGAAGGACTCTGTGAGTGGCTGGAAAAAAAAAAAAAAGAAAAAGCATAGTTGTAGCTCTTCTGAGGAGGAAAGTTGCCTTTTGCTCCCTCTGGAGGAGATAGCAGCAGTAGGCTAAAATTAGCTGAGAATTCCCCTGACACAACTCCCTTCTCCACCCTCTTCTCTTTGCCATCCAGTCTCCTGCACGGTGAGGAGATCTAAGGTGTTGATGAGGTAAAACCCCACGGGATCCTCTTGGGGGGCTCCTAGCAGCTCTCTAGTGTTGAGAGCATAAAGGCAATCTATCAGAGGATTAACTTTTATCAGGTTGGTTGGACTCATAGATGCCTGACTATAGAAAGCGTGGTTGCTGTTATGATGATTGTTCTTCCTTGTCTTTTAGCTGCTCCTGCCAAGGCCAAACCAGCAGCAGCCCCTCCTCCTCCTGCAGCCCCTGAACCTGTAGCTGCAGCTGCTCCTCCCCCTGCTGCAGCACCAATTCCCACTACGATGCCACCAGTGCCACCTGTGTCAGCTCAGCCCATCGACAGCAAACCAGGTGAGGCAACAGCTGCTTTCTTCTCTTGTCAAGCCTCTTCTTCCTGAGGAGAGTTTGTAAGGCTAAAAGCAATTAGCAGGCTGGCACTTAACCTGAAAGCTTCCCTGTGTTACTGCTGTGGATGCTCCAGGCTGGAGAACTCAGCTATGCCTGGAATCCGCCTGGCCCACTTTGCAGCTGGTTACGCACCTTGTTGCTTAACACGGGGCTCAAACAGGCTGTCTGCCTCAGGGCTTTCTCTCCAGGTCCTGCCTTCCCTTTTTGACTGATGCCTTCTTTGCCCGCAGTGTCTGCAGTGAAGCCGGCTGCAGCTCCAGTGGCAGCCCCCCCTGGGGAGGCAGCGCCCAGCAAAGGTGCCCGATCAGAGCACAGGGTAAGCTGCTCGTGCTGTGGGGTCACGCCTTGTTCTGGCACAAGCTGTGAACTTGGGGCTGGGTCCGTATCTACCTGTTGGCACCCAGCTTGGCAGAGCTGTCACAGACTGGGGAATGCTCTGCGTGAGGGCACCACTTAGAGGTGGGGTGGAGAAAAAGCCAGGTCTGGTCTCAGTTCCAGGCAAAAGTCTTGTCCTGAGCTGTGCTGATGGAGAACGTACAGATACTTTGTGCATTCCTAAGAAAATTGGATTGAGCAGCCTGCTTTTATAGCTGTCTTGCTCTTCTCATATTAGCCTTGTGCTGGAAACTTAACCATGCTTGGAGTTTGAGGAACACGGGTCTGAATGGGCAGCTCCTCAACTGTTGTATTCCTCAGGGAGTCCTGAGGTGAAAACCTTAACCCGATTACTGGCCAACAAGGTGGCAAGAAGTAGAGCTTTTTGAGTTTCTTGGGTGTTTTGGATGAACTTGAGTCAGCCTCTGCTTATTTCTGTTCACTTTTCAGGTGAAAATGAACAGGATGCGTCAGCGTATCGCGCAGCGGCTGAAGGAGGCTCAGAATACCTGTGCCATGCTGACCACTTTCAATGAGATTGATATGAGGTGAGGAGCAGACCTTCTGTTTTGCCCTGCATTGGGTTAAATAGATGCAGGCGGTTGGCTTTAAATAGCAGGCAAGACCTTACTGATCCCCTCTGGAGAGACCAACAACGTGTCTGTTGGGACATCTTCCTTAGATGAGGGCTGTGGCGGTGTTGCAGTAGGAGGGGTGCATAGTTTCCTGAGGGTCTCTCATTCCTTGGGAGTCATCTGCTGCTTGTTAAAGGGTCAGCTCAATTCCTCATCTACGTGGCTCTTGGTTGAGCTTAGGTAGATGTTGAGCAGAAGAGGAGTAACTGGTGTCACTTGTGGCACCTAGGTGACACCAAGGTGCATCGTCTGCTTCCTGCCACTCCACCAGCTTACTTTTTTTGGAGTTGGGCATATTTGGCCTCCCATGAAGTGGTTTCCTGGGCTCGCCAGCCTCTCAGATGGGCATTACACAGGTCGGAGGCCCTTGCTGTCAGCTGGTTCAGCTTCCCAGAGACAGACCAACATCCTTCCCCCTCCCCTCCAGGCAGGTGGGGGTCTTCTGACTCAAGTGCTTGCACGGGCTGAGCACACTAATGGCTTTGGAGGGTGGGCAGCTTAGGTTACAGTGCATTAAGGGGAAATTGTGCCCAAATCAAATTGCCTTGTGAAATCCTACTCTGCTCCTTAAGACAAAACATGTAAATATTTGGGTCTCAGAACAATAAGGTTGGCAAAATAGTCTTGATTGGAGGGGAAGTGCTGCAGCTTTATCTCCTCTATGAGCCTCACTGAGGTGTCGCTTTACGCTGGCCTGGGGCTCTCGTTGCATCTGGTAATCTGCTTTGGATTGATTGCTGCGCTGTGGGCCCGTGAGGGCCTGAGCTGGGGCCTCCTGCTTCCCGTGGGGGGGGCAGCGTCTGAAAGGAGGAAGCCTTAATGAGCCACTTTCAGAGCAAACCTCCTCCTCATTGCTGCAGCCCTCGTGTCTTGGGAGGCACTAATGTCTTTGGGCAGTAATCCTAGCCCTAAACGAGGTTAGGTGCAGGAAAACAAACACTCTAAACCACAAAGACCCCTGCCCCTTGCTGAAACTGTCTCTTCAAAGACTTAAGGTCTCTGGAGGCGGGAGGGATGGACCATGCAATTCCACAGCATCTGGATTAGCCTACAAGAGGCAGAGCTCGTGGCCACTGCTTGGGTGACTTTTTGTAAATGTTCTCATTTCTAATAAACATGAGCAGTGGGGAAACACAACTGATTTGCTTGAGGACTGTGGGTGAACTAGCCCCTGCTGACATAGCATCTGGGAAGGCTTCTTTTATAGTCATGCAACTCCTGGAGCCAGAGAGTGGGGTTCAGAGGCGTTATTGTGCTGGCTGGCACTGGGCTTGTGCAGCGGTTGAAGTCTTTTGCCTCTTTCATTGCCTGCATCTTTCCTTCTCCTGGCATTTCCTGTTTTTTTCACTCTTCGGGGTCAGCCCTGACACAGCTGGAGCTGCCATCTGCTGGTGCTGTGCTGGTGCCAGCAGTGGTGGCTCCAGAGGCTCAGCAGGGATGTCTGCAGCTTCATCAGGCCCCAGCAGGAAATAAACCATGCCTCATCTTGCTTGTGTGCCTGGCCGTGCAGCTCATGCGGCTTAAACCTGTCCTGTTGAGCTTATGGTCCTGGACCAGTTCCTGTTAGATCCTTTGGCAGGGGCCTTAGAGCCACCCTCAGCCCATTTCATCTGTGACATTTGAAGGATTTTTCAGGAGACTGGGGTTTTGCCTGTTGGTAGTGCAGGTTTGCAGTCCTTGGGGTGACACCAAGAGCTGTTACAGAGCGAGGGAAGGATGTTTTCCTGCACTCCCTGCTGACCACTGTTGTGTTTTGCAGCAACATCCGGGAGATGAGAGCTGTACACAAGGATCCCTTCCTGAAAAAGCACAACCTAAAACTAGGTTTCATGTCAGCTTTTGTGAAAGCTTCAGCTTTTGCTCTGCAGGACCAGCCCGTTGTGAATGCAGGTGAGTGGTGACCCTCGCTGGTGAGCTGCACGTCTTGTCAGTGAGTAGGGCAAGGTGGGCCAGTCCAAGGCAGGGCTAATAGCTCGGGCAAGCAAGTCAAACACACAGGAAAGAGGGGGACAGAGTCCTTTGGGCTCCACCTGATGTTGCTAATGCCCCTTACAGAGGTAGGTGACACCTTGCCAAGAGCCCTGTTAGCAAAGCTCTGTCCTGGCACTTCTCCTGCAGGAGCAGTAAAGGCTCAGTATTCTCTGGAGTTACACTTGTGCTAGAGATGAGCAAGTTGTTAGGATTTAATGGATATTTCTGGCCTTTTGAGCTCTCAATCTGGGGTGCTGTATCCGTAACGCAACTTTTTCCTTTTTTTCTCTCTTAGTGATTGATGACACGACCAAAGAGATTGTGTACAGGGACTATGTGGACATCAGTGTTGCTGTAGCAACTCCCCGGGTAGGTACCTTGGATGCCTTGGCCGTGTTCCCTGCAGCCTCGGGTTTAGGATGGGTGCTGGCTCGCTTTGAGTCGACTCAGCTTTGAGCCCCACTGCAGCAGGAACTGATGAAACTGCTCATCTAGGTGTGTCTTTGGACTAACCCTACTGTACTGTCCCACCATTTTGTAAATTATATTACTGCTTCAAAGATATTTTCCTGTCCAGGGAGAGTATGGGATGGAGATGCACATGTTGAATGATTTGTCTCTGTTGTAAGGCAGAGGTTTGGTTTGTCTCACCTGCTTTTATGGATGTTGATTTGGGATATGAACAGTCCTGGCTGTGTGACGGGTTTCTGTACAAAGATGAAGTCTGATTTACTCTGCGGGCCCTTTGAGGGTGCCATGCCAGGTTTCCTGGCAGGCTGGCAGGGCGCGAGGCGGCGGTGCCAACCACCTGCTGTGGGCTGAGGCCAGGCTCCTGCCCGGTGGCAGCTCTCTGTTTGTCACTGCCCTGAGTTTGCTGATTGTGCACTCTGCTTCCCCCTAGGGTCTTGTGGTTCCTGTCGTTAGGAATGTAGAAAATATGAACTTTGCTGACATAGAGCGAGCTATCTACGAGCTGGGGGAGAAGGTAAGTGAAGGTGGAGGTGGTTTTGGAGACAGTTGGGAGGAATGGAAGGAATTGAGGGTGCTGGACAGGCGTGAATTGATTCAGTCCCTGTGTGGTGTCATCTCTGACCTCTAACACACTGAGTTGTGTTGCGGGGAGCGATCCAGTTACAGCTGCGGCCGTGCCATACCTTACAGGACAGATCTATCTACTCGTTTGAGGCCTTCTGGAAGGGCAGCTCTGTGTTAGCGACACGGTGTGTCTTCACCTTTGTCTTTGGAGGCCAAGGCTCAACTCCCCTGGGATAAGAAGTCTCCTGCAAAAACAGGAGTTGGAATCCAAGGCAGGAAAATCCTTCCCCAAAGACAGCACTGTTCAGGTTTAAAACCAGAACGCATTTTCCAGTAACTTATGCTGGTTTTCAGCTGAACAAATTAGTTAGCGAAGCTCTGGCTGTCAGCATTTATTCCTGGAGAGGGCGATCATCCAAACCCTTGTCCGTTGTGTCCTGTGATGTGAGCGGCTTTCTAAGACCTTGCCTTTCCTCTAGGCACGGAAGAACGAACTGGCCATCGAAGACATGGATGGCGGCACTTTCACAATCAGCAACGGAGGGGTTTTTGGGTCGCTCTTCGGGACACCTATCATCAACCCACCCCAGTCTGCTATCTTGGGCATGCATGCCATCGTTGACAGGCCTGTGGCTGTTGGAGGCAAAGTAAGTAGAGCTGCACAGGAGGTTTCAGAGGGCTCAGAGCGCTGAGGACCACAGCCCACGTGCTTTTTCAAGGGGGATGATGTTACTTTCTACAAGGCTTTACGGTGAAGGAGGAGTGGGGCTAATGGGTGAAGAGCTACTTGGTTGGCACTGGTACTTGCCTGAGGTGTGCAGGGGGCTGTGCTGTATCTGTAAGGGGGACAACTGAATAATCTGCTTGTCCAGGAAGGGACCGAGTCCTGTGTGGTGTGCAGTGCCAGGCAGGAGGCACCCAGAAGCCTCTTGATTCAGGATAGGAAAAAGCCAGGCCCTCCCAAATTCCGAGGAGGGCCTGGGGCAGGCAGCAGGGCTGAGCACGCTAACGCCCGTCTCGCTGTTCCCCTGCAGATCGAGGTGCGGCCCATGATGTACGTGGCACTGACCTACGATCACCGGCTGATCGACGGCAGAGAGGCAGTGACTTTCTTACGCAAGATCAAGGCAGCGGTGGAGGATCCCCGCGTGCTGCTGCTCGACCTGTAGAGCAGCCACCCCCCCACGCCACCCCCCCAGGGCAGGGCCGCGGCACCAGCAGGGGCGACGCAGGGCATTGGGGAACTGGCAGGGCTCATTCCAGTCTCTCTCCCTCCCCTGAGGTCGGAGGTGTCCCAGAGGGGGTGGCGAGGATGGCTCCTACCTCCTTCCCTGTTCTGTTCAAGGACGGTTCGGTCTCTCACGGGGATTGCTGTGCGGTGGGCCACCCACTGAATGGCACTGCCTTTCCAGAACCGTCTCTAGGGCGTCCTCTCCCTCGTGGCACCAACCTCTCACCTCTAGCTTGTCCTATACCACTGGAAAATGCTTGCTGCTGCTGTGCTAGGGTACCCTTCCCTGCCCCTCCGAGGCAGGTTCAGCTTTATTTCCTAGCACTGAGATTCCTGGGGAGGGGGGAGGAGAGGAAAGGCTGCTGTTCTGTCCCTGTTTTGCTTGAAAATATTTCACACTCACTCATCAATTCTGCAAGGGCGGCCTGGGGTCCCCCAGGCCGACTGCAGCAGAGTTTTTGATCAGAGCAGGGCTGAGGTAGGTGCCATGCCTCTGGCAGTGCCCTGGTTACACTCCCACCTCGGACAGGAACGCAGCGGTTACATCTCCCCTGCTTTCCCGTGGAGATTTTGTTTCTCTCCGGCCTGGCCAAGAACGCTCGTGGCCAGGGGGACAGAGCACACAATCTCTGGGGGGGTTAACACCGTTCCTGGGGGTGGGGGGCACCCGTTTCACCATGACCTGCCCAACACTCGGCTGAGAAGCAGCCCCCAGCAGCTGGCCTTGTGTCACAGCGCACCGATGGTGGGGCCGGCTGCTGTTTTCCTGCCTGCGAGGGCTTGGCCTTCCTCCAGCGAGGAGGGAGCTGGGGGGCAGGCCTCTAAGTGTAAGGTGTATCCCAGCCCGAGGCTGCTGGTTTTGGGGGGGGGTGGGGGGCAGTCCTTAATCCAATAGCGCACACATGTACGGGGGGGGCGAGGGGGTTGCTAGTGCCTGCGGAGTCTATTACTCGTACCCTCTCTACACAGAACTTGTAACTAAAAGTATTTAACACGGCGGATTTTAAACAAAATAAAACTGGGCAACGACTGCGAGGCGGGGTGTGTTTGAGGTGAGCTGGTTCTGGGGTGAGGCCTTGGGCAGCGGCAGCCTCCCCAGGGCAGTGTAAGCAGCCGGGTACTTGCTGGTGAGAGTAAGCTGAGGCTTCTCTGGCTCTGAACTCTCCTGTTCTCAAACCCTCTGGCACAGAATTGGCTCTTCCCAGTAAAGATGAGGTTTGAGGGCTGGAGGTCATCCTTTTCCTGGTCTATCAGCAGAACCCTTACGGACAGCAAGGAAATCCCAGCATTTGCTAAATGACGCAAGGGCCAAGAGGGACACGTACGGAGCTGGAGCTAGGTCAGTTTTTCCCCAACACAACAGTGGGGTGTTGTAAATCATGAAAGTGAGACAAAGGGTAGAAAGGGGTTGGAAAGAGAGAAAAAAGGCAAAAAGATCAAGGAGGTGTAAAGCAGAAGCTGTCTCAGCTGTGGTGCTAACAGCGCTTTCCCAGGGAGCTGTCCCTGCTGGGGCATTAAGAAATCATTCCTGGTTTGGGGAAGGGTTTTTCCATTTCTGACATCAACTTCAGAGAATGGCTGCCCTTTCCAGCCAGGAGTGAAGGCAGCCTCTTTTCAGGGAAAACTCTTGCACCCACAGCTGTGATGCTGAGAGGGAGAGCATTTTCTAGGACTGGTCCCTGCTGCTTCCTGGCAGCCGGGGAGAAATGTGTGTGGAGTCAGCTTTCCCTCGTCCCTGAGGGGGGAGAAGGTTAGGAGGGGGGAGAAGGGGAAAACCCTTGTGTGCTGTAAGGGAAGGGCAGTGTGTCTAGCTGGTTTTGCACAAAGAGAGTTAAAAGAGAAGGTTCTGATGAAAAATGCTGCTGGTGCCCAGCACCCCTGTGCCTTTAGCAGGCAGTGTGCCCACGGTACCTGTATAAAGGAGGCTGGGGAAAGGCGGTGCCTGTAGTTACTGGAGCTGCAATAAAGGCAGCCTTGGACCCACCCATGCAGTGAAAGGGACCGTCACAAGCCCTCAGACCACGGCAGCGCAGCAACCTGGCTTATTTCATCTGCCCAGCTGCTGTGGGAGCTGAGCTTCTCCCGGGCTCTGCCTCCCTCTGCTGGAGGAGCCCCGCTGCTGGCAGGGCGGTGAGGAGCAGGGTGCTGCCCCTGCTGGCATCAGGCCCTGGAACCAGCAGCTCCTGGTAAAGCTCAGGCTCCCGGGCAGCTTTGGGGGCTCACTCACCTGGCACACGCAGCCCAGCTCAGAAACAGGACACGTCTGCGAGCAGTCACGAGTAGTTTATTATATTTATTATATGCCCTGCAGCAGGTGCTGCCCGTCCACATGCAGCCGGTGAGTGGCACGGAGCACACGCTCGGGCACCAGCCAGCGGGGCCCAGGGGAAACGCGCTTGGGAACCACAAAAAAATAACGGGGGAGATCGAGGGTGGTAGCAGCAGAGAGAAAACCCCAGGGAGAAGATCCCAAGGCACGGTGCTAAGCAGGGCGAGGGCTGTCAGTGTGTCCTGGGACGGTTGGGAAGGGTGGCACAGCAGGGCACGGGCTCCCATCCCACTGTGGGGGCCCACACGAGTGGTGACAGAACATCGAATGCCTCAAAAACCCCCTACACACCCGCACAGCACAGCCCTGGCAGGAAAACCTCCCCCCTCCGCGGGCAGAGCCCCCCGGTGGGTTCACAGGTTGGGGGCGGGAGGTGCTCCCCTCCTGCCTAGCCCACCAGCTTGTTCCACGGGACGGTGCTGAAGAAGGAGTGGGATTTGAGCTTGGCCATCCCGCCAGCGCCTAAACGCCGCTTGGGGTTGTGCTGCAGGAGCTGCAGGGAAAACAGAGGGAAGGGGAGCACTGGGAAAGCTGCCCAGGGTGGGTTTCGGCCAGCCTCCAGCCCTGTGCTCCTTCCCAAGCCCCTCACCTGGGTGAGCAGTGATGCAGCCGCCAGGCTGAGCCCCTCTGGCAGCTGTAGCTGGGTGTGGGGGTGAATCCCTGATGGGTGGCTTTGGGACAGCGGCTGCAAGTAACAGAGGGTGGTGGTGAGCAGCAGCACTGAGCAGGGCAGTAACACCCTGCCGAGCCTTCATCACCACCCAACCCCGTCCCAGCACGGCAGGATGTAAAATCCAGGCTCTTGGCACCTAAAAGCCCGTAACAAGCACCAGGAGCTGCCCTCCTGGAGCAATGGGGTGTGGATGGGAATGGTTGCAGCACGGTGTCACCTCTGTCCCCCCGTCCCAGCACCTCTGCCTCTTACCACTCCTGTCAGCAGCTCGTACAGCAGCGACCCAAAGCTCCAGCAGTCGGCCGCTTCGGTCAGCTCAGCGATCCCCCCCACTTCTGCAGAGAGGGACAGAGGGATTGGGGCTGGAGGCAGGCAGCCCCATGGCTGGTACATGCCAGGCTCATCTCGCCGCATGCAGAAGGGCCTCCACCCTGCTTGGTGGCACCGGGCAGAAGGCAGGGGACACGTGCCTCACCTGGGGCACTGTACAGCTCCTCCAGCGCCTGGCTGCAGCACTGTGGTGCCACCTCTGTCCACTGGCCGAAGAAGGTGAGACGGACGTGACCTGCAGAGCAGCACCGAGGAGGTTAGGACAACACTGGTGAGGGTGGTGGGAGCACAAAGCCCAGCCCCAGCCTCTCAGCTGGCAACACGCCCTCAGCGGGGACAGCCAGGACACTTTTTTTTTTCCCTGCTGTTGTTTCCTAGGTGTTTTGTATCGCTCCAGTTTGCCCCAGCCCTTGCCAGCTGACCAGGAACTCTTCAGCTTGTGCTGCAAGTGGTGCCCGTGGCTCGAAGGGATGGGCAGGCTCAAGGAGACCCTGGGGGCACAAGTACAAGCAGGGGAAAAACAGCAATCCCACTAACCTCAGGCAGAACTCAGCTGCTCGCAGCTGCCCCGTGCTGGGATTTCCCAGGCAGCCAGCCCCACATGGGAGCAGAAGCAGCACATTCCTGCAGCTACGCTCCCTCCGCAGGGACATCTCTCATAACAACCTCTTGGAAACCCCAGCTGGGACCACACTTCCAGGCTCAGAAACATCCAAACATCCCCAGCTTCCCACCCTCTCCCCCAGCAGGCTCAGGAAAGCCGGAGCCCCCTGGAAATGGGGTGAGCAGCCTTCTCCCAGCCCTTGGGGGCGGCCGCCTTGGCCATCACCTACCGGCCGTGTCCAGCAGCAGGTTCCTGGGGTTGAGGTCCCGGCACAAGACGCCCTGTTGGTGAAGCCCCTCTAGGGCCAAGAGGATTTCTGCTGCCCACAGCCGCACCTGCTCCTCCTTCACGGCCCAAGCTCTCCGGCCATGCCCCCAGGAGCCCGGAGCCCTGCGGAGTCCCCAGGAGGCCGCAGACCGGCCGCGGGTCAGGCTCGGCTCCTGCAGGGCTGGCTCAAGCTGCCGCCGACCCAAGGAGGAGGGCAGGAGGGGCTCCCCTCTCCCGGTTTTGGGTATGGGGGCAGGCAGCGGGGGCAGCTTTTCACCGCCCAGCGGCCTGGGATGGTGCTGGGGGGCTGCTCTGGCTGACACACAGCCCCCGGCATCACCGGCGGTGACAGAGTCCTGGTGGGGGTCTTTGGTGGATGCTGCTGGGTCCACGGGGCCGTGGCTGCTCCCTGGGGTGCTTCCCTCGGCGTCCTCTCTGCTGCGGGGCCTCGGGGCCGGGGTGGCTTTGGAATGTAGGGAGCCAGAGCCATGGGGAGGGCCCTGCTGGGCACGGTACTTGGCACGCAGGTGAGACCACAGCGTCTCCCCTGGGAAACAGAGAAGAAAAAGTGTTGGGGCAGAAAGTGCACCAGGCCCCACCCCGCAGGCACAGTCCCCCTGAGCACAGGCCATGGCCTACCCACTCAGGACATCACCTGCTCCCTGCCCCTCATCCCCCGATCCTCCATCTCCTCTCTTCGGTCTGATCTCAAAATCCACTATGGTCTCTTCTTTTGTAACCATATAATGTTTTATGAAGGTCTTGCCAGTAGCCTCTGGTTCTACAACATCCAAGTGAACCACCTCACTCAGTCCTTTCCATAATTTTCCTGCCACAGCCAAACAACGCCAATAAAGCAGAGAGGTTTTTCTTTTCAAGCTGCCAGACCACACCAACTTCCCTACAGCAAGGCATGGCTGTATGACCGTTCCCTCCCATGGGACACAGTGATTCCCAGAGCTAGTTTCCCTATTACACTCCCTGCCCCCCCAGCCTCCTCCTCCTAGGTCTCCACAGCCCCATTTCTACGTTACTTCTTCAGCCAGCTCTTATCAAATCTCCCGAATCCCCAATAAAACTGAGCAGCAACTCCCACAAAGTCTCCAAGCCACTAGTCACCCTTCCGAGAAGCACGTGTGCTGTTACTAGAAAAAAAAAAAGTCCTAAACCACCAGGAGAAACCAATCTGATACTGTAAAATGGATAAGAGCAGGATGCTCCAGGCCAGGAGGCAGTGCTGCCCCCGCTCACCCTGCACGTGCTCCAGGTGCAGGAAGATGGAGTCCTCGCTCGCGTAGTAGCACAGCAGCTTGACCATGAAGGGGACGCCATGAGGGATGATGGTCTGCCGCTCACGGGTCTCAACGTGGGATTTGGGGAGGCTCTGAGGAGGTACAGGTAGACAGGGGTTACAGCACCGAAGGGGCTGGGGTTTCATGGGACTGGGCAGGGCAGGAGGACAGGCAGAAGAGCTGCGGGCCCCACGCTGTGGAAACCTGCAGCTCGTGGTGGTCTGTCTGTCTGTCCATCTGTCCCTCTGTCCCCAACACCCAGCTGTGACAGCACAGGGCTCTGCAAAGCTCCTGCAATGCAGCACGGGACATGGGGACACTGCCTCCCGGGACAGTGGCCTTCCCACTCACTTCTAGTGGGACTCCACCACACCACCTCTACACTCCCCCTGGAAATGGCGCTTCTCTGTCACGCCACAGCCTCCTTGCCAGTGGCTAATCAAGTCTTATTCTTACACACAGCTAGTTGTAAGGGCACTGGAAAACGCCCTGCCACCCGTACCAAGCACACCGCCACACGTTTTGGACTCAGATGGACATGGGTGTTGGGCTTGGGTCACCCCATTACAAGGCCGGGGCCCAGTGGAGAAACACACAAATGAACAAGGAGAACCTCTTCCCTTCTGGTGGCTGAGGGAGGTGAGTGGACAAAAATAGCAGATCACAGAGGTGCTAGAGGAAGTTTGTTACTCATAAATCTTCTTTTTGCTGAGCTGCATAGAAAAGGAGCTAAGGAACATTCACCACTTGGCCCTATTGGCTGCAAGACACCTCCTGCCCCACGGTCACACACAGGGGATGGAGGCAGATCACAGAATCACAGAATGACTGGGGTTGGAAGGGACCTTAAAGATCATCTAACTCCAACCCCCTGCCATGGGCAGGGATGCCACCCACTGGATCAGGTTGGCCAAGGCCCCATCCAGCCTGGCCTTGAACTCCTCCAGGGATGGGGCATCCACAGCTCCTCTGGGCAGCCTGTGCCAGGGCCTCACCACCCTCACAGTGAAGAATTTCCTCCTAATGACGAGGAAGCTGATGAGCTGTGAAACCATAAACACCCACCTTCAGGATAAAGGTCCCTCCGGTGGCTGGATCCTGGACTATCTGCACCTGCGAGCAGCGTACACAGAGCTGTTCAGACGCGGTGACCCTGACACGCAGCCTGCAGGAATAACCCCAGCCCTGACAAACCACCACGCAAGGAGAACAGCAGAGGGGAGCAACGTGCCAGTGCATGTATGGAGACAGAAAGCCTGGCATCCTCACTCTGAGATCACAAATGACTAACTAGCTTTTTCATTCAGGTAGCTGGTCTGCTGCTGAAGTCTGGGTTAGCTGCAGGAATCCACCACCACAGTACCCAGCCATCAAGCGTGATCCCATACACAGGAAAGACCTGGATGCAGCAGCTTCCTCATAGTATCCCGGGAGTTTTCATAAGCAAGAGCAAAGGGGAAATTAACAGACTTCCCAGCTAACAAAGTTTCTGGCTTCCCCACTGTGAATTTTCCTTGGTGGGAACGGTGTGGATGGAGATCCTCATGCTCTTTGGTGAGCTGTCACCCCCATCCCAGCTGCCAGGACCCTCCTTGTCATGCTTCCCTTGGTCCGTTCCCAGCCTCAGCCCTCCAGCTTCAGGTCGAGCCCTCACCTTATCGATCACTCCCACCACCTTACACCGCCTGAGGTTTTCCACCGCCGCGCTCAGCGTCCTGATGGGCCGTAAGCGAAGGCTGCTGTAACCCTGCGAGGCAGCGCGAGCAGAGGGCCAGGGGATCACAGAACCACGAGGGTTGGAAAGGTCGGTTTGTTAGGTCAGAGGCTGGACCAGGTCATCTCGGAGGTCTCTCCCAGCCTAGGTGATTCTGTGAAAAGACCTCCAGGATCTCCTGCTCCAACCACCCCTACCACCAATATCACCCACTAACCACGTCCCCAAGCACCACATCCAACCTTCCCGCGGACATCCCCGTCACGGTGCCTCCACCACCTCCCCGGGCTCCCCGACCCCCTTATCAGCCTCCGACCCCATCACACCACCCTGGCCGCTCACCGTGCCCGCGGGGCTGCTGTCGCCCAGGCCGCGCTGGAGGTGGCAGGTGAAGATCTCCTCGGCGCGCCGCAGGTACTGCGCGATCTTCCTCTTCACCGCCTCGCCCCGCTCCTTGTTGGGGTCGGCTGCGGGCGGCTGGGCGTCAGGGGACCTCCGCCGACCCCCCTGCGCCCCGACACCCCCCGGACACCCCCTTGCCCGTTTCCCCCGCACCCTGCACGCCGCGCAGCAGCACGTCCACGCCGTTCTGGTAGTGGGCGAAGGCCTCCTCGTAATCCTCGCTCACGTCGCGCTCCAGCGCCAGCCGCAGCTGCCGCGCCGCCTCCAGCAGGTAATCCCCCCGCGGGCAGTGCCCCCGTGGGCAGTCCCCCCGTGGGCTTTCCCCCCGTGGGCACTGCCCCCGCCCGCCCCCCGGCACGGTCTCCGCATGGCCTCGGGGGGCGCGGGGCCGCCGGTCGCCCATCGCCCCCCCCCCCTCCCCGGTAGCGGTACCGAGCCCCGGCGCCCGGCGGGGAGCGCGCCCGGGAGCCCGCCCCGGCGCGGCGCCGATTGGCCGCGGGTGAGCTCATCCCCGGCCGCGGGGACGCGCCCGGCCGCGGGCACGCGCAGGGAGGGGCCGCGGGGACGCGCTCGCCCCGGCTTCGCACCTGGCCGGGGGGAATCGGCGGCGCCCCCCCCCCCGGTTACGACCCGGGGCATCCCTGCGGCTGCAGAGCCCCGGGTGTGCGCCTGCCGGGGATGAGCCTGGTCCGCAGCGGGGCTCGCCGCGGTCCCCAGTGGTCCCCGGGGGCTGAAAATGGCTCAGACCCCCCAGAAGGTGCTAACAGCGAGCAGGAAGGTTGCACGGTTCCCTTGCATCCTCATGAAGCTATCAGCAAAACCTTTAACACCAGCCCCCTGGGCTCCCCAGCACCGTACCAGGTGCACCCCCAAAGCACACCGTAATTGCAGCCCGGAGCCCAGCTGATGTTTTGCCTTCCCTCCTACCCTTTCTAAGCCCTCCCGCCCCAGCCCTTCTCCTAAAGCCTCGTTAAACAAACCTTTGCCCCACAGCGCCGGGAGAGGCAGCGAGGCTCAGGACACCGATAACCCAGCGGGGCGGCCGGGGTCCTGCTGCTCCCCGGGGCATCACCAGCCCCAGGCCTTGCCAGCCTGACCTCCAGCTGGGCTCCCGACCACGAGGCCAGCAGTAAAATCCCGGGGAGAAAAGGAACTGTGGGACCCAGTGCTGGGTGATTTCGCCCTCCGTCTCCTTGCCTGCCCGTGCGGCGCAGCAGATTGTAGCAGCAGGGCTGCACCGAGGCTACCCCAAACACAGCAGGTTTGGGGAAACACAGCAGCATTGAGTGAGGATGCAACGCACTCCAAGTCACAGGTAATAGAGCCATTCTGGTTTTAACCCTCATAACCACGCTTAACAGGTTAATTGATTAACACCCTCATTTTTATGTAGTTTTCTTTTTATAGGTGTAATGCTACCGTGGTGAAACTTTTACTGTTACAAGTGCAGAAACCGTCACAGCCACCCCTCACATGCTGCTCATGGCTCTTGTTATATCCTACAAGCACAGCCAGACAGGCTGAAAGGAGGCGAACCTGCCCAGAGCAGGGCCCCAGCTCCCTGCAAAGTGTCAGACCGTGCCAGACCCGGTGGGAGCTGCCTGGAACCCCCCCCACATGCTATAGCAGGTTAACCCAGGTAGGACAAAATGCATTAATTCTTGGCCCATGGCAAGAGCCAAGCCTTTGCACATCTTCCCACCCAGGCTTCTGCTTCAAGCCTGGAGAAATAAACCTTGGCTGTGTTTGGCTAGGACCTGCAGGAAGGCGGGCGGCTGAGCTCAGGAGCCAGCCCCACACCCGAGGAGGTGGCGCTGGGTGCAGGACTGGCCCTGGGGGCACCAGTGCACAGGGGTGCATTCGGCAGCCAGATCCGGCCCTCCCACAGCAGGAGTGGGGAAAATGGGCAGCCTGCCCGCCTCGCAGCAGCCCCACCAGGGGAAGGGGTGGCCACAGGACAGAGCTGGGACCAGCCCTCAGCAGGGCAGAGAGGCTGGGGCTGGAGCAGGAAGGGGATGGGGAGCAGGGAGAGGTTCCAGCCACACACAGCACCTCAAAGAGGGGCAGCTCCCTCCCCAGAGCGGGTCCCAGGACCCCAGGTCACCAGCAGCAAAACACCCTGCAGCTGCTGGAAAGGAGAGGAGCACGCACCCTGCCAGCTCCTGGGTCTGCCCCCAGCTTTTATTGAGAAGGGGGAGGCCACGATGAGGACACCAGCACAGGAAGGCCCACAGCACCCCAGCTCCCTCCCCGTGCCCCCTGGGAGGCCTCCCCAGGCCAGCTCCCCACCCACCCTGCACCTCCTGGGCTGCTCCGTGCCAAGCTGGGAGCGATGCAGCCCTGCCTGTCCCGGCTGTCCCTCCTCCCCCTGCCCGGCAGGACAGAGCAGTTCCGTGGCTGCAGCCCCCACCCCATGCCACCCCCAGCAGCACATCCACCAACTCCGTTCCTCGTGGCCCTCCAAGCACCAAGGTGCAGCTCCAGCTCCTCATCCTCCTTCAAGGGTCCTTTAGTCCTGCTGCAACCGGTGCAGACAGGGCGAGGGAGTCCTCGGCTCCAGGGCCAAGCAAGAGTCCCGTCGGCTCCTTCCCGCTGCGGATCTGCTCCCCAGCCACCGTCACTCAGCTCCGCACGTCCCCCGCGCCGGGCAGGAATGGGACTGGATCAGGCCCCGGAGGCAGGAGCGAGGCCGGGGGCAGAGCGGAGGCTACCTGCGCGGCATGCCACATCTGCAAGGGGAGCACACCTGGGTCAGCACCACCAGGGTCACCTCCCGCTGCCCCCCAGGTCTCTCCCTCCCCACCAACCCACAGGATGGGATAGCAAGAAGCAGGGCTTCGTGGGGAGGAGGGGGCTGTGGGGTTATAGGTGCACTGGGCAGCGAGCTTTGGACAACACAGGGAAGGGCCGGCCCCAGGCTGCGTCCCCTGCACGTGCCTGGCCTGCACGGCCTCAGCAGGCTGTTTGTGAGAGTCAGCAGAACACAAGGTGGGGAAGGCTGGGAGTAACCCAAACAGCAGCCAGCCAAGGACTGCAGTAAGGACACGGCTGGCAGCAAAAGGGGGCTGGAACAGGAAATTCACGGGTTGTTTTTTGACAGCGCAGTCTGTGACGGCAATAGAGCCACGCACCGTCAAGCCATGCCCTCCGTCCTGCTCGGCTTTGAGCATCTCAGCCTCAAGGCCACCGAGCATCTACCAAGCCCCCGGTGAGTGGAGGATTCCCCCAGCCACCTGCTGTCCCCTCCGTCCTGCTCTTCCCTCAACCCATCGCTACTCACAGCGCCAGGTAAAGACCTAAAATCCTGCTGTTCCCTGCAAACAGAACTCAGAAGGCAGCACCCACGCCTGCCCCTGCTCACTTACAGCTCACAGTCTTTACGTCTCTTCTTCTCTCCTCTTCTCTTACCTCGGCCCTTGGGTCTCCTCCTTCAAAAGGAAAGCAGCACAAGAGAGACTGACGCGTGGGCAGTGAGGCCACAGCCCCGGGCGGCAGCGTCACCCCCAGTGCCACTTACCTCCCCGGCCTCGCCAGGTCCTGCCGCGGCCTGCGGGGAGAGCAGAGGTGTTACGTGGTCAGTGCCACCTGCCAAGCTGCTGCGTGCAGCACCCAGGGTTTAACTCGTGCTTAAAGCAGACCCAGTGACTTCTCCCACCCAGACTTTGGTGGGTCCCCTCGGGGCTGTGCCATTTTGCCCATGAGGGCAGGAAGCACGGGCTCGGTTTTTAGGCTGCTCTCAGCGACAGCTTTCATCACTCAGCTGGTCAAAGACGACGCAGGGCCCCAAGTAACACACGGGATTTGCTTCAGTCTCAGCAGTGGCTGTCTGACACCAGCCACAACATACTTGGCTCAGGCATCCCCCACAGGAGCCAAGGCCAGGACATCCACCCCACTTCCGCTAAGCTCAATAAGGGGGAGCCACAGAAGTGCTGAAGGCTGCTTAACAAGAAGACAAAAGGTGCTGCAGATGCAAGAAGCCTACACGAATCCAAAGGCGGGCTGCACAAGCATTTGAGGAAGTTCCCCTGGGAGCTACCCCGTGTAGGAAACCCACAACAGGCTCAGGAAATTCCCTGCACGGAAAACAGCTGGAAGCAGGGGGAAGCAGCACACGTGCTCCTTCCCGCTCCTCCTTACGCACCCACTGACGGATGGCTCCAGAGGCAGCGCGGAGCCGGACGGCCCCTGGGTCTGCTCCAGCACAGCCGCCTGCACAGCAGGGGAATACCAGCACGGGGATCCTCACGCTCTTCCAGGCAAGCCTCCCGTCTGACAGCTGCCCAGCAGGACTCCCATTCCCCAGCTTTCACAATCCTCCAAAAATGCACACCCCCAAATCCCCATGCCCAGGTGGGGCAGCCTGCCCTGCAAGCACCCGGCACAACCAAGCTGAGGGAGGGCTCCCAACACGGCCAAGGTGCCCCCAGCACATCGCCGTCCCCGCAGAGGGGCAGCGGGCTCGCAGCGGCACAGAACGAGCCCTACCTGCACTCACACTTCTTGTGCTCGGTGAACGACATCTCCACGTAGGGTGCCTCCCCGTTGGGCTTTATCTTCAGGAGCTGAAAGAGGAACAAAGGTTACCTCCTGGACAGCGCAGGATGGCGTCCACCCCAGTCCCTCGGCCAGACACATGTCAGACCCAGTCCTCGGCACCGCAGACCCCACCTCCACAGGCACTGCAGCTCTGGAGGCTCTGCTCCCACCGCCCTGCATCCTGGGTCTGTAATCTAAATCCCCTAGTCCTGGGATTTCCCAGCCTCAGAGCAGATTTTTTGGTCTCTGCTTCTGTGGAGCCCTTTCACATGTTTGTCCGCTTTGTACATCCTCCTTCCCTGAAGGGAACACCCCCCAGCCCTGGTTTCCAGACCATTCCCACTGCTGCTGCCTCCTCCTGCCGCCTCTCCCACCGCACCCAGCCTGGAGCCGGTACCGCGGTGCCTCCCCAGCCCAGGGGCGCAGGATTTGCCCTGCCACGTGTCAGTCCAGAGCCCAGCCCGGAGGCCAGGTTGGACATCCAGGGGCTTCACTGTGAGTGTTCATCCCTGCTGCGATCCACGCTGACCCCACAGAAGTGCCTGGCATCACCACACCACGTGTGGAGGGGAGCCCAGCAGGAGCTCAGAACATCGCCTTCTTCATCACTTCAGAGACTTTCGCTCCACTTAAGTCAGGATTTTTTTTTCTTTGGGAACTCCTACCCTCCCTTTCCAACACGCTTTCAGTCCCTGCAGGATCAAACTTGCTGGTGATTTCTTGCAGGCTCTCTCCAGTCCCTCACCCCTGCACAGCAGCAGCAGGTTGGTGCCAGCAGGGCGAGGGCAGGGGCTGTGCAGCACACTGGGAAGAGCCGAGAGTTTGCTCACAGCCTAAAGATCCCCTCCCCACTTCGTACAGCTCCCGTAACGGGGCTGGAAGCACAGCACACGCAGCCCCTCGTGCTCACCCTCTCCCCATCGCACACTTGCTGCCAGCACCACCACATCCATCTCCTGGCACATGAGTGCAATCACACTGCCAGTTTTCCCTTTCCCCTGTGATTTTTGTGGCTTTGTCCCCAAAGCGGACAGAATCACAAGCAACAGGGCCACCCCAGCCCCACAGGGACAGTCTGGAAAGGTGACAGCAGCCAGAGAGTCGGACTGAGCACCGAGGAGAGGGCAGGGAAGCAGGGATGGAGGCTGGTACCACCAGAGGTCTCACCCTGCCCCAGAGGCAGCGCTTACCTGCATGGTGACCGTGCTGGTCTCCACGGGGACACAGCGGAGCCCCTCATCCCCGCAGCAGCCCCCGCAGCGCTGCAGGGCGACGCAGGAGGGTCTGAAGATGTACTCCACCTCGTCGGGGAACTCGGCGATGACGTCCACCAGCTGCTCCAGCGGCCGGCAGAAGCTGCGATTCCAGATCTCCTTAAAGGTCACCACTGCAAGGCACCAAGGGGGGCTCTAAGGAGGTGCCCCGGGGAGGGGGGACCCCAGCCGAGCCCCCCGCTGAGGTGCACCCGTTGCAGGGGATGGGGTGGCGCAGGAGCAGCTGTGATGGGGTCATCCCCCACCGTGGGGCACAGGGATGGAGAGGACCCCTCGTGCCCATCGCCACGCTGCTGGGGGGGCTCCCACAGCCACCAGGACCCCCCGAGGGGCTCTGCCAGCTCCGTCCCCTCCATCCCCCCCGCGGCCAGGCTGCGCTGCCGGCTTGTAAGGATCGGGACCGGCTGCGCACGGGAAAGCAGCCCCGGGGCGCGGAGATCGCGGGATCCCCCCGGGTCCCACCGGGACCCCCCCGGGGGCTCCGGGCGGGCAGATAACGACCCCGGGACACCGGAGCCGCCCCCCGTAACCCTCTCCCACCCCGGGCACCGGCTGCCACCCGCTTGCAACTCACCGGGCGCCTCCGCGCTGGCTGTCCCCCGCGCCTCCGGGGCCTGCAGGGGGGAAAGGCGAGGGCTGGCGGGGGCGGCACGGGGGGCACCGCTCCGCCGCGACCCCCGGCGCCTCCCCCATCCCCTGTCCCGCTCCCCTCCCCTCCTCCCGCTCCTCACCGGGGCCCCCAGCGCCCCGGCCAGCAGCAGCCGCAGGAAGGCTCCGAGCAGCCGCATCGCCGCTCCGCCACCGGCCGGCTTCAGCGCCGCCGCCGCCACCGCCGCTCCCCCCCCGGCATGTCGCCCCGCAGCCACCGGGACACCGGGGCACGGCCACCGGCACCGGCACCGCTCCGCCACCGCCACCGCCGCCGGGCCATGGGAGCGCGCCCCGCTCCGCCGCCCCTATTTCACCGCCGCCGCTCCGCCCCCGGGGCGGGAGCAGGTGCCCGGCCCCGACGGCTGCGGGGATGGCCGGTGCCACCGGGGGCCAGGCAGCAGCCCCGCCTGCAGCCCCCCCGCCTCTCCCGGCACGGCTTCCAGCCCTTTATCCCCCCGCTCTGGCCCGGTTCTCCCTGCCCCCATGGGTTTGCAGCCCCTCAGCCCCCCGGTCCTGCCCGCAGACCCCTTTGGGATGCGCAGCCCGGCTCCGGAGCCTCTCCCTGCAGCGGGGCTGGGGGCGGCCAGGCCAAACCCCGCTGCTGGGAGGAAAGCCCCAAGGAGCTCTGTGGCCTTTCCCGTGCTATTTTTAAGTGCCAGTGGCCGGGAAAGCTGCGGCTGAGGGAGGTGGGAAGGGAAGGGAAGGGAAAGGGTGCCAGCGGGCAACACGATCCCCCGTGGGCTGCAGGTCCCGGGGTAATAACGGGCTCTGCGTCCCTGCCAGGCTTCACGTCTCCGGCCTCACAGGGAGGCTGCCGCAGAGCTTCCCTGCCCACCTCCTTGTGGGGTCTGTCCCTGCGGTGCAAGGACAGCAGTGGCTTGTCCCCAGCGCCACACAGTCGGTCCCCGGGATGAGGGACGCGCTGGTGGCCCGTCCCCAGCCCCATGGGGCCACACAGGTGGCGGTGGCTCAGGCATCAGCTGGCGTCAGGCTCTGTCTGGAGCCTCCACACGCTGGTAACGGCCCTGCTGTGATGTCCCCTGCCGCCTCTGCTCCCCCTCTGCTGCCCCACAGACCCTCCCGGCCAAGGGCACCCCCTCCTCCTCCCCAGGGGCTGTTTTGGGGTTGGGGGTGAAGGGAGCGTTTCCTCCTGCCCCGAGCGGTCACTGCTGCCAGCTCGCTGGAAGGACAGAGCGCTGTTATTGCAGAGACCGTGACCACGCAGGGCCTCCCGCCTGTCCTTGCAGGAAGGTCCCCTGGGGCCACCTCTCAGACACAAGGCCAGCCTCTGGTGCCGGAGCAAAGGGCTCTCCCCCAGGAGCCGTGTGGCTGGGGAGACCAGCCCTTAATTGCCGAGTGCAATCCTGTTCCTGGTCTGAAGCTATTTCCTCAGAGGCCTTGGGCAGAGTTTACATTCCTGGGATGAGCATCCCCTTCCTAGGCAGCACGCAGCAGAGACGGGAGCAGAGAAATAATATTTGGACGCGGGTAACCTGTGACCGGCAATGTCCCCCCGTGGATGGGAGAAACATCCAGCTGCCGGGGCTGTGCTCCACGCTGCAGGACAGGGCTGCTGCTGCTGCTGTAAATGTGCCCTGGTGTCTCTCACGCTGCCTCCCACGAGGGCCCGGAGCCACACACTTTGGGAACGGAGGCGGACGGGGCTCAGGGGACTGGCTGGGGGCAGAAGGCACGCGGAGACATTTCCTGATGGGACAGATGTGGCTACCGCAGGCCGGGAGCCTCAGCTCAACTGTGTGCCCGTGCCACCTCCCCGCTCTGCTCGCAGGGCTGGGCAGGGATTTCTGCTTCATTGCTGAGGGGATTTCTGGCGGTTCAGTGGGGGACAGCCGCTGTGCAGCCCCGCTGGGATGCCCACCATGCCCACCTCGCTGAATGGCCCACCATGGGCAGCCGCTCTCCCCTGTGAAGCCTCGCCCTGCCGAGCCGTCCTCCTTCCCAAAAGCAGCCCCATGTTAGGATCCACATCCCCTCACAGGAGTCTTCACCCCTACAAAATCTCACCTGCAGCGTCTCAGGTGAAAACAGCCCCAAAAAAACATCCCCACTTCCTCCTCAAGCCGGCTGTCTCCGGGCCCTCCTGCGTCACTCCACGAGCCCTTCAAAAACACCCAGAAAACCTCAGGTCATTATTTTTGTGCTGCTGCTATTTCTGACACCGGAGCCAGTTCGACCAGGGCTGGAGGCTCCCACCCGGGGCCACACCACACCCTGTGTCGTCTGGTGCCCAGCGGAGCCAGCCCCTCGGGCACCGAGCCCCAAATTGCGACAGAACCACCACAGCCAAACGTCACGGAGATGTGGCAGGACCCCCACGGCCAAATGTCACAGAGATGCGACGTGCCAGGCTTCTAGGCTGTCAAGTGTCCTTGTGGACGAGCAGGACAGCAACCCCTGGAAGGAAACACCCCGCAGACAACAGGCTAGACCCACAGACCCCATAGGACTCCCCGGAGCGGCTGTGGTGCCGGGCACCATCGAGGAGCGGGACGGGCAGCCCACTCCTGGCCGCAGGCTGCGCCGTGCTGTGGTCGCTCCTCCCAGCCCAGGTGCGCAGGGGGATGTGTTTGCCGAGGAGGAGGCTGACAATAGGGGGAAATGGGCCGTGCTGCGCACCCCGAACATTGTGGCTGGCGGCGCCTGTTGTTGCTGCCCAAGGCAGGCGGAAGCGGCTGCCCTTAGTCAGCCCCGGGCTGCACGTGGCAGGAACTCTGCTGTTTATTTTGGTTCCTTGGGGTGGATTCGGCCTCCCCGGGGACCTGTGGCCTCTCCGTAGGGCCGGTCAGAACCGCAGACACCTGATGGCTCGGTTCCATGCAGGCAGGCGAGCCCCCCCATGCCACACTGCCTGTGCTCATGGGCACTGGGGCCAGCCCGCTCAGGGCACAGCTCTCGGTGGGGACACCAAGAGCATTGGAGGCAGGAGACCCACAGGAGGGCCAGCTGCTCCCACACACAGCCAAAATCCCCCTGGAGATCTCAGGGGGGCAGTGGCCGTGTCACCAAAGAGCATCTCTCTCTCCCAGGGCCCTGAGCTACTCAGGCGCTGGTTCTCATCTCTCAGCACAGGCCCTGTTCAGTGCTGAGGCTGAGCCCTGCTCCCACGGAGGTGAAGCTGTGGGCAAAGCGATGCCGGCGGCAGGGAGGGTTAGGGCTGGCTGGCCGTCTCCCAGCCCGGCCGTGACGCAGCAGCACCAGGGAAGCCGGCGGGGAAGTCACGGAGAGCACATACTGCCCGCCGGCCGGCAGGGACTCGCCGGGACGCGGGTGTTTGCAGGAGCAGGGTGAGGCAGCAGGGAGCCGAACCGCAGCGCCGAGCATACGTGGGTGCCTACAGGTAAGCACTGCATCAGCACCTGCCCGGAGCAAGCCTCCGCGGGGCGTGCAGTCACCCTGCCAAAACAACAGCCCCTGGTGCAGGAGGTGCTGAGAGTCCGGAGTGGGAAGCAGAGATGCTCCCGAGCTGCCCCACGCAGCCCCGTCCCCAGGAAAGTGGGGCTGGCGTGAGAGCCAGAGGTGGCTTTTCCACCAGGGAACCAAGGTATAACGGGGAGGAGAGGCGCGTGGGGCAGCCTCCATGCTTTGCTGCTGCCCGTCGCCTCCCCACAGGGGCTCCCAGGCACTTTTCTCCCCTGCCAAACGAACGCAATCCACGCCCAGCCCAGAGCTGCTGGCCGCTTATCGTGTGGATGCAGCTCTCCTGCTTTTAGCTGTCATAATATTGACACAAAGCAAAAGAATAGTGACGGCAAGCCTCCGTCTGGCTCCGGGAGGCAAACACACGAGGAGAAGGGGAGCCCGGGCTGCTCCCGGGCTGTGCTCCCCGCCGGGGACGCTGCGTGCGGGCTCCGCAGCGGGCTCACCCCGGCAGGAGCGAACGTGTGCATCGGCAGGGCTTCGTCCAGGAGCCTTTCCCATGGCGTGGGTGGAGGAGTGGCTCATCTCCCTGTCTGCCTGCAAGCTGGCAGCCGCTGAATAGCTCGCATCACCCGCAGACAATGAGCAAAGCAAAGCCCGCGGCCAGCTGCAGCGCGGGGAGCGCGTGAGCGGAGGAACTGCGCGGAGCTGGCCGGTGACCAGGAAGCAGCCCAGAGAGCTGGTGTCACGGACCCCGTGGTGACCACAAAGCGGCCGGCCCTGCTTTGTCTCCCCCAAAGGGCCCGGCTTCCTGGAGAGGCGGCGGCGATGCCAGGTTTGCTCGGGGGCTACCCTGAGCCCATCCTGGAGGGATGCACCTCGGCGAGCCCCCCGTATCGCCTCCTCCCCGGCCGAGCCAGCCTGCTGCGTGCCCTCTGAGCAGGGACAGGGCCGGCGCACCGGTTGCGATGCCGGGGCCAGCATCTCCTGCCCGTCCCTGCCCCATGCTCCCTCGTCCCTCGCTCGGGCTTGTTTTCCTACATGACAGCCAGTGACTTCCCGCACTTCCCGCGCCTCTTCCTGAGCAGCCCGGCCTTTGAACTCGCTGCCTCCAGCTGTCTGCATCCCGAGAGGGGACCAGGGGAACGGCGGCAGGCTAACAAGAAGAGGAGCGAGGCTCCATGTGCAGTGCAGGCACGTCGATGCCAGCTTCCCGCGCCTCTCCTGCCTGTCCCCAGGGGTCAGCCCAGCCTGCGCAACCCACTGGGGACACAAGCGTGGGCTGCTTCCACAACAAACTCCAGCAAAACCCTCCGGCTTCCCAGCCTCGGTCTCTATTTTAAGGCTCTAAAGAAGAGAGGGGCAAATGGCAAACTTGCTGGCAGAAGAGATGATCCCGGGGCCGGATTCAGGACCGCCTACTTGTTTCCTTTAGGGATCACGGAGTGTGTCAGCACTGCCAGGGCCTGCCCGCGGGCGCTGCGCTGATGCAAGGGTGAGCCGTCAGCTGCTTGCCAGGCAGAGGTCGGCACACGTAGGTGCAAGCTGCTGGGCAGGGACCTGCACCCAAGCCGAGGCACCGAGCTGGTCCTGTTTCTCCCATCGGGCACCCACTGAAGGGCTGCACGAGCCTGGCTAAAGCACCCCCAGCAAGCCCCGTCTGTCCCTCCTTGTCCACCCAGATAGAGAAATCACTCTTTCCTAAGGAGGGCCAGTTTAGGGGATGGTTACCAGGACTGCAAAGACCAGCAGAACATCTCCCCAGTACCTGCAGAGTCAGACGTGAATTTCAAGCATGCTAAAACTGCCGATGACTCAGGCAACATTTGCGTGCTCCTCCAGATGCACAGAGCTGAGTTTTCCAGCTATTCACATACCTGTTTTTGATCATCAGCTGTTTGTTTGGGGTTTTTGTCTTCTTTTCCTGAAAGCTCAAGTTTTCAACATGAGTTCAGCGCTTGGTTCAGCCTCTCATTTCCAGTCCCCTCACTTACTACGTGACATATTTTCTTCCCAGTAACACGCAGAAAACACTGCTTTGGGCTCCTTCAGCCCGTCAGCAGATTTGTTCCTGCTTCCTCACAGCTCTGCCTCCACAGCCACACAGCCACATCTGTCACTGAGGCTGTCATAGCTCCTGGCTGGAGCTGTCCCCTCCGTTTTTATCCAAAGTTTTTGAACACGGACCTTCCACAGTGCACCACGTTATACCAGAGACAGCTTTGGGGCACCCCTCTCCTTAGGCTGTGGTTCATGTTCCCCCCAGACCTTGCACCACACCAGTTCTTAACTGCTCCTTCACCAGTCGTGCTCAGAAAGTGCCTTTGGCACCCAGCGATCGCCCTCAGCTCCTTTCCCCCTTGTCGCCTATCCAGGCTGCCTTGTTATTCCTACTGGGCTGTTCTCTGCTGGCTCCTTCCCTTCATCTGTGCCGAGCGTGAGCAGCTCACTTTCCTATCCGGGTGTTACAGACGAGTCCAATTACTAGAGTTCAGCAAACTCTGATTCCCCTCCCTGGCATTTCATCCAGCCCACTTGATCCGCAGGGTTTCTAATCCAAACAGCCTCCTAGCACACGATGTTCCAGCACTCCCAGTCTCTACCCAGCCTCTGTGCTGCTGCCTTTTCCTCCCTCAGACCAGCACTCAGGGGACTGCATTCAGCCCCCAGGGAAAGCTAACTGAAATGTAGAATTCATTGGGCAGAGGGAAAGCAGTGTCCCCAGTTGCCATCCCTGAGCGAGGAGCAGCACGCCGTGCTGGGCGTGAGATGAGCCATGCTGCAGCTCCTCCGCAGGCAAAGGAAACGTGCACGGCAGCCTCGCTCTGCCGGCCAGCTCATCCCCTCCTCAGCTCCTTTGCCCACAGCATTTGCTCATGCACCAGCTGGGAAGCCACAGCAGCCAAGTCTTCCCGGGGGATTTGGGTACACCCAGAAAAGGAAGGGAAGAAAGAGGGGTGTGACGTGCAGGAGGCAGCAGGCTGCAGCAAGACAGTGGGGTCAGAGGGTTTAGCTCCTGTTCTGTAACGCTGGCCAGGACCCACAAGTGGGCCCCCACCTCGTTGCCTCTGCCACAGCAGCCAGCACAGCCTGCAAGCCAGCAGGATCCAAGCCAAGTGTACCAAGTGTACCAGGACACCAAAAGGCGTCTTCCCAGCTGCTTCCTCTGTGTGCCCCATGCTTCCCGGGCTGCCCTCGCTGGGACTGTGCCACCCTCCTCCCTTTTCACTTGTGCTGGGCACTCCTGCCCAATGTACCAGCTCCTGGCACAGCTGCTGGCTCACGACAACCAGATGTCCCTTAGCCACGGTCCCTCTGAGCAGCCAGGGCCTGGTGTTCGCCTTTCAGCTCTCCAGGGGAACACAGGTCCTGGCTCGGCTCAGCTCCACGGGGCCACCAGGCTAGCAGATCCCGCAATCCCCATTCAGAGGCTTTCATTCATGAAACGCGAGGCAGCAGGCTGAACACAGGGCTCTGCCCCTCGGGGACAAGGGGCTGGCAGCCGTTTCGGGCTGGCTGTGGCAGCAGTGCCCAGCGGGAAGTGCTGCAGGGAACAGGGCCGGGGCAGCGCGAGCAGGGAGCTGCAAACCCCGCAGGCTGGCAGGACGGGAGGCTTAGCACAAACTGCCCCGCAATGGTCACTGGGGCCGGAGCAGGGAATGTAAACAGCCCGGCATCCACACGGAGGTCATAACCCCCGAGTCCGGTTTCCCTTCCTCTTGCTCCCTCCTGCCTAATCTCCAAGAGCCGCTCTGTTTACGAGCCAGACAAGTAAACAAACAAAGCAAAGCTCCAAAGCAAGAATATTTTTTTCTGGCCGAATCTCTGCGTGCCACGGTCCCGGGGTGCGTGCGTGGGAGCGGTCCGTGCACGCCACGGCCCGGCACACGGCAGCAGAAGCGGGCAGCCCTGTCCTGCCTCGCACCGCTCGTGTGTGGAGGGGCAAAAACAGGGGAACGGCGCTGCCTGGGACACAGCCACAGCCGGGCGGGCGCTGCTCCATGGAGCCTCTGGTTGGCATAAAATGGCAGGCGGCACACACATGATGCCAGGGGGAAGGGGCAGAGGGGGCAGCAGGGAAGGAGGGATGTGCCTGGCCAGCATGGTAGGGACTGGCAGAGGCCATGGAGCAAGCACTGAGGGCATCAGATGGGCACAAGGAGATGTGAGGGGCAGCCATGAGAGGGGCACAAGGAGGTGTGAGGGGCACAACGGGATGTGAGGGGCACAAGGTGTGAGGGGCACAAGATGTGAGGGGCACAAGGAGACGTGAGGGGTGTTATAAATGAACACATCTCCCCCTTCTTTATTAATATCAACCATTTTCTCGACACAAATTACCACTCCATATATAACAGGGGAACAAGGAGATGTGAGGGGCAGCCATGTGAGGGGTACACTGAGATGTGAGGGGCACAAGATGTGAGGGGCACATTGAGATGTGAGGGGCACAAGATGTGATGGGCACAAGATGTGAGGAGCATCCATGGCCCCCTCACTCCCCCCCCCACAAGGCGCCCACCCGCCACCTTCCCACAACCCCCCGCGGCGGGGCCGCGGGCCGGGTGGGGGGGCAGCGAGGGGCTCCGCGCCCGTCTCCCAGGTAACGAGGGCGGGCCCTCCATCCCCTCCCCTCGTTTCCCATTGGCTGCCTCTCCTCGTCGCCTCGGTCTCCACCAATAGCAAGGCGCGGCGGCGGCGGCGGAAGCGGAAGCGGCGGTGGCGGAGCGGCGGGGCGGTGGGCGCCGCCATGCCGGGCGCGGCGGAGCGCGGCGCGGAGCTGCGGGAGCAGATGGAGGCCTTCGTGGCGCGGCTGCGGGGCGGCGGCGGGGGGCGGCCGCGCTCCGAGGACACGGCGAGGCATACGCTGGCGCTGCTGCGGAAAATCATCGCGCACGGCCACTGGGGCTCGGCCGGTGAGCGGCTGCGGCCCGGCCCCCGCGGGCCCGGCTGCCCCGTCACGGCTGTGGCGGCAGCGGGGGGGCCGCGGCGCTGTGGTGCCGGTGCCGGTGGCGGTGACGCGGCTGTGGCCTCTTGCAGGGGAGCTGATGGAGCTGATCCGGGCGGAGGGCCGCAGGATGGCAGCGGCGCAGCCGTCCGAGACCACCGTGGGCAACATGGTGCGGAGAGTGCTGAAGGTCATCCGCGAGGAGTACGGCAGGTGAGGCGCCCCTCGGGAGCTGAGGTGTTTCCTCTAGTGAAACTCCACCCGGTGCGTGCATTGTGGGCACATGAGCTTCCCTGTCCCCAGCAGAGCAGCCTGGGCTCTCCCCTTAGCTTCTTGTCCCTTGCATTCCCAGGAGGGTCTGCTGCACTGCAGCGGTGGCTTTGAGCGCTGCTCTCCATGTGCCTGCTGCAGGTTTTAGACATGACCTGGGAAAGTTCTCAGTGGCAGAGTGTCAGGTGTCTTTCTGACAGAGACATCTAAGGAAACTTTGGTGTGTCACGACCTCTGCGTGCAGTTTTTCCTTCCCCTCGATTCATATCCATGTGCTGTGCTGCGGGGACACAAGCTCAAGAGCTCTCCTGCTGCCTCATGTCAGGCCGTGCCCCGCGTGCTCTCCCAAGGCTGAAGGGCTCCTTCTCTCCGCAGGCTTCGCGGGCGCAGCGAGGAAAGCGACCAGCAGGAATCCCTGCACAAGCTTCTGACTTCTGGAGGACTGAATGAGGATTTCAATACCTCCTACCCTACCCTCAAAGCTAACGTTATTGAAGCTATCAACGAGCTGCTGATAGAGCTAGGTATGGGGCTCTGTGAGTGCGGCTCCTTATGGGATGGGGCTGATGCTTCTCTCTGCTCTGAGGTGGAAAGAAGGCAACAAGGAGCTGGGAGGCTCAGTCTGAAGGAATGTGTGTTAGGGGAGCAGCCTCTGCTTTTGGGTTTAGAGAGATGAAGGAAATAGGAGCGTCTGTTTGACTATTCTGTTGGTCTTCTGGGAAGTCTTGAGCTGAGCCCTGTGAAGCAGAGGATGAACAATCTGCTGAGGTTGGGCTTACTCCCTATGAGCATAATTTTGCCCTTGCATGTAGCACTGAGATACGTTTTTCTTCTCCTGCAGCCTTGTGACAGATCAGGCACCGGCTGCTCCTCCAGGCTGCCCCACATCTCCTTTCCACGTGGCTCTAGTGCTACTGGGCTGTAAAACTGGAATTTGTCGTGTGAGCATGGTGCTTGGCTGCTGCTGACCCAGCCCACTCCACTAGCGGTGGAGTTTTCGATAGGGCCAGTAGCTTGGAAGCACAGAGCATTCAAGGGCCAGCTTCTTGCTCCCTCCCCACTGGTAAAAGTAACGGGGAGAAACGCTGCTCCTTTTCTCCCAGTCTTCACAGCATTGCTCGTGGTGGGACAGCTTCACAAGCGTTGCTTTTCCTGGCTTCTTTTCCGCTCACGGCTCCCTTCCGTTACAGAGGGCACCACCGATAACATCGCAATGCAGGCACTGGAGCACATCCACTCCAACGAGGTGATCATGACCATTGGCTACTCTCGCACTGTTGAGGCCTTCCTGAAGGAGGCTGCCCGCAAGAGGAAATTCCAGGTCATCGTGGCGGAGTGCGCGCCGTTCTGCCAGGTGAGGTTGAAGACTGCCCACTGTCCTGCCCTGTGCCCTTCAGCTGGGGAGCTGTGTGTGTGCTCTGATCCTTGATATCTTTGTGGCTTGGACAAGAATTGAGTGCCAATATCTGTATAACTGCACTTCGGGAGCGGTGTTCCAGGAAAAAAATTAGGTTCTCCCTCTTTTCAGGGGCACGAAATGGCAGTCCGGCTGTCCAAAGAGAACATCGAGACTACTGTCATGAGCGACGCAGCTATCTTTGCTGTCATGTCTCGAGTCAACAAGGTGAGTAGGGCTCTGCTGCACGAGGGAGTTCTTGGCAGGTTTGGTGCTTAGGCCTCAAACTGCTGCAGGTCCCATTTGTGATGGACGTGCTTCTTCTGTGAAGGTTCACAGTTGTACTAATCCCTTGCTTACAGATGGGGTGGAAATGCAGTGTGCAACCCCAAATCAGAATGATGACTAACTGCATAATGATTGGTTTTGCTGCTGTCATGGGTAACGGGCAGAACAGTTGCAAAAAAACAAGCCAGGAGAGCCTTGAAGGATTAACTTCCCAGTTATTAAAGAAAATGGAACAGAAAGCAGTGTTTCCAGGGGAGAAATTCCTCTTGCCTGGAACACGAGATGGGTGCTGAAGGGAGTTGTTGAGGTGCAAGATAAAGACTTGACACCCCAAACAGGAAAAAAAGTCATCCTAATCAATAAAATCCAGTCCCACCACTTCTCATCTGTTTATTTCAAGCTGCTTTACCTCATTCCCACTTTACAGCAAGGCAGTCCTTGCGGTCAGCAGTCAGGTTACTCGCACAAGCTTCCTTTGTATGCCTGTAGCAGAACAGGGAACACAGCCCAGGTTCTGCCTGGCATTCCCTGTTTGTCCTGACAGACTCCTCCATCTCATCCGGGAGGGTCTGAGCCAGGAAGCTCTGCTGCAGAGCGTGATAAAAAGCTAATTGGCCCTTTCAGGTCATCATTGGTACGAAGACGATCCTGGCCAACGGGGCGCTGATCGCCGTGAGCGGCACTCACACCCTGGCGCTGGCAGCGAAGCACCACTCCACCCCGCTCATCGTCTGCGCCCCCATGTTCAAGCTCTCGCCACAGGTAAGCGC
Organism: Aythya marila; assembly: GCF_965140915.1. Classification (NCBI taxonomy): domain Eukaryota; kingdom Metazoa; phylum Chordata; class Aves; order Anseriformes; family Anatidae; genus Aythya; species Aythya marila. Next base: position 25,684,884 of record NC_139046.1, read on the forward strand.
AGCGCCTCTTCGGTACTGCACCGACCTTCAGTGGATTTAAGGGAGGGTTTTTTCTGCTGGGGGAAGCTTAGGGTGGAGAACACCACCTGTCCCAATGGGGGGTTGATAAATGAGCATCTCCCCAATCTGGTGCTGTTATTTCAGATAAGAAATCCTCACCCAGATCTATCTCCCTGGAAGCACTCCCTGCTATGCCAAGTGGCATTTTTCTGCTGTTTATATCTTTAGTGGTGAAGGACCCTCTGTACCTATGGAGGAGGTAGATGGGGATGCTCTCTACTGTTTCCTACACTGAGCGTTTTCAGTGTTGCCAGATCAAGTTGCAGAATGAGGAAGTAGTGTCTCTGTTCCCATTCCCTAGGTTTTGCAGAAGGGCATACAGGCCATAGCTCTAAAAATGTTTAGGGAAAACCTTTCACTTGTAGGTGTTGCCGGAGTTCTGGCCACAACTGCTGTGCCTTATCTGCTGGCAAGTCCTCTTCCTCTGCTTTAGTTCCTTCTGCACCCTGCATGTTTTCACTGGGGATAATAAGGTGCTCTTTTTTCCCTGACCTTTCCGTACTCTCTCTCCTTCAGTTCCCTAACGAAGAAGACTCATTCCACAAGTTTGTGTCGCCACAGGAAGTGCTGCCATTCACAGAAGGTACTGGTTCTTTTTATACAGGCTGGTCAAGATTTCTTTTTTTTGAACACTGTCCATCTTTGTAGTTTTGCTTCTGCTCTGAGCTGTTCAGCACTTTATTGTAGGATTATGATAATGATATCAGACAGGTGGCAATTTCCTGTGGGACGCAGCAGATGCTTGACACTGGGGGCAGACTGCTTTCCTTCCCACGACTTGTGTAACTTCTTGAAATTTTGTTACATGATCCACTCATTGAAATCCAGTCTCTGCAATGGGCTTCCCACCTGAGCACCACCTTTAGCAAGGTGGCAGCTTGCAGGCTCCCTCCCAGACAGTAATGTCTTTCTAAGTGCCGCGTTTCCATGGGACAAAGACTTTTGGGAAAAAATATATCAGGTTTGGTGCAGGCTTTTTATTTTGGCCTTCTGAGCTTTTGTTTAAGTAGTAACTTTGGCAGATTGGGATTCCTGTATTCTGATTAAATACTGTCAGGTTTTCTGTAAATCGGCATCAGAGGGGACTTAGGGCTACTACTGGGGGGAAAAAAACTACCAGAAGAGCAGAGAGTGCTGCTACTCATCCAGGATTGCTGCGTATTTGTGATTAAAAGACATCGGTGGAGAAGTTGGAAAGGATTCTGGATGTCCTGGTACCGACTCCAGGGTGGCATGTGCACAGCCAGTTTCTTGAGGGGCTCAGGAAGAAGCAGAGGGCTAAGCACAGAAGGCTGAGCGTGCTTTCTGTCTAATCCTACTGCTCTTCACTTTGCAGGGGAGATCCTGGCCAAGATCAATGTTCACTGCCCAGTGTTTGACTACGTCCCGCCAGAGCTCATTACTCTCTTCATTTCTAACATCGGGGGTAACGCGCCTTCCTATATCTACCGCCTCATGAGTGAACTCTACCACCCAGATGACTACGAACTCTAATGCCAAGCACGTCTGTCACTCTCCAGACTTCTCCCATCTTTCTAAAGAGAAAGATGCATCATCTAATTAACGACTGTGTTGCAAAGATGAGTTGCTGTGGGGAATCTGCTCGGTGCAATGTCCTCCCTACCAGAAAGACCAGAAGACAGATCGCTCGTACAGGTTTTGACCCTCTGTTGTTACAAGTCACAGGGAGCTGCTAACCAACTTCAATTTTGAAATAGCAAGGCATCCAAGTCACTCTCTGGGGCAGCTAAGCTGTTATTTCAAGGTGTGCTGTAATAAAGGCTGTTCACAGTGACCTCAGGGTTACTCATGTTTCCATGTAGAATTAGTTTGTTTCCATAACTAGCAAGAGTCTTACCGGTGCAATGAGCTGCCTGCACCCGTGCTGCAGTAGGAAGCTTAAGGTGTGTTTTTGCCTACGACTGTAATAGAAATCCACTAGTAATGTGCTTCAAAACTGAGTGTTTTGGTAGAATTTTATGTCAGTTTTTGCTGAGTTGCTGAAATACAAGTATTTTTTTGTAACGTGCTGGAATAGAAATTGCCTTCTTGATGAAAGGCAGGCTTCTGTCAGCAAGCTTGTTTGCCTCTGCGTCACAGGGCAGAGCTCAAGCTCTTGCTTTGCTTTTTGGAGTCTGTGGGTCTTCCTTCCCATTTGCTACTGGGTGACTGGGATTATTCTTCTCCGGCAGGCATCTTGTCTTGTTCCGAAAGCTCTTGCTTTTTGTGAGGGGCAGCAGATGTCAATAGCATTTATTTTTTAACCTAGGTTTTAACACAGAACAAGGATGTCTGTGATTTAAATAAAAAGGCATCTCTTACTGTTCTGAAATACTCTTTTTTAGCCTAGGCTGAGATGCAAAATAGAACAGGAACGTGTTCAAAAAAAAAACAACCAAAAAACCTGTCTACTGTTAGAAATGCCACGAGCTATTTAGTCCTTTCGGTGAAAGTGGGGCTATGCTAGGATTTAGAAACCTATTACTCAAGAATGTGAACTGCAGGGAGATGGAGAAAACAGCTGGGTGTGTCATTGCCTTCTAAAGCAGAGACACCTTTTTTTGATCCCAAGTTGGCTTGTATTTACTATGAAGCCGGTCAGTCCTCATTCCAACCACTGCCAGGAGCCCACAGAAATAGTTTAGTGTTAATTTTATTAATAAATACCTCTTCAATTTCAAAGCACTATAAAATCCATTAATTAAAAGTCTCTTCTCTATTATGCAGAATCCTGCTGTGCTTGCAGTAACTCTGAGTGGCTGCAACTTGCCCTTGATAGTCAAGCAGTGACGTGACCCAGGTTTACAACAAAGTTCCTTAACGTTGAAGATGCTTCTCCAGGCTTCAGGGCTGGGCTTCTGCCGTGTTCTCCTGGCTGCTCTCTGCTTCCTAGGTCAGTACTTTTTTTGGTTAGGGTCTTTGCTCCCAAACAGGTGCCATGCTCGAACCATCTTCCGCAGTCTAGCCAAATTAGGTTTAGGCTGGAGGGAAAAATATTAAGCAATAATCATAACTAAATCAACTTCAATATCTTCGTGCTCTTTGCCCTAATACAGACGTTCCCATTCTTTGTCATATCTAATTCAAAGTCCCACATGACTTTCAACAGAATCTAATTTAATAACCTAATATACTGTAGTATTCACAGGAGAGGAGGTTGTTGGTTTTTTTTTTTTCCAATTTTAAAGAAATGTTGCTATTTCTTTGCTTCTTTCCCTATTTTAAGGGCATCTTAAACTTTGGGAAAATAGGTGTTTGTTCAATCTTCAGCACACTTGCTACTAGCAGAATATCAGAACTTACATGTTTTCCAAATTTTACACTTAAAAACCACAACTGCTTTAAATCTATGCTTGACTTCAACCACTAGTGAACCTCCTTCAAGCCAGTGTGACCATTCAAATGGAACATGGTAAAATCCTTTCTAAAGTGTTTGCAGGACAGAGGTTTATTTATTTATTTATTATTTTACTGATAACAGCTCTGTAAAAGTTTGTGTAAGATACAGTGGTGGTCTGTTCCAGTTCTAACACACATGTACACAATGAGCCTTATAACCCAGGGCATGCTGCCTTATTTCAGTGACCCACACAGTACCTGAATTTCCTGCTGCAGATGGTCGATGTCTGCAAGGGGCATCATGGAAGGCCTGCCGTGAGCACACTGGAAGGGCAGCTGGCAAGAGGACAAAGCTTTAATGAGCTGACAGCTCTCCTCCAAAGTCAAACTGTCGTTGAACTTGATAGCTCCTGGAATAAGAGAAAATTCTTGAATGTGCTGCCAGAGAGAATGCAAACCACCTCCTGCTGCTGCATGAGGATCAGCTATCCAAAGCCTAAACTGTTTCACCTTATCCAAGTCTGATAGATGGTAGGATTATTAGATTTTGGCTTTTCAGGTGATGTTGCAAGAAGCAAAAGGAGCTTTTTCTTTTTTTTTTTCCTAAGGACTGGAGATGCACATAAAGGCAGTAAAACCAGAAGACAGCTATTACCAGTTCCATAGGCTTTATCAGCTTTATATGCCTGCTACTGACCCTGCCCTTAAGTCCTTTCTCATAAAGGGACACTTAATGGCATCCAGAGGAAATCAAAGCAGAACATTAAGGGGGCAGAGCAGAGGTGCCTGCAGACTTTAGCCTTTACAGATTGACAAAACTGTATGAATCCTGCCCTTCAGCTGTGGGACTTCTTTAGATATAAAAAGTTGTAATATACAGTCTGCCATTTGTAGAATACAGCGACACAGCATGAAAATAGATGCTTTTGGTTCAGGTTTACCCTTTCAGAATTAATATTCAGAAATATTAATTCTCGTTAATATTTTACATAACACAGAAACTGCCCCAAGAGGTTAGACCTACTGCAGTCTGCACCTGTGAGGAAGAACTGTTACTTGGTTGAATGCTCCCAGGGATGAGAGCATCTCAGTGAATAAAACACCGCGTTTTATCAGTGTTTCATGTGTGGGCTGGAATTACTTCAGGACCACACAAACCAGCACAGTGGTTTTTGTCCCTCACGGTACTGTCCACGAAGAGACCATTATCTCCTCATCCCTATGAAACTGTAATCCTGGAATTCCTGCAAACACATTCTGAAACTACTGCCCTACGAAGAATACTGTGTAGAAGCAGAAAGGTTAAAAAAATAAATAAAAAGAAGGAATGAAAGAAAAGTACAGTTCCCCTACCATGACAGGCTTGGGAAGCTAACACCTTCAGAAGCGTCAGAGGCAGTGTTCCTCGTGCTCGTCCTGTCGTCTGCACTAGCTAAAAGTAGTAAGGGAACATTATCTTACATTCCATGTAATATGAAAAAAAAAAAGAAAGGGAGAAATATAACAGGAATGAGCTAAATCCACATCTCTTATGGTGCTTATTGCTCTTATTCCCTCTGATTTATGCAATAAGCTTTGCATTATACCAGTCAACTTTAGAAGCAGACAGCTACTCACCTCAACTTGTTCTTGAATAAACTCCTGGAAAGAAAAAGGTAAAATGATCAGTTGCTATTCCTCCTTTTGATTGCCCATACCCGACTTTGTCCACATTTGTGTATAATTTAATGCATAAATGCCAATATTCCCCAGGAAAAATGATGCAGTTGCTTGTACATTGACCATATTGTGAAAGTTCTCAGCACAAGTCCTGACATCTCACAAATACCTTGTCAGGCCTGAAACTAATCACTTGGTTTCTCTCTGCACCAGTTTCCTGTAGAAATATACTCTATTATATAGCGTATTATAAATAGACCTTCTATATACAAAAGTATATATGAATATACCTGCAAAATGGATATAATGGAACTCTCATACCACAGAGTATAATATATGTATATACATATATTATAATATATCATATATATAATATATACGTGTTCTCTTTGAATAATTGCCATTTCTTCTTTGAATAACAGTCCACATGGATTTAATTTCTGATACCTAAGATATAGAGAACTCAATCATGAATAGGTGCTACTAGTCCTAATTAAAATAAAAAGGACTGCAGAATAGGTCTGCCAAAACACTCATGAGATCTTGACATTTCAGCTAAGAAAGAGTGCTGGTGAGGGACAGACATGATCTGCAGCTACCATTCAAAAAAATAAAACAGAAAAAGCACTCTGCCACCATTTTCAGGGCTCTTGGCACACCAGGAGAGTGCATTTTGACTTCTACCTGATTCTAGCAGGGTTGGAAAAATAAATTAAATTAGATGAATTGTCTTTTTTTCTCTTTGTATCAAAAGAGACAAGTGGCAAGCAAGACTGGACTGACTCACAATGGCTCAGCCTAGTGGCTGAATATGGTACTCCAGAAACAATTTGTAAGGAGAGTCCTTGTTCCACTGACAATTGTGGAGAACTGTTTACAATGGAAACTGCAAGCAATCAGTTCAGCAATTTCTTCTTCAAACCACAGAACATCTGGAACAGCAGCTTTTAGAAAGCTGAACTGCATATGCAGAGACTTCATGAAAATCCTAACAAATATTCCATACCAGCAATAACAATCGTTTCACTGTTCATTCAAGTGTTCAAGAAGGATGAGCAGTAAACTGATGAAATATCTGAACTGCCTACTATTTTTCTCGTTTTTTTTCACTATTCCTAGTCTGAATCAGACTCCTATCACTGCTGTCAGGGACTTCAGTATAGGACTATTCAGCTACTAAAATTGATGGCAACCACACTGGCCATAACTCTCTCATAACAGTGATTAACCCAGAAAGCCAGTATCACAAATTGCTCTGATCCACATCCATAACTGACCTCCACAATGCTTTCAGTGACAGGTTGTCTTTTCCGTCGTAATTCATTGGCCTCTCTTTCTATAAAACACAGCGGCACTTTCTTGACTAGAATCAAGGAGCTGTTGGTCTCAGGAAATGATAATTCAAGGCCCAGATCCTTCAAATTTTTGTAGCAGCATCTGAGGAGAAAAATAAAGCAAAACAACGGAAATAAGACACAAACGCCTACATCTCCACAGCATGCCTAAATATTTCTGCAGTTTCTATGTTTCTTCTTTCCTGCAACAGTTTCCAATCCTGAAAAACACACCTCACAAGATTCCAATTAATTTTGCCTTTCTCCACTCTACATACACCTACGCTTCTCACTCCAATCAGCTGTGCATATCACATGCTCCATGGCTAAAAGATCTAAGAGTTCCTGTATTACTCAGAGAACTTTGTATTTAAATTTATAAATATTTTCTAAAGATGCAGCAGGTGTATGGTTCAAGCAAAAATTACCAACTCATCATACAGACAGGAACATGCACGTACCCTCTTCAAATATAAAAATTACACATCATAAAGGCTGCTTTAAGTCTAACCTAAAAAACTGATTTCAACTGACATGTAATGGCAAATGCTTACAACAGAAAAAAATATTGCAAGAAATTTATGCTGGTTTAAAGAACTTATGTTCTGTTAATAAAACAAAGGAAAGAACAACTTTTAGTTAATCTGACATTTGTCACCCTGTGGATAGAAAAATACATACAAAAACTGGACTTCACAGTCAGATGAGAACTTGTCATCAAAGAGAAGGAACAGCCAGCAATTATTATCAACAATAGTAAAAAACCAGTTATATACATTATTGTGAATATATATATTATTATATTATTCACTCAGGGAATATTCTCTTAAAATAAAGGTGGTGAAGGTAAATTATAGAAGAGATTCTCTGAACAAAAAAAGAAGCTATTCTAAACTTACTAAAATCAATCACGAGAATAATGCAATTACCAGGCTCCACACGGAGATGACTTGTATAATTCTAATAAGGACAAGGAGACCATGTATAAGCCTACAGTGAGAGGAAAAAGACTGAAAAAGTCCATTGTGGTGAAATGACAGAATCCACGGAGCTGGTGGAGTCAACTGAGCCCCCCCCTCCTTTTTTTTTTTTTTTTTTTTAATAAAAAAGGAAGTTCAAGAGAGTAAGCAGAACAATGCATTGCTGCAACAATTACTAGCCAAATAACAGAATCAAAACTGCAGGTGAAACAGAGGTCCACCAGCAAGCACAGCTGAAGAGAAAGATATTTCAGGAAAGTTGATATATTTCAATACATTGACCTTTGCAAGTAACATCAGCATTTAGATTTTCCATAGTGCTTTTAATTAATAACTTTTAGTACAGTTAGTCTCACAGACTGGTTGTAAATACTAATAAGCTAAAGAGCAATACAAAAAACCACCAGTAAGCCAACACCAGTATATGCCATCAGCAGAAAGCTTCTTGAATCAATTATCTTATGTGGCAATAGGAAATCACAACTGGCATTCCAGTACGCTGAATAATTTAACCAGCTTCCATAAAAGAAAACCATGCCTCTCTGATTTACTTTATCTTACTGATTTTTTTTTAGCATGCTTGTGATATATTTGTTGAAAAGCAGTACCTCAGAGAATGTATTTGGGCTTTCAAAAAGCTTTTGAAAGTGGCTAGAAATGCAAGTCTGATGAATTAAAAAGTTAAATGAAAAATGGAAAAAATTGATTTGCTGCTCATAAGGACAAATTAATGCAAAGTAGTAGGAATAATTTGATCTATGCATATATTTTGTTTGTTTCTACATTGAACAGCAAAAATTATATATATAAAAACCTGTTTTACTGTCATGACAGTTCAATAAATAAGCAGTTCATCTAAGCAGCAGTAGCCAAAAAAAAAAAAAAAGTAGACAAAATACTAGGTGTATATATACACCCATGTATATATAACAAACAGAAGTCATGGGAACAATTGTAAAGCTATTGTTGAAATCAGTGGGACACTGCCGTTTGGTATATTGTATTCAGTTTTGGCCATCCAGTCTCAAAAGTAGGTATGTCAAACATGGAAGACATTCAAAGATGAGCGTAAAAATAACTCCAAGTTGAACAAGAGGCATTAAAAATATGGTGATGTTGGCAAGAATATCATTAAAAGATAGGAACAACAAAGGCATCCAAATATTGTTGAACTATGAGCAGCAGCGGTTACATTCTCACATTTTTCCATACAGCAGGTGGTGAATAATAGTGCTTTACCCTTTCCTCTGGAATTTCTGGTATTAGCCATCGTAACACACATGAGTTACCGAACGGACATAGCAGCGATACCATTATGATCAGAATACACACAGAAAGGGCTTTACACCAAACAAGTGCATCCCTATAAAAGGCAGCAACCTTAACAAGGAGTGATTTAAATGCTGACGAGTTTGCCACAGACATCACCAAAAAAAAATGGGGGGGACGTCTGAAAATAACAATGAGGTGGACCTGTGGAAGTTAACAGAGAACTTTGACTGAACACAAAGAACATGAGAAAAAATACAAATGCACGTGGCAGAAGACAGTCAGGGATATTTGGGGGAAAATAAAAATGATCAATTAGTATCCAGTAGGTCTATAGTAGTCCAACAATACATTTGCATCTTAGCCTAAACTCCTGCAGTACAGAAGTTAAGTATCCTAATAGCAACCAGTCTACCAGTCTGAAACATTTGGGAAACAGTGTTCATTAGTTACTCTTGGCAGGCACCTAAGATTAAGGAATGCATTTTTGAAGGATTCGCAACACAAGCTTTCCATAGCACATCCTCCTCCTCTCCAACAGTGCCTATTAAGTCAGTGCCTATATCTACACTGGGAGCACTGCACTCCAGCGTGCACTTCCAAGTGCTGCTCCCTAGCCAGGAGGATCTGCTGCAGGCTGCTCTGGTACTCTCCTGGCTCATGCCCCAAGTTTCACCTTCCCCAGGAAATCAGAGGGTATTGCAGTGGCACAGAGATGGCACGCCAGAAGCCCACTTATTTTCCACAGAATAGATATACCCAACTGGTCTCTGCTCAGGCAAGAACAAACAGCCGTGGTGGTGACCTAAGTTATACAGAGAGATCTTCCTGGTCAGTAGAGCCTTTCCCCAAAGTTTAGAGTGACTGGCCATTACTAACCGTAGAATTCTTCTTTGCTCTTCTGTAACTTCAATCTCCATAGGGGGAGAGATGGAGGAGGACAGTAATTTCTTCTTGCCACACGCTGCAGCTTCCTTCTCATAGGAATCTGTGAATGAAACATTTGGAAGTATCCCTCTTTGAATATTTACGCAGGCATTACCCTTAATGACCCTATGGTTTGGCATGTAATCCTCTGTTTGGATTTAAAAATGACCACAGAATGCCTTCTCCTGAAACTTGTGGAGGACTGGGAATGTCACAAACCAGACATCTAGTCTCTGGGGAGGGGTTGGTTAATGCCACTTTGTTTTTTCCCACCATTTCCAAAAAAGAGTCACCCTAAATAGCGAAAAACAAAAAAAACAAGTAAAAATCAAAACAAAACAAAACAAAAAACCCAACAACCCTACTGATATATTTAGTTCAACTCACAGAGAGCAATTTTTCCACAGAAAAATCTCTCATAAAAGGCATTAAAATACTATTCATTAAGCATCTCTCCCTTCAGTCTTTAACTTTTTTCAGTACCTGACCAGAGAGAGCAGATTTCCTGGAATCCTCTCTGCAGGAACTGCATGCTATTTCTCAATGAAAGAGAAGGTCAATGATTTTTAAGTACTTGATGGATAGCTATTGTGCTTTCTAATACTGAAACCAATGGCTAATGAGCTTACAGAAAAGACCATTATTTCCCTCAGTTTCAGAATGAAGAAATGTTAGGCTTTAAGCATGGTATTCAGCTAAAAAGGAAACAAATTAACTGTGCTCCTTACTCTGCACCCCACATCTTATTCTTCACAGCATAACCACATGCTCTTATTGATGTTGTTCTATTTCCTGTTCATTGTTTTTCCTATCAGTCTTCCTGCTCTTTCATTATGTCAGGACTATTTTAGTTTGATAGTTCTGTGGGTAGGGTGCATATCTTCTGTTTTTGGAAACGCTGTAACAATTTTCAGCTGCCAATGCTCTGAATGCTACCCATAATGAATGGCTGCACTCTGACAGGGATCAGGGTCAAGATGACAAATCAATATCCTATTGGTTCGACATATCCCAGATTTATCCTTATGACAAATCAGTTAGCAAGCTTTCCCTTTAAGAAAGCTCTTGTTTGCACTTTCCTGTGCACTACCTTTCCTAAAACCACCTGAATCCTCACCTGCAATAAGCTGCTCCAAGCGGATCCGTTCATGCGCTGCATGTTGGTCCACCAAAACCACGAGGTTTCCACCTAAAAATGTAACACAATAGGTTAAAAATAGGCAACTTGGTACCAGCAACTGCACAGGCTGGAAAGAAGGATGACCACTCCCTAGAGCCTACATTTAGAAGGTAAATACCAACTAGTTTTACAAAAATGAAGTGAGAAGGAGATTGCCTTGGCAAAACAATGTCGCTACAGAACTGAAATTTGGTGATCCAAATGGAGCATTTAAATTAAGAGTAGCTGGATTAAGCCAGAAAATCTTGTCTATTGACATCTTCATCTAACTTCAGAACGAGAGCTGAGGTCACCCACAAACTGTTCTATTTAATACAGTCTTTAAAAACACTACAAAAACTACTGATTTTGAATGCCTTTTTTGTACAGCTTCAGCTAGCTGTGGCAATGAATATGTCCAGACAATGTGAACACAGTCTGAAAGACGTTAGTAATTTGAGTATAATCTATTTTTATAACACTAATCTGAAGGCAGTAGGAACGTTCAACAACATCCAAAATAAAGAGTAAGAAGATCCAGGCAGTTTCATGTGAAGGCTAACATTTTGCTCTACTCACGATATCATCCCAAGACAAGAGAAAAAGCAGGACTGTGTTCCCTCTGCAATATAACTACATTTGAAACCTAACTCAGCTTAATAATAATAACTCCTCTTACCTTCCTTTTTATCCATTTCATTCCTGGTGTTGACTACACAAGCAATAAATTTGTTGTCCACTTGCTGAAGAACCTGTAAGATAGTTAGAATAATCACTACCCAGTGGTAAAATGATTTTGAAAATGAAGGTAAACAGAAGATGACAATCAAAATAGATCAAACACACAGAACAGATGATTAGGGGAGTGGAAATCACATCTTTTCTAATCTCAAAGGCTCAAGGAATTTGAGCTAGCAAAACTGAAACCATGAAGATATATAAATATTCTTTATAATAAAATGAGGGGCTAAATATGGAAAAGGCAGAAATTATTTGGCTAAAATACAACATTGGCTGGTGAAATGACCATAAATTGGTCATGAAACAGTTTAGTCTGGAACTATAAGAAAGTTTAAAAATAGCCAAGAAAACAATTCTGGGTCTGTCTTTTCAAAGACAGTTGTAAAGGCAAGAACTGCAAGGTGGGGCTGGAAATTTACAGAATGGATTAAACAGTGGTGTAGATGCCTCCTTGAGCTAGGAATTGAAGCTGTACACAGCAACTCTAAGTATCTGATCTGCTGACATCACCAAAAAAAATATAAACAACCTTTTATAATCTGAGCTGTGTCTAAGGGCTTGTGCTGATCATCTGTAGGAGCCAGGAAGCATTTGTTTTGCCTCTTTTTCTTTTGCCTAACTTGCCTTTGAGAGTTGCTTCCACCTTCTCTTCCAGCATCATAAATCAACCTGAGCTAGAGATGGAATACTGTGCAGTGATGCACAATGCTTTGAGTATCTCATTTTTACATTTAAATTAACAGAGGATTAGGGAAGAATTTCTCCCTCAGTCAAATGGACAGAGCTCCCTGGGAGTACTGTCTCACTGAACAGAATCACAGAATCACAGAATTTCCTAGGTTGGAAGAGACCTCAAGGTCATCGAGTCCAACCTCCAACCTAACGCTAACAGCCCTCCACTAAACCATATCCCTAAGCTCTACATCTAAACGTCTTTTGAAGACTTCCAGGGATGGTGACTCCACCACTTCCCTGGGCAGCCTGTTCCAGTGCCTCACAACCCTTTCAGTGAAGAAGTTAAAAATGATTAGATGATCCTATTTCTTTGAAGGGATACAAGACATTCATAGTTCTTTTCCTTCTGCTTTACAGCTTTCTTCTCTGGTCTTTCTGAAACATAACCCGTTTCCTGTAATAACTTTATTTACTCCTGTTATTCTTGCACACCAACATAAGTGAGAATCATTTACGTTCTCCACCCCGGAGTTTAACGTTGCCATGTCCCATCCGTCAGAACCTGCAATCTCAAAGTCATCAACCTGATCACATGAGAATGACGCTAATTTGGCTTACAAGCCTTTAGTTATTAATAAGTAACACATGGAGAGAATTCACTTTGACATTTTTATCCAGGCAAACTGTCAAACAATGTAAGCTGCAGCCATACATTTACGTCAGCTTTTAAGTTAACAACCAAAACATTCAATAAAAAAGCATTAAAATAGTTAAGCTTCATGCCATGATGCCGTTTTTAAGAATCAATTCTCAGAGCAGCTATAAATCTTAAAAAGAAATTTCAAGTCTTTCCAGGAAATCTGGGATTTGCTTTTGAAACCACTATGCTGAAGAATTAAATTTCTAAGGTCAATACAGAACATGTAGGACACAGGCTTCAGGGGAATACAAACTAGCAATTATCTTTAACAAATGTAAAAACCTGCCTGTTGAATGATCATTTAGTTAACAGTGTTTCAAAACAGTGGCAACAGGGCTGCCTCTTGGTTTGATTTAACCATACATTCAAGAACTTTTAGTTGCTTTGCAGATTAGTATCTTCTGATAGATAATCCGCTAAAATCTCACATGACATACAAGTCTGATGGTACTGCACACCAACCCAGATTTCTGCTTGTGCCTGTGAAAATTAAGGATATGATCTGTTTCCCTGGAGACCTCTCTCCTACAAGGCAGAAACTTCAGAAAACCCCACTTGCTCAATGGGAATTTTGGCATGAAAACTAGAGATAGATGATATTGTACCTGCATCGAATGGACCATGTCTTTGGTGAAACGATAAGGATACAAGATATTGTGAATTTTCACAGCCAGATTCTCAGCCTGACCACTGGTCACATCCACAGCAATCTGTAGAAAGAGAATTACATGGAGAGTTTACAGTATCAAGCAGCCCGTGGGGAATAAGAAAACAAACAAACAAACAAACAAACAAAAAACCACATCAGATTTAGGAAAGAACATTCTGGAGATTGCTCTCTCTGTAGTTTGACAAACCAAGCTTTCTACACAAGAACAGCACTAGCTAAAGATACCATCTGGCAATATCTCTGCTACTATCCCTGTATACTTTCCCATCTGGATATTACCTGCTAATTTCAAGGCATTCAGTTACTTGAATTACCCACCAGAAAACCTGAAGCTCACAATCAGCCTACGCAGGCTCTCAGTAGATGAGATGCACTACCCTGAGATGACTCAGAGTACTGAGTAACAAACTGTAACAAACAAACAAACATTCCTCTGCAGAAACTCACCAGCAGGTGGTTTGCTACTCCATCTCCATTGTTTGCAGGTGGAAGTGATTACATACGTATGTTTACACACACACACGATGCTTAAAGATAATGCTACATCGTGACAACAGAAGAAGTCTGTATAAAAGCTCAAACATTGTTTTCCTCTCACATGCTAGAGCCCTGCCAGGCTACAAAAACAACTGCAGTAAAATGCAATTTTGCCATTTGAAAACTTTTTATTTTAAGATGAACATTTCTGTAGAGGGAAAGACAGCCTACAATAATGTTTTGCTTTTGAAAAGCAAAAGATTAGCCTGATGTTTATTCAAAGGCTGAATATATGCACAAAAATGACTTAGATATAAACCATCTATAAAAAAAAAAATATAATTGCAAGGTCTGCAGTCTAATATATCACTGAATAAATTATATACAACAGTTACAATATATTTGTAATTTTGGTCCCCATGTCAGAAAGTAACAGAAGGATAAAATGACTCCTGTTTTAGCATGAGATGCAAGATAATGCTTACCTCTGGGCAGCGAACAAAAACAGGATTGTCCCATTCTGAAAGCAATGACTGGAGAGACTCGCCTTCAGCATCTGGGAAAGAACGTACAGACAATACAGGGACTGCCACCAGCCATCAGTACAAGGTACATTGGGTACTTCTACCTCACCCAAGTATTATTGCATTTTTTCTGCTTCAAAAAAGGGGGAGAATGTACAGATAAATAATGGAACATGAGAATGGGCTTCTCTATTGTCTGCTTTAACTAGAAAGGTCCCTGTGCAGCTTGCTGTCTCCTGAGCATGCTGCAGCACAATTCAACAGGCCCTGGAAGTGGCAAGGAAAATTAAAAAAAAAAGAAAAAAGCACCTGCTTAGCTACCCACTGCCCCTGGACAAAGCCACATACCAAAAAGGTGATTTCATCCTTTCCATCACAAAAAAAAAAAAGAAAAAAATAGTGAGGATTGAAGCTATTTTTCACATTCCAAGGTTGGAATGAGTACAAAGAAGGGAGTAGGTAATTATTCTTTAAAGTTCTGACATAATTCAACAAAGAACTGGGTATTTCATCCTGTAAATAAGTACCCCCTAACCTGCCTTCAACCCTAGAAGAATTTTTTTCCAGTTCTAGATCTGAGATGACTCACACAGTCCCATTGTTAACAGACCTTGAGTAATTCTGGGTTCCTGTTGGGACATCTGGGAGAATTCTTTGATTTGTTTTTACAACAGAACACTGTGTCCTGGAAAGCTGGCCCTACCTCTCGGATCCTGGCTTGCTAGAGTCTTCTCTTTTCGAGGTCTAGGAAGGAAGGGTAGCACAATCTCACTTCTAAAGGGATGGCACCTGCACTGAAGCCCTAAACACAACATAAATTTACTGCTGCATATCCATCAACATGCAAAATTACAAAAAGCTACACACTTATTATATTCTCATAAATAAAAGTGTGCTTAGCCCTGGGCAAATTAGAGCATTTCACAGATTTTGCCATCCAACATTGAGAAACAGCAGCATATATGTAAAATACTGAGAATTATCAGACACACTTGCACGTGGAAATGTATTTAAAATATTACTGTGGCTTCTGCAAGACTGTCCTTAAAAATTAGTTGCTACTTTAATCGCATAAGATTTACTTCCAGAATTAGTGCAATCAGAAGTGTCATCCTCAAAGGAAAAGGAAGGTATAGGTTAAGTCTTTCAGGTATCAAAACACTCTTGACTTTCAATGGCAAAATGTCAATCACCAGTCCTATCAATACTTCATGCAGTTATCAGCAACTTGTAAGACTACAATCTACAAGCTGGTGAGACCACATGAGATATCAGTTAGCCTACCATGTTCCTACCCACCCAGAAATGATTTATTGATACTATAAACCTGCACTGTTATCAAGATTATTAAGAAAAGTGGCTCTGATTTCCAGCACAGCGGTAAACATTTCACCCTTCCTTTGGTACAATTCAGCCTTCTATTCTTTGTGAAATAATAATGAATTAATAAAGTTCCTTTCTACTAAGAAATTACGGGTGTGCATGCAGGAAAAGTGGCAGTGATAAAGCCAAAGAAAACCAGCTGTGTGCTGATAAGCTCAGTATGAAAAAGCTCTGTGAGATCCTACGGCCAGCTCACAGACTCCTGACGGTTGGCTTTAGCCCAGGAAAGCCCAGGGATGGTTCTGCCCTGGGGACTGAGAGTCCTTTCAAGAATCCAAACTGGCAGTCCCGCACAGGAAGGGAACTCAGCGTCCAAGTGCCCCAACACCTAGTCACAGACTCTTACTGAACAGAGGGCAAGAGGGCCTGATGTGATTCTTGGCAAACCGGGGCAAAATGAAGATTTCCATCTCATTTAGACTTTGATAGAACTTTTATAGCTATTGCCATGGAAAGATGTTACCCCTCGAGTTCACAGAAGCATCCATCGCTCCTGTGAACAGGAGCCCGGTGTTTACACATGTAACAAACTACAGTTCACTTCCCTGCCTCTTTTGCAGGAAAATCCTGATCAGGATGTACATGACTCACAAAGGATTGTCTTGCCCAGCGGCCAGTGAGAATTCAGAGCTGGCAAAGATTATTATTGATATGATTCTTCTGGTGGGTAACATCAGAAAAGGTGCTGAGGATAACTTATCTACTTCAGACATATACAATTAGCACACTAGAATACTGATTTTCACTTGCCTCAATTAGCTTATTAAAATGTATTGGTGCCAGGACGTATTGATCAATAATGTAATAAAAGAAACAAAAAATACAGACATAGCTGGCAACAAAGACCAAGCTGAACTGGGGTGTCTATCTAGTACAAAGAATATTAACCTAATACAAATGCATAGCATCAGATTATTCAGAAAGTCATTCAATAGTGAAACACAGCTTGATAAATTTTCCTGTAATGGCCAACTTAATCCATACAAAGACACCTGAGTCTGTCCTACAAAATCCAGCATTTCTGTCGAGCACATGGAGTAGATGGGATGTGAGAAACAAGATAGCAGCCAGCCACTGGTGTGATGGCTATGGAGGATATCCGTAAGAGGACACGAATTATTCTTACCTCCTTCCACCTGCCACCAACCAGTGTAATTTCCCTGAACTTGTGTGCAAGGCATTTGTCTTAACAAGTCACCTGGCCTTGAAACACAGTCAACACCGTGGCATTACTGACACTATTCTAAAGAGCAGAATGAAAGCACCATAGCAAGTGAACATGATCAGGAATGCACTACACAAACATTTTGGATAGAAGATCGAGCTCCACGACTCCGTGCTTTGGCTCGCTACCAAACAGCTCTGGGGGCAGCGGAAATTGGTAAACCACAGAAATTAAAAGAAAGTGTTAGTCAGGGAACGTACATTTGCACTTCCCATTAGTTTTACCTAGTAAAAACACAGATGTTCTTCCCCTTGTAATAAATCTGCTTTAATGGAATACAATAAATATTAAGAACTATTGGCATCAATTATTACACTTAAAAGGAAACAACACCTGAAACATCTATTGCACCAAGTTTTCTATGACTGGTGATGAGGAAGTAAGAGACAAAAAAGGGAACCAAACAGAGGCCAAATATTGATTAGCCAAATATTTCACAGAACTACTGGAAACAAGGCCAAGCTACTTTTTCAAAACAAATTACACAGAAGAAAACACAGCCTACAGGTGGAATGGCTGCATCTTTGGTCAAAGTATTTCTGCCTATAGGCAGAATAAAGAACAATTTTGAATAGATCTATTAATGGAAGGGAAAATTATCAGACATTATGCTACCAAGCCAAATACAGAGGACACAGAAAGGCAAGACCAACAGCTAGATCAATGGGGACTTGTAAATGTTCCACCACTGACAAAACAATACAGCGCAGCGCCCTGTAACTTCAAGAAAAGCTCCACCATTAAACTGCCAACAATGCTGTACAACATCTCCTGCAACACAAAGCGGGAAGGAACAGCCTTCCAACATCCGTGGAACAGACTAAGCATTCTCAATGAAATGTCAGATTTTTGTTCATTTTTCAAGGGTTGTTTTCAATTTTGTAGGCAGGCTGAAAAAAGGGTCGTTTTTGTGGTTTAATATGGGGCTCACAGTAACAACACGTTCTTGGAAACATGATCATTTAGGACAAAGTGTTAAAAAAAAACACAATACATTTCTGGTATACTTATTTTGAAATAGGTCTTGCTTTATAAACAATAGCAGTTATATGTAATTGGGATCACAGTAAATGCCACAATGCCCAGTGAAAACTAAGCAGCTGCCTGTTAATTGACAAGGTGTTGCCATTTCTTTCTGTTTTATTTAAAATTACCTTTTTAACAGTTTGAATGTTGATGCTTTTCTGTCTCCACAGTCTCCAACACTTTTCTGTTTTCCATACAGCTATTACAGCTAACGCAGTGAGCATTTCAACACAAGTTGCCAGGTGCTGACAGCAAAGCATTTTATGCACCTAGCTGAACACAAACTGTGTTCCTCATTCTGTTTTCACCTGAACAAACCCTCTTACCATTCTCCGAGACAACATTCACAGCCATTGTCGTTATATCTTTAACGCAGGCAGCCTGGAATCCTTCAGCAGGAGGAGTGCTGTAGGTGCTCAGCCCAGTTGCTGTATTGATGTAAATCGTCTTACCCGAGGAAGCATCAAAGTCTTGCAGCCAGTCAGAAGAACGCCAATCATCTCTGGGGTCGCCTCTACTTGTGTTGTCTGCAGAGAACGCCATGTTACTTGGGAAGGTTACACAGGGATCCTCCGTATCTTTCAAGTTTTGTTTTGAGAATTCAGCTAACGCGCTTTTATCTTCACAGATGACGTTAGGGCAATCTTTTTTTGCCGGTAATGGTAAAACACCGCTTGCAGAGACTGCATATTCCCCTTCAGTGCTGCTGAGTGGTGATGAGCTGACAGTGTGCTTCGTGGGTTCTGCTCTTGTGTCGTCTGATGGCTGGCAAGTATTCCCCTTAGAAACGCTGCAACTTTCCCTCATGTTTTCCGCTGTCGATTTACACATTTGACGTGCATTGCACAAACCATCATTATTTGAAGATTCAAGATCAAAAGAGGTGTTATCTTTTCCACTGGAATCTGTTTGGAATTGCTCACCAAGTTGTTTTACTTCTTTGCGGTCGCTTTTCATTCTGGACAGTTTGGATGACAATGATCCTGGAGATCTTCTACTACTTATGCTTGTTTTACTAACCTCTGAGTAATCAGACAACGTCAAAGGGCTCTGACAAATGGCTCGTTTGTCTGGTGAAACTTCTCCACTGCAGACTAAAGTCTCATCTAAAGGTCTCACAAGCTGGCTGTTATTATTGGAATCTGTGTGTTCCAAAGTCGGAGTCTCACAAATACTCCAGCCACCGTGACCGGCATTCTGCTTCTTTGAAAAGTCACGGTTAGCTTGTGAGTTACAAACAGGGACACCGGATTTGTTCTGCTCTGCTAACGGCGTTGGCAGCACACACTTGACTCTCCCGTAATATCTCCTGAACTTTTCTAGGGAGCCCAGCTGTGTGGATAGGCTCAGCTTCTTACAGGGCTGGGATCTTGGCTCAGCTCTTTGTCTTCTAGGACTTTTTGTAGCTTTAGTGTGAGGATTGCCTAAAGATGTTGCCAACGGCAATTCTGTAACATCAGATGTTTCATAATGTCTTTTACTGGCAGCAGTGGGCATGGCTATCCCTTCACTCACCTGATTTGACAAACTTTTGTTCTCTGACTGCTCACCTCTGTCAGCCGTGTGTCCTTCTCTGCTGCAGGGAGCTGTGTGTTCTTTATTTGTATTACTGGAAACATCCTTAGCATTTAAAGCCTGAGTGGGAAAACTCACTTTGTGCCTAAACATGTGCTTGGCACTGACAGGGCCAGGTCTACTGTGCATGTTTAATGCAAGACTTGTTTCTGTTTGTTCACGCCCACGTGGGGGATCACTTTGCACATGTGTTTTGAGGCCTACAGAACATGTTTTTTTGGGTACTGAACTAGCAACTCCCCTCCCGGCATCATCCACCACTTCAGTTGTCCCCCTGTCTCCTTTTCCTGCATTAGACAGTCTTATCAGTGAACTTCCAGAGACAGTTTCAGATTCTGTTGCTGTTTCAGTAGGGTCTTGTCTCTCAGACAGCCACCGAGTCATATCAGCATTCAAGTTACTGACCGTGGTGCTTTTCTGCACTACTTTGTCTTGCAGGTTTCCCACATCTTTTATGCAGTTGTCTGCACGATGCAGCAGGTCACGACAACCGTCTATTTTTATTATTGCTGATCTGGCCCCTTCAGTGAAAGAGGAATGGAGATTTTCTGAAGATCTGAGGTGAGCATCAGGCACTGTTTGGGGACAATTAGCGTCTTTTGGCTCCTGTTCTGAGGTATCTGATACAGTGAAATTAGAAGTCGTGTCATCTCTGCTGGGCAGTGGAATCTCTGCTTTACTGTTTCTACATGGATCAGTTGGTTCGGCAACCTTTTGATTCGAGGAAACTTCAACCTCCTGTAGATTTTTATCCGACTCTGTAGGATTTGAAGATTTTTTTCCCATTGTGGATTTTCTTTTGACATCTTTTGATTGCAACTTACGTATTTCATAGGAATCCAAAATTTCATCACATGCTTTCTTAAAGTTTTCTTGGATGCTCTTCTCCTCAGAGAGCGAGGGCTTCGGAACTGGAGCATTATACAAACAAAAGTCATTATCTTCGTTAAATTCTCTGATGTCCTCGCTACATGGTTCAATAAATAAATGTTCTCGCTTCAAAAACATTTTCACTCCTTCCTCTACGCAAGCTAGAAGTGCATCCCAGTTCTGGAACTCGATCAGAGTTTTTGCAGGTTCCAGACACACATCGTAGTCGCTGTACGCACAGGACACATTGAGAATAAAGATCCCGTACAGCTCTGGGCCACTACGATGGCGACCAGGACTTGAGCAAGCCTGTCTGTTTGCAGGGCCACTTTTTGCTTTGCAAATGACACTTTGTTTTCTTAATAAAAAATCAATTAGTTTGTGTAGTCTCGTCTTTAAAACAAGCCTCCTATTCACATACAAGAACTGCATGTTCTTGTTGTAATGTCCTTCAGAACTGATATAACCACTTATCTCAAATCCTCCAGACTTATGACTCACTTCTCTTAACTTCTGTGATCTGCCCAGCCCATAGATTTGACAAAAACGAGAGTAAACGTCTCTTGTCTTAGGGAGCTGAAGCACCATGGCACAAGAAACATCGTTCCTTAAAGAAAGGGAAACAGAGGGATGCATCAGCGAAATTGCCTCTACTTTCTGTCTCACTCTCTCAAATTCCAGCACAGGATCCATGCACCTCCTCCTGACTGGTAGCTGATGGAACAGATTGCACACGGTCACTGTCGTTCCGCCACTTGGTCTGCTCAGCTCAGCTTCACAGACTTCCAGCGCGTGCCCGTTGTGAAACAGTTTCACAAAGGTTTTTGCTGTCCTGCTGGTCTTTGATGAAACTTCCACGACGCTGGCCATGTTAGCTATGCTTGCCAGAGCCTCGCCTCTAAAGCCGTAGTACGTCAGGTTCTCCAGGTCTCCCACTGAGCTGCACTTACTGGTGAAATACCGCTTTCCCATTTTATGCAAATCATCTCTCCCCATCCCGGACCCATTGTCCACCACCTGGATCTTAAAAGCCTCCAGATCCACCCTGACGGCTACACACGTTGCTTTGGCATCGATGCTGTTGAGGACGAGCTCCTCGACGCACTGCCCCAGCGAGGTGATGGTGACCCCGGAGCGCAGCCGGGCGCGCACATCTTCGCCCAGGTGCTTGATCATGTCAAAGCCGGGCAGGTGGGAGATCACAGCGCCATGCCCTTCCAGCTACCTGCGGGTGGGGGAGGAAGGAGCTGTAATTAAAGGCCTGATACCTGTTGCACTCACCCTTATGGATATAACGTGCCTGTTTTTCTCCTATTTAGAGTTTTTTTCTGTGATTACCACCCCGCTCAGGCTCGGACTACAGTCAGGCAGTGCCTTCAAGGCAGGCAGCCAGAACCTGAGCCTGAGCCCCCCCCAACAACGCACTCGCTCCTCACACCCAGCGCCCCCAGAGGGAAACCCGGCGCGGGGAGGCCGCACCCACGGGCGCTGCGCTCCCCTCAGCACCACACACGCGGCGGGGGCCGCCCGGGGCCGCCCTCCCCTCGCTGCTCCCTCCACCCCCGGGGCCGGGAGCCCCTCGCAGCCCCTCCCCGCTGCTCCCGCTCCCTGACGAGCTCCCGGTCCCGGCCCCCTCAGCCGCCCCCACCCCAACGGCCGCGGCGCGAGCCCAACGGCCGCGGGGCGCCCCGCGCGACGGCGGCGCTGAGGGACCCCGGCAGGGAGCCGGCGGCGCATGCGCGACAGCACCGTGAAGGCTCGCAGGGGCTCGCCGCGCCGGGACTACAGCTCCCGGCAGGCCTCGCGCCGCCCGCAGGGCATGCTGGGAGATGTAGTTTGGGGCCGTCCCTGCGCAGGTCTGAGGGGGGAGCCCCGATGGGGCACAGCGACTGCAAGGTGACGAGGCCCGGGCTGCCACGGCACGCTGGACACAAGGGAGCTGCAAACACTTTTATTCTAAATAGAAAATAAACTTCTTGGCAGATAACGCACAAAATAAGTTGTTTCCGAGGCATTTCAGTCACACAAGCAGCGCTTTTAGCAATCAAACTGGCACTGGCTCTGTGACTTCCTTCACGTGAGCACAGCGTTAACAAATTCTGCGTTTCACACACATAAAACAGCTCAAACCTCACGCTGCACACGCATTCAGGATAACAGGCCGTGCTGCTACACAGCCCCTTCAACAGAGACACAACAGCTCCTTGCCTGCCAACATGTGAGTGGTTTAGTCACGCTAACGGTACAACACACCAATAAATTAGGCAAGTAACAAAATAAATTTCTCTAGAGTTGAACACCAGCTGCCTGAACCAACAGGGAGGAGGGCGCGCTCTGCGTGGACGGCTCGTGCCGCAGGCGCCGCCGCTTTCCGGGCGAAGTCACTTCACGATCTTGAAGTCGGCGTGCTCCAGGGCGGCGATCGGCTTCTCGTTGCTGAACTCGGCGTGGCTGATGCGGGACTGGGGGCTCCCCGTCTTCCGCAGCCACTCCTGCAGCTCCCGCACGCGCTCGGCCGGGCCCTGCACCTGCCCCTGCACGGTGCCATGGCTGGTGTTCTGCACCCAGCCCACCAGCCCCAGCCGCTTGGCCTCGCCCTGGGGAGACAACGCAGAGCGAGATGAGCTGGTGCTGATCCTGGAGGGCTCTGCAGCCCCACACCGCCTCCATACCGCTCCCCGCCGCCCCCACAGCGCCCATCCCGCCCCTAACGCCCCCGAGGGCCGCTCCCTCGGCCCCCCCGCCCCGCACCTGCGTGTACTTTCTGAAGAAGACGCCCTGCACCCTGCCGGACACCTCGTAGTCCACCGACAGCAGCCCCTCGCCGCCCGACATGGCTGCGGCCGCCTCCCCGCCCCGAGACCATAGAGACGCGGTCCTCCAGCGGGCAGAGCGGCCCCGCGCGCGCCGTCTCCAGGCAACGGCCGCCAACAGCGGGCGGCGGGGCCGGGCCTGGGCCCGCTCCCGTCACGGCCCCGCCGCCGCCGCCGCCTCCTCCTCAGGGGGGCTCGGGACGGGAGCCCCCGGCCCCGGGGCGCCGCATGGCCGAGCTGCAGCTGGCACCGGGCGGCCGGCAGCGGGGCTGCTCCTCCTCGGCGGGGCTGCAGGGAGGGCGGGCGGGCGGCCAGGCCCAGACCCAGACCCAGGCCCGGGCCCTGCCCTCCAAGCCCGCGGCCCGGCGGAGGGAAGGCGTGGACCGCTCCTACCCGCTGCAGCCCCTCCGCTCCCACGGCGCTGCCTCAGGGGACGCGGGGCAGCTGCCAGGCGGGAGGGCTGGCTCGGAGGGTGAAGGGAAGGAGCCGGCCGGGAGGGCTCTGCCGGCTGCTGGGCTGCCTGCTTGGGCCGCAGAGCCTAAGCTGGCGGGCTCCCGGCTGTGCAGGAGGGAGCTGGCCTTCATCCTGAGGCTGGAGGCGGACGGACAGAGCCTGGAGGAGGAGATCCGAAAGAAGGAGGCCCTCCTCAGGGAGAAGCTGCGGAGGACGAAAGAGGAGCTCAGGAGGATCCAAAGGGAGAAGGAGCTCGTGGAGGCGGAGGAGAGAAGAGCCAGAGACGTGGAGAGGACACACGTGTGGAAGGCTCTGAGGCACCCCGAAGAGAAAACCGTGCAAGTCACAGGCAGGACGGGGGATGGGGACTGTGTTAGGGTGCACTCTGCAGAGGTCACTGTCCCCAGGCCCAGCACCGTGCTCCATCCCCAAGAGCTGGCGATGGGGAAGCTGAAGAAGGAACGATTGGTGGCCAGCAACAACAAAATTCGAGACCGCGTACCCGTGGAGGGTTTAGCCTCCTTTTCAGAGCCGGCCTCAAAGCACAGCCCTTCTCCCTCCGCCCTCCTAGACCACGATTACAGTGAGCACCTGCCTGCAGAGGTGCTGTACGTGCAGGCTGCCAGCGCTGCGGAGCCAGGGGAGCTTGGGCAATGCAGCTTCTGCGGACGCAAGTTCCTCTGCAGCAGGCTCAAAAAGCACACGAGTATCTGCAGCAAGAGCCAAGGCTCCAAGAGGAAGGTGTTTGACTCCAGCAAGGCCAGAGCTAGGGGCACGGAGCTGGAGGAGTATCAGCAGTGGAAGAGCTCAGAGAGGCCTCAGGTAACGTGCGGTCCCTTTGCCTCCCTCAGCCCACACGTTCTGCTCACGTTCCTCCTGCCCTGAGAACTAGTGACAGGGACGGGGGCATCTCCACGTGTACACAGGGCTGGGGCACACAGCGCAGCTATTGCCCCCGAAAGGCACTTGCCAGCTGGGTAGGTGATCGATTTAAAATCAAAGAGATGTTTTTTTTGGGGATCAGTCCCAGCTGGCTTGTCTCTGTAATGTGTCTTGGGTGCGCTCCAGGAGACTCGCTCCTTGCTGTAGTCAGGATGCTCGTGTCAGGGCAGAGTGGGTCTGTGATGCTGGGGGGGCTGCAGGGAGCAGACTGAAAAAATGGGCAATGAAATGGGCTGATGAAATGAGGGCAGTGGAAACGCGCAGCTCGATTCCTGCAGAGCAGCTACGGCATCTCTCTGCATTCCTTTGGCCCTGCTGCTGAGTTCTCTGGTTCTGAGAGGGAGGCTGAGAGCGGAGGCTGACAGCCCCGGCAGCTCTGACTGCGTTTCCCTTCTGCAGAATAAGCCCCCCAGGAGGAACAACTGGCGGCAGAAGCACGAGATCTTCATCCAGACCCTGCGCCAGGCCCGGCAGGTGCAGCAGGTGCTCTCCAAGGGCGGGAAGGTGTCCGACCTGCCGCCGCTGCCCCCCATTGAAAATCCAGACTACGTCGCCTGCCCCTACTGCAGACGCCGCTTTGCGCCCCAGGTGGCCGAGAGACACGTTCCCAAATGCAAAAGCATCAAGAGCAGGCCCCCGTCCCCGCCGCAGAGGAGACGCTGCTGAGGCAGCAGCCGGCTGTGCCTGCAGCTCCCTGCATTTCCCTTGTTCCCAGCAGTGAGCTGTTATTTACAGCGAGCAAACGGCTCAGGACATATAAGCAGAATATTAAATTTTCTGTGCTTTGACCTGTGCTGGGTTGTGCCACTTGTGGTGCCCACTGAGGGCCTGCGCCCCCCATCCAGCGATCTCAGCAAGAAGCCAGTGTAGGTGCAAGGATGTCACTGCAGAGACAGGGTGCTGCTACCAGCTAGCCCAGGACAGCAACGAAGAGCAAACCAGCCATCAGAGAGGGTCTGTTCTTCACATTTTCTTTTTATGTAGGCTACAGAGGTTTGTTTTTTTTTTTCTTATTTGAAAATAGGGGTGACTGACATGGAAATAGCTGCTCTCCTTTAGCTCAGCAGTGTCTGCACACTGTGTTATTTTCCTTCCACAACAGCAAGGAGTGCAGTGGATGAGACAAACAGCCGGGCCAAAGAGCGCATCTGCCTTTCATTTCAGCGCTCCGTAGGTGCAGCTAATCGCCCCGAGCGTGCCAACAGTGACAGGGGTTCTGGCTGCCACGCTGTTTCTATTGCAATTACCTACCAGAGACAGGGGTGTGAGGAGTTGCTTATTTTTGGCCACGGAACACACCCTACATTCAATACTAGCCGCTATTTAGACAGGGCCTTTGGAGGAGTCCTGCTGAGGGAGGAGAGGGGGCTGTGTGAGCAGTGAACTTTGAAAGCAGCCCCTAGGCTGCTGCATTTTACCCTCTTTGTGTTAGACAACAGGAGCCAGAGCTGCTTGTTGGCCATTTCTCGTGCTCTGTCCGAGTTGTTGCAGCCCTGGGCTGTTGCACAATGAAAGCTGTGGAGCTGGGCTTACTGCATTCTTGTTCTGCTCAAGCCCAAGAATTTCATATAGATTTTTATTTTATTCAGACTTTTATTTCTGAAACATTAGTGCCAATCCTGGGACTATTTCTTAGCACACCACCCCTATAGGCAGATCGATGACATTATTTGAACCCGGACCGCTGGGGGAAGGGGCACCATTAAATGCTTCCTCAGCACCTGAACCTCAGGCTCAGAGGGTCATGGGGGTAGAAAAGCCAGCAGGAGCAGGCGCTTACTGCCCGAGCCTGGGTGCTGATTCACGTGCACAGGGCAGCAGCGGTGCTCAGAGCTGGCCAGGCCCTTCAGGCCGCAGAACAATCATCCCTAAGTGCTTGCTTACCCCGTACAATAACGGGCTCAGAAAGGGCAGAAGAAACAAAGAATAGCGCCACACGAGATCAAAAATAGATGATGAATAAGCTTAGGCTAGAAGTTGGGTTTCCAACCAGGAGAGGAGTGAGGTCATGGAAAATCCTTCCAACTAGATTGGAGCAAGGGTGAGGAACCTGCATTGTTTCACGGGACTTCGGGAAGATCGTGGAAGGGACCACGCTGCACGAGCCAGAAAAGAAGAACTGTGATAGGGAGCATTTGTGCCTCCCTGGGCTTGTGGCAAGAAGTACAACTAGCAGATCAGCCACAGCTCCACGCCTCAGTGCATCACTTTCAGAAGCTGAGAAGGAATTTCCTTTTCACAGCCACCTCCACGCCATTCCTACCACGGCTTCTGATTGTCTTCCATCCAAAACGTTTAACAGCAGCTACAGCTAAAAATACAGTAAAATAAAACAACCACGCAGTACACCAAAGACTTTCACATCAGAACACTTGTTAGCTGGTGCACTAACGTTCAGGGCTAAGCCAACAATTAAATACCAAAAAGATGGAGATGTCCTGCAGGCCGAGGCAGCAGGGACCTCCAGCATGCAGGGCTTTCTCCTTTCCTCAAGTCATCTGCTCATTTTTGCCATGGTTGTTGCAATAGTAGGGAATTTGGACAAAAATTTGCCCCTTCTCTTGCTTTCTTCTTGAGGTGCAGGATAGTTCCTGATGGGTTTGGGTTTATGCTGAAGGTCTTAGTTTGTCACACACTATTAAAGGGTCTTTTGGGGGGAGATAGATGTCCTATAGACCCCCGTAGAGAAGCATCTGCTCTAAGCTGGCAATGGTTGCTGCCCATTTCTAAGTCAGTTATTTTTCCAGCTTCTGATTTTTGGACTAGTTCTAATATTAGACTAGTTCTGTTGTGTAAAAAGTTGTTTTAAATGGTCACAGAGTGCTTTTTGTTCTCAAAGTAAGAATGCCTACTTTGTATGAGAAAGTTGCAACAGGAAGCAAACAAAGAAGAAAAAAAAAAAATCCAGCAGCTCCTTTTGCAAGTCCCTCAGTAATGCAGTGCCAGCTCACAGGAGTCAAAAAAAAAAAAAAAAAAAAAAGCTAAAAAGCAACCAGACTGAACTGGATTAGTGAAAAGCTGAACACGAGGAAACACTCCAGCCTGCCGTGGGTGGACCAGATTCCTGAAAGAAGTTGGAGTGCTTCTGCCCTATAGATATGTGGGCAGAGATCCCAATCCCGTGGCACACCCTAGAAAAACACGAAGGTCCCAGAAAGGGTCAGTGCTGCACTGTCAGCCAGGTATGGATCAGAACGTACAAACCCTGAGAGGAGGGACAGAAAACAAGGGAGAAGAAGTCACTGTATCCAAACTGATCAGAAAAGCAAGACCAATGCCTTAATTGCAAACCTCATTGACGCAGGGTAAGACAGGATAGCAAGAGGTGGCAAGGAAAGAGGCAGGAAAGGGAAAAACTGAAAGATTTATGCCTACATCCATGAATTAATGAAAAATGTAACTGAATTAAGGAGTAGTTAAGAAATTCAGTACCACTACCTGTCCTGTACTACCGACTCCATTTCCCTTGCACTGTTTTTTGACTGTTCAGTGGATTTTAAAGTCGACAGAATGCAAATGGTCATTGAGGTAGGTACAAACATGGCTTCGGATACTGTTAAAATAAATCCAGCTGTTGCAGGCTTCCCTTAAGTGACAGCTAATGCTGGGGTTGAAACTGTAGATTAAATCAGATACCACTCAGGATATTTCATTCAAGCTGGCTCAGTTTCCTCTTCTGCTGCTGTACAATCCCTCTCCGAGACGTGCTGCATTTTCACTTTCTGATCCTCTCCAGTGCCCAAGTTTCCAAAGCAGCTCTGCCTCTCAATTTACTAAAAACCCTCTCATGGCATTTCGCAATTTACTAAAAACCCTGCTAAAAAGTTAGAGCCAGCCATTAATCACAGCGTGCAGTTCGCTGAGCAGGTGCCAGGCAGGCTCTCACCTTCACAGACTGTAATGCTCAGGAGAAGCTGTTCAAGAGAAACAGGTGCTTCTTCCCTGTCAGCCTCTCTTCCTGTTACTCATTTCCCACTTGGCACGGAGACTGCTGAGAAACCACACACAAAGGCCCCCTGACGTCACTAGGAGGAGATGCAGCAGTCAAAGAAAAGAGCCGGTTTTGTTGTTGTTTTGTTTCGAAGGGACACAGAACCCGACATTTTTTCCCATAGCAAAGAACCTGCAAGCCCCTTAGCACTCTAAGAAAAACAAAAACAAAAAACAGACAATGCCTTGAATCCATCTGATCATATAGGAACATTTCCCCTTCCCCCTCTGAAAAAAAAGTCAGAAGATGGAAGAATGAGTTTAAACATTTATTTAAACAGAAACTCCAAACCACTCCACCCTTTAACCTTTCAAAAAAAGACAACGACAAACTAGTTTTCAGCCAGAGTGTCAGAGCAGGCATAAGTTGTGTTCCACTATAACAACTCGGCAGCAATACTAGCAGGAGACCGACACGTACGGAGCTAGCACTGCAAGAAGGGGAGAAGTCAAAGGGGTTGGAAACTGCTCAAAGGCACTTCTGCCCACTTGCCCTTCCGTTTTCAGCCCAAGACAAAGGTGCTGGCTTTAAACTGCTTTTTTTTTTGGTTGCGTAGCTGGCTGGTGTGAAATCTGTGGTCTGTAACAGGCACGACCTGGATAGCGTGAACCCTCTAAGGCACATATGAGATTGCGGAGGCCAGGGCAGCCTCTGTCGGGTGCCCTGCTCCTCCACCAGATCCAAGGGGAATCCAGTCTGTGCACCTAGCTTCCCACCTGCAGAGCATTGAGAAATGAGGATAGCAGTGCACGGCAGGAGAGCGACTCCCATCTGTTTGCTGGACACGGCTCAGCCTCGGCTCTCGGCTCCCTCCAAGGCACGGCCGCAGCGTGCCCAACCCCGGCGCTTCCACACGCGACAGCCGCCCTCAAGCTGGGCCCCTCACCTGAGAACCGGCTCCGGCGCACGCGAGGAGGGAAGAGGGCAGGGTCCCGAGGGCAACCGAGCACCGCGGCCACGGCAGGCACCTCGCCACCTCCCAGCAGGGCTTTCCTGCCGCTGCCACCCCGCTGCAGGGGCACACCACTACTGCCCGTGCCCCGGACACTGCACTGTAGAGACCGCACTTGGTTGAGCTCCGAGATTCTAGCAAGAGGCACCGGGGAGGTATTTAAGGAGCGTAGGTTACAAGCAGAACGCTTCGGCATCCACCTCTAGAGAGAGAGGGGGCACGCTGGCTCCCAGAGGACAGTCTCTCGAAGGAGGCCGTCTAGGAGAGGTGACGGGATAACCAACTCCAACTGACCTAAGGCAATTCTAGCGACGTGCCATCGATGGGGACGGTGTAAGTCTAACGAAATCATAACCCCGCTCTCACTGCAAAGGTGAGAGGGACTCAGGATTCCTTAGAGGCTTCGCATAAGGCAGGGGGAGGCTAGCTGCTCCCAGGAAACCTACCGATCCCAAGAGCTTAGCTCAAAATCAGCTTGCTAAAAAATTTACGGGAAATAAAAATGTACTTCATTCTCTAATGGGAAATGAGGAAATCCTGAGCATCAGACCGTGCCTCTTCCCATCGCCAATTGCCTTGGGAAAGCCTCTCGCTTCTAGAAAGAAGGTGAATTCCAGACAGGGACATGATCATTCATGGTCATGGAGGAAGGCTGCATCCTGTGACCACGGCATTAATGACCTATTCTGGGTAGGAAAACGCATTCCAGCTTCATCAAAACATCGAGCGGAAAAATACCGATTCTTCCCACACCCACATCGGGGGCTGAGCGGAACAGAAGCCAAGCAGGGAGCAGCTACAGGCTTACGCCAAGAACCCAGCAGCTCTGGCACCCAAACCAAGCTGACAGCTGGAGCAAGAAACGTGTCGCTTAGTCTGAGGACCAGACGCTCGTCATCTGGTCGGGAAGCAGGTGGTCTGGAGCCGAGCACCAGCGATCCCGTCTCCTCAGTCCCTGCTGCAGCTCTGGGAAATTGCACCCAACTCGCTCATCGCTGCCTGGAAGTTGGAAAGCTCTAGGCACCCAGAATAAGGCCCTTAAACTCCGTCTGTGCAGGCCGCCGGACGCAGCCGCGTGGCCAGAAGCTGCGCCTCGACGCCCGGGACACGCTGTCTGCCGTTATCTCCCTCGCAGCAAGATCCCCACCGCCTCCACAAGGAGATGTTCTCTGCTCCCTCTGTGCCGGAGCAGAGGGGAGCCGCCTCGCCCTACTGCCTGGCAGGGAGAGGATCCTAGCCCCTCGCGCCCTAAAGGTGGCGAGCGTTAGGGTTCAGCCAGCGTCAGTCCGAAACGCGCCTCCTCCTCTCACCTAGAGGTGCAGTGATGAGCACTGGGGTCCCAAAGGCAGCTCCCAGGAAGCGGTGAAACAATGAAAAGGGCCACAAGCTGCTACCGGAGCCGTAACGGGGCCGTTCTGCCTCACGTGCAGAGTTAACAGGTAAGGTACAAGAGGAGCTGCTGCCGCTTCAATCACCGAGCTGGCCTAGAGCTCAGGGGCCCTTCCCCTCTCAAACTCACTCCTAGTTCATATCAAACGTCCGTGGGTGCTGCTCTGGAGCCTCCGGCCTCGCTCCTTGTCTGCGAGTGACCTGAAGCCAGGAAAGCCGCTCTCTGCATTCGGTTAGTGTGCTGTGAAGTTAGATGGATCCCAGTGGGCTCAGGAGACTAGAGGCTGGAGCGGCACGAGTCCGTTCCCAGGAGACACCAGGAATCTGAATCCAGGTCAGGTTTCGGATCCACTTCCGGCTCCTCTTTGGCTGTCTGGGTTCCTTTGGAATGAACCTCCACCTGCCAAAACACACAGCAACTCTCTGCAGCTCTGGGACTGGCTGCAAAGAAGCTAGGAGCTGCACAAGGCACGACTGCTGCTCTCCACAGCCGTTTGTGACTCTCCACAACATTTGACTCCCTGTCCCTCCTCACCAGCAGAACTAAAGGGGAATCCCAAGTTCCTCAAGGACTGGGATGTCCTCACCAGAAACCAGCCTCTTGGCTTCGTTCCTGTCGTTACTACCAGAGCTGAATCAGCAGCTCAGCCAAGAATCAGGCACACTTCTCTCTACTCTTAAGAGCGGGATCTGTTCAGAGCTGCTTCCTTCTCCACAGTCTACACAGGACCCAGGATCGGGGTATCAAGTGCTGAGCCTGGATGTGCACCCAGGTGGGTCCTCACCTGCTGCATTCCCTCCGTCCCCCTGCAGAACCTCTGGAGCTGGGCACTCAGACGAAGGGTTTCCTGCTGCAGCTTCTTCTGGTCATCCAGGCACTGTAAGACCAGGCCCCGGAGATGCGCCACCTCTGCTTGCAGAGCGCTGCACATGCAGCCCGCGGCGGGGGGCACAGCCTTTCCTTCACTGCACGGCACGGCGGGGCTCAGGCAAGGAGGCTGCAGAGACAAGAAGGGAAGTCAGGCTGGGTTTGGGAGGGAGGGAACCTTTAGGCCACTTCTGTAAGCCACGAGAAGAAACCATGCAGAGGAAGTGTTACCCCAACTCAGTTTATGACTTCCCAAACTTCTAGCAGCCAGGTCAGCAAGCTACCAGTCACTATGTCTGCAGTACAAAGTGACATCCTTCTTCATCTGTCTGGGAAAGCTGGTCCTGTCCTCACCAAAATCCATCAGGTCCACCCCTCTCTCCCTAACCCTGGCATCTGCACCTCCTCTTGGGACAGAAAACCCCTGCAATAAGGTATTCTCACAGGTCTCACTGCAATTTCCTGTGTCAGTCCCTCTTCTATCTCACAGCAATTTCTGCTCTTCTCTTTCTTCAATCACATGAACTGCATTTTTCCAGAAGACTGATCCCGTTATTTGCAATTTAACCAAGCCCCAGCTTCATGTCCTAGATTCCCATGAATGAATCTTTGCAGCATTGTCTGTGTTTATCAACAACCTTCTTTTCCTCACCCAGATGAATTGGGCCAAGCCAAGAACCCTTCCCGGCTCTCCCCATAATTCAAACATCCCCATTTATGGTCCCAGCCGCTTATGGCTAAGCATTCACTGCGAAAGACCTGAACAACATTACCCAGTGCTCTGTTTTTGGCTTGTTGAACCCAGCAGGTTCCTCAGGGGCCACTTTGAGTCCTTGAAGTTCCTGGTAAGGGAGAGTCTCCTTCTCAGGCTCTGAAGATGCCATGCTCATAGGAAAAGGGCTGTCAGGCATCGGGATGAACTCCGCATTCTCCAGCTCCTGGACACACCAAAGCAGGACTGTTAGGTACGTTCCCCTTCTCGTTACTGGCCTAATCAAGCAGTGCACCAGTACCCTCTTGTGGTAAAAAAAGGAGCTAGGCCTAAAAAGCTCCCCACACAGCACAGGCCTGAGAATGTTTCTGCGCATGTCCTACAGGCACGGCACTTGCTCTTCTCCAGCCTCAAACCCCACTTCAGGGCATTCCTGAGATACCACATTACCTTCCGCAGCCAGCCAGGGCAGGAGCTGCTGTCACCACTGTTGCCTCCCTTGGCTTCTGTGGTGCTGATCCAGCCCCCCATGCCCCGGTCTGCTTCCATGGTTCCCCGAAAGCCTCCGCTGGGATCAGGGGTCTCAGCTTCACGTTCGTTTTCCTCTTCCTCTCCTCCTCCAGTTGTGCAGCTCTGAGTCACTAGCAAACAACAGTGACAACTTTACACTTGCCCACCCCTGCTATTCCTCCGGTGCCAAACCCAATCTGGAGCAGAGAAGATGCAGAAATGAGGGCTGTAAAGCCATAGTGGGAGCACGTGCTGGTGGCATCTCCCTCAGCAGCTGCTTATCTCCTAACACTCCCTGCAGGCCGCCCCAGGAAGGCTTGTGCACAGCAGTCTTTTGCAGCAGCATCTTGGCCCCAGCCCTCCCACAGGTCCAAGACACAGGACTGCATCTCCGCAGCAGCTGGCACAGAACCCCCTTCTCTTATCAGCTCCCCTCAGCAATTTGCTCTCAGCTTTTCCTTGTTAAATCAAAGATTCTCAGCTCCAAAGGCCTTGCTGCATCCATGTACTTCCTCCTCTGCTTCACTTCTCTCCTTCCCCCCAGCCTTGGGCCTTCCCCTCCAACGCAGAGCAGCAATTACATTTCTCTGAGCTCTTCTGTGAGGCCTTTCAAAGGCAGAGCAGCAGAACCAAGCTCACCACCAAACTACCTTAAAACGCAGCTCCCCAGGGCAGGTTACTCACCAGTACCGATGGACAGGCCGCTGCTGTTGGAGCGGATGGTTTTAGAGTTCAGCACCTTTTCTGCAGGGAGAACAAACAGCATTTCAGTTAGAGAGCCATAAAGAAAGCAAAGGAACTGCTGCAGACAGCACACAACAAAGGCGGTGTCATAAGACCTAGAGCTCCGAGCAGCTTGGCACATTTCCCCTAAGCCACCTGGCCTGTCCCCAGGCAGGTTTTAGAGTCTAGCCCCGGGCAAGCAACACGTCATCGTAACCAAGACATGCCAAATTTCATCCCAAACCTGCACTTACCAACCACGATGATGGTATGCCAGCCGCGGCACGACAGGTCTGGAACGTGATGCAAAGATCCAAATATTGGCCGAGGCCACGAGGTGCAGATATCCGAGCCATGCGCTCTCTCCGTCGGTGTCATCGCCAGACGCCCATTCCCGCCGTTACCCCAGGCGAAGATATGGTTGTCTGAGGAGAGAGAAATTCAGGAGACTCGATTCGCTTGCTCCCTGTCAGCCTGTAATCGTTACAGGGATCGCTGCCCCTCTGCTGTAACTGCTGCCCCGAAGCACTTGATCTACCAGCTCCGTTTTGCCGATGGGAGGACAAACCGGTAACAAATCTAAGAGGCAGCCTCCAAGCCAGCACTCTGCAGCCCAAGGGATAGGAAATGCTTGCTGCTGCACCAGGACAACGCAGAGCCGGGGCACAGACAGTCCCAGTCTAGGAAGATTTCTTTTTTTTTATTTCAGAGCAGTGCTGTGGAGGTAGTCCAGAAAATGCACAGTGGGAGCCCGTTAACCACCCTGCAGATCCAGTCCCAAAGACCCCACCGCAACCTGGTAAAGACCCACTCACCGTCGGTAGCAGCTATGGTGAATTCATCGCCGCATGAAACCCTGATCACCTGCTTGCCCCCCAGGGGGCCCGCCAGCAGGTTAATTCCCAGGTGCTTCTTATAGTCCCCAACACCAAGCTGTCCGCACTTGTTGGAGCCGAAGGTCAGCAGGCGGCCTCGCTCTGAGAGGAGGAACGAGGAGACAGTCACAGCGAGGGCCCGACGTGGAAGCAGCCATGCACGCAGAGAACTAGCAGCAACAGCCCACGACCACGAAGGTCTCTGCTGAGAAGCCAGCCAGGCCGGGAGGGAACAGTGCCAGCCGAGAGGGACGGCTTCAGCCTGGGAACACCGCCCCAGTTCCTTCTCCCTTTGCTCCCCTGTTCTGATGCTGAGGACTGGGACTCCTCGCAAACCTCTGACTGAGGTAGGCTTTGCCCAAGTGACACCAATCAAACGATTCCTCCACTATCCCAGAGGATAATGGATATCCCATAACTCTCCCCATATTTTTTTTTCTTAAAAGAAAAACAAAACAAAACAAAATAAATGGAAGGTTAATCCAGCAGCTGATGCTTCTGCTTCAGCTGAGGAACAGATATTCTCAGTTCCTAGAGCAGGCATGAGCCCAGCTACCAAGAGCATAACCTTCAGTGTCAAGGGGCTGAAAATCACAGCATTGATAGCGCTGCTTCACCAAGAGAAGCCAGGCTGCAAGGGGAAAGGTGATGTAAAGGAATCAGGCAACCAGTATTCATTCCTTAGTGCATGTGGCTCACCATCAATGGATGCTGTGTGCGTCTTGCCTGGAGAAATGGTTCGGATCTTGTAGAAGGAGAGCTGCTTGGCCAGGGTAAGCGAAGTAGCATAGGGCACCTCACAGTACGTCTGAGAACGGACAGAAGGGGGAGCACAGGGTGAAGGACCACGCATTCATCTGCTAAGACCTACTCAAGCAGGTCTTGGCAGACCACATTAACCACATTAAGTCCCAACACAGGTTTGGAAAACCTCATGAGTGACGTGGAATCTGTCCGAAGTTCCCCTGGAGCAGCTCACTACCTGTTTCACTACCTCGGATCTGACACAAGCCCACAGGGCAGCCAGGAAGCTGAGGAACGATTTGCCTCTCCCCCCAGTACCAGCACTCATTGTCTTTTACTGGAACTAACAAATTGGCACTAATCTAATGAACTGTCACAAGACCTTCATTTCCCTGTACGCTACTGACTGCTGGAAGCTGAAGTCGGGGTCCCAAATGCACTTACATCATGGTTAATTATCCCCGACGTGCACTGATTCAGGCCCAGCTTGTTGAACTCGTTGAGTCCGCACGCCAACACTTTGCCTGTCTGGGTGAGCAGGAAGGTCCCATCGCAGCCACAGTGAACGGACACAATGGTCAAAGTCTTTGGAACATCCACCTGTGCGGAAGAAACACATCCTGAGAAAAACAAAATGCCAATACCTACCACACAGAAGCCAGCATACAAAAAGCATACTGGGTTGGAAAGCTGCAGTTCCGCTGGCCTGAGCACTAACAGCTCCTAATTCTGTTGGTTTGAGGAAGCCTAAAAGCATCTTAAAGTATCTAGGATACTGAAGTGCTGGTAGCAGTGCAGAAATTCAAGGCATTCTTGACCTTGTGTGCAAGACACCTCCGAGCCAGCAGAGGAACCAGCAGTGTGCTGGACAGGCATCCCAGCCAGCAGGGGCCTATGAGCACCAGACCCAGGAGGCAAGGAGGGCTGGGGCTGTGCTGTGTGGGTACGACACTGCATGGCTGCAGATATTTGGCTACCAGGCACACCTTTCCTGCTTTCTGACCCTCAGAGGGTTAGCTTACCTCGATTATCTCTTGCACTGTGTTTCAAGAGGGTTTTTACTTTGAACTCATCTTATTGAACTCATATTGTGTGAAATTCAAAGACTCACAGTTGTCTGCAGTGCTGTGAGTTTCCTGTACAGACCTGCAGCACACAATTTAGTATTTCCTACTATGATTTCTAAAATACTAAGTTCAGCATTTCCAGTTTCAGCTTGGAGATGAGCCCTAAGTCATCATACTGGCTAGTTTGGAAGTAGCACATCCCTTTGCCATTATCTCTGGGGATAAATGAAGTGAAAATAAAACCCTTGCAAACTCTGTGATACCTCAAAAACAAACAAACAAAACAAAACAAAAACGCCTGAGCCTCAGGCAGCTAATATTTCCAAACAGCAACTAATCTGAAGTTATGTCCATGCAGATTTTGGGAAGGAGCAGTCTTAGGAGTTCTACCTTCTGAGGCGTGTAGTGATCTTCTTCTGAATCCAAGCCCAAGCGCCCTGCATCAGTGAAAACAGACCAGTTAGAAACGGCCTCAGAAGGTAACCCAGCCCTACGAAATGGTACGGTCTCTCCCTGGTTCTAAATCTCCCAACAGAACAAGGAACCTGCCCCCTGTACACACCACTGTCTGCCAATCATGACGGCAATCTAACCCTGCTCACAGAATGACTGCCCGACCCACAAGGAATTCCCATTAATTTGGGAATGAAAGTCCCACAGAAACAACATTCTTTGTCCCCCAGCACATCAGTCAGCCCTCACCAGGCCCAGCACGGCACACCTGCACCAAGCTGCCTGGAGCAGCGCCTTTAGGCCCCAGGGAAACAACTTACCGTACTCCCCGCAGCCCCACGTGTAAACCTCTCTGTTCCTGGTCAGCACCGCCACGTGGTTATCTCCACACGAGACCTGCTCCACGGGGTTGGTAAGGAAGAAGTCCAGCTGCAGGGGCTCAAGTACTTCAGAGCCGTGAGCCTTGTCAACGCCAATGCAACCGTAATAGTCTGAGCCAAAGGCATACACCTGGCCCTCATCTGCAGGAGGTAACAGAAGCTCAGTCAGCACACAGAGCTTGTATTAGGCTGTGCGTTAACCTCTTAGGACATGGTCAGAGCAACCTATTTTCTGTTATCACCCTCCTTTTTCGTGCAGAATAATGTCAGCAGGAAGGTACGGAGTCCTTTCTTGATGACAGTAAGATGGATGATCATGCGCTAGTTGTATCTTGGATACAACTCTTCTTTCTTCTTTTATGGGGCTTTCTCACCCACACAAACATGTGTACTATCTTGGATTGGGGCTCGTCTGCCTTTAATACAGTGTACGTGTGGAGCCAACATACACAGCGTTAAGAGCAAGGACTCCGCACGGCCACGAGGAGCTGTGCTCAACACCCATCTTCATCACCAAATAGGGGAAAAAAAACACACCCAGACTTCCTGGGAGTCAACATTTTCCCCTGAACATTCATCCATCTCCACTATTGCATCTGTGCTCTATAAAACTGAAGGGTGACACGTGGAACTTTCTCCTTTTCTCCTCATCTTACTGTGAAAGCCAACAAGGCCCAGCAGAGCGAAGCGAGGGGATGGCGGCCCCCTCCCAGCTCTCACCTGTGATGCACACTGTGAAATCATCTCCGCAGGACACCTGGCGGATGGCTTTTCCTTGAAGCTTCTCCACGTGCTTTGGCTGCCGGTAGGATGCTCTGTCTCCATGGCCCAGCTGCCCGTGCAGCTTGGTGCCCCCCTGCATATTCTGCAAGACAAAACCATCCACAGGTAAGCATCCACAGCTCCAGAGAAGGTGCTAATACTTACAACGCCTCCAAGGAACAACAGAAGACAGCAAAGAACAAGATAAAGTGTTAACTACCCCATGGAAGAGACTGCTAGCTATGTGGAACAACAGCAGGCAACATTTTAAACAGCAGCACAGGTTTTTAGGCAGTTGTGCGCTAATGACTGATGCGGTGTCAGGACAGCAGCTTTAAGCAGAGGTGAGGAATCCTATTCTCATCTGCCAGGCTACAGAGTCCACCTCCCTGCTGCAGGACTGCAATTCATCCTTCAGCTTTTTAATCTAAATTCTAATGGCTGCAGAGAAGCCTATAACATTAAACAAATGCCTTGAAAGTGGCCAGATCTACCAATCTGCAGAGGAAAAAAAAAATCAAAAAACTTTGAGTAGTGTTAAAGCTGAAACTAAAATATTAATAACCAGCTCAAAGTTTTCAGTGGTCATTCTTGTAGGAATATCCAGCAAGTGACATTAAATTGTTCTCTTCCTGTTTGGATCTCTTCCTTCTCCTATCCATGTACTAGAATTTTCTGGTCTGTCTTAACATATTCTGTATCATCAGTGCAAAAGCCTGCGTAAACCTGGAGATGCAGAATACCTCCATGTCACTGACCATCTCAGTCCAAGAATTTGGTTGTTTTAAAGGCATTAGATGCCACCACGTCTTTGTTCACTTAAAGCTACTGCAGAATTTCCACTCATAATAAGAAGCAGAGATGTTTACTACGAGACAGCTCTGGTTTCATCCACAAGCTGCTTCGCAGGTGACATCTGTACTACAGTGAAAGCACCCATCCCAACCCTCCTGGTCTTCCAAAACATTCCTCAAAAATATATGAGTCAACAGAGTATCACAAATCCTCCACTGCATTTCTAGTAGTCAGGAAGGTGAAGAAGAGATGTCTGACTCTGTTTGGGCGTACAGGCCCACCACCAACAATCCCCAAGTGCACAAACAACCTCCAACACACCTCCTGGCATGTTGGAAAATTTCACCCCAAACCACATTTGTCTTGGGAGACCAGATGGCCTCCAGCAGTGCCCGCTGCAATCACATTTCTCTCTTTCTGTGCTGCTCATCCATCTGATCCTAACAAGCTCACGACGGATGAGCAGTGGATCAGGACCCTCCCCCCACCCACTGCCCCCTTCCTGCAGTTTCTCTCACTTACCACCCAGGTGTAGAGCTCCTTCTCCACCGTCACCACAGCAAAATGAGTGTTACCAGCACACACCTGGCGTGCGCTGCAGCCACTTTTGATGGCATCCAGCTTCTGGGGGGTGGACTTCCCGCCCCCCCAAACATACACCTCACTAGTGCGCGAAGTCACCACTGCGATGGGAGCCTCGTTCATGGTGCTCGACCTGCACAAGGACCCCCCCCACAAAACACACGCTTTTAGTAATTTTGAGATCACTGTCATTACACAGTTTCCTACTGCTCTCTCCCAATTTCCAAAAGCCCAAGCTGCAGCCCTTAGCAACTGTTCATGGTTTGTACTTCCACAAAACGCTCTGTTACGGCTTTGAGGCCTCAACTGTTATAGACAGGCTCAGGATCAGATATGGCTCAGAGCAGAAGAGAAAATAGGCTCCGGTGAGCATTAAAGGAAGCCTACAATCCAACTGAGGGCATAAAAAGAAGCAAACACCCGGGCTTTCAGTGAGTGGCCATGGACTTGTTCTCAATTCTGAAAAAAATAGTCACGAAATTTTGCTCAAAAACCAGCAACATCCAAAAGCTGATAATTTCCCTCTATCTCCTCTTTAAATTACAGGCATTCCATCTGAGGGAAAAATGTAACTCTTCAATGCAGACAGGAATCAATTCACAAACAGATTGCAAAATGGAAGTTGTAATCAAAGTAAACAGCTTGTGAGCAACTCGCCAACTGGAACAACCTCACCTAAAGTGCTCAGATAGAATTTGACCTTTTTTTCCTGATAAATTTGGAAGCACTATCTGATAATTCAAGAGAGGTAGGTCACATGTATGCAGCTTTACATGTCACAGAAACTATCTGCTTCATGGAGCAACCCCGCTTACAGTCTTGTTGGGGGCTGGACAGAACCTCTGCACACATCCAGTTCTATAAAAGATATCCATGTTTATTTCATAGTCAACAAATAGGTAGCTCGATTTCTCCTGCTCAAGGAAATCTGCCTGAAAGCAGGGATTTACGTTACAGCCTCAGATATGTGCGCTGTGACGTCTACATCCGCAGCAAGACAGATTACAGCTGTGAGGACCTGCTGAGGTAAGGGGCCAGCCATACACAGATGCAAGACATAAAAGGCAAAGTAAAATGTGGGACAACAACCACGTAACAAATTTGTCAAATTCCTAGCGTTTAGGGATCTTGTAAACAACACCATCCCATTAAGGTTGTCACAGACTAACACTCAGCAAAGTTCCTCTCCGGGGAGCTGTTCTATCCCAACTTCCTTTCAAACATATGCCCAAATAATTACCTCGGTCGCTTATTTGGCCCATTAAGCAGTGTGACTTTCTCTTCCATCTCCCTGCCAAAGGACAAAAAACATTTTAGGAAACAGCAACACATCTCCCAAAGCAATTTACTGATGAGCAGCATGCACAGACTGCTTTCCTTTCCTATAAAATGCTGCTCCCTCTTGGAGGAAACGTGGCAGCTTATTACCAGCTCCTAGCAATACACAAAGTAGGGCAGAAGTAATGTGCCATAAAGCTAACAAACTTCCAGGAGTGCAGAGGACAAACTAGATAATTACCAGGACTTGGCCAAC
The DNA here is from genome assembly GCF_965140915.1 of Aythya marila. Classification (NCBI taxonomy): domain Eukaryota; kingdom Metazoa; phylum Chordata; class Aves; order Anseriformes; family Anatidae; genus Aythya; species Aythya marila. The sequence continues at coordinate 25,726,022 of NC_139046.1, forward strand.
CAATACTTGTATTGCAATAGAATTATCTTAAAAGGCTACATATTACCAGGATTTGGGATTTATGTTTATATAGTGCTTCCAGCAAGACAAAACTCAAGCTTTGGTGACCACCAAGTAGCAATTTCAGCATAAAGGATTAAGCCTACTGCCCTCCAGGCAACCAAAGTGGGATTCAAACAGTCCAAAATTCTGTTCCACCTTTCATAAAAAGACAGTGCAGGCAGGCTGGTTGTCAAACGAAGCTACAGTGGACCACTTTCAATGCAATTCCCTCAGGAAAAAGGAGGCACAGGAAAAAAGTGGAAGTGTCTACACTGTATGAGACATATTATGAAAGGCCTTTTTCAATGACCAGGTGAGGATCTAAGTCTAAAGCTCCATTCAGAGACTCGAAGAACAAGAACCAGCATTCCTGAAAGGACTGTCAGAATGGGATGGCTCAAGGTTCCCAGTACAACAGCTTCTGAGACAAGAGGTGCAGAGATCTCTCATGTACCAACAAGACAAGGATTGATCAGGAAACAAGACAACAGAATTGCCCTTCTCTCCTAAAGAAGGTGAAATGTACTTCAACAACTGCCTTGCATCAGGCCAAATTAACTCGTGGACTTTGCTTCAAAATTGTAAATGCTACTTTTTTGCCACCGGGCCTGTCCAGGTTTCAGGCAACACCATCCATCCCATTACCTCCTCCGTTTGCTGAGGATGGGCTGTTCCAGCAGTTCATCTGCAGTAGGTCTTTTCTCTGGATCCTGAAAGAGGTGAGCAACAAGTCATTCTCTAGGGAATGCTCATCACCTACAGTGATGACTGAACCTTGGTCCGAGGTTGCAGGGACCTTCTACCCTCACTCCCCTCAGAAGGGAAAGGAATTAATCAGATATTCGGAATGAATAGGGATAAATGCCAGGGATGTACAGTACAGACTTCCCCACTCTGAAGGTATCCATACTAGGTTTGCTTCCAAAAAATTAATTTTCTACAGAAACCCAGAGTTACGGTCAGAAAGCCAGAACCTTAAGTGGCAGTACTGGGATGATGCTCTCATCTCCACAACACTGCGTGAGAAAATAATTGCTTCTGCCAGCCTGTACAGTAATTGTAACCAGAGCAAACCCAGCATCCCTCCAGAGCCTGCAGGGCTGAAAGGCAGCTTGAGATGATGCTCTTAGACAGCCGGAGGAAGCCCAGCCTTAGTGAAGCCTCAGGCCTCAAAGAAATTATCCTGTACCAACAGCCCTCGTGCTGAAACAGGCACATCATTCCCCTTCGACCCTGAACTCAGGAAGCTGGGCAGGGGGGTCTGAAAATTAAGAAGTATTTCACCAACCTGGTCAAGGCAGGAATGCACCATCTGGATTAGCTCCCGAGAGTAGACAGTGGAATCAACCTCCATGGCGCGATTCCCCTGTACAATCTTCACGCAAAGGTTCAGGGGATTCTAGGCAAACAACAACAAAAACAAACAAACAAAAAAAAACAAACAACAACAAAAAAATAGAAACCATCAGTTCTCTGATCAGAACATATCCCTCTTCTTCCCTGCCTATGAGGTTCTCCAGAATCCTAATAGTTCCTGCAGGAACGGTACCCCTGATAACCAGAACTTGGTGGCAACATGCACTTTTTCACCAAATCCCCTGCCAGTGGAGGGAGGACAGATTCCCCCCTGCATGCAAGCTCCTACAGAGCATGTTGCCATTAAAACACCACACAGCAGCACAGTCACTGTGCGCTCAGTAGCTGTGATGAGAGGAAGTCAGGAAATGATGTATTTTCACATGACTAAGAGTTACAGAATCCTACACTGTGTCAGCCTGCAGCTTTTCCCACCTGATGCCACAAGCAGGCAAATCACATATTCCAGCCAGCAATGCTCCCTTTTACTGCTTCCCTGCCAGCCTGACCACTCTTCTCTTGCACCCAAACTTTGGGAAAGGGAAACAGGACAAATTCCTATGAAACTCGAAGGCAGCAAGTTTTCCCTACAGAATGTTGCACAGAAAATTCATAGCTAGTAATGCTTGGGGAAAAAAAAGAAAAACAAACAAACAAACAAAAAAAAAACGAACAAACAACCAGCCCTACACAATCACAAACTTCCCCCTTGTGGAGAAAAGGATGTTTCACTCGCAACCAGGAGGCAAATGAGCACAGTTTACAATCTGCATCTGGTAAACCCAGAGCTGCAGACAAGGAGGGGTTTGGCAGATGCCACAGAGGCACCTGGAGTCTAGGGTAGGGGAAATCTTGCAGACAATCTCTGGCTGTTGTTGGCAATCCCAAACCACTGTTTTCTTAATCAGCAGATTGGAACAACGAAAGAAAACAAGTGTATAACACAGGGTGATAAAAACAAGGTTATTCAGTCCATCCTGGTTTGCAGACTTACAGTAGCATCAAAGGTCCTCTTCAAAGTAAGAAGCTCAAAGATGACACAGCCCACAGCCCAGATATCTGATTTGAAGTTGTATTTCACACCCTGGCAGAGTTCTGGGGACATGTAGTAAGGAGTTCCCACCAGCTAGAAAAAAAAAAAAAAAAAAAATCTGAAAATCATAAACAATCCAGCATTTTTCAGTTCTGAAGCTCTGCATCCATCCTCTTCACACAGGCCCACAAGCATCAGGGCTCAGCACAGCCCCGACACGCAGCACTAGTGACACAGGTGACTCACCCCACCATGTGCTGGAGGGATGGGAACAACAACCACGTTTCTTCCCTTCTCACCCACAACCCTGGGCCTGCGTTTCTTAGAAGCTCCTAGACACTACTGCTCAGATTCTGATGTGGCACATACTTCTCAGAAGAGCAGCAGTCATGACAACACAGCAAGGACTTGTCCCTCTCTTACATATGGAGGCAATTCGAGGTATTTAGAGGCAGGCAGAGATTCCTGTACTGACCAGACACGCAGAAACCCTGATGAGAGGTTGATGGAAAAGGGATCTAGCAAAGATGCCAGCCCATGCCTATGGAGCCAGTCTGATCACAAAGCACTGCTGGGACAAAGACGACTGTCTTTGACCAAAGTTACTTTGGGGTCAGTATGTAGAAAGCTGGCTTGGGTCCTACCTGAAAGATTTTTGTTTCAGAAGTGGGCTTTCCTGAACAATTGCTTTAAGTAAATCCAAAAATGCCCCAAATCCAAAACCCCAGCACTTAAATAGAGAAGCCCTTCCAGCTACAACAGAAATAGTGGCAGAGCTCAAAGTCACAATGAGGAGACACAGAAAGAGCACGACAAAAGGTGTAAAAATGAAGCTGCCGTGAACAGAGCTCATTTCCTAGCAAGCAAGCAGACAGTGAAATAAAGTGAAAAAGACAGAATTTAAGAGAGGAGGAAATATTTATAGCTGCCCTCTTCAACTCTCTGAGCAAAGCTCCAAGGATTACAAAGGCTGTGTCTTTCATTAGCCTCTAATAGTACACCTGAAACCTAACAGGCACATTCTGAATCTGTCGCCTACCTTCCATTTCCTTTGATGCAGCATGACAGCTACAGAGCTGCACGAGTCCTAACCACAGGAAGGGTTAGAACCTCAGCTAGCTGGAATATCCTAGGGAGAACTAGGACACTGCACCTACACTGCCCTGTGCTTAAAAAAATGTGCAAGACATTTTTCTGTATCTTCCCTGGTAACTGGGAGAAACGGGGGATAAAGAAATGAGCAGTCAGTAAGCAACATGTATGTGTTTCACAAAAACATAAAGGTGTAAATATTTTACAAAATCATGATTTGAATGTTACAATTACAAACTTCATCATGAAAAACAGTAATAACAACTGGTTTGCACTCATTTTGCAACACACAATTTCCTGACTGCCATTGGCTATTACACCACAAAGTGCAGAGCTAGCCTACAGCACCAACAACAGATACAGGAAGAAAGGGGGTTGAAAGTATTTACTTCAAAATCTTTCAGTAGTGAAGAAGGAGGGGGGAAAAAAGCTCATAGGTGTACATAAACATATATAACATAGGCAAAAAAAAACAACAGGTAATTTATAACACAGCTGGCGGTTCCTCTGAGAGCCAGAAAGCCGTGAAAAATGTGATGAAACACAAATGGTTTTGCTATAGCCCAGCTTAGGAAGTGCTTTATGCAGTAGCCCCAAGTTCCATTTACTGTCCAACTGCACAATAACGTTCATATTCTGGAAGGAAGTTGGCAAGTGTTTAACTGCACATCCTAACAGAACACCAATAACTTGCGTTAAGTCCAATTATAAGGCCTGGTAAAGGGAAATGCAAGCTGGCTTGCATCCTAAACTGTAATAAAAGCCTTTAGCAGATAGAAATTCCAGACAATGCCTTCCTTTCCAAGCCCAGTGCTCAACCACAGAAATTAATGGAGCTGAGAAATCTAAGCAGAGCCTTTCAGGTGCCTGCAATACAGCTTATCCTGTTTCATAACTCTGGCTGTGAAACTGCTTTCTGGAAGGGTCTGGAAATAAGCCAAACTTGACAGCCTTCTGCTAGAATTAATCTCCTGTGCAAGCTTTGTCCCCCTCCTCCTCCCCAACAAGAGCATTACTAATAACCTATACTAACTATCTTCTTACCATAAGAAGCACACGTGCCTCTCTTGCTTCTCCGTAATTCAGTTCAGAGTCTACATATCAAAGAGATAGGAGGCACGGTGCAATCTCAGACAAACACAGCCGAGCAATCTCAGACCTAACTGAGGCAAAAATACCCGTTAGCACAGCAGAATGACCAGGTTGACTTAACTTGCTACAATGGGCTTAATGAGCACTGAGGGAGTTTATTGATGTGACTATGCTGCTGTCTGTGTGCCCTCCGATACCAACACCTTCATCTTACATAGATTCACCTTTGGAACTCCCGTACTAGGTACCAGGGAAAGAACAGCGCTCTCTAACCTAGCTGTGCTGGCTCTGGTACAGCTCCATGCCCACGGTGTCACTTATCTTTAGCCTGCTGTTCCTTTGCAGAGAGAGAGACCTCCAAAAGATAACCTGGGAGCAAGGATAACTGCAGGCTGCAACACATCAGCAAATCTGCCCATGTCAGTGAGATAAGTTACGTAGAGAGGGGAAGGAAAAACAGCATACAAGCAGCAAGAAAGTTCAGCATTCCTGGTCTTCTGCTAGGCATGCAGAGATGAAAGGGAAAAAAACAAAACCCACTGGGTTCTGCACAAAAGACATCAGATACTCACAGTCTCGGCCATGGAGTACTCAGAGTTCAGCTTCTTCGCCAACCCATAGTCTCCCAGTTTAATCAGGTTTGCCTTGGTTAGAAAGATATTTAATGTCTTTATATCTCTGAAAGGAGACAGAAAAATGCAGATGTTCAAACACACTTCCAGATTTCTCAACTTTCCACATACTCCCACACTCCCCCTCCCTCCCCATGAGGTAACTTCTGCTCTAACAGCAGACAGCTCCAACAGCTCACCAAAGGCAATCTGACCCCAGGTACTGGGGCAGTAAATGTAGCTATATTATCATATGCCCACAAAAACAAAACACAGTCTAAAAAGTTCAGGCTTCCAGACACCTATATAAAAGCCATAAACATGGTTCTTTTCCTCCTCTCAGCCTCTTCTCAGTTGAAGGCCATTGAACAACTCTTATTTTCCCTGCTTTAATAAAACGACCCAAGCCAGGTGTCTCTGAGCTCACTCAAAAATATGTATGCATGTAAATATAAACATACACACGCGAGGTGTGAAACAGATGCCACTCTAGATCTTAAGCATAACATCCCTCTACCTTACACCTGAGGAACAACTCTGTAATTATAGCATGATGTACTACGCCCCAAAGATCAAGTCTGATGGCCACAAAAATGTGGAACACCAAAACTCATTGAAAACATTGTCCCAGACAGAACAGCTTATACGTAGATTCACAGATCAACACAGGGAGGAAGCCCCCACAGCATGATTTGCTTCCCATGGCTGATGCTTCTTAACACCCCCTTTGCCTAACGTACCATCAACAACTTCCCAGTGCAGAGCAGGACACCACCAAGTAAAGCAGCACTTTGCATTCATCCACTTGGGGCATCGCAAAGTCCTGGGTCACTCTGACAATGTCTGCAGCAGAAGGAAATCACTGCAAACATTTAAATATCCGTTCAATTCATTGTTATGGAAGGATCTGGGGCCACGCATGTTCCTAGACCACGAACCCTGCTGTGAAGATGGGCACCAGAGGTGATAAGCAGGAAATTACAGCAAAGCAGGACAGACACGACATCTGCTGAAGGCCAAAAGCATAGGCACTGCTTCGTGGAGTGTAAGGTACCAACTCCTTGTTATCGAGACTTGCTAATTACGAGATTCAGAATGGCAGCAGCAAGGATGCTGTCTCAAAGACATGTCCTCACATGGTCACAGAAGGAAGTTGTGCAGCACGCGACCCAACCTTGCTGAAAAGGGCTGTCTGCGTGCGGTACTCCCACACCCCCGCAGCCTCCTCACTCTGCCCACAAGCCGGGCACTCCTGGAGCACACACAAGCAATGAAATTTACCCCTGCCAAACAGAAAAAGCTAACTAGTTCCTCACTAAAACCTCAGAGTCCGTGTCTGAATTACCACTACCTGCTAACAAGCTGTATTGAAAACCTTCACCCGGGTATCTTATAGCAAAGCATCAATGCAGTCTTCACCCTCCTCAGCCTCCAGGAACTACAGAAGGATGTACGCAGCAGTCTGAAGCTATTCCTGGTGGAGCAGGTGGGAAGTGCCCTTGGCCAGCAGTAACTGTTCTTCCTACCCACTTCAGCAAACATCATTCATGTGCTGTGGCAATAAAGGGCCAGTCGATTCCTTTCCCATATGGATTAACTCCTCATTCTCAAAAGTGCAGAGACAAGCATTCCATTTTCAAATAAAAGACTTCTTCCATGTTTATTACAATACTGCTTCTACCCCAATAAAAAAGTCTTTACAGAAGTGATATTTAGCATCTAAACAGTCCAGCTATGCTCTGAAAAGGGAAACTGTTTGCTTTAAACACAGAAGCAAAGGTTACTCAACAGAGTAACTTATGTCCAGGAGTGGCAGGACGAGGCCATTACCTCAGCCTTACACCACACCGCACTTACCTATGAAGAATTCCTGCTCGGTGAATGCAGCTCACAGCTGAGGCAATTTGAAAGAGATACCAAAGCACCATCTGCAAAGGTAGGAATAACAGGGAGGCTCAAAACCAAACAAACCAAAACAAAAACCCTCTGACATCTCTGACACAGAGAGGCACAGCAAGAAGACCTGACCATACCACTTAGATTCTCTTTTAGGAATATGAAAATGTGTCATTCCCTTGAGAATTTCCTATTATGGAAATCTCTGAAAAGATATTCCGAAGTGTAGCTTGGTCTAATGCCTTTCATAGTGCCTGTCCTGATAAACATCATTGAGTTCAACGAAAAAAAAAAAAAAATTAGAAATGACAGCTAATGATCACATGGGAAAGATCTACAGTTGGAGTCTCTGGAATTTGAACTGTGACCATTCAGTATTCACTGTGAGCCAGAAGGCCTTAAAATGCTTTACATAAGATAAGTGTAATCATCAACCACATCCATCATGAGGTGGAAGCAGACAGCAGAAAATATGTTTAGAAAAAAAGAAACAAACAGAACAAAACAAAATAAAACAAAAACGAAGTGAGACAAGTTCAAAGTAACAACTCTGAAAAATAGAAAATGGTTAGGAGAGAAACATTGCCAACCATGAATAAAGATTTTGAAGTGAAATTTTAGCCAAGGTGACCAAAGTTGAGCTCTCCATTTCATTTTTCCTCCCTTGGAAATTTATACTGCCTAGAGGCAGCCAAAGATGAAAATTAAAAAAAAAATATCTGATAGTCCATAAACGTTTGCAATACTTAATAGAGAGGAAGGATGTCAGTCCCCAGATTTATACAGAAAATTTCTAAGAGTGATATAGAAAGGAAAAAGAAGTAGCATACTCATATAACCAGCCAGATGCCCAGAACATCCCCACCGCTCCCTCAAACCAGTCCAAATTACCTCTTCTTCAAACAATTTGTCCTTCTGCCGCAGGATCTTATCGTAGAGGTTCCCTCCTGTAATCATGAGTGAGTAAGGAAGACAGAAAAGATCATCTTGGTTATTGGCAGCAGTTACTCCGCTAGCTACTGCTGGAAATGCTCAAATCCCATAGGAGATCCGATGAATCACTACAGCTCTCCCTCCTTACCCTGCACTTACACTGCTCAGGCACTCACAAAACTAAGTTCTTCTTCTGCCTAAGAACTTCACCAGCATACCTAAGCTTAAGCAGAGATGATTCTTTCTCTAACACCACCATTCAATACTCTGAAAAGTGAATTGGTAAGGTAGGCTAGCATTCCCTATGTTTTTTTTTTTTTCCAACTTGTCAGCGCTTCTTGGGATATGCAGACATCTAGAACCTGTACCTAGAATCATGTGAGACTTTGTCCTGCTCAGCAGGAAAAAAAAGAAGATAGTGTATTAAAAACAAAGCATCAAAACAACACAATTAAAAGTCACACAAGACTCTGAAAACACAAATTATTGCCTTTCCCCACATACTGCCCAGCTCTGACCTGCCTCTCCATCTGCCCTGCCAAATACATCGACGAAGAAGTCACAAAATGTTGACAACAGCAGCGCAAGCCACAGAAACCTGAAGGCAGCAAACAGCTTCCTCAGGCACCTCACAGCTTCAAGACAAAAGACTGAAAAATCAAGGCGAGCTACAAGAAATGATGCAGAGTGCTGTAGGCAGTGAGACTCTCTGCCAGATTAGCATCTTACCAGTAAATCCCAAATCTCTGGTCATATCCTGTTGCTATTCCATTTCCCCATTACTGTACATTACATCCTAACCGTAACAGAACACCAGGCCCTTGCCCGTTCCCACGGGTACAATACAAAGCAGCTTCCTGCTCTGTATCTTCCACGGGTCTGTCAAGTTGTAGACGTCCAGAAAGGGTGGCAATGGCTCCTCTGCCTCCTTGAGGGACTTTCAGCACTTCCACATAAAGCAGATTTTTCTGATATTCCGGTTAAGATTCACTTTGCATAATTCCTTCTCGTTCTGCCTTGCTATAATCTTCCAACATGCTTTTTTTTTCCAGCCTTATGTTCACGCTTGTAAATGATCTATGAATGACTCTTCACATTCACAATTTAACCAAAGTATTCGCTTCTGCCTCTTCTCATGAACCTTTCCTTGTGATTCAGACTACACAGTTTTTTAGCAACTTCTGTTCCTCATCTTAATTTCATTCCATATTTTTTCTGCTTTTCTGAGCCAAAGTGCGGCACACCAAGTACTACATCACCAAAAACCTATACAAGGAGACGAATTAGCTCTTGACTCAGATAATCAATGCCTCTATGCACACATACTGAAAGAAAACCAAATTACTTTCTTTTTTAGTTTCATCTAATCACATCGAAATTTTGAGCCTGTTCTCTCTTCAACAGATGTTTTATGGAATACTTCTTCCCAAATCTAGTTCAGATGTATTCAATTATGTTATTTCCATGATCAATCCGAGTCTTACGGTACCACTATATATGGATAGAACTGTGCAGAGGTCAATAACTCAGCTTCCTCACCTGTAAAATGGGGCTAATATCTACCCAGATCTGAAAGGCTTTCCCGGATCTCCAGAAAAAAAAAAAAAAAAAAAAAAAAGAAAAAAAAAAAGTGCCAATCTAACAGTAAAAACTCTGGATATTTAGTTACTCTTTTTGTCCTTGCTGTATTTTTGAATTCTGAGAAGTGCAACTAGTCCAGCCTTAGTTTACAAATTACAAATTATCTTGGGCTTGAACATTGTAACAAATAGAAATGTATACCACACAGCCTCTCTCCATGTCCTGTGGCAAATTTATAATGGTCCCAAGCGTGCAGTCATTTTGGGGCAGGGAAATAACCCACAGAGTACTCCTAAATCAAAGAGCTAAAGCGTCCTTCCTCTTGCATTTGAGTCCACCTTGCATAGCAAAACATAGCGAGCTCAAGAGGCAAAACCAGCTCTGGGCAATGTGTCAACCAGGGCGTTTGACAAGCCTGCCGCCCTCCCCAGCCCCAGTGAAAGCTGTCTGTGTAAGGCGATGCCACCACATCAGTGTTCTTTTCCATCAGAAAAAGCTTCTGCTGACAGCCCGAGGGTTAGCATAGCCCCCGAGCACGCACAGGACAGCTGGCCAGGTGTGCTGCCCCACGCACCCCTGTAGGAAGCAGGCTGCAGGTCTGGGTAGGTTCCCTGTTCTGGGGTATCGGCTGAGCATTACCTCTCCTTCCAGCTGTCTAAGGGCATCTCAGACCCTTGGATCAAGTCCTTCCACCTCCTCAGCTTACCCTGAGAACTCCAAATGACACCATCTGATCTGCTTTTGGATGAAACCTGGAGGTTTTCTCCACCACACACCACAAGGACTGGATTTTCATTTTTTAATAGTAAGCACAGAAGCTGATAGCACAAGACAGGAAAAAGTCCTGATCATGGTGTGCCAACAGATTTTCAAGCTTTGATTTATAATTGCCAAATGAAGGGGTCTGTTTAAGCGACACTGCTGAAAACCAGCCCCTGTACTTGTAGAGGGGCCCAAATACCCTCACAGACTTTTCCCACCACCCTCCTACAAGAGGGAAGGAAAGCACGTTAGAAGCGTACGCCAGCAGTAACCCACTGCCCTCACTGCACCAGCTACGCAGAACATACAAGGAAACATTTACTGCCTGAACTGCCCGCGCTAACTACTGGGCTTTTCTTGTGCACCTGAGACACAAATCAACCAGAAGGATTCTCAATCTCTTCCGGAGCTACGCAGCAGAATTCACCTCCATTCCTCCACTCCCCCAGGGATACCCTAGCAATACTCCCTGCAGGCTCTGTAGGAGGGTAACTCAGCAACGTAGCAGCCTCCTGTGTGTAAGTGGGAGCGGGGATCTCACCATTACAGTACTCCAGCTCAATCAGCAACGTGGTGTTATCCATGAAGTGATTGTAGTACGCAATGATGTTCTCGTGCTGCAACAGAGCAAGGATAACGATTTCATTCAAAGCATCACGACGCTCCTTTTCTGACAGACGGGTCAGGTCCACCTCCTTCCACACTACAAGTGAGTCATCCTGAAACACAAAAACATCTTTTAATTAAAAACACACTACTGCGAAGAGAACAACGTGTGCCTTTACGGCAGGAAATTAAAATTTCAGGAAAGGCAAACAGGCTTTCCTGCCTCTTAAAGGTTTCGGACAGAGATTCTTCACAACAATAAGCTCTGAGTTTTCCTACTTAGTGTTATGAGTAGTGGCTTGAAGCTGTTTTTCTAGCTGGCTGGCACTCCTTTTGAAAAAGGGAACGATGCTTCCAGGGAAGGGCCACAGGGTTTGTTTGGTTTCAGTGAAGACCAGACATACTCTGGTTCAATAAAAGGGAGATACTACCCTTCCGACCCTCTATTTACAGCATGTTATACGAGGTCCCCAGCCACACAAGTACCCAGGGCAGGAGACCAAGCTTGGCTTGCCCCTGCCGGGCCCACCCAGGTGCACCTGGAGCCAATTCCTAGGGGCCCCCTGGGGCTGCCTTCCCCCAGGGAGACCCCAGGAGCCCGGCCAAGCCACGGCAGGCCCGGCTTTGAGGCCAGCTCCGCCTGCTCCCCCTGGAACCGTGCTCCCGCGGCAGAGTTACCTGGATGAGGTGCCCCCACGTCCTCTGCGACTGGAAGAAAACGCAGAGAGACGAGCAAGCCGTTAGCGTCTGGGCAGCCGGCACCCTGCGGGCTGAGCGCCCGGAGCCCCGCGCCGCACCCGCGGGGCCTTCCTCGGGGGCAGGGGAGGAGGAGGAGGAGGAGGAGGAAGGAGGGGGCCCGCCGCCGGCCTACCTCGGTGCGGCGGTACAGGGTGGCCTCGCCGAAGGCGCCGCGGCCCAGGATGCGGATGGGGATGTAGTGCAGCTCCTCCTGCTCGCCCGGCACGCCGCCGCCGCCGCGGGAGCCGGCCCGGCCCGAGGACTCGCTGCCGAAGTCGGAGCTGATGGAGTCGCAGTGCCGCTCGTACTCGCCCAGCGACATGGCGCCGGCTCGGCTCGGCTCGCCTCAGGCTCCCCTCAGCGCGGCCCCGCCGCTCGCTCCCTCCCTCCCTCCCTCAGCGCGGCCCCGCGGGCTCCATCTTGGCTCCCGCCGCCGACCCGGAACCGCTCCGCCCGCAGCCCTGACCTCCCCGCCGCCGCCCCCGCCGGCAGCGAGCCCGCACACACCGGCACCAAGAGGCACCCACCGGGCACCCACCGGCACCGAGGGGCACCCACGGGCCCCGGGAGCTGCCCGGTGTCACGGCGACGGGCGGCCGGAGCGGCCCGAGGGAGCCGTTGTGGCGTTGTCCCGTCCCGCCGAACCCCTCGCAGCGGGCGCTGAGGCGATCTCTGGGCGCTGTCACAAGCCGGGAGCGCTGCCCCGCGCACAGCCCCCTCCCCAGCCCCTCTGCACCCAACTCAAACAGACAAAGTGCTCCTTGCTCGTTACTGGTGGCATTTTGAGGAAAAAGTGGAAACTTCGTAAATAACCTTTTAGACCCCGCTAACTGCTGTCAGGAGGAACCATCAACAACCTTAATTTCAGAAAATTATTTATTTTTTATAGGTAATGTACCTCATAATCACGTCAGTATTTTGTTTTTGAAGCTCAGCAGGCACAGCCACGGAGCAGAAAGCAGTCTAAGGGCAGGGAACGTCCCCTTGGGTTACCTGACCCTGCAGGTACTGGGGACTTCAGGAGCTGAGGCACAAATCCCTAAAACCAAGCACGACAAAGCTGGCCAGCTTTTATCTCCACCTCGAGAAGAGCCTGTGGTGCTCCGTCAGAAACGAGGGAGGTTCCTCGCAACGCAGTGCATGTTATAGAGCTGTTGGGTATTTCCATTATAAGCACCTGGTTTAAAAGTGAACAATTTGTCCAGTAAGGTTTATTGGCTGTGCACCATAACTGTTTCCATACAAAGATGTTATTCTTCCAAGCAGCAAAAATGATACTTTAGTTTAGTTTAGTTTTCAGGAAAACAAAACAAAACAACAACAACAACAAAAAACGTACAGGAACCCATAAAAAAGCTCAGGTATGTTCTGCTAAGTAGCATTCTGCTAATTCAGGTATGTTCTGCGAAGTGCATTTGAAATGGGCTGCCCAGGGAAGTGGTGGAGTCACCATCCATGGAGGTCTTTAAAAGACATTTAGATGTTGAACTTAGTGATATGGTTTAGTGGAGGACTTGTTAGTGTTAGGTCAGAGGTTGGACTCCATGATCTTGAGGTCTCTTCCAACCTAGACAATTCTGTGATTCTGTGATTCGATCCCTCCAGCATAAAGGCAAACTGTGATATTGACAAAAAAAAAAAAAAGTCAATGCCAAAATCTCATGGAAATAGGATTAAGGAGTCTGCAACAGCTGTAGAAAACCAGAAGACTAATTGAAAAAGTCAATGTTCATTTTTTTCCCCGTTTGAAAAGTAGAGTTATCGTGTCCATTATCTGCAATATCACCCCCAGCCTTCCCCACACCGATGCTCACAGCAGTGCCTACAACATGTTCAGCCCCCCACACACACTTTTCACATTACTGCACTTACAGAGTCATGCAGTAGGTCTCACAGCAAGACGCACAAAGCAAGCAACAGACGCTGCCCGCTCAGGATCATTGGAATGTGGATGGAGAGCATGCACCCAAATTCACACTGAATTTTTCACTCAATATTGAGAGCAGCCATGGGGTCTGGAGGCAATATGCCAGTCTGTCTCTTGCAAAATCTTGCTGAAGGAGGAATTTGGACTTTCAGAGGAATACTCTCATTTACACCACAGTGAATATCAGTTGAATCCAAAGCTGTTATTAAGGGTTTTCAGCAGCCAAGGCAGCGCATTAATTACATTACTAACATAAGGAAAGTACAGCCCACACTGAGAAGGAAGAAATGAAAAGTCAGCTGTGTGGTTAGTTGTAATTAAGATGACAACACAATGAGATTCCAGTTAAATACGTATAGCAAATATACACCTGAGGGAAGATTATTGAAATTATATTCAGAGAGAAAAAAAAAAAAAAAAAAAAAAGAAAGGAATGAGCAGCTGGTATGGGAGAAAAAAAAATAACCTAGAGGGTACAGCTCTGCAGCAAACCAGACTGGAGTTGCAGTGCAGTGTAGCTGAAGAACACAAACATGATCTGCTCAGCAGATGTAGGAACAGCGTGCCCTAAAGAACCAGGAGAACAGTTCATCTCATTAAAACTACCCAAACCGCCTGGTGCAGCTTATGCAAAGATCACATCGTGTAATTGGTTTAAAAGCTCTGGGGAAAAGTTCCTCTGGAATATCAACTATGAAAGGAAATCGAGTGACAGAGGAAAGCATAGAAATGAGACTGAACTATCCAAGAGTGGTTCTATCCCTGCCTTTTTTTTTTTTTTTTTAAGAAGTTATTCAACATTTTAGTGTAAAACACTGAACTAAAACAAGTCAGATAGCCCTCCTGGGTACGGCAGCTTGCTCCAAATACAAACTAATCAAACGATCCCCACAGCTGAGATCACCGGTACAGATACCTGGAGATCACGGGCCCTCTGACAGGCTATTTCAGCACGCTGGGAACACTCGAGGCTGAGGTAATGCATTTAGCTTGAGGTGATAAACCACCACCTGCAACACAAGGGATAGGCAGGCATCAACTCCTGCCATTTTGCTGAAAGTCTGTCACTTCAGCTGAAACAGAGCAACCCCTGGCTCCTTTCAGTGCAAACAGACCTCCAGCACGAAGCAGAACAGGCTTCTAAAGGCAACACAGAACAAAGTATGTTTGTGTTGCAGCGAAAGCTCGGGCTCATCGATTTCAAGCTTACAGAAAGATCCAAGGAATGCCAACAGGCAGTTTTTCCCCACAGTCACCACACCACCAGTGAGCGGTTATTTGGGATAGGAAGAACAGAACGAGCAGATAGGCCTGATAAAATTTTTTGGGGTGGAGGAAGGGCAGCAGACAGCACAACCAAGCTGCCACACATTTCTCTGACCCAGCTTTTTTCTCCTCTGAAAGATGCATCCAGTCCAGCTTTGTGCTCTTTCTTTCCCACCAAACAACCTTAAAGTGACTTCTGGGAAGCTCATTTCCCAAAGATTTTGCTCACTTCTGGCAAAGCTGTCTCCAGCCACAGCACGACGAGCACAGCAGAGGGCACAGCTAAAGAGATGAGACAAATCCATTAAATGAATTTGCAGCGGGTAGGAGAGCCCAGGCTACTTTCCCAGGATCTTTGCTGGAGGACCTTATGAAACGCAGAGGCAGGAATCCCCTAATGATCCTGCCAACGCTGGCAAACTACTTGGAGCCAAAAGTCCCTCAGCAGCTGCTCCACCGTTAAATGCACGGATCTGCCAGTTCGGAGGCAGCGCAGGTGTTGTGCACTCGGGTTGTTTCTCAAATATCTGACCGACTTGGGAGAAATGAGCAACCGAGTGCGAGCTGCTCGTCTCTCAAGGCACGCACACGCAGCGTGAGCGCTGCGATAATTAAATTGTTAGTCACATTGACAAGTGGGTGGAAGAGGCTGGGTACGTCTGATGCCGTTTGCTACAGGCAATTACAGATTCACCAGCGATGCATCTGTCACACGCAAAGATGGGCTCAGACCCAAGGATCTGTAACAGCTCCAATTCTGCCCAGTTCCCAGAAGTAAAAGGGAGCGAACAGGGCAGCTCCGCATCCGCAGCGTGGCTCAGACCCACCTCCAACCTACCGCGTGAAAACAGCTGTACGATTTCACATGCTCAAGTATTCATCCATGCAAGAACTTGCAGACACTGATGCTTATCCAAAGATCTGGGAATTCCCACTCTCCAAACTCTCCCCGATAACACTAACTGGTTCTGAAGCTCTTGCATGGCCTCAGCTCTGCCATGTGCCATCGCACTCGGTCCCTGCTTGGCACAGGGATCACAGGCTCGGCAGAGATTTGGCAGCAGCAGGAGGTAAATACCAGATCACTCCCTTCACTGAGCAGCTGAGTCGCAAAGGGCAAACTCATCTTTGTGACAATTTAAATCTTCCTCTAAAGCATGAAACTGAAAGTAATTTGATTTGACTTAATGAAGTAAATTCTCCCTGGGAGCTGGCAGTGAAAATAATCCAACCTTGTGCTCTAGAGCACCAGCACTATTTCACAGCCAAGCACAAGACAAGCTGGTAGCCTCAAGACCCCTCCATGTAAAGAGGGACATGATTAGGAAGAGTGGAAGGGGAAAAAAACAAATGTTAACTTCTAGTAGAGTAGTTTTTTGGAATGACCATCACCAACTGTGTCAACCCCACAAAGAGAACAAAGAACAAGACTCAGACAACTAAAGTGGGTTGTTTTTCCCCAAAGCAATTTTATTTGAGAAAATTGACAAAATCCCCCAAGCAGTCATTACAGAGAAATCCGTTAGTCCCCCACATCTGCCCCCCAGTACCCACCCCAGCGCGGCGAGGACCAAGGCGCAGCACCAGAGCGATGACACTGTAACAGTCACCTGGAGGACGTAAGGCCTCACCACATTTTTGAGAGAACGGTGTCTTCATACTCTGAGAAGGACGGGGAGAAGCGAATCACAACGGACAAGACGGGGAAGGCCCCTTGCTTGTACTGTCTTTTCAATTCATATAAAAACAAAAGCAAAAACCTTAACAGATCTACAGGCTTCAAACTGTAGGACCTAAAGCTACCTTCCAATGACTTCTGTAATTAAGTCCTGTGGCATCACTGCTGTTCTGCAGTGTAACAGCTTTAAAAACATACAAGGATAAAGGGAGAGGAGTGGACTTGGATTCTTAATATGGCTTTATAAAAAAAAAAAAAAAAAGAAAAATCAATATAAGCACTTGCCAGTGGAACTAACAACCCCAGGATCTTGGTGATGGCAAAGGAGCAACAACACACTAACGCTGTTCGATGACAGTAAGTCATCTTTTCACCCTTTCCCATAGCCTCACCCTGGACAACCGTTCCCACCGGCAATAGATCAGGTTCAGGTTGTCAATTATTAACAAATGCTTTTTTCCCAAATGGTAGGCTGGACCCAGGGCCATGATAACCTGCTCCCTAGCCAGAAGGGTCGAGGCACGTGAGACCAGAACGCTGTGCTGCTGAACCGTTTGCTCTGAAGGAATGCAGAGAAGGTGAAAGAATTTTAATCTCTGCCTACAAACTGCAGTGTGTAAGTCCAGGAAGTTAACCTGCCTGTTTTTCCCCAGCCTGCTTATTCATTGTAATTCCATCTGGACGGCTGAGGAACCATGAGAGGCTGCTTGCTCTCTGTGGTACCATACAGAAGAACAATTCTGTTGAGGGCACAGTTCAGACCCCCTTCGGATGTAGCATTAGCTTGTTCCTACCCTGTACTGCTTTTCAAGATCATCCTCATTCTTCCAACAACTCCTCTGCCATCCTTCAAAGCACCCCTTGCATCCTCAGACCTCAAAGCAGGGCACAGGCCTTCATGCTCCACATTAACGGCAGCTCACCTTGCTTTGAGGTCTCAGGAAATGAGATTCAGCCAGCTGCCTGCTGAATAAACGGTACGCTATTAGCTGAAAAAAGTCTCCTGCTCAATTTAAGATCAAGTTCCCTAGCATAACCTGCTCCTATTTGCTCTGTGACTGTATCTGAGGCCTTCTCTCTGCACAAAAGGTCGCTGCTGATTACAGCTTTCAGGAAAATTGCTGCATCATTTCAGGACAAGAGAGGCAAATCCAAGACAAGCACATGGAGTAAGGGCAGGCCCAAGGCTGGACAGCCTCTCTGAGCAAAGCAGGGCTCTGCTTTCCAAGCTCAAGCACATTACAAAGCCGTCCTTCCAAGGCTCCCCTTACTCCAGGCTGAACCATCGTATGCTCAGGTGCCTTGACCCACCAGCTCCCACAGGGAGAAACACCAAGGTCCACAACAGGGACCAAACCTTGGACCCCCCTCTATTATCCTCAAGCTCTGCTGGAATGGTAAATCCTATTTCTTTGCCCTCACCTTCGTTTGCATGAGGCCTGGATCCCAGCTGGTCGGAACAGGGAATCCCTCACTCCGTCCCGGTGCTGGCTGCATGGCACCTACAGAGCTCAGCAGGACCAAGTGGCTCAGGGTAACACTACAGTCACAGACAGATGGGAGACATCATCAAGATTACAAAAGGGGAACAGACAGCGCAAAAAGCTCGCTGCAGCTGTCACGGAAACATCATTTTTTATTTAATCGCTGCCCCAGGAAACCCCAAACCCATCACAAGCTGCCCCACCCTCAACATCTAAAAGGATTTCTCCAGTCCCCAGTTGCCTCCAGCTTTATGGTTCCCTCCCCCTTTGGGGTCCTAGTTCCTGCAGAAAAGCTCCAGTCAGGGGGTATCATCTGTGAGATGGCTCCGGGGGGCACGGCCGGTCCCAGCGGTGTCCAGCTGGGTCTGGGAGGAGGGGGAGGAGGACTTGTTCCTTTACTCAATCAGTTTCTTGGCCTTGAAGAAGCGACGCAGGTAGAAAACCTGCCAGGTGGCCAGTCCGATGAGACAGCACATGGAGAAAATGCTGAAGTACAGAACCCGGGTGTTTGTCGATTCTGAAAGAGACAAGAAACCATTGCACGGCAGTCTGACATCACGGGATGCTCCTTAAAACCCTGGGAACCTCACCCTCCTCTCTCCCCACCCCTGCGAAACGTCAAAGGCAAGATATCAAACACCGTGAGGGCGAGGGCGCCCAAGCACCAGCAGTACCTGAGAATAAACGCAGGGGGAACAATGAGAGGGAACAAGGTGAAACTTCGGTTAATGGGTAACGTGAAATGGTGAGATTAATGCTCATTAGGAATGGAGACAGGAAGAAATGGTTTCTAGAAATGGGAAACAAGACAGTACGACTGCTCAAGGGAAGAGAGAGGGCTTTCTCTTAGTAGGAACGGAACAGGCAGAGACTGCTGTAATTGCTTGTTCTCCCTAACAACACGTTCAGCAGAAGTAAGGGTCTTAGAGCTCCAGCCCTCCAAAGGAGCACAGTCTCTTACCATTCGTGTCCCTCATCTCTTCTTCTCGTTTCTTCATATAGGCAAAGTCATTCACAATAGACTCTGAGAGATCTTCCAGCCGCCTCAGTTCTACCTCCAGAGGCTTCAACTTCTCCACTTTAGCGATCTACAAAACAGGAGAGTCAGGCAGTCACTGAACCAAAGCCAAAAGCTCCTACACGGGCTTTTACTACCATTTTGCACCACTCCTCCTCACACACTCCAGATCTGGGGCATCCTTCCCCCTCGGGAAGCACCTCTACGAGCCAGGAACTCCCACTGCATAAACTGCTATCACCTCTCCCACCTGTTTGCTGAAACACACTCGGGTCTGCCCCTCCTACTCACCAGAGGAGCTCAGCATGCACACAACACATCCTTCCTTATTCGGCTGAGCGTTACCTTACTCACAGTTGGCTTCTGACGAGTGGGCAGAGGAGCTTGCCACGTGGCTACACCTCCAGTGAACAGCAGTCACAGCTCAAGGTAAGTTGATTTTAACTTACAGGCGTGTGTAATATTGCTGGCTGTGCACACTGGGTATTAGCGCCGAGACTCGCTTGGCTAAACATTGCCCCAGAAAGTCGGAGCAGCCTGATCCTGACAGCAGCGGTTCGCTTACACCCACAGGAGCCCGGGGGTTGTGAGCTGAGAAGCTCAAGGCCAGGACACGCTCTTGGCAGGGCTGCGCAGCTCCAGAGCACTGCAGCTGCCACCAGATGCCGCTGTGGGAATACCTATGGGATGGGCTACGCTTGAGCCAGTCGGAAAGATAAAAATACGCTTCCCTCGTAAAAGCTGGTTTGATACGACATCACTTTTTGTGCACACCACGCAACCTGCAAGCTAAAGACTTGTATATAAATGAAAAATCTACAGGGAATTCAATTAGAAAGCTCACTCCGTAACAGAAATACTTGAAGTTGAGTGTATGAGCACGTGTCCTTGCCCTGATCCTGACCATAACCCGACAAAACATTATGCAAAATCTGTGACAAGGACATTCCTAACTGCATTTCCTGCCACGGCTGCTTTGGAAAACTCTGGTTCTCACACAGGACTTGCCACTACCACGACTGACAGACAGGCCAACGCCCGGGTGACGCCACATGGGGAAGGCTCAGCACCAAAAACACACGGGTGTCCCCACGGTGACGCAGAGGAGGCCCAGGAGGCACCCCCAGCCCACCCGGCAGGCAGTAGGTGGCGCTGGGGGAGCGGGCAAGCTGCAGCGCTGCTGAGACACTGCCAGGACACTGAAGGGTCTTCGCATGACACACATCTGGGTAAGCAGCAGGCTCTCGAGCAGTCATCTGAGCCGTTTTATGCTGAGGTGAGCTGTACGTTAAATCTGCCAGCGCAGCAGTGTCAGCTTGGAGCACACGTGCGAAGAGGGCGTAGGAAATGAGAGGTTAAAACCCTCCCGGCTTTCTAGTCAAGAGGCTGCACTGACAAAACTCTGGCCAGGATGCACATCTGCCAGCAGATCTTTGCTAAAAAAAAACTAGCAGCAGCACAAGCGTGCCTACGGCCTGGACTCTGCTGACACAGCTCTAGCAGCAGGTCTGTACCAGGGACAAGGGGTCAGGGACCTCTGCTGACAAAACAACCCTGAGCTGACTGCCTCCGTTATCCTCCTGGAGGGCACTTTTCCATACCCACAGGCTTGAACGACTCCCCTGGGAAAAACTCTGTTTTTTCTGCTCCATCCTGCATCCCTTCAGCTGCTTTTAAAAGGTGTAGCTACAAAAACACGACAGCCTATTTCAGTCCTGCATGTACTCTCACACACACAACCTGGATTTCTCTCAGCCCAAGTGAAACCAAAGAGCACTGCTGCTCCAAGACAGTCTGTAAAAAGCCCACTGAGCCTCCGTGGTGGTGGAACACCGCGGTCTTGGAAGGCACAAGAACATCCGTACCAAACAAACAGCTGAGACAACTCCACTGAGCTTCTCGGGGGCCACTTAAAGGTGCATCAAAGCCTGCCTAGCACAGAGAGAGACTGTAGCCAGGAACTGGCAAGGAGTTGCTCATCCGGAAAGGAATTTTAAGAAGTTTAAATCTCCAAGTCTTCTCGGTGTCCTCTGAAAAGTCCTTTCACTCCTACTTACTGACTGAAGAAAGGTGTTTCTCCCATCCCAGAGAACTAAGGCCCGTCACTGCCATGCAGCGGGGCAGTAAGATTTTCTAACCTGGATCACTCTCCCAGCTCCTCTGCTCCAAACACATCTGCACCTATGCAAGTTCATGAAGCCAGGCACGGACATCATCCCTGCTCTCACTGCCCATGCCCACGCACAAGCAGGACAGCATCACTGCCCCTAATCCAACCCCTGCATCAACTCTTGTAGGAGTTCAGCAAGAACCAGTGGGGGGAGGACAAAGGCACTGCTGGCTCCAAGGACACTAAGAAAAGGTTCAAAAAGGCAGCGATTCCAGGAGAGAAATCTGGCAGCAGCCTTCCCCCTGAGGCCTTACAACAACCTGTCAAGTCCTAAAACACAAATACTCTAGCAACCTGGGGCAGAGGGTGAAAAAAAAGAAAAAACACTACGAAACAGTGCCTAAAGATCAGTAGTAGCTTTACAAGCACTAGGTGAGACTGAGTCCTTCGCAGACACACCACTCAACAAGGCTCGACACAGCCTGTCCCTCAGAGGTCCCCATGAGGCAAGGACGCTTGTTGGCAGTGTCGAGATCTCCATTCAGGTGGGACTGCAAGTCTGAATTCTTCTTTTCCTACATTTGTCCCTTCTCCATTGGTAGAGCTACACTGGGGACAAGAGTAACACGTACTGGGTTTGATAACGTAACTCAAGAGTAATCTGCAGGGCTGTTTTAAAGACATTCTGTAAACACAGTCACCAGAGTCCTCCCGGTTACACTCTCAGGGGTCACCACGTAGGATTTCACCATCTCGTAATCCTCCAACAGCTGGTTTAGCCGGACAGACTGCCCACTGACTGCTTTGCTCTTCCCCAGCCCCAAGCAGTTTTTCTACTCTTCACGTACAGTGACTGTACTGACGTAAGCCACGGAGGAACGGCTAGCCCAGAGTTCAGAAGGATAGCAGAACCCAGCATGCCCATCTGAGAAACTCATCAGTTCCCTAACTGCCACCGTACGCAGTCTCCTCTGTTGCCCTCTCCTCCCTAAGGCAGGAACCTTTCTCCTCTAACAACTCTCAGGCTCTGCTGGGGGCTGCTCGACCCCAGATTCCAGCAAGCCAGAAGCACAGAAGCCATCAAAATTCAGCACCCAAAACCACCAGACTGGCCCAGCCACAAAGCAACTGCTATTCCTCACAGCTGCTCCGGGGCTAAGCAAGCTGTGTCCCCCCAGGATGGGAACGTTCAGGGTTTGATGCCTGTTCCCAGTGTGACGCCTGCAAACCAAATACACATTTCACACCAACTGCCAAATACCTTTACACTGATATACGGCCAGTTCTTAGCAACTCACGAGCACCGTGTTTCAGGGCTGTCAAGCCAACACATCTCCCAGTGAGGAAGGCAGTAACGATGCAGCTTGACCTTTAGGAGGCTCTGACGTTCACCTAAAATACCCTCCACTGTTAGGGCAGGGGAAACTGCACATCTCAGTATCTTGTTGCTTGTAATACCTATGCCCAGAAGCTGGGTCACACTGCCCTGGCAAAGATATAAATAAAAGTTCACACATTAGGCTCCAGTTCCCAGAGCCCAGAACGAATGTCAGTTGATATTTATCTTTTTTTTTTTTTCCCCTAGCAGACAAAGCTTCCCTGGGACTGTAAGTTGCAGACAGGCTTTCATCACCGCTGGGAAAACGGCTTCCCATCATGAGCCCCAGATCTACAAATAGCATCACGTGAGTGCTGGGAAAGGGGAGTCCGAGGGGCAGGCAGCCAGGGGACATACCTCCTCGTAGTTCTTTGCTTCGACTCCATGCTTCATATCCAGAATCACGAGCTGGTCCGGCATCCTCCCTGTTCCTGGAAGCATAATGAAAGGATTCATTGTGCGAAACGTTCAGCCTGCCAGGAAATCACCAGCTCGCTCTCCCCAGCGCTGAGGAAGGCCTCACAACATCCCTCCCCTCCGTGTCTGCAGCTAACTGCGGAGGCAGCACAGTCCAGCCTAAAAATACAGACTTCAGAATAAATCCTGGCTGAGGGAGAGCCTCCCAAAGATAATGGGAACAAGCTGTAACCAAAAGTGCTAAGTGTGTGTAGGATGCAAATCACTGTAAAAACTGCAGAGGATTAGAAATGAATACCAGCTGCCACGAGGCAGCCTGGCTCAAGTCACCAGGGGGACAACTCTTCAAGCTGGGAAGCCCGTGTTCCTCCTCGCAGGAAGTACACCAACAGCCACCAAGGTTACTGAGGTGGGAAGTGATTTTATATTTAGAAAAGAAGAAGGAAAGCTGCTTTAATTGAGGAAGGCAGCATATGGGGACTAGTGATCCTCACATGCTGCACTATCTGCAGAAACGAAGGCAGCATCTTTACTGCAGGATCTTTACAGGGAAAGAACTGACCAGACACACTGTTCTCAGACCCACGTTGCAAATGCAAACCCCAAGATGTCTGCAGCCACAAAAACAGTGAGGAGGATAAGGCTGCAGTCAACAGCACAAGTATCTTTTAAGGCTGTGGCCCCTTGCTGGAGAAGCCTACTGCTAATTCCTTGTTTGTTTTTTAACTGCTACAAATTCTCATATCTGAGAATATTCACAAGAGGGGGGGGGGAAAACGTCTTATGCATTTAAGACACTCTAAAGGAATGCAGCACATCAGCTGACCCGAGCATCATACTGCACCCTACCACCCACCAAGGAAATGTCTGTACACAACACATTCCCAAAGCCCAGCACTTGGGGGCATGCAGTTGTCCCCAGCGAGCTGCCAGCACAGCACAAGGTCTGAATTCCCTCACACTGCAAACTTCAGAGCTTTTCTCCAGGAGCACGTCCAATTCTCACACCGAGCCCTAGGTAGCTGCCAGGTGGACGTTCCCTCAGCCCACAAGCAAACTCAACATACAGGTAACACAGGGTCACTGCAGCCAGAGGCAGCAACATATTGCAGGTCTTCAATGCAACATCCCCAGTTTTTGTCTCTATCCACTGAACAGCTCTTCCAACAGCAGACTGGAATCACCTCCACCTTCTACTGCTGTCAGTGCACAGAATGATCCACTAGCAACATCACCCTTATCATCTGCAAACTGTTTCTTAATTCCTGAGGGATAATGCAGCTCAAAATTCTCACTCAGACACCTAAAAGCCTCATAGATAAATCAGAATTAGGATGTTTTTGTATAAAAGACCAGTTACTGTAAAAACGAACTTAAAACCTAGCACATTCTTTAACAGACGTGTTGTACACAACCATGCAGTGCTCCTTCCTCCAGCCACAAGTTTTGACCACTTTTGATGCCTATCAGCATGCCTGCAGACTGGCAGGCAGGGGGATTGACAGTAGCTGCAGAAGAAAATGCGAAGCATGCAGTTCAGAGAGGGTTTTTTTTATGTTGTTTAAATTACAGCAACTTGGTTGGACAACTTGAGCTTCCAGGAGGAGATGAGAAAGATGAAGAGGACAGTGAAGAGAACAGAACTGGAAGGATTCATCTGTAAGGCTGGAGGGGAGAGCTGCCAAGAAAGCAGAAAAATGAGAGCTGCTGGGAGCAAGGGGATGGAAAGCAGACATTCTGCAAGAGGTTAACGTTGTCAGAGACTGCCCTGGAAAACCTCAAGCTGCTCTTCCAGAAGATTACTGAGCCCAAGGCACAAGCAGAAGCTTCCCTTAAGCTCATCAGATCCTCTGCGCCTCCTTACACCTCCTGCAGCTGGGGCTCACCAGAGCAGAGATCAGATCAGCACAGTAAAACAAACCGAAAAAAGCAGCAAGTCCCAGCTAAGCCATCCAGCTGATACCTACAACCCCCAGGGTCTTCAAGAGGTTATCTCATGCAAGTACGGAGCTGTTTCCTAGGAGACTAAAGGAGCTCCTCATTTGTAGTCAATGCAAAAACAAGGTGGTTGAACTGGAGGTCATTTTTTTTTTCACAAAAGAATGCCAGAAAAAATAAGGTATTAAACCCCAAGTTGGGAAAAGTAGGATTATGGAAGGAGCAAAGAGGTAAAGATGGAGATGGGAGAGGGACTTTTAATCAGGGAGTGTAGCAATAGGACAAAGGGCAATGGCTTTAAATCAAAAGAGGGCAGATTTCGATTAGACATGAGGAAGAAATTCTTTACCCAGAGGGTGGTGAGGCACTGGCACAGGTTGCCCAGAGCAGCTGTGGATGCCCCATCCCTGGAGGTGCTCAAGGCTTTGGGCAACCTGGTCTGGTGCTGTGCTTGTCAGGAACTGGCTCACGATGCTAGAGTAAGTGCCCTTGGGAACACATCAGTGGTCAGTAAGACAGGATCCTTCCACCCTGGAAGCGGGGCAAAAAGCCCATCGTACGAACACGCACAGCTTCAAGGAGCACTCTAAGAACTCCTTCCCTCTCCTAGTGTGGGCCTTCTGCACAGGATCTCCTTCTCACTTCCTCTTCCTCATTTCTGCGGTGAAGGATTGAGAAATCCCAGTCGCTCAGATCTCTCAGGGCCCAACGGCTCTGGGCTTCCTCTACCAACAGTTCTCCTCTTCCAGAGCTCCAACGCCCTCCTTGCTGCAGCACTGCAAGTCCTGACCACCTACTAGAGGTAACTATGAAAAGGAAAGGAGAAACATGGGGAGAAAAGAGAGCCTGGTCAGTTGCCCCATCCCCTTGCTTGCATTAAAGGGGAAAGGAGGCACTGCCTTGTGACACAGTTACTTCTTTCACAGCACCTCACCTGTGTCCTGCACTGATCAGGCCTCACGGTGCCACCTCCCTTGCTTCAACGTTTCCTTAAAATCCAGCACAAGCAGGGGAAATCTGCAGACACCCATCACGCAGTAAAAATTGTCAGCAAGGTTTGTGGGGCCCCTGGGTCAAAGAAGAAACTGGCAGCTTGAAGGACCCTAAAGAGAAGGCCTATAGAAGAAGATCCAACTGCCCAACTGAACAGCTCTAGATTTTGGCACTTCAGTCCCCACTAGCCACTGAGCAGAAGCTGTGCTTACAAATGTTATCCTCGTTGGTACCAAAAGCTCCAATACAAGCTTGCAACAAGGCAGGGAAGCCAAGGAGCAAACACTTGACGCAACAAAAAGAGCCACAAGAGGCTCTGGCTAGGCAAGAAACCTCTGGTCACAAGCACTGAAGTAAGAGTCTAGACACAACTAAAGAAAGAAGCCTCTCCCACTTCAGTGCGTGATCTCTGAAAGGGTTTGTGGCACTGTCTGGAGGCCTCCCAAACACCCAGGTGTGGGACAGTAAATAGCAGCAGCAGCTCTCCCGGATGAGTCACCGGGGCCTGCATGTCTCGATGCGTTAAGGAGCACTGGGAAGCCCTACCTTCACCATGAAAAGGCAGAACCCTGAGCATTTGGGGTCACTGTCTCATCTGCAAAATATGATGGAAGAGGCTTTACAAGCCAGATCCCTCCCCAAACCGATAAAGATGGCCTTCTGTTTCTGGAAAGTTCTCTGCAGCTTGCAAATTACTTGCATCTTCTGCACGAAGCAGAGCAGCAAAGCAGATGCTGCCTTTCAGCAGATCCGGGGAACGCTGCTAGTGACTGCTCTTCGGGGTCTATACGGTAAGACACGGGAGAATCAGCTCCAGGGAGCAGAACTCAGACAGTGACGGTGAGGAGACGCGAGCACTCACAAGCTTGCACAGGCTCACCCACACCACAGGGGACTGGAAGCCACGTGCTGGCTGCTTTCAGCACATCTGTCCCGAGGATGAGCCCGGGCA
This sequence comes from Aythya marila, assembly GCF_965140915.1. Lineage (NCBI taxonomy): Eukaryota > Metazoa > Chordata > Aves > Anseriformes > Anatidae > Aythya > Aythya marila. The sequence continues at coordinate 25,752,925 of NC_139046.1, forward strand.
CCCAGAGCAGCACATGCGTCACCTCACAGGAAACGAGCCTCGGTGCTCGTTAGGCAACTATCCCTGCAGCACAAATGCAAAGCTGACGTCCGGCTCATTTCCCCTTCCCTTTATCGACTGCTTCGCAGTTGTGGGTGCAAACCATGGCCACGTGCTGCTAACCTAACAGGATTGCAGCCAAGCACACGCTCTGCAGGTCACATTCTAGCTAATGGGGAGAGATGGGCAGCGGGGGAGAAAGGCCAGGTCCTGGAAACGATGGCATCATGCTCCGTTCTGGCTTGACTGCAGGATGAGAAGCATGAAAAGAGCAGGAGAGGTGAGGCTTGCACCCTGATGCTGCCATTCACTGCGACTGTGCTGACCTGTGTAGGAGGAACACAATTCCCCTTTCTTAGGCCTCTTTCAGAGGAAACCTGAGCGCTCTGTACAGCAGCCACAGGGGAATACTTAACTTCCAAATGCAACACAGACAGCAAATGCTCTGCACCAGTAAGATTGTCCACAAACTCCTGAGAAACAGCTTTAAAAGGCAAAACGTTCTGCAGACTCTGCTCAGAACCACAATCCACGTACCTCTCATGCACACATCCACCCGAATTCACCAGAAGCTAAAGGACACTTACCCACGGGAAGCTTGCTCTCGAAGCAGGCCTCAAACATGTCATAGTCTTCAGTGGTGAAGGCAAACTTGCCCTTCGTGGCATCCTCCTTGGCGTACAGGATGTGTCCCGCCGAGTCAGTTATCTGTGTGAGAGAGAGACGGCGAGGGTAAGGAACAGCACTGCACTGCCACGGGATCACTCAGCATAAAACCTGTACAGGTTCTCCTGGATCTGCCACATTCTGATTTTGGAGGTTTCCCCTCTTCTTTGCACCTGTATCAACTCCTCCCCTACGGATCCCCACCGAGCTGACAAAGCCGGAGTGCCTCTCTGTAACTACCAACTCAAACAAATAAACAAAACAAATAGAGAAAAAGAAACAAAACCAAAAAAAAAATGAAAACCGACCCAAAACCGAAAACCACACCGATTTCTCTTCCTCCTATAACCCCTGAATACAGGCTGCATTTAGGAACTCGAGCTGTGCCAAACTGTCATTCGCTGCCTTCTTTTTGCAAGCAAAATTCAGAAATTCCCATGGTAGCAGACGCAGAGAAGCCTTATGGGACAAAAAAGGCTCATTCCCCAGAAGATGACACAAAGAAGGGTGTATCTATTACTCCAGAAATGAATAATCAGCGTGGCCCCAAGTTACACAAGGTCAGGGTGCCAAGGTCCATAGAAGTGGCCACTTCAGAGAACTCACTCAGACTACACAGACGGAGTAATGACTGCTTTGCACTACGTCTCTGAAATTACTAAGAATAGGTAAAAACTGTACACGGTCTACAAAAATGCTTCACCCAAGAGTAAAAAAGGACACACATTCCGTGGCACAGACTGAGACAATTGCTGTGCTCAATTAAAAGGTCAAGCCACTCGAAATACACTGAGTTGGGTAAAAAAAATGCAGGCATTACCATGCTGCAAGAAAATCAACAGCACTCTCCTCTGCATTGTTTCCCGGTTTCCCTCAGCAGGTATGTCTGAAGAGTCCGAGAATCATCTCAAGGATGCAGAAGGCAGAGGTGCAGAACATATTTTGTGGTACAGAGCAGATACATCAGACATTCTCCTTTACTCCACCTTACAACTGAAGTCTACAACCTTGCAATCTACAACCTTGTTTCCCTGTAAAAGAGCCACATGGAAAGGCTACGTACCCAAAATGATTTTAGGGAAACGCTTCTTTTCTTATTTCAACACCTAACTAACTCCCTGCCACAGGACAGCACTGAGACTGACCGCTTGCTCATATTCGGAACAGGTACAGACTTTTACGTGGATATAATGAGTTGCTACACTAGGCAGGAAAAATAATAAAGGGTATAAATCCTGCAGCCTCAGGGCATAAGGAACAAGCTCCCCCTGCACACAGATTGCTCCATAACCATGTGTTGCAGGACGTGCAGCTGCTGCCCCTGTGCCATATGGCATTGTCTACCTGAGAACACCTCGGAGCCTCCGTGGCTGCTCCCTTTCAGAGCTCCACCTGCGTCTGAGCTGTGCACAAATGAGCGCACGCCACGCAGCCGGGCACAGGCTGCCGGCACCTGGCCGTGCCAGCACGGCACACGGGCACACGTCCCGGTCACTGCGTGCTGCAGGAAAACCAGGGCACCTGCCTGGCTGCACATCTGGGCTGGCACTGGGCTCTCACCAAGCTGTGCGACAAGAACACCGCAAAGAAAGCCCTCAAATGCCTCTGTTGTTTCCAGCATTATTCCCTCAGGGCTTTCTGGGAGCAGAGCTAATCTTTAGCAAGAGGATATTGCGCTGCTTGAGCTGGTTTTGTCCTTTCCAGCTCCAACGGCCTGCCCACAATCGGGATCTGAGATGGCAAGAGCTGTGCTCTGCTCCCCGAATCAGCCCCGTGCATCAGCTCAGCTGGGCGTGCGGGGGTGGGAGAAGCTGCTAAAAGCCCAGCCAGAACACTTGCGGGGGAGAGGCTGACCTGAAAGGGATTTTTCATGATGTTCAAACGTTATTTACAGTAACACGGCCCTCCACAGGCAGGGCATTGTTCGCCCCTGACAAAGAGCCCAGCGATTCCCCGTCCCGCCAGGCCCTACAACGGCACAGCCGCACGTGATGTGATGCCGGCGGGACGTCATCCGCCCCAAGGCTCCCTGCTGCAGCCAGCTGGCAGGGCGCGAGGATTCCTCGCAACAGAGGCTGTCACTGTTGGTGTGGGAGCACCACAAACACCCCGCTCAGCTCACGGATGGGAGCTGCACCGAGCACGGCCACAATTAACCACCAGCCTCCCACCTTCGGGTGGCCCCATCCCAGGGACCGGAGCAGGCCAGGCAGCAAGGAAGGAGCGAGACCACCGCGGGTGGATGTCCTGAGCTGTGTTTTCTCACAGCAACTGGGACACAAGGAGCAAGAAGCATGCACCTAGCACAGGCGCTGCCACACTCACAGCAGGCCCAGAGCATCAGGTGGCTGCACCTGAACAGTAAGATGGAAAGCAGGAATGGCATAGGTGGTTATGTGTCCCTTGTGGCTTTTGAGAGTAGCGTGGGACCTTCGCTTACTGATTTTTACATCAAATTGATTTTATAGTTTCAGCAAAATGGAACTTCATAGCTCTGGTCAAATGGAGCTTCCACAAGCACTCCTGTTTGGGTACCTGCTTCAGGAGCAAAGCCAGAGTGAGACTGAAGCGTTCACCACCTCCCTAGGCAAGGCCTCTGTAACAAGGGGAGGTTTCTAAGAGACTGAGGGGTCAGGGTGGGCAACCCGAGAAGCAGGAGGCTCGGTAAGAGAAAAACAGGGGGATGTGCTCAACCTGAAATACACGCGCCTCACCAGGGGAAGGTTTTCAAGCACATAAGCTGCCCATATACAGACACATTTCCTTTTATAGATGATGCAACAGATTAAAAATAAAATAAAATAAAAAAAAAATAAAAATAAACCAAAAGCAGGGCTCCAGAGGCAGCCCACAACCGGGGCCAGCTGCCGCAGGGCCTCCACGTGCCCGGCTGCGCCGTGACCCCGTTCCCGAGCAGCCCCCCCCGCCCCCCGGTCCAGCCCCGTCCCGGCCCCGTCCCCCTGCCCCCACACCGGGCCGGGCCCCGCCGCCCCCCAGCCCCGCCCCGGCCCCGCCCCGCGCCACGTCCGGGCCGAGCCGAGCCGAGCAGCGGCAGCGCCGGTCCCGGTCCCGGTGCCGGTGGCGGTGTCGGTCCCGGTCCCGGTGCCGTCACCTTGAGGTTGGCGGAGGGCCCGCTGGAGGAGCCCGGCGGGGCGCCGATCTCGTACTCGCCGGTGACCAGCGTGTCGCGGTGGATCTCCTCCCGCAGGCACTTGCGCGCCTTGCCGGGCAGCTGGAAGGAGATGGGCCGCGCCGGGCCGGCCAGCAGCAGCAGCAGCAGCGGCAGCAGCGGGAACGGGAGCGGGGCCGGCCGGGGCCGGGGCCCGGCGCTGTGTCGGGGGCGGCCGGGCGGCGGCAGCGGCAGCGGCATGGCGGCGGCTCGGGCAGCGACGGGGCCGGCCTCCGCCCCGCTCCGCCCCACGTGACTGCCGCCGCCTGCGTCACGCCGCGGGAGCCGTTGGCGCTCGAATCGGGCCCGCGCCGCGGGGCGGGGCCTCGCCTCACGGGCGGCCGTTGGGGGGGTGGGGGGGTATGGCCGGCACCTCCATGAGGGGGTCCTCGGTACGGCTTTGCCCGAGGTGTTGTAATAAAATAAAATAAAACACGCAGGCACACAGCAAGGTGCGCACAGTCTAAATTCACACACATTTACCCATATCACACATTTACCCATATCTGAACGCCTCCCAAGCCCTCCCCTGGAAGATGTGCTTGTTTCCTAACGTCACATAGTATATTTTTATATATTTTTTTTTAAATTCCCGAGTAATTCCCCCTGTCATCATCAGCCAACAAAGCTGCTCTATCAGGCAGCTCGCTCCTTTGGACCAGCACCATGCAAATACTGTATGACAGTGGCAGAAGCACACGAGTGCTTTTGACAGCAAACAAAATTCTGACAGCTTCAAAAGGGCTTTTTTCCCCCTCCCTCTCCACCGTGTGCTCAGACCTACGTTTTTTTAATATATTTTGGTCATGCATACTTCAAGTATTTGCCTTTTTAGGAACGCAGCACCGAATAACCACACCGCAGCCATACCAGCCTTTGGTGGTCTCTCCCCGCAACCCCTCAGCTCCATTTTCCCCCTTGGCCCCTGCCCGCTGGCACCTCGCCTCCCGCAGGGCCAGGCCTGGGGGAAGACGTGCAAGTTGTGGCAGGAACAGGCAGCTAAGGGCACGCCAGAGGAACGGCGAGTTTTTGGCTGCGATCCTTTAGTCACGTCCTCTCTGTGTGCCTTTGGCCTCGGCTGCGCTCTCCAGTATTAGTTGGCTTGACGCAGGGGGAAAAGAGGGAGGAAAATTTCCCAAACGCGTGGTTGTGATTAACACAGCTCCTGGGATTGTCCACAAGTGTTTGGGTGTGTTGAGATACAAGGAAATGTGGGAAGAAAGAAATGAATAGTAACATTGCTAGAAAATTATAATAATAAAAAGCTCTTTGATTTCTATTAACTAGAGTTTAAAAAATAAAAATAAACCATTGTTTGGCTTCAATTTCCTAAACGTCATTGTTCCTCTCTCTAGGCAAACCATGTATTTAGTGACAAGCAGTAACTGGGAACCACCACAAACTTCAGTCTCAAGAGCCTGAAAACCAGCAGACTTCATGCCTCGATGTTCATATGCAGATCGAGATAGGCCAAGCCTTGACCACAGTGTTTTAAAGAAGAGCTCTGCTATTCCACGTGCTCATATTTACTGAAGCAATATGATGAAGCCCTCCATATGAAGGAACAGAAACCTACCCCAGCTTTACGGTGACAGAGAAATCTCTTCTTTGAGGGAAACAAACAGAACCCTCAGGAATAAAAACCTCCCACCACTAGACCCTTGTCCTTTATTTAAACAATATTTTAGGGAAACACAATTTTCCTTAGCATAGCGCTTATCTTTTAAATGAAAGTCAGTCAATTCCTTTATTTTTAACTCCAATGTATTGTTTGAAATGGGATTTCTGGTTACTTGCTGCACATTTCAATACATCTTTATATATATATATATTTTCTAATCTGTTCACAAACCTTTCCCTACTTGGGCAATTAATTTGAAGCTCAACCTTAATAGAATAAATGTTTAGCTGTTTCTGCAGTATGTCAAAGTATATTTGCACAATGAAAACATTCTTTCCGTTGCAGCACTTAAAGCAGAAATAGATACTATTTCACAAGCTTTAAGAAACATAGATTACTAGAATCTGAAGATATGAAATGTTGTAATGTTCTGCCACAAAATTCCTGATGAAACATGCACAACACAACAAATTCCTCCATACAGAACATTCCTCATACCAATGATATGTGCCCAGTCTTCCAGCAAGTTTTAAACGTTCAATAATGCTTTATTTTCTGGGGCAAATATTGGAGAAAATGGCCCATTCATGCAAAGGCAGCCTCATTTTCTAAAATCAAAGTGTGAGGTCAACTACTGACGAGCAAATATATAACTAAATATGATCCCTTACTATTGTGTCCATTTTGTCATGGTACATTTTTAGATAAGAGTTGCATTTATGACCAACAAATTGGTCATTGAGTTTCTTTTTAAATTTGTCGTGTAATGAATGCATTATGCTTTAAACCACAGCACACACACGCTCAGTTCTAATTATAAAATTTTATCATACATGCTTTAGTGCTTTAGCATGTTGTGAAAGAAAGTAGCACCGAACCACTGAAAGTGTCTTTACAATCCCCACCTCTTCACTCTTTAAAGTGCTTAAAATGCAATGGGGCAATTTTCATTTCATGTGCAAATTAACTCATAGCAGATGGAAAGCAGTTTAAGATCCTTTCAGCTGCAGGTTTAGAAATAACAGTCTTGCAGAGACATGCCTTTACCTTTCCACATATTCGAGGCTGGCAAAATGAAATACTTCCTGCAATTCTGAAACACTTAACAGATGAGAAGAAGAGATTGATAACTTGTTACGCAACTTTCAAGATGAAACGATGACCTATTTTAGTGTAATTTGCTGGCTTACACATTGTGGGAGCTTGGCAATTAGCTAAAAGCAGGTATCCTTTCTCCCTACCATTAATCTGCAGACACATGGGTGTGTCCCCAAAGTAAATATTGCCTTTTCATCTGCCTGTACGTTGTCAAACTTTAAACCACTTTGTTCTCATGTGCTTTTTGTATTTTCAAATATCCCTAATACAGTTTCGTTGCTGTCTGGAAAATAATGAAGAAAGCAATGAATTGTTTAGCTTTCAACCCTTCAGTCACAAAGAAGCTTTGGAAAACTTTTGGTATTTCTGTAGTTTGAGGCAGCAATGGTCACTGAAAAAAAAAATACGCCATTTCCCACAAAATTCGCAATTGTTTTCTCGACTGAAGAAGAAGTTCACAGACTGTTGGCAATAATCAATTTTTGCTGTACCAAAATATTTCTTTTATCTCCACGGTGAATTGCAGAAAACAACACTAATTGTCTGTCTCCACGAAACAATGTATATGAATGTGTGAGAATGTGGCAATTAGACTTTTTTTTCCCCTCTTTCTGCGTCAGCTGCTTTGGCATTTCAGCATTTCCTTGTTTTTAACAATAAAAAGTTAAAGCAATTTGTTGTTCTTAAAAACTATTCCAGAATTACTTTTATGCTCTAATCCGTTTGCATTCTGCCTTGCACCTGGCAACCTACTGCAAGCTACTGAGAAACTTCTGTAAAAACTGTGTAAGCTTTAGGATCCAATCTGCTGGTTTTACTGACCATGCAGAATTATTCAGCCACTTCTGGAAAGCACAAGGCCTCTTCTCTTAAGGGTCTGTATTTGAACTCACTGCCAAGATATAGCCATCACCATTACCATCACGGTCACAAGCCAGGCTGGGACATAATTCAATCAACTAAAAATAAAGCGGTAGCTGAACAGCCATAAATTAGCATTGCTCTGCTCTGCCTCCTGTGTAATCTGTCCTGGAGACCCCAGATATGGTGTCCTGGTCATACAGCTAAATAAATCACATTTTGATAAGGGTAATGGGACAAAATAACCTTTAGACATCGAGAGAGGCAGCATATATGGTAATTCTGGCCGCGTTTTGTTTGAGGAGAGGAGCTGTTGTTACAATATATTTACACACATCTGTTTCCACTTCACCGAGTTTTGCCTGAAATCAAATATTTGGGACTTAATCTAAAACACGAGTTCATTTAGGGAAATGAAACATCCTTCATCAAAGATAGCACAGATTCAATCACACACAAACCGCCCTGAGGAAGTGAGGACTCAGAACACTTCTCCCAACTGGCCCCAGCCCTCAGCAGCAGCCACAGCGTGGCCAGCGAGGCTCCTTCCCAGCTTTTGGAGGAAACCTTCCCCTTCACTTCCCGGGAACTTTCACCTACTGCCCTGCTGAAGTTCAAGGCGAGCCTGTTCCTCTTTCCACTTCCAGAGCCCAGTTCCTCCAATTACCCCAGTGGCGTGTAACAAGGGAGCTTGCCAGCTGGCGGGGCCTGGTGGCCATTTCTGCTGGCTGGCGGCTGTGTTGGGATTCACTTGTCCTATGAACTCCGATGGAAAGTCCACCTGGAAACTTCCACTCCCTCCCAGCTTGGCACTGCCCTCCTCTGACCTCTGCGAGGAGCACGCTACTGCTCAGGGAGGGTTTGAAGTTTCAAGAATCTCTGCAAAACATTGCACGCAAGTTTGTTACCTAAGCCACAACCCAAAAAAAAACAGAGGCTCGGGGTACCGTCGTGTTTTAACAGGCAAACTCTCCAACGTTATGTCATGCCTTTATTTTTGTTCCAGTTATGGAACTCGGTGCAGTCTCAGGGCAAGATAAAAGAAAACATTTAAAGTTTTGGGGCATGACTTTCCAGTTACTTTTTTTCTGAAAAGGCTGGAGCTGAGCTTCATCTCATCAAATGCACACCTCTGCGTCTGACGGGGCCCAGGGCTGCAGCCCCTGTCCAAGAGATGGAAAGAAAGAGGTTGGTCTACAGAGATTGTCTCACCCTGAACTAGGCATCTAAAACTTATGGGCTAAATCCCACCCAGCTTTCTTGAAACTGAATTTATGCTGAAAACACGGTTTAATCAGCAGTTATATTGCATACTGCTGCTCTGCACAAGTCCTAACAATCGCCTCACCCATGAAACAAATGAGGGAAATAAAGAGATAAAGCAAACATATAATGAATAGCACCTTAAATATGAGGTGGTTGGCCATGCTAGGCTTTTTAATATCGTTGAATTCCTGACTTAAATGCCTTATGGTCTAGTTCTCCAAAGTCTGTGGAGGTATTTCCTTAAATCAGCTTGAGCTTTTCATACCTGAACGCTTATCTGTCACAAAACCTACCCCTCAATTTGCTCCTGAAGGGAACGTCGCCAAAAGTGCTCTCAAGGAAGATGTCTGCCCAAGGTGTGGGGAGACAGCAACCGAGAGAAATGCCTGAGTAATTCCTGAGTAGGTATGAGGAAGGGCTCATGTAGGAGTGTGTTTAAAAGTAGCTCTTCCCAGATGATCCCCAATTAAGACCAGTTGTGACTTGAGTAGCGTTTTTAAAAGAACAGTTCTGAAGTAACGTGAAAATAGCTAGGAATTAAAAAAAAAAAAATCTTGTGTAGGTTTTGCACACGATGGCAGTAAGCCTGTACCGTGTAGGAGCGTAGGAAGCTTGAAGTCTTTATATTATTCTACTATGGTGATGATTAAATGCCAAAAAGGTTTGTTACTAGAAGCTGTAGTTCTTCAAGTGCTGATTTTAATGACTCTTCTCAGCTACGTAGCGTTTGTAGCTGTCTGTTCTCAGAAATATCCTCCCTAAACACAGCAAGTGAGTGGAAGAACGCTGGGGAGGAAACACCAAGATAGGAGAGAACACGAATCCCTATTTTAAACACAAAATTAACCTCAGCTGTAGCTATGGAGCCACTATTTCTGAATGATATTATCCTCATATTACCTGGCAATGATAAACAGAGAAGATCTGTGCACAGGGCCGCTACATATTTCAAAGATAACTTCATGCTAGGGACAAACAAGACAGTGCCAATTCCAGTTCTCCACCGAAGACAACCCTTAATGAATTCTTCCAGACTGACATATTTTTTTTAAATATTATTTTTATTTCTCAGAACAGCCTTTCTGGTTATTTGAAGGTTTAAAAACAATAGGGTTAAAAAAATAAATCAACTCGTATATATCAACAACAGGGAGGTTGAACGCTACTCGAGTCGCCAGGACTCGGGAGGGAGGCTTGGCAGCGGGGACGGCAGTGCGATGGGATGTTTGTTGGATGTCTTCCACCAGCTGCACTGTGTAGTGGCTTGAGTGCTAGATTATAAATAATTCCCCTTGTGAAAAGGGGAAGTTGGCTGGATGAGCACTGAATCAGCAGGACATATTCATAGCCTCGGCAGAGATTGGTGTGTCAGAAAGAAGGGATGGGAAGCGTTGAATTAGGGCCGGGAAGTCCCCTCTCTCCACAGGCACATGAGAGGAGCGCTTATCCTTGGAAGCTAGTCAGCATGGCACGTGGGCAACAGCAGTATTAATAACTCCTCCAAGGCAACACTTCTGCGGGGCAGGATGGCTCACCGAAACCACAGCCTCCATAGCCACCGCGTGCAGATGGGCAACTTCTGCATTGCAGGGTTCCTTCTGCAGGGCCATGCTGGGCCACCGGGCTGCATGCGGGTGCAGGAGGCACCCCAAAAACAAGGAAGAGGTGCCTCGGGGATACTGCTTGTTTTCTCATTGCTGGCCCCAGGCAAAAAGTGCCTCCTGAGCATCACGCCGAAGACAGGTGGGCCCTGCTGGTGCCCCAGGCGTGGTGAGCATCACGCGACACCTGATGGGGAAGAAAGGGTGCTAGCAGCACAAAAAGGCCTTCCAGCTGGAGGGAGGGGGAAAATACGTGATGGAGATGGGTAGGAAGTGCAGGATGGTTCTCATCCATCCTGCAGCATGGCCAGGAAGAGCTGATCAGCGTGAAGTGGAAGGAGCAGCAGCAATTTCCCTCGCCCTGCGGTGTAGATGCGAAGACCCCCAGAGGCCTTCTCACGAGGGCAGGGCACGGGAGAGGTGTGAGGAGGCGGGACAGCCCTGCAATTTGTCTTGGTGCAGGCTTTGTGCAAGTGCCTGTGAGTCACCGGAGCAATTTGGGACCAGGGGGGTTTCCAGGAGCCCGAGGCTGAAATCCCCAGGGATGTCAGTCTAGACAGGGTGCTCTTCCCTTTGACCTCATTGGGGGCCTCAGCTTCCTCTTTGTGCAAGTAGCACCAGCTGCCAGGACAGGTTATTTTGGGCTACAGAACAGTTATGAAAGAGCAACGTGCTGAGGGGTTGAGGAAAACGATGCTCTTGTTGTAAGTATCCTTTTCAGGCCACTTTTGGGCTAGGCTACTCCTTGCCACTGCTCACGGGACAGGGTTTTTATTCCTAAAGCCTCCTGAGGAGACTCAAACAGCCTGAGAAAGGCTCCTTGCCTGACGCTGGGCGAGAGCTCGTAAAATAAACTCCAATTCCCCCAGGATAACTGGAGGGAAATCCCAGTCATTAAGTCTTCCGTCGCTGACGTAAAAGGGATTGCAACTTAATCCTGCTCCCATTCAGCTGATCCCAGCGGAGGGCCCACCAGTAAATACCAGTCTCCTGAGCAACCCCAGGGGAATCCCAGCCCGTATCGCCGTGCTCCCCTGCTCGTCTCTAACAAATACCCCTGACATTCAGCCGTCGTGCCACTTCTTCCAGTGAGGTGGCTCCAGCTCAAGGGGCTGTGGATGTCACACGGGCTTCACCGACCCACAGAAGGTGGGCTTGGGTACACAGTCACCTGAAGTCCCTTCGACACACACCCCTTTGGAACTGCTCCACGGCACACCAAACCAGCACGCGCCAATTCCTGCACCCCTGGGTGCCCCTGCGCACGCCCTCGGTCTCACACCGACCACAGGAGGGAAAGACAGGAGAGCGCAGGAAGGTGCCGAGTGCTGTGCGGCGCCTTGTTTGACCTCCGGGTTCCCAGGTAATTCCTCAGAAAGCCCGGCTATCAGCGAGATAAGATAGCAGGTGCAGATGGCGGCTGAGCAAAGCACGTCCCCAGGAGAAGGCGAGGACTTCCAGGAGACCCCAGCAGGCTGAGGACAGGGCAGGACCAGGAGGGGCCCCGCAGCACGGAGCAGGGACTCTCCTCTCACCCAGCTCTTCCTCTCCTTGTCCTCGCTGAGATATTCAACTCCAGACCAGGAAAGCAATTTTTAACCTTTTGATTTATTTTTTTTTTTAGGTTGCTTTCCTATAAATAATAATTAACGTCGAGGTTTCCTCCAGGGCTGTTGCCATCTTCAGAGTGTTCACCAGACGTTGCTCGCTCGCCTTCCCCAGCCCTTACCTTGTCAGCGGGATGAGGACGGAGAGCATTAGGTCCGGAGGACAGGGTGGGACTCTGAGGCAGCCACATCTTCATACAAACGTCAGGAGAAGATGTGCCCAAGGTCACAGATCAGGGCAGTGTCTCCATGGGGTAGACAACCGCGTTCCTGGCTCCCTCCCCTGTGTCCAGAGCAGTAAACCAAGCAATAAAAGTCTCTGGCATGCAGAGGCTTTTAGCAGTTGCAGCTTCTCCTGTTATCAGTGGCGGACTCAGACCTTATCTGCGAGTCTAAACACAGATGCAGGCAACCCTTTTCCAGCTCCTCGCCTAGGCTTTTGTCCTGGCCCTTTTTTCCTGCTCATTTTTTTTTTTTCCTCCAAGGGGTCTGAGCCTCGGGGCAGCGCTTTCTGAGTCAGCTTTTCACCGCCCGCCCCTACTACAGAGCCCGGGGCTCCTCCGAGCCGCAAAGCCGGCAGAGGCGGCACGGGGCTGGCCAGCGCGGGTCCCCCGCAGGGGACAGCCAGCAGCTCTGGCTGCCAGCCCACGGAGGAGCTCGGGAGCTCTCCGAGCAACACCCCAGCTCCGGCACCCCCTGCTTGGGGTCGGCTGCCTCCCTGAAAGGCCGAGGCGAGGCGCGGAGCAGTCCCCGGGGAGCCTGCGGTAGCCGGGCCCCCGCCACCGCCTCCTCGTCTGTCCACACGTCTGTCCCCTGCGGCCACGCGCCGGCCGGGCCCACGGACGTTACTTGAAAGCTCCGAGCCCGCGCCGCTGATGGCAGAGCCCCGAGCCGTCTCCCTGCGTCTCCCTGGAGTCCCTGTGCAGACGCAGGCGCGCGTCACCGCCTGCTCTAATTTTATCCGCGTTTGATGGAAGAGACTAACCGAGCAGCGGGGAGGCAGCTATTTTGGTGTTCTCCATGGCTCTGGGTTATATAAAGCATCCTGCCATGACCCGCATTGCTCGGCAGCCGCTTCGCTCTCCCTGTCGCCAGCTCGGGTGCTCGCCCCGGGCTCCCTCGGCACCCACGCGCGTGGCAGCGAGCCCCACGGGTGGACGGCTACAGGGGGGGACAGGGAGCTCCGTCCCGGTGGCTTTGCCACTCGGGACGTGTGCTCGGGCCGTGGGAGCGGCCCCGTTAGGTGGCAGCAGCACCAACACCTCCGGCGTGCGGCCCCGAGGGCTTCTCCCGCTGCCCAGCTCCTGCACGTCACACACGCCGTGGGGTGATCCCAGCCCTGACCGCATGCCTGGCCCCACAAAAAGGCTGCTCCCCGTGGGCTCAGAGCTCAGCCTGGCTCCTCCTGCGGCTCCGAGCGAGGCGCCGTGCACGGTTTGTGGCTGGGAGGCAGGGCAGGGGGCCGCAGGCTCGCCCGTGGGATTTTTGGAAGGAGGCGGCGTGACCGGGACTCCCTCCTCCCCCTCCCTCTGGCACAGGCAGGTCTGCCAACATCTGGGTTACGCGCTGGAGGAGGGAGTTTTAGGGAATGCCTCTCGCTTTTGTTTCTTGCGCAATCAGCGAATTGAACAGCACAATGTGGATTTGGAAGCTCAAGTAAGCCCCGTGTCATGATGCAACCGCAAACAGCCCGGCAGCGGTGATTCCTGCCCTTCCCCAGCTCCAGCCCTGCCCTCCCAGCCCTGAAAACAGCCGAGCCCTGCTCCCCCTGCCAAGCTCCCGTGTTCCTCCGAGCCCTGCTGCCACTTCCCTCCTCCCCAGTGACCTGGGGGGGACACAGCGTGGCCCTGCCCGTCCCGTGGCTCTCCTCACTCCCTGGCAGCTCCCACGCCAGGGGACGCACCCACTTCCTAAAGAGCCACCTCCCAGGAAGGCGGCCGGGCCTCCGCGGCTGGCACAGCACCTGCCGTGCCCTGCCCTGCCCCGCCGGGTCACCTGCACCCTCCTCCTGCCCTGGCTCAGCCTCTGTGCCCCTGCCACCAGCGGCCTCCTGGCTGGAGGTCACCGCCCTGCGTTCGGCACCGTGCCTGCCACAGCCGGGACAGGTTGACCACAGGACAAGGGGCCTGTAGAGCCCCACACAGAGGTGGCAGAGCTGCCTCTGTGACAGCAGGACCTGCATCCACCCCGTGCATCCCCTGTCCGTGCTGACAGCCTTCCCCCAGGCCACATGCTCCTGCGGGGCAGGGTCTGGCCGCTGGGAAACCACCAGGCGCGATAGGGGAGGGCAGGGGCGTGCATGCAGGAGCGTGCATGTGCGCACGTCAGTGAGGAGGAAGAAGGGCTGTGAGCGCTGGAGGCGTGAGCACCCGGCGCAGGCTGGCAGGCAGGGGCTGCCGCGCCGCTAGCAAGTCGAAGCGTTTCGCAACAGCCACGATAGCAGCGGGTGGCTCACAGCTCTCCGGGCACACCGGGCAGAGTGGTGGGGCCACCAAACTGCCAGGACGCACAGTGAGCAGCCAAGGGAGGCACTAAGGAGAAACTGAAATGCTCCTGGGAGTGGAAACGTTACGCATCTGGGATAAGCAGCCAGTCACCCTCCCCGTCAGCTCTGCCTGAAGTTGCAAATGAGTGCGGGATTTACGCGGGAGGGCAGGAGGAAGCGCCGCCGTGCCCCCTGCTCGCTCACATCCAGCACTCATTAATTCGGCCATAGCGAGGCGATTCAGGACGGGATTCAATCAGGCTCGGCCTCACAAAGGCTCTGCAGATAACTGCAGTCCTATTAACGCGGGGTCTCTCTGTGGCCATGGTTACATTTTTTCGGTGCCAGGGCTGTTTGAAGCGGTCTGAGCGATCCCAGCCCCTCAGCGTCCCCCCACACCCTCCCCGTTGTGCCGGCTCAATGCAGCCACTGGGTGAGCCGGATCCGGGAGCTGATCTGGCAGAAAAATCATCGCTTTCTGCTCGTGCAGGGCCACTCTCCTGCCACAGCCACTGACCACCTCCACGTACCGGCCCTCCCAGCCTGCAGCTCTGTGGCAGCCCGAGCCCGGCTGCTGCAGACTCGCTCTTCCCAACCCTCTTGGCACAGCACCCAGCCTGCTTCTTGACTTTGCTGTCAGCTGTCTCACCTTGCTGAACTGCCAGGGCACTGACTGACAGCAGCAAAGGGCTTTCTGCTGAGGCAGCGTGAGAGAGCAGCTCTGCGCTGGGGCATGGCAAGGAGGGCATGGGGTTTGTTGGCGGGGAGGGAGCCGTGGCAGCCCATGAGCAGCAGCCGCCCTAGCTGGTGTGTAACCTAGCAAAAAAAAAAAAAAGCCTCAGATTTCTCAGACCAGTGCATGAGAAGGAGCAGAAATGTACAGCTCGGGCAGCAGGGTGAATCAGAGACAGCCGCGGTGGCTGAGCTGCCGTGGGGCGCCCCTCCCGAGCCTCCTGCCCCACGTCACGGCCCAGCCGCGGGGCAGGGCGGGTTTGGGAACCAGCGACGGGGCAGGGCTGGGCTGGAAGTGGTGCCACAAGGTGAACTCCGGCCTTTGCCCCACTGCTCCTTCCCCGGGTGAGGCCTGGCGGCCGACGGGGTGTGACACAGGAGAGAGGCAGTGAGCAGGGGACGCCGGGCTGCCCAGCCTCACCTCCAGGCTGAGCATCCGCGCCAGCAGCAATGTGTCTGTGCTGCCATGGGATCGTAGGTCCCAATCCTTGCAGGATTAGCTGCAAGCAACCAGCACGGAGCAGTGGAGTGGCTGTGCAGCCCCAGCAGGTGCCTGTGGGCACGCTCTGCATGGTGTTTGTGCAGACCCCGGCACAGACCCTGCCTTTGTGTCCCCCCTGTGTTTCCCACACATCCGGCTGTCCCCAGGCACCGGTGTTCTCCCCCGCAGCGCTCACCTTCCTGAAGGCGAGCCCCACACGGGCCTGCCCTTGAGAAGCAAACACTAATTCCAGCCTCACCCTTTCCTGCCCCGGGCGGCGAGGAGGCGAGGGGATCCTCAAGGCGTCGGCCGTGGGGCGTGGGCCGGGAACCAGCCCTCGTAAAACAGCCGGCACCGAACCCGATGCCCTCCGCCTGCCAAAACAAACAAGCAGCGGGGACAGCGGCCTGGCCCACGGCGAGGGCTGGGCCCGCTGCCGGCTGCTCGCCTCAGCAGACGCGGGGCAGGCGCTGCGAGCCCTCACCCCGGGGGGGCCCGACACCACTTTCGGGGCTCAGCCCTCACCCACGGCTCCTCCCTTCCCCTGCCCCGGTGCTTGTGCAACCGCTGGCGCCAGCGGAGCGGCCCCGGGCTGAGGGGGAGCCCCCGGGCCTGAAGCCTTGGCCCTGAGGCCCCGGCCCTGAGGCCTGCTCCCAAACAACCCGCCCCGTTGCCATGGCGACGGCGCCCCGCCCCCTCCCGCCGTTGCCATGGCGACCGCGCTCCGCCCCTCGCGCCGCGGCTGACGCCGCCGCCTGCGTCGCGCGCCAGAGCTCCGGCGGTGGTAGAAGGGGGGGGGGGGGGGGGGGGATGACGTCGCCGCCCCGTTGCTATGGAAACCACGCCGCGACGTCACCCGCCGTTGTGTGTTTTCAACGGCCCGCCGTCTCCTAGGCAACGGCAGGCGCTCGGCGCGGCCCCAGCAACAGCGCGGGGATTGGCTGGGAGGGGCTGGAGGGGGCGGGGCTTGGGCGGCGGGAGGCCACGCCCACTGGCTGGGAGCGGGCTGGGGCCGGGGCTGGGGCTGAGGGGGAGCCCCGGGGGCCGGGGCCGGGGCTGGGGCCGGGGCTCGGCTCCCCCCCGGGGCTCGGCTCCCCCCCGGGTGTCCCCCTCAGCCCCTCAGGGTGCCCCGCCGCCCCCCGGCTGAGTGCACAAGCACACACACACTGCACGGCCCCATTAGGGTTCATAGGGGACAGCGGGGCTGTGCCTGCCTCGCTTGGGTTCCGCCTGTTGGGTACAGCACAACCGCTCTGCCCGCCTGTACCCGCCTCGTGTCGGGGTGTTCATCAAACACCGCGCAGCACCCTGCGTGGCCAGGGCCTTCGGCTCCGTGTGTTCCTCCCTCAGTGCCCTGGGATGTTATCAGTGGGGTGATAACGCCGAGACGGCGCGGAGATAAGAGGCGGCAGCAGGGCCTGGTGCCCGGCTGTGAACACCCTGCCCGGCTGTGAACACCCTTCCCGGTGGGGCCAAGGTCGAGGAGCCCGGCGACGGGCGCCGCGGAGCCGCCGTCGCTGAGCCAGCACGTGTGGGGCTGGCTGCGGTGGCGTTACCCAGCGGGGAGAGCCAGGGGAGCGGGTGCGAGGGCGAAATTCCCGGCTGGCGGCGCGACCACGAGGAGCCGGGGTGTCTCTGCTGGCGGTGTGGGTGCTGGAGGACGGCCCCGCCGCACGCCCGGCTGCTGGGATTGTTAATTACTGTTTATGCCTCGCTGTGGGGATGCGCTGCGCTTCGCAGACCCGAAAAGGTGGGAGCCCTGCCCTGCTGGGAGCTCCCAGGCCGGTGGCAAGCCACGGCGTGCAAGGAGGAGGGCTCAGCCCCCAGCCCCATAACGCGATAAGGGGCCCAAAACTGCTTTATCAGCCCGCTTTTCCGTCCTGATTGCTCTGCCCAGCTCTGCAGGGGCCAGGTGGATGGCGAGGATGCCCCATGCTGAGCTGGGAGCATGCGAGGCACGGGCAGCAGTGTGTGTGTGCATCCGTGGGCATGCATTGGAGCCCCCAGCACCAGTGTCCCCCAGTGCCAGCCCCATTGCCGGGTCCCCACCCCACCCTGGCAGCCCCATATTGGCAGGAGGCACACACGCCCAGTGTGTGCACGGCAAGCGAATCGCGGCGGGTGGGCCAGAGCCGTCACGCCGCGCAGCTGGCATGAACTTTCCCCTGGTGAGCAGCCAAATTTAGGCACAGCCGGCTCCTGCCCCAGAAGCTGGTTTGGGCTGTGAGGTTTGCACCGGCCCACACGCCCGGGGTGCTTCTCTGCTGTGGCTTTCCAAGCCCAGGCTCAGTTTATTGGCTCTGACAGTGGGAGGGGGGCACTCGCTGTCAGCCTGAGAGCAGCTTTCCAGGGGATGAATGTGGGGCCGGGCAGCTGGGGGGCTCCCCAGGGCAAGATCCCCTTTGGGTCCATGCTGTCCCTGCCCTGCTGTGGTGCCTGGGCAGCGCAGTGGCCGTGCCGTGGCGTGGCAGCGAGGACATCCCCGTCCCCCCGGGCAGTGTTTGGTCCCTGCGGGGCCGCTCGCTTCCTCCTCCTCTCCCACTCGCCGTGTGTGCCCCGCGCTCGGAGCAAACAACAAGCCCACGTCATGTGTTTTCGGTTTCTCTGTTTCCTTGCCTCCGCCGGTGGCACGTGCTGGGGCCGTGCGGCGCCCCTGCGCTTTCCGTTTGGTGCAAACACAGCACCCTCGGCGGGGATGGCAACGGCAGTTTGCATGGACACCGCCAAAATATTTGGGGCCGGCTGCGAAGCGGGTGTCCCCCCCTTGCTTTCCAGAAGGTTCCCTTGGGGCTGGAGGAGAGCGCCGGAGAGCTTTGTGGACTTTTAGCAGCGTGCCTGGAAAACGTGAGGGATTTCGGCGTGCTGGGGGCACTCGTCCATGCTGGGCAGGAGTTTGCCAACCTCAGCTGGCCCCTGGGGACTATAGGGAGCCACAGCCTGCTGCTTTGGTAGCCAGCCTGGGGCGAGCACTGGCCGGGGCGAGGAGCCCCGAGGGTTTGGGGGGTCTGACGGTGTCCCAGAGGGTGGGCAGCCCCCAGGTGGGCGCTGAGTGGGCGAGAAATCACGGGCCCTTCCCTTGGGCCAGCGTGGCTGCAGCAGTCCTTGGCTGTCCCCTCCGCTGCGCCGTGCGGCTCAAAAATAGCGGCTGGCCCAGTTCTCCCGCCCCCGTGGCCCAGATCTCGAAGAACAGCAGCCGCTCGCACAGCAGCAGCAGCATCAGGCGCTGCATTTAGCCCATGAGCTCAAGGAGCGGCGGTGGCTGCCAGCAGGCTCGCAGCCCGGCTGGGTGCCGCTCCCCGCCTGGAGACTGCGCTGCGGGCTCTGTTTGTTGCTGTAAACACGGCCGGGCGCTGCAGCTCCCCCCCCCACACACCCCCCCCCGTTACTATCTATAGCCGCGATCTCTTGGCTCCCGTGCGAGCCCAGGCTGCGGGCTGCCTGCCGGCTCCGCCTGCCCCGAGCCCAGCCGGGGCTGCCCGACAGCCCCGACGTGGGTGGGTGGCCCCGGGGGCTCCGCCGCGGCCGCCACCAAAACAAAGCCGAGGGCGAGCCCGGCCCCGAGCCCAGCCCCGAGCCGCCCGGGGGGGGCCGTGCCCGTGCCCCCGAGCCCCCCCGTGAGCCCCGGGGGCACCCCCGTGGGGGGGGCGGGGCGGGGGGTGTCCCCGCGGGGTCGCGGCGGCCGTGGGGGGAGGGTCCGGCCCCGCCCCCCCCCGCGCGGTGCCCTCCCCGCCCGCCCCGTCCCGTCCCGTCCCGTCCCGTCCCCGCCGCACTTGGCTGCAGCCCTGGAGCGCTTCCCGTCAGTCCCGCCCCCCCGCACAGGATGTATCCCATATAAGGATATCTGCGTCAGTGGGTTCCCGAGCCCGCCCCTACCATTCTCGTCGCGGGGGGGGATCCCTCGCCGCTCCCCCCGCTTTCTCTCCATTCGGGGCACCCCGCGCCCCTCTCCCCCCCCCTCCCATTTCGGTGGTTCCCCTCCCGCAGCCATCGGGGCGCGGCGAGGGGGGGGCAGAGCGGGGCGGGCTGC
This sequence comes from Aythya marila, assembly GCF_965140915.1. NCBI lineage: Eukaryota > Metazoa > Chordata > Aves > Anseriformes > Anatidae > Aythya > Aythya marila. The sequence goes on from NC_139046.1 coordinate 25,772,578, forward strand.
GTGGGGGGGGGGCGGAGCGGGCGGCCTCCCCCGCGGGCGGGAGTGGCGCGCGCCGCGTGACGTATGCGGCGCTCACGCGGCGGGAGGGTATAAAAGGGAGCGCGGCGCGGGTCCCCGGCACCAGAGGCAGCCCCGGCGGAGGAGCGGCAGACGCGCAGCGGACGCAGGCGGCCCCCGTCCCGCTCCTCTCCTCTCCTCGCCTCTCCTCTCCCAGCTCCCATCCGAGGCGCAGCCCGGGCCCGCAGCCCGCCCAGCCATGATGTACCAAGGCTTCACCGGCGAGTACGAGGCGCCCTCCTCCCGCTGCAGCAGCGCTTCCCCGGCCGGGGACAGCCTCACCTACTACCCGTCCCCGGCGGACTCCTTCTCCAGCATGGGCTCCCCCGTCAACCCGCAGGTGAGGGGCTGGCTACGAACCGGGGGGGCGATGCATGGGGGTGGAGGGGGGCAGCGGGATCCCAGCACGGCCCCGGGCAGCCCCGCGGCTCGGTGCCGGCGGCTCCCGGCCGGCTGCAGCCCCGCCGGGGGTGTCCCGGTGCCGGTGGGACGCGGGGTGCGGGGGGTACGGGGGGAGCCGTGGCCGGGCGGCGCGGGGCGGCGGGTGCGTAAAGCGGCTCCATTGATAAAAACGCGAGTTCATTGAGGAGACTCCGGAGCGGCGCCTGCGTCAGCGCGGACGTCAGAGCTATTTATAGCGGCCCCGCTCTCGTGTGGAGCCGCCGCTGGCAGCGCGGCCCCGGGGGCGGCGGGGAGCGGCCCGGTAGCGCTGCCACCTTCCCCCCCGTTCACTATTCACCGTACCCTTATTATAATCCCGCAGGATTTCTGCTCCGAGCTGGCCGTGTCCAGCGCCAGCTTCGTGCCCACCGTGACGGCCATCTCCACCAGCCCCGACCTGCAGTGGCTGGTGCAGCCCACCCTCATCTCCTCCGTGGCCCCCTCGCAGACCCGCGGGCATCCCTACGGGGTCTCGGCACCGCCGGCCCCCGCTGCCTACAGCCGCCCCGCCGTGCTCAAGGCACCCGGAGGAGGTCGCGGGCAGAGCATCGGACGCAGGGGCAAAGTCGAGCAGGTGAGAGGGGAGCGGGGTACCCGGGGGGAGAGGATTTGGGGTGGGGGGTTTGGGGTTTAGGGTTTAGGACCGGGGGTGCTGCTCGGGCTGGGGGTCTGGTGGCGGCACTGACGGGTCCCTCGCTGCTCTGCCCTCAGCTGTCCCCGGAGGAGGAGGAGAAGAGGAGGATCCGCCGGGAGAGGAACAAGATGGCAGCGGCCAAGTGCCGCAACCGGCGGCGGGAGCTGACCGACACGCTGCAGGCGGTGAGTGCTGCCCGGGAGGTCCCGGGGTGGGCATGAGGAAATTGTGTGCGTGGGGGGGGGGGCTTCCCCCAAAACGCACCCACCTGGGGTGAGGCTGGCCCTGGCTGACAGCCTGCTCGCTCGCTGCCTCTGCAGGAGACAGACCAGCTGGAGGAGGAGAAGTCCGCTCTGCAGGCGGAGATTGCTAACCTGCTGAAGGAGAAGGAGAAGCTGGAGTTCATCCTGGCGGCGCACCGGCCAGCCTGCAAGATGCCCGAGGAGCTGCGCTTCTCCGAGGAGCTGGCGGCTGCCACCGCGCTGGACCTGGGCACCCCCAGCCCCACGGCGGCCGAGGAGGCTGCCTTCACCCTGCCGCTGATGTCCGAGGTGCCGCCGGCCGTGCCACCCAAGGAGCCCAGCGGCGGTGGGCTGGAGCTCAAGGCCGAGCCCTTCGATGAGCTGCTTTTCTCCACGGGGCCGCGGGAGGCCTCCCGCTCGGTGCCTGACATGGACCTGCCCGGGGCTTCCTCCTTCTACGCGTCGGACTGGGAGCCGCTGGGCGCCGGGAGCGGCGTGGAGCTGGAGCCCCTCTGCACCCCGGTGGTCACCTGCACCCCGTGCCCCAGCACCTACACCTCCACCTTCGTCTTCACCTACCCCGAGGCGGACGCCTTCCCCAGCTGCGCCGCCGCGCACCGGAAGGGCAGCAGCAGCAACGAGCCCTCGTCCGACTCCCTCAGCTCCCCCACCCTGCTGGCCTTGTGAGGGGCTCGGCCGCCCCGCACTGACTGACCTGCCGGGCCCCCTCCCCTGCCCCTGCACCCCCACGGACTCGCCGCCGCGCCCCCTGGGGCTCCCCGGGCCTGGGGAGGGCCCCGCCGCCGCTGCCCCCCCCGTGTCTGGCTGGGCGCCCCGTGCCGAGGCCGCGTACCTCCTCCAGAGATGTAGCAAACCGCATGGAGTTTGTCTTGTCCCCAACGGCCCGCCCATGAGAGCTGGTAGTCTGTAGCATGTCCCACATGGCTGGGTTGGTGACTCCCTCCCCTCCTTAGTATCACTAGCATTAACTAATTAATCCCTTGGTTTTAAATGATTGGAATTAACCTGGTGCTGGGTATCTCCAACTCGTATCTAGTGCAGCTGATTAACAATAACTACTGTGTTCCTGGCAATATCGTGTTCTGATGACTTAGCAATGACCCATCTTACGTGGGGGGAAAGAGACTCTATTTTATTTTCTAGTAGGTAGATAACTAGCTATATCCATGTACTGTAGTTCTACATCGATGTTCATTGTAACTTTACTGATCATGCATTGTTGAGGTGGTCTGAATGTTCCGACATAAGTTTTCCATGAAAACGTTTTTATTGTGTTTTTAATTTATTTATTAAGATGGATTCTCAGATATTTATATTTTTATTTTATTTTTTTCTACCTTGAGGTCTTTTTTGACATGTGGAAAGTGAATTTGGATGAAACTTAAGCATTGTTTGCTTATTATTGTTCAGAGACATTGTCAATAAAAGCATTTAAGTTGAGCGCTGGCACTGTCCTTGCCTTACCTTTTGCATCGCTCCCGTGACCCTGAAGGGGCTCCCTGAACTCCAATTTGGGCTGGGCTCTGCGAACTGCAGCCTGCTGCAAGCTGCCTGAGGCACAGGGCGCGCTGGGGCGGGAAAACCATTAAGTGCAAATCTGTCACTGCCTGTATTAATTAGGACTGGCTGTGGCTACGCCTTTCCCACCTACCTGTGGGGTCACCCATCCTCTGGCCCCCCCCTTGTCCCCTCTGCATGGGGCTGCCTGCCTTGGGACTGGCACCCTCCTGCTCCTCTGCCTGCCGTGGCCTTTCTGCAAAAAGAGGCTTTTCTTGCAGGGGATAAAGGGCAGGGGAGTTCCAGCCTCTGAATCACTGAGGCTGGCTCCAGGCTGGGGTCCACCCTGTCATTAGTATGTGGCTAACAGCCCAGCTTCCTCCTGCATGGGCAGGGCTGGGAACACTCCCTGGCTCCAGGTGGCCCTGGACTTGGTCTGGCTCTTCTAGGAGCAGCTACTGAGTGTCTTCCTCCAGACAGAGAGACAGGGGGAGATACTTCCACTTTTTCTTGTAGCAGAGCAGCGTATGGCATAACGCTGACACTTCCCCTGCCCTTCACTTTGCTTTAGTTAGCTCAGTCCTTGAATGAATGCGAGTTATGGTAAACAGCCTGCATGCTCTGGTAATGCTCTCCCTGCTGGGATCCATGCAGTGTGGCTTTTTCTACCAGTTAGCTTAAGGGGGCTGCAGATCTGTCATTCCTGCTGCCTGCACAGCAAAACTTGCTCTTCTGTCAGGACAGCGTGCCTCACAGGGCTGGGGCAGATCACCCTTGTGTGCAGAGTGCACTTACACTCCCTCTCCTGCTTGTGTGAGCCTGCTTGCTCTCAGGATTGCCTTTCTCAAGGTGATGGCAAAGGTGCCACCTGCACTGGTGACTGCCTTGACACCGTGCTCTCAGGAAATCTCTGCAGGCTGTAGGACTGGTGCTGGGATTTTGTGCAACTGCAGGTTTCCCGGTGGCTGCTGCAAGCTCTGCTTTCCTCACCCCTTCCCCAGCCAGGCCACGCACAGGATGTCTCTCAGTGCGCATTGCTCCGCTCGGGGCTTGCTCAACACCGCCCGCCCCGTGCAAAAGCCAACACTGCTCACAGAGCTTCCTCCTCTCAGCGCCGGCAGCTGGCAAGGGATGACCCCGGTGCTCCCGAGATGCCGCCCACTTAGAAGCGGCTCCTTTCGCATCACAGCTGCAGATTACCGGGGCAGCAGCCAGGCACGACAGCCCTGCCCCTGTGGGTGTAGTGACATGAGACTTACGTGATGGGCAACCTGGCGAAGGCCTGGCAGCACAGCGTGCCTCCTGCTGAAACCCCGCCGGGTCTGCGGCTGCGGGGGAAGAGGTTTGAGAGGTTTGAGAGGGGTTTTAGAGGGGGTGAGGCACAGAGGAGCGGCCCCTACACCAACACCAGGCCCTGAAGGGGGGGGGGGCGCTCCCTTCCCTTCCCCACCACCCCAGTCACCGGGCAGGATTTGGGGCAGAGCTGTGGCAGCCCCCCTGCGCCATCCCGTCCCGTCCCATCCCATCCCGTCCCACCCCACCCAGGGCCCTGCTGCTCCCCCCAGCCCCGTGCCCGTCCCCGCTGAGGGCCGCGGCCGCCATTTTGCCCCCCCTCTCCCCTTCCCCCTCCCTCAGGGCGGCCCGGCCCGGCCCGCCCCGCGCATGCGCGCCCGCCGCCGTGTTTACTGTTTGGTTGCCAGGGCGGCGCGCGGCGGGGCGCGTCAGGGACGTGACGTCCCGGCTCCCCGCGGAGCCGCCGCGAGCCAGCGCCATGACGCAAGAGCTTCCGGCCCTGCCCATATATGGCAAAGCGGCGGCAGCGGCTTCCCGCCCCCCTGCCCGGCGGGCGCGGGCCGCCGGGGCCGCGCGTGAGGCGCTGCGGCGGGAAGGTTCCAGAAGGGCGCGAGGGCGGCGCCGCCGCCCCCATGGCGGCCGCCATTAGTCCTGTCAGGCCGCCATTACGCCTCCCCGAGGGGCTGGCGGCCCTGCGGGCTGCCCTGGCTCCACCTGTGCTGCTGGGTCAGAGCTGGGCTGGCCCCGCTTAGCACCCTAATGATGAATTGTGGCACTTTTAATCCCCACATGGTCCTAGATGAAATCAAATTATAGATATATACACACACGTATTTGCCCCGCTCGCCCATGAAACCTGCCGCTGGTGGCCAGGCACCGGCGTCCTTGAACCCTGGTGCCGGCTGTGCTGTGGTTGTCCTGCCAATAAACCTGACTCTTCCACTTTCACTCAAAACACAGCAGGAAGGCTGCCAAAAACAGCCAGCGGAGCCAATGGGCAGCTGAGAATAAAGGGATTGTTCAGGGGAGATAAGGGTTTAGGGGAAAGAAATAAAGAAAAAAAATTCTGTGCTCACTGTGGAGGAATTTGAGGAGGTTCCTGTGCACGGTGTGCTGAGGGATTTACCAGAGGGTGTGTTTAACGCCAAAGCGTCCACACAAAGGTTATGAAACAAATAATAAACACCGAACAGGCACAGCTGGGTGGTATTCCTGCAAGGTTTCTAAGAGAAGTTAAGATTTAAGAAGCTGGGCTGCCTACTGGTGGCTAAGTGCAGCATCTCATTTAGCAGTGCTTCGATACCTGGGGATGGGAAGGTGGTTAATGTGCCACAGAAAGTGCCCAGAAAATTCTGGCAAGCTGCTGACCAACGAGCCAGCCATCTGTACCAGGCGAGGTAGTGAAAACTGTTTAAAAAGGCAAACTATTGAGCACAAGGGAAAAAAACAACAACAACAACAACAACAACAAAAAAAAAAAGTACCAGGTGAGTTGGCAGCTTTTCTAAAGCATTCCTCACACATTGTTTGAAGTCCTGGCAGGAGTCAGCAAGCATAGGGAAAAGAGATTCCCCTGATGTCATTTGCTGGGGTTTTGAGAAAACATTCCATAATGTCTATCAGCCAAAGCTTCTGAAGAAACTAAGGTGCTATGTGATAAGAAAATAAATTTTCATGTGAGTAGATGAAGCTGGTATAAAAGATGGGACACTAAGAATCAAAAAATGTTTTCCTGGGTGGAAGGAGCCTTCATGTGAAGTTGCACAAGGATCTGAAGTGGAGCCTGGGGTCTGGAACAGGTGGTAAATAGTGAGGTGACTGAGAGGAAGTCACGTAAGACTTAACAGGAGCGAGTGATGCAATTCTGTGTAGGTAAATCCGAAGTGTTCCAAATAGGGGAAAGACAATCCTTCCTTTACATATTCAAAACCAGCCTATAAGCTGATTTATCACTCAGAAACAACATCTTGGCGTCATATGAGTTCCCTGAAAATCTCAGCTCAAGGCTTGGTAAATAAACAAATCAAATGTAAAGAGTCAAGAAAGAGCTAGAGAACAAAGCAGAGAGCAGCTTTCAAAGCACAGCGCTAATCCGCGGTGTGCCTGTGCTTTGAGTGCTGTGTACAGTTCTGATCTTATCTTCAGAAGGATGCGATGCTGTGAGAGGTGCAGGGAAGTAAAGAGGTGTTGGGAGGTGTGGAACAGCTCCCGGCTGAGGAGCAGTTAAATTAAGGAGGGCTCTTCAGCCTTAAAGAGACACCTGTCAAGATAAGAATGATGACATCAAATGAAAGTTAGGGAAAATGTGAGTTGAAAACAAACTTACAGGGGTTGCTTTTTCCATATCGTGGTTACTTGTGGAAAACCTGGCCGCGTGAATTTGTGGATAACAGAAGTTTGCTTAAGCTCGAGAGGAGTCCAGAAAACAAACAGAAGAGCAAGCCAATGAGTGCTGTTAAATACGAAAATACCCCCCGTGGCTGAGGAAGTTCTGATTTTTCTAAATTTCAGGGGCGTTGGGCAATATTCTGAGGATGCAGCATTACGCCCTTACATTGTGCTTACAGCCTTCTTTAGGGGGTTGCTGTCAGCCAGCGTCAGAAGACTGGATGATAGCACAGAGGGGGAGAAGCAGAGGAAGAGAAACTTGGTCTGATCGGCTATGACTACTCCTCTATTGTTTTGTAAATACTTAGCTAAACTTTCGCTCTTACTCTGTGCTTCCTTATTGAGGCAGGACTTGAAATTTGTTTAAATGATTACAAAATGTGATCTCATGTGTCTGTGCTTCTCATCCGTTCAGATCTTTTGCTGATAAGGTTGTTCTTGTGGCTTCCGGCGAGCTTTCCAGTCATAGTGGGTACACCGGTGACCTGGTGAGACGCTGAAGTGAAACCAACAAACACTCATTCTTCTGATATGGAAACAGCGGATATCCACAAGGGACCTGGATGTTATATCAACAGGATACCATGGGAAAACAAAAGAAGGTCAAAACTAACATGTGGACAAAATATCTTTATTGTTTCCAATTATGGAGCTCTTGTTCTGCCTTTTTTTTTTTTTTTTTTTTTTTTTGTCTTCAGACCAACAAATTTTTAGCTCCTCTTCACTGATTATATTGGAGCTTTGTTTTTACACAAATATTTTGTAGCTTGATCCTGTTGGCTAAAGCCAACCAGGTGCAACTTTAAAGCAGCCATTTGAATTCCGATTGCACCACAGCCTCCATCTGGTAAGAATTCAGCTCCTTTTAAATAGCCCATCTTGAATTTTCTTGTGCTAGGGAATAAGGGAAATGAAACACGCTCATCATACAGTATTTCTCTATTGTTGTTTGCAAAACTAAGTGTTTGTTTTGAGTAAGTAACAGTGTTACAAGGTCCATAGCAGTGTCAGACCTAAAGCATATGGCCTAAATTGTGTAGGTTCAGATATTACCATTGAGGGTTTAAGTAAAACATCATTTTGACACTGCTCTGATGTATAGTGGGTGTTTCAGCATCAGAGTGATGTGGTTCCTGCTATGAAGCATTTGAACTGTAACAGTAGGAGAAATGGCAGATGCCAGTAGCACACAGCAGAGAGGACAAGCACTGTTACAGCATTTCAGCATGTGCTGTGGCAATTCAATTAAAACAGTAGCGTAACCTAATCGTGATGTGTCACTAACCTCGAGGACACAAAGGAAGATAAACTGAAGTCATTTGCTGTCATTACATAAGAGCTGAGCGCAAAGCCAAGAATGGGGTTTCGGCACAGATAAGGATTTTGCTCTGAGACTTTCAAAGAATTCATCTCTTCACAGCTTTAACTCTTCATAGGAGTTGCAGATCCTCCCCCCCAGGTTTGTCAGCAAGTTCCAGGTGGTCAGGTGCCACAAGCCTGGGCTCCTGAGCTATGCCTGGGGGTACGTAGCAGGGAGCTTGGGACTGCTGATTTTCCATCCTGCTCTGTTGCACAGTAATAATCCTAGTCCCTGAAATACTTTCGGGCTGTTCCAATGAAGCTGGGCTCCCGCCGCTCTCCCTGGTCAGCCAGCAATACCCTGGCAGGTTTCATACTGTGTTTCCAACTTCATTGCACTTTGGCATATGACAAGTCCTTTACTTACCTCATGGCTGTGTAAGGTGTTTAATGCTCCAAAAATAACCCCGGTGTCTAAAAGAGCTTGGCAAACTACCTCCAAATCGTCCTACATATTGGGTAGGACTTAAGGGAAATCTGAAATAATTTATTTCCCTAAAAGGTAGGTAGGTAGCTGTACTTGGAGATGAATGTGGTGAAATACCACACAAGAAAACATGATACTCTACCTGACTGCTTATCTTCCAGATCTTTGTTTCAGCCTGCAAGCTGAGCTGAGGGGCCTGGCATGCTGATGGAGTGGTTTCCACAGCTGTTAGAACTTTAGGATGATACTCAAACAGGCTACATCCCCCAGAAGGCATGTTCCTCATTAGGAACATTCATTTGAGAAAAGTTTTATTTATAGGCTGTATACCCCTACTTGCCTAAGGACCTTCTGAGGGCAAATGCTTCACTGGGCATGGCTTCTGGCTCCTAATCCCAGCACATTTAGTCAAGACCTGAACTTGTAACTGTTTTCCTCATGAAACACCATTTTTTGTAGCTCTAGTCCTTGTGTGAAGGCATGACAGGAGCATGGGACTTCTGCTCCTTACACCTGGACAGGCTTAACGTGGCTTCCTGATAAACCTGTCATTATAATGTATAAATAAAACTTCTTTGCTAAGAAGGTTTTAGCACTTCAGACTAGAAATGCTTTAATTTTTCCTCATATTTTTTTCTAACCTATAATAGAAGAAATGCTTCACAACTATTCTCATGCCAAAAATACACGTAGATTATTTGCTGATTCCTTCTGGAGGGTAGGTATGAATAAGACAGTTCTGGAACTGGCAGTGTCTGTGCCTTTGTGATCGAAGTGCCAACCAGTTCCATTTGCTGGATATGTGGAAATGCATATAAGGCCACGTAGTCAAAACCCAGCGAAATCTTCCTCTTCCAAACCACTTTAACGTTAGGACCAAGAGTCTGCATTACTTTTCCTCTCCATGCCGTATTCTCACTTGCTATTGTAACATCAGACAGTGGCTGAAAGGCCTCAACTGTTTCATGCATGTGAGAACGATTACCATAGCTAATTTAAGGCACGTGTAGCTGCACGGGGAATGACCTCACAGCTTCCAATCTTGTCATAAATACGACTTAATTACTGGATATTGAATGACAGATTGTGCCCTGCAGGTGATCAGACACAGAATGTGGTAAAGACCAGCTCTGACTCTTAACCAAAGGTTTGTATTTCCTTTTGAGATACATCATGCACTGGAATAATCATCTGTGTTTACGAAGACAAAGTATTTATTATTATATAATGATTTCCACCCGAGGATCTCTTAGCTCCTCACGGGCGCTAATGATTAAAGCATTCTGTTCTATTCTGCATCTTACTTTTTCAGTGCAGCATCCGAGTACTTTCCCATTAACCTCAAATGTGACTAATACGCAAATGTGTGGTTTGGTCCCCTCTCCTCTCCCCGGTGGATTTTGGGTTGCAGTGTGATCACGGCACAGGTGGAAGAAGCCTGCCTTGTGATCTGCAGGGGCAGGCCCTGAATGTCCCTGGGGAGTTCATTCTCCTAATTTGGACAGGTCCCCCCAAAATGGGGTCTACCGTACAGGCAAGCATCACATTATCGCAGAGTGCTCTTGCACCACAGGTAGCTGTTGGTTGCAGTCTATCTCGGTGTCCCAGGTGACTTGTTTTTCATGGCTGGTGCCAGGCCACCAAGTGCCTTGAAGGTAAGAACCAAGTTTAACTGACTCAGCTGCCCTCCAGCACCACATGAAGTAGGTGAAGAGTGTGATTCATGTTAACAGCCGGGTAAACTGAGGCATTGAAACTGCAGTTTCAGGATAGTTTAAATGAATCTGGTCCTGTTGTGTCCGCTACTCTGATCCATGTGGTTCTGTGCCCTTCCTGGCTTCTGCACAGTCCCTTGCTTTACCTCTCAGTGAAATGGTTCGGAAGTTATGCTGGCACCAAAAAATGTTTTTATGTGGAAGGGTTAAATTCCAGCTGAACTCGGTCCCTAACCAAAGGTACTGCAGAATCAGTCAAATGCTAGTAGCGGAGCGATGGAAGAGAGAGATCCTGCAGCTGACAGTGCTATCAGCGTGCGTGGAGCAGCATACTGAGGACAGAAGTGATTTCCCTAAATTCAGTTTGGGAATACTGACTCCTGAGAGCATCTGCCAAAAACGTGATGTTTTACCATGAAGGTGCTCCAGCACTGCAGTAGGTTGCCCACAGAGGTTGTGGAGCCTCCAGCCAAGCTCGACGAAGCCCTTTGAGCAGGAACTGAGGAACTATTCCAGAGGCACGAAACATCTCTGAGTACCTCCGCAATCTGCGTGACGTACTCAGCCAGATCTAACTGTAGCAGTTTAAAATGCCATCTTTGTGCTCTGCAGTGGCTTTATAGCTCTCTTCGGTGACAGAAAAGTCTGTGCTGCACCCTCCCCAGTCCCTAACCCTGTTAGCAACTGTGGGGAAGGGCTTGTGCAGAGTTCCCAGATGCCAAGTGGCGGAGGCTGAAGTTCCCACACCTCCTGCAACACGTGTGTTAATCCTGGCCAGGAGAACAGGGTGGAGAGGCTGCCATGGGAATGCCTGAAACCACCCAGCTGGTTGCATCAACACCTAAGTCAGACCCTGAGGCAGCGCTTTTAGGCTCTAAACCCACGTCTTTGGGGTCCTGAGAAACATCCCCCATCAGCTGGGGGCTCTTCCTCCCAAGTCTGAATTTTCCTACTTGTCAGATGCGTACCTTTAGGAAATGGGCTCTAGTTTTTACTGGAACTGACCAAAGTGAGAAAACGTCTTTGAGGCTTTAGTTGAGCTTCATGCTGGATGTGCAGCAGGACCCTAACCTCCTGCAGAGCTGTCCCGTACAGCGGCACAAGGCTGCCCGTGTCCCTTGGGTTTCCGCAGTCCCCTCCAGCTCCTGTCCCAGCGAAGTCTTGGTGCTCCTCGAGATTTCCTCACTTCTCCCGTAACGCTCTGCGGATTTCTTAAAGCGCCTGGGGCCGGGCGGTTGGGTAAGGACCTGCATTTCAGTTTTGCTCCGCTTGAGCAACACGAACCCTGCAGCCCCAGGCGCTGGAAGCAAGGGGCAGCGCTGCGCACCCAGCCCGAATCGGCGGTCCCTGCGGCTCCGGCTGCCCTCTGTCGGCCGGCGACATGTCGCCGTGCCTTCTGTCGGCTGGTGACATGTCGCAGTGCCCTCTGTCGGCCGGCAGCCTCCCTGCCCTGCTGCTGCCTTCCACTGCTCCCTGCTGGTGCCTGGCAGGCCGGGCAGCGGTGCGGCGGTGCGATGCGACCCCCGTGGATTCAGCCCGCTGGGGTCCCTCCAGCTTGTAACCCTGCTGTATGGTATTGCAGGCACTGCCCCCATTGCGTATGGGGCATGAATTTACTGGGTTTGTGCTCAGCCACTCTGTTCAGGGCGTTAATAAAGGCATCACAGCGTACTGGCCCCACTATTGACCCCTGAGAGATGCCACTTTGTCGGTCGTCACTTCAACTTCACTGCTGATCAGCTTGGAGCTTGGTGCTCCAGCCAGTTTCCCTCCCTCCTTATTTATTATCCACGCACCCGGTCAATGGGGGCACGCTTCCTAGGGGCAGGGCCAGGTAGGCAGGTAGACTTCTCGTAGGAAGGACAGGTTGTTGATACATGGCCAGGCTTGCCCCGCACTTCTCTGCCTTGCCGTGCATCTGCTGTGCAGCCTGAGAATCGAAATAATTTCTGATGAAATCTCCTGTCCTTAATCCTCTCAAATATGTGTGTGTGCTGATCTCGGGTGCAGTTTCCCTAATGAAGCCTTGGATGGAGTGATCCGTTCCTGTAAATACCATGCAGATTTGGGGGCCCAGCAACCTCCTATCAGATTTTGCCCTAGGAAATGGTAAAAAGAGAGAGAGATTGTGGGGTTGGGATCTGGCAGAGGTTGTGGGTTAGGATCTGGCACGTGGGAGCAGTGCTGAAGCGCAGCACACAAAGAGCCTGGACTCCCACAGGCTACGCTAGGGGAAGAATTTGGCCTCTGTTTATTTTTCTAAGTCTGTTTTTTTGACTCTCTGAACCGTGTTCTGCAGGAAGGACTTGGGGAGATCCTGGGCTGAGCCTGTTTTGGGCCAGGGAGCCTCACGCAGACTGGCTGACAGAAGCCAGATCCTGGAAGGAACGTCTTGCTGTAATTAGCACGCTGGCAGCAGGGGTTCAGGTGGCACTGAGTATTGAAGGGCTCTTTGGATGCACGGGAGGATGCAGAGCTTCTTGGATTCAAGTGCTGTGTGGTGCTTGGGGTGACTTCCAAAGTAAGTAAACGGGCAGGGAAATACAGCCCTGCAGGAAGGAACCTCAACACTTTCTGCACTAAGTTACTTACGTCCTCCTGCAAAATGAATGGCAAGAGACATAAGCCCACAAATGGCTCATGACATCTGTCTCTAATCTTTTGAAGCCAGAACAGAAATCCTTGTGTGGCGAGGAGGGGAGTTAGGAGTAAGACATGGGTAAGAGAGTGGGTAGGGTGGAGAGTGGGCTGGGGACAGATGCTGAGTGGCTTGGAAATGGCTGTGGGGAGCTGAGGAGGTGAGATGTCCAGAAGCAGCAGACTTACAGTCATGCCAGGTGTAGTTTTAGACCAGTAACTTCCTAAACGTGCAAAGGTCTGACCAAACCCAACTGACCACAGTGCAATACGTGCTGGTGCTTTGCCAGGTCTGTAACTGCTCAGGCGTTTTCGGAAACAGGCATGGTTCTGGTTACATTGGTTTCTTTGCTGTCACCAAAGATGCATCTATAGGCTTCAGCTAACCCGATCTCTTGACTCCCTTTGTACCTGACAGCCTGGTGTGTCCCGCTACTCACCGTGCCACACCAGAGAACCAAGCCCGTGCACTTTGAGGTGCATTCGTTTTGTGGCACTCACTTGGATTAATGGGCCATTCATGTGCATTAGTATTTGGCTAATGCTTCATGAGGAGAAAGTTTTCCCTTTGCTTCTTTCTACATAGCAATCCTGCTGCTGACAGGCAAGGCATTAAAATAAAGGCTGCATAGCTCTTACTGATTCTACCCGAGACTTTTTTTTTTTTTTTTTTCCCCTCGGAAGCCTTGCACGCAAAGTCTTGCTCTGTGCCTTTCAGCTCAGGCTCTGGATCAAGTCTTGCAAAGATTGGGCACAGCTGCAAGACTCCTGGAGGGAGTTTTATCCTCACATCAGATGGAGCTGGGGCAAAAGAAAAAAAAAAAAAAAAAAAGGGTAAATCACAGAGCCAGCAACTTTCTTGGCGTCTCTGGGATTGTGGCTCCTCCTGCCCCTCCGGCCTTCAGAAATGTACTCGGCAGAGCTGCCCGCATAGAAAAACAAATGCATCCCAAACCAAAACAAACAGAGCTGGGTGTTGGTAGTGAATGGGCCAACACCGTGTGCTGGCGTCATCTCTGCCCACTGCCAGCACGTTGTCATAGGAACAGCTGGATTATTTTACAATCCAGCTGTGGAGCCAATTCTCCAAAGGAGTAGCCCGGAGGGAGGAGAGAGGGGCGGGCAGAAGGGAGCGTTGCTGCGTTTTCTGGTAACTGAAGGGAGGAGGAGTGTTAGTGGCGAGAGTAAGGGAGGGATTACAGTGCGTGCCATGCACCATAGCCTGAAACCACAACCAGGCACTTCCAGATAGCTGGATCTGGGAGTTAAGAGCTTCCCTGTGGAAGAAAGGGTGAGGAAAAAGGGAAGTCTTTTTTGTGGTGAGGCCAATAAGGTGTGTTTCCCAGCACGTTGTCCTGCAGTGAGCATGGCTTGCCCACTGTGTGGGGTGCTGTGCGCCTCTCCTGCACCCTGCCAACCCCACAAAGTTGGAGCTGATGGAGCGACGGCTGCTAGCTCACCGGGAAAAAAGATTCACAACCATTTCCCGTGCCCTCTAGGAATATTTGTGGCTGTGTTTCCTCTCTGTAAGCTCCTTGGATCGTGTTTTGAGCCTGCAGGTACCTGCGCAGAGGCTCGGGTTTTGTGTTCAGGAGGGCTGTTGTACCAAAATGAACACGCTTGGTCTGATGGCCGGAGCTTCGCCCTTTAAGGCCTTGTGCTTTAGCAGGTCCCACAGGTATCTGCTATCCCTGCTATCCCTGCTATCCCTGGCAGCGCCCTCGCCAGAGCTGGGAGGACACGTCCCGTTTCATTGCTGGACTTAGAAGTGGTGAGGGCGTGAGAGGGGACAACAGGATGCCGGGGAGCACCGTGATTTTACCCCGGTTCAGAAGGATGCTGAGCCATTTTCTGTACTCGGCCTTTCTCCTTTTGTGTGTCACGTGCACTCCTGTACAGATTGGTGCTCTGCGTGCAGGCTCGGGGCAGATCTGAAAGGGAGATCTGTGCCATTCCTTGCTGGTTCTTAACATTTTAGAGCTGCAAAGACACGTTTCAGGCGCTGCAGTACCTTCCTCCATCCCTTCTGCTTTCTCCATTCTTCTGGCTCCTCCCAGTGGTCTCTGCTGACCCTGCTAGTGAAGGCTTTCCACCCCTTCCAGAGGGACAGTCGGGAGCCCTTGTTCACATCCAGCCCAGCTTTTAGCACGTGGGCTCCTTTACCAGGGCATCTCCAGACTTGGGAGAGAAGCTCTGGTGGGCGCTGGCAGCCTTAAGTGATTTGCAGGATTTTGATTTGCTTGCAAATATACGTGTTTGACAAATTGACTCCTGGGCTTTTTTCTTTTAGTAGCACAGTTCTGGACCTGGCCCCTGTCCTGGAGGAGTTACCTACAGGTGAAAGTAGCACTGGAGAAGAGGCCAGAGTTTGGCCCGTAAAATATGCCAAGGAATTTCTTTGCCTGGCATCTAAACTTCCACTTCAGTTATTTCCACATTTGCAAGGAGATGCAGTGATTCCTCTTTTCTCATTGTATTTTTGGTCTCTACCACTTCTGGGGACATGATTGAAGAGGCAAGCTGCAGGCAGTGACTAATGAAGTGGCTCAGATGTCTTTCCATGATGAGGCAGCCACCGGTGTGGAAAATGCTGCTCTTTTTCTGGGGGGATTTTTGTCTCTCGCTGCCTGTTATAGGGAACCCACTTTCTTGTTCTTTATTTTAGCCTTCAGCAGAGGAGGAAGATGAGGAAAGGGGTTTTCAGGCCAGTCAGCAGGAGTTTTTTCTAGAGCTTCAGCAGATTCTCACCACAGTGGCACTCAGGTTAGGCTGTGTTTCCAATTTCCCCCAGTCTCAGCTGTTACAAATTTACCCAGAGTGGCCTCCCCATGCAGCCCACCACCCCTACCACTGTCATGAGTCACCTGTAGCCGAGGGACTTGGAGCTGAGGCACTAGGCAGCGTGGTGAAGCAGCAGCAGCCCCCAGGCTGATGATGTGTGGGACGTGCAGGCAGGTGCGTTGGTAGAGCATGGAGTGGCTCTTGTGGTGTGTGCAATGAGAGCAGCAATTGTTGGGTCCCTGGGTTTTGCGTGTGTGCAGTGTAGGTGCTCTCCTTGCTTGTGATACAGCTGCCTTTGGCTTTTATTCATCAAAAGCTTGGTCTGTCCATCAATAGAAATTAATGAAAACTAGACAAGGAAGCTGGGGCAGAACGTGGGAAGAAAGCAGAGAGAAGAGAAAATGAAATCTTGTAATCGTAGGGGAGCAGGGGAGGTGTGACATTGGCTTTTATGGGCAGTACGCTCGCTTTGTGGGTCTGGTGAAGGGCAGGTCACTGGGAACACTGCTGTTCGGTGGAATTACATGGGCAAAGCCTGACCCACTCTGGCACTGAGGTGTTGTGTGGCAGCTCTGCCCCAGGGGCTCCCCAGCAGAGGTAGGTCTGTGGCAAGGGGAACCCTGGCCCCAGGAAAGTGACCCAAGGCTCAGTACTTGTTTTTTACTTGTTACTTGTTTTTTTTCCCAGCTTTGGGACTACAGTGGTGATGCTGGTGCAGGAGCACACACAGCAGAGGCACAAGCTGCCACCTGGCCCCTCCTGGCTTTCAGATTTTTAACTGGTACTGTGCAAGGCACCTGGCTTTAGGCCTGCTGTAACTGGTGCTGCATCTCCAGAACATATGCAGCCCAGCCTCCTCCAAATGTTTGCGTGTGGACAAACACGTGAGAGGTTTAAGAGCAGGAAAAGCTAATTTTATTTTATTTATTTTTTTGCTTCCTGGTTGGCCCCAGCTTTCAGAGAGGTGTTAGCTACGAATCCTGACAATTAGCAGACAGTTGGAAAATGTTTTAGAGGGCCGTGGCTATTTTGGCTGGAGGGTAGGTGGGGCTGAAAGCAGAAATCCAACTCGGTGCTATGCTGGTTGTTACTGTCCCTTTTATTATCCGTGTTCCCTTTGATGTGGAAACGTTGGCCACCCTTGCCCCCTGGAATGGTGCTCAGGTGTAATTATGTGGGACATCTGTCTGCTTTGAGCTGGTGCTACTCACCCCCTTCTCGTCAGGGCCAAATTTTGTATGCTCCATAAAGCCAGTGCTAAGCTGCACTTTCAGGCAAAGCTGCCCATGCGAAAAGGAGCTTCAGGCACTGCAGCACACATGGAAATTGTTTGTGCAGACTTTCTCCAAACTCCTGTGTTTGAGAATGTCCCATAAGGAGTCCAAACACTTTTACTAGAAAAGGATTGTTAACAGCCAGTCCGTCACAGATCCTGAAAGTGTTTGTTATCTTGAGCTGGAGCTGTAGATAGGAATGGAGTTGCTGGGTCCTGGCATTTGGTGCTCCTCCAATCAAGTACATCGTTTTCCTTCGAGGAGTGAGCATTAAATAAATAGCTCTTTAACAGATCAGAGTTGATTCGTCGTGGAAAAAAAAAGGGCTGCTTTGCTTGCAAACTTTTCAGTCTCCTAAGCTAGGTGTCAGTTGTAATAATTCTATTTTTTTGAAAGGAAACATGATCAGGTCAGCATTATCCCTCCAGTTTAGGCTTTACGTAATAGCAAACCTATTGGAATCACTCGATGATCAAAAATAAAGATCAAGTGAAGACTTTCTCGAGGAAAAAAAGCAAATGTGCCTTTGCCCATTGTGCTTACAGCCTTGGTATTACAGCCACGGAATGTGGCAGAGGAGATGGGCTTAAAAGCATGGGCAAATGTGAAACTAATTAGCCTGGTGTCATTGTCCAAGCTGAATGAAGTGCTGAAAGAAAATAAACATTCGCAATGAAACCCAGCATGGATCTAAACAAATTCTTTCAGCTTTAGTAATAATCTGTAGTGCTTCCTTAGTAAATGAATGACTGGGGAATTTTTTGTTTGAGCTGTGACTGTACTCTGACACCAGCAGCGCCGAAGCTGCACAGCTATGGCACGGACCTGCTCTTCGAAGGGCTTTTGCCACGGCGGCTGGGCCAGGCTCTCTCACTTCTATCAAAGTGTTTCTTCATGCAGGCAGTCGCGGCAGCTCTGTGTCAACGAAGCGTGCAGCTGCATGCACGGCTTTTCCTGTTGCTTTGGACTCCTGCCTTTTAGAGATCAGCCCATAAACAATTATGTATTTTTTTTTAACTTTGCTTTGCAGCTAGTGTGATCCTCGAGCACCTTCATTTCCAGAAGCAGCCGGTCATTGGCTTTCTCCTTAGATAAAGAATTTTTCATACCCTGCCCTGTGAGCAGCTCGTTTGCTGCGAGGATGACTGTAGCTGCAGTTACGTCGGCTGCGAAATTCCCAAGATTCCCATCAGCAGCCTCGTTTAAACATCCCCCAGCCCTGCTATAAACAAGCGAGAGACGCTCGCCCTGCACCCTGGCCGAGAGCCAAGGGCATCGGGCGCTCCAGCTGGAGACAGGAGGGGAGTGCAGAGAGGAGTGTCAAGTCATGAATCACCGCAGCGAGGACCAACAGCCACCGTCAACAAAACCAGGCGAACTCGGGGCTGGCTGCTTAATTAAGCGGTTTATTTCTCATCAAAGTGACAAGGTGCAGGCGAGCCGGAGAGGCAGCAAAGTGCTGCTGGCGAGCTGCTGCCTTTGCTCCGTGCACGTGGGATGCCTCCTCACCATGGTCTTCGGCAGCCAGATACCAGTAGGGCTGGGGATGGAGTTTATGGGCCCCTTGGCTGCTCCTGGCTGGTTTCCTAAGGTGACAGAGCCTACGTAGTTGTGCTGTTTACCTTGGGGCCCTCCTGGCAACTTCTGAGCGTATAGGACAGCTTCAAGCAGATTGGAGAAAAGATTAGGAATTTCCAAGATTGTTACGGATCTATCAATTTTGTGATGCTCTGCGGGTGGAAGGAGAATGGGGCCCAGGTCAGTGCCTCGCCACGGCAGAGGCAGGGAGGGTGCAGCCGATACAGAGCTCATCTGGTGGCTGTGCCCTGTGTGTGCAGGGTGCACGTGTTGGTGCGACAGCCAGCACACGCATACACCAGGACTGGCCAGAGCAGGGAGGGAAAGGAAAACTGGGGAAGGGAAAACTGGGATTAGTGCGGTGCAGGAGAGGCATACAGGGGCACAGCAGACAAATGCAGAACAGGCTCACTGGCTATTTTTATCTGTTCCAGGATCCTTAGCCATGCCAGGTTGCTAAATTCTGTAAAGAAATCTGTATGGTCTGTGCTCACCAGCAGAGGCTTAGAAACACCTCAGTAGCTCCCTGTTCGAGGTGTGAGACTCACGTGGCTGGCTGCATCCTGAGCAATTTTGTTAAAGGGCTAGAAGCTTGAAAACAGTGCCTCCATCCTGAGGAGCTTTGGGGGATTTAGGCACAGCCCAGCAGCTCCTGGCAGGTTTTCAGGGTGGCATCGCTTCTTTGCTTGGAAACTTCTCAGTGCCTGGCCTAAATATGCTGTCACCCCTCACGTATATGGGATAACAATGGCTGGGGGGATGTTCCATGGCAAGTGAAGCTGCAGTGAAATTTTCCCTGGGTTCTGCCTGTGCAGAAAGTTCACAGCACCACAGTGTAATTTCTTGGCACAAATGGCCTCGGACCCAAGCAGGAGCCGTGTTTTTTGCCTTATGGTACATCTTACCACATTACTTTGGAAGGGCTGCAGCTCTGTTTTGCAAGGTGATCTCCCGCAGCACAGCCGCTGCCAGGAGATGCTCATGATTAACTGCACGCCCTGGGGCGTCCTCCTTCATCCCAGCCTCTCTGCAGTGCTTCCCACCTGGGCTGATCTGATGGGTTGCCTGTGTCCCGTGACTCTGGGGTCACCTTGAGCAGAAATCCCGTGCTTTTTTCCTGAATCGGGAGTGCACGGCCTGGTGTGTGTGACCAGCTCCCTCCCAGTTGCTGTGCCCCCTGCTCCTGCGAGGTTATGCGAGGAAAGATGAAACTTTCTTGCCAGAGGCAGGGGAGCGAATGCAGTCTCCAGCAAACCTGGAACAAGGAGCAGCTTGGAGAAGGTGTGCTTCCAGGCCACGTGCCAGCGCTGAACCAGCACCAAGAAACTGCGGCAGGTTTACAGAAATGCCACAGGCGAAACGAGAGCTCTGGTAATTCACAGGCTCCCTGGGTCTGACAGGCAACCATCCAGCCTCACCTCTTGCATAAGACTGGCCCCTTCATTTCGTGTAGTTACCCCTGTCCCACACCCAATAAGATGTGCTTGCCAGCAGTGCTTTTGGGAAGTCAAACAGCCCTGGTGCAGAACTGACTGGCGACAGGGAATCTACCACTTCCACCGGCTGCGCAGCCACGCTCCACAAAACAGCATTTTATTTCTAATCAGGAATTGCCCAGTTATGGCATCCGGCTGTGGTCACCATTCTTCCTTTCTTCAGGAGATGAAAGGCTTTCTGAGTGCCTCGTGTTTGCTCCGTGGGACTGCAGGGGCATAAAGGCACTTTCTTCTGCCTGAGAGGCCAAGCAGGTTGAACTTCCTACGGGGCAGATGGAGCAGCTGGCAGCCTCTGGGGTCTCTCTCCCCACTCCTTTCCCCAGTGCTCAGCAACCCTTTTAGAGCAGGGAAGTAACGCTTTTACCATAGCTGTATGTCAGCAACAAGTATCTGCCATTGCCCCTACCCACCAGGTCCTCCTCTGAGTGCCCGCTGTAAGGCTGGATTTTAACCCACGTTCCCGAAGGGAAGTGCTCGGAGCCACTCTATATGATGCAAGGTGCACGTTGAGGGCCAAAAGGGGTTAATCACTACAGGGAAATGGGCTCTGTCATCTACACAGAGTGGAAGAGAACGAAAAAACTCTCTAGCAGGGAGAAAGAGAAGAGGGGCCCTTGCTGTGGCCCTGCCAGTACCAAAATAAATCTCAAAGAGGGGAAACAACAGCAGCGGAGAGCTACTAGCACGAAGGCACAGCAGAGGAGCAGATCTCTTCATGAACAAAGGCTGCCAGCTCTGGACCTTGGTGGTTAGTTTGCTTTGGTGAGCCCAGTAACCACCGGTATGTGCTCGTCCTTCTCACCAGCCGGCCGCTCGCTACACAGGCCAAGTGGCGACACTGAGGGCAGCAGCCTAAAAGGAATGTAGTTGGATCAAATGCTGGATTTAAACCAAGCCCGTTCTGTTTTGGAGCAACTAAACCGTCCGGTGGGCTGGAAAAAGCTCTGGGGAACCTCGACCAAGGTTGCTAGAGAGCAAAGTCGCTGAGAGTTTCCATCCAAAAAGGATCCAGGCAACATCTCCTTACAGTAAACAGCGGAAAGCCTTGCAGCTCCGTGATCTTTAAGCACAAGGGGGAGTGGATGAGGCTGATGGGAGCAGGCTGAGAGCCCTGGGAGGTTTTATCCTGACAGAGCACATCTGTGGCGGAGAGCTGCCAGCCTGCTGCGAGAAGCCATGGGGGGACATCTCCGCTCGGAGCACATGCCGTCTGCCTCTCCGGGGGCTCCTCACACCTTCCTGGACAGGACCGCAGGCGGGGAGGCAGCTCAAACCATCGGCGGCATTAACAGCGAATCTGACATCTGGGCTGGCCAGTGGAGCAGCCCAGGCATTTGGTTTGTTTATTTTCCTTAGGCCTTTGGCGCTTTTGCTCTTCGCAGAAGAAGGCCCGAGTGCGTTGCTAACACACCGCTCGGGGTAAGCACTAAACGAAACTCCCACTGTTTGCAGGAACCGAGCTCAGGCATTTCTTAAACAACTGCTTCATTGTGATTCTTGGACAAATTGAAACAAAAATTTCTTCCCTGCAGCACTGTTTTTTGTCTGTTTTGCTGATAGGCCATCCTGTAGCTGGAAATCTCCAACGTATTGAAGTACGCTGCTTCTGCTCTCACTCGGCCTAACGTGACACTCCGGAGTAATTTCATTACCATCAGCAGAGATACTTCCTCTGTCCACTGGCACGGAGCTGGTTTGGACGTGAGCCCCACCATACAGAGAGCAGAGCTTCACCTCTCCCCCGCTGCAGCTCGCAGCAGAGGTGAACTTGCAGGAATGCAGAACACGAGCGCAAGACTTCTGGGGACTGGAGAGCAGCTGGCCTTCCTCTGGCATGAGAGTGGCTTCTTCAAGAGCAAGTTCTCATCTTGGTGCTGCTGATTTCCCCAGTGCATCATCTACAGCACCATGGAAATACACCTTTGCTTGGAGAAGCTCTTCAGAGGCACCACTCTTCTTTTTTTTTCCTCTCTTCTATTCCAGATCCTCTCGTTGGCATCCCAGTACCTAGCACCATGAGCCACATGCTCTTTCAGCCTTAAAAACAATGGTGCTCAGAGCGTTAGGCTCTTTGGAGGAGCCAGGGCCTATTTTTTAGCCGAGCAGTTGAGGAGGTGTAGGTACAGTGTGTGGGGATGGTGTCTGAGCAGCCCGTGGCTGCCGAGATGCTGAGCAGAGCTCAGAGTCTGGCAGGGGGAGGTTCGCTGGTCCCTCGGGGGTGTTGCAGGGAGGGGGCTGGAGTGGGTGTAGCTGGTGATATGCACAGGCAGCCAAAACCTGGTGTTGTAATGTCTGAGACGGTCTGAGTTTGGAAAAGGCCCCGATGATATCACCCTGCAGAACTGTTAGCGGCAGAGTGCAGGAAAGGAAACATTCACAAGTCCTTTCCAAATCTGTAAGGAGAGGAATTAACGCTCCTTCTTCCCATACATACCACACTGCTTGGAAATGGCCTTCATTCATGACCAGGCATCAAAAGAGACACGGCTCTTTCTCTTTTCTCCTTGCTGCTGCCATCTCTCTGCCACATGTGGCAGGGAGTGCTGAGGACGGAGGGTGTGAGAGCAACGCCTCTTCTGTACTGTCTCCCTGCATGCTGAACTCCGCATAGCGTCCTGCAGTTCTGCTTAATCTACTCCCAGAAGAGGTAAACAAGCAGTGGAGCTTTCCTCGCTGCCACAGAGGTGAAGTTCTGCAGGAACATCACCGAGAGGTGAATTCTGCAGGAGCCCTCCCGTGCTACCTCTCTGCAGCTCACCATGTCCCCTGTGGTCCTGCATAGCCCCTGGCCGCTGTCTGAGCCAGGTACAAGTCCTGCACCAAGCCCTGCTTGACTGCGAGGCTTCCTCTGAACGTTTTGTCTGCACAGCACAGCCCTCCCGCTTCAGAAAGCCTCTCTTTCTGGAGGTGGGGAGTGAAACCACGCAGGGAATGCTTTGCTGCTCTCAAATCTGCTTTTTTAGCGTGACCCACCCGCTCACAGGATCACTGGGAGGGTGGGAAGGAGGAGCTTGTGGCTGGAGCCAGTTCATGTGAATCAAGCGAGCGATGTCCTGCATAGCCCAAGGAGCATGAAGAATGATGTCAAGCAGAGACTGCCTCAACGAGCAATTATCTCTGTGGCTGCTCTCAAACCAAAATGAGGAGAACGTCTGTGAGATATTTCCCTCTATCGTTTCGTGTAGCAAGACCTGCAGGCTAACGGGGCTGTTGTGTCACGCTGAGAGAAGTGAAAGCAGGGCCTGGTAAGCTGCTTTGGCAGGCAGAGCTTTCTCTTTTAGCCACTTGCCCATGGCCAGTGCACATTCTTCTTGCTTTCCCTCCTCTCCAGCATGGTAACATGGGCTTCTCAGTAGCATGGGCTGCTCTTCCCCTTCCACCTGTGGTGGATGGGATCAGTGTGGGGCTCCTGCCGTCCTGCTCATGAAGAGCCTGCTTCACGTGCAATTTAAGCAAAGGGTAAGGCAGATAACAACCCTTCCCTGAGGCTTTCATAAAACCTAGTGTCCCGGACTCACCTACTCCAGCAGGGACACTTGTTGGCAGACTGGCTGAACAGGGCTGTGATGACTCGTTTAAGCTTGCTTTGGTAGCAAGCAAAGTGCTGCTCCTAAGGAACCAGAAAGCTAAGAGGTAGAACTGATTTCCCTGCACCTTCTGCTGCTTTCTGGAGTGCAGCCCAGAGGACGGCAGCGGGGAGCAAGCTAGGGAGGGAGTCTTTGTCGTGTGATGGCTGCAGGATAGACCTGTGCAATTTTCCTCTCCAAGGAGGAGAGAGCGAGCCTTCCTCCAAACAGCTCCCCAAACATTGTGAGCTGAATTTGAGGTAGTTGGAGCTGTTGACAGACTGGGAAGATAGATGGAGCATAATGCTAGCCAGTTTAGCCAAAAGATGACTAAGGTGGGGGAAGGATTGTTGACTCCAAACATCTGTGAGGAGATGGAGATTGCATTAACAAAGGAGAAAATTTAGACAGGAAAGTGCTTCCTAGAAGTGAGCTGCGTCTCCCCAGGGAGGGGGTGGGGGTCCCATCGCTGGCAGGATGGGAATGGCCATAAGTAATGACAAATCTAATTCCTTGCCATGTAATGATAACAAATAATGCAGAATGAGTCTTGATAAAGAGCTAGATTCAACCTGGTAATAACCAAATGCAGGGTCTGATGCTGGCAGCGCGTGCCTCGCAGTTCTGATGACTGCCTTGAGCCATAAAGCTTGTATTTAGGCTTTTCTTCACTCAATACTTTGGATCAGGGGTAAATGCAATTCCCAGGCCCCTTCTCTGATTTTTTTAAATAATAATTTTAATTAATTAATTAATTAAGAGGAGGAGGAGTGTGGTACAGAAACAATCAGTTTGTGCTTTATTTGGTGGCAGTGGGATCCCAGGGACCCCTGCACAGCTTTATGTCACTCTCATGCTGTTTGGAGGGAAAAGATTTCCCAGCAGAGAAAGCAGAAAAGCAAATTTATGTTTTGGAGGAGTTGCTCTGTGACATGAGCCAGGGGCTGGAGTTGGGACTCGAGTGGACAGTCAGATCCAGGAGTATGTGAGAAGCGCTTCCTCTGAGGTGTGGCCAAGACCCTAAATGCCCTGGCCAAAGGGAGCCCTGATTGCAAAGCAGGCAGAGCTGTCAGTGAGATGAGCAGCTGGATCTGTGGTCCCAAGTGATCCCCAGACACCAAATTACAGGGCCAAGAATGAGGGCTCCCCTGTGGCTAGCTTCTTGGAAAGAGACTAGTAACAACGTCCTATTTATACACCATTCAGAAAGATGGGGTTAAGGCCAGGGCTCTTCAGTATTTCGGGGCTTTGGCTTGGTCAGTGATGAAGTCTTGGTTTAATTTGGTAACGCTGGAGCAAGGTGGCAGCATTTTGTCTTCTTTGCAAACCTGAAACCTTGGTTTCGTTTAGCGTGGGCTGCAGTGCCAGTCCTGGAGGGTTAAAATGTGAAAGGGGAACACCCTCCGCTTGTGCCCTTGACCACTTGGTCTGTTGATGATTATCTCCGAACTGGTAGTCATAAGATAAGGGGGAAAATGTGACAGTGAGGGTGCTGGGAGAGCTGAGGCAGCCCTGCACATCACCTGCCCCGCCAGTGTTAGAGGAAACGGGTGAGTCAGGGCCTGGGAGGGCAGCGGGGCAGGACGGAGGGGCAGCTGCCCTACAGGCTGCAGCCTCTGCCCCCAGCCAGCTCCGGGAGGGCTGGGGGAGAGGAGTTCCCAGCCCTGCCCTACAGGAACCCACCTCGTGGAAATGTCAAACCAAAGGGCACTTGACCACGTAGAAGTGAGGTATGAGGAAGGCAGGCAAGGAAAGGGGCTGGTGGCTGAAGTCACTGTTTGTCCTGGGGCAGGTTTGTCTGAGTACACACTTCAACAGCCAGATGAGGAAGATCATCGTCTACAGGGATCCCGAATAAGGGATTTTTTTTCCGCTGGTCACCCTGCCCTCACACAGCAACCAGACCCCCAGCATGCTCCTGGCATGCACCGGTCAAACTGCTATGCATAGCCTGGGAGAGCTGAGCACGGGGGAGAAAGAGCAAAGAGCTGGTGCTGGGCTGGATGGGGTGGCCAGGAGGGTTCAGCTCCCCGTGTCCTTAAGGCTGGAAAGACAGAAGTAGTGCCAAGTGCGCTTGGGTTGGTTTTCCTTGGGTGAGGGACCCACATGGCTCCGTTAGACAGCTCGGTACAAGGAAATGGGTCACAGACCACAGTAACAAGTGCAAAGAAGGGTGGGTTGACATGGGACAGGGCCAGCCTGCAGTGGCAGTGTACATCCACTGGAAAATTAGCGGTCAGCTTTCCTCCCAGGTGTTACAGATGGGTGGAAGAGCCCCAGCCAGCAGCACTCACTCCAGATACATTGTGAAAGGAGCCACAGCCAGCTGAAAACCATTGGCAGTGTCCCCTGTCACTTCTTTGCTTGTTGCTTGTGGATGAGCTGGCTGAGAGCTGAGCAGCCGTCCCAACCCAGCGAGCCCCAGCGGTGCTGCAGCACACCTCCCTTTTGTGATAGACCCCCTAAAATAAGCAAGTGTGGGTAGTCCTGGGCGCACCCACACCAAGACATCTCCCACGGCCAGCTGCTGAGCTGGTGTGACACTGCTCAGGAATGTCCCTTAATGGGACACCAAACCGACCTTGCCTCCGGAAGAGGAACCACCACATCCCCACACGTCCACCCTGATCCTATAGCACCAACCAGCCTGGCTGTGTGGGTCTCTGCCCGGGGCAGGCACAGGGGAAGGGGCGTCCCTCCAGCATCCCCCTGCTTTGGGGACCCAGTCCCAAAACATCCAAAGGATGAAGGGAGAGTCCCATGGGGCTGAGGCTGGGATCGATCCAGAGTGCAAGCTTCCCCTCGCCCCTCCCTAATGCAGACCTGCCCTGAGCACCATGAGGGCCGTGGAGAAGTTAGCCCTGCAGCTGGGGAGACATCTGTGATCTGGCGGGGAGAGGTTCTTTCCACAGAGGCTGCTGTTTCTGCATGACCTCATCTGGGCTCGCCGAGCCTCTGCGCAGTGACTCACGGCGTGCACGGTCCTTGGGTCGCTGCGGTGGGCCGCAGGGCTTCGAGGTGGCTTTTTGCTCTTCCTAGGGGACAGCTCTCCTTGAGTTGGGTGCCATGAACTCTTTGACACTTTCCCAGTTCTGCCTGGTAAGATCACCACAATCCGCAGCACCCATAGATTGTCATCCTAAGACCTTCTGAGCAACAAGCCATACATTATTAGCCAGGCAGGGCTTGCAGTGGTGCAGGATGAGGCCTGTATGCACAGCTCTCCTAAAGGAGCCATTGACAGCTCTCAGGAATTACAGACCGAGGAGCCACCAGCGTGGGGCAGCCTGCCTTGTCAAGGTAAAGCCTTACAGAGCTGGGTGGAGGGGAAAAAAAAAAATCTGGTTTAAAAATAAAGCAGAAGCTGGCCATTTATGGCGAGGCAAGCACTGGCTTCCTCATCAGCCTGCGCAGCACCCACGGAAAAGCTTTTGCCATCCGTAGAGCTGGCCCCTCGGCCTCGGGGCTCTCCTCCCTACCCTGCACCTCTTGGGGCAGCTGAGCCCCGACTCCCTGCAGGTTCCCGAGCTGCAAGCACTGGGCCATGGGTACCAGATTAGCTCCTTTTTTATTTCCTTTCATTTAGCAGGATCCTGCAGAGCTGGGCAGCTGCCAGTCAGTCTGTCAAGACGCGAACTATTTTGGGAATTTTTATGATGGAACAATATTTTTTCGGTAAACAAACGGAAAGCTGTTAAACAGGGACCTTCACCTCGCGGCTCCCGGTTCAGCTCCCTCACTGCTGCGATGCCACAGTGCCTGCACTGTCCGCGCTGCAGAGCTCCCTTCATGGCTCCAGCAGGGGCAAAACAAATAGCTTTTTTTTTTTTTCCCTTTTCATGAACTCCTCGACAAAAAAAAAATATATATATATATAAAAAAGAGAGAAGAAAAAGAGTCATTTTGGCTTAAGCAGCAGAAGCGTTCTCTTGGTGGACTTAACCCCTCACACACCTGAGGGCAAGCTTTGTGCTCTCGGGGCTGTGTTACCCCGCTGTACAGCAGCCAGCCCCATCCCAGGCTGGATTTCCTCAGGGCTGCTGGAATACAAATCCAAGCAGCAGTGACATGAGGCTGACTGTGCACAAAAGGAAGACTTCCTTTTTTACAGTGCCTGGTACTAGGAAGCCCCGATGGAGTCACGGAGTTCATGGAAGAGGAAGGTGCTTGCGCAGAGCTGAGCAGTGAGAGGAAGGGCAGAAACCTGTCCCGCTGTAAAATGGAGGTACCACGTCTCTCAGGGGACAAGCCTGCAAGGGGCTGCTTCATCCTTTGGGCTGAAAGATGATGGGCTCAGCCTGGCTTCGTGATCCCTCGTGTATTTGTGGCACTGGAGAACCCAGCTTTACGTGGCACAGGCTTTGGGGGAACTGGTTGATGCCAGTCGGCTGGAACAAGCCGGGACATTTGTGTGCACTAGGCTGCTCCGTGCACGCTTCGTCCATGTCACAAAGGCGTTTTGTGGTTTCCTTCAGTTCCTGGAACATCCAGTCCAGCTCGTACAGCAGCGCTGGCTCATGCAGGCCCTACTGGCAGCCCCTTGGCTCCGGAGCACGCGGATCACTGAAGGGTCTCGAGGGATGCCACTCTGCTTCTCTCTGCCCCTTGTTCCACTGTCAGGCTCATCGGGGAGCCGTAGGTTGCCCCAGTCAATGCTCACACTGGGATCTTTTGTTCGCCCCATCCCAATTCTGCCTCAGGGTCTCTCCTGTAACTCATTAGCTGTTCTCACTCTGCTACCAGTGCCTCTCTCAGAGAAGCCTGCAGTAAAGTTCCACCTTCTCCCTGGCCAGCTCTCTTCCCTCCTCCATGGCCAGCAGCAAGCCCTGCACTTTCCTCTCTCATTTTCCCATTTCTTCAGCTTATTCTTTGTTTTTACAGTCTTGGCAGGTCAGCTCTGGAGCCTTTGCCCCTTGCCTTTCTCCGTCACACTCTGGCACATCTGGGAACTCCTCCCATGCCCATTCCGACAGTCTGCTCTCTGCCCTGTAGGAGCACAACTCACAGCCCCTCTGGGCATGCCTGTGTTGAGAGTCCCAGGAGTGCTGGAAGGCATGGGGTGAGCATCCCAGGAGCTGCGGCACTGGTGCTGTGTGAGAGGTGAACACTGGTCTTCAAGCCCCCTGGCATTTAGGGGATCCCTGTTTTACAGGTGGAGGTAGAAACCAATTTACTAAATTTTTTGGATCCCAAGTCTACATTTTAAACAGACACCTAAGCTGTCAAAATCCATGCAGCTCATGTTTCCTGTGATTACAGCTTCTACTGTCTGTTATTGGAGCCTCACTCCTACTTCCCCTTCCTGCTTTGGCTTCCCTCTCCTCACCCGCTGACTTCCCCTGTCTTTATTGTACCCACACGTTAGTGCCACGAAGTGAATTTTGTGTGCTTCTCCAGTTCCGCAAGGAGAAGACATCCTCCCTCCCCAGCAAATAGCCCTTTATCTCTTTCTCCTGAATCGTTTGTGCTCCTCTGCAGGGCGTTCATTCTCTCTCGAGCACTCAGCGGGTTACCTAAATCAGTGTCACTTATGCCTAGCACTCCTGTTCCTCCTGCTCAGCCTCATTCCTTCCCTAACGAAGGCTTCCCTTTGTGCTGCAGTTTTTTGCCTCCAGCTGTTACCCACCTTCAAGGTCCAGCTGCACTTTGTCTTCTTGTCCTCTGGCAGTCTGGGACTTGCCACACTGGGCAGTCCTACAGCGAGTCACGACAACGCAACACATTTGACTTACCTCATGCCTCTCTGGGCCTTAGTCTTACCTTTCCAGCTCCGTTTTCTTCACGTCAGGCTCTCAGGGCCAGCTCTGTGGGCCTCTGCTTGGCTTTGAGCATTTACCATGTACAGGCACAACAGAATATGTGCTTTGTGTCCCTGTAGATGCCTTGTAAGTGGGAGAAGCAGGGAAAAGGTCTTGAACGGTGGCACTGGCAAATTGAGTGCTCTGCTCAGCAGCACAGGGGCCTGCCTCGTCTTCGGTCTCTCCGCCTGTGCCTCCGTGAGCGATGTTCCTTCTCTTAGCTCCCAACCTGCAGGCATCTCCTGGACCTCTGCTGTTTATGACACTGCAATTTGTTGCCTTGGAAATAAGTGCTGTTTTATCCCAAACAGAGCCTACAGATTTGCAGCGCAATCCCGCAGGAGGAGCAGATGGTTTCCCCCATCTCCTCTGTCTTATTTCCCACTGTCCTCGTCTGCAGTTGGATGACAGGAATATGTGATTCAGCACAAGTGTCCGTGGCCCAGCTATAGCTACCAATGTAAACTGGGGAGCCGTGCTTCTGCTGGGATGTGACATGCCTTTGGGTCTAGCATCATCATTTTGGCTTCTTGTAAGCGGAACTCAATTAAAACCCTAAAATAAACAACTTTTCTTGCTGACTTCAGTGGTGTCCATGAGTGAAGCACAGAAAGAAAGTTTGGCACCTGCAGTTTCTGTTTCTCAGGACTTTGTAGTATCTCTTCTTCAGCTTTCAACTCTCTGCAAGCTCATTTTGTTATTTCATATGTTGCACTTCAGACAACGTACCCGTGTACTCCCTGCAGACACTGCGTTTCCTCACCTGCAGCCCTCCTGGGCTGAAGCTCAGCTGCAGTTTGGTGCTGGCTATGCGAGGTAGGACTCGGGGAGCCGGGTGGGGGATATGCCTTCATGCAAATGTGTCTTCCTGGAAGCAGTTTTCAGGAGAAGTGTTGGTACTGGAGCACAGTGGGGTCATGGATCTAATAAGCACTTGGGGAAGCAGAGTTGTGGGGACTCTGTAGGGCTGAGGAGCCCAGGGGATCTGAAATGGCTGGGGAAATGAATGCATCCAAGGCTGAGATTAATTGCTTTGCAAACAGTTCTGTTTCCATTCTTTGCCTTTACTCTTTGTGATTCAGCCTGATTTGTTTGAATTCTGCTCTGAGGCTTATGTCCTACCCAGCACTTTGCTGCCCGGGTGCTGTCTTTCATTGCCAGAGCAAGTGGGAATGAGTAAATTTAGGCTGGAGATTAGCAGAATGTTTCTTCCTTTCATAGCAGTACGATCCCTGAGAAGCTCTCTAGTGGGAACAGCGAGAGCAAAACCCAAATTGGTTTCAAGACTGAGCCTGGTTAGTTTATGACGAGGATTAAGTAAGTGATGGCGTTAGACCTTGTGGCTGGGTTCAGTGATCTCACATCTTTCCCAGTCTTACCTTTCTGGGGGCCACTTAGGTTTAAAATTCATTTGGAGATGAGGAAATTGCCCTCAAGGTTCAAATGTTCTGAATTAGAAATGGAAAACTGAGCTGAGACTACTGAAAACTTTGCTTCTTGGTTATCCTTGCCTAGAAGCAGGCGAGCTGCAGAGCCAGGGCAAGCGAGGAGGCTGACCTGTGGAAAGGAACAGAGGTCCTGTGGTTTGGGGAGGAGATGTGGCATGGCGAGGGCAAGGCAGGGCCCTGGGGAGGGCGGCTGTGAGTGATGGGGCGAGGAAGGAGGGCTGAGAGCAGTGCTGGGAAGGGGGTGTCGGGGTGTGCAGGTCCATGAGATACAGCTGGCAGGAGGGGAAGGGAGCGGGCTGCCTTTCCTGTGCGCGCTGCATCTGCCTCTTCTGCTTATCGCTGAATTTATCCTGTCTGCAGCGGGCAGCTGACTAAGGCTCCTTGTGCTGCTCCATTAATCTGTGGCTTTCCATTAACAGGCAGGTGCTTGTACCTGGGGGACCACCATGCTGACTGCCAGAGGTTCCTGGCACCGGGTGCCAGGGCGTTAAGCAGCCGGGCTGCGAGTGTGCAAACAAACAGCGAGACCTGTGCTAACAGCCCTGCTTTGTGCTAGCGGGAAGCACAGGCTCCAACTTCTTCCGATTTCTCACCTGTCCAGACTGGTACAGAGAGAAAATGCCTCTTGGAGCTGCAGCGCAAACCACACCTATTTACAGTGGATTCCCCAGGGCCCTCCTGTGGGGTATTAACCCTCCAAATGCTTCCTTCACACGGCAAATCCCCCACCTGGTTTTCCTGGGGAAACTGGCCCTCCTGCTGCCGCAGAGACCTCCTCTGTTGGCGGCCCAGGGCATTGGCTCCTCCGCTGCCTAGAGCAGGTCCCCGCTTTTCCTTCCCTCCCCATCTATCTCTGTCCTTTGGCCAGCTGTGTGCTGGGGCTCTTTCTGCGGGAGCTGGGCTCCCCGACACCGCTCCCTGCCCAGACAGCAGGGCTGCCCCCGCTGCGTTGTGTTTTTCTCAGACCCCACCACGTTTCCCTGAGATACCAGCTCATCCCTCCCCCTCCAAATACCCTTCAGCCCTCTTCCCGGTCTCACTGTTTGCTTTCCCTCTTTTCCCTGGTTTCGGAGCTTTCTGGGAAGGAATCCCGTGCCCCGGCCTCCCCAGTGTTGTGTTGTTGTTTTTCCCTCAGTCGCTATGGGCAGGGACCTCGAGCCCGAGCCAAGGAAGGGAGGGAAGAAGGGAGGCAGAGAGAGAAGGAGGGAGCTCGGGGGGGAGGGACGGAGGAAGCCAGGAAAGCCAGAAGGCAAAGCGTGCAGGGGAGCGGGGTGAGGAAGGCATGGGGAAGGAATGCAGTGGGGAAGGAGGACAGAGGGCCTTGTGCAAAGAAGGAGTTTGGGGGAAATACCCGGGAGAGGTTTTCCATTGGTCCTTTTATTAATAACGCTACTGCAGCAGACAGCAATCTCCCGAGGAAGGCAAGGAACCCCCCATCTGCCTAGGATGCGAGGCAGGAGAGGTTATTCAAGGCAAAGAGACATCCTTCAGAAAACGAACATCCGAGCCCAGAGCAGCCAGCGGGAGCACAGACTGCAGCAGGGAAGATGCAGGATGGGAGTTTGGTGGGTATGGAGAGACCGTGAAGCATAAAGACCCAGAAAAAAAAAAAAATATATAGGATCTTATGTAAGTCTGTTGGAAGTGAGAAGCCTGGGAGAGGTCTGACAGACTGTCTGGGAACAGGGAGGAAAGTAGAGCAGCTAAGGGAAGTAAGGACACTGCAGGAACGCTAAATCATTCCTATACCCACAAGAAAAAAACACAACCCCCGTAATAGTGCAGTTCAGGGTGCAGATGAGGCACCCTCGGGCAGTAGAAATTATAAAAGGAACTGCTGGTGTGTTGGAAATCAGCAGTCCCCGGGATCGGGCACCAGCGCCTCAGGAACAGAGTGACTGATGGGGACCAGCAGCTGTGCACAGAAATAGGGGAGGGCAGGGTGAGCCAAGGAATTGCAGACACAGGACGTGTTTCAGTGCCAGGTACATCGGTCATTTAGGGTCTGCGTGTCCCCTCGGCACACCCACCTGCCCTGCTGCACAGCAAGGGAAATCTGCAGCTCGCTTCCCTCCGCGAAGGAGAGTGGTGCTCCCGGTGTTGCCAGAAGTTATGCAGCGTTTCCTGCTGTAGGAAGTGCAGCAGAGCACGGATTTTAAAATGGGGTGTGAGCAGGGTCCTTCAAAGGAGCTTCTTGACAAGGCTAAGTGGCCACGAGGTGATCTGTGCGGGCACTGCTGGAATACTTCAAAGGAGGAGAAGCCCGAGGCCCCGAAGGCTTGGAGCAGCTCATGCCTGGGAACCATGCAGGGACGGTTTTATAGTCGGATGGAAACCAATCCAGATGTGACTGCAGAGCCACTCGGGGAGCCTGGGATGCACCTTCATTGGGATAATTCTCTGTATGCTTCTCATCACCCATGCTGGGAAAAATGGGGGAGATGCAGGCAGATAACGAAAGCCATTAGGAGGATGGAAACGCTTCCATGTGAGCAGAGGTTGCAAGAAACACAGCGTTTGAGTTTACAAAGAAGATAAATGGTAATAGGATATGAGTTGGATGGGACTATAACTTTTTTAGGAGAGGCTATATACTTCAAAGTCTAAGCCAATGCCTAGCTGACAAAGATAAGAAGGAAATTCCTCTCTGGAGAGGTTATTCCACAACTGTCCAACAAAGATTATTTAACTGAAGGATCCAGCCCTGCCAGAGGCAGGCTCTTAGACAACATTTGCCAGCCCTGGTATCTAATCAGCCCTGTTTTTATAAACAAGCAGCTTGGGGATCAATCAGCCTGTTAGTCCGTGTCCCTCAGGGCACTGTCTGACCCCCGTGGGCTCAGCACTGACCGTCTCCAGCCCAGACTCGGCCACTTTCCCCAAAAAGTTCCCAGTGGTGACCTGGGGACAGCACGCCGTCCTCTCGCTCCTACTGCTTGTGTGAGTCGTCCTTCTGATCCCCGGCCCCATTCTGCAAAGTGACTGGGAGTAACTTTAAAAAATAAAATTAAAAAAAAATAATAATCAGATTAGACATTAATAGGGTTGGGTGAAGGGAAGAGCTTCAAATGAATTGTGGCTGCAATGCGCAGCCAGAGGTGGCTGAAGGGCAGCCAGAAAAGGCTGTAGGACGTCCCAGGACCATCGTTCAGCAGATGGTTTGTGGTGCTGTCCATCAGGCTAGCAGATGAGCCTAACGCTGAAGGCAAAGCAAGGAGCTGGGAGCACGGGAAGCAAGTTTACGAGGATCTGGGTGATTTAGGAGATGGGTGATGGATGAAAAGCACCGCTTCATGTAGCACATGTCAGAGGGCCAGTGCGGGAGCAAGGAGCCTGTCCGAGGAGAGACCATGACAAGGGAATTTTACACGCGGGAGGTTAGTGTGTAAAAATTAACACCAAGCATGTAAAACTGTGCTTTGCGACTCCTCTGCAACCCCCCCCTGTGCTGGTGCAGCTCTGCTGTGCTCTAGAGTTCGCTCTGTTCCTGATAACTTTTTGGCCCCCGTGTTGTGCTGCTGGGCTGTGTTTCCACATCCATGAGCCTTCACCTTCTGCACACTTTATTTTGAACAGAAACGCGCACATCGCCCCTTCGGTGTGAGGAGAGAGCCGCCTTCCAAGCGGCGATGTGCTTGACAGCTTTTTATACTTCGTGCAGTGGAACTTGTGCTTTTTTTTTTTTTTTTTTTTTTTTTTTCCCCAAAGCCTCTCCTGTCTCTGTTGCAGATGCTGCCATTCCCGCTTGGTTAATTTGTCTTTGTCAGCACATGTTTCCACAGCAGTGGCAAGACTGACCAGCCCGGGTAGGACGGCCGTGTTTACCCGAGCGCTCGGCATCCTTCGGCAAGCAGTCTGTTTGCTGGAGACTTTGCTGTTCACTTTTACCCACTGAAGCCACAAATTCTCAATGAATTCCTATGCCTTTTCTAGCCCAAGTGAAACCGTATCTGAAAAGTAAACATGTTTTGTGTTTACATGAGGCAAAACCCACTTTGGGAAAAGAACAGTTCAAGCACAAGTGGCTGCAAGAACGAGGAAAATTCCCCTGTGAGACGAGAGTTCCCAACTCGAGAAAGAATGATGCAAGTCTGTCCCTCGAAGTGTGTGTGTAAGCACTGTCCTGGACAAGGATGCTTCCCTGGAACTAGCCCTTAAATAGTTAAGAGTAAGAAATCACAGGAATAACTCAGACTGTCATCGTGACGGAGGCTCAGCTGTCACCGGGACCTGCAGAGGGGAGTCAGGGAATTGGGGCTGGCTTTGGGGAAAGAGGAGCAATGAGGAGGTCAGCACACGAGGCTGGGGTCGTACATATCTGTGCTGCAGGGAGATGTCTCAGCTCTGCCCGCTAGGAAAATGAAAAAATCAGGGTGGGAAAACGTGTGGAAGAAAGAATGGGCAGAGCTGTCTCCCAGCCCCAAACTGAGGAGGGAAGATGGCACTTTCTCACCATCCCCAGGAGCAGGAGGAACTGTGCTGCCCTGGGTGGCCCAGCCAGGCCATCAGCCTCCTCTGAAATCCCCGTGCTTTTCCCTCTCCTTCCCCTCGGGATGCAGCAGTTGCAGGGGAGCTGCTGTGGTCTGCCCTGAAGGCAGCTGCGTGTGAATTGCTGGCGAGATATTGTTTGTCAACCACAGCGGGCTCCTTCCAGCTCAAGGCACTGCAAAAATCTGTCCTATCTGATATAGGAAGGGGAAGGAATGCGTATGGGAAAAATACATTCCTGCGTGCACGTCGCCCTTCCCCCTGGGATGAGGTGCCAAGATTAATGAAACGTTGGGGTTGGATGCAAAGGTGTGCAGAAAGTGTTCGGCCTCTCTGGAAACAGAAAGATAAAAGGCTACGAGCATGAGGAGAGCGGGAAGGAAGACAGGCGTGCAGTGTCCTGCAGATCCAGGCTGTGTCCTGTAGGACAGCTTGGGCAAGGAGCATCCCGTGTGGAAGGGGGTGGCTCCGGTGCCCTGCTCCTGCTCAGACAGCGGTGGGAAGAGCGGGGCTGCACGGTTGGTGGGTGATGAGCAGCATGCACCGCTGGGGGTGAAAAGAAATCAACTTTGTGGATGCTGAAAAGAAGCAACGGGGGGAGGAAAACGGGCTGGGGTGGGTGGTGGGAAGGACAGGGACTTGTGCACGGACTCGTGTGGCTCAGCGGGGCAGCTTCCCCAGCTGCTGCCCTGTTTCTCCTTCCCAGAGGGAAGGGGTTTTGTCCCGGAGCGGAGCTGCTTTGGCAGCAGCAGCACATCCAGTACCTGCGGCAGGTCCTGCGCGGCCCTGCGGAGCTGCCCTCCCACAGCACTTCGGCAGGTGGGAGAAAGGGCCGGTGTTAAAGAGGAAGGAAACGATTCAAATCCATGCAAATCAGTTCGCAGGAAGCCCGCACTCATCACCTGCCACCTCAGTGCTAGGGCACGAGGCCGGGGAGGTGCCTCGGGGGGCAACGTCCCCTGGGGGTATCCCAGTGCCAAGCCGGGAGGGAGCCCGAAGCAGCTGGGCAGGGGCTCCCCAAACCCTTCTGCTTCCTCTCCCCCCGGTGAGGGGCCGGTGACCGGAGGGCCGCCACCCCCCGGCTTCACCTCTGGGAGCGGGGAGAGGCCGGTGGGGGGCTGCCAGAGCCGCCCGTGCCGTCCTTCACCTCCCGGGCCGGGCGCTGCGTGGTGCCGGGGGGGTGCGGGTGCCGGTACCGCTCCCGGTGCCGGTGCCGGTGCCGGTGCCGGTGCCACCCCATCTCGGCGCTCCCCGCCCCGCGGCCCCGTTCGCTCGCCCGCCCTCCCTCCCTGACGTGTGGCGCTGGCAGCCCGGCCGGTTCCGCATTCCCGACCCCTCCCCGCAGCCCAGGGGCCGCTATATAACCGGGGCTGATGCAACCCACCCCGCCGCCCGCCACAGCCCGCGGGAGGCGCGCACCGGGGCGGCGGGGGGCGGCCGGGGCGGCCCGGCGGGGACCGGCACCGGCACCGGCACCGACAGCGACAGCGACCGGGGGCGGCGGAGCCGAGCCGAGCCGAGCCGAGCCGGGCGGCGGCGGCGGGGCTGAACCCGCAGCCCGCTGCCGGGCCCCGCGGGCATCCCGGCGGCCCGCTCCCCGTGCACGGTGGGTGCGGGCACGGCGGAGCCGGGAGGGAAGCGGGGGTGGCCGGGGGGAGACCGGGGAGCGGATGCCGGGGTGGCCGCGGGGCGCTCGGGGCGCTCGGGGCGCGGGGATGGGGCCCCCGGGCGCGGATCGGAGCCCCCCGCTCCTTTTTGGGGGTGCGGGGAGGAGCCGAGCTCCACCTGCCCGTGGGGTGTGCGGCTGGGGGGCTGCGGGGAGCCCCGCTCGCGGTGCGGGGTCCTGGGGTGCTCGGAAAGAGAGGGGACCCCCCGGGACCCCCCGGGATCCCCGCCGCCCCGTCCCGAGCCCGCTGGGGCAGCCGGGCGTGGGGCTGAGTGGAAGTTGTGTTCTTCTGCACGGGTTGCTCCGGGAGGCACTTTGCTTTGCTTTTTTTTCCGTGGTAGGGAAATAGGGTTGGGAGCAAATTGGGGGAAAGGGAGAACTAGCAGGAGAGCAAGAGCCACATTATGTTTCCATTTTCCTTTAATGAAGGCCCTGTGGAGGTGTATTTGAAAACACAGGGTCTCCTATGCCTTCAAGGAGGGTGAGAACACTGCGCTGGCTGCTTCCAGGGCCATATGCAGCGTATGGTGGCCAATGAAACGGGGCCTGGCTCGTTCTGTTGCTTGTCTTGGCAGCCTCCTTCATGGCTTGTATTACCAGCCCTGGAACACAACCACTGCCAAACTGTGTGTGTGTGCGCGTGTGTTTGGACTCCGAGAGCTCGGCAGAAACAAATGCTTCAGCAGCTCGGAGCAGGATTTTTTAGCTGGTTTCAGGAGAACTCGCAGGAAAAACTCGATCTGGAGGCCGTTGCCAGAGTCCGCGCGGGGAATCTGGTGGTTACTGCTTTCACGGGGACATCTGGGAATGCCAATGGTTGGAGTTCACATCCTCGGTATGACTCCTGGTGATTCAAAAAGGGAAGAAAAAAAACTGCCCATCTGGGGGACGAGTGGGTGGGTGCTGGAGCTGCCATCCAAGCTGTCCTTGTGTCAGGCAGCGACTGGCTGCCGTGCTCCTCGGGTCTCTGCGATTTCCCGGGGCGGCCAGGAGCTCATGGCAGGTTGCTGCTCCCTCTGCCCGCTGCGGCTGCTGCTCCCTCCTGCTTACAGCTGAGCACGTCCCTCCTTACAGGGTGCCAAGGTCTCGGCTGTGACCCTGGCTGAGGAGGAGGAGATATCCCCTCCACCTCAGCAGCGTGCCCAGCTGGGCTGTTGGAGAGCAGGCAGCGCCA
The DNA here is from genome assembly GCF_965140915.1 of Aythya marila. Classification (NCBI taxonomy): domain Eukaryota; kingdom Metazoa; phylum Chordata; class Aves; order Anseriformes; family Anatidae; genus Aythya; species Aythya marila. Next base: position 25,810,558 of record NC_139046.1, read on the forward strand.
AGCATCCACCGGGTGCTCTCCTTCCCCATGCTGGTGTTGCCAACTTTGTCTGCTCCACCTGGGCCAGGTAGCGGGCAGCACGCAGCATCTTGAGAGCCTGAAGCTGCCCAGAAGCTCTTTGTGCTGCAGTGGGCTGTGCCTCATTGACCTGGCCCCAGCTCCCCCAGGACCAAGCCGTGGTGTGTGGCAGCCTGTACGTGTCCTGCGGTGCCCATGTGGCAAGGAGCAGGCACAGCAAGCCTGCTGCCATCTGCCTTTGGCTGCTTGCGTGGGTTTCTCCATTGCATGGACTGCCCAGAGCATCAGTCCAAACCCTGCAGGCTATTTAGCATGCAGCCTGGGAGCCAAAGGCCTGTATGGGCCTCTCAGCCGAGCGGGGCTGCTGCAAGCCAGCCAGAGCTGGTCTTTATATGGCTTAGAGGTCTCTGTGGATGACCCTGGCATTCAGGGCACAATTCTGAGGAGTTTGTAGGGGGGCCTCTCATCTCTGAGGCCACCCTTGCCCCTGAGGTTGGAGCTCTGTGCCAGGGGAGGGCTGTCTTCTTGAAGAAGATTCCAGCCCTGACCACATGCGGCTGTGGAAGGTCCTGGGGGATTTCAAGAAGTCAGTCGTTAACCTCAGTGCCTGAGCTGCAGCCTAGCTCAGATCGGCACACTCCCTCCTCCCCACGTCCATCTGAACTGCTGTGGGTAGGAACAAGGTCTCTTCTACCTCCCTGTTGTGTGCTGCTGTCCGTGGAGCGGTGCCGCGTTATTAAATGTCTGCCACGCTCCATGCCAAAGCCATAATTAATGGCAACCTCCTAATGCAGTAGCTGCGAGGAGCCTTGGCTGTGCTGGGTGCTGTGCGAACCCCTGCTGGTACAGGTTGCTTGAAGGTGCTGCATTGCAGTGCTAGGGGTAGCGTGGTGCTCAACTGGAGCTTTCTGCTGCCCTGCCAAGGTACGGAGGAAAATGCTGGAGGAAGGAGGAGGATTGAGCTGACTGCTTTGCTGATGGCAAAGAGGGGGTTATTGCTAAAGTTGAGGACTGGTTTCTTGCCTTCTCGTAATGGGAATAAGAAGCCAAAGCAGCAGACAGGCAGGTATGTGGGGGCTTCACGCGTGCCCTGGTGAGGCTGCCAGCTCTGGGCTGCCCCTTGGGTGCAGTGTCAGGAGCTGGGTGCCTCCCTGGTGGAGGAGAGGAGGGAGGCAGCAGGGCTCTCCGTGTTCCTGCTCTCAGAATGCTCCTCGCAGCCTTCTCCCTGTGAGCAATTCAGGCGTTCTTCTGCCATCTGTGTGAAACCAGACATCCAGGGCTGAGCCAGGCTGCTCCCACTCAAGAAAACAGTCTAGATTTCCATCTCCTGAGGATCTCCTCCTCCAGAGCTCCTTCCTCTCTTCAGCATGATGGCCCGCTTGGTGGAGCTCAGGGATCCGGGCTGGGACACTACACGGAAGGGTGCTCGCAGACCCTGCAGCTCTTTGTCCACCACGTTGCCCGTGGGAGAGAAGGAACAGGAGGAGAGAAGGAGCAGCTGGGGGTGTCTGTGGGAAGGGTTCTTCTTTGCCCTGGGTTGCAGGAGCTGGCTGCAAACCTCTTGGGATGGAAGTGCAGTGGCAGTAGTGAGGCCCCGTGGTGTCTGCCATACAGAGGTGGCACGCTGCAGCTCGGCACACCTGGTAAGCCACGCTGTGAGACCTTAAACTGGTCTTTAGACAGGGAGCAACCTCCCCAAATGCCTTGTAGCACTCACTAAGCAGTCCTACCTCCTTGCTGAAGGGGGGCCTTGCAGAGTTTAATCCCAGTGGGTGTCACTGCAGCGCCTCAGTGCACCGCGGGTGCTGGGCTGTGCACCCACGGGCTCAGCAGATGAATGAATAAACGCACAGCGCCTGTTAAAGTCCATGTTTGCCAGCGCTGCTGCACGGGTGTCTGAAGGACAGGTTAGAACCAAAGGGCTTGGCTGTTGCTGTGTTTTGATGGTTGGCAAATAACTTTGATATGGATCGGTGTGGCCTTTGGCACTGGAAGTAACTGCTTTTAAAAATGCAGAGCAGAAGAAGTTAGGTTACAGGGTGACCTGCTGTAAGGAGCTCCTTCCAACGAGGTGCATCTGGTGTTCAGAGCTGGTGGCTGCTGCCTGGGAGTGGGAGCATATCACATTCTAGAAAACAGGGAAAAAAAAAAAGGTAATTGCATGTTCAGGTACTTTTGGCACTGGGCATATGAGGTGTGGCTTTGTGCCGTCAGCGTGGTAGCGTTAATGCGGCGCTCACGGGGTGCTGAACTGAACCTTGATATGGAAAAGTGTTTGTGGGCTCCACTGGCCCTCAAGCCCCTGCAGCCCCCCAGCCAGAAAGTCCAGATGGGGAAAAAGCAAGTGGCTCCGTGCTTCAGAAAACAAGTGATAGCCAATTGCCCTGTCTTTGTTTAGAAAGTTACATTCTTGAGGCATGAGAAGTCGGGCATGTCAGGAAAGGGCTTTCATATAAATCATCCTTCTGCCAATGAGAAGGAACTGGAAAGATGCGGTGTAGAGCATACAGACTGAGCAAACTTGATAGCCAGGAGCTAAAAGCAAAAGTAAAAAAAAAAAAAAAAGGATGGTAAAGCCATAGTAAATTCCAAGGGACCGCAATTTGCTTCTCATGGATGGCAGCGTTACTTCTGATCTCCAGAGCAGAATTCTCGCTTGTTGGCCGTGAACAGATGAAGGGCTGACTTAGAGCCCAGGGCTCCAGGACTGCACGAACAAATGGCAGCAGTATGCTAAGTGCTAACGTACTGATGAAGAGATCAAAGATAGCTGGTACGGGAGGTTGCAGGCTTTGGCAGCGCTCCGACGCATGGCAGCTGGCAAGTAATGGCAGGCACCCAGGTCGGGCCTGGCGTGGCAGAACAACAGGCAGGCAGGGCCTTGGTTCTGCTGGCAGCGTGGAGAAGGGCTGCTGGGACAGACTGCCTTATGGCACTGCTTGTTAGCCTGGAAAAAAGAGGAAGAGGCTGATATTTACAGTGGCAATCCCCCCCGGCTGGCAGTAGGTGCCAGCCTGGCTCTCTGAGCATGGGCAGGGTGCTGGGGTCAACCACTGCAGATGTCAGAGCGTGTGGTAGAGCTTGTGCTGGAAGAGACCGTGATTTATAGCCAGCACTATAACCAGAAACTGAAAATAAGGTTGTAAACAGCTCCCACTCTCACCAAGGAAGCTGACAGCACAGATAAGGCAGCAATGGCAATTTAAGGTGAAGTGACGGGTGTCTGTCAGAAAGCTGCTTTGGTCTTCGCTGTAGGATGGTGCTGTTGACAAAGCAGCAACTGCATCTGGCTTATAAAGAAGCAAACCATGCGCTTGGCTAGGTGAGGATGCACAGGATGCTCCCGGGGGAGTAGCAGATACAGACAAAGTCAGCTTCTGCACAGGGAAATGAATGTGTGACTTCAGCACAGGTAGGCATTCCTCTGCTGGTTTTAGGCTGTGGGTAAGAATAGCACTGAAGAGGTGGCAGGAGGGGCATGAATGTAGGCTAGCAACCAGAATACAAGCCCCCAGGGACCCTGGGCTACGTGGATTATGCCTACGCACGTTAGATTTATGCAGTAACTGCTGCGCAAACATCAGCTACCTCAGAAAAAGGAAAAAAAAAAAAAACAACAAACAACAAACTCAGAGTCCCCAGAAAAAGCAACAGAAGTCAGTATGGAAAACAAAACAACAACAAAACCACAAGGAAATAAAGACTTAAAGTGTAAGAAAAAGAACAGAAGCATATGCAGGGACAGTGAAGCTGAGCAAATGTGTGGGTCAGTAACAGCTCGGTAAAGCTTCTTCCCACTGGGCAGCTGGCTCCTGAAAAGAACAGACCCCAGAAACAGGAGAAAAACAAGGAGTGCTCCGTACTGCCTTTAATAAAACATTAAGTGAGCCAGTGTCACAGACCGTTGACCATAAAGACGTGGTTGGGGGACAAAGGACAGAACCACTCGTCACTGCTGTGAAAAATGCAGCAAAAAGGTGAGAAAAGGAAGCTGTATTGTTGTCAGCTTTTTGGAGATGAGGCTGCAGATAAAATAACTGAGCTTGCCAGCAGACTGCAGGTCTGAGACCTGCAGTTCCAGAGCGAGGATGCAAAAGGGACTGCAATAATTAGGAGGGTTTACAGACATTTTGGCAAAAGGTCAAGTCGTGTGTTCCAGCACTTACCCAGAACAAGGGGAGGGTAGGAGCAAAGCTGAAGAAGTACAAACTGAGTTTTGACCCATGAAATCACGTGTTGACCAGATTTTTGCTGTAAGGTTAGTTGCTACGGAGAACATTGAATGACACAAGCTGTGCATCGCTGAGCTGAAGTTTTAAGAAAGCCTCCTCTGTCTCATAATTCACTGTGGAGCATCTTGAGATGTTGTGGCACAAAATGATGAATAGCATCAGTGCAGAACGCACAGCTACAGGGAATGTAAACTGGAGCAGCTGGCGTCATGCAGATACCAGTGTCAGATGGAAGACTACACATTATCTTTCCCCTCGCTGCTTTGCTTTGCTGTTGGCTGCGTTATGTGAAGAAGCATAGCTGATACAATGCAGGAATTGTGTGGTTGTGCAGTAGGACACCAGAAAGCTAGGTTTTACTGAGGATGCAACTTCTTTCAGCTCATGTAAGGAGCCATTGAAAGACCGCCTGGCACTGAGGAGAAAAAAAAAGTTTGTGTTAACAACCAGTTATGAAAAGAACAAATCTAATAAGAGTCCCAGCTAAAGCACAGTGTTAGAAAGTGAAGGAATCAGAGGTGAGCTGGTTCACGTTCCCTAGAAATAACAAACACTGCAAGGGAAAATCCAGGAAGGAATTACGAACTGGCAATGCACCAGCTGTATTCACCACTTCCAGCAAGATCTGGCTATTGAAAAGCTGCAACTTAAAGGTCAAATTCAGATCTTGCACCTCAAAGTTATTTCTGTCCTAACATGCAAATGTGATAGAAATATGCTGGAGCTCTAGGCAGGCATGTTGGTGTCTTCCAGAGTAACAGCCTCAGGAATAAGGCCAAATATTCAATAAAATTACATCTTTTGGCATTTTTAACGTGATCGAAGTACAACTTCTTACCTGTAGTGTTATGCAGGGAAGTAGGTGAAAGTATTTGGGACTTGGGTACCTGGGAACAGAAGTAGTTGGACGTGAGAGTCCCTGCGATCAGCAGCGATGGTGCCTGCGGCTGTGGTGCTTCAGGGCCTGGGCCGGATTAATGCTCACTGCACCCTGCTCTGAGGGGGGTGGCATCTCTCCTCATTCCCTCGTTTTTGCGGTTACAGCTCTGCTGGAAATGGTTTACATTCCTCTCCAAGGTCTAACACAGCTTGACTCTTGGCAGTTCTTGGTGTGCTCCTCAGCTTCCTGACCCCTGTGCTGGACCTCATTTGGAGGAGCCTTCCTTCTCGCCTAGTTCTCAGCTCATCCTAATGTGCAGGCTCATGTTCTGCCGGGTGCCTCCTTGTGCTTTGGTTTGAACAGCTTTAGAATTAATTTAAGCTGATGCACGTGTGTTGTGGGCTTTGCCAATGCAGTAACTGGGTTCAGGATAAGTTGCTCAGGCAGCAAAACAGGTACTGGGCCAGCTCCTTCACTCAGGCTCCTTCAAGGCACATAAAGCCACTAGACCAAAGATGTAGAGGGAGAGGGTAGACCAGACAGAGCATAACATTTTCTCAAATCCTTAGCAAGCTTTCCCTGGGGAGCTGCTCAGAGCTGGAGTGCAGGGTGGCACTCAGTGCTCAGGTAGTCCCATAGCCTGGAAGAAAAAAAATAATCTCCCTCCTTATTTCATAAATTATATTGACCATGCATTCTCTGTAGCTGAAGACCTGGACTGTCCAGCCTGGCATGTAGATACTCTTGCTGTCATGATGTAAAACAATTAATTAAAACTGGGTTCCCCAAGTTGAGAACGAATTTAAGCATCCAGCAGTGGGCTCGAGTCAGGTCCCAGCCTGAACCATAGGAAAGGGTGGGCCAAGGCCCCAAATCTGTGTGTGCCAGCGCAGCTCACAGCATTTGCAGGAAGGAGGCTTCAGGGTGTTCGTATACCTCTGCCACGGAGTCCTAGTTTTTCATTATGTCCAAACTTTTCCAAGCTGGAGGTGGGTGTCCATGGGACTGCTGCTGGGGGTGTGCAGGAGCTGTGCTGCTGTTGGTGGGCCTCTTCCCAGTGCCACCGTGTGTCACCGTACTGGTGGTGGCTGGGAATGGGCTCATGATGCAGTGCATGTAGTTATCCCCAAACAGCAGTGAGATAACTCCGCTGCTATGTCCTGTGGCAATGTGTCGGGGGAAGGTGTCCCCCGCTTTGCCGTGTCACCTCACTGGCCAGGCGCTGCCCTGTGGAGAGGGACAGTTTCTGAGGAAGATGGGAGGGATTTAGGCAATACCTGCTGGTGTTTTTGGAAGTGGAGTGCAGCCTAGGGCAGGACGGTGCCTGGTTTCTGGGTATCTTTGCTGCGTGAGGTCTGGATGGCAGGGAAGGGAGGTGGCAGCTTCAGAGCACTGCTGGCACTGCAACGTGGAGTTACAGCTGTCCGCTTTGGGGAGTGCTCTGGAGGAATAAATGCTTTGGATTGTTTCAGGGCTCTGCAGTCCCAGGGAGTTGATATGTAGTCTCTTCTGAGGTCAAGCGTCACTACCAAGTTTTTTATCATCAGACGGGCAGGAGTCTGTTTCATCAGGTAGCATCACTTTCCTTCACAAGTCACCCATCTCTCCTCTCTTTCCCATCTGCTCCTTCTCATGCTGCTACATCCTTGTGCGGATCATCTCCCCCCAGCCCAGCATCCTCCCCCTGCATACCAGCACGGGGAGCGCTGCCTTGCCCTCCCCTTTCTCGTCTCTCCTGAAAGATGACCGCAGCAGAGGGCTTGCTTCCTGCTCACTGTGTGCCACTGCCTCTGTATGGTCATGGTGCTGCTGCATTTGCTTTCCGTGCTCTTTTTCAAGTCCTGTTGGTTGCCTTGGGACAGCTCACACTGGCACCTGGGTCTCGGTGGCAGGTTAGAGTGTATGCCTGCTTACAGATTCTGCAGTTTGTAGGTGCTCTCTGATGCAAATCCCTTGGTCTGTCACACCAGGCCGCCCTGCACAGCACTCGTGCTGGGAGCCGTGGAGCTTTTGTTTGCCTCTCTGGTCTGGACTAACCTGTATGAGTGGCTTTCCTTCCCCCTCACTGCTCATCTGTTCCCTGACATTAACTAGTACATCAACTAATCTCCTGGGCAGAGAGACGTGCCAGTGCCAAGAAGTCCTTACCTTCTCTGCTTGTCGTGTTTGAGTTTGACTTGCACTTGCTGACCTGTGTGAGCAGGGGGTTGGACAAGGTGACCTCTAGAGGTCCCTGTGCAACTCAGCGATCCGTCACTCCTGTCCCACGCTCGGCTCTGCGCACGTTCGCAGCCTGGTGGTGACAGATCTGCCACCTGGGGTGGCTAGTGCTGGGCAGCTGTGGCAGCTGCCTTGTTAACGTTTGTGTGCCTGCATTTAGCACAGCTGTACTGCGTCAACCAAAAGCCTGCATCACCCCTTGCCCTGTTTCTCAGTGTCCAAGAGTGGCTGCTTGGGAAGGAGCAGGGCGAGCATGCCTTACCCTTTCCCTCATGCATCTCCTGGCTCCGGCAGTGGGTGCTGCCAGCTTGCAGCCCCTCTCCCCTTTGGGGTGCCTCCTGACATGGGATGGGATGGGGTGGCTGCCCCCAGGCTCCCCGTGTGGCTGTGTTTGGGGCGGGGGAATGGTGGCTGCATGGACAACAGGTGACTGCATGTTGTAACTGGGTCACCAGAGAGTGTCCTGGGCCTGTTACGCAAGCAGAGACAGGTTTAGGTGGTAGCCAACAGCCACCTGCTCCCTCTGCCTTTTGGCTGATAGGACAGCTCCAGCTCTACAGGCTTCTCAGTTGAGGTCTCATTTTATTTCTGTATCTCTTAGCCAGTTGTTCTGCACATTTCCTGGTAACTCCCTTTCTTCTGCCTATGAGTGACTTGCCAAAGCTTGTCCCAATCCTATTCTCTCTCAAGCTCCATTTTTTTTTTTTCTCTCCTGATAGAAGAAGCCTTTTGCACATTGCTCCACTTCCCCTCCCCTCCAGCCTTTGTTTCCTCGTGTTTGTGCTGGGCGATGTTTGCTCAGTGGCGGGTTTCTCCCTCAGCAGCTTTTCATTGTTTTATCCTCCGTCCCCGTGCGCTGTGCCCCGACCCCGGTCAGCAGGCTCAGCCTGCCCAGCCGGCAGCCAGCCCGCGGCATGGTGCGGTCCTCACAATGCTCGTTTCTTCTCGGCCTAATACCTACGCATTAATCAAAACGCAGTAAGAGCAAAACCTTGATCTTCGGCACTCCAGACAAAGGTGTGCCAAGACCAACAGCCCATGGGACCACATCACTGTTGATCCTGTAAGTCCCTGCACCAAGCTCCTGTTTTTCTGGTGCTCTGCCTCTCAGGTCTCTTCTTCTTCCTCATCTACATGCCAGTAGCATGTCCTTCCTAGCAGGATTTGTATATTTTGGTCTCTGCCACCCAGCTTGTGCTCATTCCTTGCTTTTGCCATCCCTGGGGAAGAGCGGCAGCTTTCCCTGGGCCTGTGGAGCCGGCTGGGTTCGTGCCACGTTGGAAGCAGGGAGGTAACGGGCCGTGTCTCTCTCCCTGCAGCCCGTGGAGCCGTGTCCCCTGCTATGATGCCAGGGCAGATCCCCGACCCGTCGCTGACGGCCGGCGCGCTGCCTGGGCTCGGCCCCTTGACGGGACTGCCTGGCACCGCCCTGACCGCCGAGGAGCTGAAGTACGCCGACATCCGCAACATCGGGGCCATGATCTCGCCGCTCCACTTCCTGGAGGTGAAGCTTGGGAAGAGGCCCCAGCCCGTGAAAAGTGAGGTGAGGCTGGGGGCTGCTGCCTGCGGGCGGCCCCGCAGATGGGCAGGGGCTGCTCCCCAGGGGTGCCTGCCGCTGCCCGGGTCGCTCTGTGGGGCTCCTGGGGAAGGGGTGGTGGGCGGCTGCTGCTCGGTCCCATGGGCTGTCACATCACGATTGTGTTATAGGGGCTTGGGAGGCACTTGCACAGCGTTTTCCTTGTGCCTTGCCTTGTGTTGTGTCTGGCTCTTTCAGCCTTGCTGTGCTGGTGCTGCTTGTGTCAACCAGTGCCAGCAAATGGAGCTGGAAGTCCATCAGTGTGAGGCCCCAAAGTGGTGAGAGTGGTGGCTTCGGTCAGGACTGTTTGGTAAACAGCCCTAATGAGCAATCCTCTTGCTCCTGCTGGAGAATACTTCAGACAATGCCGTGTGAGGATGGGGCATTGTGCATTGTCAGGGGTGCTCAGTCTGTGAGAGGTTGTCCATGGTGAGCCGTGAGCAGATGAAGCAGCAGCTCCAGGGAGCTCCGAATGAGTGCTGACACTTGGTTTCACCCAAATCTTATGGTAAATGCTCAGCAGCATCCAGGCCCACCCACTGGGAGGGTTCCTGATCCTTTGCACCCACCCCTTGTGGTGGACTCCTGCTGGCAGAACCTCTGCCATCCAGCCCATCGGTCACCTTTCAGTGGAGTGCTGTGTCCAGCGGTGTCCTGGCAGCTCACACTGTGCTGGGAGCCAGCTGGAACCCACCTGGGAAGGGGCTTGGCAGCTCCATAAGGATGGAGCAGGGGATGGGGTGCTGCAGGAGGCCAGCAGAAGACTGGGAGATGCTGAAGGCATTGGTCCCTCCATGGGCAGTGCAGTTATGAGTTGGCATCTAAAGCCAAATGTGTCCCAAGCTCCTGGTCTGCTACTTCTATAGCAGCTTGATCTGCAGGGAAATGTGGAGGAAAGATGAGGGGAGCCCCACCAGCAGCCCCCAGATGGCTGCCTCCCCTTGTAGCCTCTTCCTCCCCTGCACGGCCCGTGGAGCCAAAGAGCTGAGGATGGCAAATGGAGCTGCTCCTGGCATGGGCTTTGCAGCAAAAGCCTGGGAGAGCCGAAGCAGTAGCTGCTTATTCCGTGAGTAGCCAAGAAGCAACCCATGCGTAATTTTGCAATGCAGCCTGCAGCTGCTCTCCTCTTGCAGGGAGATGGAGCCCAGGGAGGCTGGGTGCTGGCATGTCATGCTCAGTGCAGAGCTGGGGAAAGGGCAGCTTTTTGCCCTGGCACAGGGGTGTTTGTCCGTGGCAGTGCACAGAAAGCCCACATATGGGGTGGTGGATGCACCGTTACCATCCCTCGTGCCTGTAACAGAGCTGAGTCCTAACCCCCAGCACCAGGGCCATGTCACCTTTCTGAACTGAAACAGAGGCAGGAAGGAGAAAAGCTGCTTTCTTGAAGTGGCAGGAGCTGTAGGACAACAAAAAGCAGAGCCAAGAGTTCAGGCTGCTGCTATCTGTGCTGAGCCACTCTCTCTGAGCACCTGTGGGCCACATCTAAAGGGCACGGCCCTTCGCTGGCCCCAGTGGGTGTAGGGGAAGCTAAATTGGGCAGGAAAGGGACACTTACTCTTTGATCCCTAATGGGCAGAGCAACTAGGCATGGAAATGTGTCAGGCAGTTCGCAGGGAGACAGTGAGGCTGGTGCTCTCACTGTTCTTCCAGGAAAAGGCAGCAGAGCACGGAGTTAGAGCCTGCCTGGTCGCTTCTGCAGATGCCCATCACAATGTAGTGAGAGCTGGCAGCTTCTGATGGGACATGGGGGCATCAGCACAGATCCCATCCTGGTTCTCCTAAGCATAGTGCTGCTGTGGCAGAGGGCTGGCTGCAGCCTGGCACTGTGGGAAGTCTGTGCGTAGCTTGTGCTGCGTTTGCTCCCATCTAAAATGGTAAATTTGGTATAATGCTTGAGAAATAACATAGAGAAGATGCGAAAGCTGTTAGTGCTATAAAACTTGGACATTGTCCTTTAGATATTAGACATGCAGCTTACTTAATTCTGCCCAGTTAGCATTTCATTCTGTCCTGGCACATCACATCAAGATGTTTTGATTAGAGGAATTTTGATTCTGTAAATCAAAATCCCCACACCCACCACCACTTCATGCCTATTGTGTTGGAGACCTCTTGGCTTCTTATAAGGTCCCTAAGCCCAGGTGTGAGAGCAGTGAGGCTGTTCAGATGGCGTGTGCTGCGAGAGGCTCATCTGGGAGACACATTCCTTGATCACGTTGGGGAAGTACGAAGGGAAGGATGTGGCCGCCTTGGCAGGCTGGAGGTGCCCTAGAAGAAGGTGCAAGTAGACTGTGGAAGTGATCATAAAGTAAATGTGGCTGCCACTGTATTTGAAAGGATGTATGCTGTCAGCTGCCAACTGATAGGAACAAGGCAGTTCAGTCTGACATCTCAGAGTCCCAGGCCAAATGCTCACGGTTATTTTTGGGGTCTTAAAGGCCCAAAGGGTCTTTTCTCCACTGCTGTGCTGCAAGGTGTCACGTGGATACTGAGTTTATGAAGATTTCTAGCACTCACAGTTCTCTGGAGAAGGAACTGGTTTGGGTTCTCAGCTGTAAGCGTGCCACAGGCCACTTACACAGACTTTTCCCTAAGTACTTTGATTATGGGTTTCCAGCCCATAGGGCTTATTAGCCTGGTCTGTGCGGTTTGAATCAGATAGCAGGGAGTGACTGAGTCATGGCAAACAGCACCGGCACTGCTGTGTCCCGTGTCCTTATTGGAGATGCACCCCACTGTCCCCACCTTCTGGGGTGGCCTGGTGGCTTGGCCCCCAAGTTGAAGGCACATCAACGTTAGAGGCTGTGGCAGCGACACGTTTGGTCCCTTGTAAGGGTTGGACCACGTCACTGGTGACCACTGGTGAGGGTGGCAGTGGGGCTGCCAGGGGCTGCCAACCTCCTCCACTTGATGGCTCTGACCTGGGCTTCTCCATCTTGTTGCAGCTTGATGAGGAAGAGGAGAGGAGGAAAAGGCGCCGGGAGAAAAACAAGGTAGCAGCAGCGCGATGTCGTAACAAGAAGAAGGAGAGGACAGAGTTCCTGCAGCGGGTGGGTGCCCTGACCTGGAGGTGGGCTCTGGGCCTGGGGGAAAGAGGGCTCTGATGGTCTGCCGGTGTCTGTGCTGGAGCAGGAGCACCCTTGGGAATGTGGCCCTGGGCCTTCTGCCCAGATTCCTGGAGGTTTCCCCATTCAGAGGCCAGGTTCCCTCTGGCCGTGACCCCAAGGCAGAAGAACACTCCCACCGCCTGACTGCTTTTCTCTAAGGGCTGGTGGGATGCAGGCAAAGGACACAGCTGGGACAAGGAGCCATTTCACAAAGGCCACTCCTTGCTGACAGGGGGATGAACCTTTCAAAATTTAAAAATGCAGGTTTGTTTCCTGGTGTCCTTCCAGCCCATGGAAAGCAGCCAGGCAGGGTGTTCGCTGCCCTAGGAGCTGGCTGTGGGTTGGGTAGGAACTGCCCGGAGGAACCTGGTGTCTTAGCATGTCCTCAGGCTGCTCCTGTGCAGCACGGGCTGAGGAGCAGCACTGAGCAGAGGTGGCTTGTTGGCCAAATACTTCTTGCATCTGTTCTGTTGAAGCAGTCACATGCAGTTGTGTTTCTGCCCTGTTAGGAGTCGGAGCGTCTGGAGCTCATGAATGCGGAGCTGAAGGCCCAGATAGAAGAGCTGAAACAAGAGAGGCAGCAGCTGATCCTGATGCTGAACCGGCACCGTCCGACCTGCATCGTGCGGACAGACAGCATCAAGACACCCGAGAGCGAAGCCAACCCGCTGCTGGAGCAGCTAGAGAAGAAGTGAAGGTGGCACTGGGCCAGGAGGAGGAGACAGTGGCGCAGGGTCTTCCAGGGTCTCTAATGTATGTACTGTATGAAGAACTGTGCACCGAGGCCTGGTGCATCCAGGACCCAGTGGGCTTCCTTGGGAACTATGGACCAAACAAATTTTGGGGGCAGAGAAGATTGGGAACCTGTCAACCGTCTACTCTGAGGCTGAACCCGGGAGCAGGGCTAGCGGCGCGGGCGAGGGCAACCTCTCTGTGATACCTCATCACGGCCCTTCGGCCTGCTCGCGGCCCCGTGGCCCCACGGCATGGCAGCACGTCCTGCGAGGAGGAGGAGGAGGAGAAGGAGAGGAGGAGGCACGGGAGGAGCTCCCGCTTCATCCTCTCTCTTCCCCACAGCCCCTCAGCGTGCCGGGGAGGAGCGGGGCCCGCAGGTGGCAGGGACGGTGGCGGAGCGGTGCCTGCAGCACTCCCGCCCCGCCGCGTGCCGGAGCCGTCCCTGGAGGCCGCCGCCGCTCCTGGTGCACACTCCACACGAAAACCCCAACCGAAGAACCGCAAACACTTGACGCGGCCCCGTCTGGTGGGCAGGCCTGTCGGGGCTCGGTGGCGCAGGCGCCCCCCACGAGCACACTCTCAGTATAATGTTTACAGCCCAGCTGTCCGCGTCGGCCGTGCTTTTGAATGCACATTTTTACACTTTTTTTTTTTTAAGATATTTTTTACAAAGTTTTTATACAGCGATCTCTATATGGATTTATATAATCACTAGATGTGATCCCATAGAAATGTATGTTATGATGGTCTGTTTGTTACAAATGCATATGCCACAGTTATCTCCATTGTGTTACTTGTCCGGCGGCGTCCGGCTCCTTCCCCCAGCACGCTGGGAAGGGGGTCCAGCAGCCCTCTGCAGGGCCGTCGCTGCCGTCTCCATCCATGTATGTCCTTCATAATACTCAGTTCTGTATCTCTCAGTAAATGTTACCTTTACATACACTGTCCTCCTGTGCTTTGTCTGGGCCAGGCTGTGGTGGGCTTGGCATCATGGCAGCAGCTGCTGGGTTTCTGGCTGTGCTTGGGTGTCCTCTGGCTGAGCAGGATGGGGAAGCTGATCCCAGAACTGTCTTGGTGCCTCTCTGTGTTCGTAGAGGAGTTCACCCCGGGGAAGCTGAGAGCCTCGGAGGTGGCTCTGAGCGTAGACGATCAAGAAGCAGCTCAGTACTGCACCTAACAGGGCAGGCAGGACATGACTGGAAGGCTGGAGGTGTGAGACACAGGAGCTTGAACTCCTTGCAGGGAAGACAAAAGGTAGGGGAGCTGTTGCAGTGCTGTGGTGGTGGCGATCCCTTTCATGGAAGGCAGTAGAAGACCTCTGGGCCTCCACTTGGTCCCAGCCCTGCCCCTGACTGATGTTCTGGGAAAGCCGACCCCTGCCCTGGGCATCAGCCAGTGCCAGGCACAGGGATGTGCAGGTTCAGCAGATACTCAGCTGGGTGGTGGTGAGGTGCTAGGACTAAAGGGATTGCTGGCATTGAAAGGACATCCCTACATGTACAACCAAGCCCTGTCCCTACATTGGTGTATTTCTGAGCCCTACATCCACAGGCAGCGGGAAGGTACCTCAGTGTGGACTGGGGCAGGCCCTGTCTCACCCATGGGACACCGCTGGGCGGTGGTGACCCACGTATCTCGTGGGGCAGTGGTGAACACAGTCATCTCCCAGCCTGGTGTCATACCCAGTGCGGATGAAGTGACTTTGATGCAAATGGTGAGTGAAAGAAGTTTTCAGCATCTGGTATAGATGCACATTCCAGCCACTAACACTGATGTGGTGGTGGGGACAGGATGAGTTTGCCCTAAATGTGGTAATAGCATGGGAGGAGGTCTTCCCTGAGCACAACTGCTTCTCAAATGCATGTTTATCTCTGCAGGTTCTTCTTCTACCCCCTAACCTCCAGTGATATATTACATTGGTTCTTTGCCTGTCCCATACTTTCTTCCTGGATTTCCCCTCCCCTTCTATAACTGCTGTCTTTGGGACCTCCCAAAATGCTGCCAGCTGCCTTATTGAGTCTGAAGTCTGTTGGATCTGTCACAGGCAAATTGTTGCCACGGAAGGATTTGTTGGCTGAGGTGTGCTAGAGGGATGTGCAGGGAAGGGATCTGAAACAAAGCTGCTGAAGAAAAGCAGTGTGTGGCCTGGCTCCCACTGCCTGCTGTGCAGCCCTCGACAGCCAGGCAGCTTTCCTCCCCTGCTGCCCTGCCGCGGTGGCTCCGACCTGACCCAGTCCTTGCTACTGAAAGGACGCAGAGCACTTCTTGGGCCTGCTTCTCTCTTTGGGACTTCATTTCCCTCTGCAGAGCGTACAAGGTAAGGAATTTCCAGCCCCCTGCAAATACCAGTTTCCTCTTTGCTGGTCAGTGGGACATCGGATGGGGCAGCCACATTTATCACATGCTTTTTGCTCACCTGGACAGCCTGTGTGCTCATCCTCAGGTGGAGACTCCCCCCCACCCACCACACACCTCCAGCAGCCCTGATAGTGCCGTGGGTGCAGGCAATGGCCCTTCTCTGGCAAACAGCCACCCTGCAGTAAAACTGCCTGCTATGAGAACAGCTGGCTTCAAAGAGAAATGTAAGATGCCCTTTGAAACCAAGCGCACCAAAAGCAGCCAGCAAAGGCAGCAGCAACGTAGTGGTGGATCCCGGAGCTGGCGGTGGGGCTCTCTGGATACCGCTGATGGCTTGGCCGTGCCAGGGAGGGCTGGGAGAATCCAACCCCTCTCAGAGGGGCTGTGGAGGCTGCCGACAGCTAAGGGACTGAATGGAGTCAAAGAAATTTGGGCAGAATCTCTGTCACACCACAAGGAGGTGAGATGAGTGGCTGCTGCGCGGGGCTCTGCAGTCCTACATCAGCTCTTTGGGGGCACAGCTTGAATTATTTAAGTTTTTTCTTGTCACTTTTCCCTCATTAGGAATAGAGACCACCGGGGATGTGCATGCAGCCCCATCTGTGCTTGCACCTTGGAGGAGCCCAGCACTTGCCAGTGCCAGCGTGGTGCTCCCAAACCCAACGCACAACGATGGCAATGTCTTCCCAGCCGCATCCCACGGTGCACAAGGGATGATGATTGGGGACTTACTTACAAAGGCCATATCTCAAAGGCCACCCACCCACCCACCAGCAAGGTGGATGGGTCCCGTGCCAGCGCTGCTGGAGGCCGCGGGCCTCCCTCCTGGTGGCCTCTCAGGTGCTGCCACCAGCAGGAGGAGCTGCACGGCCACAGCACCAGCACACCTCTGCTCCTGGGGGGCCTTGGCCAGGCTGTGTGTGCGCCCACCTTGCCCAGTGCCAGCAGGACCTGTCCCCAGGGTCCAGATTTTGTCTGAAGTCCGGGCAGATGAGCCCGACCATGTTTCCTGCCTCCATCTCCCTGGTGTCTCATGGCAAAGCCTCTCTCACCTCTTCCCCTGCCCACAGGGGAAGGTGGGTGCTGCTCTGATCCAGCGCATCAGGCCTGAGGCAGTGCTGGGGTGATGGGCTGGGGGTTGCTGTGAGTGCTTCACACCCTCTGCCTGCCTCCCTTCTTCTCCTGGGCAGCAGAACCCCAGTTTCCCCAGTTCTGCAAGCCCACCAGCTTCTCACCCCTCTGTCTTGCAACCATTCCAGGACAATTGAGCAGCCCAAAGCTTGCTCACGGCTCCCTTCCCTTCCTCCTCCTCTTGCCCTCTCCACATCCCCTTCTCTGGCACCCCTGCCTGCAGGGCTTTCTCCTGCCAAGGGCATCCAGCCCCTTACCACTCCTTGGGCAGAGCAGGCTCTCAGGCCATTACTTTGCAGTTTTCGATAGCATTGCTCTCATCCTGAGTTTGAAAAACACCTCCTCTGCCCATCTTGGCAGGACCGGAGGGTGATTCCGTGACATGCGGTAAGTGTTATCAGCTGATCTTTGGCAGTGACCTGCCACTCTAGTTTCATTATGAGCCAAGGCCACCAGGTATTCACTTATCTTTCTCTCTATTGGCTCTTCTATTCATCTTGCTGGAAAACAACCTCTGAAAATCCCCAGCCTTGCTATTTACCAAGAGCCACGGAAACTGCTTTCATGATCAGGGGTGCCAGCGTGCTCTGAGTGGCACCAGCGCAGCCCATGGCTGGCAGCAGGACCGGCAGCCGGGAAAGGCTCAAGCGCCACCAGGATGGCTGCAGAGCAATGAGAAAACAATCCTGCTGCTTCCCCAGGCCTGGAAATACCGCCTGGCTCTCCACTGCCTTTGGGCATTTGTTTGTTTCCCCATCTTTGGCTTCTCCAGGAGCAAGGGGACAGTCCCAGCCCTGCCAGAAGGAGCATCTGTGATGTACCAGCCAGGCGCTGCTTCCAGAAGCCTGCGTGGCTCGAAGCAAAAGCACACGTTGGGTCTGTGTGACAGCGAGGTTTCGCTGCCGCCTGTCACGTCTCAGATGAAGCTTCAGGAACGGATCCTTTGCCAGTAACCACCACCTTGCGCTGATGTTATCTAGTTTCTGCAGAATGAACTTGCTGAGTTGTCATCTGTGGCGCTGTCAGGGGAAGTCCTGACTCCTGACGCTGCAGTTCCTGTGGCTGCTCCGCCAGCACCCCAATTCCAGCAGCACCTCCAGGCCAGGCAGATCCGCTGGAAATCTGCTGGAGCAGGTGAGGCCAGGGGAAACAAGGCTTTGACACAGGCCTGTGGGCTCCTAGAGCTGGTGGAGCCTCTGGGCAGGCTAACGCCAGCCTGGTCGCTGCCCACATCTCGCTGCAAGGTGCTGCTGAATGCTGTAGGCCAGCGACCTTGCGCTGGAATGAGTCTGTGGGCATCAGTGGGTGTCTCACGGTGTGTGGATGAGGTGGCCTGCCACACAGACAAGCCCTGTGGGTGCCAGGCAGAGTCACTGACATGATTATGTAGTCACCTACTGAGTGAGGCATCCCTCTCCTTCGGTGGAGGCCTCCCCTGTTACCAAAGTGACCCAATGCGTGCATCACTTCTAGCCCACAGCTGTTGCATGTTTCTGAATGAGCCAAGATGCCAAGGTCTGCAGCAGCGAGGTGGCTTAGATGTGGCTTCATGCCACACCACCAGCTCGCCAGCTGATGTGCACAGGGCTTTAGGAGCAGTGCTGGGTGCCACCGTGCTGGGCCTGGCCACCTGGGATGCACCATGGGCACTTCTGTCTGCCCGATGGCCTCCACATGCTGGGGCTGCTCGGTGGCCAGGCACTGGTGGTTTGTAGCTCAGTGAGAGCATGAAAGGATGCCAGGCTGTGCTCCAAATTCAGTGGATGCCCACCTGGCTGCACAGCAGTGGGGAAAGAGGAAAGGTGCCTGAGGAATGGGATGAAAGAGCCCGTTTGTCCTGTAGAAAGAATGGGATGGAAGAGAACCTCTGTCCTGCCAGTGTAGATGGCTGTAGGACACCTTGCCTCGGGTCTCGTGTTTGCTTCTGGTTGCCCCGCTGTGAAAACGGGAGACCTCCAAAGATGGGTGCTGACCTAAATCAGGGGTGTAGCGAAATTTCCCTATGCGGAGACTAAAAGTCCCAGCAGTTTAGAGTGGAAACTAGTGAAATGCCGTGTGATAGAGATGTACAGAGCAATGCCTGGCTTAGAGATAAGTCTGTTCCTCTGCTCACCCCCTCACAAGATGTTCAAAGAAATGGAAAGACAACTCATTTCAAGCTGGCAAACTGACACGCTTCTTACAGAGCAACGAACTGCTTTGCACAGGTGGACAAGGTGCCTGCTGGCCAGCCACTGCAGAAGGCTCATGAAGGACAAGGTGCTCATGGAAAACAAGGATGCCCACAGCTCAGGTCAAAGGCTGACTAAAAACATTTGGAAAATGGCATGGCTCTTGGAATAGCATGGCTCTGGAATTCAGGGGAAGGTGGTTCTGCCTTTTCCTGTCCCCTCTTTGAAGCCGTTGTTGGGGTTGTTGGGGACATCAGGGGCCTCTTGTGCCAGGGCCTCATGGCACCACTGCGGGCAGGGCTGAGGCTGCGGCCCCTCTTCCTTGGCCCACCTCCCAGGCACTGCTGGGGATGACGCCCTGATAAATGGGGGCAGAAAGGGAGAAATGGCATATCTGGCCCCCTAAGCGAAATGCAAAGCAGCTGCTGTTGGGCTGGGAGCAGGCTACGAGCAGTTGTGCTGTTCGCAGCCATCCCCTGCTGAGAGGGGTGGCTTGAGTCTTATCTGCAGGGACATGCCCTGAGGAAGCTGTGCCCAGTCCTTCTGGACATATCTTAAGGTGACGGGTGGCATTGATGAATGCTTTTCTCTGAATGGAGTCATGCAGCAGCCAAGTAATACATTCAAGAGCCGTGCATTAATTTGGGAGATGAGCAATGCGTTCACCCCTCTGCCCCCACACCATGGGGCATGGCAGCAGTGCCCAGTGAGCACCAGACACCCCTCAGGCTGCGGCCATCCCACGGGAGCAAAACGTTGGCTGTTTGGTCACTGTGGCTGTACACACTGCAGCACAAGCACAGGTCCAAGTCGAGGTCCTGCTGTCACAGCGGTAGGGAAGGCCTGCGTGGCCTGGAAACACATGAAGGAAGCTGGGGCTGCGGCCCCCTGCCAGCACCGGTAAGCGTGCCCCTGGGTGGATCAGCCATTCTGGTTAAACGGGTCACTGCCCTTCCTCTCTGGGCCTTCCCCATCATCGCCAAACGAGACTGCCACCGAGATGAGTCAAACCGTCAGACAACATCTGCGGCCCCGCAGTCCATGCGCTTGGATAGTTCTGCCGGCCCCGTGCAGCAGAGGCAGAGAAGCCCTGCTCCACCAGCAGCGTCTGCACGTGAGGCCTTTCGCAGCCCCCGGGCGGCTCATCCAGCCAGGCTGGGCAGTGGGGTCCATTCCTGGCTAGAAATGGACCAGGGGCTGTGGAGGAGGCCATGGGAGAATGGTCGGCCTTGGCTTCTCACTACTCTGCCAGGCTTCGGGATCTGCTGGCCTGGGGAGTCGGGTACATGTACACCTGAGCTTGCTCCTGAGCTGCTAAGCCCTGCCAGGGACTGATTAGAGGTTGCTCAATTAATTACCCAACCCGATGGTATGTACAGGATGGCAGACTGTGGCTGAACCCCTCAGCAGCCTGGGGCGAACACCAATTATCTGTGTCTTGAGCCTGAGGCTCTGCCAGCAGCCCTCCCCCCCACTGGGAGCACATTGGGAGTTTACTTTCTGTAGTTTGCTTCTTTTAACACATAGACAGCGACACGCCAGAAGAGTACTAATGACATTTAAAAAAATAATAATCATGAAAGTGTCATAGATGAGTACTGAAGAGCTAGAAATTGCCAGAAATGGCTTTGCTGGGCAACCTAGTGTCAGATACCTTGCACATATGATCACCTCCTGCTTTTTGCCTTGGATGGCCACCTCTTCATCCCCCAGGCTGGACCACAGCCAGAGGGAATGAAAAGCTGGCCCACTGGGCTGCCTCTTTTCTTACCAGGGCTGAGAAACTGCTACCAGGCAAGAAAGCAATGGCCTGTAAAAAGAAAGAAGGTTTCCTGGGCAGGCCCTTAGTGCCTCCCTGGAGAGCCGCATCTGCCTCAAAGTAACTCGGTGAGCTGCACAAGCAAGTCTTTCACAGGAGCAGCCACTTGTTCCTCATTTGCCAGGTCTGGGTTACAGAAGAGCTAAAAGGTTGCACCTGCAGTTGCAGACATAGGGAGCTGGGGGGTGGTTAAACGAATTACTCTATAGAGCCAAAAACACTGAAGAATTAGATTCTAGTTGGTTAAAACTGTGTGTCTAAAATTAAAGAGTACTAATGACCTAAATCCCTCTTTGTCTTGTGTTTCACGGTGGTGAAACAGGGATAACTCTATCCCCTCACCTGGAAAGGTGGCTGAGAAAACCACTTCATTAGCAGTGCTGAAGCACTCAGATGCCTGAGTGATGGACCCTAGAAAGGGTCTGTGGAGAAATGGAAAAGCAGGATGTCGAAGCAGGATCTGACCCCAGGACAGTGAGAAAGGTAATGCAGCAATGCCAGGGAAGGAACCTTTGTGGATCATGCAGTTGTGGAGCCCAGCATGATATAAACAGCCCTGGGGATGGAGACAAGCTCTCCTGCCAGCTGGGGAAGCCACCCACGGTGCAGAGAGGACCAACGCGTGCTACCAGAAGGGGATGCAGCAGGATCTTGTCTGGTAGGGAGTAAGGACTTCATTCAGCACCACCATTCACTCTGCATCTCTTATCAGCACTGTATCCTACACGAGTCTTTGAACTCATATGGGGAATGATATGCAAATTGTTGTGATTGTCCAAATATTGTGAGACAGTATTTGCATGAAATGTTACACACGAAGCAGAAGCAACCTCGGCGGTTTACAGGAGGCTGAAGCTGACAGCTTCTCTGGGCTGGATTTTTAAATAGCACTATTCACTAAATGGTCATGCAAAAAAGGTGAGTGAGCGGGATGAGGTGAGCTGCAGTTCGAACGCTGCTGTTGAAGCCTGCAGCAGGTGGGAGGGCTGGAGCAGTAGGTTTATGGGGAAGCTGCAGCTGCAGCTTTCTCTCCTGTGTGCACAGGCAGGATGCAGGGACTGCCTACAGTTAAGACCTGACTCTCTTAGCAGCTTTATTTATTTATTTATTTATTTATTCATTTTTAACAGGTCTCCTTATTTAAACTCTGGGAATGCTTCTCTAACCCATCGTAGAGAGGCAGGATTAAACCTGGACCGTTTCTGACAGAGGTTTGTTCCTTGCTGCTTCACGTGAAGGGGATGGAATAACATTCCTGAACGGCCCATCCCAAGGCCTTCCTAACCCTTAACCTGTTTCAAACCTCTGACCTGAATCTTCCTCACCGCTGTTGAAGCCTGGTTTGGCTGCACAGAAAACAGCTGACCACTCTTTCCATTACAACATATCAAAGACGGCTTCTTCCTCCCCCGCCCCCTGCCCGCCCCCAGGACTTCTCTTTTCTAGGCTAAACAGAGCCAGCAGCGTCTTCACTCCTTCCTCTTAGCACAGGATTTCGGTGTGTTCACCCCTTGTATTGTTTTCCTCTGGGCTTTTCTGCTCCAGGGCTTGGGAGGAGCCGTCGCCCCCTCGCATCCTGCACCCCCAGATGTGATCTGTGATGCTCTGCAACCCCCGGATATTTCCCTGCCATTCTGCTGCCTAGCTGGTTATTCCCCAGTTCTTCTACACACACCTCGTGTCACTTTACATTTGCATTTGTTCTTGCTGAACTGCACCTTGCTGCTGCCAAACCATTTCTCCGGCACTCGAGGTCGTGCCCTCTGACCTCGCATCGCCCGCACACCCCGAGATAATGGGATCCCTTCGGCAGGCTCTGCTGCTGTTCACGAGGGACCGATGCAGAACTGGGTGGCCCCTTCCTTCCCCTAAACTCCTCTGAGAGTTATCCCTGCTCTGTAGGTCTGCTGGCACGGCAGTGGCTTAACCCTTGTAAGCTTTTCCAGTGGTGCTGATAACAATTTCACAGCTGCTGTGATTATGATCAAGAAACCTCAATGATCCCAGAGAGAAAGTCAGGGGATGCTATTCACTGAGTACATTTAGTCACCTAAAAGAGGTTTAGGGATTAGGGCTCTGGCTCCTGAGCTGCCCCCGCCAGCAGGGCACAGCCTGGGCTGGGACAGCGGGCTACCAGCTGGGATTCCTCCATCAGCCCCAGGCTGTCCATAAAAGCGCAGCTAAGGGCAGGCTGTGGCACAGCTCCAGACCTTCCTCCTGTGGATCAAACAGGATTTTCCTGCAGAAAAGTCGGGGCCAGCTTTGTGCAGACTGCCCAGCTCCCACCTGGACACCCAGCTTTCCGGTGCCATGCCCTGCCAATGCCGCCTGCTGTCACCTCTTGGCCGCTTGGGACTGCCAAATGCCAGAGGAGGGGATTCAGCTTATTTGCCCAGAGATGGGGCAAGGACATTTCTCCTTGAGGAAGGAGCTCCCTCCATCCTGCCCTGAGCTACAACAGCTTGTAGAGCCCTCCTTCGGAGGGCTCAAAGGAGCTGCTGATGCCCGAGTGGTGGTGGCCGGGTGCCGAGGCGGTCTGTGAGGTCTGCTCGGTGCGGGAGGAGCGTGGGTTTCCTCGGGACAGCGGGAATCCAACGGTCTGCTTCCTGGAAAGGAAGCGCCGTGTGGGGTTGCAGGGTTCAGAGGAAGTGTAGCGGTGCAGCGAGCAGATGGATGGTTCAATGGTTCAGCTGCCAGCCAGCAGCTTGGCAGCCCCGAATTCACTGCTCCGCTCAGCCCTCTTCTCACCAGCGCCCTGCATTGCCTTTGGGGGCTGTGAGCTGCTCAGGTCATAGGGCCAAGGGTAGCGCAGCGGTGCCACAGGGTATTCTGAAGAGGAACACGGACTAAGGCTGAGCAGCCGTGACACTGGAGCCAGGCCAAGTGGCTTCCCCCAGCCACCAAGCCGGTAGCCAGCCCCACATCCCTGTGCTGTCTGAGTGCCAGGGCTCGAAGAGGTGCCAGCAGTGCCCACACAAATCTGTGCTACGTGCCAAGTCTGCTCTCCTCCGCGTCACTGTGCTCAGTGCTGCCCCGAGGCTGCCAAATGGAGCTCCCAACACTTTGCCCTGATGACAAACGCATCTCAGGTGCCCTCGTTGATGTCCCACTGCGAACACTGCTCACCACGTGAGGGGCGCTCACACAGGGCTGTGAGGCGCTGGCACAGGCTGCCCAGAGGAGCTGTGGCTGCCCCATCCCTGGAGGTGCTCAAGGCCAGGCTGGATGGGGCTTTGGGCAACCTGGGCTGGTGGGAGGTGTCCCTGCCCATGGCAGGGGGGTGGGACTGGGTGGGCTTTAAGGTCCCTTCCAACCCAAACTGTTCTGTGATTCTAAAGCGTGGGCTGCTGGGGCTGGAGGTGCAGCACGGGGCTGGGCAGCAGTTTGGGCTGCAGTATTCCTGGTCAGGGAGCAGAAGGAACTCCCACCAGTAAGTGGGAACTGGGAGTCGCTGCTTTCCACAGCGGTGAGTTACTGCTGTGACAGAGCAGGGGAGGAATAAGGGGCTGTGCCCCAAGCTGTGTGCCCACAGCATGTTTCTATCTCCCCATAGTCCTGTCTTCTGCTGCCAGCTGTGATGGAAGGGGCTAGAGGAGAGCAGGAGGGAGCCAGACCTGTACACGACAGGCTCGTGGAGTACGGGCATGCTCATGCTGAGGTGTGGAGTGAGAGTTATGTCTCAGGCTTAGCTGCTGGCCCCGTAGGGCCATTACTCTCTACCAAAACCAGTCCAAACGTTCTTCCATCCGAAGCCTTTCTTCTTAGGTGGGCCTTGATCACCGCACATACACAAGGCACTGGTGCCTGCTGAGGGTGCTGGTCTCCTCCTGGGACATGCTGGGGGTGGTGGAACGGGGCGGGTGGGCTGCAGGATGGGGAAGGCTGCCCAGGGACTTCCCAAAGGGGCCGGGGTGGCGCTGGACCAGCCAGGGCACACCGCTCCTCCGGCCCCTGGAGTTTCTGGGGCTCCCGGCACCACCTCCTCCGCGCTGCCCTCCTTTGAGGGTCCCACTTTCCCAGCCAGGGCCGGGGCTTTTCTTCCCTTTACATCTCTGCTGTTTGTCTCGGAGAAAACCCATCTCGCTGTTTTTCTACCGCTTGAAGGTGTTTTTCGGGGGTTTTTCAGGCTATTTTGAAGCTCGTTTTTCCCAGATGTGCTTTTTTTTTTTTTTTTCTGCTTTTTTTTTTTTTCTTCTTCTTCTTCTTCTGTAGCTTTTCTTCTTCGCCTTAAAGTTTCCGGCCACGTGACTTTCAGCTTACATCCCCTAGGTTCTGAGAAACCACAGGAGGCCTGAGACCTAAAGGGAAGGTGCAGAGCTCTGAGCAGAGAGCAGAGAAAGTAGCAGAGCGCGGGGCAGGAGGACAGCGTGCCTCCGGGACGGGCTCGCGCAGGGAGGCCAGCCAGCATCCCAGGGCAGGCAGAGGAGGACAGGGGGCAAAGCAAAGGGAGAAAGAGAGAAGCCGGGCACACCGTGAGCATAAAGGAAGCTGAAGAGGCCCTGGGAGCCAGAGACGGGAGCCATGCCCCACAGCTCCGACAGCAGCGACTCCAGCAGCTCCAGCCAGTCTCCCCCTCCCAGCAAGCAGGTGAGCAGGGAGCCTTCCCCAGCCCTCCCCTGCTGGCCTCCAGGGAGGGCAGGTGGCCCTGGGTGGCTGGGAGGAAGTGTACCAGCCCGGCATCTGCACCGTGAGCCGTGCTGGGGCTTTCTAGGAACGGTGGCGGGGAGAGTGGGATGCGGGGCTGAGCTGGGAGCAGTGCCCGCTGAGCGGAGAGGAAGCCCCGAGAGCTGGGGCTGAGCCAAGGGCAAGATGAGGGGGTGCCGGGACCCCTGGGCACCGTGGGCCCTGTGCTGGGTGCTGGGTGGGAGGCGGTGAGCAGGGTGCTGGTGCTTTGGGGAGTCTGGCCTCGCTGGAGCAGGTGGCTCCGGGGGACCTGCCTGCTTCTCCCTGCCCTCACAGCGCTTAGGGACTGGGAAAAGCCCCGCTGCTAACAGAAATCCCATCGCCTTTCTGGCCCAGCTTTATTATAGAGATCATTTCCCGTCTGCCTAGGGCTGGTACCACCAGCACCTACCCAAGACTTTGCTCAGGAATCTCTGGGTTGATCAGAGCAGGTGATTTGGGGCGTGCAGCCCACAATGGGGATGCCTCCTGGTGGAGAAGGGGATGGAGCACAGAGGCTGCTAAGGGCTAAGGAGCGGGCTTGGTGCAGGGCTTGGGAGCTGCTGCATCTGAGGAGCTGGCAGGGCAACGAAGGCAAGGATAAAACGGTTAAGTTCAAAGAAGAGAAAAGATCTTGGGCGGGGTGGAGGGGGGAGAGGATGTGGACAGACTGATGGGCTGGGAAGATAACTTTTGTGGCTGAGTTTTGTAGTCCTGTGGGGGAGCAGTGATGTGAATGTTAGAGAGTCCACAAAAGAGGCAGTACCATATGAAAATAGAAGATGAAAGGGTCTGTGTGACGGTTTTAACTGTCAGGAGGCAGCAGCAGGACCAGATCTGAGCAAAGAAGGGAGCTGCACGGAGCTCGTGACCTGGCACCGGGAAACCCAGTTCCCCTCTGCCCGAGGGGCTTGGGAGATGCTGCAGACACTGCCGAGGGGCTGAGAAAAGAGCAAGCACAGAGACAGGAGAGCTGCAGCAAAGGAGGGCTGGGGAAAAGGCAAAAGCTTGGAGCCTGCCTAGTTAAACATGCAATGTCTTAGGGAGCTGTGCCACACCGTAAGGGTCTGCAAAACCCTTAAAGGCTGAGGGAGAGGGGTGATGGGGAGGGGTTGGGACCTGCAGGGATGGAAGGAGGAAAGCACAGGCTGAACCTCTGGTAAGGTGCTTTAGCCAAGGAGCTGGAAGGACTGCAGTGCCATATCCCTGCAGGGAAATGGGGAACAAAGAGGTTTTGTGGGCAAGGAATTCAATTTGTCTCTCTTCTGGAGAGAGGTCCTTGCCCTGGTCCCTCAAGCCACATCCTGGGCACTGGCTTCTTGGTGAAGGCACAGGGGTCATCAAACAGCTGTGCCAGGACGGTTTGGGGATCAGCTTTGTCCCCCCTGGCATCTGAGATGCCAAGAGCATCACATGTCCCTGGGGCAGGGCTTTAGCTCGGTGCTGGAGAGATGTGTCCCATGTCCCGTGCTTCAGCAATGTTATCTGCGGTGTCCCCTTCCCCACCTCCTGCCCAGCAGGAGCGGGGAGAGAACATCGCACTCATTTCCATGCCTCGTGTTTCCCTAGGACTCTTCCGATGACATGAGGAAAGTCCAGAGGAGGGAGAAGAACCGCATTGCTGCCCAGAAGAGCCGCCTGCGGCAGACCCAGAAAGCAGACACGCTGCACTTGGTGAGTGCTCCCGTCCTTCCCCATCCCCGGCGCTGAGGGCTCACACTGGGAACAACGTGCTTGCACCCTGGGGACCTGGAGAAGTGCTCAGTGCGGGCAGGGCAGGAGCAGGGGGGCCAGGGCAGGATGTTGGTGGCAGTGCCGTCGCTGAGAGCACACAGCCCCAGCGCCGGCAGGTTTTCTCCACCCAGATGCCCAGGCACAGTCCTCCTTCAGCAGGTCCAGAGCGAAATCCTCCCGTTTATCCACCAAATGTCACGGGGACTTGTTCTGTGTCACCAGTACCATTCCCCTCATCCCCATGGGTGTCCTTGCTGGCAGACACAGGCCTGCTGCCAGGATTCATGCCTGGCAGGTCCTGTCGTCACCACCCGTCAGAAAGGGGGATTGCCGTCGAAGCCCTCAGTTTAGCAGGCGGTTTAGTAGCAAGAACAAAACTGATCTCTCAGTCTGACATTACCAATTTCCTCTCCAAACCTCTCCTGACAGGCTCAGGCAGAAGCTCTTCAAACGTGTGGGCTCGCCTGGGCTGGTGCTCCCTGGGTTTGTGCTTCATGCCGTCACTCACAGCAATGCCATGGTGCACAGGGACACCCCTCTGAGACGGTGGCACTTTGTGTCCCTTGGTATGGAGGGCGGTGCCCTGCAGAACCAAATGAGCTTTGCCCTGATCTGTTTTCTGAGGCACCACACCATGTAGATAAATAAATATTAATCATTTTATAATGTTTAAGATGTCCCTATGGCAGGACTTGCATCCCTTCCTACCTCTGAGCACTGTGCAGTACCTGGGGGCTGTTCCTCTTGCACAGCACGGATTTTCCCTGCTCTGGTTTCACTCTCACTGTCCTGTTCTCCTCCTATGGTACCCTGGTGGCTCTTCCCAGCATGAGGGATTACGAGGCTGCATTTCGGGAGGGATGGCCACTTCTTGCTGTGTGTGTGTGGGCAGTGTCAGAGCACAGGGGTGCTTTGTGTTCGTGTGCTTTGCATTTTGGTAGGCGCAATCCCGCGCGTTTTGTGAGCCGTTGGTGAGCAGGATGCAGAACGTGCAGAGACCGTCTGTGTCCCTGCCCAGGGCTTGGCTGCCCCTTGAAATGTGATAGTCAGGCTGGTCTTCAAAAAAACACCCTTTGACTTAGCAGTCTTTGTATTCCCCAAATCCCCGTTTTTGGGACAGATTCTTGAGAAGTTGGTCCTGAGCCTTTCCCTTTTCATCACGCCCTCAGTCCATGCTGGCAGTGGGTTTCCGATGGAGATTTCACTCTTTCCTGAGCAGCTGCTGGTGCTGCTAGAGCAGGCACGGCTCTGGGCCGACTGATAGGTCTGTCAGCAGCGATGGCTCCGGGAGACCGTGCTTGAGAGGGATGGAGGGAGAGCCTTTCCTCGGGGCTGGTGCTCTGTCCAAGGCCATCCTAGAGGTGGATTTGAACTCTTCCCTCAGGAAAATCCTGACTTGCTGTGCTCCATGAGCTGCTCTTCTCAGGGCAGACAACAAACCACTTTGTTAAGAGCTGTTATGAGGTGCTCAGATGCCACCAATAGCACAGATTCCTACCTTCCCCAGGGGCAGGGACACAATGGCAGAAGCAATAGGACTGTGCCTCTCGGGTGCAGTCCTGCCCAGAAGAGCCTGGGCTGTGGAGGTGTCGCAGCATCTCCACCTGCCCCAGGGCTCCCAGCTTGTGCTTTGAGGGGAATGAGTCAGCGGGAGGCTGGCCCGCGGGTGATTCCCGTCAGCTCCCGCGTTTGACGTCAGTCACGATTTCCAAAGCATTTTGTCGCGTCCCGGAGATGCTCGTTTGGTGCTGCAGCTGCGTTTTACCCTCTGCATAGAGAGCACGCACCTCCAAAAGCCAGCATGGTGGCTGGAGAGGTGACAGCTTCGCTTTGCCAGGGACCTGCTGCAGCTCTCCAGGGCCTTGGTTGAATTCATGGAGCCCAGCACCGAGTCCTCCCTATCTCCTTTGATCCTGCCCAGACTACCGGAGCCTGGGATGCTCCAGCCTGGAGCTGGCTGCCTCTGGGCAGCAAAGGCTGTGATTTTCTCCTCGAGGCAGGGCCGAGCATCACCATCAGACCCTTTGTTGTTATCCTCATTAACAGCAGCAATACTTCGATTCTTCTCAGGCCTCGGTTTCTCTTTTCTTCTGACTCAAGCGTCTCCCCCTCCTCCCTGCCGGGCCGCTGGTTTCCCCGGCTGCTAGCAGGAAGCAGTGAGTCTTTTCTTTCCAGGGCAATGACAGGTTTCCTGTGGCAGGTGGTTTTCTGGTTAAAGACGGCGGTTATTCAGCGCGCCCTCCCCCCGGCCGGGCGGCCCGGGAAGCGGACGACGGCGTGCGTGTGCGTGAGAGGGAGCGAGAAAGCCTGGGCGGGCGCACACCCCAGTCACTTCTCGTAAGCTGGGGCCGGGGAGCGCGCCGGGGCCGCCAGCATCGCGCCCGCACCCGGCCGGCTGGAGGAGGGGGGTTTGCCCAGCCACCGCTCGGGGCAGAATTTGCCGGAAACTTGTCATTTTGGAAACTGCTGGGCTGAGAGGTGCGGGGACAGGACCCCAGCCCCGGCACGGCCACCTCCTCTGCCTGCTCCCATCCTGCAAGGAGGTGGGTCAGGGAGGGCTGCATCTTGTGATGCTGCGGTGTGTCCTGATGCGAGACAGCTCCTACAGACCCCACACACAATAACCGGGTACCACACTGCACCCCAGGGCCTCCCCACTCACACCTACAGCTGAGGAACCCCCCCTGTTTTTGTCTCCCCAGGAGAGCGAAGACCTGGAGAGGCAGAACGCAGCCCTGCGCCGGGAGATCCGGCAGCTGACGGAGGAGATGAAGCACTTCACCTCGGTGCTGAGCTCCCACGAACCACTCTGCTCCATCCTGGCGTCGCCCCCGCCGCCGCCCCCAGAGGTGCTTTACGCCACGCACTCCTTCCACCAGCCCCACATCAGCTCCCCGCGCTTCCAGCACTGAGCGGCCAAGAAGCAACCTCGTGGGGCTCGCTTTTCCATCCGGAGAGGGACAGACAGACAGACAGACGGCCCTTCTCACAGCATGTATGTACTCTGAGTGACTTTGTCCAAGACTTGTTCCCCGTGCAGAAACGGCAGGGCCACCAGGAGGCATCTTCGGGCAGTTTCCAGCTTGGATCCTGGGAAGAGGAGCATTCGCAAAAGGGCACCAACCCCTTCCCCGGTGCTTGCCTGGGGACCCCGCGGGAGCGTGGGCACGGGCAGCCCCCGTGCGAGCTGCAGCGGGAGCAGCGGGAGCTCCGGGCAGAGGAACAGAAGCAGGGGCAGAGGGGAAGGTTGGGGGCCATAGAGTACCAGGGCAAAACTGGTTTATTTTTGTAAAATAAAGAATGAAAATGCTGCGCGCTTTGTTTTTCAACAGGCCCCGCATGGCACGGCGGGAGTGGGGCGGTGGCAGGGGAGAGCGTGGAGTTCAGGGAACAGCCCCATGTCTGCTGATGTCTCATCTGCCTCATTTCTGAGCAGCAGGGACCTGGGGGGTGGCCTGGGGGCTGCAGAAGCAGCACGGCCGGGAAGGAGCACGGCAGTAGGGATGGGGGCGGTGGCACTGTGCTGGAGGGGATGGGGAAGCGGGGCCTCACCCTTCAGCGGGACCTAACTCCCGCTCTGGCCAGCAGCACCAGCCCCTGCACGAGGCTGAAGCCTCCTTGCCAGTGCAGGTCCTGTTGCTAATATTGGTTCAGGACTGCTGGCCTTGCCGAGGAGCATCAGCTGCCATTTTTTCAGGATAAGGTACCAGAAGCAGGCTTTTAACTGAGGAACTGAGCTAAATGCCCTCAGTTTCTACATACCCTTCATTTCAAGCAAGGAGAAGGGGCATATTTCCAGGTGGGTTTAGACCCATCAGACTAGCCCCGAGAGCAGTCAGGAAAAGCCTGTAGTATGCTGTGCTGTGTCTGTTTTCACCAGTGGGGTGATAACAAAGCCATGTTGTGCCTGAGGGAGCCATCCTCAGGAGAGGTGCAGGAAGCACAGCCATTTCTCCTGCCGTGGCCTCTGAAGAGGTTTGAGAACCTCCTGCCTCCAGCTGGAGTGCCAGCATGGAAAGCACCGTGGATGGGGATGCCTGGGTGGGTGTCAGCTCATCAGCCCGGTTTTCAGCACCCTACAGAAGCAGTGCTGGCACAGGGGAGATCACGCTGGGATGCTCACACACAGGAGAGGATGGTGGCAGCAGGGGTATAAGACACCCAGACTGCACCTACAGGCTCCATGTTTGAAAAAACAAAGCCTTGGGAGCCGCTTCAGTTGTCTTGCACCTCCTCTCTCTGCTAGATCTCACACCAGGAGGCTTCATGCCATCTATTCACGCAGCAGCCAGAGCTGCTGGTCCCCTGCACAGGCCTTGCTTGGAGCCACCCAGGCTACACAGGCCCTTCCCAAACTGCATTTCTCAGGGATTTGGACCTTTAAGCCTGGCAGTGATGACCATCCTGAGCTCTACAGGGGTTTACAAGGCTCCACTTCTTCTCCTTCAGCTTCCAGTGGGTTTGCTCCTGGATTTTTCCCTTGCTCTGATGCACTTGTGCTTGCTGGGTGATGCAGAACCACAGAAAAAAGCTCCTGCTGCCTCGCTTGGGGTTGCTGTGCAGGGCACCATAGGCTCTCCCTCCTCACTGGAGGATGCAGCACAGCACCAGCAAAGCCTGCTCTGACTTACGATGCAGCATCACTGACAACAATGTGAAACCACCATCCCTGCTGCCAGCCGTTGTGCTTTCCGTGGCTATTAGAGGCGAAGATTGGTTTTAGCTGCAGACGGAGACGGTCCGAGGCTGGTGCACAGGTACCACGCAGACACAAAGGCACTATTTTTGTTGCAGAGCTGTCAAGGTCTGAGATGCTGCAGCCTGGGTGGGGTTCTCTGAAATGCCCACAGAATTGCTAGACTACTCACTGGTAACGTCTCAGACTTCTTACTGCAACTCAGAACGAAAATAAGTGGTAAGCGGTGAGACTGGGAGACGGGTGTGCAACAACATCCTCCCCAGAACCTAAACAATAGTCCTGGCATCATCAGCCAGGGTGCCCTTCCCCTGCATGGCCGCGAGCTGGAAGGCCTCCAGGCAGCTCTGTGCTCGGCTGCTTCGGCCACACACTCGGTGTCGGCGCTAGGCCAAGCAACTTCCAATCTGACTTGTCTTTTCCCCACTCTTCATCACAGGAGATGATTTACATGGTTCAAGAGCCTCTCCGCTCTTTCTGGTTATTCTTAGGTGTCCCAGAGGCTGTCTTGCTGTGTTGTGAGGAGTGGTTCCCCTAGGCGACAGGCCCGAGCACCCAAACAGTGGGGACAGCACATCCGCTCAGGGCCACCACGCTTTCTGTCAGTAGATGATAAAAAGGTTGCCCCGAGGCTATGCTGCACAAGCTGCTTGTTCAGGCAACGTGAGGAGATCCCATCACTGCTGTACCTCTGCTGCTTCTTGTTTCTCTTTCCCAGGCTCCTGGGCCCAAATAGTTTTAATCCCTGTCCTCTGGCATGGCCCTCACTGTTGTCACCAAATGGGCTGTTAACAAGCTCAAACGAGGAGTGAAGGACAGGGTGGTGGCCCGGCAGGGCAGTCATCTTCCATTGCTTTGATTGCAATTCTCTTTGAATTTCATTTCAGCGGCATCTTGCACTTCTAAAGGGCCTTGAGAGCACTTCGTGGCCATGCCCAGCCTCCAGGGGCAGGGTGCTGCTCCCGGGAAGGTGACATGAGCACAGAAACTGGGTGCTGCTGGGCCTGTTCCCATCCAGGCAGGCTGCAGCCATGTGTCGGTGCCTTTCTGCTGCACCACGTTGTCCCTCATTTAGGTAAGAGCTCTCTCAAAGCAGCGATGAGGGCTTGCAGCAGGCAGAGAGGCTCTTTTTGAGAGGAGGAAGGCCAAGTGGAAAGATTGCTCTTCTTTGCTGTCACAGCCTGCCGAAATGCTGCATTTGTGCTGGCCTCTGCTGGGCACAGGCTGAGCTCTCACAGCCCAGAAACCTTTCTGGTTGCACTCCTGTACGGCACAGTGCCTTCGAGTTCAGCCTGGCTGATACCAGACCCCGTGGAAAAAACGGGGAGGATCAAGGTTAACGTGTGTGAAGGCTCCTGCTATGGGACGGTCAGGTCCCGAGACATTTGGGGGCTGAGAGAGCAGGGAAGGCAGGGAGGAGGTGGCAGCCGCTGTGGATGCCCTTCAAGCCTTAGCAAAAGTTGTCTCCAAATTTATGTATTGCCCAGTGTCTCCTCTGCAGCAGGACGAAACAGAGGCACAGAGCTGCTGACACAGCCAGAAGCTGGAGAAGGGAGCAGGAGGACACGAGAGCTGTGTTTTCCCTTATGTCCTTCACGGAACCTCGGCACCTCCCACAGACCACGGCGCTCAGGCGACTCCGCAGAAGGGCAGCAAGTCACGAAATACAGAAGGTGCACTCATTTTCTTCCTTTCCATCTCCCTGAAAAGCACGTACTCAGCACTTCACAAGGATTCAGGCTCAGCATTTCAGGGCTGCTTCTACAGTAAGATAAATAAAGATATGACACCCGGTGCTGAGGTAAGCCTAATGTACCTCCCCAGATGGGAAGCCTGGGGCACTATTTATGCCTGGTATTCCCTTTCTGCTTCATCCTCCCCAGCTCAGCTGCAGGTTCCTGATGGGCTCGGTGTCAAGGTGGGGAGAAACAGAGCCAGCCCAGGGGAAAGTACATTCCTCCTATTGAATCAGGCTGTTATGGTCCCAGCTGTCATCACTGTGATGTCCTCCCTCCAAATTTATATAGGTCAATTTGTTCAGTTTTCTCTCTCAAGGGGAGAAAAAGGGATAATACACAAGCACAGCATGCAAGGAGCCAGAAGAGAAGTCGAGGCCTATGTCTTACTCTGGCAAAGGACAGACTAAGCAGCTCTGCTGCCCACTTTGCTGTGGCTCCAGAGTATTTATACACTCCTTTTGCAAAGCCTGTTCCAGAAGTCACTTCTCCTAGTGCTGCCAGCCCGCATCAGCAAGAGGATCATCTCCTGTATGCTGAACCGAAGCAACAGCCCACAAAAGAGACTCCCTCTTGTCTCTTAGAATGAGCATAGTGTCCAAAGCAGCACTTGTACAAGAATACTGTCTGGGTGCTGATAGTTCAGAGTTCAAAGAAGATCAGGAATCACTGCTGAGAAACAAATCAAAAGCTGGCAAGGAGAGAGAAAGCAAATGTGGCGTGAAATAGTGAGATTTTCTCCTAGAAAACAGCATGGTGCTTGTGTGGTCTGTGTCCTTGCTCTGCTGTGTTGTTGCCACCTTGTTTATTAATGCTCTGGATGGGATCTGAGCAGGGAGGCAGCGACATTTATATACCTGAGGTTGTATCAAAATCAGGTTAATCACAAGGTTTATGAGGTTAATCAAAAGCCTACCAAACTAAGCCGTAGGCAATGCATATTCATTTCCTGCCAGAGCAGGGTCAGAAGCAGTGTGCTAAGGTTCCTACATAACATCATTTTTCTTGAAGCTGATATTACAGATGCCAGCTGCTGAGACTCTTACCACTTCAGAGACATCCATGCAGTACAAGGGGCGTTCCTCCCAGCCCCTGCACCAATTCTTTACTCTCTCCTGAGCCCCAGTGATGGTACCCTGGTGCCCAGTACTTGTTCTGGGTTTCTCCTTTTTGCTGAAGTGAGAGTGGGAGGAAGAGGAGGAACACGCCTGAGTTCAGTACTGAGCCACATACATTTCCAGCACTCTTTAATTATGAATTCATTAATGCCAGCTGCAAGCATTAGGAGATGAAAACCTTTTTTTGTGTCATTGGCATGAACTGGTATGACTCACTGAGATCGAGGCTGGAGGATGCTGAGTAAGAAGGGTTTATATACTTCGAAAATTTGGCATTTGGGGTTAATCTGTGACCCTGATCTGGACTGGGGATGTAAATCTAGACTGTGGCTGAGTTTTGAGTCTAGCTGGCTCTTTTTTCACTTCTTTTATTCTGCACTGAGCAGAGAGGTGTTCATGCTCCATGTGCGTGCCTGGTGCACAGCAGAGAAGGGAGGTGGTTTTGCTCCAATGACAGAGCCAACAGAGACCGTGCGTGGCTGTCTCCACGGCCTTTCGCAGGAAAAAGCTCAGAGCTGGGCTTAGAAGCTGAAGCAGCACAGCCACACTAACCACAGATGCACACTTTTGGATGAGAGATGGTTCTCATCCAGCCAGATCTGAGCACGGGGCAGAGCAAGTTGATATCTGTCTGCAGAAGGCCATGCAGAGGTACCGTAACCGCCTTGTGTCTCAAGGGGTGTGTGCTAACCAACAACCAGCACATCTGAGGAACCAGGGCTCTAAGGGCTCTTCCACCCTGTACACTCCTCTTTTGCCTTTTTCTTGCTGCAGGAAGGCAGATGTGAATATTAGCACACCAGTTGTGCAGCCCCGTGTACTCTTTGCAGCTCAAGCCTGTGCGATTCCTCCGTACAACACCACACCCGAGCTGGACCTGAGCACCCGAGGCTGGGTGCTCAGAGTCATCCCCTGACCAGCTGTGGTGGTTCTGAGGCCTGCAGTCTCCCTAGGTGAGATTCCAGGTTGTGCACCCAAGCCTTCCTGCTTTGTGTAGGGGAATTTTTTGCATAATTTTGAATGTTGCAGGGCCTGTGCACTGCACTTGTAAATGTAGCCCTTCGTCACTGTGTCCCCGGATCTCTACACAAGGAAAATAAGAGGAAAGACTCATAAAGGTTTAAGGTATCCAAATAATCGTCTATTTAACCCACGGCAACACACCAGGCCACTGGACTTGTTAGCTGTGCTGGCTCCCGCTTTCTGAAGGCCGGTGGGATGCAGAAAGCCACAGGTGCCAGCAGAGGGCTCGCAACCTTCCCTGCTCTGGCCTGGAAAAAGGGTTTGGGCTCGGATCCTGCTGCAGGGGCTGGAGGCATGAGTGGTGGCTTCTGAAGACCTCCACTAAAGCACTTGGGGCGCTGGACCCAGTGGCAGTGTTGTCTCTCCTGGTGGGACTGCTGCAGCACTGTGGTTATGAACACATACTGCTCTATCTGCAATTTCTAAGGTCAGGAGCTAAAACGCCTTCAAGATGTTTCCCCAGCCGCGGTCCTTATCAGCCTAAACCCATGTGCAGCCCAGCTTTCTCCCTCTTTCCTTTCTTCTGATAAAGTCACTGAGTTTTAATGTCTAACTTCCCTGTGACAGCCTCCCCTGACACAGACCTCGCAATTTTCCCTGTTGTGAAAGGGGAGGTCTTCCGACATTGTTTCTAGACCTTAATCCCATCAGTCAAAAACGCGATAAGGCCACCTAAGGGCTGTGCTAACTAAATCTTTCAAGTGCAATGATAAGAGTTAAGAGGCACAAATCACTTCTGTGAATTTGACAGCGAGGGACATCTTCGGATCCTGTGAGTGCACACATTTCCCATTCGGAGGCCCAAGCTTCCTTTGAAGTCTCTGCAGGATCTGCGTGGTTGGAAGATCCAGTAGATCCCCGAGCACCCACTTTTCCTTTGGTAACATTCACCTTTTGGCCACCTACTCCTTGGGCCTCTGACCCAATGTGGGAGGGAAAAGGCATCACGGAATCACTCTTCTGAACAAGTTTCTAAGGTGCTTTCCTCACACTTTCCAAGCCAACTCCCACCACCCGTTCAACGTCCTTGCCTGTCACTAAGGCCTGTTCTCATCCACCAGAAATCAGAAAGCTGTGTTATCACAGCCAACATCATCCCTAGACTTATGTCTTTTGGGTGACCTTTGAGAAAACCAAGCTCATTCCAAGGCATATTCTTCACCCCTTCCAGAACATAAGCTGCATATCCTCACTGGTCACGAAGGCAGAATGTAGTCCAAGAGTGTCAGAAGCTGGCTTTTCCTGAGGTCAGTAAGGAAGGCAGAGATGTTAGGCTCTATCTGATTGCCTAATAAATTACATTTAATTTGGGACCTGCCTCTGGTTTAGTGCCTTCCAACCTTCACAGATACTTTTGGCTACAGAAATCTGCAACCTCTGTTAGTACTCGTGCCAACCTCGCTACACAGGAGATTTCCCTCTAGCTTTAAAATCCACTTCAAGGGGTTGTCCTGAAATATAAATAATTCTTCATGGCTAAGAAATTTTTATATAAAGAGGCTGTGATTGGGGAAATCCAAAGGCAGCTGCTGTGCTGCTTCTAGAAAAGAGAGAGGCTTATCTGAGTAGAAACAGATGCGGCAATGAAGAGGGGAAGAAATGCAAAGCATAGGAGTTTTATTTTTGTCCAGAAATTGGCGAATGATATAAAGGGGTGATTGAAGAGTTCATAAAGCCAGAAACAAAACCAAGCAGCCCAGAAACCAGAGGAGAGGAGTTCTGGGAAGTGTGGGCCTATGTATATGAATGATACTCGACTGAATTGACTGTGGGGGATTCAGGGCTGCTTGGCTTGACAGGCTCCAGTCACCAGGGTCTGTGCGCGGCCTTCATGCTTCTGCTTTCAGCTGTTATTTTCAGTAGGGGCTGTGTTTTAGTCATTCTTAATTTACTCTTTGACTTTGCTGGTTGGACTAAGACAGTGGTTTGCTGTGAGCAGAAGGATTCCTACTTGGCAGGCTCTGCTCCTCTATGAATTTTTTGGTGGCAATTGGTAAAACTGAGGAGTTTAGGGAGAAAATTAGGAGCTGAAGTTGCGACTAGGAGGCAACTCAGGATGGCAGACTGCTTCTGACTCTACTTTGGAATAGGGTTGGCAGTAGGAAGAGAATCAAAGAGTATTAAGTGTATTACTTATTCCCCTCATATATCTAAAGATTTTTCTGCACGTGCCCTTTTTCTTCCTTTAGCCATGTGAAGAAATATATCTGCCCTCAATGTTTTCCTAATGCATACCAGTATCAAAACTTTTTTTTTTTTTTTTTTTTAATTACACTCTTTTTTACTTTTTCTTTTTCCCTTTCTTTTCTGTGACCCAAGCCCGCAAACAATGCTTAGTCCTGGATGGTCACTGATTTCTTCCTTTCTGCTGCCAAGAGCTCTTTGTCTACAGATTTCCATACGGGACACAACTCCGTTATTCTGGGTTATTCCTGGTTTACAAATTAGAGATGCCAAGGACGGTGATAACACTTTCAGTTCTGGACAGCTAAAGCTACAGTCCTGAAGTTGTATGACCTGCATACAAAATGTAAGTGATGTTTAAATTGGTCTTGAACAACACAAAAATAATGTCTTGCCATCTGCAAATTTTGCTCCCCCCTCTGCTTTCAGGATTATTAACAAACGACACTCCTCTGAGCAAATGCAGTTTGTCATGCTAAAATTGTCTGTTTATTTCTATTCTTGATCTTTCTTTTTCGACCAATGATATTCATAACCTCTGGGTAACTTTGATTTCTTTATGATATTGTGGGGAATCTTGTAGAGATCTTTTAAGATTTGATGAACCTAAAAGGTAAATTTCTGTACTATTTTATCCTCACAGTTCTCAGACTAAATAGCTATTGGGCCATGACAGTTCTTTTCCATTTCACCTCTGCTCTCTGTGCCACTATCACTCATCACATTCCTGATAAATTTATATTATCAGGAGAACAAATTCCTCTGTCCTTTCTGTTTTCTCAGCCCAGAGCTTGGAGTAAATCTGGATGCCTAAGCTAACAATAAATGGAACTGAAAACCTCTTTTCTGGCTCTTGCTTCTAAATTTGCCTTTCTTGGTTATTATTTAAAAGGCCGATGTTATTGTATGTTGTACCAATACCATGAGCTCCCCAGGTGAGGCTGGAGGCTCACTGGCAAAGCCATGGGCAGGTGACCTGGAGGAGCAGAATAGGATGGTTTGCAGCTCTGCTCAGAGGTGCTTTTAGCAGACTACACAGAAGGGGTTGCACTTGCTTCCAGCTGTGCTTTCTGGCCACTCCTGTGAGTAAGAAAACCCACAGGTGACAAGATATGACCTTTGTGAGGATACGCAGCAAGAGCCACTTAAGGTGACTTTTGCTCTCCTTGGAATCCGTTTGTCCAAAGCTTCTCTTCTTTTGATTGCATAGCAGGTAACGATAAAAAGGCACCAAAGCTGAGCATCTGCCTTAGATCCTGGCAACAGTCAGGTGGATAAGGTGGAGGATGGCACCAGTACCTTCTGATAGTGGTCCACAAAGTAAATACAAGCCAAAGAAACATCACTCTTTCATCTGTGGCCTAAGATTTTGTTTCAGATTTTGTTTATGACGTCCTAAAGACAGGTCATCACTCACATATTTTCAAGTGAACTTTGAGCTTCTCGTTTAATGCTGGAAGAGAGCTGAACAACACTAGCACGCAATCACGTCCACGTTTTAACACTTATGCTGAGCAATCTTTATACAATTCAGATAACAATGTTAATTAAAAGAATTACAGATCATAAGTGATCTCTAGGCAGCAATCTGCCATGGTGACATGTTCCTAAAGCAATTGGAAAACACAAGCTGACTCACTGACTGAGAGTTCCCTGTGAGGATGAAAACAAACATCACTTCTATCTGCTTTGCTTCAGTCGAACTGAAATGCTTTAATTCTGACTTCACTGCGTGTTTCATTTCATAGTGTGCCCCAGCATAAAAACTCACTGAAAGCCAACTCAAGTGAAAAACAAAAACGCTTCCTTCTCCAGATACCCACCGCGGCATTTCAGACTGGGTCAGAGGCTGCACACACCCCCACAGTGTTGTCCCTGACCAAAATTCTGGGCCAATCCACAGCCTTTTTGTGACTCCTGTTTATCTATGTCTACTGCAGCCTGTCTTGCACCAGGCATTAGAAAGCACGCCAATAACCTCCCCTGTGCCCTCGAACATTGTGTCCCTGCCCGGTGCTTATCTGTGGGCTCTGGCGGGGGCCTTGGGCAGCCGGCTTGGTGTGGGGATGTGTCCCCACGGTCTGCATTGAGGGCATGGGCTGCCTGGTGCCTTCAATTCGCAGAGGGGCACCTTGGTGTTTGGGGGGGGGGGATCTTTTGTTTCTGCTCTGAGGTGAGCAGTGCTGAGGGCTGAACACTCTGGCGGAGGGTTGAACACTACAGATGAGGGCTGAACATCAGGGCTGAGGGCTGAACACCCTTACTGAGGGCTGAACACCACAGATGAGGGCTGAATAACAGGACTGAGGGCTGAACACCCTGACTGAGGGCTGAACACCAGGGCTGGGGGCTGAACACCCTGACTGGGGTCTGAACACCACAGATGAGGGCTGAACACCAGGGCTGAGGGCACAACACTTCCCCATCGCTCAGCCTGCCCCCGCAGCAGCGTGCCACAGCGCCGGGGAAGGTGCTACGATTTCTGGGCGCAGACCCGGGGCTGGAGCACACAGCACGGCGGCCACCCCCCGGGGACCACCGGAGGCCACCGCCAGCCCCCGTGGCCCTGTCAGCGCCCCTCCACACGGCGCTCCCCGCGGCCCAGGGGCGGCGCGTTGCGGCGGGCGGGGCGGGAGGGCCGGGCCGGGCCGGGGGCGGTGGCAGGGTCCGGGGCTTGCCGGCAGGGCGGCCGGGAGAGGTTCCCCGGCCAGGTGCTCGGTCCAGCGGCCGGAGCTGGCTGCGGGGAGCCGAGCGGGGCCGGCATGGTGCGGCAGAAGAGCCTCCAGGAGCCGGCGGAGCCCGGCGGGGACGAGCGGGGGCCGGGGGTGGCCGGGGAGGTGCGGGTGTCCCGGCGGCGCTGGGCTGTGCTGCTGCTGTTCAGCAGCTATTCCCTGTGCAACGCCTTCCAGTGGATCCAGTACGGCAGCATCAGCAACGTCTTCATGCGCTTCTACGGCGTCAGCGCCTTCGCCATCGACTGGCTGTCCATGAGCTACATGCTCACCTACATCCCGCTGCTCTTCCCCGTCGCCTGGCTGCTGGACAGGAGGGGTCTGCGCCTCATCGCCCTCACCGGCTCGGCCCTCAATGCCCTGGGCGCCTGGGTGAAGCTGGGCAGCCTGCGGCCGCCCCTCTTCCCCGTCACGGTGCTGGGGCAGGTCATCTGCTCCCTGGCGCAGGTCTTCATCCTGGGCATGCCCTCGTGCATCGCCTCCGTCTGGTTCGGCTCGCGCGAGGTCTCCACCGCCTGCTCCATCGCTGTCTTCGGGAACCAGGTACGGGGCGGGTGCTGCCCAGGTGGGGCTGGGTGAGGCCTGGAGGGGTCCAGGGAGTGCCAACGGGGCAGAGCGACAAGCTGAGGTGGAGATACAGAGGGCCTGTGTGTGCTCCCTCCTGGTGGGATGGAGCCAGGGGAAGAGGCAACTGGACAAAGCTCCCCTCGGAGCCTGTATGGGGAGGGACACAGCTTGAATTTGGCTGTGGGGTGGATGCGGTGGCCAAGGTGAGTGGGATCTGGGTCTACGAAGTTGGAGGCGGTACAAGGTCTGGCATCAAGCAGTGCTGGGCCTTGAA
This sequence comes from Aythya marila, assembly GCF_965140915.1. Classification (NCBI taxonomy): domain Eukaryota; kingdom Metazoa; phylum Chordata; class Aves; order Anseriformes; family Anatidae; genus Aythya; species Aythya marila. The sequence continues at coordinate 25,851,531 of NC_139046.1, forward strand.
GTCTTCCCCGTTTCCCTCCTGCTCCCCTCTCTGTGAGCCTCTGTGCCAGCGGTGTGGTCAGATAGCACCAGGGATGGAGTGGAGAGGGAAGCGTGGTGCTGAGAAACATGCCTTCAGCTGAGTGTCCGGCAAATCTCAGGGCTGTGGTTGCATTGGGATTTGACACGGCAATATCCTACTCCTGCCGACTACTAGATGGGGCGAAGGAGAATAGCTGCCGCCTCCTTGTGACTGGGCCCAGGGGAAAAGGCCTTTAACCAACTTCTCTCCCTTAAAAGTAAGGCACGGAGTCTCCACAGTTGTTGTGAAATGAAGCGAATCTTCCACCAGGCTAGGAGGACGTAAGGCCTCTGAGCACACTTGTATAAAGGCAGGTCAGGGAGGCCAGTGGCTCACGCTTGCTCAAGCTGTAACATGCTTTTCTGGTAGCTAGCTGGTGCTTGGAGGAGATAATTTTTTCACAGTTTTGAAAGGATCAGGGAAATGACTTGCTGACCCTTGCATTGGAACACCCACTGATCCCTGCTGCTTGAAGCAGATAGACTAATGCTGATGCAGCACAGAAGTGAGGCCAGCTCTGTGACATTGGCATGAGGAAGAGGGAAGTAGTCTGGCATTAGCAGCTTAGCTAGACCCGTGCCTCCAACTTCCAACACTTGATGTAATCCCTTCCACGTGACTGCACACTTCCCTCAGCTGACTCTGGTTTGGGCTGTGGGTGGACACCATTCAGATTTTGGTGTTTTTTGCCGTTTGGGTAGTTTGTAAAGCATGGTTCTTCCTACAGCATACAAAATTATCAGCAAGATCTGAGGTCTCCTTTCCCCTAGATCCTGCCTTTCTGTACTGATTGAAATATCGCTGTAGCAAAAAGAGGTGAATGCTCGGAGATAACATTTGAGGAACTGATGTTTGTGGAACTGTGTTAGGCAGACTCTGGCTTACAGCTTTTGGAAAGAGAAATCATGCTCACCTTTCTCTGAGTGAATCTAAACTTTCCTCTTTCACTTTCCTCTTTCCACCCAAGCTAGTGGGCTGTTTTTTATGTGTTTTAAATGAATCTTTAGAGTGGAAGGCATTTAACTTGGCATGAACACTGCTGATTTAGGAGTAAATAAGTAACTGAGCATTTCACTGTCAGACTTTTCCTTTTTTTTATTCAGGTGGAATTACTCAATAGTGTGCATAAGAAATCCAAACAATGAGGTGTTCAGCCTGTGCTATGTGCGTAGGCAGTATCTTCATCGCCCTGAAAGGGGTGGGTTAGTCTAACAATTGTGAAAGGCAAACTTTGGTTAGACATTTGGTTCTCCACACTGCTCTGGGGGTTGAACTGACATTGCAGTTAGGCCACGGGTCAGTACATAACCCTTGCTTTGTAAGCCCAGACTTTCCTTTTAGAGAATCAGGGAGACAAGAAATGGCAATGACTAAAGGCAGGGTGTACTCCATAGCAAAGACCTATTCATTTCATTCCCTTAATCAAGGGTTCTGATGTGCATAATTACAGTGAGTTAAAAGTAGCTATTTTGCTTAGCAGTGAGGTTGACCAGGGGGAAGAAATAGAAGCTTCCCTTTTTTTCCTGAGTCTGTAGTTAAAGAGTATGTTTTAGGGAGTGACAGTGAAGGGCACAGTATGGTGGGTTTGTAATTTCAGTATGGCAAATTATACCCTCTGCTCATTCATTCACAACTGTGTGGTTTTCTTTTCAGAGCCGTGTTACTTCATTACAGTCCAAGTTAAAGATCCTCAAGGTAGACATCTCTGACATGCTTATTTATCAAGTGCCAAGCACTAAGATCCCTATCTGGCAGAAGTACCAGCAGCTACAGGGGTGAGCAGAGCAGTTTGACTGCCTCTTTGTTTGATACACCTGCATCTTTATGGTCCTGTCCACCTTAAACTGCACTCAGCAGTGCTGTCCTGAGGGGAGCCCTGCTGCTCTGCTCATCCGTGACTTCTGGGCTGATGTCTGCTCAGGACACGGCAACTGCTTGCTGTGTGACAGTAACCTTCGGGTTCAAGCTCAGCTCTCAATAGTAAATTATTGAAATGCCAGGTGGTGTGTTAAATATCTTTAAAAAAAATAAATAAAAATCCTCTTAGATAATATCAGATTCTCCTCACGCTTTTCTGGTCATGGTGTGTTGGCTGTGGTATCACAGTGCAAAGAAGAATTAGAGCACTCTCACAGTCTCTTTATTTACCCATTTCTCGTATACATTACATTGTACTTCTTCCTATTTTAACAGAGAAATGCACTAGTTGTTGCATTCTTTTTCCTTGTCCATGCACGTTTGTATATGGGTTGGTATAGAATGGGATTTATTTGTAAATTGGATACTTTGACACGAGATCGTTAATGTTATTCAAATATTACTATCAGCTTATTGATTTAAAAGACCAAGAAAATCTACATTGGCATCTTTCTTCAGGCTGAAGTTCTAGGATAAGGAAATAGAAGTGATGCCTTTCAGCTGTGTTTTAATTTGTGAGGAACTTGACTGATAAGCATCAGAAATGCAGCCGTGAGTGGCAATGGGTCTTCTACGTCATCAGCAGTGTCACCTGTGGAGGAACGTGGTGCTGGATATCTGCATTAGTCCTGTGCATGAAGGTTGGGTGGGAGAGAGTGGTATGCATCAGGGCTGTGCTGCTTCCAATTCTTGTGACTATTTGAGATACATGAGCTAGAGCCAGCTGGTCAGGTACTGCAATTCCTCAGCGCTCTGCATCAGCTCCTGTGGCATGTGCTGGACTACCATGCTTGGGCAACGCTTGTTCAGGCCTGTTGGCGTTAAGAGCACTGTGTTAACTGTGTTGTGCTGGAGCAATGAAAGACATTTGTGTTTGTGACTTTGTATTGCTCTGCCACCAGCATATTTTTTTTTGTTTGTGTTGATTTTGACTAAAACAACCTTTTTCCTGGTTCTCTCCATTCTGACTGAGGGACTTGGGGTAAGGATTCAGGCTGTTGGATGATTTCTCTGCTGTAATTTTGATGCTTCATTTTTTAGCAGGAGTTGATAGAAGTTGTTGATAGACTAGGAGGAAAGAAAACTTCAATTTTATGCTTGTCTCTGCCCGTGGGGGGGAAAAATGATGCAACAGCTTACTAATTTCCAGGTGGGGTCTGCCCTTGTTCAGATGGAGCTGGGATGCCTCTGTGACTTAGGTGATTTAGGACTTCTGTTAAAGAAACAGCCTGAGGCAGAGATTTTAGGTGCTATCTGCATAGTGCTGGGAGCGTTAGTCTAGCAGTAATGAGGTGATGGCTTTTGAAGTGAGTAAAGCAGATGATAAAGCATGAATGAAATGTTCTCTCTCTTCTGGTAGGTTCTTTTCTTGTGTTTTGAAATGAGGGAAAGAATCTGCAGGAGGTGGTGTGGGGTGAGTGTCTGGGAGTAATCAGGTCTGCGACATCTGAGTGGCCATTGCTTTTGTGCTGTTTGCCTCCTCGCTAACCCTCTTCTGTGCTGTTTGCCCTTCAGGTAAGGCAGCCTCTGAAAGCCCAAGAAGCGTGGAAATGGAGCGTGTCCAGTGGGATTCATCTCTTCAAGCAGACTTCTTCCTAGAGCTCATTTGCTCTTCCCTCTCTGCTGAGGGGCTCCCCATCTCTTCTGATGAGATCTGATCCCTGTTAGAAATAGGGACAGGGGTAGTCAACCTCACATGCCTCCGTAGTCTGGCCCTACGTCTCCTGGGGTTTTAGCTCTTAGGACAGAGAAGATTTTACTGAGGAGCCAGTAGTGGCGATAGTTAGAGGTGATATTTTCCAGCCCTGGCTCCTTTCTCTTCCTGCAAAGAAGGGCAGGGTGGATTTGGCCATGGGGATCACAAGGAGCACTATGTGGGCAGCTCCCCGAGATCCTGGATGTGGCTCAGTGTGGCAGAGTGTGCTGACCAAACAGCGACGTGGCTATCCCAGGAATGCCCGAGCTTCTATAAAGGGCACAGGAACCTGAAATTATCTTTCTGCTCATTTCATCTGGTGCTCCCTCCCCAGCCACACGCCAAAAGCAGCTCACCCTTTTCCCTCACAGAAGGGGACAACTTTTGGGTTTTGCTGAGTTGAACTAGCATGGGAGTTAAATGAATGACAGCAGTGTTTCTGCTGGGAGGGGCTGCCCTATGGCACCCTGAGTACTTGCCCTGCAGGATCCCTGGAGGCTGGCTCTGTTATGTGACTGTAATAGGTCCTTGACCCAAGTGTCATCCCGGCTGAGTACTTCAGCAGCTGCTGAGGTGGCTGTTGGAGCCGAAACCCCTCTTCTGCTTTACTGTCTCTTATCTGCTGCTGCTGTTTTGCTGCGTTGCATTTCTTCCCCAGTAAACCGGGCGAAGGTGTGTTCGGTGCTGAGAGGCCCCAAATGACTTGCCTGGAGAAGTGGCCTTCGTTATCTGGCATTGTATCGCGTTAAACAGTATGAGGAGATGATGCCACAGAAGAAGTATGATGAGGAAGGAGTTTACTTTGCTTCCAGAAGAGCTTTGGTTGTGCAAGTGCAGTTTGAAGAAATAACTTCTCTCTCTTATCAGTGTGAATGGATTTAAAAAAAAAAACAAAAAAAAAAAAAAAAAAAAAAAAACAGCTTAAGCTCTATCTTATCTCTTCGTGAGGGCTGGATTACATTTTTTCCTCTTGCCACTTGGGTCCTTTCTGCTTCTTAAAACACTGCTAAAAAGGTGACTAAACTGTGGTATGCAAACATTTAAGTACATTGACCTCAACGGGCCTGGATTTCAGTGGGCCCTTATGCCACTGACAGAAATACTGAAATCCATGGAAGAAGCATATTCTGGGCAGCAATGCAAATAAAAATATACTGGGTAGGAAGTGGCAGCTGCTGCTTTGCACAGATCTTCTGCTGTGTGTATTTGGTTCTACTGTAGCCCTTTTGCACAAAGGCAGCTGGGACCTGTGCTAATAGCAAGGGGCTGGGAAGCTGGTGTGCAGTAGGAGTCACAGGGTGTGGAAGGGGGTGGCTGTCTGCTCTCTGCAGGTTATGACCCTGTAATTCCCTTATCGCAAAGGTGAAATATCGTGGTTACAGCATGGGAGACACCTGTAGTTAAAAAAGGAGGAAATGCTATAGGGCAGAGCTGTGACACATGGACTTGAGTAACAGGAGAAGCTGTGGTGCCCAGGACTTTGGAACACGTGCCTCTTCCGAGGGGTTTCCAGGGTGAGTGAATGTAGTGAAGATCCCAGTCCGATGAGTTTTATTGCCTTGGCAGAACTGTCCGATGTCTGTACCGAGTGGGGGTCAAAGTCCCCCTCCCATATGTGTGAGAGCAATGCACGGGAAGGGGAGCCCTTCTGTTCGCTTTCCTAAGGGTAATCCTGCCGTGACAAGACGTGGTGTCCAGATCCAGCAGACTGTGCTGCTTCTTCCTCCTCTTGCCAGTTAAATATGTGTCCTTTTGCCACTACCAGTTAGATTCTGCACCTCTGCACTGGTTGGTACCAGAAGATCGCTAACGTGGGTTGTGCAGCATCCTGACCTGGTCTCACCTCTTACTGGACTCCGTAAAACGATTCAAGTGTCACTTGTTTTCTTCCAAGCATGATACTGCTCTTGGCTTTCTAGAGGATTCCTCATCTCCTTGGTCGCTGTGGATGTCAAGGATTAGAAGGGTAGAACAGCTCCAGTGGTGTGTTGACAAAGGCAACAGGCTCTCTTTGCTGAAAGCAGGTGAAGCCCTTGGTTATTTTTTTCACCATGAAACAATTCTTTAGAAAGGTGCAGTGCACAAGTGCATGAGGACATGGGAGCATCTGGCCTAGGTCAGGCAGCCCTGGGGCAATTAGTGGTTCCTGGTAAGTGCTACGGAAAAGAGAGAGGAGGATCCGCTCTGTTTTCACTAACTCAAAAAAAAGTCTCAGTTTGGGAAAGTGCCTTCCTGCATTCCTGATTTGAGTGTTTTGGTAAGGGACCAGAGTTAACGGTTTGGTGTGTTTGTGTGTGAGTAGCGTGGGTTTTCTGTTGTCTCGTTCTTCTCAATGTTTGGATGAATCCCATCTGGTCCTGCCACCTCATAGAACGAACTGACTGCAATAAATTGAATAAAGCCTTCCACTGATAGCACTTCAGACTTTTTGCCGTATGAAGAGGTTCTATCGAGGTGGAAGCTTCCCCAAAAAATCACGTAGTGAGTGCTGATGCAAGAGTTCATCTAGTTCTCCCTGTCTCAGATGTTTTCCTTCCATGGTGATCATCTTTTGGCTGTCCAGACTTCCTGGCAGGCCTCCTGATTGTGCAGCGTATGAAGCTTTTTAATTAGTTTGTCAAGCTGTTCCCCAGCCTTTTTTGGCCTAATTACGGCTTGACTTTAGTTTGGTCCAGCTTGCTGTCTCCTCTTTTTCTTGCTTGAAGAAATGAAGCACAGATTTTGAGGTGTGTGGTGTTCTTTTTTTCCTTCTTTGCTCTTTAACCGTGATTGCTTTTATTTCTCCTGTTCTAGAAGTGTTGATAACGTTCTGTACGCTTACTCTGAGCCCCTGATGTGGTGTCTCAGTGTCTCTGTGCAGTCTCAATGCCACCTGCAAGCGGTTAGTTCCTTTGTCTTTTGAATTGCCTTTCAAGAAGCTTTCCTTTTAGACAGTTCCCTCTTGCAAGTTAAAATTGCCATGGTGGTTTGGAGCTGTTTCCACCCCCCAGCTCGTGGCTGCAAGGAAGCTGAATGTGAGTGCAGTGCAGAACCGTCTGCTAATATTGGTTGTGGGCACGCTGTGCTGCCCTAGGCCTGAATCATGAATTGTGCCTCTCAGAGGCTGTCTTCACAAGAGGGTATTTATGGAACCTAAAAATGCAGCCTCTGCATCATCCTTGTCATGACGCTTACGTAGCCTGCAAGGGCATTGTCACAATTTCTCTGTGTTGTGTTTTTTTGCCTTTGCAATATGTCTTTTTCTGCCTTTTAACACTTTAATCGACCTTCCTGGTGTGGTGGTCTCTTCTGTCAATGTTCCTGCTTGCTTGGGGATTTTATTGGGCTTCTGTATTCCTGGTGCTGACTCTTAGTTTTCTTTAAGGTGGAGACCCGCTCCTCCATCGATCATTCATTTACAGTTTCTATGCTGATTCTGCACTGATTATCATCCTTTGGCAGACTCTTGGTATACAGTCAGATAAATCAGACATCCCATTTTCCATTTCAAGACCTTGGGTACATGTATACCATCGTACTTGCCACTTGCTCTCAATTTTATCAACTGTTTTGGTGGATGGTTGAATATGAAGTCAGTGTTGGGACTGCACCTTGACAAAATTCAGGTAGGAAATAGATTCTTTCCGTTGTTTGTTTCTCAGCCTTTGGACTCTGCTGTGGTTGTAGACCTCCCTGTTATTCTGTTTAAATCACCCCAAAGCCGTAAAATGAAGTGCCAGCAGGCTGCTTCCTGCAGGGAGATTCATGAGGATCAGGACAGTGCTGTGCATTTTATGGGTGTGGGGATGCTCTTGTGTTGGAAGACTAAGGAAATGCTGAATTTTGGGAGTGAGACCCTATTTGTATAGGTCTTGGAGACCTTGCACAAAGGTTGGAGATGCTAGTTTGTGCCCTGGTGAGAAAGACTGCACTATGAGCCCTAATGGCTCTGAGAGGGGTAGCACAGAGCGTTGCAGAGCCAGCTTTGGTTTCCCAGACCTGATGTGGGAACTGTGGAGAAGGGAGAAAAATTGTTTCTCTGCTGTGAAGGAATGTTTAAATTTTCTTGCTGATGGGTTACGCTGTTGTCTGTTGGGTTGGTGGTGACAGGGGTACTGGCCTGCTGAGAACCAAGCTGAAAATCTCTGTGGAAGGTGAAGTAGGTGTGGTGTAATACTCATCATGATGTAGAGAACTTGTCTTTGTTGCTAAAAGTGCAATGAATAATCCAGGGTATCCCCTGGGAAATCTTCAGTTTTAGCCAAGTCATGGGATCTCCTCTTCATAGGATTAATAATGTCAGTGACCCTGAAATATAACATGTTTCCTAGTGCTATGCTGGCATTTTTTTTTCCCCTCTACCTTCTATTTTTCTCGCAGGTTTAAGAAACTCCAAGTGGACAAGCGTTACCTTATCTGGAAGGGGAACAGTGAGGACGAGCATCCTTTCGTGGTTAGGAAAAATTGTTCAGGTCTTCTGAAAAGCCAACAGAAGTATCCAGGAGAGCTGAGTAAGCCCTTTTTGATAGGCGGTGGCTATAGGACTTCTCAGAGATGGATTTACGAATGATGTGTAGAACAGATTCTCAATATCCTTTTTCAGGTAGAAGAGGATAGAGGGAGACCTGAAAAGAGTGAATCTTGACTGTGGCCCCAGAGAAACCTCCCTTCTTCCTCTGCATGTTTTGTCGTGGGTCAGCAACTCATGTGAGCATCATGTGATTGTTGCAGCAGCAGCTAGCACAGGAATCCAGCCTGGTTCTTCTAGGAATGAAAGGGCAGTAAGGCAAGGCAGCAGTTTCCAGGAAGCAATTTATAGACCTCATTTGGTAAAAGGTGGAGAAGCCCACGTGGAACCCAGTAGGTGAGGGCTGGGAGGGCTCCAGTCTCCTCTGGAAAGGAGCAGTATTGAAAGTTGTTTCCTTGAAGCTTGAACTTCAGGGAATGCTGAGAAGCCCAGGGTGGCTGCAGTACTGAAGCATGGCTGTGTCCCGGGCTGGGCAGGCCTGCTGGAGCAGCAGGACTGCACTCTGGCCAAAATAAACTTGCTGCAGAGACAAACAGGCTTCTGCCCTCTGGATGTGCTCTGGCTTCAGTGTAAGTGCCTTTTCTGTGAAGCTACAGGCTTGATTGCCTTGTACAGAGAACAGGGAAGCGTGCAATTTAACAAAAGATTGGGGCTTGAAGCCCCTAAGCCAACTGATGGTCAAGCTCACGGGTAGTCAGCGAGTCTCCCGTGTCAGCAGCCAGCATGGGTTGGGAGAGCAGCCCTGAGCAGCTGTAACAGCCAGGGGACAGGCTGTGTCTGGACAAAGCTGAGCTCTGGCAAGTTCAGTCCTGTGTCGGAGGCTGCCTGTGCTGCATGGGTGTTGGGAAGGCTTGCCTTTGCTACTGGTGGTATCTGGACTTGTCTCAAACTCCTCCAGTCCTTGGCTTACTATCTGGGGACATCCCAGTTTGCGTTTCACTTCACTGTGCTTAATGAACCCCTGAATGTTCTCGCTGCAGAAAATGGCCTGTACCGGCGTGGCACGTTTGTAGTCTCTTGGTGACTCTTCCCACCAGGTCCTGGGATGCCCCGGTGCTGGGAATGAACTCAGCACAGACGTCTGCTGCAATCTGGACCTCGGTATTGCAGCCTCCCAGTGGAGGAGGACACAGTTTGACACAAAGTTTGGTCAGATGCTGTTGAAAGTTACATGTCTTTAAGCTAAATGCTGTCTCTGAGTCTAGCAGGCAGCTCTGTTTGATCTATAAGCGTTCTCCCCGTCTCAAAGATCCACCAGCTGGATGGAGGAGGAGGAGGGCTTGTGGGGAGTTTGCTAGAGAGCACAAGCCCATTCTTGTCCCAGCCAGCAGTTGTGGCACCTAGGATGTGTTTGTTCTGTGACCTTGATCCTGGCCAGTACAGTGGCTCTCCCAAAATGAGTCTGTCATCGTCCCCGAAACATGGAGGTGTGATGGCAAAAGCATGCAGAAAGTGCAAGGAGTTTTTCTAGAGGGCAAGGCAGGAGACCTGTCTGAGCCTGGGACAGGGACAGGGCTCAGGGTTGTTCTGCTCTGTTCTGCCATGCTTGGCAGTGACGTGGGCACGACAGTCCTCAGTTTTCTTGATCCTTGCTTTCCTTGCCTGCAGAGTAAAACCAGTTACGTGAACTGATGCTCTCCAGGGACTCTGAAGACGCTGAGCACTGGATCCTTCTGTTGGGCAGCATTATTGTGGGGCAACAGATCTTCGTTTTGCTCATGGATTCCTATCTGGTGTTTCCCATGAGGAAATGGTACATGCAACGGGCTTAGTTTGAATATATTCTGGTTTCCATGCTTTGCATATTACCTCCTGTCAGCGTGAGGATGAGGGCAGTAGCTGTAGAGAGGCTGCACTGGTGTAGCATGAGTAATTTTTTTTTATACTGCTGGTCTGTATTGGTTCAGTTAGCACTGTACCAGTAATGTGAGTGCTTTTCTACCTCCCAGCTAATGGTACAGCCTGCAAAGGAGATTGGAAATCTTTGTTTCAAGCAGGGATGAGAATGGCTGCATGGCCACCCGCTGTCTCTTTTTTTGTGTCTTCTCAGTCCTTGAATCTGTTATAAGCTCTTCTGTGTGCCTTGTTACTGTCTGCAACACCATGTGTAGGATGAAACCAGGAAATGGGAGAGGAAAAAAAGTGTTACTAAACAAAAAAATGTGTTTGCCCTGTACAGAGCTAAGTGTGCAGAACCTCTCTGAGAGCAAGCAGGAGCTGAGCTCGTGTATGGCTCTTTTCCTGATGTCTGAGAGCTTGCAAGTGCTGAGGAGGGCCAGAGGAGGAGGTAAATACACTCCTTGGGAACTAGATGGTGATTGTAACGTGGCTGTAAAGGGAAACAAAACACAGGGGAGGGGGGGAAAAAAGGCGGGGGGGAGCTTTTGTATGCCTCCTCTTGTCTTTAGAGTACTCCAAATGTGCACTTTGGCTTCAACTTCATGAAGAGAGTGCTCCCAGGCATCAAAGCAGCTATTTCTCCTCTTTTGAGGGCTGGCACTGAAGGTGTGTGCTATTTAGTGCGTCTTGTCGTCGTGGCAAAATCTGCTCTGCTGCAGCTCCTTGCTGCTCTCCTGGAGGAAACAGCTGTTGAGTGAAGACCCCCAGTGTCCTCACCGAAGTGTGTGCTGTTGTGGCAGGAGCTCCTCGGCTGGATGTGCGGGGCTCTCAGCACAGCAGAGGCCACAGCTGCAGGGTGTCTTCTTGCAGCCCTTCAGAGCCAAGTGTTTCAGCTGGGCAGTTGCCAAGCCCCATCGCACAACCTCGACATCTATGATGTGTGCTGTCAGCACTTCCTTCGCTCTCAATCTTTGTCTTTTTCTAGGTTCTCCTGGTGCAGTGGGAAAGGCGTGAGTGGTAGCAGGGTGAGCCTTGTCTCGGGAGGGAGCTCCCTCAAAACCAGCGTCATAAAACGGCCGAGGCAGATTGATATCTTACTCATCACGAGTGGGCAGGGTTCTGCCTTGCATCACCCTTTGCGCTTGTCTGGCCTGAAGGCAAATAGGTTCAATTCATTAACCCAGTAGGGAACTGTGGTGTTTTTTGACGGTGTTGTTTTCTGCTGTTTTTCATGCGCCAAGCCAGCTGAGCAGGTGATCAGGTCAGCACCAGCGTGGGCGCAAAATAAGGAGCGGGATGTGTATGTGCAGGGCAAAGTGTGGGTGTGGGAGGACAGGGGAAGAACTCCACTTTGGTGGAGGCAGGTATTAATCCTACTCAATTCTGCTCTAAAACCTTGCCTTGAATATCCTTATAGTACTAAGTTCAGTGAGGGGGACCTCTCATGGCCTAGTTATGGTAGGTAGCTGGCTTCTATCTTTCAATTATTAGGCAGTGAAGGGGATTTTCTCCTCGTAGGGGAAGCTGGAGGAGGCCAAGTTGAGGTCTTACTGTGTGCGGGAGGATTGCGTCAAAGGGCTGAACTCGTGGCGGTGTCGTGGTTCCATGTCACACCTGTGTCTCCTCTCTCTCTCCTGCTCAGCTTGGCATTGCTCTGGGCTTTCTGGTCCCTCCTGTGCTGGTTCCTAATGTGGAAAATGTGGAGAAGCTGGCCTACCACATAAGCATCATGTTCTTCATGACAGCAGGCGTGGCAACAGCCCTCTTCATCCTGGTCGTCATAGGTAAGGAGGTGGGAAGCGTGTGTGTGAAACCAAGTGAACTGAGATCAGCCTGAGTGTGAGGGGCCCCATGGGGTTGTGAGTGAGCCTGCCAAACTGTTCATTTCAGCCTTTGATTGCTCACAATAAAACTCTGGTGTGTATAAGTTCTTTAAAAGCCAGTCTTAAAAATACTGCAAGGTCCTCATCCTTCTTGCCTGCAAACAGGGTGCTTGGGGCTGATTACTTCTTAAGGGTATGGAGGAGGAGGTAGATTGTCTTGCCTCACAAGAACATGCTGTTCCCAGGAAGGGGAAAAAAAGGTAACCAGTTACGAGCAGGGTGAAGAAAGCATTACAGGCAGTAGACTTCGTGGACTCCTCTTGCCAGCTTGTTCATGTTGCCTGATCACTGAGTCAGATGTAGACTTTAATGATTCACAGGTGGGGAATAGACAAAGTACAACAGTGACTGTGCTGCCCCTAATACAGCAGTGGATCACCTGCAACTGGGATTCCTGGGTGCTGCTTTAGTGCGAGTTAGAGACAGCAGACAGCATGCCCAGACTGAGAAGGGTCAGGCCTGAAGGTTTCCCCCCTGGCAGGAGCTGTTACTGGGGAGACTCTGTCTTCTCCTGTTCCTGGTTAACTTTGTGCACAGAGATCAAAGCTTAAGGATGATGATGTGTTTTATACACTTTTACTAGCCCCTGTGGTGTCCCTTGAACAGCTCAAACCTCAGCGTGTGCCCAGGCTCCCCAATTACACTGTTACAAACAGGTCCGCCTTGTGTCTGGTTTCAGTCTTCAAGGAGAAGCCCCCATACCCTCCGAGCCAAGCTCAGGCCCTGATCCAGTCGCGACCGACAGTGGAATATTCCTACGTGCAATCAATCCTTCGTCTGCTCCGCAACACCAGCTTTGTGCTGCTTATGGTCACGTACGGTAAGGTCTGGCTGTTCTGGGCAGCCATCACTGCTGGACGTGCTTAGCTTCTCCCTCCTTCTCTGTGCTGTGCCAGGGCAGTAACTGGCCTGAGCTGTGGTAGGGGACTGTAAGGATAGCTGTGCTGCCACACACCAGGGTCCTTCTAGCTCCCTCCAGCAGTGGTTACAAGGAAATACCTAGAGGACAGAGGTCAATGCGTCCCACTAGATATTTTTTTTTTTTTTCCCAGCCTCTGACCACTTCCTGTTCAGGGGATTTTTTTTCCCCATAGTTGGTTAATAGCTTGACTAATCTAAGTGCTTGCCTAAGAAAGATACGGAGCTGTGTCTGAGTGCGATTTGCCGCACTGATGGCAAGTTACTTCCCAAGAAAAGTGTGTGCTGGCAGGCCTCCCAGCAGAGGTGATGTGGAGCATGTAGGTGTGCAGGCTGCACCAGCCTCTTTGGCAATCCCTACGAAGCAAATGAAAGGGGGGATTGGAGACCACGTACTTCTGCCATCTGTTCTTCCACGTTGGGCTTGCTTCTTCCCTTCAGCAGTGTTGCCCTATTTCTCTGAGGGGAGTTTGTGTTGAATCTGTTCCTGATGCTGAATTGTCACATGGAGAAGCATTCTTCTCTTTAGCAGAGACAGAGGAGGCCACTGCAGCCTACGCCTGTATGATAGGATAGGATAAACTCTAGGCAGCTGTTCTGCTGAGAGGTCTGTCCCCATTTCCCACCTGCTTGCTGCGGAAGCTCCTCAGGAGGAAAGATAAATAGTTGTTGAACTTCTGTGGTTCCCCTAGCAGCTGTGCCTAAAGGACTTTGAGTGATAAGTCAGGTTGGAGAGAGCGTGGTGGCTTTGTACCTTCTGGGAGTGCTGATGGGCTTTGGACCTGCTGAAATCTCTTCTCCCTTCTCTCTTCTCCTCCCTAGCAGTAGGCTTCTAGCAATGCCCCTCAGACCACCCTTGGGCTCCGCTGGTTTGCGTTGCAGCTGCTCCCCACTCTCCCTCCCTAGTGCCTGATGACCTCTGAGAAAGTAGAAAAGTGGAGATACGAAAAACTGTCATTGGCAGACTGGCTGTAAAAGCTGGATTGTGGCATCTGTTCATTCACATGCTTCAGGGAAAAGAAAGGGGAAAGCATTAATTCTAATAGGGATAATCAGGCCCTGGAGGAGAGAGGCAGACTCTCAGTACGAAGAACATGTTTAGAATCTGATCTCCGTGAGATAATTCCCTCCTGGCAGTCACAAATGATGTGGAAAGCATTCAGTGGGTCATAATCCTGTCTGCCTTCCAGTCGTCTGTGCATTTATTCTGCTCCTCCCTATGTCAGCCTCCTGTCAGACTCCAACTTGACTTTCAGGCTGCTGGCAGTGAAGATAAGGTGACTGCTACTCAGAGAGGGAACTAAGCAGTGAAACTTTTTTTTTTTCTTTACTAGCCTGGCTTTAAAATGGGGACTGTTTTTCCTACTCAAGTCAAAAGTTATGTTGGACAGGATTTAAGACAGCTGCAGCCAAGTGAGTGCAACTGAATCATCTTCACTGTTTAACACAGATACCTGCAGCCTCTTGTAGCTTTTATATTAACATAGTGTGAGTTAGGGGTGAGAGTGGGATATCGCCTGCTGGTTCATCTCCCATGGCTGTAGAAAGATCGGGGGCCCTCACACGATGCCAGGTCAGAATAGGGCTGCAGATATCTGAGGTAAAGTGATATGACCAGCACCTGCCGACTCCTTTCCTGCGGGAAGATTTGCAGTGCTGGAGACATCGGTGGCACTGCATCTGTGTAGTGTGGGTGAACTGTTTCTCAGGGAACCCTCAGCCTGCCTTTTCCCAAAGACTGTTGGCATTGCTTCAGTAAAGCTGAGGCATAACGCAGGGTGGGCATTAAGGGACTCTGAGTTCACTGGGTTGGGCTTTGCACTGAAGCCGTGTGTAGCTACGGAGAGGCAGCGGGAAGGAAAAGGGTGGGAAAGCCTGGGAAAGGCTTGTGAAGTGGGAGTGATGAGACAGCTCTGAAGAATCAGCCTTTGGAAAGGTGATGGGGCAGTGAGGAGAAGGCAGGGCAGCTGAGGAGATCTGCACAAGGAACCATTGTGCTGGAAGATGATGAAGGTGAAGAGGAGGAAGAGCAGTAGTCTGGCATGTAACTAAGCAGCGTAGTGCCTACAGGAGAATTGAGTTCTAGTCCAGGGCTTAATAAGGGCTCCTTTTGGAGCCTTGGGCAATAAGCTTCCCCTTTCTGGCCTCTGTAAAATAGAGGAGACACTGTGAGGTCTCAAATGTTGTTATGCAGCACATTACAAGCGAGCCATGGTAACTAACCAATGAATCAGGTGGGATTGGATCTTCAGATGTCTTTTTCTTAGCTTCTAGACCTGGTTTCCTTGTCTGCATGGGCAATTGGGCGCTGCCACTGGAAACATCCCTCGCCTGTTTTACAGGCATTCAAACAGCTGGCTGTAACTCACAGAGAAACTTCACCGAGCAACTGTGACATGTGAAAGGCGCACTTCATTTGCCAGCCTTCACAAATGCAAATCGGGCACATTGTCTCGATTCT
Source organism: Aythya marila (assembly GCF_965140915.1). Classification (NCBI taxonomy): domain Eukaryota; kingdom Metazoa; phylum Chordata; class Aves; order Anseriformes; family Anatidae; genus Aythya; species Aythya marila. The sequence goes on from NC_139046.1 coordinate 25,866,812, forward strand.
TAGAATATTTTGTCTGACTCTGGTGCCAAGTGTTGCTGCCAACTCCGCAGCTCTTTCTACCCGGCTTGGGCGAAGGGGCCCTTCTTTGGGAAGCCACATACATCACCCAGCCTCTGCGGAGCTGGCGTCCTGACAGCATCAGCTGTCACGGTCTGGCTGTCCCTGGCTGTCCCCACCAGGTTGCTGTCCTCTTGGCAGGGTGGGAAGCAGGGGCACACACATGACTGGTCTATGTTTATGCCCAGCTTTGAGGTGAAGGAGTAGTGGGCAGAGGAACTGCGCTGGTCTGTGCTGAGAGGTGCTTTTGGAGCAGGGACCCCTGTTACAGGCAATCGGCTTACGGGATTACTTGCATAAGGTTCTTCATCTCTTCTGTCCCATGAAGCTGTGGAGTTAGCTCTGCTGAATGCTGTTGAGGAGGGTGTGCGAAGGAAGTGTGGTCTCCCCTCCTGCTGTCAATGTGGTGGCTCCTTGGAGCGCTTCAGGAGCTGTGGAGGGCAGTGGGCTTGCAGCCTCGCAGGGGAGGAGTGGGCTGGGCACAGCAGGATCGCTCAGGGCTTCAGGGGTAGGGGAGCTGGAGTTGCAGCTCAGGATTTTGTTCCTTTTGTCAGAGCTCTGCCTGCTAGACTGCACTTCTGTATCGTGTATTGCCATGTTGCTGCTTTTAGCTGAGGCTGAAAGAGGAAAAGTAGGAAGTGGGAACTTGACATGTGTCTGGGCTGTCAGGATGGCAGACGTCTGAGCCAGAATTTTAAAACCCATGCCACCTTCTGGAGCCTAGAGATGTGTGAGCTGCGGTGGTGAAATGCGTCCCCATCCCTCCCCCTACCAGGATCACTGAAGCTTTGAAGAGAAACTAACTGCAGATGTAAATGACTTTCTGAGAAGAAAGTTGAGTCGACTGTTACAGACCTCATCCACCTGGGGAAGGTTTCTCAGTATCACCCAAGGTGAGAGTGGAGCCGTTGCAGTGCTGCTGCTCCAGTGCCCGTGTGGATATTCCACGTGGATATTTCCACAGGGGGGAAGGGGAGATTCTTGTTTTCTGTGACCTTCAGGAAGGCATTGAGCTCAGAGTTGCTTGAATGCTGAAACGGAGCGTCTGGATGGGGCTTGACCAGTATCTCCCCCAACGGTTTCCATTCTCACCTTGGGTGATACTGAGAAACCTTCACCAGGTGGCTGACGCCTGTAACAGTTAATCTAACTTCCCTTTCAGAAAGACAATTACTTTCACAGTTGTTTTTTATTTTTTTTTTCAGGCTTCAGTGATATCTTGTAAAAAATATAAGCCTGTTCCCATGCAGACACAAACGCCAGGTGCTTGGGGGAAGTGCTGTCTGTGCTTGGCCATCAGCTCTGCTCCCACTTGCCTCTGGGTATCTCTTGGCTTTGGGAGGCTGTTCTTTGCTGCCTGTCAGTAGGGAGAATGGTGTCAGGTGGTTCTTTGGGAAGGAAACCCCGCTGGTCAATGGCACTGGTGTTCACTGAATCCCAGGCCCTTTTTAGAGGTGTGATGCTGAGGTGGGTGCTTTGCCAGTGTCTTACTTTGGCTGGGGGGAGGAGAAAGCTCCACTGCTGAAGCTGCCTCTACCTATGTGGGGTGGGTTGAGACCCTACAAAAGACTTGCATGACCTTTCAGTACTAGAAATATGCACAGCCTTTCTACTTCTTCAGGTAAGAGCCATCCTGAAACTGGAGGGTGCTTCCTCCTGCATGCTGAGATCTAGTTGTCCTTGGTCTGCGTTGCTGCCAGTAACCTCTGTCCAGCCAGTCCAGCTGGCTCTCCTGATACTCTGCTGCCTTGTTAGAGGACACTGTCCCAAAGGTCTCGCTGCCCTTTCACAACCCCGCAGGAGAGTAGCCAACTGAACGTGCTGCGTTTTTATCCCCCCTCAGGTCTGAATACAGGTTGCTTCTACTCCCTGTCCACTCTGCTGAACCGCATGGTGATCCATCACTACCCAGTAAGTGCACCCAGTTCTCTTGGCCCTCTGATGCTTGCTGTTCTCCAGCCTGCCGTTGTCCACCTGGGCTAGCTGCCCTGTGGGAAATACAGCATTACAGCACTTCTGCCTGCCTCTGGCACAGCTTGGCGGGCTGGCTTGAGAGCATTGGTTCTTTCTGTTCTTTACAACACCTCGTGAAAAAGCAGGTGAGCTCTAGAAAAGACAACTCCTTTACACCCTAAGTGGATGTGAGTGTTTTCTTCAGGTCCCCCTGGCTGATCCAGCCCAATCCTGATGCCAGCAGGCATTGTAGGGTTTATGCTGACTCCCCTGAGAGTGCCTGTTGGCCAGTGCTCACCTTTTTGCTGGGCTGGTTCAGAGGGAAGTGCCTAGGCCCAAAAGGGTTCTTGCTTCTGGTTATCATGTTAACAGGAGACGTTTGTGGGACACTGACTTTGGTGTCTCTTCCTGTCCGGGTTCTCCACACCTCGCTTGTTGTTGGCTGTGACTTGGCTCCTGCATTTGTGTGTGTCTTACCACAGGGGGAGGAGGTGAATGCTGGCAGGATCGGACTCACCCTTGTCCTGTCGGGGATGGCTGGGGCTCTGATCTCTGGCCTCTGGTTGGACAGAACCAAAACCTACAAGTAAGTCCCTTATTTGCCTTTGTGCCCCTAGTGAATCTGCTCTTCTCCCATTCTGTACAAGGAGCAACCCAGTGCAGCTGCAACCCAGCGGTCTAAGTACTGAATTGCTGGGAGAGGTTTGTAGGAAAAAAAACCACAGTTCTTGAAAATCCAGTTAGTCTAAAGTGAAGTTTAGAGGAGCGTGTTCGTTTGTGCTGGACCATACAGGGTCTGGTTCTAGTGCTCCCTAGGGAAGCACAGGGAGAGGATGAGATGGGCTGGCAGCTCCTTTGCCAGGGATGAGAGAGTTCTTGGCACAAGTGGAGTAATGACTGTACCAGACCATTTCTCTGCCCTTACAAACCAGCTTCTGTGAATCTTTGTCCTGCGTAATGAAAGACGCATTGAATCCAGTGCCCAGAGGCATTGTGCAAGTGTGTGCTGCTGGATTCAGGGCAGGGGCAAAGGGTGCTGGGGTTGTGGGTGGATGATTCTGGATTAGCTGCCTGGTGGGTTGGGAAAGCAGATCTGGCCAGCGTACCCTGCCGTTTGCAGTTTGGGTGAAGCTGGCAAGCTGTGGGCTCGCAGCTTCTGAAGCAGCCTGCGGTCCTCGCTGTCAAGTACAGAGGCCAAAAGAGGACAGGAACTGGGCTCCTGTGACAAGAAAGACGCGAGGACTCCTGGGGGTGCTGGGGGGCAGGAGCAGCTGACTAATAGAGAGACCAGCAGGTTGCTCGCTGCCGTTTCTAGATGGTGTACCATTGATTATTTCTTGTTTGACAGGCCGAGGAAATGGAAACACAGATGTTGTGAGCTGCACTAGCGAACTGTGCGGTCTGACTTGGCTCTTTCCAGCCCGGGGCTAGTGGCAAGGTAGCCTCAGCTGGCACTGCTGGGGTGGATGATCCTCCTGACTCTCCCTAAATGGAGCTTGGCTGTAGCACAAATGTTGAGAAGCTCTGTGGCTTGCGAGGCAGAGACAGGACTTGCAATTTGGCAGCACAGGAGGAAAAAAATAAATCCGGGATTTGTTCCAATGTCCCTGCTTGGAGGGACCATGTAGGCGGGCAGAGCTGTCTGAGTGCAGAAAAATAGGCCTCTGCCACCCATGGATTTTATCCTACAGACTCGTAAGGGTATCTGAGGATAGATTTAGCCTTAGATGAGGAGGAACACTGCTAAGAACTTGCTCTCCACTGCAGCCCACTAAGTGGGATTTCTGTGGAATGAGCAAATTTTTTTTTCTGAATACTACGGAGTCTTTATTTAGCCTCATTTAAAAGTCTATTTAAAAAACTGTCAAGATGCCAGATGTTCTAGGTAGGTACCCTCCCCCTTCTCTCCGCTTCTCAAATAGTGTCAGGAATGAAATGGTAAGCACATGAAAATCAGGAAGGAAAGATGTCAAGTCCTTTTTTTAGTCAGCTTGGGGAGAGAGAGAGAGGGGAGCAAATCAATGGGATCCAGCTGTGATTGAGAGGAGCAGGGGGAGGTTAATAACACAAGGCACTGCAGAGCACTATGTGGATGTTTGATCTTCACTGTCCCATCAGCAGTTCCTTGCAAGGGTGAAGCTGTGCTAAGTCCGGCTTCCCCCATCTGTTGTGCTCAGGCACCAAATGGCCTTGCATTCTTGCTTTTATTTGGCAGGCAAGTCCCTGCAGCAGCCCCAGAACTGTTCTTATTTTGGAATTACCAGGCACAGATTTGGCCCATGCAAATACGCAAGGGATGTGACGAGCGAGCCGGCCCAGAGCACGGGCTGCCTTTGGTGGATGTCTGGCTGAGAGCAGAGCACCTCCTTAAAAGAACATGTTCTGATGTTGGCTTAAACGGGGCTTCCCATACATCCTTCAGGTTCCTGGCTGAGAAAAGAGATGGGATTCTGACGCCTGGAGGCCGCTGGTTTGCTTTGGGTGCCTTGGTGTTTGCAGGGGAGCCTGGCTTAGAATCAGGGGTTTAGGGACTGGATTAATCAGTGCTTCTCTTTGACTTTTAAGGGCAGTGTTCACGTGGCCTCCAGGCTAATCCTTGTGTAGTGAACATGCCTTTACCATATCATGCCACTTTTCTTGTGTGAGGGTCACAAGTATTATAAAACTAAATGCTGAAGGAGGTGGTAAAACAAACAAACAAACAAAAAAAGAACAGCAAAAAAAAACTCAAGCCAGCACTCTCCAATTCTTCCCATTTCCAGAATCTGATGCCTTAGTGTCTTTAATGGTGAGATCCTTATGGAAGTATGGGAACAAAGCCTTGTGCAGCCTGGCATATGTGCTGTGCTCATGGTAAAGCCTGCAGAGGCTGTCTGTCATCCCAGCCCATGCAGCAGAGAGCACTGGAGCTGCACAGAACATCCCAGTGAGCAGCTAAAGCTGTACAGCGAGCTGTGAGCCCACCTGTCCCTTGTTCATTTATTCTTTCAGGTGCTGTTTGATAAGCCTCTGGTGTTCCTGCAGCTCAGATCCCTTGTGAATCTGGTCCTGCTCCTTTGGCTTTCCTTGTCCTTGTGACCTCATGAGACACAGCTGAGCTGGGCTGTGGCTATTCCTTGCTCGAGAGCTTCCTCTGGAGTTGGCTGAACAGCAGAAGTGGTGCTCTCCATTTCAGTCCTGTGTCCTGCTGGTTCTGACCCTGGTTGCCTTTCCTCCCCAGCATCTCTCTTTTCTCACAGTCCCTTGTACAAGGTCTCTAGTCCACCTCTTAAGAAGGCTGGGGAATGTGGCCGTGGGGCAGGTAAGTGTCAGGACAGCATAGATTCACCAAAGCAATCAGCGTGTCAGCTCCTTCATGGATTTCCCTTTGCCACAGAAATGCAAAACCAGCTGGTGCACCAGTTGGTGCCCTGAGCTTCCTTCTCACCTTCTGTGGCATGGAGATAGGTTAATCCCAGTTGTCCTAAGGTGATGTAGCAGGATGTGTAACTTCCACCGTGCACTCACTTCAGTGGGCAGCCTCTCAGGGGAGGCTGGCTGTACCTGTCCCAGCCAAGGATGATTTTCAGTCCCTGTGGGGCCACCACGGGCACAGATTGCTACAAATACCAGGATGCTTTGCAAATGTCCTCCATGAGTCTGTTTCTTCTTCACGTTTTTCTCTCTCCCATAAGATATTTATGGCTGTGATAAGAGGCTTATCAAGGAAAACAAGGCATTTGCCATGCCCTGGTGCCCCTAGGGTCACAGAGCATTCTCCTTGTCCTCTGCCCAGTGAATGTGGTGACAAGACCACTTCCTGAGCAAGCACCGTGTTGTCTTTCCCTGGGGATTCCTTTGTTTCCCTGTGCCCCATCTACTTATGTCTCAGCGAAGCCCTTTGCTCGTATGCAAAAATCTGGGCCTTGTGTAGACTGCCGAGCACTGAAGTCTCCTTTTTTGTCATCAGTGCTATACTCAGGGGAGCGTGGCCTTGCTGAAGTCCGATTTAGCAGAAGTCTGCCTGGGTGCTTGGGGCTGTTCCCTGCAGCAAGAGGTGCATTGGGGCTGTCTGCTCCAGTTCCAGTTAGGGACTGTGGCAGGCAGGGACCTGCTCAGTGCAGAGATTCAGGGTCTTTCCTGGTGCGTGACTTCCACAGTACGCAAGCCTGGGGTCTGGTTCCTTCCTTAAGTATTTGTCAGTTCCTTTTTTACTGCTGAAGCCTAATGAGTGGGGGAAACAGGTTAACGAGGAAAGCTTGTTGTCTCCTTCAGCCAGCTAACATGTGGTAGGTGCAGTATCCATGACAAGATGGAAAAGCTTCCTCTGTTTTTTTTTTTTGTTTTTTTTTTTTCCTATAATTCTGCGACTCCAGTGGAAAGCACCACGTGCTTTAACCCGCAAGAGCTGCTTGCTTCTCTGAGGCAGCCTCCTCTAGTTCTTAGTGAGGGATCGTGTGTTCTGGGAACTTCCTTCTTGCAGCTTGACTAATGACACAGCATCAATGCGAAACAAGGTCCTGACCACATCTGGTCACTAACTCGTTCATCCTCTTTGCCTGGAGATGAAGAACAAAGTGCAAATGTGGGCAACCGTCAAGAGTGTGAATCAGTTACAAACTGCACGCAGTGCCTGAGCCACGAGGCTGGGAAACTGGGTGAGATTTCATAGGACTAACCTGTGACCTCTGCACTGAGACCAAAACTAGTTGGGGTGGGTGCAAAATATTATCCAGGTGTCCCAGCTGTCCCTACTAGCAGAGATTAAGCTTTGTAGGTGCTTCTTGGAGGCCAATGCTGCTGAGCTGAGCATGTATTTTAGCACTGAATCCTGCATGGCTTGGAGACTCCTGCTTATGGAAGCCCCACCTGCTTTGGACTTGGTCTGTGCCGCACAATGAGCTGTAATTCTTGCCTTGAGCCTTGCAGTCAGCCCTCTTTTGACCAGGCTGCTGTGCTGTCCCCTGTCAGACTGGGGACCTGAGCTTCTTGGCTGCCTCATAGGTGTGATGCCCGGACCCCACGCAGAGCTAACCCTCTGTGAGGTTGGGATATAAGAACTCCTAGGTCCTGTTTTTGCTTCTCCTGCTGTCTGTGCAGACCATGCTGAGCTCTGTAGCAGTCCAGTTCCTCTGTCTGTGGTAAGGATGTGAGAAAGCTGTGCAACTTTTTTTTTTTTTTTTTTTTTTTTTTGTTACTGTGTGCTGCAAACTATATCAAGATCTGTGGGTGAAAAGAATAGTAGGATTTGATTAAATGAAACCCTGACTGTGCTTTTCCTTGCAGGCAGACAACGCTAGTGGTCTATATCATGTCTCTGGTGGGAATGATAGTCTACACTTTCACTCTGAGTCTAGGCCACCTCTGGGTGGTCTTTGTGACTGCAGGTGTGCTGGGGTAAGTTCATGTGCAGGCTGCTTTCCTCTGTGTGTAAGCTAATAGGATATGGCAGGGAGGCAGGAGTCACGATCCTGGAGGGGTTGGGAAGAACCATAGCGTGCTCCCCCATGGGATAAGGACAAAAAGATCTGTGCTTCCCATCACTCTCATGTGTTTTGTTACTCAGGGACATTAGCACAGCCTGCTTAGCTGCAGCTGCCTTAAATGTCCCAGGTAATCAAGGCAAAGTGTTTGGGAAGTGAATGGGACGTGGGTGCTGTAGGTGATGCTGTGCCCCAAGGCTGTGGGCAAAAGTATTTGTGGGTAGGAGGGGGACCTATGCCATGAAGAGGGACTCGGTTCTATGGTCTGTAGCAATAATAGGGAAAACATCCCGTGCAGTCAGTCAAGCATCCCAACAGGCATTTGGGCTGCATTGTGCCTCTTTGGTCTTCTTCCTAGCAGTTACTGAGTCACCTTTTCCATGTGTTCCTTTTCAGGTTTTTCATGACAGGGTACCTTCCCCTGGGCTTCGAGTTTGCTGCAGAGTTGACGTACCCAGAATCAGAGGGAACATCATCAGGGCTCCTTAATGTCTCAGCACAGGTAGGTGTTCTGTTTTTTTTTCTTTTCTTGCCTCTTTAAAACCAGATATACCAAACTGTTGTTCCCATCCCTCACCCCCATTTCTTGTCCATGATTATTGTCTTGAACCGTGAATCCAAGCGCATCAGGATGTGGCTTTTCAATGACAGTCCTTGTGGCATTTCTCTGTTCTGTTTCTGCTGAGGAGAATGTCCATCAGGATACCAGTTATCCTTGCCTTTTCCAACATTGCTCCTAATTGCCTAGGACCTGCCTCCTCTCCAGTGAGAGATGGGATTCCAGCATGAAGCGTCACCTGTCTTTCTCTTAGCTGTGAGGAGGTGCCCCTGGATGTGTTTATAACCAAAATTTAGCCTAGGTAGAGGCCAGACAAGCTGTCGGCCTATGCTCAGATACTGAGATGAAGCTGGGAAGCTGTTCAGGCTGCTTTGTGATAACAGTACAGCTTGACCCTGCCTTTCCTTGTAGATCTTTGGTATTGCTTTCACCATCAGCCAAGGGCAGATCATGGATCGCTATGGGACGAAGGCAGGAAACCTCTTTCTTTGTTCCTTCCTGCTCCTGGGGACCATTATGACAGGTAATTAAAGCTCTCAGTGTTCTGCTGTGACTCTTCCCCTTGAGCCTGGCATGTGAACTGAAGGGCTTTTGTGTGTAGTGGTGTCTTCAGGAAAGGGCAGGACCTACATGGCAGCCCCATAGCAATGCTGTTGTGCTTTTTCAAGAATCTGGCCTACAAAGAAGATCTAAGGCTTCTTGCCCTGGCTGCTGGCTGGGGTCTCCAAGATGTGCCTTCTGCATGTTGCAGTAAGGAGTCTGCCCTGCCTGCTTCAGAATTGTCTTCCTCCTCCGGGAGAGTGATTTCCATTGCTTCTCATTATGTGTTCTCCTCTGAGGCCTCTGCTGCCCCTTAGAGTCCTGGGGATATTGATTTGGGGTTTGTGTGGCAACTGAACTGCCTTTACATTTTTCTTCCTCTCTCTGTCCCAGCATTCATTAAGGCTGATCTCCGAAGACAGCAGGCCAATGTGGAAAGTGAACGTACAGTGAGTAAATCCCCTTCAATCCCTGTTGCACCCCTGCTGTTAGCTCAGGACAACTCCCAACCTCCCTCCCTTCTAGGAATGGGGCTGGCCCTTTCTGAGGTACAGCTGTAGCTGTGCTTCTCTTTTCTTATCCCACCACTTGCCCAGGCTATAGGGAAGCTCCTTGCTGGCATTTTCAGACAGGTGGCTGTAATCCCAGCTCTGCCAGCTGCTGGGAGCCTATATTTGCTTGCTTTAATGTCATGCAGTCTCTATAGGCTCTGGTCCTCTGGGAATTTGCAGGGCTTCACACATGTTGGTAGTGGCTAGGAGAGATGTGGGGCGGTGCTGTGCTGGCCTCTCTTTAATAATGCACCAAGCCCTCCAGTGCTTTCCCCTTGTTCAGAGCTGGGTGACCATTCTTCCAGCTCCTTAGAGGGGCAGATTGTTCCTCTCATTTCCTGTCCTCAGCTACAAAGTGGAGTTCATTGCTTGGGACACAAGGAAACTGAGTAGCAAAGCCCAAACTGGGGCTTGAGCAGCCTGCCTCCTCCTGCTTCGTGCAGTTCTATACACAGGGCTGCTCGTTCATGTGTGAGCACTAGAATTCAGGGTACCTGTGGTGTGCTGTGCCATAAATGCAGCTGTTTGCATGTGGGAGAGGACCTCTAGTGAATGAACTGCAGTGGATATTCTCAAGTTCTCCCTGTAGGGAAAGAGAGGGGATGGGTGGCTTCTTGGGGCACTTCTTACTGCTCTGGGCTCCTCTTCTAGGGCATTAGCAGAGCCATCCACTCCATGTTTGTGAAGCCATCAACGACCATGACTACCAAAGTGCATAAGCTCTGTTCTCTGCTTGCTCAAGTCAGCCCTTTTCAGACGACAGTGCTGCCTTCCTTCAGATAACCTAGCCAATCTAATCTGGGGAGAGACCAGAAGGTCCAAGAAGCAGCCCTGCTCCAACTGGCTGCTCAGGAAGGTGGATTTTCAATTACAAAATATATGCTTTTAAATTTAATTTTATTTGTTTTGTTTTTACAAAGCTATCAGAGCACAAATGCAGAGGGTAGGGTAAGTAGAGGGAGCTGATGCTGCCTTGGGTGGTGGTTGCACATAAAGTTCTAGAGTAGACAAAACAAAAAGCTGCATGGTTGATCTAGTTTGGGTAAAGGAGTCCCTCCCATTGCCATAACTTAAGAAAAATTCCTGATATTTTTCTTCTCTGAGGCTGATAGCTTGGGCTGATTTCAGTAGTGGTGAGCCTCATGGCCTACAGGTCTGAGCTAGAAGACTACTGCTCTCCTGGAGTCCTGGCACGAGTGGAGTTAACTGGAGGACACTTAGCTAAGCTGAGCTGGGGTAAAGAGCAGTCTGTTTTGATGCACACCAAACTGCCTGTGTCCCTCGATTAGAGTGATGAAGCAGAAGATACATTTTAAGGCTAAACCACTCTCTACAAGCCCTGTGGTAACAACGGCCATGGGGAGAAGTGCTGGTGACACTGCCTGTTAATTCAAAGCGTGTTTGTGGAAATCCTTGAGATATCAAGGTCCTTTGGCAGTGCACGTGATGCCTAGTAGTAATAAGGTCCTTTACCTTTGTCAGACGCTTCTCTCACCAGATGAATTGTATGCTTTTACCATTTTTTTTGGTATAAATCTAAAATACAGTTGTAAGATCTTGCTGCTGGAGAGGGGGTGTTGAGACCAGAGCAAAAGATAGTATAGGTGTCACTTGTATAATCCTAAAGGCTTCCAAAACTGACTGCAATAAGAACCAGAGGGACGTGTGTGAGGTAATAGGTCTCTGTTAGTCAAAAACTTCACTGGCAGCTCCTTCTCCCCGAGGAGTCATGCTCTGTGGAAGTCATGATGGATGCCCCCCCTACCCCTCACCCCCAAATGTGGCCTCTGAATGGCTGAGCTCACCTGGTTATTTCTCAGGTTTAACGAAGAACCCTGGGTGCTTGACATCCTGAAACAGGGCTGACCCTGGTGTTCTGCATTAACGTGGGTGCCTCCATCAGCTGGGCTTAGGCACCGTGTGCTGCCTTTGTGGAGAGCTCTGATGGGGTCATGTACTGGAGCTTTGCTACATGGCATGCCTGCCTTACACATGCTTGGGTGATTTTTACGGGTTTCTTTCTTTGCCTGTCCATCTTACTTTTATTTTTCCCTCCCCTCATTTCCTTCCCTACTCGCTTCCCTCTTTTCTGGGATCTGACTTGTGGCTGTTGTTACAGAGACTCCAGGGCAGCAGTCAGATCACGGATTATGGACTTGTAGCTTGTAACCCTAACCCCATCAATTCCCATTCCTGTTCACTAGCTCACACACAAAGGTAGGAGAATCACGCTAATCTGCCTGTCTGAACATTCACGGGTGGCACAGGCACCAAGCCAATGACACGAGTGGGTCAGCAGCAATAGCCACGGAGTGCTGAGTGCTGGCCTTCCTGGGGGCAGGTTTGAGAGGAAAGATAAGGCAGCTTTCCCGAATGATCCCACCAGACTCGCATCAGATGGGGGCATTCAAAGAGGTGCAGCAAAGCAGAGCCTGGTATTGGAGCACATGAAAAACTGAAGTGTCAGTAAGTTACTGGAGAGAGGAAGTGCAGGTATTTGGAGGCCTTCCTCTGATACTTTTATTGCCCATATTCTTGGCTGGAAGTGATACCAGAAGCTCTGTAGAAGAATTGGCTCTCATCACAAGCAGGGTGTGTGGCCAACTACATGAAGTTTATTTAAAAAAAAAAAAAGACAACAAAATGTTTTCTAAGGAAGTCATTGGGTTGGTGCCTTTTGGTGTATGAATCTCTGAAAATTGTAAAGCTCTGTGCTTGGTGATCTGTGAATCTCAGCTGCACTTGGCATTTCCTCAGCTGTTGCTTTGGGTGCAGTGCTTTACTACTCACTGTGCTCTGCTTTGTGCTGGCTGGCGGCCCTGTCAGGTTAACCTTACTGCCCTTTGCTTTTCATTAAATGCGTCTGTCACTTCGTGGCCACAGCCAACAGGGCTAACAGATAACAGCAGAGTGTTGGAGAGTGCGTGAGCTGGGCGAGCCTGTGGTGGTGTACTGGTAATTTTTTTGGTGGCTGTAGCTTATGTCACTGCCTTCACTGCTATCAGCCCTACACTGGTACAGCTGCTGGTGTTACTGCTACTATCCCCACTGCAAAACAGACATTGTGAGGCTCAGGCAAGCTGCAGTGTGGCTGTTGCAAGGAGAGGACAGGCTTCCAGAGTTGGATTTGAGCTTCCAGAGGATCCAGAGTTGTGAAGCTGTGCAGGACCCATCCTTCCCACCTCTGGAGTATTGGCCTAGTTGGTTTGAGTCTTCCTGGTGGAGAAATAGAAATGATCTGGTGGAGAACTGTCACAACGTTAAACTGGATGTTCAGCTTTGGTGCAGGGTGGGACTGCAGAACAGCCTGGTTTTCCAGTGTACTAGGACACAAGGGAAAAAATATAGAAGCTAATTCTTACACAGAGAGATCTCTGCCTAGCAGTGTGTCCTGGTGATGAAAGGGAAAGACGAGGATCTGGCTGAACTGCTGACTTTGCAGGGAGGAGTGTGTCATGCCATAGGTTCAGTGAAGAGAGTGAGCATTTTTCAGCCTTGACTGCCCAGGGATCACAGCCTCTAAGCAGCCACCTGTCAGAGCTTTTGGTGACCGCATCCACACTGCAAGGATGTTTTTCCCTTCTTTCTGCAGGACCTGCCTTGTGCTCACAAGCAATTAATAGAACTTGTAGTGGATCTAAATTAGCCTAATGGCACTGTGAACACCTTGTCCTCTATTACAAAAGCTGTAATTTGGTTCCAGCAATCCTCCTGTTTCTGTTCCCAGAGCGTTATCAGGGTCAGCTTTCTGTATCTCAGGTCACTTGGATCAAATGCCCTTTTTGCATGATGACGAGTCCCTTTGTGAGCTACCTTTGTTATAGGTGTATCTGAAGCCACTCCAACATTCTGCCTTAAGGCTTCATAGTGCTGTCAGTTGATTCAGGATACATATCAGAGTCCTGTATATGCTGTGTACAGCCTCTGCTCATCCTATAGAGAAAGGCAGGATTGTCTTTTATTTCTATACACTGGACTTTGCCAGATCTCTTTGAAAATAGCAAATTTGATTAAGGTGTGTTCAGGGCACTGTGTAGTAGTTTCATATAGGGGAAGATAAACTTAACTCTGTTTGTATGTCAAGATCTTGTTCTTGGTGGTAGAAAGCACGGAGTAGAGTGCTTTCTGACTCTTTCCTGGTTTTTGAATTGTAATAAAATCACAAAATTTATCTGGAGTGTTACTCTAGCAGCAGAGCTGAGCACTGATGAGTATAGATGGCTTTGAGGTCACAGGTCATTCTGGAGGTACAGCCACAGGAAGAGATTTGTTTGAAACGGGACTGAAGTTCTGCTGTGTCCTCAAGCCACGTATAGCATAGGTCAAGACTTGCTCAGGGCTAAGCACCTTGTATTGATGGTTGTTTAGTTGCAAAGATGCATGTGATGAATCTCAGTGGAATACCTGTGTGTGTGTTTCCTTTTCATCTCAAGGACAGTGTTATTTAGAGGCTGGTTAGGGCCTCAGGGAAGGCATTCTACCTCTATACCTTGCAAGCTGTAGCGTGCTCTAGCTCAGTAAAAACAAACAAAACCCACAAAACAAACAAACAAAAAACCCTGCTGGAATCTTGCATAGTAGGCACAAACAGTGTGCATGCCATCTCCTGCTGCTTAAACTTCCATGCTCCTTTACTGTATTTACTGTGTGGCAAGCTCTCTTCTCCCCAAGCCACAGACAGGCCAACTGCACATCCTCTTGTAGCACTCCCACCTGCGGGAGCAGCCTTCCCTTCCCCAGGCGGGGGAGCCCTGCAGGCTGTCTATCTCCTAAACCACTGTTCCTGTAGCTCCATGGCAGGTAAGCAGCGCAGAGATCCCAGAGCTGCTTGGGGAGCCTGTTCAGGGCTGCCAGCATGCTCTTCTGACTCATTCTAGTGGGATTTCCCAAGCCTGAATGCAGCTTTCCCATTATTCCTACCTCTGGCACTACTTCATGCAACCCCTCCTGCTGGTAGGAGGTTTTTCTGCACTGCCTGGCTTTTGCCTCGAGGCGTCTCTTTGGAGCTCTCCTCACCTCACTCCTCTGCTCTGGAATACTGCTGCTGCCCTCTGTACAACCTTTTCAGCTGCAGTTTGTGCAAGAGGCTACTCAGAATGAAACTGTTCTGTAACTCTTGCTTCCATGCTGCGTGGACTTCTCTTGAACAGCACCGGGGATGTGAGCCTTTCTCATGTACCTCTGACTCCTGCCTCAGATCTGTTTTGCCCACAGTGAGTTAACTCAAAGCCCAGGCTCCGGGAGACTCCACATTTACCCTTACCAGTCTGCGTGCTGTGCTCTGACTCAGTGACAGTTGTGTCCTGCTATAAGCAGTCGGAATTTGGAGAGGTTTCTGTTTTATTTCTTATGGCTCTTTAGGATATGAATAATGAACTTTGAAGAAGGCCTTATCAGTACTACTCAGTGAATTATCCCAGCCATAAATCCAAGCTGGGGTCAGGGAAGAAAGTGGGCAGAGGGTGCCAGTGCTGAACGGGGGTAAGATGGGGATGTGTACACTCGAAGGTGAGCAGTACCAGAAACATGTCAAGGAAATGAAGAGGCCCTCTGATGTGACACAGAAAAGAGGAGCTGGTTGCTCTCTGTAAAATTCGGAGGGTGCAGAGGATACAGGTTCTCTGGTAGTTGGATGGATACCGCCCTTCTCCCTGGCATGCAGGAGGAGTTCCCAGTTTCTTCCCTTGCCCAGAGAACTGGCCGTGCAGCTTCACCACTTTGAGGTCAACCTCACATCACAGGGACATCATGAGGACTGCAGCAAGTAGCTTAGGGGAAGCGGGATCGTTGCTCTGCCCTGCTGCCCTGGTGTCCCTTGTCTGAGCACTAAAACCCTCTGGAGGCAGAGGAGGGAGCCAGGCGCACTCGGATTGAGCTCCCTGAGGGTGGTGATTCTCCTTTGGGGATGTAAGTCAGGTTGGATGGGGCTTTGGGCAACCTGACCTGGTGAAAGATGTCCCTGTCTGTGACAAGGGGGATTGGACTGGATGATCTGTAAGGGTTCCATCCAGCCCAAACCATTCTGTGATTATCTGATACCTGCATGCTTACAGGGAGTTGTGAATGAGCCAGCCTCTGGCCAGCTGGTCTCTGAAGCCCAGGTCTGGCCATGTGGGATCCTAACCATATTCTTTTCCTCTGTCTGACTTGCAGAAAGTGATGCCAGAAGCCTGCACTGTTCCCGTAGTCCTCAAGGAATCAAAGCTATAAAAAAGAGGGGTGGCAGAGCTGGGAGATGGAGGATTCGCCTCCCCCTGCCCTCATTCCCACCTTTGCTACCTGCACCATCCTCCTGTTACACCTGAATTCTGGTGGGGGGCTGCTGAGAACTGCTCCTAGAGTGAAACGAGAAGGGAGTTGCTCTCATCGGTTGTACCTCTGCATCTTGCTGTTCTGGAGACCGTGCTAAGAGGAAAAGTTGGGAGAAGCCCCTGCTGTCCCAACAACGTATGCTTGGAAAAGCCTGGTCGTGTGAGGGTGGCACCTTGCAGGTGGTCTCTTCTCTCAGGGAAGGTGTGACCTGGAATGCAGATGCTGGACCATGTTTACTCTGTGAGTAACCTTGTGGGAGTTGTGATCCCTCTGAGGGATTCCTTGGAGTGCCTGTGCTCTTCTGCGTGGTGCACGGGTGATGATAGAGCCCTCAGCACACCACCAGCCACTGCAAAGCAGTGCAGCTGCTGCTGCCAGGAGCAGTTTTTGTATCAGACTGAGGATAAACTGCCTTAGAATTCACCTAAGTTGCTCTGATGTTCCTGTGTAGTAGGAGTAACCGAGAGGTACCCATGGATCTCCTGTTGGAGGCAAGGTCTAGTTCTGGGGCAGATGTTGAAACTACAGCCTGAGCCCAGCTCAACACTACGCCAGCAACAGGACAGTCAGACCACAAGCTCCCCAGGCTGAGCATCACATCCTCCTCCTCACTGACAAAGTGCCTTTTGCAGCTTTTGACACTACAGAGAATTCTGTGGGGTACTACGGTGAGCTAACCAGGCAGGGCTGTGTTGCCCTGGGGAGTTGTTTTGGGCATGATGGGAACAGAAAGGTGCTGTAGTGTGGGAACTTTCCCCTTGTAATAGAGAACAGGAGGAGAGGGTGGGGGTTGAAGCCCTCTCACCAGCATTTGTGTCTTGTAGACACTGCCCCTCTGCATGCTGCTGCTCATCTTGCACTCACAAAGGGAGAGAGACCCGTATATCCCTTTGCCTTCCTTTCCAGCATCCATCCCCTGGTGGGAGACATTGAGTGTCCTTATACTTAGATCATGCAGTGATGTATGTGCCATTTTGGAATACCAAAAAACAAAGCACAAATATGGAATGGATAAAAATGGCCTTCTCTAACATAGGGTTTTTAACAACTTTTTTTTAGTGAAAATGTGCAGTGTTTCAACCAGAAGTCCTTTCTTTGGTAGTTGGGGTCTAAAAAGGTTTTTAAATGTAAAGTTTATATTAAAAAACACTAAGTGTATAATGCAAGGTGACAATTTCATATTAAATGCTTGAAACTGTCTCCAGGTGGTTTTTATTTAATAGCCTGAACTATTCTGCAGAACAATCCTTTTTTTGCCCACTGCTACTGTTGTGCTCTTTTCCTCTTTCCCTTTCTTCTGCACAGGCTTCCCAGCTAGCAGCTCCTGCTGGTTCCATCCTGCCTTCAGTGCACTGCCCATCTGTTGTGGGCATTATTTCATCTAGGTCTAAGCAACCTGTTCTGTTTTCTGCTTGCTGTAGCTATAGCTCAGTCCTTGCTCATGGATGCATGGGGTTTGTTGTCACTTATGTGCTGCAGAAGCAAGAGCTACAGCCTGTGTGTGAGAGGGAGAGAGATCAGTCAGCCCTGGAGCTTTGTTGGAAGGAGTCAAGGAAAGACTCCCATCTTGCTGCAAAGAGAGGATTTTTCCTGCAACGTGGAGTAGAAACTGCCTGTTCCAAGGCTGTACATCCTCTACTCCCTCCTGGATAGCTGAAAAGACAGACGCAGTGCCCTGCAGTTTTCTGTCATTTATTAGAAACAGCCCCTGTAGAACATGCACATGCAAGTCACAGCAGTGCCAGGGGCAGCACATTATCCCTCTTTCCCGTCTACATGGTCAGTGGATCCCAGGTGGCTCTACACCTCCTCCCCACAGGTGCATGGGGAGCACAGTCCTTAGTGCACTGGGCACACCAGAGATGTTCCCTGCCATCCCTCAGGGAGGCACTCACCAAATGCCCCCAGCAAGCTTTGACGTGAACTCCTCTGGGGCCTGATTGTTGGCACTGGTCAGTCAAAGTGTTGCCTGGACATGAAAAAACTCAGCAATGAATGATTGACAGAGTCCAACATCGATCTGCCGGTGGGACTGGTGTCCTGGGCGAGTTCAGCAGAGCTCCAGTCAAAGTCTGGCAGTGAAGACAGGAGCCAATGCTGACCTAGACAAGACACTTGGTCTCAGTTTTTCTTCTTGTTTTGTGACTGCGCTTCTACCTCCAGGTACTGCAGCCCAATCAACATCCCCAGGATAGAGAAACCTGTGATGGAGATACAGTCTAAGTCATGTAGAAAGAGCTGAACAGATGAGATAGTCACCTGCACCGCCCCAGGGAGAGTCCTGGGGGAGCTGATAGCTCCGGGGAGGCTGGGGGGCAGGAGGGAAGGATGCAGAGCTCTACTCACTCGCTACCATGAGGGGTGCCATAATTCCCATTGTCAAGGCTGCAGTGTGGTAAATGAAGACCTCTGAGAGGAAGTGAGCAAGGGCCACAACGAAGGTGAAGAGTGTGATGTAGTAGAGGCTGTTGGAAAGCAGGAAACAGGTTATCACACGCCCCATAGTACAGGCATGGCTGAGTTGAAAAGCAGTAAACCTGCATGCTGCCCAGTCCGTGCTCGCTGTGGGAGCACAGAGGGCACTTGGTTCGCAGCCTAGCGAGGTACAGAAGCTCCATGGGCACCAGCTGGGAGGAGAACAGGGCAACATGTTCACTGGTGCACTGAAAGCCACTGTCACTGTCTGGCCTGAAGGTAAGGAAGAGGGAGGTGAGCAAAGGCAGGGAACTGGTGAAGTGAGAAGCAAGTGTGCATGCAAAAAGAGGTGAGAAGTGGATGCACTGAGGATCTGGGCAACAGGACATGACCACCTACAGGCTGCATCCCCCAGGAAGACATCTTCCCACCTGTGCTCTGCTACCCTCTAGGGGCTACAGCTGAAGGAAGGGAGCAGGTCCATGAGCTGCAAGATACAAAATCCTTCTGAGAAACAATGGGCTTTATTGCCATTGCCAGCACCCCCTGAGCCACAGATGAATACAGGTAAGCGGAGTCCCTGCACCTCCCCACCACAGACAAGCCTGGGCAGTCCCTGGGGCTGCAGGAGGCAGTGACAGCAGTGAGTTCCACCAGACTCCAGCACAGGCTCTGCCTAGCACAGACCCAGGTCACTCTGCAGGAAAATCCCACTCAGAAAGACTCCTGATACTACATGGGAGACACAGCCTGCCTCCTGCCGCATCTGCCATGGCTACACACTGTGCCTCAGGCCATGTCATCAGCCCCAGGTAAAAGCATATGACAGAAGGCTGAGTGTTAGGAGCACAGCAAGGGCTCCCTCAACCTGCCATAGCTGTTACCTGAGCTGTCATAGGAAAAGAGGTACCAGTGGGATCAGCATCACCAGTTAGTTTAACACCCACAAGCAGCACCCTCACCTGCAGATGCCTGCCAAGCTGGGGCTCAGAGACACATGACATAAAAACCTGGTAACACAAAGGAGCACACTCTTCTCACGCAGGCAGGAGGCAGAACCAGCTAATGCACAAGCCCTGCGCTGCTCCCAAAGCCCTTCCAGAGGGAGGCACCCAGCCCCCCAGAAGCACCTTTTGCACCCCCCTACCACCCGTGGTGCTCCCCATGCCCCACGTTCGCCCTGCCTCCCCCACGTACGTCTGGTTGCGGATGTCCAGGGCGCAGAGGCAGCGGACCACGGAGGACAGCAGGGTCCAGACGCCAAACGTCCGGGCCTGCAGCCCGTTCACTGCGCGAGAAGGGGGGAGAGAACCGAGGTGGGCGGGGGGCGCTCCACAGGGGAGCCCCCCCCGAGGCGCCGCGGCCCTGCCAGGCCCCGCGATGCGCCCAGCCCCCCAGCCCTTACCGAGGCCGGGGCTGGTGGTGTAGAGCTTCTCGGAGACGAAGCTGTGGTCGCGGAAGCACTGCAGGGCGTTCCCGGCGGCGATGACAGACACCATGAGCAGCCAGCTGCGCAGCACGCAGAGAAACCGACCCATCCTGCCGCCAGGCCGACCGGCGGCGCACTGAGCGCCTGCTCCCCGCGGGGCGCAACCCCACCGCCCTCCCGCGCTCCCATTGGCCGCCGGCCGCGCGCCACGCGGCGCGAGAGCCTCACCCGCCAATCAGCTCCCTCTCTCACCGCGCTCGGTCCCGCCCCCTTCTTTCAGCCGGCCGTGCCTACCGCCGCGCCTGCGCAGTGCGGGCGGCGGGCGGCGCCTGCGCAGTGAGGCGGGGCGGGGCCGGGCGCGGCGGTTGTTGTAGTAACGGGGAAGCGCCGCGCGAGCGGGGTCGGCTGAGGCGGCCGGGGCCCCCCGCGGCCGTTAACGGCCACTAACGGCCGTTAACGGCCCCCGCGCGTGCCGGGAGCTTCGCGAGAGCCCCCCTGAGGCCATGCCGGGCGCCGCGGCGCGGGACGCGGAGCAGAGCGGCTCGTCCGCCGCCGAGGAAGAGGAGGAGGAGGAGGAGGAGGAGGAAGGCGAGGAGGGGGTCGCGGACGGGCTGAGGTGAGGGCAGCCGGGGGGGGCGGGCTCCAAAGCTGCGTCTGTCTGTGGTGTTTTTCCTGTGGTGTTCGCAGGTTGGGAGGTTTCTTGGGGGCACGTGGGAAAATGAGGGAAATTCGCGGCTTTTTTTGGTCGCTGTCGCTGTTTAGCTGCAGTTTTGAGCTCCCCGCAGAGAAGGGAGGTGTGCCCCACGCTGGCCTGCTGTGCGCTGTTCTATATCCTGTCTTAAAACTGGCTTATGGCAGCTCTGATGTCTCCCCTCAGCTTCTGAATTTCCTGTGAGTTGCTGGTGTATCTGTTCCATCCTTGCTTGGTAGCTTCTTTTAGTTTTGCTCCCTTCCTCTTCCCCAGGCCGGAATCCCTATTTTTTATATCAATTTCACTCACTTTAACGCATTCTGTTTGCTTTCTTCTCGCTAGGGCTCAGGATTTAGGGCTCTAGGGCGAAGTGAAACCTCCCTTCACACCAAGCAGTAGCTGGCTCAGCCTTGCCAGACCCTTACGGAGCACCAGGTGAAGAGCTGCCTTTGACTGCAACGTCTTCCTAACAGCCTGCCTGTGTTAAGTGGCCAAGTGTCAGGCTAGGAGTGAGTGATGGTCACCTGGAGGATTGTCTGAGCCCTGGTAGCCTTACTGCAAATCCTCGGGGCAGGCTTAACGTAACCTCCCCTTCTGTTGCCTCAGCTCATTTCCCACTTATGTAAGGCTCTGGCCTGTCCTGTGAGTTCTGGAATCCTCTTGGGTCCCTTCCATCTGAACAGTTCATTACACCCCACCAGTTGATTTCTGAAGGCAGCAGAAGCAGCTGGCAGTGCTGTGGAATTGATTTGTCAGGGGTAACTTGGTTAAGAGGACCAAGGTTACACTAAAAAGGACTTTCCTAGTGCTAGGTATAGGAAGTGTTTTGTCTTCTGTAGTGTCTCCAAACTTTTGGCATACAATCTTGCATGTTAAATGCTTCTCTCTGTCAAATGCTTCTCTCTGCTTCTTTCTCTGTGCCACTGTTCCTTTTTTTTTTTTTTTTTTTTTTTTCAGAAAGATACAGATATGTCTGTCCAACCCCTTGGTTTCTGTTTTCTCTTAACTTTTTCATAGTTTTGTTGCCTTGAGCAAGGAGTAATAAGCAGTCTGAGCTTTATTTGCTTCAGCAGGTTGACAGGTTTGCTTTCTGTCATCTTAGGATTTTGTATCACAAATTTTATTTGTGTGTGTGTCCTTAATTCCTCTATCTGAGCAGCCGGTAGTTCCCAATGTAGGGCTGTTGTTTTGGGCAGGACAGATCTGGGAACCTGGAGCATCTTTGAGTGGCTTCCTGGGGGCATTGCTGTTGAATTCTGGGCTCACAATCCCCTGCGCCTGGCAGAAATTAGAAGGGAAGAACACACAAAATCATTGCATTGAGCCAAATCTTCTCTAGTCTGTCAAATTTTGCAGGAGTGCCCTTTTGCTCACTTTAGAGTCCAGGATTACAACCAGGCAGTATGCACAGATTTTAATCCCTTAAATTAGGGACTGAAACCAGTGCTGTAAGGTCTGGTTGTGTGGATATCAGTAGTTACAGCCTACTCTGAGCTATGGATCTTGTTCTCGGATGCGCTGTAAATCCAAAGAAATGTAGCTGTGAAAATTCACGGGTTTTCTCCCAAATTGTGCTCAATCAAATCAATACAAATTAAACAAAGCTCCTAGTTAAAATGATAAGACTGACCCCAAAAGAGGATGATTTGGAAGGTTCCCTTTTTAGCTGAGAACCAGGGTACCTCGTGTGTGTCTGTGTGTCCTGCCCGTGGGCTAGGTGAGCAAGCACGGGCAAGCGCAGGGAACTGCTGGGTCCTCCCAGTCAGTAACTGCTGCGTGTGTGCGAGGCTCAGCAGCTGCTAACACTAACTGCCTTGCTATTTTAGGGATCATCCGTGCATCAGGTGGACTGGTGGTGGCTGCAGGCGGATCCCTATCTTCGTCTTTCATGCTGATGCCATTCTGACCAACGACAGCTACCTCCGCCTAATTGGAGGTGGGTGCAGCAAGGCAACAGCTTCTGGCCTGAAGGTGTGAAGCAGAAGTCTCACACTGAGATGTTCCCTTCTCTTTGAGGGGAAGAGGAATTGATAGGAAGGAAACTACAATCTTCTCTTGTCTCTGAGCTTGGAGACATTCAGAAACACTTGGTCGAATTGGTGAATGTGTATCACATTTGGTTTGTGATAAGTGCTTATCTTTGGCCCTCTGATGGGTCCTGGAACGTTTTGATTTGGAACAAATCAGATTTGGAGGCTGTGCTAGAACCTATGACCAGAAGATAAATGCACTAATTTGTAGCTGAGAACTTAAAATCAATCCTTCCAGTGAGTTTTGAGTCTTGAGAGGGTTTCATCATGAAACAGAGCCGCCAGCCCTGCAGTGGTATTAATAGTAGTAAGCTTTAAAAACAAATCTCAGCTTCTATAGCCTCACAACTGTGAGTAAGGCTGTAAGCAAAATGATTGCTTTTATAACAGCACTGCAGTCAGACTAAACCTGTCTAGTGTCAAACAAGGGAGAGCTTCTAAATAAGGCAAAGTTGTTATAAAGAGGCACTCCAGATTGCGAGAGTTAGTGCTTGTGGGTGTGTATGGCTGGGAACTCTTTTTGGATGTGCTGAGTTGGGGAAAAACTAAAATCCACTCAGCTTTTTCTTGTGTAGATGCTGACACCTCTTTCTTCTCTTGCTTCTCCCTTTCTTAGGTAATTGGTGCACTCATTTCTAATGTCCTAGCCAAGCAGAAATGCTCTTGGCTCCTTTGGGTAAGGGGTGGAGAAGGTGATTTGTGTGTAAAAACTCCTGATCCTTTTGATGTGTGTTACAAATGTACTTGGTGGCAGAAGCCGATGGTGATTGTAACTTGTGCCCTAATTGGAGTGCGGTGTTTCTTATACTTTTTCTCAGGCCATAGAGGATTTTTTGTTATTTAACATGTCTACTACTGGACAGTGCAACTTAATTTCCTTTAGACCTTTGTCCAGTCCCAGATGATGATACTTCTTATTCTTTTCTTTAGACTTATTTTTACTGGTAGAACATATTTTCTGAGACCTAATCATGACTTTTTACTTGGGTAATATTTTTTTTTTCATTTACTACTTGTCCTATTTATGTTATTTCCTACCATTTTTGCAGTTATTTGTTGGAAGATCAGTACAGTTGAAGGAGATGTGAACAAAAATTCATAGACCTTGAAAGACTAAAATAAAACACTAGAAGTAGTCCTGTAAGCTACCTGCCTCAATGAGGGGCATATGGCATGATTGCTTTTAGCTAGGAATACCCATCCTGAATTGAGAAGGAAGAGCTGAAATTGTTATTCAGAGTATTATAAAGCAGGCTATGAAGAGCTGTTAAAAATAGTAATAAATATATATATATCAGGACCTTCTAACAAATGAACAGGTTTTTATTTTGATAGGACAGGGTTCAGTGATGTAGAAATACTACACCTGATGACAGATGTAATTTGTTTCAATGCAATCATTGGATTTAATGCCTCAAGATGTAGGCAAATGGTGACAGAAATTACCTGTCTGTTACGTGCTGCTACCATGGATTAAGTGCAGCTGTTCTGTGTCAAGTCCTATGGTGCTCTTCTCTGTGGTTTGGTAGCACAGGTAACTGTGGTTGATTTTTCTAGGTGCAGACTCTAATGTTGTGTCTCTTGCTGTCTTAACAGAGCACTACCACTTGTCCTATAAGATCGTACGGACGGACAGCCGCCTGGTCCGAAGCATACTGACTGCCCATGGATTCCATGAGGTGAGTGCAACAAGCTCAGGATTAGCAGCAAGTTGGCAAGTCTGATTATGTGCTGAGCTGGAAGGTGTGTCTGCATGTGTACATGCCTTGTGTGTGGTGTTTTTTGTTGTTGATTACTTTGTAGGATTAGAAACAGGAAGTTCCCTTGGACCCACTTTGTTTTTTTTTCTCTTTTCCTTCTTTTTTCTCCCGCTCTTCTCTATATTTTGCCAGTTGGGGAAAAATGTTGTGATTTTTCACTCTAAAAGGATTATCCTTTACTTAATTTTGCAGACGTAAGCCTAAAAGGGATATTTAAGTCACGGTTATTGTGCATTTTTCTTCCTGCTTTTAGAGCATTGCTTCACGCCCTTGGGAAGATCTGAAGGATTCAATCTTTCAGCCTTCACAAGCTCATGGAAGTATTGTTGTGGTGTCATATGTTTCTTTCTCTTCTAGCACCTTCCTTGCTCTAAAGAATGTCCTATGTGCAGCTAGCGACAGTTTGAGAGAAGTGTTTGGGTGGTGGATTTTCTTCTGATTAAGGCAAAGTTGGGGAATTGGTCTCCCAAGTTTCCTGGAAAAATCTAAAATGCTTTATAAATTGGGTTTTGATGGTCTATTAAAAGAGCAAAGCCCTAAGCTTGTATAGAAAACGGATAAATTTATTTCCTAGCACCACTGTACAGTAGCTTAGGATAGGAGTCTACGTAGAAATGCCCTAATGCTAGAGATCGATAAAGGAAATTGTCTTAAACCAGAATTGCTGCGGTCCCTCAGGCAGAAGGGCACAGTCTGTAGGACAAGTGGTGGTGTTTATCACTATTTCCATAGCTTTATGTGTGTTTTTTTTATGTTGTTTTTTAGGTGCACCCTAGTAGCAGTGATTATAATCTCATGTGGACGGGATCACACTTGAAACCCTACTTGCTGCGTTCCCTTACAGATATTCAGAAAGTCAATCATTTCCCTAAGTAAGGCTTTGATATCATATTTTGCTGAACATCTTTGTCATGGTTTGCAGAAATATGAGCACAGATAGCTTGCTCTTTTTTTTTTGTTTTGTAATAATGATACTGCAAAGTCCCAGCATGCTGGATGTGTGCCACATACTGTCTTCATTCTAAACAGTCTCTGGGGATTTAGGAGGGATAGTATGTGAGCTGAAGCGTTGTCAATAACCCAAAAACTGATTTCCACCCCACGTTTATTTGATGGTATATGTAAAGTGTTTGGGGCTTGGGGTTCTTAGTTACGGGTTGTAGTCATACATCACCCGTTAAAGTTTGCAAACACCATTTTAACAGTTTGCTGTGGTTCAGTCCCTCTTGGGAAAAGCAAGAGGCACTACAGATGAGGGTGATTGTCAATGCAGCCATAGAGCAGAGACAGTAAAACTGAAGAGTAGTTGCAGGTTAGGGCTGAGATATCTGACAGGGCTATAGATGCTTTAGTAACTAGGAGAATAGGTTGTTACAGTGCAGTGGTGTTTTGTTGTTTTCTTTCTTTTTTACGCTGGGAACATAGATAATAGTCTCTTGTTTTGGGACTTCAGGTCGTATGAACTGACACGGAAGGACAGACTGTACAAGAATGTCAGTCGTATGCAGCTGGCCCATGGATTCAAGGCATTCCATATCTTACCTCAGACCTTCATCCTCCCAGCAGAGTACCAGGACTTCTGCAGTAAGTGAATGGCTGATGATGTCCAGACCTAAAGTAGAATAACTGGGTAGGAGGGAAGGGAATCGCTATTAATATTCGAGTCTGTTGGTCATGTCAGTGTTGATGAAGCTGGAAAGACTGTAGAAAAGGCATACATTATTTTTTTATATTATTTTCATTCTGCTGCCTGTTCCGTGCCTATATAAGTCCTCAAGAAGCTGATTGTGGATTTTGTGCACAAAGTAAGTTCAGTTCTGGAGGCCAGTGTTGACGATGATTAGCTTCATAATATAGCTAACTAATATCTGGGAGTACTGAAGAGAGAAATGTCAGAAGGAGGTGTAGAGTAGAGAAAAGAATATATCAAAGCAGCAGAAGGAACTGTAATAATTGCAGTGTGTTCTGAGGGGTAAAAAAAAAAAAGTAGGTCTTGATCTCTTCCTGGAGTTCTCTACTGTAAGCAATGTTCTTGCTCCTCTGTAAATAATCAAAATGAAAGATGTTTCAGACTGGTGTTTTCTTTTAACCAGATACCTATTCTAAGGACAGGGGCCCATGGATAGTGAAGCCCGTGGCATCTTCCAGGGGTCGAGGTGTCTACCTGATAAACAATGTAAGTGTTCGTCAAAAAGGCTGCTTTTCAGTAACACGGCCTGCAAAGCTATGCAAGCTTCCAGGCAAGGTGCATGCAAACATCTAAGCAGACAATGGCTATGCTCTGGATTTCGACAGTACATTGATGAACAGTTTAACAGTCCTGAGCAGCTGGCAAAGTCTGCCCTGGCTTATACTGCGCAACCAAAACCAAACTCTTTCTTTATATGCTGTGTGTCTCTTGCAATCGATATGGTACTTTTAAGTCTTGGCTTATTAGGTGCAAGTTCATACTCCCTGAGACGGTTTGGGAATCTGTGCTACTTCATTCTCTCCTTGTGGCTGACAGTAGGCTGGCCTTGGGAAGATTCCCAGAACTCTCCTTGGTTGTTTGCCCTGTGCAACCTAACCAGTCCTCACCCAGTGTCCTTTTCTCCGTCTCACCCCTGTAAAAGACTAGATGAAATGAAACTATATGACACTGTAAGATGTGTATCAGTCTTAGAATTTTGTAATCTAAATGCTAGTGTGCCTTTATTGAGTAATAGGAATGATTCTTTGAATTCAATATACCGCTTAGTGTTTTGTTGCCATTGTGGCGGCTTTGCAGGGAGTTAGCTTGTCATAGGTAACAAATATATCTGGGCGGGAGCCAAAACACATGAGGATATTCCAACAAGTATTCTCAGCAGCAAAACTGACTGGTGAGTCACTTTGTTTTCACTCACGCAAACCCCTTTAGCCTCCCCTGCACTGAAAGGGTCATGCTGTCACATCTGTTCTCTACCTGGATTCTTTCCCATAAAATAAGGGAGCAATTCGCCAAGTGTATGAAGTAAGTATTTCCAGAGCTGCACTCAGCTTTTTCTTTGCTTGAAAGAGAGGAACGAGTTTAGGCTTAAATGGCAGTTGGCCATGAACTGGGGAAAAGACCCTTCTGGGACCAATCTCCCTTTGTGTACATCTGTTCCAGAAACATTTTAGCTAGTTTGGCCCAAGGACTTCAGTGTCCTTCAGTGTGATTTCGTTAAGGGAGTGTCTCCCAAAATTTCATCACAAAAGTGTTTGTTTTTTTTAAACAAAAAAAAAAAAGCAAAAAACTTCAGTTTGTCTGGTCCATTGTAAAAGAGGCTGTCATTTTTGTGATATGCTGAAGGAAGTTGAGCTTGTTCTCTTATGTTGTACATATGCACTCTATATGCCTAGATTTCCTGGTTGTGACACTGATAAGGCTGAATATGTGTAAAATCGAATAAATTCAGGATGATGGAGTTCTTCTGGCTCTTTTGCAAGCTGGATGCTGGAAACTATTTTGCAAGAAACTGTTTCCATGAGTAGTTAAAACTGGTTACAAGAAGAAAAACTTGGATACAGCAAAGAAGTAGAAGCTTTTTCAGCAGGTCCCATGACCTGCTGTCATAGAGCTTTCTGTTCTGTGCAACAAGAGTAGCTTTCTGGTACCTTAGCCCCTGCTGTGAACTGATCCTCAGTAGAAGATACATATTCGTGTAAGCAAAAGGGTTGGGTACCAGCTCTGGGTCCGGCCATAAAGATCACGAGTATTAATTTTCTTCACTTGTGAATTCCTCACCAATTGTAGTTACATACTCCTTCCAGTGGCTTCTAGAAAATCCCTCCTCCATGTGTCTGGTTAAACACTCAGGAAACAAACAATGACAGTCACTTTCAGATTTTTTCTTCCTATGTTATATTGTTTAGCCATGTGTCTGTTAAACCTGTATTTCACTCTAAGGAACACTTAACTGGAAAATTCAGTGGGCGTTTTTCGGAAATGCAATCATTCCCAAGCTTCTGGTTAGGATCTATTTACCTTAAGTGTATTGAGACTGACTGGTGATATTTTTTTTTGTCATGTTTCCCCCTACCCCTGACATAGTTATTGGTGCAGAGTGGTGTTAGGAGGTGAATGCTGGAAAAATAGTAGGCTAGTCATCTTGTTACTCCTTGAGCCTCCTGGTTTTCTCACTCCTGGATTCTCTCTTCTTCTGTAGCCAAACCAGATTGTGCTAGAAGACAACATCCTGGTTTCTCGTTACATCAGCAACCCCCTGCTAATAGATGGTGAGTGTGCTTAGAAATTGTTTCTTGCTTGCACATTCTTTCTTGCTTCTAGGATGTGAAGAGCTCAACAACTTTTGTAGGAATTTAGCTGAATAATTGAATGGTCTATCTTGCGGTAGTTCTCAAAAAAAAAAAGAAAAGTAAAAAAAATAAAATAAAAAATTCCTTGAAATCCGGAAGCTTTTTAACTGGGAAAGCTTCAAGCACTGTATGGCAGCAGCAGGTAATGGTTTATTCTTCCCAATGTTCAGAGGGTCTGTTGAATTTCCTCAGTTGGATATGATGTGTGAAAGATATTTGCAGTCACTGACTCTTGACAACTCTATTTCAGACTTCAAATTTGATGTGCGCCTGTATGTTCTGGTTACATCCTATGATCCACTTGTCATCTATCTCTACGAGGAAGGACTGGCCAGGTAGGGGAGCATTTTTTTCTTCCTTAGTGTACCTGCACTCA
This sequence comes from Aythya marila, assembly GCF_965140915.1. NCBI lineage: Eukaryota > Metazoa > Chordata > Aves > Anseriformes > Anatidae > Aythya > Aythya marila. The sequence goes on from NC_139046.1 coordinate 25,895,267, forward strand.
GTGGTCAAGAGATGTCTTGGATTGCCTTTGTACTTCTGAGATGGTAACAAACGGGAAGGAAATGCCAGTTCTGGAGCTCCGCAGAGTTTTTGTAGATGATTTATCATTATGCAGTGTCCTATCAGTTTACTTTATAGAGTCTTTAGTGAGAGACTTTATTACAAAGGGAAGTAATAATAAAAAAAAAAATAAATCAACTTTTAAAAGTTGAATGGCCACATACCATTAATGGGATGTGTATTGTAAAGGTCATGTTCTTAAAACCATTGTGAACTATAGGTGCCTTTGTACCCCTTCTCCATCCTTTTGGCCTAGGAGCATGCTGGGTGAAGGGAATCTAAACTTTCTCAGTTTCCATTTAATCATAAAGACAAAAAGAGACCTGTTGTTGGTATCTTCTGTTGGTCTCTTCTTAATACCTTCAAATTGTCTTTTAAATTTTAGGTCAGCGCTTGTATTTTCTGCATTATCAAGTAAAGACTGGTTCACTGTTCTTATCCTGCAAGATGTCAATTTTCTTTTGCATTTAAATTATGAAAGATAGTTAAGATTCCCAGGAAGAACATTTATTTGCCAAAAATACCCGTTTCTCTTTCATCACAGAAGTTTAGCTAAATAGCTGAGCAACTAATAAATTTAAAACAATCACCCCTCCAAAATTCCAAGTGAAGATAATTAAATCCTTACTAGTTCCAGCTCAGACCATAAACTTAACTGTTTAAGATGAGAGCATCGTGAGGCTGTCATCTGCAACAGTCCTGAGCACTGTTAAATCTGTTCTAAACCCACCTCATAAAGCCAGAAAGAATAACTAGGGTTTCGGCCTGCATGGCTCTGACAGAGGCATGTACTGAATCCAGCATGTTTTTATCTGAAGCAGGTACCAAATCCAAAAAGATGTGTTAATGATGATCCCACAAGAGATATACATGTAATTCTTTAAATTGATGAACAGATTCCCTTCAGGTTTGTTGTGATGTGCCTTTGCCTGCAACGATGCTGTGAACAGGTCGCTTCTCTAAATGGGGACTGGAACAGGTGGCTCATCTTGGTCAGAGAAAAATGTGACAACTGTATTCAGTTTGGAAAAGGAGTCTTAAACATATCTGGCACACAAGTTTTATCTTTTGGGAATTGTTAATTGCTATTATTGCATGTTACTGGGGAGTGAAGAGGGGTGAACAAAATCATCTCCAAGATATCCAGTGTTGAATATGCCTGTTTTCAGAGAGTCTTAGCAGTCAATTGTAGGCCACCAAAACAGGAGTTGCATCATAACCAGGTTCTTAAAGTTAGTTCTGCTGATCTTGTTGTAACAAATAGGTATACTTATGGGAAAACAAACAAACAAAAAAACCACATCTGAAACAAGTTTTCTGCTCTGTTTAGGAAGCAAGTGTTCCAATTCCACGATATGTAGCATTTTTGTCTCTTGAAGACACATGTTACTCCACTGTTGATGTGTGTGTGTGTATACATGTGTTGGGGGTGTTTGTTTTTTTAACTACTCTGTTCATATCAGAGGTCTAGGGAAGGAAATAAGGAAGGAAGCCAGTATCTTTCTCTGATTGAAATATCCTGGCCAGACAGCATATATTAAGATTGAATCATCAAGCTATTTAGATAGCAAGGGAAGTATGGAGGTTTATAGTCAGCTTCCTTCTCAAGACAAGGCCATCTTCAAAGTTCAAATAGGTACTCTGTGGCTTTATACCATAAAGGTTAGAGTATTTTTCAGGAATGGAATTTTTTTAGCCTTTTGGCAACTTGTTCCAGTATTTGATCTTTCTCACTTTAAATCTGTCTTTTTTTTTTTTTTTTTAATTTTATCTGATCAGAACTTCCCTCCTTGCAGTTGGACTGTTGCATCTTGTCCTTTTGCTGTGCTCATTTGAGAAGAACTTAACTTCGTCTGTGTAGCCATACATTAAGTAGTTGAACACAGCAGTCAGATCCACTCCTAGCCTTCTCATTTTTTGGCTGAACAATCTTTGTCTCCTCAGCTGCTCCTTATACACTGTATTTTTTCAGACTATTTTAATAATTCTGACAGACTTCTTGTACTGGAGGCTCAAAACTTAACTTTTTGAGTCTGTGAGCCAGTATCCTTACCTGGATAACCTGGATGCTGGCTGACTGAATTTCTTTGTTTTGAGGTTTAGAATATTCAGCTTTAGGGCTTGAAATGGTGTTGTAGTCAGTCCTGAACAAAGAACTTCAGTTTTCTTTCTGGTTATGCATCCAGAAGCATCAGTCTCAGGAATTCTGGACTCTATCTTGGTAAGATTCCATGAAGCAATAATACTACTTTTCAGTGTTCTAAAATCCTTAGTATGTTTTGATTATAGATTAAGCACATGGAATCTAATCTAGATGGCATGATGTCCATATACGTGACAAATATGTCCTGTATGCACAGGGCACTGATGTTACTGATAGCGTGTGGTAAATAGTTACACTTTGCTTTAAATTTCATCCTATCTCATGGTTCTTTGTTGGAGGTAGCTAGTATATGGAGATGAGCTGTAGCATTAGATACATGATGATGTCAGCTACACGGTTGTGGGACTGGCGCAGGGGGATCAACAAGATGTGTTTTCTCTGGTCCAAGGATAGTCCTAGTTCTGTTACTGAATTTCAACTGCTCACTAAGTAACTTCAGCTGAGTAGTGCTCAAGCTTACAACTAAAGGCTTGTAACAAGACTTGCAGTTAAATGTTTTCTCATGGTAGGTATACATTTATGAGCAATATTCTTAATTACTCTTAAACTTTTACCTTTGTCTGTGGCTGCAGAGTTATGCTTGTGCAGCAAGTGTTGGCAAACTTGCTTTAGAAAATAATGCTCAAGTGCGAGTAGAGGTGACAGAAAACTTGAGGTGGGATGTTCTGTATGGCCTGCAGATGGCACTAATGGTCTTTAGTTTTAGTGATTTGGAATTTTCCCATACTCTGGATTTCCAGATTCACAGTTGGAAAGGTAAGGATCCCGGAGCTACTGGATTCTGGCTTCCTGTTTAGCTCCTTGGCCTTCCATTTAATGCTGTGGTGTTAAGTGCTGGGAGAGACTCCTTTATTGCTTCACTTGCTGTAACACTTTGGTTTAAAGCTGGGACAAAACTTGTGTGGGGCAGGAGGAAATGCCTTAACCTTTGGGAGAGGAAGCTGGTTTCTGTTCTTTACTTAGGAGAAACAGTGCTTAAGTGTGGAAGCAATTTGTAGCAGAGAACTGAGAGGTAACATAGGAGCCTGGAATAAAAGTCAGTATTGAAGCAATCTAAGGGGAAACCCACCAGCAGAACAAAGGACTCTATTTTAGGGACCTTCACTAGTAATTGCGATACTATGTGGTGCTTTCCATGTACAGAGGTTGCTTTCTGAAAGCATAGGTAGTCCCTGAAGTGTAGTCAGGGACGTTTTTTCCTCTCTTTTCTTCTTTTAGCCTGTCTGTAAGGTAATGTTTTCCTCTTATGGTTTGTGTATTCCAAAAATACAAGAGGAACCTGACTGCCTCAGTAAAGCTGGGACCTCTACCAGAAAAGGAGTGTTATCAGGAAACCATAAGATGTAATGATCTTGCGAAGGGACAGACTTGTTACTATACACGTTTGTGATCTGATGTTTGACTAGATACTTCCTTAGGCCTGGTTGCTCTTGGCACAGCTAGACTTGTCATGACGTGATCTAGACAGGAATTTGAGGCCTCAGTGCTGAGAAGAAGAAAGGGATTATGGATCAAGCCTGTGTGACTTGTATTTCATTTTCCATGTGGAAAAATGAAGAAAAAGTTTCCTTTGAAGGAGGTCTGAAGGGTATATACACAGAGGTATGTAACAAAGCCTTCAGCTATTGCTAGTTGATTTGTGCTAGAAATACTGAATAACTGTCTGCTTTGTCCTGGTTGATGTTCTTCAGTGCAACTTTTCAGGCAGATGTTGACCATAAAGTTTTTTTTCATTTGATCTTCAAAGAGGTGTTGAATAGAACTTAGAAAGTGCCAAACAAACAAAAATAGGTAGACGAAGCATGCTGGCATACATCTGGTAATTGTCCTTTCAGGCACCAAGTTGCTAAATATCTGTATTTTATCATCTACGTTGACCATCTGTGACTTGCAGCCTGGAGACCTCTAGCTGGTACTTGTGTATTGAAGCTGTAGGTTTGGACTGCCTGCCTGCAGCATATATTCCAGAATGAGGTAGTCTTGACAAGTTTACCCATGTTAACCTGAGGGTATAACTCAATCATCTGTTCTCATGTTAAAGATATGGGTTGTTTTATTTGAGACTTCTTAAATAAGTGATTAGAATGTCCAGTATCCATACCCATGGATGTATCTCATCAGGTCCCATGGACGTGTGCATCTTCAGGTTCTTTACACGGTCTTGAACCTGATTTTTTCCTACACTGGGCACAGTTCATCATTCTTCCAGTCCGTGCCTTTGCCTTCTGGGGCCTGGGCCATGTACTGGAGCTTTTGTCGGCAAAGACTTCAGCAAAATAATCATTATGTATCTCAGCCTTCTCCATACCACAGTGACTACTTATGTGGGCATTAGCAAGTGGAAGTCCCACGGCAGCTCTTACAGCAAGTATTGAACTGATGCATTATGCTGATCTTTTCTCTTTTTTTTGGAGGGGCATCCTAGGATGATGAGAATGAGCCTAACTGGTATTTGAAGTACAGCTGAAGAGGACACGGGGCCAGGAATAGCCCATGCTGTTTGTGAGAGCCTTCCTTGTTTTGCCATCTAGGCATGCTCCTCTTGCCCATCTGACTTTCCCTCTTCTTGTGCATCTCCCAGTGGGACAGAAAGGAATCTGAAGGTCCGTCTTGCTTGGTGCCCCCAGACATAACAGGGACGTGGTGGTGGGAGTTCATAGTGAAACGTCTCCTTGTTTTTTTGGGATACTTCTCCATAGCCTACTTCTTGCCTAAATCACAAGATTTCGGCAGCCTTATTTCTGAGCCTGAGTGGCTGGAAGAGTCCTAGTCCAGTAGGAATTTGTTAGTCTGATTCACACTGAAATTGAAAAATAGATTTAAATTAAAAAAAAAAAAGTAACACTGAGCTAAAAACCAAATGTTCTTGCAAAGGGCCTAAGGAGCAGCAGCTGGGGGGAAACTTTCCAGAGTGACACGAGACTGCCAGTAATGGCAGAGGGGGCAGACGGGCTTCCCAGCGCTGCCACCGGCTGCCTTCTGCTGCCTGAGCTCACCCTGCTCCTCCACACAGTGCCCCTCCTTCGGTAGCCTGGCTTCCTAATTAGCACTGGCTCCGCTGGGATATTTACCTTTTCTGTGCTGGATTCCTGTGGTTTCCAAAGAATTCAGGTGTTTGCTGCGAGCCAAGGAATTCACATTACCTCACAGCCTGTGCTTAGGCCAGAGCCTGCTGCAGCAGCCCAGTCCCCCCTTGCAGTAACCCCTGCCTGGCAGGCCTCTGCTTCTTAGGGAACGCAACTTATTTCATAGAATCATAGAATCATAGAATATCCTGAGTTGGAAGGGACCCTTAAGGATCATCAAGTCCAACTCTCGACACCGCACGGGTCTACCCAAAAGTTCAGACCATGTGCCTAAGTTCACAGTCCAATCTCTTCTTAAATTCAGACAGGCTCGGTGCAGTGACCACTTCCCTGGGGAGCCTGTTCCAGTGTGCAACCACCCTCTCTGTGAAGAACCCCCTCCTGACGTCCAGCCTAAATTTCCCCTGCCTCAGCTTAACCCCGTTCCCGCGGGTCCTGTCACTAGTGTTAATGGAGAAAAGGTCTCCTGCCTCTTGACAACCCCTTACGAGGAAGTTGTAGACTGTGATGAGGTCTCCCCTCAGCCTCCTCTTCTCCAGGCTGAACAGGCCCAGTGACCTCAGCCGTTCCTCGTACGTCTTCCCCTCAAGGCCTTTCACCATCTTCGTAGCCCTCCTCTGGACACTTTCCAACAGTTTCATGTCCTTTTTATACTGTGGTGCCCAGAACTGCACACAGTACTCGAGGTGAGGCCGCACCAGCGCAGAGTAGAGCGGGACAATCACCTCCCTTGACCTACTAGCGATGCCGTGCTTGATGCACCCCAGGATACGATTGGCCCTCCTGGCTGCCAGGGCACACTGCTGGCTCATATTCAACTTGCTGTCTATCATGACCCCCAGATCCCTCTCTTCTAGGCTGCTCTCCAGCGTCTCATCGCCCAGTCTGTACATGCAGCCAGGGTTTCCCCGTCCCAGGTGCAGGACCCGGCACTTGCTCTTATTGAACTTCATGCGGTTGGTGATCGCCCAGCTCTCCAACCTGTCCAGATCCCTCTGCAAGGCCTTTACGCCCTCATTTGAGTCCACAACTCCTCCAAGTTTGGTGTCATCAGCAAACTTGCTCAAAATACCCTCTATTCCTACATCCAGATCATTTATAAAAATATTGAAAAGTACCGGTCCTAAAATGGAGCCTTGAGGGACCCCACTGGTGACCGCCCGCCAGCCTGACGCAGCTCCATTTACCATAACCCTTTGGGCCCTGCCCGTTAGCCAATTGCTCACCCATCGTATGATGTTTTTATTTAGCTGTATGGTGGACATTTTGTCCAGTAGGATCCTATGGGAAACCGTGTCAAAAGCCTTGCTGAAGTCCAAAAAAATCACATCAGCTGGTTTCCCTTGGTCCACCATACGGGTGATCTTATCATAAAAGGAAATCAGGTTAGTTAGGCAGGACCTACCCTTCACAAACCCATGCTGGCTGGGACCAATGACTGCTTTGTCCCCCAGGTGCGCCTCAATGAGTCCGAGAACCAACTTCTCCATGATTTTACCAGGCACTGACGTGAGACTGACAGGCCTGTAATTGCTAGGGTCTTCTTTCTGACCCTTCTTGAAAATCGGCACAACATTTGCCAGCTTCCAGTCTACAGGGACCTCTCCAAATTCCCAGGATCGTTGAAAAATAATTGATAGAGGTTCCGCGATGACATCCGCCAGCTCTTTCAGCACCCGGGGATGAATCCCATCCGGACCCATGGACTTGTAGGGATCCAGGTGGAGTAGCAAATCCCGCACACGTTCAGGGTCAGTTGGGAGTTTGTCATCCCCACCGTCCCGGTCCTCCAGCTCAGGGCACCCTGGGTCCCGAAGCCCATCATCGGCATTGAAGACAGAGGCAAAGAAGGCGTTAAGCGTCTCTGCTTTGCCTACGTCATCGTCTGTGAGGAGACCTTCCCTATCAAGGAGCGGCCCTATGTTTTCTTTAGTTCTCCTTTTTCCATTTACATATCTAAAAAAACCCTTTTTATTTTCTCTCACAGACACAGCCAGCTTCAACTCTAGCTGTGCTTTGGCCACTCGAACTTTCTCCCTACAAACACGAACAGCATCCCTGTATTCTTTCCATGACGCCTGGCCCTCCTTCCAGTAGCGAAACACTCTCTGTTTCCGCCTAATCTCCATTAGAATGTTCCTGGTCAGCCACGCCGGCCTCCTGCCCCGCCTGCCTGACTTGCGATATTTTGGAATTGCCTTATCTTGTGCTTCTAGGAGGCATCGCTTAAAGAGTGACCAGCACTGGTGGACATCGAGGCCTTCAAGAGCGGTTTCCCAGGGGACCTTACTGACTAGTTCCCTGAGCAGCCTGAAGTCCGCTTTCCCCATATCTAGGGATGAGGTTTTGGTGGCACTTTTCCTTCTGTCACCATAAATTTTGAACTCAACCACTTCATGGTCGCTATGACCGAGGCGGCCACCAATCACCACATCTCCCACCAGACCCTCTCTGTTTTCTAGCAACAGGTCTAGGAGGGCACCTTTCCTAGTTGGCTCCGTTAGCACCTGTACCAAGAAGTTATCATCTAGGTGCTTCATGAACCTCCTGGACTTGCTCGTGTCAGCCGTGTGGCACTCCCAGTTAACGTCCGGCAAGTTGAAGTCCCCCATAAGGACAAGGGGAGTTAATCTCGAGGCCTCTCTTAGTTCTGTAAAGAATAATTTATCGGCGCTATCATCCTGGCCAGGCGGTCTGTAATAGACTCCCACAACTACATCCCCTTTATTCGTTCGTCCCTTGATCCTTACCCAGAGGCTCTCAACTTTGCCATCGCCAACCTGAAGTTCCACACAGTCCAGCCCCTGCTTCACATACATCGCCACCCCACCACCTCGCCTACCCTGCCTGTCCCTCCTGAAGAGCCTGTAACCATCTATCGCAACACCCCAGTCACAGGACTCATCCCACCAGGTTTCACTTATGCCGATGATGTCGTAGTTGCGGGACTGGGCCAGGACTTCTAGCTCATCTATTTTATTCCTCATACTGCGTGCGTTTGTGTAAAAGCACTTCAGGTGCGTCTCCTTACACTCAGCACCTTGTGGATCTGACCAAAGGACCCCACTGGCACACAGCCCCTCTGATTCTAGCGTACCATCCCTTAGGTCTTCACCGGCTCGCCTGGTTTTAGCCCCTTCCCCCTTCGACTCTAGTTTAAAGCCCTATCTATCAGCCCTGCCAACTCCTGACCTAAGATCCTTACCCCTCTCCGAGAGAGGCGCATCCCATCCGGTGCCATCAGGCCCGGTGTAGCATAGACCTTCCCATTTCTGTGTGGACACTTGGGATCAAACTGCAGCCACTTCAGTAGACATCAGCTCGCCCAGGAGCTAAGGAGCAGTGTGTTTCACTACGCATCCCCGCTGGACTTTGCACTGGTGGATAGTGCAGCCAGCCAGAAGGGCTTCTGCTGTTTCCTTGCTTGAGATGAACAGGGTTTGAATCACTGAGGGGAAAGATTGATCTACCTCTGTGTGTATGGTTTTCTTAATAGAAACATACTGCCTCCACAGGCACCAGTTATCTCCTTTTAGACTGTTTTTTACCTTGAATTTGCTTGTATAAAATCGAGTAGTTGGACCTCAGGCTGTTACTGTCTTTAACACAGTAGAGTGTGTGTAATGTATATTTATGTATATGAATAAAACATACATAAATATAATATGTAAAATATATATTATATACGTATCTTTATGCATATATATAAAGTGATTGTATATATTAAAACATATATTGATATATGTAAGTATAATAAATATAATAATTTAGAGACTGGGAAACAATAGGAGAAGTTCACAAAATCACAGACTGGTTGAGGTTGGAAGACACCTCTGGAAGTCATCTAGTCCGAATCTCCTGCTCCACTCAGAGCAAGTCCAGCTGCTCTTGAGTATCTCCATGGACAGAGACTCCACAGCTTCTCTAGACAACCTGTGTCTGTCCATATCCTGCTAGGGGCAGTGCCTACGATGGAAACTTGAAGTGGTTATGAAAAGATGTAAAACAAACAAACAAAACCCAAACAAAACCACAACAAACAACACATACACACAAATACCACAACAAAACAACAACACCCAGGTGTTTTTCTTTCCCTGCAGCCATCTGGTAGAATTACTCCTGAATCTTGTTCTTTAACAATAAAAATGCATGGCTAATTTTATCAACCTTTGGTTAGAGGAAATTTGGCCATAGTAGAGATGTCACTAAAAGTCCTTTTTGTGTTTTGTAGTTCCCCTACAAGCTTTGGCTTCTATTCCTAAGCTTCTGCTAACTGACATATCAGATGCTGGAAAAATAAATAAATAAAAAAAAAAAACACTATATTGACAAGAGGGGAGAGTGTGATGGTCCTTATATACTCCTGTATTTATTTTTTGACCTTTACTGCAAAGTAACTCCCAGGTGACATTTTGGAATCCAGACCTTGATACTGTTTAAAATTGAAGCATCTGTAGTTCTCTTCTACCAGTTCTAGTCTGTTGGACAGTTTCCCCAGGGCACTATATTTCTTTTAGTTCTGACTTTAGCAGCAGTTCACAAGAACCATAAAGAGAAATGAGTGGTGCAGATAACTTTCTATGTGGCCTTAGTTCCCTGAACAAAGTAGCAGCCAGTAGACTAACAGGGAAGCCAAAGACTAACATGTGAGGAGCAGAGGGGAGGGAAGAGGGATTGAGAAAAGTGACTCCAAGCAAAAAATGTGAGGAGCGTGCTTATAGAAACACTACGTTAGTTATTTCCAGGACATTTAGGCAGGAACCCTGTGTGCAGTCATGGAAAAGACTATCGTAATGTGTGCTTTTTCTGTAGCACTTGTTTGAGAGAAAAGGGATTAACTATTCATTCCTTCTTCCCACTCTAAGGTCTTTTCTCTTCTCCTCTTCCTTTCCCAGGCCCTGGTTAGATGTCTCAAATAAGCATTCCAGAGCTGCCAAGTTTTATGCAAAACCATGCAACATCTTATGTAAATATTTAATGATCCAGTTTACGTATTTGCAAAATGACTTGCATATGATAAACTTCACCTTGTGGTCAGTTTGTTTCCCAAAGCAGTGCTGAGAGTAAGGCAAAGAGCAGCGTGTGACCTCTTGGGCAGTGAATGTGTGACAATAAAAGTGTAGGTTATATTAAAGCAACGTAGGGGTGTGTCTCTGGGTGACTTACTGTTAAGTCTAGAGGCTGTGGGTCCTTCTGAAGTCTGAAGGAATTAGCAAGAAATTCTCCCTCTAATTTTCTGTTTCTGGTGGCTAGGCTACCTGCTGCCACTCTTGCCATCCCACTGCATGCTTTTCATTGCTCTTCCTCTCTCTGTGATCCAACAGAAAGTGCAGCCAGGGGGAAGGCAAATGTATTCTTGTTGAAGGTGAGCCCTGTCACAGAGTGCAGTTGCTGGTTAAAGGGAACTAGTTTTTGCCTTTGGCTTGAGTTGGATGTGCCTTTGTGAGTTTCAGCTGAGATGTAGGCAGGTGTGTCACAACTGTTGAATGCATGAGTGCCACTTCTTATTCTAGGTTTTAACTTCAGAAATAAAGGGTATCTAACGCTGTCCTGAGGAAAGAGAAGCTGCAGTGAAATGGATGGAGGCTGCCAGGGCTGTTCACAATCTGATTGCTGCTACTTCTGCTTGGGAGGCTGTATTGCTGGCAGTAGTTTAGTGGAAACTGAAGAGTGTACAGTCAACCTCACTTTCATGTTCCTTGTTTCTAGGTGTATTTTTGAGATAGAAGCTCTACCGGAATGATAGCACTTGTACTTATATCTAGAAGCTTTTGGAATCTAATCTCTTGTATGTCATGCTAGTGGGTGTCCTTAATTTTGTTAAAAAAAGGGGGTGGAGAGAAGGTTGGTTGTTAGTTTTTTTTTTAAAAGCCTTACATGAAAATTGTAAGAACCCGAAGCAGTGTGAGTTTAGTGGTTGAACCGTTCATGTCACATCAACATAACTACCAGCAATACACTACAATATCAAGTGTGCTGGGTTTCCGTGTTGCAAAGTATTCTGTGTAGTCCATAGCTTGGACAGGGCCAGTTCACAGCAGGGAAAATAAGAATTGGTTGAGACAGAGCAAGAAGGTGGTGTTAGTGAACACAAGATGGCATTTCTGAAGATTTTCACTTGGTAAAATAGTTTCCGTTGGCTGCAGATTTGCCTCCCCGTTCGGACAGGCTGGCCTGTAATTTAGGAGTACTCTTGGATTCCTGGCTGATTGCAGGCTCCCACATAGCAGCATCCACGAGTAATACGTTGGCTAGGAAATGGTCCTATCCTGGCGGATGATGACCTGGCCTCAGTTATTTGTGCCTTCATCACTATTTGGCTGGACTATAGCAATATGAGATACCTGGGCATGAAGCCTTTAGTGCTTAGGAAAATAGCTTGTACAGAAAGTTGCAGCATGTGCTCATGGTAAATTGTGTAACGGGGAAAACATCAGGCTTGCCCTTTATTTTCTGTGCCACCTTCCCATATAGTTTTTAAACTGTTCTTAGGATCTTGGCCCTTAACTTTTTGTTGATAAATGTTCTATGCTTCGGATCAATAAAAGGTTACTTACGCTTTTTAATGATGTGGCCAGGAACTTGATAATCCTTTAAAAGACCGAAAGAGTTAGTATGAGTTTGTTATGATCTCAGAAGAATTTACTAGGTGATCTTACAAACATTGAAGTCTCCCTACTTTCCAGTCATAGCCTCTTGCCATAACCTTATTGTATGTAAAAATAATTTTGAAATTTTTGTTGAAACAAGGCATTCTGTAGAGTGCAAGTCTCATGTTTCCTGGAGAGACTGAGAATGGTAGGTGAATAGTTTTGTTACTGCGTTGGAAGGCAGATGCTGTGATGTATGGTATGAAAAGCTGTGGAACTAGAGCGTGCTAAAGGTAATCATAACTGGTATTTCAGTGATAGTGACGCTCTTCCATTGCAAGCAAGTGCTAACACGATGTAAGGGGTGTAGGCTATTGTCCCAATGTTCCATCACCATTCTAACATCCAGGGAGTATTGATAAGGGCTGAAGAGAGAACTTGGGTTTTCCATTTGTAATTTGCAGACTTGTCCTTTGGATAAGGCAAGTAAGGCTGTCAGAGCAGCTCTGGAAGAATGTGTTAAGTTGACATTTGATTCTGTTTAAAGCTTGGAGTCTTTCTGATAGCAGACTTGAGTCACTTAACATTTTGTGTGTTTTTTTTTGCTGCGTTACTGAACTGGACTGTGATTATGCCTTAAAATGACAGCATCCTACTAGGAGAGAGAGAAGTTTATGCATTGAGAGCTCACAAATACACTGGAATCCCTTCTGAATAATCAATTCCTACGGAAATGTAAATCCTGTAGTAGCCTTATTATTCTTATGGCATAGAGCTCAGACCAGCTAATAATAAGGATAATCTCTGTAGAAGGAAGCTAATGCAAGTGTTTGAAAGCTAAAAGAACTACTATTTAGAAGTATCATTTATATCTACCAGGGGTTGATATTCTCATATTTCTGATTATGTGCATAATTAGCAACAAGAACAACAAAAATTAAATTGATTAGTGTGATGAACCTAATTGTTCTCTTTTTCAAAGTATCAAAGGAGCCTTGACTTTCTGAAATAGCTTGCTACTTATGCTCAGTGTCTTCCAGAATCTGGTTAAAAGCATATTATCAGCAAAATGCTTTCAGTATGCTGCTAGTAAGTGATTGCTAAGGTGAAGATTAAGTCATAATTAAGTACCAAATACGTGATGGAGCTGTTGTCATTACTTTCAAAGCAGAAGAGCTAAATCCAGGAAACTTACAGTTAAACTGAAAAAGAAATGCAAATATTTTAAGCTGTGGAAATATTTGGAAAGGGGATTCAAACTTCCAAACTCCTTTCTGTTGCCAACTGCTCTAACTCCATGTATAGTTAAAGCTCAGAAAAATCTGGTGCAAGATCACGTTCAGTTTTTTAACCTTGCCACTCAGTTACACCGTGGAGTTTTTGTTTTTTTTTTCCCTGCTCCCACCTGTGTATTTATTTTTAATTTTAATTTGATGTGGATTTGCTGGTATTGTTCCTGTGGGGAGAGAGATTTCTCAAAATGGCTACCAAATGAGGGCCTTAGTGGCTTCAGTTTCACTGAGAAATGGGATATTTGGCAGTTCTTTCTAAAGGAGGATTTTTGTGTGTGTATGTGTAACTTGTTGGATATCCTTGTATAGTCCAGCATCTTCTGAACTGTGGAAAATAAGGGAAGGATGAAGAGAGGTGACTTTAATAAAGTGAAGGAGGATGCGTTTTTATTTTGTGTATGCCAGGTTCACTGCACATCCGGATTCTCTGGATTTCCCTCCTTCCTCCTCTCCTATATTTTTCTTGATTTCTGTCTCCTTTTTCCTGCTTTGAGGGTTCATCAAATATACTCTTCTTGTGAATGATCCTACATTGACATCTTAACCTACCAGGGTATAGGAGAAGGGTCAGAGTGAAGAAGGTGGATTTTTTTGGTTGGCTTTTTTTCCCCACTAGAACATGTCTGCTGTTACAAGCTGTGGTGGCTACCAATGGCTCACACTGGTATTTCTGCAAATCAGATGCCATGGATTCTGTGCTTGATGTTTTGTTCTATGTAATGTTCTCCAAAATCTGAAGTGTAAAATATATCTTGAAAAGAAAACTGATGACATGCAGAATAACTATTATTATCTCACACTTAACTTGATGTCAGGTCCTTGTCTGGTTGTAGGATTTTGCAAATATGGCCACAAACAGTATTATCCTCTGCTTAATGTTTGCTTTTTTAAGATGATTTGTGGCCTCCTCCTAAAATGGAGGCAGTACTGTGTATCCTGACTAACACCTTCCACCCAGAAGAGGGTGTACCTGTATCTGAAGTTAATTAGCATCCTTCTATACTTCCTCAAGTGGCCGTTCAGTCAGATCCATGAACTGATCTGACTTGCCTGTGTCTACCCAATTTGTGGAGCAGATCAAGGAGAGTGGCTGGAACATGGAAGTGAGCAGGTGATGAGCTTTCAGCTGCAGTGTATCTGTACACTAACAAAGGCTGATTATACAACTCTATGTTTAGAATGCAATTTTTTTGCACAAGATATATTATTAAGCACTTTAAACAGGTGTTGCTATCGGAAGAAACAGTCCTGTACTCTTCCTTGCAGCTGTTCTCCTTTTCCTGTTGACCTTTTCCTTTCCTGACACAGGTATGTGATCAATTCCCTTCTGGCTATATAATGTAAACTCTAACAGAGGGGTGGCATGTGCAACTGTACTACCAGTATTAGCACAAAAAGACTGTTTTTAGATGGCATGTCTGCAGTGGCAACACTCTTCCCTCGTGTCAGAATTGTGCAAGTAGAATGAAGGTGGGTAGTTGAGGAAAGAATATGGGTAGTTTATGTGGCCACTGAAAACAATTACTTATGAAATTACAACTTTCTTTGTAGCTGTACAGTAGGCAGGATCTGGGTGCTGGTCTGCCTTTTTCCTTCTTTCACATGTTTTTCTATCTCACACACCATTCCCTCTGCCTCCTTACTCCCAACATGAAGGCAAAAAAATAAAAAGAAAAAAAGAAAGTCCCTCCAACTCCTTACAAACCAAAATCTGGGCTGTTTTTCAGTTGGATCAGTTCTTTGATTCATTTCAATGCAAACATCTTTGATGGCAATTTATGGCTTAGGGAGTGTTGATGGAGCACTAGGTTGCAGTACAGCTAATTAACACCTTTTAATCAGAAATTCACCGCTGATGTTGCCATAATAAACAGGCTGAATTAACTGTGGCATTGTTGGCTGTAACAGGGTTCAAACAGAGACTAGGTGAGCTTGTAGCAGTGGCTTGCTCTTGATTGCTATCTTCCCTGCAGCACCTTTGTCCTTTCATCCTACACAAGTTAGATGACATCTTTGTGATACAGAAGGGTTGCACTGTCCCAGAGAATGACAACGCCCTGGAGCAGATGCTGCCTCCTTGGACAAATTGGTCTGGCCTGCAGGTTCTGCCTGGTTCCCTGAATACTTCTTGAGAAAGGGGATTGACAGTTGTAGGCTGTACAGATGTCAGCAATAGAAATCTGTTCCCACAGTCAGCCTTTCGTAAGGCATCTGCGGAGTACACAAGAACTGAGCTGTGCTCGTAAAAGACTTCGGAGAATATTGACTGGTAATCATATGTAGCAAGACTGCTATATATGTGGGTGCTTTTCCAAGGACCAGTGGATCTTACATATTCATGGTAGGTTCTATTGTGAAATTGAAGGGCCTGTGACACTGTTAAAAACTTAAATGGCCTGCATGGCCAGAATGCATGAGGACCACAAATCTAAGCATTCAGGAAAAAAAGTGCCTAGCGTGAAGTGAATACTGTTAGGCCACAGAAACTCCCAGGAAAATAAATGGAGCCCCCTGCTTTAAAACACTGCAAAGAGACTAAATGTGTCTGAACGTGGCCCTGAACTGTATTTTTGTGAGGAGTGGTTGCACTTGAAGTCACATTACATGCATCCTTTTCCTAGCTGTTGTAGTCAAACTGTCCATGTAGTAGGTCATATTTAGCAAGGACATGGCTCATTCCAGAAACACTATAAATCTTTATCCCTCTTTACAGGTTTGCAACTGTGAGGTATGACCAGGCATCCAAGAACATTAAAAACCAGTTTATGCATCTGACCAACTACAGTGTCAACAAGAAGAGTGGAGATTATGTCAGGTACTTGGCTGGAAAGTGGAACTTCTAGAGTTCCTTCTAGAGGCTGGGTTAATTTACCTAAATTGGTCTGAAGTTGGTACCAGCCCTCAGGGATAAGACTTGTGAAAGATAAGACTTGGTGTAAACTTGCTTCTTTTGCTTCTTTTAGCTGTGATGATCCTGAAGTAGAGGATTATGGAAACAAGTGGAGCATGAGTGCAATGCTGAGGTACTTAAAACAAGAGGGGAGAGACACTGCAGGTCAGTAGAGATCCTGTTGTTTTATTCCTTTATTGGATTTTAATCATCCCACTAGTGTGAATCCTAAGAAGTCAGGGAAGAGTCACAGTGAATCCCATTTAGCATCAGAGCAGGGTGGAGGGAAGCATTGTTCTTTACAGCGTACTCTCTAGAGCTGTGCACTTATTCTCTATCCTCAGAGATGAGTCCTATCCCCAGAGATAAGGCCTATCCCCTTCCCTTTTGCAAATAATATTCTGAAATTTTCTCAGGGTGTTTTTCTTAATATTTTTTACCTACATTTCCCGTTTCTTAAGGTCATCCCATTCCTTCTAAAAGCTTCCCTCCCTCTACTGCTCCCATGGCCTGCTCAGTCTGATGAGTGACCAACCTCTGGAGAACTGTGCCAGTTTGAATGACTCTTGGATGTGGTGTCATCTTTCCATGGCTCAGGTTTTTGCTGAGTGTTTTCATTTCAGTCTGTGTTTCATACAAAGTTGCTCCCTCTTCCCCACCTTTGCCAGGTCTGCTGGGAGTAAATGCATATGCGGAGCAGAATCCAGGTATATCCTTTAAGGGATACATTACCTGTGATACTGAGCTGTCAGTTACACTACTGATAGCAGCTGAGCCCATCCTGCAAGCGTTGCCAGGGAACACGTAAATGATGGAGGAAGGGGTTTGAATCTGGCTTTCAGGTGGAAGTAGACGTTTTCCCCATCATGTGTATGCATGGCTGGCCGATTACTTGTACCATACATTTTCAGTCAGCTCTGTAGATATAGCTATTAATATTGATAAATCCTGCTCCCTCACCCCTCAAGTACAAGGCGTGTGCTCATAGGTAAACTGCTGAGCAATGCAAGGAGGTTGCTCTGTAACTGTCTGTCACAAGGCTTCTTGCACCTTTCTCTGATGCATCTGGTTCTGGTCATATGGAGGCAGAACGCTAGCTGGAAAGTGCTGGCCATGTCTGGACTGGCGAGTTTTTTTGTGCTCTGGGATGCTTATGTGCACTTAGACATCCCCATGTTATGTTGCTTCCACTTAGTCTTCCTCTGGCACAGAAGTTCGCATCTGAATTTGCTTGCATGATCCTTTGTAATTATTCAGGCCCCTGCATGTCATCAGCTGAACATGAAAAATCGTAATTGTATGCCTAAATCGAACTCTCTAGTTAAGTGGTTTGTACTAGATGTTCTCTGGGACAGGGATTACCAAAGGTTTGCGTGGGTTTGCTGAGGTTTTGGTGTGTTTGCTTGTGTTGCCTTTGAGGGGTGGGAGAGGCTGCGCTATCATCCTTACTAATTTTTCAGACTATGGCTCCAGTGTTTACTCACTCCCTCTTCCTCTCACTTTTCTATTGCTTGTCCTTGAAAACAGAAACTAAGTGTGTTGTTCTTTCTATTGCATGACTCATCCCAAAGCCAGTGTGGGATCCAGGTCTCTATCTAACGTGCATCTTTTCTTGCCCTTTGCTGCATGTCTCAGCTTCTTGTTCCTGAGCTCTGTTTAGGGGTTTATACAGGAGCCAGAGAGAGCTTCCTTACTGAAACTGGAGATTATCTGTAGGTCAGCAGGACAGGAAGATATCGCCGATTATATCATTTTGAAATAATTTGTAAATCATGGTTTGGGAACAGCTGCTTTAGAGGAAGGTGCAACATCACAGAACAGTTATATCATGGAAGTCCACAAGAAAAAATTTTGTACTTCAGTGGTTGTGGCTTATACCCTGTAGTTTAAGGGCTCACCTCACTAGCACGCTCTTGTTTAATCCTTCCTAATACTCTGAGTGGGTGGTGATCAGACTCCAGCTGACTTGTGCTGATGTGCTTGCCACATATTTCTGCTTACTTGCACTGTACTTATTTTCTTATCATTCTCATTTGTGAGCACTTTTGCAGTAGGATATTTATGCATGTACATGTTCCTGCTTGCATGGATTTCCAAACAAACATTGCTTTATCATCCATAGGCTCTCATGTGCTTTGATTCACAAAGGTATCTGTCCATATACATATACTCATGCTTTTCTAGATATCATGTGCTGCTTCACAATCTACTTTTTTTTCCCCCTTCCCTCCCCTCCTTGCAGCACTGATGGCCAATGTGGAAGACCTGATTATCAAGACTGTAGTTTCTGCTGAACTGGCCATTGCTACAGCTTGTAAGACTTTTCTTTCACATCGTGGCAGCTGTTTTGGTAAGGAACTAGGGACATGTTTGTTGACTGGCTCTTGAGTTCTGTTTGAAACTTCCATCTTTCCAGTGCTACAGGGAGACTTGCGTTTCATATTGCAAGGAAGCCTGATTCTGTGTGTTTTTTTCTCGGTATAGGCCTCTGAGGTTGGAGGATGTTGAACCACAATTGCCCCTGTGCCTGCATCATTCATTAGAGTCTCATGCTAGAAAAGGGGATGGTGAAAAGAGACTTGAAAGGGAATTGGAGAAGTGCTGGAAAGTTGAAGTAACTGACCCACTAGTGTCCTTGCAAAGGATGGCTGTGGATAATGAAATATCCCCTCAGACCATTTAACACTGTGGGCAAGATGGCTCAATGTAGTTCTGAGTTAGAGCCCTACGTGGGTCTGAGGGTTAAGGAAGAAATGTGTAATGCAGTTCCTGGAATTACAGTGGTGGTAATGCCTCTTGGGCTTGTACTTGTGCGAGAGGACCGCATGGCGGCGTCAAAGCTTATTTCTGGCAGAAGCTGGATGCAGAGCTATGTGCTGGCAAAGGGATTTGAGAACTTGCTGGCAGCAGATGCTGGGAAGGGGTCCAGAGAGCAGCGGCTGGTACCACAGTGTGCCTTCTCCTGCTTTCCAGTGGCTGCTTCCCAACCTTCCCTAAAGAGGCCTCCTCCTGCTCTTAGCTGCCCTCCGCTCACGTGGAAGCACGCACAAGGGAGGAGTCTTGGGGCAGGGGAAAAGAGTCTAGAATGTGTTTTGGTCAGTGCTTAAACCAAAGACCAAGCTTAGCTTAGGCTATTCCGTGTTTGGGTGTTGGGACTTCTGTTTAAACTAGCTGTGGCAGGTAAATCAATTTGTGTGGTCTTTGCGTTGCATTTGGGTGTTTATAGCCGTACAGCCTGCTACACTAACGTAACTGCTGTCCTCTTTGGATTCCCTGGGCTGATGAGTCATGGTCAAGTACAAAGGAGGGGCCATGGCTGATCAGTTACCTGCCAAATCAGCTACCTCTCAGTCCTTGGCTTCTCCTCAGTGACTCTGCCTTTGTTCAAAGTTGGAAAACTGTAGCATACATGGGGGCTTGAGTTAGATGAGCTCTTTAGTGAAGTAATAGTTTAGCAGCTACTCCAGAAATATCAACAACTGGATTAAAAACAAAAACAACAAAAATCCCTCTTAACTGCCTCTTTTTTCATTCTCCCATTTTCCTCTCTGTCGTGTCTCTAGATTCCACTGAGCTGTGTATGTGGAAACTAATGTTCCTCATGTACTTTCTGCTGGGCCTGGCTCTGAGGTTATCCCACTTCCTGCTGCCTCCCCAGGGCTGCAGTAACCACCCTCTCAAATGCTCCCCCACAAATAAACTGTTTTGTTCCATTTGTTTCAGTGTAAACATAAATTAAGAGCTTCCCAGGAAAGAGAGCTTAAGCAGGAGCCATACTGCTTCCCTAGGGAGCCTGAGGCATTCCCAGAGCTCTGTACTTTTTGCCACCTTCCCCCACGAAGAAGTGGTGGTCCTTATCCCAAGGATTTGAGCTGCCCTTGTCATGCTGTTTGGCTTGTTCTTCATCCCCTTGTCTTGTTCTGATGCCACTTTTAACCCTGTTGTAAAAAAATTAAAAAGGCAATTTTTCTAGTCAGAATGGCTGAGTTCAGCTGTTAACATGAGGAAGAAAACTGGGAATGAAGATTTCAAGGCAGCATGCAGAGGCTCCCAGGAGCCTTTTTCTTCATTCTAGGCTGTGAACAATGAAGCTGCATGTGTGTCCTGAGAGAGATTGATCACTTACAGAATATCTCAGACTTCTGAAACATGTTTCTGAGGTTCAGATACAGAAGTAGCTTTTATTTGAAAAGATTATAGAAAAACATGAGTAACTTAATGTGTATTATGTTGTAGTCTTTAAAATGCTGTTGTGGGAGATAGGACTATAGCACAATTACCACCTTCTTCCTAAAAATTAAATCAGAAATAATGCGTTTAGATTACACTGTCAACTTTATTTCTGTAACAGTTTAGATCTGTCATTGTGCTTCATTCCTTTCCCAAGTAAACTTTTTTTACGTAGTATACATTTCTTTTAGATTTGAGGGAAGAGACTCATGACATGGCTTCTTCATGTTCTAAAACAAGACTGGTGAAACTGTCTGTATGGTTCCAGCTGCCCATGCTTGCCTAGAAAGTGAGAGTGGTAGGTCAGAATGATTATTTTCTAATGTTAAAGGGTGGTACTGCTTAAAATTTGTGGAAAGATTGTAGTGAGTCCCCTTTTGGTTATGCAATGTTAGCTGTTTACTGCATTTTAGTAAAAATTGATTCTCAAAGGACTTGTGATGCTCACAAGTTTTGTTCTTCAAAAGCGCATCACAAAGTAGTGTAAGTACCATGTGCTTTTGTTGCAAGCTTGTTTGTACATTGATAATAGCAACGTGAACTCAGGTCTTTATTTTTTTTTCCCTTTGATTAGCCAATAATTCCTCCTTTAAAATTAAGCTGCAAGTTAATATACTTTACCAGTAGTTCCTGAAAAGGGCTTGCTGCAGTACTCTGAATCAGTGCATCATCCTAAAACTGGTCACCAGTTGAGTTGTTGGCTGCTGCTGGAGCCTTCTTTAAGAGAAACTGGATTTTGCACTGACTGGATTTTTATGCACACTGGATTTTTGCATCTTTGTGTGAACAGGAGGTGCAGGGGGCATACATGCAATCAAGATGACTAAAGACTGCATTGTTCTCTCCTGGAGTAAGCACTTCTGGGTGGGCTAGAAAAGGCAGTGAGGACTCCTTTCAGACAGTCTGAAAACTCTCTCCATAGGATTGTTCAGTGGTAGATGGAATGAAGGCAACTGGGTGCAGCATTTGTTTATGCCAGCATTTGGTGTAGTACCACTTTGTGCACTCACTGAAACATGAGACTGGAGAAGCAATACATTAAGTCCCTTGTTTCACTCCCTGCTCTAGCCAACCCAACAGTGACACCACTGAGCTCTTCAGTCAAGAAGGCAGAGCAGGCTAGGATATTATGCATGTTTCTTGTTCCCACCAAGGCATTACTGAGGATCCATCTTAGCTGCTTCTTTGTCCTAAGGGTGAAATTGGCCAGGCTTATGCTACTAATCTACATGAATATGGAATGGAGCATATAAAATATTGTACTACTTGTGTGGTGCTGACCTGGAGCTAAACACTTAAAAAGTCTTAATTTGTATCTAATCACCAGTCTTCAACCATTTACATTACTGCTCTTTGTGAATGCTTGGTTTTCCTAGTAGTAGCAGTTGACCTGTTTGGAGTAATGGTAGTCTTTTGTAGTATTGAGCAGTGTTGGCCTGCTTCATAAAGAATTTTGAAGGATACAAAAAATGTGCAATTAAGGGTTTTCTGCACTGACTTGTTTGACATGATTACAGGAGAGTCCCTGCTTGGAGACTTAGGCCATCCTTATATATACCACACACGTTTTCGTCTATGAAACCAGACTAAGATATGCCAAACTAATAGCAGAATAATTGTTCCCCACACTTAATCTTTCTTTTGCAAAGCTTAATCCATTCAATTTAGCTCCTTAATGTCAGTCTGTGCTCTAAAACTGGTATGTAAAGATGCCAGCTTTAATCTGAATAAGATTGTCCTCTGAGTCTTCTGGCTCCCATGAGATTCAGAAGTGCTGTACCTTTCTGAATAGGTCTCCTAATGATTGTGCCAAAGTAGTTTTTGTTAATATATGTATATCTTCAGATTTGACTGAAACAGTCAGCTGAACATGAACAGTAAGAAGAGTTTGTGGAATACGTCTTCAAGGCATTGCTCAAATAGGAGCTAGTCTCTATCCATGCACTGTTTTCCTTAATTGCCACTTCATAGCTCTCAATTGTACCTAACTGATGGATTTAGGACCCGGAGCTCAGCTGAAAGTGAGAATCCCTGCTGCCACAGGAGTTTTTGGTTCCATTAGGAAACTGTTCTCAGCTTGCTAGCACCAGTTTCTTTAACCTCTTTTCTTAGGGCACTGTATCAGACGTAGGAGGAATGAACTCTTCCAAAAACCGTAATAAGGAAATGACCATCACTGTCAACTTTTCACAATCAGTGGACTTGTTACTGAAGTCTGAATCAACACTGTGCTCTCATTCCATCTTTTACTGTGTCATTGGTTTTGCAGTGACATTAATGTCTTCTGCAGATAGCAAAGAATATGGAAGTGAGGTCTCCTGCATTGCTGGGGCTAAGGTTAATGGAGTTTGGAGTTTGAAGTTAGAAATCAGAAGAACCTGTGTTAGTAAAGTCAGGAAATATGCTCTATTTTTTTCTTCACTTCAGGTATCTGTGGAGTCAGTTGTCTTTATTTGATCTACCTGCTACTACCTTTTCTTAACTTGGCCACCCAAATTTGTTGAAGACTAGGAAGTAATATACCAACTCTTCCATTCCTCAGTGAAATAAGGGAAGTCAAGTGGTGGCATGAGGTGGTTATTGGGGTGCTAACCTCTTCACTGACTATGATTTCACATAATGAGTTGAAAAACATTCTCCTTCATGGAGGATAATTTATTTACCCTGTAAGATTAGCACTATAAAGGCAGCCCAGTTTGCACCAAGACTTGTGTTCTTTGTTTTTTTTAACTGTGAAGATTGCCTTTTTAGCTTTTCTGCCCCCACAGTGGAAGGATGATCCTGATTCTGCCTGTTGTTTCCCCTCTCGTTGGATCCTTTCTTCTAATGTTAACACTGAGAGATAAAGCCTACCTTTGTTAAAATAAAGTCCTCTGAAGAAGGGAGTTAAAGAACTTGTATTATTTGGAATGCAAGGCAAGTTCCTGCTTTCCCCAGAACACTGTCCAGAATAGAGGCTTTGATCTACTATCACTTGGTGTGAGACACTGTGACCTTTTGCTTACCAAAGCCAAAACTATTCTGCTGGCCTCCTGTAGAGTAACAGGAGTGATTGAGAACCTGCTGGTGATAGGTCCCAACATGCAGACTTTTTATGGCACTGTAGCTGTTAAGATGTACAGTTGAAGCAGGTACTGTACCATCACAAGGTAGAGCGATCTCTGTGTGTTCATTGACTGATTTACAAAATACTTAGCGGCTTCTGAAGCCTCAAGTAAGAAGGAAAAATGGAAGTCTGGAATTCCAGTGGCACAGGTGTAGTTCCTTGCACTTAGGAGTTTCTTTCTCAAAATAAGACTGTCTGTTTTTGTTGCAAAAGCAGCAAAGTTGCATAGTGTGCAACTTTTTTCAGTGTGTATGTGTCACTTCATAACCTCAGGTTGCCTCCATTCAGTTGCAGAAAACCTCCTCTGCAATAAGGCTGTTGCTTTTTCCCTAGTGGACAAGTTGAGAACAAAGACTAAAATTACAGTGACCTTCTAGCAATTGAGCTTATTCTATGCAAAATCATGGAAACATTGTTTGCACTATAAGCTATCTCTTGTGAGTTAGTTGCTAGATTTATAGAGAATAGCAGATTCTTTGGGAATATTTTCTGAAAAGGATTTCCATTACAGTCTCTTACAGGATTATAAGCCAAACTTGGAACACATGGTAATTTATTAGAACCAAGAAGCTTGAGACATCTCAAACCTTCCTCTTATTCTTAAATAATGACATTGGTTTAAAATAAATAAAAATCTCTGGCTGAGCTGTTGCTGCTAGACTTTAGTCTAACTCTAGCACTTCTCTTGGGAGGATTGTGAAGCTCTGTTAGCAGTGACTTGTCTTTCTGGGAGTGGGAGGGTAGACACTGTTCCTGCTGAGTCTTGGCAATAGCCAATACCTCCTGATATAATTTCAGTCTCCTTAGCAAACTGCAGGGGTGAAACATATTTTTGTAGATTACAGTAGCAAGAGAAGGGGATCAAGGGAAGGCACAGTAGAAAGTTGCTATCTTTTTTCTTCTGTTCTCCTGTTAATAACAACAGTGGTGCAAGAAGGGTTGTTGTACACCTACCGTTGCTGCAGCCTGAGGCACACGTTTCTGTTTTGCCCACTCTGTTTTCTTCATCCTCTCTACAAAAGGAAGCAGCAGTCTTGCTGAAGCTGGTAATTGCAGAGGGTATACTTCTGGTCTTGGCTATGCTCATGTGATTCTACATTTTTGTACTGCCTACAAATAACCTTGACTTTTCTGTATTTTGTACAAATGGCAATGGAGTTTCATAGTAGGAGGATGCTACTTCTGCATTTAATCTAGGTAGTGCGTTTTCCACATGTGGAGGAGGGCCAAGGAGAGATTATTAGGATAATTGAAAACACAGGTAATTAATCTTCTTTTTGTGCTGTAAGATCCCAGTCAGACTTGAGAACTTTTTGTGCTGTGCCTTGTATAGGAACCCGTGGGGCTTGATTCAGGTGCCAGAACATGGATGATGCATAACTGCTGAGGCTCTGAGGTAGCAGAGACATCTGCCTAGGCATTGAAGATATGATTTAGGACACAGGGGAGTCTTGGGCCATTGTGGAGTGGTGGTGGAGTATTGCAGGAAACCCTAAGGTGTTGTGGGTGGTATTAGGTACCTGTGTTTAGCAATGGAATTGAGTGGAGAGGGATGCCCAGAAGAACCTACCTTCTTAATAAATAATGCAGTCACAAGGGAATGGAGCACTAGGAGTGTGGTCAGGACCAGCCAAGGTCAAGAGGTATCCAGTATGTATTTGTAACAGTGCACGGAGTAAGTGAGCAATTAGGACTACTGGGGTGGGAAAGAGGGAGGCTTAAAGAGCAAGTGGTTTGGAAGAGGGAGGTAAGTGTGGGAGGATGACAAATACAGAGGAGCCAAATTATTAGCAGAGGTCCTCTGAGGGTCAGAAGGGGGGAATGGCCAGCAGCAAAAGAAGCAGAGGCTAGTCAAAACAAAATGCTCTGCTTCCTGACTGGGCTTGGGAGGTTGCAGGCTGGCAGCTGCCACAGGCCCACTCATTGCTTCTCTGCCCTGGGCATGAGATTCCTGTCCACTGGAGTTTGCTGTGCAGTAAGAGTCACAGGTCTTCACTAAGTCTGGGATTATCTTTTGAAATAACATATTAAAAGCACCAGAGGTTTCTCTTGGTTGAAGTGCTTTGTTAATGTTTACTCTTATAATCCCAACCTCCTCCTTTTTCCTACAGTGCAACCTTCCCAGTCTGGGGAGCAGGAGAGCCAAACATAGATTCAGCCTCATTTCTTTGGAGTGAACCAACTCCTTAACTCTCTGTTGTTTTGCTTCCCGCTCACTGTCTGGCTACAGAGTCTAGAAAAGTGAGCAGGCAACACTCACAAATCCTGCTGCCATTTCCTCCCCTTCCAAGTCCCCCCTGCAGCTCATTAACTTTCCATCATAAGCTCCATGAACTCTCATACAGCTCTCTGCTTAGGAAGATCTTGTCAAGCAGTCCAGCTCCCTGGAGCCAGTGTGAACGTCAGGCAGGCGACAAAAAGCCAGGGCCAGAATTCAAGGGAAGCAGCACAGCAAAGAAATTCTTCAGCTTTCACTTCAGGCACTAGGGAACTGATTGATTCCATGGAAATCTTTCTTCTCTGCCAATACCCTGTTCTGTGGTGTTATGAAAAAATGTGCATAAGTTGCCCTCGTGGTCATTAACTGTATTTCTTAATGCTGGAAGAGAGAATTGCATTAATGCCAACTTCTGATTTACAGTTGTCTTTGTGTAGCATCCTTCTTGCAACTCTATCCAAACTAGAGAGAACGTGTGTATGGAGTGAAGCAGTAAAATCAGTCTTGGAATGGGAAGCTGGCTTCAGTCTGGCCTGTGTTAAGCAGAACACATCTAGCAGATGTAATACGTTATGAAGGAGAGAGACATTTTAGAAGCTAAGGAAAGAATATTTTTATAGTGACTTGCTGCAAAGTGGCAAACTGTCAATAAGATAAAGAGCTGTGGGAGGTTTTCCATGTCGATGGAACTGCAGAGAACACCCTTGTATTCTTATGAGAATATTGCAGAAAAACATATAGGAATAATTGGAAAGAAATTGATGTTGAAGGACATAATTTTCTATATCTGACTGGAACAACAAATACAGGGATTAGAAGGCAAAAGGAGAGTGAAGTTCTGTTGTTGCCAGGGTCCAATGAAAAAAGCAGAGTGGACTGCTGTGCTTGGGTAAATTCTATGTGGAAACAAGTTCTGCATGAACTGAAGTTTGTGGATGGCAAAGAATTTTTTTTTCTATATAATATTTCCTTAGAGTCATTTTGTGCTTCTCTCTTTTCCTCACAAGCAGAATATATTTAATCTGAATTCTGAGGGAGTGAAACTTCCCGCCTGTGGAATGCTGTTTATTCAGCCCTAGAGAGTTCACTGGATTTCACATGCATGATGTAGATAGAAATGACCTGATAGAGACTAATGTTGGACTTTACCTGGATGTTTAAAGGTGCTGGAAGGTAAATTTACCATGTTTGCTGTGTTTTCAGAGCTGTATGGTTTTGATGTCCTTATTGATGATACTCTCAAGCCCTGGCTGTTGGAAGTGAACCTCTCCCCATCATTGGCCTGGTAAGTGATTTCTAGGTTAATACGAGGCTGGAACTGTTGCTGGAGATAGTTGTCCTTGAAACTTGTTGCCCCCATGTGAGGGCATGATTTCACGAGGCCTGCAGAGTATTTGTTCCACTGCTAAGAGCTGACAGGACAGTCCTTTGCTTTTCCCTTTACAGAAATAAACTCATTGCAGCAAAAGGCTTTGAAAGAACCCAGTTGGGATTCCATTTTCTTTTTAATTATTTCTCCTCTACAGTCCATCATCATTGTTAACACATCTTAATCTCCCATCATAGACAAATTTTGAAACTCTCCAGACTATTGTGTGGTGTTTCCATCTGCTTGGCTGAATAGATGCTTTAAGGTTTAGGAGTCAAAGCAGAGTTCAGGCATTATGTGTGACTTGTGCATGCAGATATATTATTGGGCACATTTTTTTGGTCTAGTACTTGTTAGCTAAAATCCACAATATGAGTGCAGTCTTGGCCCTTATTCTGACCTTTGTACCCTAATAAAGCTTGGGATTTATTTTAGTAGGTCTTCAGCCATTAAGTAATGTGCATATTAATGTGTAATTAGCCATATCTGACCCTCCTCTTGGGTTTACCCCCCTCCCCTCTTTCTTTATCCTGCATAGAAATTTCTTCAACACACTGTTCATCACCCTAGTTTCCACAATACCTATTTGGTTTTCAGGTGCAACTAGAATGTTTATACAACATTTAATTTCTGTGTTTGTTGGTCTGTGCTTATATATGTACATAGTGGATTATTTGCATTCTTTACCACTTAAAACGCTCCAACTCACACACACATCCTTTGCTCTGCTTTGTTATGATTGCCAGCCTTTTTGTCCCAGTTGTTGGCATCTTCCACTGTGTAGTAGAAAACTGATGATTTCTCTGCTCCCAAGGAATCCAACTTTGCCTATCTGACCTGAATTTTATTTATGTTTCTAGTGGAAAAATTATGGATGTGTTTTACCTGACCTCACTGTCTGATCTCTTCATATCTGTCACTTTCCCTAACCGTTTATTCCCATTTATTTGAGTTAATCCATCTGTTTTCATGATTTTACATGGAAAAGGCATCGGTAATTGTGTTTTTTAAGAATGCTAAGAATTCTGTGAAAACAGAAACCTTTCCTCTATTAAACACAGTGTAGATACATTCAGAGAATGTTTCTGGCCAAGCAGAGGTAAAACAAGGCTGTATGTTTCTGCATTAGGAGACAAAAGCTGTAAAAGAATTCTAAAATCAACAGATGCAATGTCTGTAAACAGACATACACAAATCTGTTGCTGCTTGGTATTTACTTATACGTGTGTGAATCACCTAGACTTCCTCCCATGTTGATCATGACAATGTTAAGGACCAATGCAAAGAAAATATAGATTTTTGGTTACTGGTATGTTCCTCTCATTTAAAACCAGATAAATAATTCCTCTTGTTCTTTATTGCATGTGGGGATAGTGATGCTCCTTTGGACCTGAAGATCAAAGCTAGCATGCTCTCAGATATGTTCACCCTTGTAGGTGAGTGTAACAAAAAGCTCCTTGAATCTTTCCACCATTTAAAACTAATAAAAGGTATGATCATGAGCATATGCTAGAAAGCACTTGGATATTAGGTTATTACATGAGTATAATAAAGGAGAATTCTAGTTAAGGAGAAAAAATGCATTTAGCACTGGGAAGTTCTATGTCAACATTTCAGCTTCACACTGTAAATAATCTGGTTGTTTGCGATGTTTAGGTGGTATTAAGAGTTTGTAGTTTCTGTATTTTAAGATGCCACTCTTTGTTTTAAGCAAGTAACTTCTGCTTAATTCTCAGAATCAGTGTTTGTGCACTTTGAGGTTGAACATGTGGGTTCTGTTTATGCTTTGTAGAAGTGGAGTCATAATTGTGAAAGCTGCGTGACTTCCTAGTGCAAAACACCTTTTAGGCATCTGTAGTACATCTTGGTTCAGTTACTTGAGCAACTTACCCCTAATGATTAAAAAAAAAAAAAAAAAGAATTGTCATGTATATTCAGTAGCCTGCTCAGTTATTTGAGAAAGGAAGTCTATATCTATGCTGCTATACAGTTACCCCTCTTACTGATTAAAGCATGTGCATTTAGAGCAAGATCCAGCTTTATTCCAAAAATGTAATGCAGTATGCAAAGTTTGGAATTAAACAACACTGGACATAAAAAAAAAAAAAAAAAAAAAAGCATCCTTTTCGGTCCTTGAGCAGGGACGAGAAGTCTATGTATAGACTAAGATGAGAAACACTGGGTTTATGTTTCAGGACTTGCCTGTCTTATAAACTGTCATATGGCTTCTGATTCTTACAGGCTTTGTATGCCAGGATCCAGGCCAGCGGTCAGGCCGGGCCATTAATCATTCATCTGAATCTGGCAGGAGAAATCTGTACCAGAAGCTGCAGGTAAGTGACTTCAACAAGCCAGAGCTGAAGAGAGATAGCAGGAAAGTAATTCACATTGAATTTGGCTCAAAGGTGAGAAACTCAGTGAGTGAGGGGCCTACAAGAAAGAGACTGTTTGTCAGGGAGTGTAGTGATAGGATGAGGAGTAAAGGTTTTAAACTAAAAGAGTGGATTCAGATTGGACATGAGGAACAAATTCTTTACTCAGAGGGTGGAGAGGCACTGGAACAGGCTGCCCAGAGAAGATGTGAATGCTCCATCCCTGGAGGTGCTCAAGGCCAGGCTGGATGGGGCTTTGAGCAACCTGGTCTAGTGAGAGGTGTCCCTGCCCATGGCAGGGTGTTGGAACTGGATGGTCTTTAAGGTCCCTTCCAACCCAAATCATTCTATGAGTGAGTGAGTTTATCTGGATTTCCAGCAAAACTACAGAAAAGCTTCAGAGAATGCAGCTGAGCTATGAAAATATCTGTTTAGGCATTTTCATTTTGTTGTGGGCAACAAGCTTCCAGAAGCCTAGAGCTTTGTGAATGTATTGAAGACCTCCTCCTAGGCAGGAAGAGCTTTTGCATTTGAAATGTAAAGCTTATTGCACATATACTCCTGGAATCTCTCCCTGCCTTTCCCTTGGATCCTTGGACTGAGGCCTGGTGTGGCTTGCTGTGACTGCACATTACCTTTTCTGCTGAGACGGCACTTTCTTAGCACTGTAATGCTCAAGGGCAACTGTTCTGTATCTCCGTCTGGCTCCACTTGGATCCCATAAATAGCTGTGAGAGTGGAGCAACCACAAAAGGCAGGGAGATCCCCAATCTCCTTTGAATTTTTACATGAATGTATATCTTACCAGGCAAGTAGACAAACAGAATATCTTGATATTCTCTGCAGCTGATGTCATCCTGCGAGGAGCATTCAGCATGGCTGTTTAACTCAAACTCAATTGGGAAATGAAGTCGTCTTCATTCAGTAATAGAGTACCAATACACTGTCCACCTTTTGGTTAAGGGAAAGTTTATGGAAATCACAAGACTTTGCTTCTTGTAAAATTTGTAATTTGAGATGTGTAAATAGTTGCTAACATGACATTTAAACACCTATAGATTGCCTGGTTGAATCCGAAGCTTCTGAGGCTCATTTTATAAATAGGGCTTCATGCAGATCTCCTCTGATCATAAAGGTGTTCTCTGTGGCAGAAAAAAGATATATTAGACAAATAGTAGAACCATTCCAGAAGAAGGAAGTAACCTTTTCTGTTGCAGTAATTATATCAGATCCTAATAACTTGAAGTCTTTTATATGAAAAAATTGTAAAAGTCTCAGAAAATTGAACCGGAAGCACTGAATTTTAAGGAGGTTTTAAGCTTATCAATTTATTTAGCTTAAAAACTACAAATATTTGTAAGGTCGGGACAGCTGAAACCTGCAAAGATTCACATGACAGAGCAGTGGTTACAAGATAAGACTAAATTCTCTTTTGGGACACTTGTCTGCTTCACCTACGCTTACTGGGAATGGCCTTCTGTGATAGTTTTCCATGACTGTTTTATTAAGAATGTGATTGGGAATCGTACGGGTAAGTAGGTCTGTAGATCTTTCTGTGCTTCAAGACTGTTTTGGCCTGCTTTTTGCTGAAAGTGTTTTATTTCAGGTTTTGCCAAATTCTTGATATTTCTATACCTAGTCTTGATTGTGGCTTCTTGGTTATTATGACCTCTTTTTTAAAACTTCTTCAAGATTTCTAAGTTTTGTTTACATAGGCCATCTTTAATCATAGGAATAGTCACTTCCTGGGAAAGAAATCCTGATACCAGCATTCTGGGTCATGAGATAATTATGGTGACTTCTGTTGTCTGAGTTTCACCAAACTGGACTGCAAGTTCCTTGTGCAATTCCGTTGGTTTGACTCTGAGCATTTCTCCCTCTAGAGAGATGAACAATGTAGTGGCTTCCTTTGTAACTTGTTGATTTGGTCTGGAACTCTTTCAATTAATCATAAACAATGAAGGGACCTTGGCCTGATTTGTATGGGCAGAGTATAGAGACGAACTTGGCAGTAATACAGCTAGAAGAGATGGATAGGTCTCCTGAGAATCCCTTCCTATGCCCTTGGGCACTAGAGAGGAGGAAGGCAGCCTGACTACCACTAAAGGCAAAAAGAACTGAAGCTCCTATGATAACAGTTTTCTTTCCAACATACTGCTGCTATTGACCTGGTCTTGCTTGTAGGCCTGATGCCAAAGGAATCCTTATTAAATAATACAGGGTACTTTTTAACATTCTGCTGATGTTTCTACACCTGTACTAGATTGTTAAATAGCATCTTGTTTCTCCACAAGAACTGGAATGATGTGGAGACGTTTAAATGAAATAGCTTCTGTTAGGATTCTTACTATTTTTTCTTCCATCTGTTCTATGAACAATTCTACTTGGCAGCATCTGTTTCTTCTCAATACATAGCTAATAAATATTTTCCTCCAGGTAACTCTTATCTTACAAAAATATGAATTCTTGTCTAGAGAGTTGAGTTCATTCATCCATTCCAAAGAGCAGTTTTCTGTGTGCTTTTGCAATGCCTCTGCAGGATTTTCAAACAGTTGAGCACATCAGAGTTTACCATTAGTGCTGTATCTGTAACGAGGACAGGATACATTTGTGGTGGATTTGAGCAAGATCTGGAATGAGGTGATAGAATCTGTTGACTATTTCTCTGGACTTCAGTTATACCTGTTTGCTTTAGGGCACTCACCGTTCCTCTGCAGCTCAGGCAGGGATGATAGTGTTTTGAAGAACCCGAGGTTTTTATTCCCTTTGTGCGTTTCTTGCAGCGTCCTGTGTCTGCACAGTCCCAGCCAGCAAGCACCAGACTGGTAAGTACTGGACTTGATTCAACTCCCTTCACCAAAATAAAGAATGTGTTTTCATGTTACCTTGTGCACAACTGGTCCCAAAATATATTTTACAGCTAAGTAGCCTGGGTGTGAGGAAAAAAATAAGGTAGGGGAAAGGAGGGGAAGCCTAGAAAAGAGGAGATGGATAGGTACTGGAATATATTTGGAATACATTTCCCTGTTGTAGGAGCTAAGGCTGGAAAAGTATTTAGATCAGTACTAGCAGCTTAAAGAATAGAAGTATGCGGGAGGCAAGATCAGCTGCATCAAATCTGTCAAAGTATTTAAGCCTGCAGGTGTTTCTGGACTGCATTTTTAAGACATTTGATAGGGATATTTAAAGAAAGCTCGCTTTCTCTTCATCAGTTGATGAAGACAGCGGCAGCACAGCGTTCTGGATTTTATAAGATACTGAAAAGGAAAATATAAAAACTAAGAGGTGATAGGAAAGCAGCAGCATATATAAGGAGTGTTGTATCAGACGGGAAAAGGGCAAGCAATATTTGTCTATATACTACAGAGGATGGAGTAAGTTTGGGTGAAAAGGATAGCACAGGTGAATCTGTATTGCCAAAATTCAGGCTTCACAGTAAGTGAAGTAATTATTGTCTGTAAGACAGTTATCTAAAAGAAACTACAAAAATTTGAGTGAACTGGGTCCAAATTGTTTGGAGGAGATTAGAAGAAAGATTTCTCACAGATAGTGGAAAACCATAGAACTATCTTTGGTATAAGTCAGACTGATCCACCTTTCTAGGTGTCAAATTTGGCACCCTCCTTGCAAGCCATATGGACAAATCAATGTTAGTGTACAATTCTAAGCACCTGGCTGTATGGGGACGTGGTAGGCATTATTTTGCTGCTGGGCTTCATGGGCTAGCACAATATATGATTGATTCTAATTTTCTGCAGTTTCCCAGCAGGAAATAAGGTAGCACAGATGGAATCATCTTGAGATCCTAATTCATTCTCTGGGCTGCCATTTAGGTCATTCAGTATAAGTTTAGCTGAGGCTATGAGAAAAGATAAGACTGGAAGAAAAAACTCTGACTGAATAATGAGGTTTCACAGAGAATAGGAAAGATCTTTGTGCCAACTGCTGTCAGTGATTAGTATAATGAGAATCATGATGTGGGAACCAAAGATGCTTTCAGAATTTGGAGATAAATCAAAGTGGTTGGATTTATCTGTACTTTTAAAGATAAGCTGGGTCAAAGAGGAAGCAAGAATTTCATGAAGTTGGAGACATTTCTGTGCTATAGCCAGAGAGAGTCCTGCAGTAAAGGAGGAAGTGGAGGTTACTGAAGCAAAGTTGTTGAGCTGTGCTTTTGGCTTGGAGGAAAGTTTAGGAGGAAAGACTAAAATCCTTTCCACTTAAGGCCATCTATTGCATCATGCGAACCTGTCTGGCTATTGATTTTTCTTTTCTTCTACAAATGCTTTTGTCTCCTACCCTCTCATCCAGAGGGTGCCCTCTTGTCTCATCTTGTCTTGTTTTATTTAATCAGTTTCCATTAACAAAATGTTTCCGTTGGCACCTGCTATGCCAGTTTTCTCTTTGAATTTTTCTCTGCCAATCACTGCAGCCTAACTCACTCTAGTGCAATGCCTCTTGCTGTTGTTGCTTTATTTATAGATTCTGAATAGCGCACAATTTCTAATGAAATAGAGACTGAAATTCAATTCCAATTCAAGCGGTCCGTACAAAAAATTATAAAACCTGATGTTGCCATGAGTTTAGTTTTATATGAGTAGTATGGGATATTTCCCTGAGCTTTTCTGAATTAAGGTTTCTGTCATGTTTTTCACTTCTTTCTAGGCAAAGAAGGCTCTCTAGTGCATTCTTTGTTTGTTTTCCTCTCAAGAGGAAATTTGAATTTTATACAAAAGCATGAAAGCTTCTAAGATAAACTCTTTTAATGCATTTTTTTTATTATAATTATATAGATCAGATTCTTAAACAGCTGTAGTGCAGAACCATGAATTCTGGCTTTAGTATTCTGGAGTGTAGATTCTGCTGGAAATGGGGTCCTGGAGTTTGAATGTGACTTTTTTGTTTAAAGTAAGTTGAGAGAGGAAGGGAAAGACTTGGATTCACACTGTCTCTGCAGCGTACCCGTCCTCTGTCTGCCAGTGATGCTGAAATGAAAAACATGATGTCCTCAGGCAGGGAAAAAGCAACAGGAAGGCAAGGCAGCTCTGTGCTTGGTCTCTCCATGGAGGAGGTAAGTAGGTTATTAAATATCTTTTGTTTACCATGACTTTCTCTCAATATATGGGATCACTTGCTCAGCAAAGAGCAAGGGCACATGTCTGAAAAACGTGACAAAAGTATAATGTTTTTGGAACAGAACTACTGGGTTTTATTGCCTCTGCCCTCAGTCATGCCAACCATATATATGCGCTCCAGGCTATGTTGGACTCCATCAGAATTTAAATGCAAGATAAAATTGCCTAAAGATGTAATATGTACCCACCTCACCCCCAGGACTGTAGTAATAGCATTCTTGTCCTCCAAAATTCAAGGATTTTTCTTGGGTTTGTTTTTCATTATATCTGTTTTGCTAGCTATTTTTTCCTCTTTTTATTCTAAGATAAGAGTTCTTCGTCGAGTGAGAGAGGAGAATGAACGGAGAGGGGGTTTCATCCGCATATTCCCAACCCCAGTAACATGGGACCTTTATGGGTAAGTATCAGAATCCTTTAGGATGGTTTACTGTTACACTGACGCTCTGTATTGAGGAGTATTCTGTGTTAGGTACATGTAGATTAACAAGGTCAGCAGTTGTGAATTTACTGAGGATTTTGGTAGAGTTTATTCTTAGTGCTGAGGATTCTTTTTTTCCTGATCCCTTGTTTTTAACTTCTACTTTGCTTAACTGTAACTTAGAGAAGGCTTTTAAACGTTATTTTACAAGTACTGATACTGCTTTCTGTCAGAATAAAAATGTCTTCACTATAAATAATCTGTTGCTGCTATCTGCTTTTACATCCTGCTGCATATACTGTGTACCTGTGTACTCTGTCATTGGGCCATAAACCCAATATAGGACTCATCCTGTGAGTGGTACTATACTTTTTTTTTTTTTTTTTCTCTTTCCAGTCTGTAATATTTCTTTATGTCTCTTGCTTCTTCAGGAACTTCAGCTAATAATTGGTAGCTCTCCTAATGTTCTCTTTCTATTATGGTACAGCATGTTGTTTTGATAGACTTTCTGGGATGTTCTTTATATATCACCTCTTTCTGTATTATGCTGCCTTTCAATATGTTGAACTCTAGCTTGATACGTCATTTATTTTGTTTTGGTTTGGTTTTAGATCGTTTTTAGAGTACAAGACGTCAATGAACTACATGCTGGCCACGCGTCTGTTTCAGGACAGGTAGAAAGCTTTTGGATTTGGGAGGGAGGCAAAGGAGACACAAACAGCATGAAAAGGACTAATTCCTCACTCATCCAATGTTATAAACACCAGTCTGTCATTTACAAGGGTAGTAATAGTTGTACATCTCTTTTCTAGTGTGCCAGTGACTGTGGAGGTTTCCTGCATTTTTACATGACTCAGTTCTGAATCCAAGGGCAAAAAGGGCAATACATAAAAGGCATGGGAGTCATTGGTGTGACAGATGACACTGTAGACATGTAAAACCTCCAAGCACTTAGTTTTCTCCGTGAAGAGATGATATAGATGGTCCCTGCTTACCTTTTTGTTTCGAATTTAAAGTCACATCAGAGCTGTCCCTCATGTAAAATAAACACTGGAAATTTACTCCAGAGGTTTAGTATCCCTATCTCTTGACCCATGTGAGCATTATTTGATGCCTCTTCCACTGGGTTGTGCTTTGGTTCTTACATCTAGCTGAACTTCCATTAAGAGTTGTATGCACTTTCACTGTACAATTAGCATCCCTGCTCTTCCTCAGTTTTTCTTACCCAAGTTCTATCGTAAGGTTACTACAGAATAAAGGTAAGGTTGCTGACTAAAAAGACAATATTAACAGAAATTTTTCCTGTGTCAGCACTGTAATTTATTTTTTTTTACTGTGTGATTTCAGGGATGTTTCTAGAGGTTTAGCTCCAAGTGACATCATCTCCAATTTGAGTTAGACAGATGCAAGCATAAGTTGCAGAACATCTGTTCAGAGTTCCTCTTTTAAAGCCTTTTTTCCTCCTTTAAGATAGGATTAAGAGGACATTCTGTAAATTTGGCCATTTCACTTTATATATGAAAGGCTTTTTCTTGCAGTCTATGATCAAGAATGAAAGGTAATATTTCCCCTTTTTCCCTTTGTA
The DNA here is from genome assembly GCF_965140915.1 of Aythya marila. Classification (NCBI taxonomy): domain Eukaryota; kingdom Metazoa; phylum Chordata; class Aves; order Anseriformes; family Anatidae; genus Aythya; species Aythya marila. The sequence continues at coordinate 25,931,784 of NC_139046.1, forward strand.
GGGACAAGATGAAAGGAGACTTCGTCACTGGGAGATCCCGGTAAATTCCTTTTAGAGAAATAATTTGAATTTTTAGTATTTATTCTAAATTTAGATTTCTACAACTTTGCCTTAAGTCCTGGGTCTATTCTACCGGAAATCAATCAGAATAAGAAGAGTCTGTGTTGCTCCCACCTCTCACAACCAATTTTGTCAAGTAAACAGCAGTGAGCAGTGTCCCAGCATTTGGAAAGCTAAAGTTTTTGTTGGATTGGCCCTTAAAATTGCCCCTTTTAGGATTGCTAATCTGGCATTTCTGCTGTATTGATGAGCATTACACGTGAGCTCTATCAAAAGGTTACATAATGCATGAGGATTTTTGACTTCATACACTCATATATTCACTTTGCTAGATCCAAAAGGTAAATGGAACAACAAAATTTTTCTGTGGATGTTCCCATCTGCATCATAAAGAACACTTTGCTGGTTCTTTCTGCACTGGCAGAAAATTACAATGTTTGTTTCTCTTAAGGAATCTGGCAGGGCTCCTTCTTGGGTTTAGTCAGAACTTGTAGAAAGGTTCTCACTTTTCACCTACATTATGTTATGTTTCTGACCTAACAGTGAAGAACAAGCTATCTACGTAAAAGGTTTTGCAGGCAGGATTGGAGTCCACGTGCTCTCTCCATACTCCTGTCCCTTATTTTGTATTCCTGTTGTTCAGTTCAGTTTTCCTCAATGGTTTTGCCTTGAGCTGCTGTATATTGGACAGATGCTGCTTAGTTCTTAAAGCGAGACAATAGATAGATGAGTTTGGGGGTTTTATGAAGTACTTGCAAGATGCACTTCAAACATTTGTAAGCTTTAAATGGAGCAAAGCTAGGCTGATCATAACTTTTTTTTCCCATGTCAAGAAAACCGTTTTTAGAGGAAATTTACTCTGAGTTTTTGTATCATCAGGGAGAGAAGTATAAAGAGAGTTTTTGAGGATGCCTCTCTATTATGCTTTCCAGAGATGGTCTTAATGGGAGGCTGGATATGAAGCTGGAAGCTGTAGACTCTCATGCTCCATTTTATGAGAGAAAGCTGCTCTCACTGGAGTTACGGAAGCGCCGGCGATGTCACGGCAGGGCTAGAGCAGCACGGGCAAGATCATCAGGTATGAATTATTAGAGAGTTAGATGAGCATCTAGTCAAAAACAATTAAGAGGGTGGTTAATTCATTTTTGTTGGTTTGGTTTGTTTGTTTGTTTTGCCCAGAGAATTTGTGGATTCCTCATCCAGGAATTCCTAGGCCAGGCTGGATGGGGCTTTGAGCAGACTGGTCTAATGGAAGGTATCCCAGCACATGGCAGGGTTTAGAACTAGATGATTCCAACCCAAATAGTTCTATAATGCTAAAAAGTCCATTCCCACCATTCCCACCCCCACACATATGACTAAACGTAATCAATATTTTCTTGAACAGCGGCTTGTAGCTGCATTTTGGGTACAATAATTTGTCAGTATGTATGTGCCTCTATAGTTCTCCAGTTTTTCAGAGAAAAATGAAAACTTGGGACCTTTCAGGCTGCATTTTCTGCATTACAGTGACTCTAAGCTGTTGGAAGGAGAAATCCTTTTTATTTGAACCAATGTGGGAAAGACTTAAAAGGATACAGAGGGGAATGATCCTCATAAGTGGCTGTTCCTTAAGCCTTTATCTAAACTCTTTCCAGTAGCTACATGATACAACCTTTCCCATGGCAGTCAGTACATTATACAATTACTTTTGGTGCTATGTTAAGTTATGCGATCTTTATTGGCACACATGAAAGCTTAGTTTTCTTAGCTTTGGTTTTCCTGATGCACAAAAATCCAAAAGGTGAACTTAAGGCCTGCCAATGAGACAGGAAAGTGCCTTTCTTTTATTTTTTGCTTGTAAAGTTAAGAACCTTGTTTTGTCTTGTGAAATTGAGAAAATGGGATTCTCAGCTGTTTAATATGCAAACAGAAAACCAGAAAGAATAATAAAAGGCAGCAATAGCTACCATGATATTCTAAAATGGTGGTGGTCTTTCCTTCTAGCAGAAGAGTTGAGGAGTAAACCAAAGGTAATAGATAGCAGGAGAGTCTCCCTGTCTACTTTTTTTTTTTAACCAGCAGGGTTGATTTCTTCTCTACTACAGGGTTGTCAGAACCGACAAAGCTGTCCCTCAGATCAGACACAGAAGGTGAGGAAGAAGAGGAGGCAGATGAAGATGAAGAGCTAGATGGAGCTGTTGGCTCTCTTTCGGACACCCAGGTGAAAAGCAAGCCAAAACTCTCTGACTTGGTGAAAACAACTTGCAAGGAGCAGTTCACAAAAAAACTTCATAAGAAAACTGGAGATGGAGGAGAACCACTTGTTGAAAAAACAGATTCAAAACCTCAGTTTAACTTGCTGCAGATTCTTCAAAAGAATGGAAATCTAAGGTGAGAGATTTCTGCATATTGCCCTGAATTTTGACTGGCTGCAAATACCTGTTTAAAATATGGAGGATTTGGACTTAGTGCCACATTATGAATGGGTGTGAGGAGATAAGAGGAGCCTAGAGTAATGGGCCTGGGTTTTTGTCTGTGGCCTGCCTAAGTGACTAATTGGCATAGGAGGGAGATATTTGCAGAGACTTGACAGTTTACCTAAATGCCTGACCTGTTAGATCAGTGTAAAGCATAAGCTGTAGCTTCCATTGCTGTTCTTTAATCAGGTGATGTAAGCTGTTCTTCAGTCAACTTGGACTTCTGAGCCACTATCTTAATGCGAGATGCCTGCTATTGAATTCTAAAATTTAATTCTTTTTCTTTTAATTCTCTGCATTTCTAAATAAATAGGTGTAAATACATGTTAAGCCATTCAAGAAAGGTTGGGAAGGAACATATCAGTGCTGCCTCTCCATAAAAATACAAACTTCTTATTTTTTTTATGCTTATATTTTGTATGATGTGTTTTTTTTTTTTTTTTTTTTTTACCTCTAACAGAAGTTTCTGGTGCTCAGGGGCAGCACCTTCTGAGAGCAGGACAAAAGGTCATTTGAGAGACATAAGTTACTGAAACATTTTGTTGCCTACTGTTGAGCTTGACAGTGTGGATTGACTAAATGTTTAGAAGTCATCTTCCCCCTTAAATGTGGGTAGTAAAACTGCCCGTTTGCAGATGGACATGAAGGACAAAAAGTGATCATACAAAGCTGTGTAGGAGGATTTTACGTTTTCTACATAAGAAATACTGTTTTGCATGATAAGTGTCTAAAGATAGATAAAATAATTGTTGCTTGTTGCTGCCTTCTTAGTTTAGTTTCTGGGAGGATTTATGAATTATCAAATGGATTTGGGGATTGCTTAGAGGTTTTCTTCTGGCAAGAACACTTGCTGTAATGACAGAAGATTCTGAAACCTGTTCTAAGGACGGATGTAGCAATGCTGTCATCTACCTATATATAGAACTGACTCTTGCCAAGAACGTAAGCTCTGTCTGGTGTTCCTGGCAGAATCTTGCTCAGCACCCAGTGATGTTGGGATTCCCCCACAGAAGTAAGTCTTGTGGTGACTTCATGTTCCAGGATTGTGCTGGGCTTGGCCTCATCCAGTCTGTCATTGATGAAAGCTTTGCTGCCGGGTCAACAGGCTGAAGAGCTGAAGTAATGACATTTTCATCCAAAAGAAACCAGGACTGTTCCAGTCAGCTGTCCTGATGAGGCAGCTTCTCTGCCTTCCTTGCATTGGGCGTTATTGATGGAGAGGTGACAGTGGAATTGAACCACAGAATCACAGAATGGTTTGGGTTGGGAAGAACCTTAAAGATAATCTAATTCCAACCTCCCTGCCATGGGGGGGAACCATGTTCCCCACTGTACCATTCCCAGGGAAGTTGAAAGTAAAGGGAGAGAGTAAACCTGAGGCAGCCTCAAGTTTCAATATTCCACAGGCTGGAGGAGGGGCAGCATTTTAATTTACCTCAAGGACATTCTCCAGTTTCCTGTTTTGGGAGTCATAGAAGTGTCAGATACAGGTCAAGAATTGTACTCCTGTTCTCAAGCTGATGGTGGAGGTCCTGAACTCCTACCAGACTTGAACTCATGGTCATGAGGTGTTTGAGTTGCACCTAAAACAAACTAGGAAGCCCTACAGAGCCCCCAGAAGAGAATCTTTTCTGATATATGCTGGCATGGTGATTAGAGTATTAGTCAGGGTTCAGGCTGTTCTTCTGATGTTGCGCTCACCTGGGAAGAGAAGGTAGCTGTGGTGGCTGGCAGCATGTAGAGCTTGGAGGTGGAATATGGCCTGTGGTGTATTCTGGAGGTCACTGGAAGACACAAATCGTAACCAGGCAGTTTTATCATGTTATTTCCCTCTTTGGGCTGGGCATAGTCTTCCAAAAGCATCAAAAGCTTATGATTAGGCAGAGGCATGAGTATTTATAATACATTTTATTTTAACTTCAATTCTTATTTCCCAACATACGTGAAATTGCTGTGCATCGTTTGATGTGCAGTTATGTATTGATCTTTATAGGTACCATTGTGTTGTATGAGTTTTGTAGCACTGTAAAGAAGTGTTCCTGAAATTTGCAGGCATATAAAATAGGAAGATTTAAGTTTCTGGACTGATGTTTTAATGAAGTCTCAGAGATTTGTGTAGATAGAGTTGTGAGGACCATATAAGTGTCTGAGAGGATTCCGAAGAAGCAGAGAGTAAGTAGACAAAAAAGGGTGAGGTTCCTCAGGAATAGGTTTGAGACTGATTTTCATAATCAATTTAGGAATGATGTAAAATGTAGAAATAAGCTAATGAAGTTTGTTGATGGAAAAGACTTGGGAGTTATTCCATGAGAGAAAAGTAGTGGAATAAATATGGGAAGAACTGGATGACCTTGAGGATAGGACTAATATAACTAGGATGAAGTTCATTAGCACAAAGTGTAAGGGCAAGCTCTTACAAGCTTGTAACTTACAGCAGAAATTCTATTGGCTGAATGTTCAAGTGAAAATGAATTATAAGGAAAAATACCTTCCAAGCTTGTTGATCACAGGTTTGTGAAGCTCTAGCTCACACATGCATGAAAATACCGAATGCAGTCTATGCTTTATTGCTTGAGATACTTCTGAGACTTCACTTGTTTGGTGTACAGCTTCTAACCTCTACGTGTTCATGGAGGGTGTGGCTGGAACAGGTGGAGAGGAGCTGCTAGTCTCATCGTCGTCAGTGTGCTTTGTAAAAAGAGACTGGAAATGTAATAGTTTATGCCAATAAAATGAAAAGGATGTGATTGCTGTTAATAAATGCATTCCCCATCAGGGGTAAAATTATTTAAGATATAGGATAATGCTGGAAAAAGAAAGCAAATATAACCTGTCCGTGAATGAAGCTAGGCTGGGTAGTAAAAGAAGGTTCCTTATTATTAAAACAGTTCTGGAATAACATTCCAGGAAGGTAATGGGTTGAAAAATTTTATTTGTTTTAAGATGAAATGTGATAATTTTATAGAAAAGGTTATGTCAGAGCCTGAGACAGAAGGGCAATCTGTCACTGACACTAAAGCCCATCTGCCTCTATGCTCTTATGAAAAGGCATGGAGAAAGTGTGCTTGACAATGCAAGGGACAGCTTGTAGTGGCTGTAGAGGAAGCTGTGATGAAGAGTAGAGAGTGGGAGAGCAGAATGCTGGAGAAGAGAAGAGAGTTTCAGCCAAAATGACACTGAACAGAAATAGCCAAAGCTTTCAGCGATTTCTCTTGCAACAAATGAATACGTTAAAGTGACTACTATTGTGAGGGAATGAGAATCAATATGTTCCCTTCTGTCCTGCTCCAGTCTTCTCCTCAATTCATGCTCACAGCTTCCCAATGTGCTCAGCCAGCTGCACAGCAGATTTACTGATGTTTTTTCTTCCTTCAGTGGTGCCTTGCTCAACGAATTTGGCCTGTGTTCTTGGGCCAGCAGGGGAAGAGTTCACTTGCACAGATTTAATTCTGTTATTTCCAATGGGAATTGCAGGGCCTTTGTTACAACTCTGGCAGTGGTGTTATGCCCTTTGTTTAATTTATGGTCTGTTGTTGTGGTGTTCAAAATGCTTTGTAGACAGAGGTCCAGGAGAGCCTTGAACTGGGTTTCAAAAGACACAGTTTTACTGATTTTTGTAATGTTGGCTTTTGGAGGAGGGTTGCTAAGGCTGTGAGAAGGCAAGGAGAGCACTCAGTTTTCAGAGGTGGTCTTAGAACTTAGAGGGCATATGCAGTCTGTTGTACCTCTTGGACTACATCGCCTATCTTGGTGAAGAAAATACTGGTAGGGTGAAAATACTGGTGGGGCGAAGTTGTTCTTCTATCCTTGAGCTTCAACATTTTTGTACCTGCAAGGTCTTTGTTAAATATACTCCATAAGCTGTGCCTGACTGTTGTATTTCTTTCTGTTACTACCCTGAGGGTGTCTGACTGTGTTTTTCTTGGCCCACAGCAAAGTGCAGGCTCGCAGGGCTTTCTCTGCCTATCTGCAGCATGTACAGTTGCGACTGATGAAGGAGGCTGGTGACCAGTTCCAGAATGCTGCCTGGGTTGCCAAAGAAGATGAGCAGATGGTAAGGAGCTTTGTGTTGGTCTAGAGAATGTGAAATCTACCCTGAGTTTTGAGGTTGGTTGGAAAAAATGAAGTCCAAAAGTACCTTGAGATTATTATACTTGTCTGTCTAGTTGCAAGTGCTGTATTTTTAACATAAAAACAAGGTAGGAATGCTGACTGACATCTGAGCCATGACAGAGTAGACACTAGATGAGTAGTGTGGTTGACACTTGAGCTGCTCAGATCTTTCAATGGTTCTACTTCACTGGATCTCCCGGCTCTGAGCCGAACTTGTTTTGAACTCTTCTGTCTGAGATTCTTTAAGATTATTTAGCAGTATCTGGTTCCTGCTGTAATTCATTAAACAAAGCACGCATCCACTCAAATAGAACAGGTATCCAGGTAAGATTTTTCTTTGATGGACTGTTTTTTAGTCATGGGCATCTGCATTTAGGAGTGTTTTGTGTATTCTGGATAGAGAAGAAAAAGTAAGAAATGCTGAGAAGGGAAAATTACTATCTAGCATAGATGTTTTTATTCTTTTTTGTTTGTTTTTGCTTTAAAGCAATGTGATATATTTTTCTAGGAAATATTTTAAGATGCATATATTTAGCATATATGCATCTTAGAGTGCAGCAAGCCCAGATTCCCTTGTAAAACCTTCCTAAATGAGCTTTGTACAGCAGGCTCTTGAGTTTTCTGCAAACCCAAATGTGTTCTTGCTGAATGCATGTTTCAGGGAAACAGCCAGTGCAGTTCAGAGATAAAAGTGTGTGTCAGGAATAATCAGTCGACTCAGTGGAAAATGTTACCCCTGCTCTTTCCAAGTAGAAATTAAAACTGGCTTTTTGAGAGTCACTTTGTCTGCTGTGCTGTGAGAAATAATATTTAAAATAACAGATCAAATCAGCCTGGAGTAATGGCAGTGAGAGGCGAGCTGTGAAATCCAATAGTTTGGATGTGAGGCTGCTCATTTATGCATTTGCAGTGCTTCTAACCAAAAGCAAATCCAGAGGAGAGACAGAAAGGGTTCAAAACACCCACAGGATCTATCTTGCCTTAGGATCTGACTTGCCATGAGTTTCCCCCACTGGAAGTTGCACACAGATGTGGAGCCTGCTTGGTTGGGAGACTGGAATTACATGGCTGTAGATGTAGCCATCTGTTGCTGTGGAAAAGCTGTGGTGACAATGTACATACATGAAAAGTGCTGAAATGGGGATACATTACTGTAGTGGAAATACCTGACCAAGGTTCCCTTCCCTGTGATAGTGCTCAGGGGGGTCTATGTCAGTGTATGCACTTCATTACTGGCCTTCTTTAACACATTACAGGTTGTCTTTTGGAGATGTTCTCCTAAAGCATTGGACTTCACAGGTTATTCTATGTTGTTGCTACTTTGTGCTTTTTTCAGACAAATACTCATCAGGTGTTCTCAGTTCTGGCTCACCTTGGACAAGGCACAGCATCATTCCTCTCCACGGTCTTGGATTTGTAGGCCTATGTTAAAAATGCACGTTACAGAACACTTTTGTCTGCCAGTTGTCAGCGCATTAGACACAGACAGTATGTTTAGTACTTGCCAATCAGGAGCCAATGTAGTACCTCTGATCTCTTTTCCCCACATCTCGCAACTGCTCCATTTTTAACTCCACCTTCTTTGCTTGCAGGAGCTTGTGGTGCGCTTTCTGAAGCGAGCTGCCAGCAATCTTCAGCAGTCCTTGAGAGTGCTGCTCCCCAGCCGTCACTTAGGACTAAATGATCGTCGTCGTATCCTGGCTCACCAGCTGGGCAAGTTCATAATCTATTATAACAAGGTGATTAACTCTGGATTCTTCTTTTGGTATCTTACACCACTGAACAGAGGGCTAAGGTACTTAGTTCACTTCAGTGCCTTCAAGCTTTGCTGCTTTTGTAGTACCACAGTGCTGGTGTATAATATTCTAGCACAAAAACAGTGGAGTATCCAGGGCTGCTAGACTCCAGCAGTTCCAACAGCAGTGTCTACTGTGGTTATTGCATATTAAGGGCCAGGAGATAGCTATGAGTCACCCATTCATATATAACTGCCAAGTTATTAAGGATTTCTGAAGCTTAGGACCCCTTGGAAATGCTGTTGGTTTAAACATATTATTTTTTAATCTAACTTGTGTAAGAAATTATTATGAGGCAGTTTACCATAGTGCTGTTAGTGATTTGGTTTCTATTATCTTCTTCTAATGTATCTGCTGCTGGCTGCTGTCATAGTCAAGACAAAGTTGTTTGAAGGGCTCTGTTCTGTAATTTACAGTCTGTTTGTAGTTAGGCATCTAATAATGGCAGTTTGTCTCTCCAAATTGTCAGATAGACAACAGCATTACTATGTTATATATGTAGTCCAGTAATCATGTCCATAAAAGTTAAAATAATAAAAATCAAAGAATGGGAATTTAACTGGCAGCTTGCTTTTTCGTTGGTTTGTCTTTAGTTCTAGAGTTTTGTAAGGCCCCTTCCCATTTCTTCCTGTTTTTATGATTCTTCTACAGAGGTTAAATATATATTTCACATACTGTACATATACATGTATATGTATATATGTACATATATGTGTATATATATACATGTATATACAATGGTATATATATATTTACCATTCATGTGGTACACTTAAGGAGTGCTAGCCATCTATAGCGTAGAGCTCTGCAGGCTAAGCGACAAGGAGAAGTAAATCCCAACTTTAATAATTTTTACTTCTTTCATTTTTGAAGACGATGTTCTTAGCATAGTGGTTTCATGCTAATCCTTGTTTTGCAAATACAGCCTCCCCTTCCCCTTGCATTTCTTTGGTGTTAGAACAAGGGTAGTTTGAATTTTGCTTTCAGAGGCTGCTGTGCACACTGGCCTCCAAGCTAGTAGAGGGTGTTCACTTGCAGCACCTTTTCAGAATTGACATCTGGTAACTTGATCTGTCAAAGCAAGGTTGGTATTGAACCAAATCTATTCCAGGAAGTGTCTTGTATGTCTAGTGTTCACTGGATTACTGTGTTCGGAGTAATTGCAAAACACTCAGGTGGCTCTGTGGTGAGTTAAGAATGCAACAGCTTTGGATATAATTTCCACTCAAATTGTATTCAAACACTAGGATTTTCTGCCAACTCTCAAATTCACAAAATAAAGCTGTGTAACTGGTAATACATCACTGCATAAACATTTTCTTTGTTAAAACACTTGAAAACAGATCATTTGAGGTTTTAGGACATACTTGTTTAAGCTATTGAGAGGCTCTTGACTTAAGTGGGGGTTTTTTGGTGTCTGATTTCAACATATAGAATTCTTTAACTGACTTGTAACTTTGCATTTAGTAGGGGACTCCTACTAGCTGTTATACATCGTCTGTATTGACACAAGAAAAAACACTGCCTCCAGCAAACTAAGTAAAACAAACTGCATATTGTCAAGACTTCTACTTATGTAATGAAGAGTAGACACGGGTCCCAGAGTGGCCTTTTCTCCCCACTCTTTCACAAGATATATCTGACCATTTTGTCCTGGGAAAGCTTGAAGTAGCAGTAAGAAGCAGTGAAGTGAAGGTCAAGTCTGGTCAACTGAGGCTTATATGTTGGTATTAGTATTTCAGATAGGTCTGTAGACTTCTTTTATTATTTTATTAACAGTAGTGTTTGTATACAACCTCTAGTGCCAACAAATTCTAGTTGGAACAACTAGTGTAAAATATAAGGATCATTTATATCTGATAGCTTGCTCCCATTCTCAAAAAGGTTTATCATCTTTTATTACAGTATATTCTAGTGTATGTGTGTATTTGTGACAGGCTGTACTGTTTTACTGTCTTTGCTTTTGCTATGCGGTATATTATTTGTATGTAGATAAGACCTCTGCAATTTGCTGTATGACAAAATAAATTAACTCAAAAGGAGAGCTCTTAGTTTACAGTAGGAAATGTAGATGCCCTTTGCAACCTCCTTGATTTAGTTTCTCCTGTTTAATTTTACATTTCTGTTCTCCTCTCCTCCTGAATATCTCCTTCTGGGACAGATGCTGAAATAAAAGGTATTGTGAGGAACTCTATTTGTGACAGAGACAGCAGAAGTAGAAAGGGGACCTAATATCTGCAAAGAATGATTTATTTCCCCTCCATATTCTCTTATGTCCCAGCAAAGGATATATCTGAAGTAGAAGCACGTATTTGTCAAACTTTCATATCTTCTCAGCAAGTCACCTCTAGTAAGTTATGTCAGGTAGATGAATGAGGTGTAGTGTATGTTTAGCCTGCTATCTCTGGGGCTCTCTACACACATATTGAAATACATTTATAATTTGTCACTTTGGAGTTGATGTTCTTCTTCTTAGATTCCATGGAATTGCTTTTTTTCTTCTCTGTGTGGCAGTTATGCTACAATACATAGAATAACTACATAGAGAGGCTTACTAATACTGCTTATTCACAGGAGACAGAGCAGATGGTTCAGAAGCAATCAAAAAAGAAACAGGAAGAGGAAGAGGAGGGAGTGAATCCTGAAGGTTTTCAGAACTTTATTACCAGAGCAAGGTAGGAATGAATTTTATTCCCTTTGGTAAAGGATCTCCCAACCCCGAAGATGATTGGATTGTGCCTCTAGATACCTTTACTGACATTAGCACCACCTTCTGCTGAGGGACAGCAAACTTGTCTCCTAGTTTTCCCCTTCCAGCAACCAAATGCAAGTCAGCATCTGGTGCATAGAGAAGGGCATACAATGAATGTTTTGAGCATTAAGTAGATCCCCAAAGGACAGCACTGGTTGCCCTGGTCTCAGTAAATTCTAACCTGATGGTGGTGAGCTATGGTCTACTTTCCTGTGATGCTGGAACAAATGCAGAAGTATTTGCAAGGAGAAGGAGACTAGAGCTGCTGCTCAGATGACCTTGAACTGCTGTGGTTGAATGACTGTCGTGGCTCTGGGTCTCAAGTTACTGATCCCAGAAACAAATTTAATGCTTTCTGCCTCTACTTCAGGAACCCTGCAGGACTACACCCTCTGAGATGAGGAAAAAAGGGAATTAAACTCCCTGTCATCATCCTAGCCTTTTACTTGGCTTGCTAAGTCAGTTCAGTGCAAGCAGTTACTTTAACAAGAGAAAATGCAATGTTTTCTAACTGTGTACACTCAGAACTATCTGACTTTCTTACAAGAGTCTGTTGGGAAATGTATTTTGAAAATAGGTAATTCCTCTTCGTGCCCTGTGGTACTGTAGGAAAAACAATGGTGTTATAGCCCTCTGACTATGGAGAGGTCTGAAATGATTCAGTGAACCAGAATTACTTCCTCAAGTTTCTGATTCTTGAGCACAAAATCTGATTCCTTTTGACTCCTTTATTTGACCTATGTATGATATGCTTATGTTGGCAAGGACCACTGTTACTATCTGGACAGCTAGAGTTCATCTGCCCTTTTAATGCATTTCAATCTTCTCTAACAAAGTTCACAGTCACTGCTTCCTTCTTTCTTACAATCAGTTATGAAATTGTTCTTTGTTTTCCTCTCTTTGGGGATAGCATTCTTAGTGACTGATCTAAAGTGGGTGATAGCTGAGTCCTCTCAGCTACATTCAGGAGGCTTCACAATCTCCTTTGCTACATTCTCACAAGCACAATGATTTTTATATTTTGCTGATATAATTGGAGTCGTTACAGCAACAGATTTACAGGCTCCAAGAAAAAACTTGCTGCCTTTCAGATAAATAGTGTTCTAGAAAAGAATGACACTGAAGATATGACTACCATATATCATGGTATCTACTCCTGTCAGCGGAAATGCAGATTACGTGGGTCCACAATATGCTCTTGGTTCTCTGACATCTCTCACCACTAAAACTGCTGTTGTCTCCTAGGGCAGGCCATTTTCTTTTCCACCAGAAATGCTGAAAGAGATGGCTGGTTAGGGCAGAACTGCGTACTCTTGTGTGTTATTGACTACCATGCCATCATGGCCTGATGCACACTGTAGGCTGGAGCTGGAGATTTTTGCTGGTCCCAGTGATAAAGAACAGTTTCAAGTGATTATCTGTTTGCTTCTTAAGAAGTACTAAATATGTTTGAGAACTCTGATAGCTGACACTGCTTTGTGCTTGAAGTTTAAATCATCAAGCTAGTCATACGCAGCCAAGAAAACGGGACATTTTTATACTTCTGTGTGTTCTTCAGTACAGGGAGTGCACACAGGAGAAGATGGGCAATAAATGTTACCGTGTAATACTTGGGGTTGTCCCAATCACTCTGTAACTTTGATATTACATGGATGTACTGTGTTTAATTATACACATGCTGTTACAATTGCTTCTAAATATCCTCATTGCAATATGAAAGTGTATCCTTGTGCTGGTAAACTCATTTATAGCTGAAAGCATCTTTCCACCAACTCTTCACTCTTATGTTTCTTCTTCACCTTATTTTCATTGCTTTTGGATAGGAGAACTTTGCGGCATGCCCTGAAGATCCAAACTCTCAGTTAGACTTTCTTCTTGTCAAGAAAATAATAAAAAGAAACATATGCAAGTTTTGTGAGATTCACAAAAGTATCGACTGTTCTGTTTGTTTGTCCTGCAGTTTTGGCTAATTAACAAGCTCTTTCCTATTCCCTCCTTACTGCTGTACTGAAACTACTAATGACGACCTTAGAGGCTGAGATTATTTTCTCACATGAACATGACAGCTGCTTGTCCTACAGAGCACCTGGGGAAAATTAACTAATTTAACTGAGAATTGATTCTTTCCTGTTGTCAATCTCCCCTAGAATGAGTTTAGAGTTTTCACTTGCTCATTATTACCCTGGGTAGGTTGCTGGATGCCTTGAATTTTCGACTGCAAAAAAGAATGTTATTTTAGCGGGAAACTCAGATTTAACCACAGCTTCCACTCTTATTCTGCAGAACTATGCAAGTAACTTGCCTGGCCTCACCATTTTCTCACTTTTCTCTTTAACCTCCTTATTGTCTCTCCTCTTTGATTGTTCCATGAAGGCAGAAAAGCTTAGAGACCTCATTTAGTTCCATTCTTCTCTCCTTATTGTAGTGAGAGTGAGCTGGAGGAAGTGCTGACGTTTTACACCCAGAAAAACAAGTCAGCAAGCGTCTTCCTAGGAACAAACTCCAGAACTACAAAACCCAGGAACACCAGTAACCAATCAGAGAATCAGCCTAAAGTGGGTGAGTATTGTAGGCTGCTCTGAGGTGATGTTGTCCAGACTAATTCAATTTCAGTTTAGTCTATGGAAAGTGAACAGCCCCTACAGAAAATTATTCAGAGTTCTGGAGGCTGTGGTTTTTTTGTTTTTTTTTTTTTTCTTTCTTTCTTTTTAATCCCCAGTGATTCTTTGTAATGAAGACTAGAGTAACTCCAATCCCATCTTCTTTTAGTGAAGTGAAATGGGGTGAATTGGGACTAGCCTTTATAAGGAACTGGATATGGTGGCTTGTGACTGAAATCAGAACGTGGAAACTTGAAGATACTGACATTTGAAATGTGAAATTCTGAAATCAAAATAATGGATGAAAGAAACTGAGGCTTATTAAATTGTGTTGCCTACAGTGAGCATACCCATTAGAAAGTAGAGCCTGCATATTTGAGTATAATTAGGCATTCCATGGAAGGCAGTGTTGTGCTGGCTGTTTGCATCCAGTAGTCCATGCTACCATACATGACAGCATAATTGTGATCAACAGAGTTGCATGGTCTAAAATATTAGCAAGTCCATTATAGCAATGTTTAAAAAGTCCCATTCCAGTGGTATCCCAGTTTGAATTATTCTAATTCTTAACTCCTGGATTGTGTTATAGAGCATCCTGAAGTGACGAAAAAAATAAAAGGTGATCAGCCCAGAAGTTCAGTTGCAGATTTGCCTGCAGAAGGACAAGCAAGAGGCTATAAACCCAAAGAAGTTAAATCAACCCGTAAGTGAACTGGCTTCATTCATCATCAAGAAAAAAAATAATTAATCTACTATTTTTAATATGGTTTTAAATAGAGGTTAGAATCTGTGGGTTCAAACTGAGGTATTTGAATGACCACTTCTGGGGAAGATTCTGCATTTTTTTTTTTTTTATTTTAGACCTAAGACAGGTACCGTAGGGTGAGCAGTACAAGTGAATTAGCTCCTCTTCTGTGGGGAATAATCTAGATATGGCAGTCATTGAAGGAGGATATTCATCATGTAGAGCTACCTCTTGTCTTTACTGATAGATGAGGTCATCTTGGCTTCAATGGGTCTATGAATAGAGGCAGCTCAAGTATGTTGTTATCTGAAGGACCTCAGAGGCAGCTTTTCTCATGTAGTGTATTCACCATCTCTTTCTAGTTCCAGAAGGACCCACCTTCTCCTTAAATACTGAACTGAAATTACCTCGGTGCAGCCCTTCTAGTGCTTCTTCCTCTGTTTCTGGTACTATGTTCCAGAGAAGTACCAGTTCCCAGTTACCATCTCAACCTGCAGCATCTGGAAATCCACAGGTGCCTGGTTACCATTCATTGCCGGTTCCCCCAGTTGGTCCCAGGCTGTTTCAGTCTTCATCTTCTCTACCTTCCTCCCAGAGCGCAGCACCTGACAGCTCTTCTGTCTTCACAAATTCAGTGTCCAGTGAGGCTTCTAGCCTTGCAGGGTTACATCGTTGTCGTTCTGGTAGCTACACCATTGGGCCATTCTCGTCTTTGCAGAGAGCTGCTCAGATCTACAGCCAAAGATTGTCCCGCCCATCATCTGCAAAAGCAGGTGAGTGTTCTATGTTGTTTGATAACCAGCTAATTCACTATACAGATTTTGTAATCTCTCTTCTGGAATAGGTGGTAATTTCACATTTCTAGAATTATGAGTCTTGTTCCAATGGTGATAAATTCCTCATGGAAGGGAAGAATGCAGGAAGCATCTCTTGTTTGCCAAAGATGCCCTTTTATGGAGCGTATAAACATGGAATTGAACTTCTGAAAAAGTTGGAAATGAAGTATTGTATACTTGATTGTATTACTGATCTATTGTTATCTTTAGTGATTTTAATGTAGTTTTGTTTAGCAGAAGTCTCAGCCTGTGTTGTTCTTCGTGCCTTATATTCCTCTCACACAGAAAATCTGCTAATGAAACCATGATTTTTTAATACTTAAAGGTGTGTAAAGACCTCTAAAGAAAGAAAGATATGAGTGGATTGGTATTGTATCCTATTCTCTAGGACCTTTCAGAACTTATGTAATGAAGAGTATCTCAAAAACAAGACCCAGAAACTACACATTTACTGTTCTAAGATAGGACATAGTTAAGCAAGGCATCTTTAGAGTGTAAGGAATCTGAAGGGTGGAAGAAACTGTAGAAACTTATGGATGCAGACTGTAACATGCTAAGAAAGTTTTAGGAAGCATACAGAGGCTAACAGCTGTGCTCCTGGTAACATGCTTTTCTTTGATGTGCTTTTGCTTTGGGTTATACATCAGTCAGCACACTTTCACTAGAGTTGCTATGCAGCAACTCTATATAGTGACAAGCTTTCTAGCATTAAAATAAATTTGACTTTCCAACTGAGTATGTTATTTAAAGGAATCCAGTTGTTTTCAAGGAAAAGCGTTATAGATTTAACTTACATAATAGCCAGACAGCATTCTCTGGCAGTGGGTGCTATTAGATTCATTATAATAAGAAGAATGGAGGTTTGGCATTGACAAACGCTCATATAGGTAATACCTGTGCAGAACAGAAAGCTGTATTACCCTTAAAATCTCTAAGAAGTATCATACCTGCTTTTTCATCCGTGATCAGCAGGCTGAGAAAGAGTCTGACATACTATTAGGGTAGATCCAGAGGAGGGTCACAAAAATGTTCAGAGGGCTGGAGCATCTCTCCTGTCAGAGTTGGGCTTGTTCAGCCTAGAGAAGAGAAGGCTTTGGGGAGATCTTCTTGTAGCCTTCCAATACCTAAAGAGGGCCTGCAAGATAGATGGAGAGACTATACCTTCTTTACCAGTGTGTGGTGATAGGACAAGGGGTAGTGGTTTTAAACTAGAAGACGGTAGGTTTAGATTAAATTTAAGGAAGAAACTCTTTACTATGAGGGTGATTAAATACTAGAACAGGTTGTTCAGAGAGGTTGTTGATGCCTCTTTCCTGGAAGTGTTCAAGGATGGGACTTTGAGCAACCCAATCTAGTGGAAGGTATCCCTGCCCATGTTGGGGGTTGGAACTAGATGAGTTGGAAGGGACCTCAGAATCATAGAATGGTTTAATCTTTATGATACTGCTAACTAAGCATGACCAGATGTTTGTTTGGTAGGTTTGTGCCATCGCAGTCCAGGTGGACAGCATGTGGGCCCAGCCGGGATGCACAAAGATACAGAAGATGCTACTTCTCAGGGCAAACGTTACAGCCCTAGTATGGTAGCAGCAGAACTGCAACAGCTGGCAGAAAAGCAAGCAGCTTGTCAGTACTCCCCACCAAGCCACATCAGTCTCCTTACACAGCAGGTATGTAAGCTGCAGTCCCCGTGACAACAGAAAAATCTGTCACAAACTTCTGTGTCAGCACTGAGGTATGCTGGAAAGAGTAAATCTCATGAAAATTGATTTTTTGTCATGTTGTTAATTGGAAGTGTTTACATTGACCAGAATTTTGATTTTCTGTGAGATGACAAGAACATTGCTAAAGCCCTTTTTGTAGAAGAAAGTGAGCCTGGGCAGAAGAATAGAAAATATGTTGTGAAAAAACAACAGACCCATGCTTGGTTTTATTAAACAAACCAAGTCTTCTCAGATTTGTGCTTCCATGAGAATTGCTTCCTCATTCCTCAAGTGTTCCCTTCTTTGTGACAAGCAAACAATGAAGACCTCAGAAGGCAGCATGAAGTGTAGATTTTTCTCAGTGACCTTGATACATTTTTGCATTAGGCTACACACTGTTTGTATAGGCTTTGCTTCTATATTGAAATTCAGAACATGGTTTGGGTTGTGTTGGTGGTCTTATGTCACAATGAAGAAGGGGTTTAATGAATCAATGAAAAGTTTAGAGCTGGGGCTCTGTCCAGCAATGAGTTTCTTTCCCAGGTTTGCATCTATTTGTCTCTAGACATCGTTCTCTACTGTAATTCTCTAGGCCATGTTTTAGTAATAATCCCTCTGGACAGGTTAAATCTGAAGCCTGCTTAGTATGAAAATGTGGATAGTTTAGTTGAGGACAATTTAATTCTATTCTTTTAAGAGAACGTACAATCTACAATTAAGGCAATTCTATAGTACTGCATTACCTTCCTATATGTTTCTAGTCAGGGTACTCTGAATTGATGCTTTCCCTTTTTTACTTTTCCATTTAAGCCTCTTGAAATATCACAGTCTTTTTGAAGTAGAAGTATTTTAAAACAAATTGTTGTGAAAACCCCTGGAGGATATCATCACTTACCGAAATAATAAAAATAGTACAGTTGTTTAAAGCCAGTTCAGCAAACTAGAGTTAGTGTACCTGGTTTGAAAGTACCTGACTGGTATGAAAGGGACTTGATATTTGGATTTAATGGTGTTTAATGGCAAGATTAAGACTATTGATTGTTGGGTGTGGGGTGGGGAGAAAAACTATTGAAAATATTACTACTGCTGTGGGCCTCTGCTTTTCCAAGGGCAAGAACTTGTATGTGAGTTGGGTGCCTTTTGACTGTGCCTTGGTTCTCTGTGTTGTACCCAGCTGTGTCTTGGGGGTGGGGGTACTCTAATCCAATGCATCCTTCCAAGAGCAGCTGGGAAGCTTGTTTTCCATTCCAGTTCTTGTGAGAATTGCTTCTACTATCCAAGTACTATCCTGGGTCTCTGGGGTTCCTGGGAATGTAGCCTCAACAGCTGTGATTTGAATGATGTTGCCATTCTGGTTGGGAGTCCATCTCCGGTTCTCTAATCCCTGCTGTTGCTCACTGTTTCCTATCCATGCCTGCAGCCCCTGCTTCACATTTTCTCTCACACTCCTATATTCTACCGTCTGTATTAAATGAATTTAATTTAAATCCATTGGCTACTGAAAGGACAATGTTCAAAGAGCAAATTTTATATGTAAGTAGCTGAAGAACTTTGAACAAATGTAACATCTGTTTTCAGAAAACAAGATTTTGTGATTATATCATCCGACTGTCTTGTCAGTCCTCTCCATTTGCTTCTGAAACACCAGATGGGTGACTTGTGTAACTGTCATTAACGATAACTGCAGGAAAGATGTTCCTTAAGGACACACCAGAGAATGACAGCCTCAAGTTAAGTTATGAAAAATAAATGTTCAGTTTTACAAATGAATAATACACTGAAGCTGCAAGGGAGAATCCTTATAGTTAAACATAAAGCTAACATTCACTGTTAACACCTTCTATGGAGTTTTATTCCATTTTATTTACATTACACAGACTTACATGAAGTCTAATAATAAAGCCAATTGTGAGGTTTTGAAAAACAGTGAGAATTCTGTACCTCCATCCATATTAAATCTTTAAAACACTTCCTGATTTTTGCAGTAGTCACCATCTAAGTTCGGTACTCCATAGTACCCAAGAACAACAAGGTGTTCCTCTTGCAAACTCCCTCTAAGTCCTGTAAGCACGTAGTGTGGAGGTATCTGTGGAAGATATGTACCATCCAGGGTCCAGCATTACCCCGATAAATTCCTGGCTAAGTGAGGCATCTGAGCTACAAAGGTCACAAGAAAACAAGTATGCTGTTGAGAAACCCTGTCCAAATCCCCTGAGATTCAACTAAATTTGTCTTAAAAAATAGAATGTCCTTATTTCTTTCATGAAAATGTTAAGTGCATAGAAGTACAAGGCAAATGAATGTTTCAGTCAAGGGCTACAAGCAACTGCAGTTCAACTGTACCTGTGTTGTTTGGATTTTTGACTAACCAAACAAAATGCATGTATTAATTAGCAGTGAACAGGACTAATTTGGAACTACCTGCAATGTGTGCAGCATCTTGCTTCTAAGTTACTGGCTGTAGGGAGGTGAGATCTTGGTGTCACAGGGAACAGGCTTGTAAAAGACATGGTGGTTGGCCAGGGAGATGTTCAAGGATGCCACAGAAACCAGATTTTCTTTATTCTGCTATTGTTAGATTATTAATGTATTGGGGATATAGTCTAGGTCTGTGGAAACAAGTCTTGGAGGATAAGGGCATTAGAGAGATTACATTTCCTTTGTATTATTTTTTCTTCACTGTAATAGATGCGTTTTCTTTCCAGGTAACGAAGTTAGACTCCTACCAGAAGAAAAGATAGGATAGGCAAAAAAATGTTTAGTGAGGCTGAATGTTATGAAGAAATGAAACAAGTGACAAAGTTTCAAACAAAAGGTGTGGTTGGTGGTGACATTGTTACAGAAGACAGAAATGTAGCAAATATACTTTTCTGTAACAAAGGCTCTAAAAGTTTCCATTAAACTAAAGTAGGGAGTCTTACTCCAGAACCAGATGACCAGGCACTGAAACAAACAAAAAAAACAAAAAAACAAAACAAAAAAAATTAATTCACACAAACATAATATAAACAAACAAACCACTATCACCACCAACAAAAACAACCTTCCCATGTCTTGGTCTGTTATAATTCTTTGAACTGAGAAAAGTGGTAAGTTGTGGAACTGAGCCTTGTTGTTTACACTTACAAAAGAGTTTTTGGCGATCTTTCAGCAAGGACTGTTAAGCCAGGTGTTTCAGGGTGAGGAGTATGTAGATTGGAAACAAAAAGCAAGTAAATGAGTATCTGGCCACTTTTCAGCTCAGCAAGTGGCTAACTGAAGTTAGAAACTACAGAATGCACAAGATGGAGCGTAACATTAAATTTGAAAGGAGGAGGTTAATAATGACTGGCAAATTACTACCCAAAGTGTGAATATAAAAGCAAGTTATTGCAAGGTAATATAGGGTGTGAATTTACAGTAGATTAACTGCTCTGTAGTGTTCATCCATGTGAACACATACTTGTGCAGCTTATGTTTACTATGTGAGGCAACTCTTGTTATCTTCTGTATAAAGTGGGCTAGAAGTGTCCAGACGTTCATTTGCTGTGAAGCTGTGTGTGCTGTAAACTTGAACTCTAGCCTAACTCTTGGAATTTGTCAGTATATCTGGATTCTTCTGTTGATTATTATGAGAAAGGCAAAGAGAAATCTAACTTCATTAAGTGCAGCACAATGCTAGATGAAGTTCAGTGTTTACAAACAACTGATTGCATGATGAGCAATAACCTCAATTGCATAAAATAACAACAAACAAAAATAATTGCCTGTTTTAGGAACAGGATAGGAAATAGTATGCAATTATGTGAAAATTAATACATTCCCTCCCTCAAAGAACAGTTTACAATTCTGGTTGCCGTTTCTAAAGTGAATTTAGGAAAATATCTGGGATGCATAGATGAATGACTGCAATGGTTAAATACATAATGCTATTTTCACTTTCTCATTAAAAATGCAAGATAGGTTGTTTAGGAAGGAAGTAATATGAAGGAATTATACACAGCAGTGGATGACAAGGTAAATAGTGTTGATTTTTATTCATGTTTCTCATAATAGAAGAAGGAGGGTATTCAGTTCAGTAGGAAGACATCTGACTAAAAACTGGTAACAGTAAATAGCTACTGTCACAGAACATGCTTATTGTCTGAAATGACCTGCAACAAGATGCAATTAAGGTAAAAAGCTTAACAGGATCCAGAGCTATACTGCCTATTTACATGTATGTGGACAAGACGAAATGGAATAATTGCCTCAGAATAATACTCTTTCAGATTGTCCAAAAGTTTTACTTGTTTGGTTTGCCCATTGCCAAGCATGAGCCTAGGACAGTAAGAGTAGCATTGGAGAATGAAGGCAGATACATTAGTGAATCTGGGAATGAAGTCTGAAGATACAGTGAAAAAGGCTTACTAAGCTGTATTAGGGAATGAATTGCTTTTGTTGGCTTGGCTTGTAATACAAGGTCCTTACTCACTCCTATGCTACTTCTGGACAGCTGAACTAAGGGGTTTTTTTGGTTGTACCTACTGTCAGTGATTGGTCTTACCTGATGAATTGGTGGATGAAGGCTGTGACAAAAATAATCTAGATTTATTTTTCCTCTGCTGTATTCCTTACCAGGCATTAATCCCAAAGTCTGTACTTAATGTGTGTTTAGCATAAAATACTTCTGTGTGCTTGTATTGTAGGACTTTCTACAGGGAGAATGTTAAAATGCACAGCACGTGTGTAGATCTGGCACCAGGTGGCTGGATCCTGGATATGTATATGCTTTCCTTTGTGAATAGCATGCTACTTCTCTCTGAAATACACCATAAGGTAAAAGGAGGGTTTTCTCCTGCAGTGCTGGGTCTGTGTGAGGTCCCTATCACTGGCTGGTGTGGAAGGGCTGCAGCTGATAGCTGCCAGGCTGGAGTACTTTATAGTTATTAATGCTAGTGAACAGAAGAATGTGTTGAATTGGCCAGCTTCACTAGGAGGAGGAGGAAGAGAAGGAGGAGGGGAAGCCTTGTGGGAGCTCTGCCCTTCTCTGTGAGGAGGAGAGTGAGATTTCAGGACCCACCTATCATTAGGAATAGCTCCAATTCTTCTAGCCAGGGAGTTCAATCATAGGGATAACATCAGACCACCCAGGCAAGGGCTAGACCCAGCTGTCTCCATCTCAGCTAAGCAACCAGTCAGTGCCCAGAATCTAGCAGCTAGGATTCCTGCAAACATGCTGACAGGCCCATAGGAGGACGGGGCGCTCACTTCATTCTGCATTTTTTATTTGGACAGAAAGTGGAAACTAGGACGAAGGTGAGTTTACTGAGCATTAGGACAGTGGAGAGGAGGTGAGGAAGAAATGGAACGGGCAGTTTGCAGTGCCCCGGATTGCCTTTGTGGGAATTGTTTGCCACTGGAATCTCAAAATGAAAAGCTTCAACTTAACATCAGTTACAGCAAAACTTGAACCCGTATCATTCCTCCTCTGTTACCCGTCTCAACTACACAGCTTGGTACCCTGGCCTGCATTGTCCTCAGCAGATGAAAAGTGTCACAAAGCCAACTGCCAGTGTGTGAAAACCATATACAGGTCCCAGTGGTCATCACTTACAGTTCTGGACCTGAGCAGTGCAACATGGTGACTACAAAGACTGCAGTAAATACTTTCAGATCTCTGGGGGTATTTTCCCCACCAAATTTTTTTTTCCTTTTTTTTTTTCTCCAGAGTTAGTCCCTTGCTTTGACTCAACTCCCTTTATCTGAGTCTTAGTCTGATTTGATTTCATTACGTGACTGTTTGGTTGGCTTTTACCTTTACACTGATAGAGTGGAAGGGAATTGTAGAGGAAAAAGGCATCTTGCTCTGTAACCAGGAAGAGGAGCAAGAAGACAGGAGATGAAGTCTGAGGTCTTCATCTCAGGGCCCCATCTCCTCCTCATCCCCACACTGCTGACGCAAGATTTAGAACTGCTTCTAAGACTTGTAGCATCAGCAATACTACACCTGGGTACAGCAGAGGCTGTAGGAAGCAAAAATGTCAGTGTGGCTTCTGCAGAGCAGGGGTTGAACCCTTTTGCTCTGGGACTCCAGAGGGACTAGGAGCAGAGGCTTTTGTTTTGCTGCAGCAGCATTTGCAGATCTAAATGGGCCAGGCTGAGCAGCTAGAACTCATCTTATGGGAAAGATTACACCCTGGTCATCAAATGTTTGGCAGGACTATGTCTTATCAAAATCACTCCCACTGGGAAGTTTTGAGGCAGAGTGTGTCTAAATGAAAGCCTGACTTTTTCAGGAGGAGGAGGAGAGGAGTTCAGTCATCCACAGCAGCAGTACTAACCTTTTTTTTTCATTGTTAAGTGGATGCATACGCTGGAGACACTACAAAGGAATTTGCAAGTTTGTCAGGTTTCCCAGGAATGTCTCTGGCAGGTCTTTGTCTGGAACATTTTCTGGAGACTGGAACAGTTGTGCTCTGTATGCATATGTATATCCTGTAAGCTGGTAAGCTCAGCAAGCAGCAAAGGCATGTCACAGGCCTTTGGCCAGATTAGCCTTGGTACACACACGGATTTCACACTTCCCAGCCTGCTGTTAGCCCCAGTTCTTCCCTTCTTGCTGGCTGCTCCTGCAAATTCAAATTTGTGCGTGAAACGAAGCTGTTTTAGTATGGGGTGTGGTCAGCAAGCTGACCTGGGTCACAAGAAGGTGGCCCTAGAAAAATGTTTGTGTTGTGTGGTTTCTCCAAGGAACCTGTAGTAGGTGTGTTCTGTGCCACTGTTCAGCCAGTGGAAGTGCACGTGTTTGAGATTGTGGTTTGGGGTTTCCTTTGCCATTTCAGAAAAGAGGCACGTTAAGGTCCACTGATGTTTCCCATACTGGGATTGCCTGTTGGATTCCAGCCTGTCAATATATTAAGGAAGATGGACTGCAAGGCAGATGGACTGTGCCCAATAGCTCTAGAAGACCTGGGTGCTTTGTTAGACCACATCGTGTGGGCCTGGGCTAGATCAAATGTACATGGGAGCTCTGTGGTGAAGACAAGAAAATGCAGCACAAAGGCTGATGAGGGGACTGATTAATAATGAATATTTATGTTATTGCAGTATGTAGTCAGTCGTCTCTGAAGGCTGAACAAAGAGAAATATCATTGAAAGAATGTAGCAAAATACTTTTTTTTTTTTTTTTTTAATGGCAAGTTGTTAGCTGTTACCCTCAGTTCCTGGGGATATAAATATTTCACTGATCTCAAAAGCTCTGGGGGATATGTGTCTAAGGAAAGCTTGGCAGGTGAAAATAAAGTCACTATGCGAGCCAGGTAATGAAAGAACAGAAACATTTGTTTTACAAGCTATTGGATATAAAGATGGCATTGATGGATGGAATGGATTAGTAAGTAATAAAATGGGAAATTAGGGATTGACTGGGGGGTCTTGAAGAAGTCAGAGTGAGCACAAAGGAAAAAGTAGATCAAAAGACAAAAGAGAAGATCCCACAAATGATTAGACATTTTGCATATTTTTCATTAGTTTTCTAATGGAATGATTCCTTCTTTGAGCTTATGGTACAGTGTTATCTTCTCCTATCTGAGGCATCAAAGCTTAAATGTTCTGGTCTGATCATAAAGCCAGTGCTCTTCTTTCTGCCTTACATGTGTCTTACCATGATCCCTGTCCAATCTTTCTTTAAAGGAAAAGGGTTCCTCAATGAACTGTTGAACCAACCAACTTTGAAACTTACTGGTTATAGACATTGTGCCAAAAACTGTGACATTAGGTCTCTTCCTGTTTCAGCCTGAGATTTGCATCATACTGGAGGTTTTTCTGGAAGGAATGAAGTAGGACTATGGTCACTGCATCTTTGGCCCATCTTAGTTTTGATCTTTGAAATATGTCTTGACTGCCTGGATCCTTTTTCTTCCTCACTAATCAGGAAGACCCAAATGGAAATCTGAGATGTGTGAACTGGAGAAGATGGAAGCGTGGCTCCAAGTAGAAGAAATAGCCTTAGATTCTGTAGATCTTTAGTTGTCAGCACACTTTTTATAGGTAAAAGGATATGATTGGCCTCTGGCAGAAAAATATTTAAGCTGTCAACTGGAGAGTGCGAAGTAGGCATTTTTTGTACTGCATTGCTTGCTTAATGTTGTAACACAGTGACCAGTGAAATGCAGGATCTGCTGTTCAGGATGTTGGTAATGAAACTTTTTAAGACATTTTTCCACTGCCAAGAGGGGCAGAGTAACAATATCTGATGATTATGTGTCCCTATTCATATACTGGCTCCTGCAAAGCAGCAAGAGAAACACTTGACCTTTTGTGAACTTTTTCCTGCATCCTTGAAGGAATCTGCAGCACTGTTTTGTTTTATTTTTATTTTTTTTGGTGTCATTGTTAACAGTTGCTACTTTGGAAAAATCAGAATGTCTGCTGCTTTATGCTTTAGCCTATTTGAAATGAGATCAAAATGAAAATGATGTGTTTTATTCAAGTTCTTGAATATGATAATGGGAAACTGTTGAAAGAATGGTGTAATGTAGATTAGGAACGTGAAAGTTATTAAGCTTCTCTTCTGACTTTTGCTTGTGATTTATTTTAAAGGTTCTTTGTCTATAGAATACTATTTTTTTAGAAACAAGTTCTATATTGGAGCTTTCATTCTTCCTACCTATATATGAATATTTCACGTTTGTAATTTCTCAGTTATAAAGCAGATTAACAAAACCAAAACCCTCAACTCTTGTATCTGGCACTTTTGGGTATCATTCTCTGATCTTGGTTTCAATCTTAAATTTATTCAGAAATATATTTCTCTGAATAAAGCAAGACCGTAGAGACCTGATTCTTTTAAGCTTATGCATTTCTACTGTCAAGAGGGCAAATGCATTGCTCACCTCGAAACACTTTATTAAAAATAAACAACAAACACACTAACTTTTTTTGTTGTAGATCCTCATGAATAACTATCTTCCTTTTGAGCTCCACTGCATTTCTTTTTTCATTGTTTGTTTATTTTTTTCCCACTACTCCTATTTTTGAAGCTGCAGGCTTCAAAATATACAGAGTTTTTGGTATCTGCTTTGGTCCAGGTACTGTACATTATCTTCTAAGCCAAAGAAGCCATTGATTTGTTGCTAAGTATTTCTCTTTTTACGAAGAGAAGAATACCATTGCATCAGATATACAGGAGGGCTCATGTCTGGAAAATGAACCCACTCTGTGCAGATGTGTTGGGGGTCCCTCCGCAATCCACCAAAACATCCTGACGAGCTAATTATAGCAGCTGGAATGTCTCAACACATGGCACAGTATCAAGCAGTAACACCCATCTGGGTGGGCTGGCTGCTGCTAAACCTTACTCTCTTGCTGATCTTCTCTCCCTCATTCTGAATCCCTTGCCTGTTTTTAATCCTGTTGTAATTTAAACACCTGTCTCTCTGGAATGTGTGAAATGTCCCTTTACCTATGCTAAGTTATTGGCTCACCTGCTTTGGTTGGAAAGACAGCTTTCAAATAAACAATGATACAGTACGAGAGAAGAAAGCATACCACATTAATAGAGCAGGGGTGAGTTGGTAATTCATCAGACTAAATGCATCTCGGTATCAGGATGATGAGGACAGAAGATTGGATAAAGTTATCCTATGTTCACACATGACTGTGTTTGCAAAGTTGTGATTGCTGTTGCTGACAAGCTAAGAATTTTATAGATCCTATTTCACTTACCGTGTTGGCCCCTGCCTCATTTGCCATTCTTGCCTTTTTTTTTCTCTTCATCATAAACAATTTGTGGCCAGAAACTGTTAGGTATTTGTATGGTGCCTGGCACACTTAGACCTAGATCTAATTTGATTGTTTTTACTGTTGCAATGAAAAGGCTTTATATTAAAGTCTGCCCAGTATGTCCCACCGTAAGACCTTGTTTTAAGGTCTTAGAGGTTCCCTCCACACTGAGGATGCTAAGCTGAATTTCTCTGCAGACTAGAATTTCTTGCGCTTCTTGAGTACTGAGTTTTGAGACACTTTTCTGTTCTGTTTTCAGTGGCCTGGTCTGTGTTATGCTTGCAACCTGGCTGACTTGAATGCAGAATAAAGAGAAATTCCACAAAGGTGTGGAGAACAGCTTGAACAAGGGGTCTTGTAAAATTTGGACCTGGACACAGCATGGGAGAGGATGCTGAGAATTATTAGGGTGAAAAGACAGAAATTGAAGGACGTGTGGTATACGTGGTCCAAAGGGGAACCCAGATGTTAGGACTGGGTGAACAAATAGGTTGGCAAAATGAGCAGGCTGGGGAGGGGAATAAAAACTAGAACAACTTGGATAGGGTGCGTGAGCAACTGGAAGAGGAACTAAGAACAGAAGCGTGGGGAGAAAGATCAAATGAGCTAATCCTGTGGAAAGTTCCAAGGTCAGGAATGGTGTGGCTCAAAGGCCAGTAGTATTGTGGACGCCAGTGCTGGAATTTAGGAAGACTGAAACTGGAATGAGCAGAAAAAGGAGAATGATGTATGAAGTGTGGAAACGGGGACTGGATGAGAAAAACGATGCACTGACAAGGAAGACGAATGGGAATGGATGAGACAGAAGGGCTCCTTCTGGAGACGTGGGCAGAAAAATAGCGTGCAACCATAATAATTTAACTCTGTCCAGAATTTGAAGTAGAAGTTAAGAATTCTGAAGTCAGGAAAAGCCTAGGTGTCTTGTACTACAAAACCACTGAGGGGGTGACAACCTGTTGTGTTTCCAGATCCAATGTTAGTTCACATTCCAGAGTTCAGTCAGAGGATATGAAGTCTGCAGGCCTGCGTAAGACTGTTGTAGGTATGAGTGTAGTATTATGTGATGAAGCTTGTATACATTTGTTTTAGTACAATTTCGCATGAATTCTGGTAAAAGAGTATTGTTAAGATAGCAAAGCTGGGAATTCACAAACTATGCTTAAGCATTTAAAGGAAGTTAGGTCACACTTGAGTGACTTAATGAGCATCACCTTTGAGATCTGGAGCAGATGTAGGGCTAGTCTTCAGGCTCTTCTTTCTGGTTGCCCTGTGTCTCACAGGCTATGTGCTTTCCAGTTGCCACAGAAATGAGCAGGGGCAATACAAACAAGTCTTGTTTAGCATGCAACCTTAATCTTGGTGCAGAAGCAGGTCTGTTCTGTGATCCTAAAAAAGCAAGATGTGATTGTGTAAAGGCAGTCAACCTTTATAGTGTTTTGTAACCTTCATAAAATGTTCTTTAAATATAAACCATCATTTACGCTTCTATAATGGATACCATTACCTTATGAATGGTGTCTCCATTCAGTAAACCAACAGGTAGAGTATGCTTGAAGAGTGTGATCTTTTTAGAAGATAAGCAGCACAACGAGAATGCTCGGAGAAAGAAACAATGGAATGCATTTTATATGCTTAAAAACACATTGATACTTGCTTTGCAGTTTGATTTACCAAACATCTACCAAACATGATTACTGGCTGTCATTAACTAACTTGTATAGTTACAAGTGTGAACACTTTGGAGGTGGTTTGGGTGAGAAGTTTTATTTATGTGTGGTGTAGTTTGATACTACGTTTTATATCCAAGGTATATCTCTGTGCATAGATGGGGACGGTAGAGAGGAGACAGATGTATACAGATGGTTTGGTGACACAGCTCATGATGAAAGGGCAGATACACCAAGCCCTGCTCAGAAAGAGTAATATAAGCATCTAGCTTTTGATTGTATATTTAATATTTTTTACTGCATCCTTGTTATTTGTTCTATGGCAGGAAATGCTTTTGTGCTTTAGGATTTTTGCCCGATTCTTGTTCTCATCCTCCTTTGTGCTTCTGTGAATGGCAGGATTGTAGTTTTAATGCTGGTATGTGAATTCATCTCAAGCATGGTTGCTGTTGGTGTCATCTCTGGCTCCTTTATGTAGCTAGCAAAATTCTTCTGCATCTGAAGATTGACTTCTTTAGCAGTCTTTAGTACATACTCTCTCCAGTTTACTTCGTGTCACCTTTTGTTCATTTCTTGGCTTTTAATGGTTTCTGATGTCTTTTTCTTTGCCTCTTCAGTTAACAAGCTTAAACTTGGCAAGTGGAGCTGTAAGCAAGGGGAATGCAGCTGGGCCCCAGAGCTACCGGTCAACAGTCAACAGGAAAGGGTCACTGTGGGCTGTTCAGTCAGACACTCATGCAGCTGACAGAAGATCTTCAGCAGTCAGGTAAGATAAAGCTGGTGTTCCAGATTTTTGAAGGAGAATGCGTGGCACTCAGGAGCTCATTCATAACTTGTGTTTATCCTCTTGCTCAGAAGATAACATCTAAGGGCCAGTTCTTTTCATGTCTATCCTAGACACTAGGCCTACAAAACCGAATTTGTTTCCAGTGCTGGCAGGTTCATGGTGAAATAAAGAAATAAATGAACATGTGGAATGGAAGGGAAATGTCTGTTTCTCTTTCCTGATTATTTCTTATCCTGGTATTTGTGAGTCTGGGTTCACTGCTGTTGAGACATGCAGAGTACAAACCTATTCCTGATACTGCAGAAATCACCACCAAGGCTTCATCTTCATGTGTTTTCCTAGAATATCAAGTTTAAGTTGTTCAAAGATAGAGCAACATCCTGTAATGTTATACTAAGTTTCCTTTTGTGGCTTCCTTCTGCTCTTTATTAATTTTGGATATTGGAATTTTTGTGTCTGATACACTCATTGGACTCAGGGACTATGATTTTGCAGTTAGAAAAACTATTCTTTCTGGGACTGAAAGAGCAGCAATATTTACTCCAAGGATTCTGGATCTTGGAAGCTAAGAGCAAGGTGAGCTTGCTGCAGAAGGCTGGGCCTAACACAGGCCCAGAACCACTTGGGATTTCTGATTTCTTCCTTTGCCTGAGTTTGCCTTCTTGTCCTTTTAAATAGAATAATGAGGCAGGGCTTCCACAACACAAGTTTAGGAGTTTAATTTGCTGTGTACATTAAAATATTGATTCTTGCCATTGGTACCTGAATGCTGCTGGAAAATGGAGGGAGGTAAGGAGGACAGATATGCAGTACAGAAGGAATACGTGACCTGGGTGGTCATCCTTTCCCAAACGGGTCCTTCAATAGGAGGATTGGAATGGGTTTTGGAAAGCTCAAGTAAAATTGTTCTTATTTCATCAGTCACTGCTTTTTGTCCTGCCTAGAGAAGAGGAATGTGAGAAATGAATTCCTGGCCTGTTTCTGTTCCAGCACAATGTTTGCCTCTGGGGTTTGGAGTTATTGAGAGGTGGTGATTCTGTTCTTGGAGCTGAGCCAGGGGAGCTATTACCTAATCCAAATAAAGAACCTATCCAACAGGTGTAAGCTGCCTTCCCCTTCTACACAGTTTTAGAGAGCAGCAGCGTGCAGGCTGGCCTGGAGCTTCTGTTCGTTTCTCATCTCTGCAACTCTGCATGGATTCAGATATGGCTGGAAAGAAATTACTCAGTCAAAATCTTCTGTTGTGGATCTCTGCGGAAGGCATTGTAATTACCACATTTTTCTGAAACCATTTCTGTTATGTCACTACCTGTAGCCCAATTTCTAATGTCCAGAGCTCCACTCTGAACCATTTCCAGAGCCGTGCCTCATCTAGCATTGTACTTGTAGTTCAGTGAAGAAATTTGTTTTATTTCATACAAAGATCCAAAATACTTCAGAAGTGTCTGACCACAGCTGGTGATTCCATCTTCAAACTTTTGATGAAACATTTGGGCTTTCAGTACTTGAATTATTCTGTTATTATTCTCAGAGTAAGACAAAGAAAGATATCTTAAGAGCCTTTGTTGAATTATTTTATCTTTGTGGCTGCTTATGTCAAATGGCCAGAATTTGCCAGGAGTTAAAAGTTTTACGAGTTAAAAGTTTTACATAAAAATGGAAATGAAAAAAAATAATTCTTGAGGCAGTGCTAGATTCCGTGAGCTGTGAACTTGTATTTAATGAAAGAATTCCAAAAGGAGTATTAAGGTTATATATGGGGATGGCTATCTTGTGTTGCAAATGCCTTTTTTGCTACTCAGTCTGTTACATTGGAGCTCAGCAGTTCACAGAGGGTCATCTGATGGGTGTCAGCCTGTGCTCTGTACTAGATGACTGTTTGAAGAAAAGCTTCCTGTTTTGTTCCATTGAGGTTCTGGTCTATCAGTTGTAGAATTCAGCAGGGATGGAAATATTTTGTCAATGGGTCTCTTATCTGGCTTGCGCTTGGCTCCAGTTCAAACATCTGCCTCTGAAGCTCAGTCCCTACAGCTTTTGTATGGCTCTATGGTAAATCTGAGCCATCTTAGTGCTTCTGAGGTTTGAAAATTTGATTTTGATGCTTTTGAGCTATGGGATTCAGGCTATTAATGACAAATCTTCCTCCTCTTTAATTCCCACTCTCCCAGTACTGACTTATCTAATTTTTTTTTTTTTCTGAACAGAAGTTAGTTCTCCATTCTTTTGTTGAATTCCTTTGGCTGTATGAGAAGGGTTGCCCAATCAATAGTCTGCTTGCCAAGAGGCAAAGGAGATCTTGAGTTTGTAATACACAGAGAACAGTTCTGGATACATTAAAAAGTTATTGTACGAATCTGTAGTGCTGTCCCTTTTGAGACTTTTTTGTTTTAGTCACTTTCTTTGAACTTTGTCTCTATTTCCACTCAGCTTGTGATTTAGGCTTTTGCCATGCCCCGGACAAAGAAGCCTGCAGGGCTGTACAAGAGGTGAGATGTTCCGAAGTTGCATTATCGTAATAGAGCTGTCCAAGGCCCTCTACCATGTTTGTAGCAGCCCAGCCTTTATTGCCCTTTGAAGCTCCCGGCAGCTATACTAAATCTGCTCTTTTCATTCTTTAACCCTAGTCCTTTGGGCCTTATTTCAGTTCTGTCTCATCTTCTCACTCTATCAGGCAGGATTTTCACTTATTTACTTTCTGCTGTAAAGGCATTAACATGTTACAGTTACATGTTTTGTAATTTAAGATTACCATTGATAATTTTTCACAATATTAATAATGTAACCTAAGGACAACAAATATGAAAATGATTCCTTATTATCCTTTGGAACTCATGTCCAGACATGGATGCTAAGACCTTACTAGAACTGGGGCATTGAGCAGCTCTTGAAAGCATTCTCAGTTGCACGATAAAGGTAGAAAGTAGTGTTTAAGAGAATGAAAGTTGTTGTTCCGAACCTGAACTAATTTCTCAGTACCCATTGGCAAATAGTTGCACTAGTGATGAGGATGGTCAACTTTCCTAGAAGCTTCTGTCACTGGAATCTGCAGCTGCTGTGTCACTTGTTTTTGAAATTCTCCTCAAAGAATCACTTGGACTCTGCAAATCACTTTCTGTCCAAGACCTGAATCAAAGCTAATGAATTTTTTTTCTAATTGGTACAGATTTCTGTGTTTTCAGTGGGCGCCTTGGATTCAACAATAGCTACCCTTTTCCAGGTTCACCTTTTTGAACTCCTACAAACAGTCTGTTGGCAAGAACTCAGTGGTGATTCGGTCACTGTTTTCCCACACCTCTGTTTCATTAGCTTCTTGTTCTTTCATGACATCTTTCTCAAAACTAAAGACAAAATCAACCCAGCTTAGCGTATGGTTGCCTTGGATCTTCTGACAGATTTATCTAACTTGGTCAGGGGAGGCAGGCAAGCAAGCTTCTCTATCACCGTTGAGAGGGTAGAATGGCAGTCCAAATTTTATCAGGCAGCTTGGGAGGGCTACCGCAGTCAGAAACAAAGGGTTCTGCTCTTCTTGTTATTTAACATGCTCAAAATACTTCTTTGCTCACACATTGAGCCAAGGTGCTTAGGTTCATCAGAAAATGACGTTTTGTTGGCAGGCTCCCTAATCTGGGTTAAACAGTATAAAAACAGAGTTTAGATTTTCTGATCTAGGAGTTTATAGGTTGAATTCACTCTGTTGTCATTATTAATGGTAGTAACAACTCAGAGCATTGTGGGCTGTGTGCATATAGTGGCCATATGTTCAGGTTCCCAAGCAGGTTCTACTTTGTGTATTTTCATTTTATTTTTTTCTCTTGCCTGGAAATCTCAATTGGGATGGGAAACTAGAAGATTCCACACAGACGTTTGGCATCTCAGGCTTTCAGGAGCCCCAAACTGTATGCCTCAGGTCTGAAAATCCTGGTTTTCTGTGTCAAAGGGGTAGCTTGTTTTACGTAAAGGGAAGGTGAAAGTGGCTTCACTGTTTGCTCAAATTTTTATTTTTAATTTTCAAGATGTAGAAGGTAAAAATATGAAATCAGGCAAGTGGTTGGACCTTGACTAGACAGGATATGAAGAGCTACGAGTAGAATCATGCTAAAATAGCCAAGAGATGTGCTAATGTACAAGGTGGTTCTCACAGTGCTAGAGGGTGAGAAGTTGATGGGATTGTCTTGTTTTTTTTGCAAGACTCATGCTAAGGTGGGCTTAGCATGGATCTTGCAGCAGGGACTCAGGGAAAGAGCTAACTACATATAGGCTTGCAACTAGAGGTAAGGAGGAGGGAATTCCTAGTAATCTTGACAGCTAATGACAAGTTTTTGTAAGAACAGAGCTCTTTCTCTTTGTTGCCATGCAGTTCTGCATCTGAAGGGTTAGTAGTGACTTTACACTCTTCCAAGTTGCTTGATTCAAGCTCCTTGCAGTCACTTGCCAGGTAGAGACTGTCCATTCTCTGTCCTGTGCCCTGCTTGCCAAGTGTGCTTGCTCAGCAGCTGGGTGCAGGCTAATGCTGAAGAGTCTGTGCTGTACTGATACCTCTGGAGGAAATGAAGGGAGAAAACAGCAGGCACTGAGGGCTACACAACAGGCTTTCAGTTTCAGGAAAGTCTGTGCTGACCTTACGCTTCCAGCTAGACTGCACAGAAGTGCCAGAGCAGCAGTAGACCAACACGACTGAGTGCAGTCCTGTGCCAGCACTGCCATGTGTCTGTTCCTTCCTCCTGATACAACTTGTCCCCTTCACTTTCCCTCTTAGAGGAAATGTCTGATTGTGAGCTCAGTCATCTGCACTACACTGCATTTTCTGCAGGCTTCATAATTACCATAAGGTCTTTTTCTTTCCTTCCTGGTGTAAAGATGTTGCTTCTAATACCCAGCACTAGCAGAATGTGCTGTCCTCATTCTTGCTGAGGGGCAGAAGAGTCTTGAGCATGAAGTAAATCTAACATGGGTTATTCTAATGCTGCTACCTTTGATTCTTCTCTGTTTTAGTTAAATCACTGGGAGGGACCCCAGCTCACAGTGTCCTTTCATGCTGCTGCTTGCAGGGATGAATGCTGTATTAGGAAGACTTAGGAAGAACAGTTCCTTTTCAGCCAGAGTGGCTATTTGCAGTAGGGCAGACATATGAGGTTGATTCCTGTTTCCTGATTTTTTTCCTTATGGCAGGCCTGTGTTATCTTAATGCCTAAGTTAATTCAATTTCTTTATTCGTGATGGAAGAGTAAATGAGGATGGGTGTAGTGATTTTTCTTTTTTTCTGTGACCAGTCCCCTGTCCACTTCCCCTTGGCAGCTCTGTCATACAACATATGTTTGTGGCCCTTGAGAAGCAGCATTTCTGACAGTCCTGAAGCTGTGGGTTGATCTATTATCACCTCCTATTCAGAGGAAGGATGAGGAGGGAGGATGAAAAACAGAAATGCTGCCTGTAGCTGTATGTTCTTGCAGCTCCTCCTGTCTCTAGTTCGTGCATGTTCTTTCTCCATCCCCGCATATTTGTACACATAACAGCCTTCCTGCCCCGGTAACCTCTTACCTTTTTTTACATGTCTCCCAGGGTCACTGGTGACAACTTGTTAACTGTGGAAGTGAATTGGCTGACTTAAACTTCAGGAGTACGTGTTTTGCCTTGTGTTACTTCTTATAGAGAAAGATTTTGGTCGCGCTAATGAAACTTGTGATGGCAGGTCCAATTACTCTCCATCCTGCTTGGAAATTGCCCTGAGCCTCCGCACCACGGGTTGGCACCGTCTTGAAGGATCCCTGCTTCCCACAGCCAGGCCTTGGCTCTGGCTGCCTGGAGCCTCCGGGAGAGGAAAGGCGGAAAGCTCGTGACTTGCCCAGACAGTCTGAGGCCTGGCCCTGCAGCCTCGGCTCCCCAGACGCTGTTGAGTCGGACTTGGCTGGCAGCCGCCGCGCTGTTACTTTTCCGAGGTAATAAGTGAGATTAATCGCAGGACCCTTTCCAGAGGCGAAGGGGGTTTGGGCTGAGCGCAGGGAGAGAGCGTAGGAGCCAGTGCCGGGGCTGGGAGCTGGAGGCGAGAGCTGGGGCCTTGCAGCAGGGCAGAGCAAGGCACAACTCGTGCGAGCGTGGCCTCTGCTCGGCTGCTGCTGGAGGCTGCTCTGGAGCCGCAGCCTGGGGGCCTCCCTTGGGCTGGCTCCAGCTGAGCAAAGTGGACACAGCCTTGGCATCGCCTGCACCTGTCTACTGGGCCTGGGCAGCTGGGCTTTTTGCAAGTAGTTCTAGTGATGTGAGGGGACAGGTTTCTCTTCCTGCACCTGGCTCTGACTGCATGACTTCCTTTCAGAGAAGGTATGACAACCTTCCTCATTATTCCCAGCGACCAGCCCATGTTGGTAGGTGGAGGGGAGTGACAGGGGTTTTATACCTTCCCTGAAGGCAGTGCTGCATAATGGTTCTTGGTTTTCTCATTTCAGCTGCCTACACAAACTGACCTTACCCCCAGCGTAAATGTAGGGTTTACTATTCTGGATTGGGCTGCTAATCTTTTTGGTTCTCCTGTCCTGTGTTTCAGAGTAACTATCACCAATGTCTTCAGTGAAAGCAGAGAGTCTTTTTGATTGGCAGTAAAGAAATTCCCAGCCTCTAGGGGAAGCTTGCTTTTGCCCCCCAGCTGCAAACAGCTGACTTGTAGATCTCACCATATTTTCTGTTCTACATAGTCTAGCTGTGGGTGTTATCATTAATCATATTTTTATTTTCTGGGAATATTGTTGCCTCGTTCATGAGCTGTAGCAGTGAGTCCCACAGGTAAATTCCATATTATGCAGACATTTCCTCTTTAATTTTTTGGATTTTTTCCAAATTTGCTAAAAGTCTCTGCCCCCTTATTATGTGAAGGCAGACAGAAATGCTTGATTTATTTTCTGCGCTATTTATTCTGTATGTTTCTATCATCTCCCTTCTTATTTGTCTCTCCTAAACTAAACAGTACCATTCTCTTCAAGTTCTAAATGGAAATCTTCCAACCCTCTAATAATTAGCTCTCTGTCTTTATGGAGATGACAAGAAACGAAAACAGCACGTCAAGTAGGAGTAAAACATAGATTTTATGTGACACTATCATTTTTAGCTTTTATCTCTCATAACTTCCATATGCTTACACCTTGCTGGCTTCTGACCATACTAAACACTGGATTTTATTATTAATATGCAGTTGTTTTTCTTTGACTACTGCAATTAATGTAAAACTGAGCAACAGGTATAGGCAGTTCATGCTGATACAATTCTTTTTTTGATTCCTCACCCGTGAACTCTCCTCTTCCTGGCTTTTAGCTGCCACCAGTGGATTTTGTTGGCTGTGATGGAAGTCACGTGCTGTTTTCCGTTCTAGTAAGCATTTAATTTAATATAGAGCTTGTTGAAATCTTTTAGTGTCTTCCACTACTTCCCTCATATCCTCGCCCCCAGCCACCCCTGATCTTAGATCTCTTTGAAATACCCTGTTTAGGTTCTAGATATTTCATATTGCCAAGTGATCAGCAGATCTCCCTTTTCTCTGCATTTAGTTAAACCTCCAATTGCCATTACAGTAGTTTTAGAGTGGCATTCAGAGGGTTAATGTGGCCGTACCTCTCACTTTGGTAGTTTGTGGGGAGAACTCTGCTGCCCGCAGCTTTCTAGGAAAGAGGGAACCCCAATAGCCTGGTGCTCTTTGGGGGCTGCTCTGCCCAGAGCATTCTTTCTTTCTAGAGGAGCTCTGAAAGGGTTACAAGGGAGCCTTGGCTGTTTCTTTGAGCTATTTGGAAAGGACGGGCCTCAGACAGCTTGGCAGGAACCTGGGGCCCTGTTTTTTCCAGCCCAGCCCTTCCTTCTGCACGGAGCTGTCAGGGAATCCCACGAATGTCTGGTTTCTCCCCTTTCTGAAGTTTTTCAGCAATATTTTTATCCATCCCTGGCTCTTTCTCACACAGGGACCTCAGGTTTTGTTGATTGCTTTGCCTTGCAGGTAGTGAGATGGAAATGAAAGCCATGCTACCATGCCACAGCCATTGGAATTAGTTCACCGTTGTGCAGCTGAGAAGGGCACTGGGAAGTTTCCCAGAAGAGTGTCCTTTCTGGCATTGATCGCAGGGCAGGTCCATCTGGCCTAAGAACAGAGGGATTGAACGGGCCCATCTTTGAACTGTGCTATTCCTGTGGGTCACAGCGAGGCACTCAAAACCTCCAAGCTGCATGTTCAGTATCCTCCCTACCAGACACACAACGTTTGTGAAAATGGAAAGTCCCTTTGTAAACCAGTCTTACAACGGACAAGACAGGTTAGCAACCTTTCCTTCATTTGCCTCATGCTCTCCAGGGCTGTCCTGAGGCTGAACTCTTTGTGATTATTTTGTGTTTTGGAGGTTTCTGGGTCTGCCGTATACCTTTTCACTTAATAAATAAATAAATAAATAAAAATGCTTAGAGGATGAAAATAAAGGTTGTCTTAGTGTTAAAAAGAAGGTTTGTTGAAAGTTTGGTTACTGGTAAGTGCAAAGGTCTTGAAAGGTCTCTCTGGTGTTGGAGCTACTGGTATTCTATAATCTCAGGAAGCCTGTCAGATGCTGGGAGCAGGGTGTGATCTAAGATCCATGTGGAAAGCCTTTCCAGAAGGCAGCCCTCATGTGGTGCAGTCCCTGGACAACTCTTGGAAGTCAGCAGCTGAAGAGCCTGAAGTCAAGTTCAGATAAAATCAAGTTTCAGTGACCAAGTAAGAAAGCCAGAGCAGGAGGTAGCAAAAGGGGCCAAAGGCTTTTCCTCCTTCCTGTTAGGCTTTGTCTTGGGGCTACTTTCCCTCGTGCAGTGAAGTTTCCACCACCAAAGCATGTTCACATTTTCCATCCAGCCCAGGCTTGGCTTACTCAGGGTGAACACAACACTCTTTTTGGTGTTTCATCCTGTGATATAAACGGGAATTCCCTTCCAAGAGCACAAAGAAACCCCTTTCCTATCCCTGAAAGTGTTAGTCAGCCCTTCCTATGGAGATCCTGCTTTGTCACCTAATTCTCCCCACCTTTCAGACTGGGGAAGTTTTGTAGCTGACACAGGAGTTTGTGAATGTATGTGGTTGGCTTCGTGACAGCCTGTTATTCTCCGGGGCTTCTCTGGGCTGCAGGTATCAGTCAGCAGCTGTTTGTGAGCCATGCAGGACTCCAGCATTTAACAAAAACCTCTTTTGAAAATAGAGGAGGAGGGGAAAATAAAAGCATAAAGAAGTTGGGAAGTATTTCAGCTCTCCTGTGTACGTGGTGACAGCTTTGTTGGAGATGCTGTTCACTAGCTCATAGGTGTTTGAAGTTGTACATACATTGTGTAAGCTGAAGAAGATGGGGCAACCAGAACTCCATGGTGGAATGCCAGATTTTTGTTTGGGGAGTAAAGTGAATTTATAATACTGAGTAACACTGGTGATTAGTAGTATTTTCTTAGTCTTTACCCAGCGCTGTATGCTCTCAGATGGTGAGTAGTTTGACCAAAATGTTGTGGGCAGGAGGATTTGATTGGTGATAAGCCAGAATGTGTTTCAGTGGCTCAGGAAGGCTGGATATATTGGACTGTCCAGAACCAGCACCAATTGCAAAGATTTTTAAGTGCTCTGGTAAAGGTAGGTTCTGCAATAGCAGGATAAATTAAGTCTTATATAGAAATACCAATGTATCCAGGGTCATTTAGCACAAGCAGTTGTTTCTAGTTGTTCTGTACCAGTAGTTGAAAGCTGGATATCCTCTTTTAGAGGATGGAAAAACAAAACAAAACACCTCCACCCTCCCTTCATCCCCCAAACAACAAAAGTCAAGCAAACCCACCAGGTAATGTTTAAAGATACTGCAGTTTCCAGACACTCTCCTGTTGCACTCTCTGAACTTTTATTAACATTTCTCATCCAATTACTGTCCACAGCAAACCAGGTGGGGAGAGGCCAAGGCAGCCTGGCTGATCCAAGTCTACTGAAAGCTGGCCCTGGGACAACAGCCTTTAGTAAGAAGAATTTCAAAGTGAGAGGGCCTTATCAGAGACGCTGTTTGTTTCCAGCTGCTGGTATCCATGATGTTGCAGGGCTTCTTTGCCTGAGTTATAGATTGTATCTGGCTCAGTAAATGTCTTTCACTGCCCTTTCTATCTATCTGCTGTCTGGCACGTGGGACCTGACGAAAAAGTTAGTCCAAGAAGATTGTGTCTGGCAGTGCTGTGCATGCTACTTGGCAGCTGTCTGTCAGGGATGCTCAGCCTGGGCAAGAGTCACCCTTTTGAACAAAGCAGCTGTGGCTTATGTGGTCTTAACCTTTTGTATGCAGAAAAAAAAAAGTCTTTATTTGCTTGTTACTGGGGAGAAAAAACACATTTGATGATAATCTGCCCTGTGAAGACTGTAGCCAGGCTGAGCTGTGCATGTCTTTAATGTTGGAAATGCAGTTTTGTCAAAATCTGTCTCAGAAAACTTCCAGTTTGGTAGACTATCTGAAGAGTCTTGGGTCTGGACCATCTTGTTTGTTTGTTTATCTGTTTTGTTGTTGTTGCTTTGTTTTGGTATTGGGAAAATGATGCTGATGAGCAGAGAGGTGTCAGCTTCTCTTCAGTCAGTGTTTTGAAAAGCTGCAGATGCTGAGACCCAAAATGAATTAAGTTCAAGTACTTTTCCTTGCTGTTGCTGCTGACTGAGTGTAGATCCACAAGGAGGGAACGTTCATAGCAGTGAAGGCTTGGCATCTGTAGAAGCTCTTTGAACTTTTACATCCACACTTCAGATTTTAGCCACAGGACAGCATAAATGGAATAATATTCTTCGCATTAGTCAGAAGGTCAGGTTAGACACCCATGTTAGTCTTTTATAGTCCTGATGAATAACCATCTAGAATTTATGGCTTCTGACACTTACAAGCAATAATTCTGAATTTCAAATGAAGACTTTCCAGTACTTAATGAAGACAACATACAGCTTGCTGTGTTGTGACTTCTGTTTCCCATGGCTGTTCCCTGAAAGACGTGAAACTGTGGTTTAAGGAAAAAGCTTGAAGTAACTTTGGTTTGAAAGTGTGTTTGTATTCAATATGTTTCTGATCTCAGCTCCACTAGCAGGCACTTGGCTGTAGGATTCTTTGACAGACTTATGATGCTGAAGACTTGGGTTTCTCCATAAATACTTTCAGGTGGATGAGTAGTAAAGGGCTGTCCAACTTAAGCAGCCAACATGGTAAAGAGAAACACAATCTCAGTCACTGTGAGGAAAACAAACAGGGAAAAAGGTGTATGTGGAAAATCTAAGCACAGGCTCTAGAAACTCTCCAAGAAGAGACAGTCAAGAGACTTTGCTGTTGTTCTTAAGATGTTATGCATTGATAAATTCATCTCCTTCTGGAAATACTGTATGCAGTTCTTTTCTAATAATTTTCTCCATGAGAGTGAGATTTTGGTTCTTACTGACAGTGATCCCACTAGGATTCTGTTTTCAAAATTCCTTATCAAAATATCAATGTTAGAGCTTATCCCTTATGAAACAAAAGGCTGCCCAGTTTTAATAGTTGGGTTATTTTGGTATATTTCAAGAAATTTAGATCCAATCCATTTTTATTTTTAAAAATATTTTGTCTTTCTGTTCGAGACTTTGTTTTTGCATAACATTTGTTATTTTCTGAAGGTCACAGTCATCTTTCCAATTCTTTGTAAAATTCTCCTTTCCTGATGCTCACCTAAATGATTTAAATATGAAAGTATCCTCTGCTAGTAAAGGGAACTAAAGTTATGCACAGATTTCTAGACTGGTATGATGCATATGGGACAGAATGATTCATGTAATGCAGTGATTTTCGTTACTGATGTTTTCTAAGTAGAATAAATTCTTTGTAAACATTATGACCTCATTGTGGAACCTGAATACATGAGCATAGATATCATTAGGCTTGTGTTATTGAATAGCATTTCTGTGGAAGGAAAGAACTGTGCTGGTTTTTTTGTTTGTTCGTTTGTCTGCAGGTCTCACTTGGAAATGATCTAAATTCCTGATATCACATAACTTCATACATTGTGTCACTTGTATACATTGTTAGGTAGCAAAACCAGGTAACACCTATTCTTTTGATTTACTTTCAGCTTTTTTTCTGGTGTCCACTATGAGAGGTTGCTTACTGTCTTACTCTGACTAGTCTCTAGAGAGCCATAAGCACAGTACACCAAAACTGGAAGATTATCCTCCTTGCAAATGTTACCGGGTTCAGCTCAAGCCATCTGGAGGCCATGTTTGTCTTTTCACAGAAAATGAGCCTGTAGTTATGTAGAGGTTCTGCTGTTTTGAGAAAAGCCCACTCTGTTTAGAGCATTGGCTGAAACAACACAAAAGGCATCGAGTATAAAGATGTGACATGTAACAGAGACTTCTTGTTTGGACATTTGACACTGTTGTTGTTGTTTTCTCCTGGTGTGCCTTATCTGTGCTAGGAGGGGAATCTTGAAAGAGTGTTATTCCTCTAAGTGGCTGGGATATTTAATCTGGCCTTATAAGGGTTTAGCATTTGCAGCTGCATCTTTGATGTGCTCATGCTTAGCATTACATGCAATCACTCGGTGAAATTCCTGAGGTACTGATTCCATGGTTCCCATCTGTGTTCCTGAGTCTGGGAGCTTCTGACTAATTATACAATTTTCTCTGTAAGCTGTAGGAAACAATTCCATTTTGGCTCTAGAAAAAGGGTTTGGGTTGGACTGAAATATAGGATTGCATAACTTTTTTTCATCTTCAACCACAAATTCCTAAGAAAGTTATTGCATTTCTCTGAAGATACCTGCTTCTGGCTTTTGGTTTTCACTGTCATTAGAAATATTCAACACCAATGTACAGTCTAGAAGCAATTGAAAGCCTGCTGAGAATCAGTCATTAAGGCAACAAAGTTGTATCCCCTAGAGAACAGCATCATCCCTAGGTTTCTATCCTTCTCAAACCCCTGAGGGTGGAAAAAGTGGATGTAGTGTGCAGTTGTGATGACCAGCAGAGCTGGCACAACTGTAGAGTAGGCTCTTCTGGCCACACTGGAGGAGAAAGCATCGCAAAAATATGTGCTTTATCAAATGGACTGAATCTAAAACCTTTTTATAGGTGCTGCAAATTAAACCAGTGCTTAGCCTCCTAGCCTGCAGTTGTATGCAGAGGCAGAATGTTTGTGTGTAAGACTTCAAGTGCTAGGTGATCTAAATAAGTTTTTGTGCAACTCGAGCATCTGTTGCAAACAGGGTCTGACAGAGTGGGATCTTTCAACAAATCCTAGACAAGTCTGGGAACTGTCTCCTAGAGCATGCCAGTTCTTTGTACCGTACAATGTAACTATCTGAACATCCTTTTATTTACTTTCCTTTAATGACAGACTTTGTCTGTCATCAGATTTGGCAGTTTCCTGGAGAAAGATACTGCCAACCCAGATGAACGTGGGCCTTTTTCTGTGTTTTCAGTGGTGTAATCACAAATACCCTGTTAGCTGCACCTAATTGTGGTCCGTCAGCTGGACTGCTTGGTCAGCACACGCACTGCTGCCAGCTGGGGAAAAAGGGAGACAACTGAGTGATTTGGGGCTCTCCCACAATTTTCCACTGCAGCACCTGCTTTGGAAGCAGCAGTAGAACTGCCAAACATGCTGAAGTGGTTAAGTGTACCAGCTCCTAAAGAAGCTGAAGGGGAGGAGTGCTTCTTGCCTGATGGGTTTTCAAAGGCAGCTGAGACTTTGAAGTTTTGTTTTAGCAGCTGCCAGGTATGCTGCCTCAGCCTGGTGCAGCACTTCTGCCCCCAGCTTTGTGCGTTGCGTTCTTCTTTACACGTGCCAGGATGGAGAGAGGGGAAATCAAATAAAATTAATTAAACCAAGAGTGTGCTTGTTAGCAATAGTGTTGCTTTATTGTACCCTTTGGGTTAGAGTGCTTCATGCCACAGTGAAGCACCTTGCACTCGCTTGGGCCTATTAGAGTAATAAATTTGTTTCACTTTAGTTTTCTTTGCTTTCCCACTTACTGTTTCCCTGCCTCTCTTCTGCTTTAACTATTCCAGCCAGGAAATAGTTAAATAGTTACACCAGGACAGTGGTCCCCCCCTCAATAATCATAGTAATTTTAATGTTTTGTTCTGAGTTGGCCACATAAAATAGGCAGAATTTTACATCCATGGTACCCTAGAACTCCCTGCTGAAACCAGAGGGACCAGATCATCTTTCCAGTGAGGGAAACTGAGACAGAGAGAAATGTGGTGGCTGAACAGGGACCTCATAAAGGCTCTGTCAAAGCAGGGACAGACACCATTCACTGCTGGAGGCAGTCTGCTGGGAGCTTCCCCTTCACTCGCTTTCCTCTGCCAGAAGGGATGTGCTGTAATTCTGTTTATTCCGCTGAATATTGAACTCCTTTATGATGATGTGAACTCCTCAGTGATTTTTCTTATCGAGACATTGGGTTACTGGAGATGCTGTAGGCTGTTTTCAGCTCTGTTCTTTTCTGCAGAAGTAAAGGTAGGTGCTCCCAACGGGAGCTGGCAATTTATGGAGCAATATTGGGAGTGAAATGGGGGGCTGCCTTCTGTATAGCTTAAAACAAAAGGACAGCAAGGAGGCCAAAACTGTCATAAACTGGAATAGTCTCCTCTGCAAGGGAATGTGCTTCTGTGGTATTAATCCTTGGGGGGACAAAGTGCCAGAGATGAGGAGATTCTTGCTGTGCGGTACTTGAACAGCTTGCTTTTTAAGGTGAGGCTTTATAAAAATAAGTGTTTCCACTCTGTTCTTGCAGTTCCTTATAGGCCAGACCTGGTAAGTCATCACCAGTTTCTGGTGGCTGTAGTGGTGGACAGATACATAGAAGTTTTGAGGAAGCAGTGCAGTGGGGTTTTTGTTGTTGCCACTCAAATCCAGTCCATTTGTTGCCGTACCTTATTACAGTATCTAAATCTATCTGGGGGATGAGGAGAGCAGAAACTACGTAAGAAAACAAAGGTATAACACGGGGAAGATAGGAATGCTTGAGATGCCTCTTTGGTGAGCACATAAACTACCTCAGGTTTGTGGGACTATGTGAATATATCCTCTTTTTTACTGGGAAATCCCTTTAGCTTCATTACATTGGAACTAGGTTGATGATTTTTAGTTGTTTGTTTGTTTCTTTTTTAGGAAAAAGATCTTTTGAGGAACTTTACTTTGCCAACGTATCAATACTTGGGATTTGATCAATT
Source organism: Aythya marila (assembly GCF_965140915.1). Lineage (NCBI taxonomy): Eukaryota > Metazoa > Chordata > Aves > Anseriformes > Anatidae > Aythya > Aythya marila. The sequence goes on from NC_139046.1 coordinate 25,976,248, forward strand.
GATTGGGGAATAACAAGAAACTGTTAACCACAGGCATACAGCCTCACCGCAAGGACCCAGAGAAATTTCTTTTCTTGTTTTTCAGCAGCTAAATGTTGTACAGCTTCACTTATGTTACACCAGATGTCTCTTGTTGGTGCCATATTGCTACTCACTTTTCACTGGAGTGAAAAGTTCCTCCTAACAGTACTGTTGCCCAGCCAGCTTTCAGATGACACTTTCCATAATCCCTGATTAGCTGAATTTCCACATCTTTGCTCTGGAAGTGCAGAACTGATTCTGGCCTTCCCTCTAGGAATACAGATTATAAATATAGAAGTGTTGCTTCTCTCATGAAATTCTGTTACCTGGCTATGATTCTTGGCCTTGAAATTGTAGTGGCATGATGTCAGGAAACTCCATACTTCAGCATGCTTTGTCTCCATAACCAGGCCTTCTAAGCTATGAGATTTATCAAGGCTTCTCTAAAAGAAGCACATCAGAGTGTCTCCATCTAACACAGAACAAGGTGATAGGTGCACTGGATGTTAAACAAAGTTGATGAACTCAAAGCTTTCATGAACTTCAGTGCAATTTCTTTTAGAATTTAGAGGCTTGTGATATTCTTTAGATTATTATTATTATTATTTTAAAATATTTAGGTAACAAAGAGCATGACATTTCTACTCTGTGGTCATATGACACAACTAGAAAATCGTTTGGGCCTTGAGAGGTATGAGACTTGGACAAGACAACCGTGGGGGAACCCTTGAAGCCCTGCAGTGTAATGCCATCCTGCCCTGCATCTTCTGGGAGGTCAGTAGTGGCAGAGTTGTTCAGCTCTGCAGGGTATTTCTGCTCTTGAGCAGGGGCAGAGTGCTTTGAGCACTCTCTCCCATCTCAAGCATCCTAATCCTACCAAACTCAGCAGCCTGTTTTGTTTATTCTTCTCAAAAGCTCTGGATTTCACCAGTTTAGCCCAATTATAAGTTTTCATTTGCCTCTTGAGACCTGAATGAGGGGCCTGAGCTGCTCCCTTCGTTCCCCATTCTCTGATCCAGTGGGATCTTGCAGCTGCTGCTTGAGCACATAGAGCAAGGAGCACAGCACTCTGGGAAAGCCTACGCAGGAGGAATCTTAATGGAAAATATTAAGGAGAAAAAAAAAAGTGTTTGATGGACTTTTAATATAAAAGGGGGAAAAAAAAAAAGAAAAGGGGGAGGGGGAGATTTTTATTCACTGTAATAGAAACCAAATGTTGGCTGGGACAGCAGCTGCACTCACTCTTTCCCTGTAAACTGTGAGCGGCTTTTCAAAGGAGGCATTACAGGGTGCAGGGCTAACCTACTGGTCCCGGCTTAACCCTTGCACCTCTGGAGAGAGGTAGGGAATATGCATTTCTAGGGGAGTTACAGAGTAGTATCTTCAATTACAGAGCCAGTCATAAGCATATTCTAGACAGATAGTGGTGCCCATTTATTATGTTTTCATCCTCTTGTGATACTGCTGCTATCCTGAAATGCAAAATCTGCTTGGATAAAGCACTAACAAACATATAGTCAGGAACAGAGCCCATCAGTCTCTTCCAGTTTGGTTTTCAGTAGGGTTACCTGCTGCCTGTGCAAGCCATGATTTGTTTTGAGCCACTTGATGCTAGGATTTTACAGTGGAACGTCTGAAGCAAGGAATACCTTTCCCATCTTTGTAAGTGGCACAGCATTGCATTTGAGTTTGTGGTGCGTTGAACTGTGTGGTGTGTGTGTTTGTGTATTCACCCCAGAAACTCCATGGACTAGGACAAATGAGAAAATTTAAGTAATTTAAGTAAGTAATGAGTACTTACATAGCCCTTTCTCCAATTCTGAATTATGTATTGTAGTCTAAGCAGAGCAAGACAGTAGCGAGGTGAATTCACTCAGAGTTTATCTGCTCTATCTGAATTTCATATCAGAAATTCATGTCAGAAATTTAAGTAAATAATCTTCACCAAGATTCCCCTTACAAGAGCAGGATGATACCAGGCTTCTGTGTTAGTTTATCTTGTTATTAAAACGTTTTTGCGGGCCTTGCTTGCATTTGCAGGTATGAAAGTATGTGCAGGGATCATGAGGCCAGCACCTTCCCCTCAATATGGTTCACCCCAGTGTTTGTACTAACTGAGGCTACGTGATCTTGTTAAACTAGGTCACACAGAGGAGATGCACTCTGTTGCCTTCATTGCTTCTCCAGTGGCTTGCTGAACCTCAACAGCATGGAGGCATTGAACTTTACAGCCAGCTGGCTGCTGGTTTTCTTCTTGATTTAGTCTTTCTACTTGTGAATTTCAAAGCTGCCATGTGTAAAGAGAAGAAGAACAAGCTGTTTTTTACCTGCCACATATTCCCCAGATCAGAGAGACTGGAGCCAGAAACACTGCCAGGGGCCCAGCAGAAAAAAAACAGCTCTACAGAAGGGTAAAATGTTTCATTTCATTTACTAAGACTGACAAGTTTAATGCTCCTCTAAATAACAGGTTGATAATGCCAGCTAAATCTTGGAATAGTTGAAGTAGATTAGGGCTCACCTGCAGAGGTTTGCTGGTGTTCCATAATCACAGCCTGTTCTTCTTCTGCTAGGCTGCCACAAAGCTGTTGGATGCATCTGATTTCAAACCTGCTACCCTCATGGCTTTGCCTGTACACAGAGATCCAGGACCCTAAAGTGCACTTAATTCCTGATCTGCAGAAGAATTTAGCAGGCAGTACCTTGTACTTGTTATAAGAACCTCGTTTTGCTCCAAAAACTCAGGTTACTCAAAGGCAAGGAAAAAGCAGGAATAGTTTACAGAAGCTGGGGAGCAGGAAATAAAGCATATTATATTATATATCAGCATATTCCAGAAAAGAAGAAAGCTCAGTAACTTGGATAGTACTTACAGAATAAAATAAAGGAGCAGGAAGGTAATGGGCTTTCCCTCTATAGCTGTTGTGTGTGCACACCTGGAATAATGTGTTCAGGTTTGAGCACCCTCCTAGCCCCAAATAGTGATAAAGTGGGGAAAGTGCAGAGAAAAGCAATGTACGATCAAAGGTCTGAAGGGTCTGAGTTAAGGAAGAAGATGGAGTTAAGGTTGCCAAGGCTGGCTAAGCTCAAAGGAGGCATCAGGCTAGGAGGGAAGGTTTAGACCCAAAGTAAGGAGAAGGTTTTACAGTAAAACAATGAAAATCTAAGTTTAATGGGGAATCTCAGGAAAAATTCTGGACTTTGAATGTGTACCTGCCTCCGATGGTGTGCAGCTGAGGGTGCGACACAGGAACTCCTCCAGCTACTGGAACATGTGCTAATCTTGCACCACAAGGAGATGAGTTGGATGCTGTTGCTCACATCTTTGTTTTTGAATAAAATTCTTGTGACAACATCAAGTCTCTCAGTGGAAAGGAGGAATTGTGGGAATAGCAGAGGGGGACTCCTGACATTTGCTAATAATTAGGCACATTAAAATGTTCTGGGATGTTTGAATTGTGCCTCTGGTAGCTATTACAGTTAACCTGTGAATGGATCTAGATCTGGGAATTGTATTAAATCCACAGTTCTTTCCCTAGACCAGCTTTTCACGCAGGCCTTGTGTCTTTGTGCCATGGGACAGCAGATGTCCTGGTGCCTCTCCTACCTGCTGTGTAGGTAGAGGCAGGCTGGATTGCTAAGAAAGCAGGGAGCCAAAGAGCTAAGGCTGAACCTATTACAAGTTGCCTGCATCTGTGCCTCATCACTAAAGAAGCAAACGCTTGATTGATGGTCTGGGACAGAAACTCTTCTGCATCTCTGCAACACCTTCACTGTGGGAGATTGTATTTGTCACTTTGAACTGGATTTGAACCCAAAATGCTGTTCCACACGTTTACTGTACCAATGCAGCCTTCACAGGCTGCACATTAACTTTGAAAGTTTTTCCTTGGCTTCTCTTGCAGAGCCTGAAAGCAGATTGCAGGCCAGGTGATGGCACCCTCCTTTTATATGGGCCAGCTGCTTCCTGCCCCTTCCTTGGCTGGAGGTACCTCTGCCAGGGAGAGGTCTGGACACCTCCCTGGCCTTCAGGAGGCCTCCAAAGCCCCAGGCAGAGCTCATTTAGGAATATCAAAAATGCTTTGTTCCCCCATAGATTTTTGGAAAGCTAACTTTCTTTACCCTCTGTGTTTTAGGGCTGGCACGTTCCAGCAGTCACACCTACAGACCATGCTAAAACACAGGCTCTTGCTGACCAAACCATACCAAAGATACTTTCATCGACACTCCTGATAACAGCAAAGGACAGGAGCAAGCCACTCTGAAAGGCTTGTTGCTCAGTTTTTAAATTTGTAATTCATTGCTTTTGAAGCTGAGGGGAGGGAAAGAGGGAGAAGAGACAAAGAAAGGCCTTGAGGCAAGCGGCGCTGCGAGAGGCCCGACAGTCCTGCACCCCAGCCAGGCCCCCAGCGTCCTGGGCTTTGTCCCACTATGTTTATCATTGCTCCATAGCCAGCCCCAATCTAGGGCCTATTGTTAGGGATGGAAGAAGCTTGTAGTGTGCCAAAGAAAATGTTCTGTGTTTTTCTGAGTGCCTGAACATAAGTCAGCAGGATGCTGGGAGCTGCCACGCTAGACAGAGTCATTAGTTATTATTCCAACTACTTTCTAGCAGCTGGTGCCCACCAGAGCTTTGTAATGGAAGCTTCCTGGACGTGTCATACCACCTGAATGCCCTGTGGGTAAGAAACTACTGCCTGAGATTGTCTTGCATTCCTTGGCAAGGTGGGAGCACTGATTTATAAATGCACTGAGTTCACTTATTGCCAGCAAGGGCCCTTGCTATTCCTTAGCTCCAGCCTTTAGAGGAAAGGATGTAAAAGATCATTGTCAGCTTGTTTCCTCGTCTAAAAGGAGGATCATTTTTTTCTCTGTTTGCCAGACCTCCCGCTCTACTGATTCCTGCTGCGATCCTATCAATTCTTACAAACTAAGCAGGGTTAAACATAAAGGATTTTTTTCAGGACTGCTGAAGCGCCATTTTCACAAGTAATTTGAGCATAGTTTGCATTGCCTTTCAGTAGGATGTAGGCACTTTTCAAATGTTTCAAAAGTTCCTGCTTAGTAAGTGATATATGGGGAACACCAGCATACTGCATGAATTGGTATTGTTGCCTGCCACACAGGAGTCACTATCAAACAAGTGCCCAGCTGTGCCATGGGAAGAAGGCTTCAGCTGAAACAGAAATTAAAGTAAATGAAGTCATTCTTTCAGCAGGGTCTTGCTGCATGTCAGATAGTAACTACAGGATTCTCAGAAAATGGCATTCTGAGGTCTTGACTACAGCTTCAATCCTTGGTATTCCCTTTAAGTCCATTTGAAGTGGGTACAGAAGCCAGCATCCTCCTTTTTTTGTAAGAGCTGATCACCTCATCTCTTTCTTAGAGAAGAAATGCATTAGCATTTAGTATTTGAGGTGTAGGTAGTTGTTTGTGAAAGGGTAGCTTACATCGAAGGGGGTAATGAATCGGGAAAGAGTCCTTTAGAGAAACAAAGCAGGAAAGGGAATTTGGAAGCAGTGAACCCGAAGGTTGGTCCGTGGTGTTCTAGCACTTTTAGGCTGAGCTGTGCTCATACTAGCATGGAGTTCTGTTGAAATTGCTCTGGAAAGCAAACCTGTGCCTTTTGTGAGGCAGAAAGTTTGCAGCAGAAAGGTCTTGTGCTGTCAGTGAAGAGGAAGAGAGAATTCTGGCCCAGGCTTTATGAAAACTGCAGTTCAAAGAAAGGAACACAGTGGCTTTCTTGCCAAAAATACTGAGTAGCCCTAAGAGCTGCTGGAAGGACAAAATCTTGCTTACAAAGGATGGGCCATAATGCCGAGGCTGAGATTTCCTGTACATAGTGAAGGTCTGAATCCTGGCCAGGTCTCTAAACTAAGCAACCCATAAATAATCCTGAGCAAGCTGTGAGAAGATTGCTCACAACCAGCCTGGCTGACAGAATGAAACCCAATCTCTTCTGGTGGCAGAGGCAGGAATTTCTGTTTCCCATTTGCGTGTGTGTGCATCTATGCCTATATCTGTCATCTGTACATGTGAGCAAATCCATATTCAGGGAATCATTAATGTTCAAGCAATAATCCCTAACTGAAGGCAAGAAGGCCTGTGCGTACCAGCTCTAATGAAGCCTCGTTTCCACTGGGGGTGTGAGTTTTCTTCTGGTCATTTTTGACTTTGCCTAAAAAGGTGTGAGTTGTGAAAAAGCTTTTCCATCAGCTGGGGCATTTTTAGAGTCTCTTTGCCATGCAAACTCTTTAGGATCTATTAAGCTGTGAGGTCCTCTACAGCCTTTTTCCAGCCTTCATTACTGTGCTGAGTCTGTTGCAGATTTCCCTCGGCAGAGAAGCTGACTTCAGGAAGGGCACAAAGGTGCTATCATGCTTTGATAAATCATCTGACAGGCAGAGCCTGAGGATCCGCACCATGGAGGCATTCCTGTGAGCATGGCAAATAGACTGAGGGCTGGAGCACGTCGCTGGCAGCAGCACATTGAGTCTCAGACCATAAGCCCAGTTCTTCTGTACCAAGGGAAGCTTGTCCTTCAGATGTAATATCCTATATGGGGACTTTCCAAAACTGCTGATGAACTACCTATATATGAAAGGGATCTGAAGACTTGCAAATACGCAAGCTTTCTGTTGTCAGGTATTTAATGCTTACGTTAAAGATGTTTGAAGTTTAGTACAATGAATTTATATTGAATTCCATCTATAAAGAAGGAAAACCCCTGGTATCTAACAATTATGTTCAATAAAGGAGGATTTTGCAGGCCATGAGAATGAAATCTGTTCAGGCAAGCAACTGTTTTCAGTAGCATATCTAGGAAAAAGTAAGTGCTTTTGTGCTGCATTGCGTGGAATAGAAGTATTGGAACTGCAGGCAGTTGCATATGAGCCTGTCTACACTGCACAAAAAGGTTAGGTGGTTTTGGGGGATTTGTTTTGTGTTATTATTTTTTTTAATTTAATTCTTCCTAAAGATTTGGAGGCATAGTTTCAAGAGTGTTCTCTTAGGTAGTTTAAACTAAGCTTACCTGGGCAATATTCTATCCTAAAAAAATATTGTAGTCTATAAATCATGTATTAGTTAGAAAAAAAATGTATTAAAACTGGTTAGAAACTAAACAAAAGCATTTCAGAATCCATGTAAGTGAACAAATGTTAGATCCAGGCAGCAATCTCAGTGCATTTTTAAAAACTGGTTCATCAGTCTGCATTGTTTGTCTTCCTCTAACAGTTAATCCCTAGCTTGGTATATCAAAACAAAAGAAATAAGGATCAAGGAAATGATACTGAAGTTTTGCCGTTCTGTCAGCGGCCCTCAGTACTACAGACTGCAGTCACCGTATACCACATCTGCGGCACAAAGCCAGTTTGGCTATCAGCAGGTCCACCTTCAGTGTAGTTTTCATTTACATCAATTTTTTCTCCTTCATTTCATCTTGCCTCAATCTTTAGCTTCCCAAGCATTCTTTTGGATCAAAGGATTGAATTTATGCATTGCAGGTTCTGAGTTGGAGGTAGATATGAGAGACATTGGAACAGATACTGATTTCTAGAATGAATCGTGTACCTTGACTGAATTCTTTAACTTCTGATTGAGACCTGAGACAGGTTTAGTTTCAGACCCCTGAAGCATAAACAAAACTGGTTGCATTGCCTCAGAGCAGGAGTACTGTGGTTCAGTACCCTGTTCAGACAGTGCCCTATGGCAGATCCCGAGGGAAGAGCAGTAGATGACATTCATGATGGTAATTCCCCAGTACCCTGTGGGACTCAGTGGTTTTCTGGCTAGGAGTTGGTATCTTTGTGTAGAAATAGCATTAGTGGCTCTTGCTTCCATTAGTTTGTCTATTCATTTTTGAACCCCTGTACATTTTTGGCATCCTTAGCTTCCTGTAGTAAGAAGGCATCCACAGTTTTATTATGTGCTGAGAAAAAGTAGCTCCTTTCATTTGTTTTAACCTGCCCACCTGATGTCTTCATTTGTTTTTCCCTATCTTTTGTAGTGTAAGGAGTAATTGTTTCCCATTCTCCTCCCTGAAGCTCATGATTTTAAAGGTATTTTTCATACTTCCTTTCAGTTGTCTTTTTTTCCATGCTGAAGAGTCCTTATTTATTTAGTCATTCCTCAATGCATAAGTTGTTCCATACCTTTGATCATCTTTACATCATCATTTCTCTGTAGTTTTTCCAGTCCTACTGTATGTTTTCTGAGATGGGAGGAGAAACATGGGGAAGAATTATCCTCAGTATCAAGAGATTGCTACAACATAAGCCCAAATTGCATTTCCTTTTTGAGTGTATTTTACTGATGTTTTCAAAGAAAAAGCTACAATAGTTATAAGGTCTTTTCATGAAGTAACTGGTTCAAATTCCCTTACTGTGTAAAGCTAGGATTGCATTTCTCTGGCTGCACAACTTTGTAGTGAAGTTGAATGTCATCTAGTGATTTGATGTCTGATCATCTAGTAATGCGATGTTTTTTCACAGTTCTCAGTGACTTTCACTTTTCCAGCAGCAGACTTCCATTTATTTATTTATTTCCATATTCTGAAACCATTGGTAAGTGTTTTGAACAGGAGAGACCATAGCACAGATTCTTATGGGACCCTAGTGGAAACTGTCCTTTCATTCTAGCTCTTGTTTCACATGCTTTAACTAGTTATTAGATCCATGAGAGGGATCCCCTTTATCCCATGTTGGCTTACTTTCTTCAGGAACATTTTGAGTGACCTTATCAAATTTTTCTCAAGTGAGGAATTGGTGGTGTGAAAAAGACTCAAGGCAAATTGACAAATGAACATTGTTTAGCTCAAAACAGAGGTATTGAAGGTCATGATCTCTCAGTAGTGCTGATGAGTAATTAATCAGACTGTTTACTGAGCACTACAGTGACTTTAATGAAGCTCCTGAATGCTTTTCGTCTTTGTACCTGCTGTAGTTGATGTTTGTTTCCAGGCCTGGCCTGCAGTAACTGCCAGCTATCTTCCAAAGGGCACCTCAGCACAGTCCTTTGTGCTTTTCAGCTGTGAGTGTACCCTAACTTTACTGGAAGGTAACAGAGACTGCAGCTGCTTCATACAAGGGAGAAGTCCAGGGAGCTGTAATATGTGGGTGGGTGGGTGATGGAATCAGTATCCGTGCCATGGAAGGACCAGATATTCCCCTTGGGGTGGGAGTTGAGTCCAACCTGCTGATAACCCATGTGGTGAACTGCTGGGATCGGAGAGGAGACAGCTGGTGAGTATTTCAGAGATTCCTTGTGTGTTGTCATGTTCTTCTTTTAAGCTGTGCTTTTTGTGGCATCCTGTGCCCAGCAGGGGACACTGCTGGAAGGCCAGCAGCACACATGGATCCATAGCTGAACAATTGCAGATGAAAGCACAGTAGCAGAGAACCACGACCCCATTACTGTCCTAGGGGAGGTTAAAAGAATACACATGGCCTGAATGTAACCACTGCAGAGGTTACCCAGTGCTCATCTTGTTTGAGGATGGAGAGAGAAAGGAGGAAGTATCTGAGATTCTTTCACAGAATTAAGAGTAAAAGGAACACCTGAGAGAGTCTTAGAAGGAAAGAAAGAGAAAAAAAATCAGTCTTTATAGGAGGGGAAACTGAGGAATGCTGAAAAACTGAGATATTTATTAAGTGTATGTATTTTAGTTTTTTAATAGTATTTTCAGACATCAATTGACCTTAGAGAACTGTTATGGTATAAAGCAATAAGAGGAGGTGATCCCTGCTCCATAAGGAGGGCAGAAGGGGAAAGGCAGGTTCAGAAGAGGGGAGAAACTCTCCCAAGGGAGTGAACCTCAGAGCCAGATTCAGACCTCTACAACTTCGGTTTCAAGGCCTGAGTACCGCCAGCAACAGTGCAGTTCTCCAAGAGCTGGTGAGAAGAAAATAACTCAAAGACTGAGAATCTTGAGGAGGTGTGACAAAAGATGGCAGAGTGCAAGAGTAGTTCATCCAGCATTGCACTGGGTTGCAACAGAAGCAAAGCAGTGAAGAAGCAAAGGTGGGATCCCATGAACAGAGAAGTCTAAGAGGAAAAGCAGGTGGAAATGCTGGTGGCTTAATGTCTTTTCCGCAAGGTTGTCTTACTGCTCCGTTGTTGAGGAGATGAGCATGGAGAGGAACCCTTTACTAATTGGAGTCCTTGTAGTCAATTTATTTTGAAAGGCACACTTTAGATTATTTTTGAGGCAGAGGACGTAGTGCTGGCAGTTATTTCTGGTGGTGTTTGAAGAGCATTTTAAGGGGTTGGTGTGATAATGAAGATTACAAGGGAAGCTGAGACACATTCGGAGAATCTAGGTTCTAAGCTTTGATGGTATCATGAAGTAAGGAGGTTGCTGTTGACTCTCTTGCCAAAACCATAACCTACACTCTGAATCATGGCACGAAACACTTGGTGTCTTTTACATCCCAGATAGTTATGACATACACAGGAAATACAATGGGAGTCTGCTCTGGGAAACAAAAGGAAATGTTTGGAAAGAGTGGCTGAGAGAAACATGACAGAGATCAGCAGAAACTTGGGAAGCTTGAGCACTGAGGCTTGAAGGTTTTATTAGCCAGAGTGTCAGGATTCAGTAGGCCATATGGCATCCTGTCTTGTGAGCAGAGGGTGTGTGGGTCGCTGGGCCATCATAGCCTCTTCAGGACACCTTGTGGCCCTGTCAGTCTGCCACCTGTTCTCTGCAAAGCCCCTGGGCCCTGTGTGTAAGTGTGCTGGTGCTGCCTTCTTGCTGCGGCTTACAAACTTCAAAGCAAGGCAGTGAGTTCCTGGCGGTACTTATCATGTTGCAGGCCACAGCTGAACTTCCACCACATAAGCCTGGGTTGTAAGAACTCCTACCTCTTTGCAGGAGGCCTTTTCTCCTCTGGGAAAGGCTTACATGACTGAAATGATGAAAGAAATGAACCTCTGAGTCCCCTCAGGTCTTGTGGATTGTAACTGTGTGGAGTCAAAATATGCCCTAGTTGCAACCTCATCCTCCCAGTCCTTTATCCCTTCTGTGGATATTATTTTACATGCCTCTCTTTTATTCCCCCCTCAGTGCAGCATGTGTGTGCTTGGTGTAAGCCTTATTCTGGTGTATTAACAAAATCTCTACAAATCCAAATAAATACTTATCTTGTTAGTGATGGGAATCTTCAGCTCTTTTTCTGTTGAGATGCTGCCTCTTTTCAGTGCTAATCAGCCACAGACAATGACATGCTCCAGGTTTGAATTTCTCTTCTCTTTTGTCTTTCTTTGTTCCCCTCAAGCATGGTGTTACAGCTGGTAATGCAGTTCTGGCCTGGAATTCAAAACACCCCTCAGCAAGGTGGCAGTTAGCACATGATAACCTGTATCAGGTGTTGTGCTTGTCAGAGCAACTTAAAACAAATTCGTAGCTGGCTAAATATTAAGGGGGTCTTAGGAAGCAATGGTGCCTTGTAAGCAGGAGTCCTTAAAAGCAGAGTGGTGAAAGAGTGATGTCTTGTCTTTCCTCAGGGCTCCAGAGAGTGATCGGTTTGCCTGGGAAGGAGAGATGGAGAACAGTGGCTGCACCCCTGTGACACGGAGTCCACTGACACACCCCAACTATCAGCTGCATTTTGCTGTACAGCAACTTCAGCAGCAGAAACTTCAGTCACGACAGCTGTTGGAGCAAAGCCAAGCCCGGCACCAGGTAACTCAGAAAAATCCTGCCTCTGACATAATAGCAGTACTGACTTGAGTCCTACATGTGCAGAACCAACCCAAAACAGTGCATGTGGCACAGCTTTTGTGATGGAAGTAGCTCTTCCAGCGTGTTACAACAATAGAACTATTATTAAAGTCACTGAGCATTAAAATTATATTACCTGCAGTTCCCTTTGGCCTCTAATACCACATTGACATCCTCCTTCATTTGGCTAGTGGCATGGTGCTGCTTGCTTTTCTGCACCAGTTCAAGGCATTCTCTTCCAGTGCCTCAGACAGCTTTAGAACTGTCCGTAGTCTCCATGGCTCTGTCACTTGTCACTGGGTGACACGGTTCTGCTTCGACTTGCGTTCCTTTTGGGTAGTGCTTCAGGCTGGGTCACTGTTATATTTCAATGTTATGTTTCCAAACGTGGGGTTTTGAAATTGTGTTGGCAACTGTGCACTCTGTGGCAAACAGACCCCATCAAGGGTTCATCTTGACTAAATTCCTCTCCTACTGGATGTCTTCTCATAAGATACAGTTACCAAAAAATAGCATGTTAATGGACTTACATAAATATTTTGGAGAATCTTCATCGTTCTTTCGGAGAAATATGTTAATTTCTTTTAAGAGCTTTCAGTGCGCAGGAGACATGGCCACTGACCCTGATGCAGGGTGCAAGTTTTTCTGCAACCCTGAAAATCTTCTCAAAGCCTCCTACACATTTTGTTATAACTACACTTAAGATTTCCTTTCACTGCTTTGCACTGACAGCCATATGACTCCTTTGTCACAACTGTAAGGAGAAAAGATGGGCTGAATGTCCAAGAGCCAGAGAAAATATGAAAATGGCTTTGTATTATTGATGCTCTGAGCAATTTCTAGATGCCAAGGGTAGACCACTGTGTCTGGAACACCATTTCCATCCTGCCTGGTGAACCTTCTGAAGTCACAATGAGCTCACTGATGCACTCTTTTCTCTTCTTTGTTATTATTGAGAAGGAGGTATGTTTTTTCTTCTGAGTGGTGGCCAAAAGGCTTTCTTGCTAAAGAGAAGTGTTTGCGTGAACAAGCCTCCACTCAAAAGAGACTGCTCTCAAATAGGTTGGAACTATTTGCTGGACAGTCTGGCAGAACTGGACTTCAGCAAGACCATGAACAGAGCTAACATGTGAACACCCACTCTCCCTTCTATGAAGTGGATGAGTCACGAGTCAGAGTCCTTGAGAACAGCTTATAAGCAAATTGCCCCCATCCTTTTCTGAAAGTGTCTTGAAGAAGAGGCCCTTCTGCCTTTGCCCCTCACGCTCCTTCTCTCAGGGTCCTCACTTAGCCATGTGGTTTCTGTCCCTGAATTCCCCCACCTACAGTCTACTTGCAGCCCCCCTCAGCAGGAGCAGGAGGTCTTCCTTTCATCTGCATCCAAAGGGCTCTGGGTGGGCAGCAGTGGCTGCTCAGGAAAGGACTATAAGCTGGCTTGTGCCTGTGAGGAGGCTGGAGCTGGCCATGGGGCCTGGCTGAGCCTTCTTCTAATTGCTGACATTGAGCTGATGTTATTCTTGGCCTGGGGTAGAGCCATTACTCAGGAGTTTCTGTTAAAGTGATTCTTTGTTAAACCTCCACTCACCCCCACAAGATCCCCCTCACAGCTTTCCCTCCCTCCTCTCTCTGAGCCAAGCAGTTCAGAGTTGCAGTATTGAGGCTATTACTTTACCGCAGGGCTCAGGCTGCTCTGAAGTTGCCATTAATGAAGAAAGGGATTTGCTGAACATGGGGGCTTTCAGACTTTCTGGAGTGTAAACTACATCTTAATAACATGACCGTCTCTTTTGGAGCCAGCCCTACCTCCCTTTCCAGTCACAGTTGCATGGATGCTCTGATGCCACTCCCAGTGATTGCGTTACCCTCATCTTCATCTGTTTATCCCCATCTCCCTCTCAAGTTTGTTGTTATTGACCTTTTCCTTCTCAGACTTCAGTCCTTTGACTTGACCTTTCCAGGAACTTGCCTTCTGTTTTTGTTGTCTTATCTTCACTTCCATGATAAAGCATCCTTGTGTCAGTGGCATTGACCTCCCTTGTAGGAAAATCATGCCAGGAAAGTATGGAAAGTGTTTCTAGTTTCCTTAATCAGAGTGAAAACTATGGACACAGGAGAAGCCAGAGGCAAGTCTCTCATTCTGAGCTCTGCATAGTGTAAGAACCTCAAATTCAGTGCTTCTCCTTAAATCTCCTTCTTTGCTGTCTTTCTTTTCTCATACATTCCCTCTCTTTCTCATCTGCTGTAGATTGCCATCCATAAAGGCCTTTTTCTGATATGGTATCATGTTTTTTGCCACTCACTCTTCCCAAACAGCTTTACATTGATGCTGGAAATGGGAAAAGCATACCGGTCTTCTGCAAGATGCATGCAACTGGGAGAATTCAGAGTTTAGAAAAAATTGAATGTTTTATGGGAAACCTTCAGCAGGGTACTAAGGACTACATTTTTCAGTCACATCACTGACAGACTGGTCTGGACACAATTAACAGTTGTTAGTTACTTTGATCTAAGAAAATACATTGGACAAGATTTGGAAAAATTCTACATCCATTTGGAAATTGCTTCTCCAAATATTTAAAGCACTGCAAGTGATGGAAGGGAGGGGGATCTAGCAGAACAATTTGGGGAGACTGCCACAGTCAGAGACTGGCGGTGAGGGGAAAGAATGATAAAGAGGAAAACAAGGACTCAACCTTGTCCATTTCATGAACAGAAAACCATAGAAGTCAGCTCTGTGGGATCCACAAGTTTGGATTCACCCTTTTTTAGTGGATCCTGGATCTTTCCTTAATGATCTTAATTAGAATTAAAGGCTACTTGGCCAGAACACTGCTCTGGAGTGTGGGAGGCCATTGTTTTGGTCTTGGCTGCTGTCAGGCAGTTACTGGATGATCCTTAGAAAATGACCTCCACCCTGTGTGGTCAGTTTCTCAGATTCACACTGATCCCCTCCATGAAATGCTTTGCAGTTGTGAAAGCCTATTTCCATCAACAGAACAAATATATCACAAAAAGGAGAGGGTTTGTTACTTGAGAGGGTGTCATGATCTCTCTGCTTTGGGAAATGCATGCAGGACGTCTCCAAATCATGCGTTTCATCTCATTGTTCAAGTTCTTGTTGGAAGGCAGACTAACCATTCGTCAGTAGCTGAAGTGTATTTATTCAGATACCTCAAGCTACACTGTGAGTGTGGCATGACCATACAACACGATTAGCTGCACATCTTTCCTTCTGTCTGTGACAAATGAACTGGTTGTATGTATATGGATAGCATGTGAACAAATAACAGAAGCACTATGATTAATAACACAGCCAGATGCTTCTGCCTGTATGTTAACCAGTTCGATATGTTGGAGATGAGCTAGATGTGTTGGGAAGCAAAAGAGTTGTAGCCAAGTATTTGTGTAATAGGAATACTCCCCGCTGCCATGCAGTGGATGTATCTGATCATGAGGGCTTATTGCGTATTTCTTTGTGGTAGCGCCCACTCTCGGATGAGTGCTTTCCAGACACTTAAGAATGATGATTTCTCCTCCAAGCATTTCACAATTTGCAGGGCAGCACGTACTATGGAGGTGGATAAAAGGATAATAACCGATAATTTACACTCATTGTATATGAAAGTTAGTTCATACCATGCAGTAGGGTGGAAATAAATCTTCAGTGCCAGAATAGGTATTTTGTTCCCTGGACAAAAAGAGAAGCACCAGACTGAATGAGAATCGAGAAAACAAATGGATAAAGCTCTGCAGTGATAGGGACCAGGAACAGAGACAATACAAAGCCTGAGGGGAAAAAAAAAATAAAAAGGGACAGAGTTTGAAAGTGGAGACAAGAAGCTTAAATCTGATATCAATAAAATCAAGGAAAAAGAATTACAAAATCATACCAAAAGACAATAAAAACAGGTTTATAGCAGTATTTTTTAATGTTTAAAGGAGGCTCCATGTGACATGTTATGACCTAGATATTAGTATCACTGCTGCAGTTGGCAAGGCAGTTAATATACCATCATTGTTTATTCTCTAATTGTTTCCTGTACTGGAAAGATGCCATTAGCTGTTAGGGAGGTTCCTCTTTCTCTGTGTGGCTATATTCTGTCTGCTTAGCCTAGCATCTACTGGGTTTAGAGTTTTATGCCAAACATTTCACATGGGAAAAAAAGCTAAATTAAAACAAGAGAAGTTCAGTCGTATAGTGGAACGGTCCCCATCAGTCCTACTTATATCAAAAAAGGTCACGTTAAGCAAGTCATAAATCCTGTTAATGAGTTGTGTGGTCAGTTGTGATCACATTTTGAATCAGAAGTTTAAGTAGATTTTATACTACGAAACATTGGGCTAAATAAATCTTAAATAATTCTCCTCTTTTAATCATTTGAATATTTGAAAGGTCATGGTACGTACTCTGAAATATTCCTTACTTTGTGAAGTTCAGCAAACATTATTCCTTTCAACATATGCGACTCCAAATTTCCTGCCATTTATTTAAACCTTACTGGGATTAATGAATGTTTAAAATAATATTCCTAGTATTCCTAGAACTACATTATTCTGGCCTGAGGATACAGGACCTCTTTGAGTGCAGCCTTAAACATCATTAACTGTTTTCTGAACTATTATATATTGGACTGCTGTCAGATTTGCAGTCTCTCTTCCCCTTGAGTCTCTCATTCTTTCTTGTTTTGCAGCCTTCTCCCTCAGACTGTTTTCCCTCTAGATGTGCTAACTGCCATTTTCCTATCTGAATCTTGTGATACTGATGAGTCAAAGACTTAGACTAAGTAAAGCAGAACAACTGTTCTGAAAGCAGTAGACTGTGCTGATTTATACCAGCTGAAACTTTGTCCCCATGTTTCCAATCCCATCGCTATTATTAGAATTATGGTAACGCCCAGATGTATTAAGTGTCTTTGCAATACAATGATATGGCCCAAATCTTTCCTCAGAGAGCTCCCAGGTTAAAAAGATAAACCATATACAAGAAGAGAGACAAAGAAGAAAGCACCAAGTCAATTTATTTCAGTATATTTTAATGCCTCTATGAAGAATTTACCAAGGAAGACTTGCTTCATGACATTCTGTGAATGCCATGACTTTGCTCTCCTTCCTTCACTTTTTTGATGACCCCAAGATGCTCCTTTTAATGGAATTTAACACCGTGGCAGTTAAATAACAGGGTCAAAATGTGCTATTATCTTAATTTTGTGAATTTTCAACTCAACTGATTGTTGCATCCAAACTTATTTAACTGATCATATTAATATGTATTCAAAGGAACCTGCACTAAACAATTTGTATAAATCCAAAGCTCATCAAAGCCTTTTGAATCCCTGTATTTTTGCAAAGTCATTGGAAATGCAGTTTCCTAAAATTTCTAAAAGTTTTTTGGATTTTTTTTTTTTCAAATTAAATCCTCATCATTTTTTATTCCATATCAACATCTTCCTTTCTGGAAGTAGAGATTTGGAACTGGCTGCCTAGCTGCACAGATCTTTGTGCAGTCCATGTGCATGTATATCTGTCAGTTCTCACACACTGCTGAGTCTCTCATCACTTTCAGTCTTGCTTATTCAATTTAAACTGAACAACTATGGTGTAGAAATCTCAAAGCTACATTTCATACAAAATTCATGAAAATAAAGACTTATGAATCTGGGAAGGGAACTCAGCTACTGTTTCCATTAAGGCAAAGCTGCAGCATCGGGGCACTCATAATTATACAGCAGAAATCCACACACGAATGCCTCAAACCCATGAAGGGAAGCATAATTTGGGGCATGCTTTATATTACATACTGTAAGATTCAGCCCCAAGACAGATTCACAGGAAATGAGCTTCATTAGCTCCTCTGGTCACAGAATGAGCATGTTTTTGCTTGCAACATTTGTTCCGTTACTGTGCTAGGGATGGGTGTTAGATACAGGAATGGTAAGTGCCAGGAACATTCCTTCTGTTTTTCAAGATCATTAATATATCTGCTTTTCTTCAAAGTACCACAGTACCTCCCTGCTTTTATTCACGAGCAGCCCAAGCTCAGTTGCTACCGGCAAATAATACCCTTAGATGTGTATTGTCATTACTGACAAGCTGTACATGTTGAGATTTTCTAATTAAAAATGACTATTTTTGTGCAGATAACTTCATCTATGCAGTGCAGTGTAGATGTGGATGTAAGGAGAGGTGAGTTATAACAAGGCAAATTGGGGATCAGGACTCAGGATCCTCTCTGAGCTCACAACCTAGCAGTTCATATTGCTTCAGTCTGTGGCTTGGGGAAGATCACTTGTCAGTGCCTAACATGCTTTGTGTGCACAACAAGGTTAATGCTGTCCTTTTCTGAATGGTCCTATCTCCCCAGAGAATTATGCAAGAGAATTAGCTCACTAATGCTTTAGGTGATTTTTAGCGAAAAAATCTGCTAGTGTTTAAGGACTTTCAGATTTGTAGCCTGAAGAATTTGCGGGGGAAGCAAATGTCTTCTCAGAATTAAATTAAATCTGTCAGCCTGGAAAGTGTGGGTCCAGATTATTTACTTGCAGCACCAACAGTTGCAGGGTGCTACCTTCTTTAGAAATGTCTCTGTCAGGGTTTCTCTAGGTTTCTGCTCTCCCTAGGTCCTGAGCAGTCAGGATCCTGAGCGATGAGGTGTGTCTCCCGCATTTTGGTTATCTCTGGAATCTGTTCCCAACCTCTCCTTTGTGTGGTCAGGCTTTGCTTTCCCCAGCTGCCCCTTTTGTTTGCACAGTAGCTTCTCCTGGTTTCCTGTCCTGTCCCCGTGGAGTTCCCAGCAGGGCAGTGTGCTTTGTAGCTGAATCCAGAAGCCGTGGTCCGTGTCAGCTTCCACTCTCTCCATCCTTGCCTGGAAGGCAGCCAGGATCTCAGCACAGCATGGAGACAAAGGCCGTTTTGGAAGTCCATTAACCCCAAGAAAAACATCCGTGACCTTTCTGTAGGCAGGTATCAGCCCAGCTTTTGCTAATCAGGCTTTATTTGAGCATCCATTCTTATTCTTTCTTTAGAGTCACAGACCTCCCTGCCTGTGCATGTTAACACATGGAAAGGGTAAAGACTGTGTGCTTTGCAGACACCAGGATCATAATGATTTTAATAACAAGAAAAAAAAAAAACTTACAGGAAATATGCATCATGTCGAGCAGCACACAGTGAAATGGCACCCCTGAATAAGAAAGAGCAGAAAGGGGTGCAGTGACTTGAGGGGCTCCATCCCAACCCCGTACTGCTTGAGACTCTAAGATGCAACAGAACCAAGTTTCGTTTTAGTTTGTTTTGTGGGGAGAGGTGGGGTGTGACTGCTATTTTCCAGACTTCTGCTTTTGCACCAGCTACTTATTTCAAAACCTGAAAGCTGCCATCAAGGTAGGGCTTCAGGGGAGGGAGAGGTTAAGAAAAGCTTGGGAGCTCAAGGGGATCTTGTCAGTGAGCTCTGGTTAGGAAACAGGCCTGTTTTGGCTCCCGCACTTCCTTTTCTCCCTAGAGCTCTGCCTGTCAGAAACGCCTTCCCACACACCACTGCCCTGCCATTTGCCAGAGAATTGCGGGGGAGAGGGGCTTTTCCTGTCTGTGTGCTGAGACGCAGCCAGCCCTCAGACTGTGGTTTTCTCTGGAGCCTGGAGCCCACTCTTTGTGGCTTTGTTGTGTTTTTCACCGGAGAAGAAACTGAGGACAACTGCAGTGAAGTGCGCTGCTCCCAAGGTCACACCAAGGTGCCTGGCAGTTGCTCAGCTGTTCCCCTCAGCTCCTATCACTGACCTCTAGCTGCCAAATTACAGGGTTATGGTATTGCCTCTTTGCCCTGGGAAACTGACTAAGAAACTTCGAGGAAAGGCAAGGCTGAACTCCCAGCAGGTTGCTCCTTTGTGAAAAGAGCCTAGCAGTCTGCTGAGCTCCCCAAGGGAACCATTGCCTGCTCCCTGCTGGGCCAGTCCACTGCCCCGGTCTCTGGTATCTCACACAATGCAGGTTCTTTTGTTCCCTGGATCAAATCTGCAACATCCTTACTCTCCCACCTGCTTTAGGAATAGAAATATTTTCTGTTCCCTGGTATGACTAGGGGATTTCCATTTTGTTAGCTGTTGACCTCAAGTCCCCTTTTTCAGAGAAGGTAGCTTAGAGCCTTCCTGTTATTCCAAGCACCTGCAGGGTTGGACTGAAGAACTGGCATTGTAACATCTTCCTCATATTTTTTTTTTCCTTGAACTTTGTCTCAATCCCAGCTCCCCCACAAAGAATAGCTTACCTGGGTAAGTGCAAAAGTCAGTCAAAGCAATAAAAACTTTGTTTTTGAGCCCACCGCATGCTTAGGTTGGGGATATGACCTCTTGTTGTTTTTTTTTTTTTCTTCCAGGATAGTATTGTTATATGGCAGTAATAAGCCTCCTAGAAGCTAGTTCCAGCTTCCAAGGGTATACAATTCAGTTCTTAAAACCACTTCACTGACTTGATCCCTTATATCTTCTTTTTGTGCTTGGGACTGTCCCTGAAGCCCTGGGGGTTGCCTTCACCAGACAGATAACATCACCCACTTCCATCAGCTCTCTCAGCAGTATTCAGAGAGACAATCACCGATTACTATTATTTTGTTCTGTTTTTACCAGGCTCTCTTTGCCAACTACTCGCAATCCAGCACCAGCCATATATCTATGCCAACTGGCTCTGGTGCCCGCAAGACATCAAGTGCCACTTCTAGTCTCCAGAAGGCAGCCAGTTTGCACAAAGTGATGCCATCCCAGAGTACGCCTTCTCAGCTGGTTCCAAAGCCTCCAGCAAACCACAGACAGACAGTAGCCAGAAAGGCTGCAGCCCAGAGGATTTCCAAGTAAGTTTTATCTCTTCCCATCTACAACAGGGAGTTGGCACTGGTTCCCCTCAGGAGTACGGGTGAAGAACCTGTCTACGTGTGATTCAGACATAGGCCTTTCAGGCTGTTTTGTTCAAGATAAATCTCAGAACAGCTCGACCTGTGTGAGCTGAAGTAAATGTGTACTGTCGTGCATTTTCATCTTTTACAATGGTAAGGTAAACATGACTGTAGCATCATACAAACATAGGGATGTAACTGCCAGATTGAATCAGAGAAGTGTGTGGTCCAGGCTGGGATTCAGTTACCTAAACACTGGTTAATAGTGCGATGTTAGATGCCTAAGGCTATCCTACCTGGCTGTAGCTGCTGCTCCAGTTAAGCACAAGTCTTCTGCAAACCTTGCTGAATCTGCCAGTCCCATGCAGAAGTCTCAAAAATCTTGCAAGTATCATGTATGGTACTAGACAGCTGTGTTTAGGCACTTGAGTCACTCGCTTCATGTTTAATCTTTGATGGAGGCCAGAGTCTGGTGGGTCAGAAAAGGCTGCCAAAAAAAACCCACCCTGAACCCACCAATATCCTTAACAAGCTAATTTGCCCTTTAGCCAAGCTTTCCTGTAAACTTAACACATGAACATTGACTCATGCCTTTAGGCACAAGTTTTTATTTCATTCAAATTGTTTATGTGTCTAATGTAATGATAGCTTTCTTCATTATCTGTAAAAATGTCTACCCTTCTAATTTTTACTAATCTTTTAGTTATAGCACTTGACATTATAAAGAAGATGAGTTTTTCATGTGTTATCTTTAAAAACAAAATACAACACTCACCTTCAAATGTTGTTTACTGATTTTAAGTTTCCTTCCTTTCCATTTCTTTGTGTCTCTTCTTCTGTGCATTATGAGAGAATGTGAGCAAGGCTTCTGTTTTCTTTTTTTCTTATTCTTTACATTTCTTGTTAACTCCCTCAGCTCTCTGTTTATCTCTTCTTTGTCTAAAGAAGTTCTGCCATTTAAATTCTTCATCAGGTTTTTCCTCATATATCCTCAGATGTATTTCATCCCTGAATGCTGAAGGGTAAAAATTGCAGTCGTAACTTCCTCCCTTATACTGTATGGCCAGAAGAGTTGTAAAACTTTAACAGGTTCCTGTGAGGTTTCCTGGTTCTTTGTTTCCTTCCTGGTTTAAAGAGGGGAGGCTTAGTAAAAGATCACGAATGAAAGACACCTTGTGAAGCTGCTGGGGCACTGTCAGTGTGTGGGGATCAAATCTGGAACTGCAAGGCATATTTAAGGAACTTGGACAGAACTGTGCTGGGGAAGCTTGTGTATTTCCTGCTTCTACTCTTGCTATTCTAAGAGCTAGCACATTAAACAGATCCCCCAAAACTATCTAAAAGGAAAATAAAATGGCAGTAGACTTTGTCAACTCAGCAAATGCAGAAGTGAGCGTAAGGTCTGGCAGGTATATGCTGGTGGGTTTGCTATCTGATGTCTTTTATGTTGGATAGCTCATGTTAGTACAGGTGACAGGCTGTGTCAGTGGGTTTCTCTGCTGGGCAGCAGGGATGTGTATTTGAAGATGCCGGTGTGCTGTGCTCACTTGTTGGCAGAAGAAATGTTTATCCTTGTGAGATGGAATTGCAGCTCCTTGGACAGACTTTACTTTGCTGCATTTTTGTGGTTTCTGCTCTGTGACAGGCAGGAGTGTGGGAAAACCGGAAAAAGTTCAGCACCAAAAATGCACAGAAGGGGGAAAAAAAGCAAAAGATTCCTTCAGAATTTTAGAAAACTAATCCAAGTATTGAAGGCTGCAAGGAGCCACTCCGGAAATACTTTCCAAGTTGCCTTTCAGACTCCAGTACGAGGCTCTGAACCCATTCTTGCCATTCATGGGATCTTGCAGTAACATTTTTTCACTTACATGGAAAGCAGCAGTGCCCAGCTATATTTCCAGCATACTGAGAGCTAATAATTTAAAAACTGCTGTGTCTCAGCCTAATTTAACCCATCCTTTGTTGTCAGGAATAGACCAGAGGTGCATTTACAGATGAGAGTTGATGAAGACAAGCCTCTGCCTCAATTGAATCTAGATTAGAGATGAAAAAGATGTCTTGCATGCTCCAGCCTGTTCTTTACAGTCCCTGGTTATTCCGTGCAGAATACTTTCAGACACTGTGTATAGCCTGCCTTCAAATAACTCGAGTGGCAGAAGCCCCATCATGTGCTATATAAGACCTTTTAAGAATCTAAATAACCTTATTATTAGAAAGTTTCTCCTGATGTGCAATCTGAGTTTTTCCTTTGTTTCATCCTATTGTACCTTGTTTCTCCTTCCTGAACCACCCTCAACATTTTCCCTTGCAAATACTTTCCGTCTTTTGAATAACTTCTGCTTCTTGGAGTTTCCTAATGTTGTTTAGACTTGTTGAGGTTTTGTTAATCTCAGATAGTAGTTCCACCTGCCAAGTTTTTAATTGTCTTGAATTTACTGTGTTTTCTTCAGTGAGGATGCTTGCAATTGTGGCACCTAGAATTGTACTTTTCCAGTGTGGGACTACTGGATCCTTAGGTTATAACATAGCAAATATCCCTCTCCATAACATCTAATCTAATTTTGGCTTTTGGCTGCTTCATTCCTCTGTAAGGTCATCTTTGATTTGCTGCTGCTAGCTTTCACCCCCTAATTCTTGTTGGCTGTTTTCCTGACCTCTTTCCTCAAAGAAGATCTCACTGATATATATTATTTCCACAAGGCTCACTGAAACTAATCCTGTTCTGTTAAAGCTCTCGTGTCTCTCTCTCTCTTTTTTTTTCTTTCATATTTTTCAATAAACCAGACTTTATTTCTCTGTCTGCTCTTGCACTGCCTGGCTTTTGTTTAACATCTTAATAAAGACCTTCTTTTTCAAGTTGTTTGTAGAAGCCCTCTAGAGACTGGACCATGAAGACAAACTAAAATCAACTTTGTCTCTTTGACCTATCTCTTCTTTGCATGCGTTATCATTTCTCTCCTAGCTGCACACATGGCTTCCAGAAGAGAAGGAAAAGAATAAGTAGTAGTAGAAAGCTTGACTACAAACAGAGCGAGATGCTAAAATGAACAATACTGACTAATTTAAAAGGAGTCTAGTAACTTTGACGCTTCTCTGGTTAAAACATAAAGGAAAAAAGTAATGCAACAGCCAGACAATTCAGTTTTGTCTTTTCAGTTCCTGGCCTCTCTTGTTTTTGCAGTCTCTCAACTTGTAAAAGGTGGTAGGTTGACTTTATAATGGATTGTGTCCAAAGCAGACTCCTTGCTTAAGCTAACAGAGTGGAAAACTGGGGCCCACATTAAGGTGTGGAAAAAGACTATAGTAACTGGGAGAAATGGTTTAATACGTAGCTCTACTCAGAAATGTATACTCATGAAATGGTCTCCTGGGGCTCCATAGTTTTGATTAAACATACTCAGATTACAGGTAGTAAGATAATTTTTTGAACAGCTAACACAACGAACTCTTCTTTCTTTCCAAGAGTCAGATTGGGTCCTTGTGTTGCCACTGTTACTGGCATGTCTGTGAACCATAAAGGGACCTGCTGCTAACTGTCAGCAATATCTTGAGGCAGAGGTCACTGAAATAGTATTTGTAAGCCACAGGATGAAGCAGATATCCCTGGAAGCAGCATTTGGTGGGTAGGACCTTCATTACAGATGACAGCATGCAAAGCAGGGAAATATATTAGCACAACTGTGAGAATTCAAGAGTGATTTTGTACAGGTGGCAGATAGAAAATCTTTCTGCTTTTAGTAATGAATAAATCACTATAAACACAGATTTCTGCATCATTCCTACACTAACTTGCTGCACTCTAACTGTAAAAGCATCAGGTAGGGCAAGGCTTGGGCAGCCTGTGAACAGATAGTCAAAGGAAAGATCTCAGAAAAAATACGGCTGTCAATGTTAGATCACTGCATGCAAAGAAAAAAAATGCCTGGTAGAGAGAAGGAACATACAGTTCAATATTTTATCTGGAAGAGAGTAAGCCCAAGAAATTGCTGACTTTACCAGCAGTAGACTGAATAGACTGAAACATCAAAAACTATTGGAGATGTTAAACAACACAGCATAATTTCTTCATGGCATGTTTACTGAACTTCTCTATAAATGTTATTCCCAACAACTCTGCTCAGGAAACCTTTCAGAACAAGTATTTCCTTCAAGTCCCAACACCATAGCACATAGTCTTTCTACCTTGTTCTTCTCTTGTATATTTGCTTTGCATGGTGCCAGCAGCAGAAGATCCAAAGCTCTGCTCTATTGTAGCTAGTACAGAAATAGGGGAGAGGTGATGCATTTCTCCAGGGTTCAGGAACTCCATCCCACAGATGGGTGGAGTCCTGACTATAGTCAGATATGGCAGCAGCCAGCTGTTACAGGACAGGCTGGCCAAGCTTGGCAAATATGCCAAAAATAGAAGAATGGCCACAAAGCAAGCTCTGTAAAACGCTATGGTTCTGGTTTGTATCCTGTCTTGCCCATGTGTGCTTATTCACAGGCATGTGTGAAGCGTCTCAAATGAGCTGATCATGTATACAGTCTGAGTGCCCACTAAAAAGAGGACAAACATCAGGGGAGCAAACATGTAACAGTTACTGAGACCACTTTTACTTTTTTGCTACTGCTGTACTGAGGCATACTTGTTTTTTTAGCTCCTGAGCATCTGGGTTAATCAGGCTGCCTGACCCTTAGACATTTTTGGCAGCAAAAGCAGTGCATCTGAGAGACGTGCCTTGATTTAACACCCTGACACAGCTGGGCTCACTGGGCCTGCAGCTCTTAGCCCTTGGCTAGCCTCAGATCTTACACGCAGATACACATGTGGAGATACCCTGGCCAAGAGCAACAGGGGAACAAGCCTTCCTGGCTCTGGCTCTTCACATCTGTTGCTGTCCTCTAGTCAAACCTGGGCTTTGTGTGATGTGAATTTGTTAGTGTCAGTCCTGTCCCCACGGAACATTAGATGCATTTCATGATATCCCAAGAATTGTTTTTTTTAAAGGTGTTCAGACTTCAGTCAAGAAAATATTTCTTTGTCACCTCTAGAACAAGAGCACCCTCCAGGCTGGGCAGCTTAGAGGTGGTTTAGTGCCTGCATTAAGAAACATCAGTATCAATTTCAAGAAGAGCTTTGCTGCATAAGAGAGAGAAAAGGCCAATGGCAAATAGTTGGAGGGGGACAGCGGAGAAAAGGCTGGTTTTGTTCATTTTAAAGAGGAAGAAATTGAGAATGTAACAAAGGATTTCATTGCAGAAGCAGAAACAAAAACTCCACAGACATTAAAAGTAGGAAAATTAGAAAGGTAATGGGGTTTCAGCTAACCCAAGGAGGAAGAAAGTGGAAAGGGATTAATTCAGTTTAAGCAGTAAATATATTCTGGGACTGGAGATCCTATCAGGACAGCTGAGGGAAGAGAGAACTTGAGGGGTGAGCTTAGCATGGTGGGAGGTCAAGGTTGTGGGGTAGATCTGAGAATGAGCTGTGTGGAGGTGACAGTTGAAACTGCAACAATCAGTATACAGTGTGGGCAGAAAGAAGAGAGGATGGGCAAGTCTGGAGAGGGAAATAGAGTCTCTATATGTAAAGCAGACATAAAGATAGAAGGGTAATTGTTCCCTGATATTTTTGTTGTTGTTGTTGTACTGGCCAACATCCCTGATATTTTCAACTGCCAGTCTTGCATTCTACCTACAGAAGGGTGAACTAGATTTGGCTGTCAATTGTGCTATATTAATGAAGTGGACCAGCTAATTATGAGCATGGAATGTTTATGTAAAAAGGACAAAGATCCATCTGGATTCTCCACCCCCAGATGGACCATGCAGTATCCATGCAGCAAAAGAAACCATAAGTACAGATCCAAAATTCTCTCCAAGAGGCAATAAACATAGAAACAGGCACCTCATTTGACAACAGCATTTCAAATTACAGCTGATTGAAGTAAGGCGTTGTGCTTTGCAAATGTCATATCTGCTTCCCCTTCCCTTCCCATATGGACTCTAATTTATTTTACTAAAGTCCAGCTAAGATAAAATACAGGAGTCCCTCACTGGCCTTTCAGCTGCCAGGAGCACCTGGATTGCTGGCAACTTGCTGACTTCAAAATTTGAAGGCAGAATGTTTCAGGAAAAAAAAAATACAGCAACTGCACATATGTGCCTGGGTCTGTTAGTCATCATGGCATCACGTGGGGATTGGAGATCACAGTGTTCTTCTGGGGAAGAGCTCACAGGAACTGTATTTCATGGCAGAGGTGAATGAGTGAGGGAAAAGCACTGTGGCAGAGAGACAGGGGTGTACACACAGAAGTCTGTAGTGATCAGAACAGAGTTGGGCAGGGAGGAAAGGCAAGGAGGGATAAGAGAAGAGAGGATAAACCAAGAATAGGTGGATTGATTGTGTAGATTTTAAGGACAGAAAAGGTCATTGCAGCTGTACAACTTGACCTACTTTTGTGAGTAGACACTTTTTTTTTTATGTAGGAGAGAATGGTCTCATTTTGGTAATGAATCTTTATAATAGCTACAGAGAGTGTGGTTGTACTCCACAGAGTATTGCTTTGCTGTAATTCAAATGCTGAGCTAAATGCAAGAGGATTTGCATAAAGTGTCTGCTAGAGGACTTGTGCTACACTGCTGGAGACTATACACGTCCTGTGGGTCTCAGTTTCTGAGGCAAGTGAGAAATCTTGCCCAGATCAGTTGTCTCTGTTGAGACAAGATACAAGGACTTAGATTTTCTTAGATTTTGAGAGCAGCATCTTGTGGCTAGCCCCCTTCTCATGTTCATTTTTGTTTTAAGGTTGCTTAATCATTTTGCTTCAGATCACTGGAGAAAGTATACCACAGCATTACTAGTTGAGTTGTGCATTGGTAGACCAATGTTATTTACCATTTCCTTTATCCTTCAGAATCATCTTGCAAGGCACATGGGACAAAAGCTTTAGGCACATTGAAGTCTTGCTGGCAGCTCGAGTGTTTGTCTGTCATCCCCTGCCTTCTTGGAGCCAGTTGCTGTCACTGCCTATCTCATATCATGTTCATAGCTGCAGTCCTAGTGAAATTATGTGAACTAGGAGAATTATAACTTTTATGTTCAAGACCATTACGCTTCCTTGGTATATCCTTTCTCATTCATCCTTTCTAATCTGATGCTTTTACCTGCTAGGGTGGCCTCCACTGAAAGGCAACTGAACGGATTCCAGAACAGCCTTCACAGTGCTGCATCCTGTGAGCCAGGGTCAAATTCCGCAGGTGAGTGCCAGTGCTGAAGACCAGGAAGTGGGGGGGGTGGGCATGCTGGGATGCTTTTATCTTTCTCAAGAACTGGCAGGGAAAAAAACCTCAGCAAGAGGAAGAAACACAGCTGTCTACCCTGCACATAGTGGTTCCTAGGTAACAGCCTGGGTTCAGCTGTGTAGGGAATTTATTCCTCCTGGGACAAAGAAGACTAAACAGAAGGGAGCAAAGGCTGAATTTTGTAGAGTTGGAAGAGGAAGATCCCTAAAAATGTGGCTGGGAAAAAAACTTGGCTATAATGGCCCCTGTTTGCTTTAGGCTTTGGCTCAAAGATGCTCTGTTGTTTAAGCTTGGGCTGTAATAAAGGGCCAGGACATTCTTTACATTTTTCTTCAGTCTTGCAGAAAAGTGCTTTAGTTCAGGAAGACATAGTTGAGACTTGTGAATCAGCTACATAGTGAAGTCAGTCAGTAGAGGTGAAACCTCCCAAAGAAAAATCACTGAGGCCTATAGAATCAGATCTTCATCCCTCCCTAGTGATTAATTTGTTCAGTGAGGATCTTAGTAAATGAGGACCCAATCCATTTTTCATTGGCACAGACATATTTGCAGAAGAGTGTGGTTGTGATGAACCCATGTTGCCCATGGCCTGCAGTAATCTGTGATGATGCTGTAATGGAATATATGGGCAAATTATCGTCTAGAGTGCCTTGAAAGAATTATGTTTCTGACCTTTAGTTTTGCTGCGAAAACCTTGAAAACGTGACTTGAGTATCACTGAAGCAGTGTTCTGTATGTTTTCACAAGCTGAAACAAAAGTTAGCGCAGGGGTGAACTGCCTAATTCATCTTGTGGATATTTAGCTCTGAAACTTCAAGATGACATTTCCAGTATTAATGTCAGTGATTTTATTGCTGATCCTCTAGCACAAACATTCAGCTAATGCACTTATTGTACAATTCCAAACTGCCTCCCACGCTTTACCACCTGCCAAAAACTTCAGCTATCCTACCAGAGATTTTATAGGATGAATAGCGAGAGTCAATAAAAAAGACCCTACAGCACATTGGAACACGACAGCGTAGGAATGCAATATAATGGAATAATCAAAATACAATTTTGTCAACATTGTATTATATGTGCAGTTGAGACAAAAGTTCTGGTTTACTGCATCATTCAAGTTGAGTTTTTCATACAGTATATAAAGGAAGGTTGCACACAAATTTACAAGTAAATGTAAAAATGTAGTTCTCAATATATGACCAAACTGTTTTGCTAAGTGGATTTACATGAAGGCATTTGTGTGCCGAATTCTGTCCTCTTTTTAACAATTTTAAGAGCACTTCACAGTTGTCACCCTGTAATTTTAGGGGTAGGTTAGCAGAACCAGGATCTAGTGAGCAGGTTACTCAAAGCTTGTCCCTAGAAAAGGTATATAGCTCCAAGAACAGGGCTAAATTTTGCTGCGATTGAAGTATGTAGAGCAAAATGTTTGTTCTTGGAAACTGGGGGAATTATATTTTTTTCAGCTTTGCACCAAGCCACTGGTATGCGTCAGAGGCTGTTGTGCCCAGTCTGTGTGTCTCAGAGACTACTTTGGTCCTTCCTGCAGGAACAGATGTTTTTCTTCTTCACTCTTTTCATCGATTGCTTACACTAGGGCCCTGATTTTCCTCTTCAACAACTTACTTGGGGTTACTGTTCTGCATGTATTTGGTATCCTAGATACCAACTAGAGGAATTGGAGATACAAGTCATAAAGCAGATTACAGAATAAACTGCAAACATTCAAAGATAGCAGGCTGTGAAAAGTTGTGGAGATAGAAGAATTGGGCAGAACCTCCATATAAACACGCACAGGAATGTTCAAAATGTTTGAGAAGTTTGAATAGGCCTTATTTGAATAAAGGTCTGTGGGATGATTAATCGCCGAGATGGCACAACCATTTCATACTATTTTATCAGACAGCTTCTGTGAAGAAAACATCCTGGCAGACTGAGGAAGTCATTTGAGTACCATAGGCTTGTCTGCTATTGAACTGGGCCCTTGTCTGACTTTGGCAGATGCCCTTCAGGCTCCTAGTCCATTCTTCTTTTCATCTACTCTAATAGTCTGTCCAAGGAATAGCAAATATTGAAGCTTTGCAGAGAAGCATAAAGATGTCACAAATGAGCTAACCAAAAGTGAGGATGACGCTCAAAGGAACAGCGAGTCAGGTAGTATGGAAACTTTTAACCAAATTGTTCATAGAACAGTTCCCTGGTGGTTAGTACTGCAGTTGTAGGAGTGGGCTCAAGGAGTGTTGTGCAGTGGGCTCAAGCTCTAAAGTACAGATTTCATGAGATGAAATAAGAGGAAGACTAAAAGTCAGCATTTCTGCAAAGCAGCTCAGGACTCTGAAAAAAAGCACCATTACAAGATAAGTGGCCCAGCCTCTCATCCCCATGGCCTCATCCTCATTTCATGGACAGATGAGTTCTATGTGAGCTGTATGCCACTGGGGTAATGAGAGATAAGGCACAGGTTCTCTTGAGTATCTACTGGAGGGGGGTTGATATTTAAATCTAGAGGGGAAGATCTAAATATCAAAACCTGCATGCTATCACTTGGGGGTTATTTGTATTTTCTGAACAGACAGTTCCCTATCAAAGTTACTGGAAGTTGAAGGGAATTTATTATACTAAAGAAGTACCAGGAATTACTACCTCTGGGGAACACTCAAAATGCTTCTGACCCAATTTTTCAGTGAAATTGAACACCCAGTTGCCTAGTGTACTGGGTTGTCAGTCATTCTGAAAACAAAGCTGTACCTACAGCCATGATCATTGTTGTTTGTTTGTTTGCATCCTGCATTACTTTGAGGGTCTCTCAGCATTGTGCTGATTGCTTTCTGCTTCATGAAACTTTACAGTTCAATTAGTATTAGTGCAATAGGGTGATTTTAAACGAAGAAATCAGTTCTCTTTTCAAGTCTTCCTCTTCTCCAAGTCTTCCAAGACTATAGTTTGCTGAGTAACAGAAGGCTAAACTAAGTAGTATAGTGGGTTGTTCAGCTCCAGGCTGTCTTTATGAGGATGTATTTGATATGATGATGAAGGAAGGAACCTATGGGTTGGTCATTTTTTATTCTGTATGTTAACAATGCAAGGCTGTATGGAGATGATTTGCTGTTTTACTTTCTACTGCTCTGTAGAGGCATTAGGTGAATATTGCATGATTTTTTTAAGTGGAATTCTAGATAAAAAGGTGTATTTTTTCAATTAGAATTTAGCTTTTCAACAGCTGGCAAGAAACATCCAGGAAGTGCTGTAGCAACTTTAAAGACCATGTAGTTAGATACTTAATATATTTATTATTCATCCTTTTTGAAAATGCTAACACAAAACAAGTTTTAGGGAGAATAGAAGAAAAAGTAAAGTTTTACTTTTTGAAAACGTAACAGCACAGTTCCAGGCAGTTTCTCTGTACCTAAGTTGGACTCCTGTATGCGAGAGCCTGGACACAGAAGTGATTTGAAAGTATAGTTAACTCCTCAGTGCAATTGGGGTGTGGACCTACAAGGTACTGACCCCAACTGATTTGATTTGTAACAGTAACAGCAACTGTGAGTGAAATCTCTCTTCTGTCATCATGTTTCTCTCTTTCCTATCCTGCCAGCTTCTTGAGTGTTCATGAAATCTTTATTTATTTGTTTCTTTGCATTTTAAAAGCTTCTGAACACAGAATGCTTATGGGGTTCTGGTTTGCTGTGGCAAAAATATAAATAATATGCTAATAACTTACATATGTAATTGCAAACAAGTATGAATCATGATTAAAACTGGGCAAGACTGATGCCTGGCTCCACCCTTGTCAGTACTTTCACCTTTTTATTCTCAGGCTGATTAACAGCGATGCAGTTTTATTATGCTAGTTTATATTACTAGTGTCCTCATGGCTCTTACAGTGAGTGTGGTGAGAGAAGAAAAGGGTATTAGGGCTACTGATTAGGGGAGAAAGTTAATAATAAGAAAGTTAATAATATGCTATCCATGTTTGACAGTAGAGAAGACTGCCAGTTCATGTAAAGTCTCAGATCTCTACCTAGCATGGCTTAAAGCATGAGTCCCAAACTGATTTCTGTGTATTTGAGTTCTCTGAGAATACTTCATAGAGAAGGTGAATGTCAGAACTTCATCTGAAGCTAGTAAGGAAACTTCTTGTGTTAGGCAGTTGATTTTGCTCACTGTGGTTCCTAGGCCTGTATCTGAGCTTAGCTGCAGGATGATGTACAATTGGCAGTTTACTTTGGACATTCACCTGGTCCCCATATGTGCATAAATGCCAACTTCAGTTGCCAACTGAAGGTATGCAACTCTTTGAAATAATGTATCATCATCATCTGTAAGGATTTAGAGCTGGATCCTGCACTGCCAAGAGACACGTTGAAGAATAAGGGGATTGGTAAGTTGTTTTGGACTTCATCCACATAGAAGGCAGGCTGCTGTTCTTAGTTTTCTAGTGATTTCCTTCTTCAGGCTAAGGTATCTGAATGTTATCCAAGTAAGATGAATGTGCAAGCAGTGTGGTCAGGTGTAGAGCAATGAATAGAACCTGCTTGCCACAAGGATAAGAAAGAGCACTTTTTTACTTGCTCTTCTTTGCATCTTCCACAACTCCAGAATTTTTCATTTTACAGGAAATATACAGGTAGACTGCACACTTCTAAAGACTTTTTTATATCTAGGAATGTTGTATGGTTCTTCATCAGAAGGTCACGTACATCTTGTCATCAGAGACCTGAAATTAGAGTTGATGGTGGAGATGCTCAGCTGTAACTGGCTGTTGGCTACCCGCTGCCTGAATTAACATCATTCTTGAAATGCAGACTCTTTTGTATAAGGCTGGGGGAGGGAGATCATTTTAGCAGGCATGTAAATGTACAAGCTTCAAAATTGTTCTGCATCAGAAAAAAAAAGTCAGCTACACACAACAGGCACTTAAACATGGTGTGTACAATCATTTTGTATTATTTGCCAGATCTTCACAAAGAAAATGCCTGGAAATTGAAGATGCATTTATCAGCCATTGTCTCTCTACTCTCCTGTAGTACAAAGGCTGGTGATGGGATGGAATGGGATGTGTACTGTTGCCACTGTGCATGGCCTGTGTCAGACACCCAGCCATTTGCTGCAGTAGGGTGGAATTCCCAGCTGCCCAGTCTTGTCCAGGCTTCCTCAGATTCTGCCAGGCTCCCCTGTAGTATGGGGAGGCAATAGATTGTTGAGCACCAATGTATTTATTTTTATGTTGATACCACATTCCCGAGAGGAACCTTGGGTACGATTTCAGCTGGTCTCACCACACTGTCCAAATCCTTCATCAGGAGCAGCTGGGAGAAGTCACTCAGGTTTCTGCACAGAGCATTGCTGGTACGCCTCCACCCTCCCACTAATCCTGTTAATTCCAGTCTTCGTTTGCCACTCTCCTGGTTCTCTCTTGTTGCTGTGACTGACTGCACAAGTGGTCTTGACTTTGAAAGGTGACCTTCAAATGGGCACCTCGAATAACCTCTACCTCAGACTACTTTGGCTACTCACGCAAGAAATATCTTGTGACACAAAAGAGCAACTTTTGATGGCTGTCATCTCATTGCTTATCCTCATCCCGGAATAGAATAACAAACTTTTCCACATAAATCCTTCCAGAACCACCTGTCTGGCTGAGGAGCTCTCAGTGGGTTACTGAAAGGGATCATTGGTCTGATATCCAGCACCTTGCACCGAACGTCCAGTGCTGCTTTTCACCCCTTATACAGCCATTGGCAACAGCAGCAATAACATTCTGTCAGCACCTTTCTCTGTCCTCTCTGTAGTCCCATCTCCACTCAGAGAAAGGCTTACTGAGAAACATAATCAGTTTGTTGTATCACATTTTGAAAAGCAGTGGAGCTTGAGGTAAAATACCATAGAATCATAGAATGGTTTGGAAGAGACCTTAAAGACCATCTAATCCCAATGCCCCTGCTATGAGCAGGGACATCTCCCACTAGATCAGGTTGCTTAAAGCCCCATAATCACAGTCTTGAACACCTCCAGGCATGGGGCATCCACAGCTTCTTTGGGCAAAAGAGAAAAGAAAGATGAGGTGAATCCTATTGTCTCCCAAAAGGGAGACACAAAAAAAAGAAGATGGGATAAAAAGATGGAATGGGGGAAAACTGGAGAACAAGTCCTACGAGGAGCGGCTGAGGGAGCTGGGCTTGTTCAGCCTGGAGAAGAGGAGGCTCAGGGGCGACCTTATCGCTCTTTTTAGGTACCTCAAGGGAGGCTGTAGCGAGGTGGGGGTTGGCCTGTTCTCCCACGTGCCTGGTGACAGGACGAGGGGGAATGGGTTTAAGTTGAGCCAGGGGAGTTTTAGGCTAGATGTTAGGAAGAACTTCTTCACTGAAAGGGTTGTGAGGCATTGGAACAGGCTGCCCAAGGAAGTGGTGGAGTCACCATCCTTGGAAGTCTTCAAAAGACGTTTAGATGTAGAGCTTAGGGATATGGTTTAGTGGAGGGCTGTTAGCGTTAGGTTGGAGGTTGGACTCGATGACCTTGAGGTCTCTTCCAACCTAGAAAATTCTGTGATTCTGTGATTCTGTGAAAAGATCATTTTTCTCCCTGGCATAGTTGTTGTAATTATCCCATATCAGATAATGACAGATAAGCCTGTATTTACCAGATGGACCAAAAGCAAAAGGAGAGAGGTGAAGAAAGACCTTCTCCTTAAGCTATTTCTTGGTATTCTTTGAAGAAGCAGGGAACCATTCCCTTATGGCTTGCAATAAGCATATATTGGTATGTCTAACACGTACATGCAGAATAGATGCACTATAAAGGTGTACTCCTAAAATTTGAAACAGGGCCTGACTATGTTTGATGTCAGAAAAATGTGGCAGTCTCATTGAATCTCAGCAGAGTATAAAGCCCTGCCGAAAGCAGCATTTTCAGCCCTTCTCAGATGTTAACAAGATCTTGTCTCTCAATCGCCTCTCAGCTAGAGCCGAGGGTCTGTGTTCACTTCTGATGATCAGAAATTACATTTAGTGCTTAACTTGTGACAACAGCCCACCTCTCACACCTTTAGTCAACCTTTTGCCGTTCTTTTATGAAAGAAAGCCTTTTATGAAAGTCTTTTTCCTGTTGCTCCTGGTCTCATGCCACAGCCTCATGGAAAGGCCATTCCAAGTTTCAGGAACACTGGGAAAGCAGGAGCAAAAGGAAAGGAGAGCCTCTAGAAATTGGCTTCCCTTTTTGAGAACTAGAGCTCAGCTTGAATTTTAGGAGCTTTCGCTTCTGACGGACTCCGAGAAAACTCTGAAGCAGGATAAGTAATGACTTCAGGCAGCTGGCATTTTTGCCTGACTGGAGGCTGAGCTTTGCTTGTTCTCAGTAGTGAGGTGATGGCGAACTGCCTGTATTTCCTTGCTGGGTTGGAAATGTCATTCAAGATCAGGTGTGCAAAGGCTGGGGAGAGGTTATATAATATCTTGGCTACGCCTGTCTCACATCTGGCCCTTTGGCATTAAGCTACCTATAGAGAGGATGACTTTGCCCATCCAAATTGGATTTTGTTTTAATCTGGCATTACTTTATTGAGACTAAAAATAGAAGCCAAACTTTGTGTGAATAGAGTAAAAGCAGTGTCTAAAGTTATGAAATGAAATGTGTGGAAGAGCCAGAGAACAGAGAGCCACAACAAACCAGGGAGTAGGAAACTGAGTAAGAGAAAGCAGAATGAGGCCTGTCAAATGCAGAAGGCCCTTAGCAGTCGGGGTGAGGAGCCCGCCCAGCCTCTTCTCCGTAACACAAGGAGGAGGGAGCCTCATGCTGGCTTCCCCCACCATGTGTCCATTTGTTAACGAGGCTGCTCACTGCTCTTTTAATGCAGAGAGACTTCACTCTAATGAATGCAGCTGTGTGTGTGCTGTTTGTGTGTGTGTCCCCCCAGTATTTTTTTGTGACTGGGAACTGCTGCTTTCCTTTGTCTGCCCAGTCCAGCAAGCCAACTTGAAATTGTGCCCATAAGTAAAAGGGGGAGGGAAGGCTGGTCTTCAGTTGTCAGCTGTCCTGGCTTGCTAGTGTCAGTCACCCAAGGATATAAATAAACCCCATCTATTTATTGCCTTTCTTAGTTGTACTATATATTATCGAGAGAATGCTGGGCATCACTCTGGGATTAGAAATTCCCTCTGCTCTGGGATAAAAGATCTGAGTTTCTAGGATTATCAGAGCTTTTCAGGAAGAGAGGAAGTTCCTGTTTTCAACGCTGGATTCAAGAGATTTGGACATGCTTCACAGTTCTGCTATAGACTTGCTATGGGTATGATGGAACAGCTCAAACTAGCACTAAGAAATCTTACCGCAGGTCCCTGACCCAGTGCTGTCAGACTAACCCAGTATTCTGCTCTCATTCCTGCAGGTTGGAAGCAGAGTAGATGAGGTGCTGGTATCTGACCAGAACTCTGTAAACCTGTGCTGAGAAAGTCTGTATAGCATTGGATGGTAGCATACACATATCATCACATTTAAACAACTCCTGTGATTTCCTTGTGACTCAGTCTTATCCAGAAAGTGGAGATAATACTTTTTGCCCCCATGTGACTGTTCAAAGTACCAAAGTGTTAATGTTTTTGAGGTGTAGTCATGGATGACATAATAGTATGTAAACATGTGGACAGACACACAGGCAGATACTTTGTTTTAACACCTCCTGGCAGGCAAGGGATAAAGGAAATTCATTCTGTTTTATGTGGTGATTCACTGCAATGACGCTCATCGCAAGAGGGAATCAACACTTCATGTTGGCTGCTGTCAGTAATCATCTGAGGTTTTTGTTCCCCCTACTCAACCAGAACTTAAAAGGAGGTAGAGTGCTCACAAGTAGCTCTGAAATGATAAAACTTCATAGGGTCATTTACATTAAGATTTATGAAATAATTAAATCATAGCAATGGCCATGAGTTGGACTCATGGTCAGAATGCACCTATTTACCTGTAGACATGGGAATGCCCCTCTGTGCTGAGTCCTGAAGGTAGCCACACAGGAAGAACTCATATTAGGTGATTTTAATTCAGTTTGTGAGAAAAGAGAAACTGTATTGTGCATTTCTATAAGACAAGGAAGGCTCAAAAAACCACTTCAAAACAGGAAGATGAGGTTGAAGTTGGCTGCTTCTTTCATGTGCCTTTGTTTTCTTAATATCAGCATATTGCCAAGGGACAGTGTTCTGCTCTGGTATCCTATCTTCATACACATAGTTGACAGTTTGGTGCCTAATTCAGGTTCCAAACTTTCTGTGCAGGGCCATTGCTGGCAATACTGCTTTCTAAACATCTTTCCAGATCCTCTGTACTGTGTGGTGTTTGTCTCTATTCTGGGATTTCAAGGAGAGTGTATTTTTAAAAATATAGCAATATTTTTAATAAACTCAGCTCTCAACAAGTGTCAGTCGTATTTAGGAGCAAGCTGATGGGCTAAATACACAGGACAATGCAAACTGTCCAAAATAAACTTTTTACATTTCTAAGTGTTTTGAATTTTTCTCTTAAGGGAATATCTAAGGTTTTTGACATAAAAGAAGTGACAATGACATTGACTTTTTCCCATAACTTTCCTAAGAAGGAAAATATTGCAGTAGGTCTCTATTTATGTCTCTATATGCAATATGTCTCTCTAATAATGAAAAGAAAATCTTTCTTATCCCCATCTTGTTTCTTTTAAAGATCAACTTTTTCACATCCCCACCTCTTCTGCACCAAGGCACTCAGCATCTTTTGGAGTGGGGGAGTAGATTTCCCTGCAAGCAAATGAATAAAAGATGCAGAAAGAAAAAGGCAAAGCATGCTGATATGGGAGAGGGTTTAGAGTTAGTTACTGGAGGAGCATGTGAAGAGATGAGCTGGATTAGGGAAGTGCAGATTTTTTAGGGAAGTTTTGAGAGGAATATCAAGAACACTTTTTCGGACAGTAGCTTATTAAGTTAGGTTTGTCATACTGTGATCTCATCTTGTAGCGCAGAGCAAGGGTATATGGTAGGGAGATCCAGATTTCTGGTGGTGGCTGAGATTTGCAGAGCAGTTCAGCAGTATTTTAAATAAAACAGTCCTGTGATTACTCAAAAGCTTTGCTTTGTGTTTTGTTTTTTTCCAGCCTCTGCTTGCAGAGAAGGACTAACACTGAACATCAGGTGAGGAATCCAGGGTGTTGCTTCAAGTATGGGGCAAAGGAAAAAGCAGCAGTGACTTCAGACCACCACACACCCGTAACACCCAGGGGACGGTGAACAGGTCCCTGCTGAGAGGACAACCCACTGAGGAGAGTACCTGAACATCTACAGAAGCTGGTGATACAGCTGTAGGCTGAGGTGAATGACTGTCTGTGAGAGCTTCTGGTGCTGAGCCTTGGGGTCTTTCCTCCAATCTCTTCCCGATCACTAACTGTGAGATCTTTCTATAAGGCAGAGGTCCTCCAACTGTCTGTATCGTTCTTCCCAAGGTCCAAGTTTGAACATAAAGTCTCAAACTTCTTTGCTCAGCCATTTCAGTCTGTCCTAGTCCAGTAACAGCCAATATTCTCTGCTGTCATCACACGGCAACCAACAGCAGAGAAAAATATTAGACCATATGAGCAGAGACATCCTTGTTAGTCGCCGACTTGAATTTTGGCACAGAGCCATGGAAATGCTCAATTTGAATAAAGTCATTTCATTTGTTTGTTTTGGTTATAATTTCGGTTATTAATTCACACCCTCAAAATATTTGCTTTTGCTATATTGGACAGGATTTAAAATTTGTCTTTATGTTTCACTGTTGGGTGCTTATGTTCTGTGTGGCTTATTTTTGTATTTTGATTTCTGTTTGTTTAGGCTATATAAACTTTTTTAATTGGCTGATGTTTTTAGACCCAAGGTTGAACCCTAAGGTCCAGGTGGCTTTTATCAGTTGCAATAG
The DNA here is from genome assembly GCF_965140915.1 of Aythya marila. NCBI lineage: Eukaryota > Metazoa > Chordata > Aves > Anseriformes > Anatidae > Aythya > Aythya marila. The sequence goes on from NC_139046.1 coordinate 26,015,076, forward strand.
TGGCTTAGTGAAGTACTCCAGTTAGAATTTGCTTAATGTTATGAAAATTAATTTGCTTGTGTTAGCAAACAACTTCAGCAGCTGGAAAATGTATTGGAGAGAAGATCCACCCATCCTTAAAATGAACAGGAAGCAGCTTCAGCTCTGGCTCTTTGTTGGTGCCAGGTTAAAGGAAAACTATTTTCGTGGTGTTTTCCAACTTCTCCCTTGTCAAACAGCACTCGGTATGATTGCAATTCTCAGAGTACAGTGTTTCCTATTGCTTGTGTTGGAGCCCTCAGGGATTGGATTGTAACAGCCTGTTTGATCTGTTTTCTTATTCCACAACTCCCCTGTCACATCTGTATAATCCCCTCATCACCCTGTATAATCAGTGTTAAGAGATCATTCTAATGTGCTGGCAAATTAGATAATGATCAATCCAAACGGCTGACAGAAATAGTGTCAGAGGGCAAAAGTGTTTTCTCTTGAAAAGAGTGTTTGTGTTCATGTTCACTCTTGGGTTGTGCATACTTCTTGTCATTCAAGACCAGATAAATTGTGAGAGGATGAAACAATTAGGTTCGTACCCCATTAGTTTAACTATCACTTGCTCCAGGCATAAACTCATAGGACAGAACATGCATTTTACTATTTCTCTTTCATTCACACATATGACAAAGATCAAATACTTCATTTGTCCAAAATCCAGTTCTCTGATGTAGCGTTCCTCTTCTTAATTCATTGGCTTATGTTTCAGTTCCTAGACAGTCATGATCTAATTCGCTTTCTCTGCATTTTTCAGCTCTGTTCTTCAAGAATCTCTGCAGTGCTTGTCTGCTGCCTGTTCCACCATGATATATCACCAGTGACCAGGAGTTCTGTAGAATCTTGTGAAGTTACTACCAGATTATGTCACTTCTGTACTCATCGAATTTTTAGGGATGTTTAAGATAAAGGTTTCTACTGTTTCTACTGGTGCATCACGTTGTTGGCTCATCATTAGTGAAAATTCAGTTACAGATGTTTTTTATTTCAAACTTCTGCACATCCTCAGCTGCTGCACATCCTCAGCTGCTGTGGGCTTCAAGACCTTGGGTCTGTCTTCTCATAGCCTACTCTGCCATGTTTGGTGTTGGCTATAGCCTTCAGCTCTGTTCCAGAACTAAGGTGCTATTTCCCTACAAGATTTAACTTCAGTAGATAACTGATTCCATTCCTTGCTTCCTCCCAGGGGATCCAAGTTGTCCTTTATTCCACTGGGTTTCATGTGCAGGATCGAGTAGCTGTAGGATATGCATCCTTGTGGAATTCTCATCTCATCTGGTTTTTCTCTCTAGTTTCTTCATTCAGGTTGTCACAGCCACCACTGAAAACTGTACAGAGGTTTGGATGATAGCTCAGGAAAGGTGATTGTCTTCAGAGTATCATTAACAGAAACAACATTCTTATATCTTTGTCTGGCAATTTACCAGTTAGTGCTGGCTTATTATGAAAGTAAGTTATTTTTTTTGTCAGATTTGCTAGTCTCCCGCCCACTGATTTTGGGATAACAAGTTGTACTCAGTTGTAGCCCACGTCTTCTGAACTTCTTTGCATTGTATGTTAAACGTAGCCAACACCACATCTGTAACTATGATGGCTTAGTGGAAGTATATCAGACATCTTTCCTCTATGATTTTTTAAATATTCAGAGAAATGCACGTTGCAGTCTAAGACCATCCTTTTGAAGGGATGAGTTTTGTCAGCTTTAGGAGCAGTGAAGTCATGCATCGTTTGTCCTTGAAAAATTTTACTTCTGCTTCCAACAAATGAAAAATCCAGAGATATCAAGACTGGTCCTTTACCTCCAGCCAAACACTTCATTTTTGAACTCCTGTTCAGCCTCGAGATATGTTAGGGCAGCCAGATCTTCAAAGGAAATGGCGGTATTACTTTGCCTAGGGCATCTGCTGATCCTAGCTCTGAGCACGGCTGCTGTTATCTTGAGAGCATGTGCAGCGATGCAATAGAGAATCAGGAATAAATCCTGCAATTCCAGCTTGTTATTTTTCCTACTTCCTTATACTCACCAACCTGGAGTCCACATATGTATTTGTGCCTGCTGGATACTGTGAACTGAATGTAGCATGTATTTTGTCTCTTTGCAGGCCTGCTACTTCCATGTCTGTCTCTTTTCAAAAACCTCTCTCAAAGAGTGTTTCAGTTAAGTAATTCAAGAGGGAGGCATAAAACTGTTTTCCCCACGGCTCAGAGAGAATGCATTTTGTGGAAAGTGTTTTCTGGTACAAGAGAGACAAAAGAATGGCAAAGCATTCTGAATTTATAATAATTGCACGTGAGGGGAGTACAATTATATAAATTTTCTTCAAGTGGGTATTAGTTTGTCTCTCTCTGCTTTTATGACACTTATATCCCTGCGCTCACCAATGAGTTTCATCAAAAGTGCCTTTGTTTACCATAAGAAAAGAAAATTGCCAGTACAGCACCCCCAACAATCATTCAGCATCTGCTTTGGTGGTGAGACAGCATAATGTAACCAAGGCGTCCTCTCCTCTCCTCTCCTACTCAGTGGTGTTGGCATCACTTGTAAGTTACAGAGTCTTTTCCATGACAGAGAATGGGGCTTGTTGGTTTTGAATGGATTAGGGTGCACACTAGAGGCCACAAGGGAGAGGTTCATACAGAGTTCATGCAAGCCTTTTATACTGTGTTCAGGCTAGGAGCACATCACAACATACATATTAAGAGAAGAATATGAGATGCCCTCCCTTCCAGAAGTAGCTGACTGGTTCTCGGTACATGATGTATTAAGCTCATATTTAGGTTGTTCATCTTAGCCTTTATAACAGCCTTATGGGTGGTGTGAGTACCATCAGTGGAAGATCATGCTCTGATACTAGGTGTAGACCACTTGGACTTTGATGCCAATGAGACATACTGGAATTTGTATTCACAAGACCAGATGTTCTCTCGGACAAACGTGTTTTGTTGGATAGACTCCTCATTCTGAGGCCTTGAAGGCCACCATACATATCTGTGATACTTTTTCCATGAGGAGGTTTTGGTATCAGGACATCTGTTTGCTAGAAGGAATTTCAGTGCTGTGTCTGTGGAGTCTCTGTATGGATGGATTTGAATGGCTGGCAGTGAGAGACCATTCCTCTTCTTGAGCTGTGAAGGAGATCATCAGCTTACAGATGAGTTTATAGAACAGCCTGGAATCTCAGCTTGCATTCTCTCAGGGCTGTACCTTGTACTAATATAACAGTTCCAGTCGTTTTGGATTATTTGCTGGAAACTAAAGTAATCTGGCTGCTGACTTATTTTTGTTAAGGTTTACTTGATCAAACTGCCAAGGACTTTTTTTCTCAGTCTGTCCTACATTTGCTGCTCATGATAATCCTGGGCTTACTGTTTGAACCCATATGGGTTATTTGGTGCTATTTAAATAGTTGGATTTTTTTGTTGTTGTTGTTGCTGTTTCAGTAACTGGCTGATTGATCCTGTTCATGTCACTTCCTTGTGGACACATTATTCCTGTGAATCTGTCATGAGTTTCTTCCAAAAGAAACTTCTGAGCTTTACTTAAACATGGGACTTGACCTCCTTTTCTTCTTTCTAGAGTCTCATGTTTCTAGAGCTAAGACATCCCTGCTTATGCTAAACATCATAAATAAAACCTTATTTTATCCCTACAGAATCAGGTCTGTCAGAGAGTCCTTGAGATTGGTTATATCGTGAGCACAAAACTTAGCATTCATAGTTCTTTTCAGGCAGGAACCATTAAATAGGAAAAGAGATAGATGAGGAGTGTAAAGGAGAAGGAGAAAAAGGAATGATTGTTCCAGTCTTGCCCACTAAAAGAAGTAGGATCATCAAATGAAATTAGCAAATAACAGATTCAAAGAAAAAAGTGGTGGTGGTGATTTTTTTTCACAGTATATAATGGACAGTATTGTCACAAGATGTTGTGGAGGCAAAAAAAAGTGTAGTTTGAAAAGGCAAGTAGACAAATAGACGGAAAATAAATCTATTGGGGCATATTAAATATTAAAGTCAAAAAAACAGCAGAGTATTTCTAAGCCTTTTCAAATGACTGTTCTGGGAAAGCATCACAATGAAATTTTCCAGTTCTTAGCTTGTCTATGAGCTATATGCTGTTGACCACGGTCAGAAGCAAGGTGTGGGCTAGATCATCTTGTAGTCTGCCTTTGTATGGATGTTTTATTTTGTCTGTTGCAGTACAGCCTACTAGAATAGCCAAGTCAAGTTACCTTGTATATGCACACATTCACTTCTTGCAGTCTTTGCCTTCTAAAGTGCTTGAGTGCAAAGCACATTCAAGGTGAATGTGCACAATCACAGCACATCTTAAAGAATTACAGTACCTGGTAACTTTTCTTCTCACTTTAGAGCGCTCCTGCCCTTTCCAAAAAATGAGATCAAGTTTCCTTGCTGCCTTAGAGATGAGTAGTTAGGAAACACAAACTGCAAAATTGTCGGATTCCCAGGTTTTTGAAGCAGCCTCTCTGTGCAGTTTCAACAAAGAGGACAAACTCCACTGAACTAAAGGTGACAAACAAGGCACCAAGCCTGCCACGAGGAGTCTGCTCTGTCTGTTACCTTACCAAAAAAGGATTTTATTGGCACTCATTGAAAATGAGTTTTCACTGCTGTTTCCAATTTAAAGGAAAGAATCACTGATGACTGTGGAGACCCTGGTGTGAAGTCTTTGCCAGTGGTATTCAGTGAATCATAGTGGTTCCCTGGGGAAAAGAGTATACTTAACAGGGCCTCTTCTCTAAAAGTCCACGCCTACAGTGCACACAATGAACTCGAGAAATCTTACATTCTTTGAAAAGGGATCGCTTCTTTATCTGACCTATTGGACAAAAAAAAAAAAAAAAAAAAAAAAGGCTTTATAAAAAAAAAAGATGTAATTATTAGGAATTTTGGGGTAGTTCAAAATCTATCTTTTATTACTAGAATTTTAAACATTTACTTGAGGCAGGTGGAGGTGGTGTCATCTCTGAAAGAAATTTCAGCATCGTATTTGGCCTTTTGCTTACTGGCATTCTGGGATGTGCAACACGAGACAAACCCAGAAAATTTGTTTAGTTTGGTGTCCCTGCAAGAGTATTTTAGAAAATATCATTTCACCGCAAATATAGCAATGGTAAAGTGTAGCCTCCTTCCCCTGGCTTAAGAGGAGACAGGTTACTGTGCTCAGCGTAGTTATGTTTGAGTCATAAAGTCTCCTTAGAAAAAATGTATTGGGCTTATTGATCTAATTAATCCCTGTGTCACAAGTAAGACCATGTCAAAATCATGAAGGGATCTTTGAAAAGTTACTTTACTACCAAGTCCAAATGTCTGGCTGTCATTGTTCCCTCCTTCCACTATATAGAAAAAATTGCCTTTTCATTGAGATGGGCAAAGAAAAATGAGAAGGGATTTTTCCCAGCTCTTTCCAGTAATTAATAAATAGGATTCACTTCGTATATTTCAAGCGATTTTGCCTTATTTATGTGACTTTCTGAAAAGTACATGCTGTATCAGATCTATCTAATACACCTGGGATGTCTGTGCCATTCTTTAAGGTGTGCAGACAGACAGCTGTGAATCTCCCAGCAGGGCAAGTGAAGCTGTAGCCATCGCATTAGTGTCACTAGTCACAGATCTTATGCTTGCAGTTGCGTGTTGTTTCCCCCATTCAAATCAGGGATGTCTTCCCTCCTGAAAGAGTATTATCTCTACCATTTCTAACTCTAGAAATTCAGCATGTAATACATTTTGTCTTTGATATCAGCCAGGATTGTTGCAAGCTGGACATCTTCCGTAGACTGTTGTTGCAAGTCAGGCTGTCTGCTGCTGTCTTCTCCAAAAAGTGAAGTTTCTTACAAATCCTTGAAAGCAATGGAGTTCTCCTAAGCGTGTAGGCTACCTATAACAGGGTTTCAGCACTTCAAAAGACAATACATAATTTTGTTTCAAGAAACACACAGAACATGGTTACCAAGACATTCCCCAGTCATTACACTACATGCATTGTACAGATCCTGTAAGTTTTGCGCCAGGCTGTACAGCAAATCTTTGCTTTGTCAGCTTCCTGAAGGGGATAATAACCTCAGAAGAAAAAAGAAATCCTTCCTGAAGAATGTCAGGATATCTCTGGTTTGATATGACCCAGCTGGCTTCTTTCATCAACTCAGGTACACGCAGTGGTCCTGACACATTATTATAATGCCTCGTGCTAATTTCTGTATGTGATCAATGAACATCTGCACACAGCTAGTGAAAAATGTCCGGGTGTTGACAAACCACAGAAGAAAGTCACTTTCGCTTTCTGCCACATGCATAGCCCCTACGTGGAATTACTTCTTGCATCAGTCTTTGTGGACAGCAATGAGGCATCATCTTGCCTAGCCAATTAAGTGGAATGAGAGGTGAAAACTATCACCCTGCAGAAAGAACACTACCTCCTTTAAAGGGGGAGAAATAAATCTCTGTCTTCAGAAGATGCTGTTTGAAAGATTGGTATTCCCTGGTGTAACTGAGCAGTGCCAGCATATACCACAGGGAGCAGAGCTGTTGCCTGAAAGCTGTTCACTAAGTCTGCAGGAAGTGGGAAACCATAATGTGTGTGTTTTGTTTTTTTTTTGTTTTGCCACAAACCACAGCTGTAAAGAACCTCTATTCTGTACTAGATATAAAGGTCCTTATCCTTAAGTGCATTTTTCATGGAATCATAGCCCAGTACTGGGGAAGGACCGGCTGCTTGGTTGAATGCCTTCAGACCATCTCTGTCATCTTTCCTGTGCAACCTAGCCCTAGATAAGGATGTTTGAAAAGCAGATGAGTAGCTGTTAAATCCTAGAATCATAGAATACTAAAGTCTGTAATCTTTGAAATTGGTCTTTCCAGGAAACATACTGTGATATCCAAAGTACTGTATAATGTTGTTTCTGAAACTGTGGGCATAAGTGGCGTTTCAAGTGCAATACTGTTATTTAGAGAAGTGTGAGAAATGACAACCATTAATTAGCAATTTTCACTTGCTATATTTCTCGCTGATGTGTCTGAAGTCATTTCAATGACGGTCTGTTTCCCAGTGAGTAAAGCTGCCTCTTCTGTTTTGACTTGCTGCATGATAAAGGATCTTACATTTGTACAGGGCATCTGAAGCCTCTCTTCAAAAGAAGACAAAGGACACTGAACATACTTGCTTCTGTCTGTCAGTTGTGGAGCTGCGTCAAGAATGAACCAGAGCTTAAATGAAATAAAAAATGAAAGAAAATATTTGTAAATCAAGGACCCGAAAATCCAGGTTCTTTTACTAAATATCGTAGTGCACACACTAGTTATTAATTTTATACAGCTTTCAACCAATATATTCTAGTGATTTTTATTGTAAAAAATGTTAATAGATATTATTTTTTAAATAATTATAAGGCATGCATTCTTCCTTGTACTTTATTCAAATCTTTGCTGTTATTCTAAACCACAATTAATGTAGGTTATAGGCAGCCCAAACAGCCATCTATTTTTCTTCACACTTGCAAATCAGTATAGCTTTGCAAGTGTATAGATACCACCCTGTTGGTTCCATGTTCAATGAAAACTGTTTTCTTGATAGATTTAATTGCCTTCCAGCCACTTTTTAAGAGAAGACAACCTAGTACTATAGCGTTGATGATTTGCATGCTACTAGAAACACTTGCAGTGCATAAAGAGCCTTTTCTGTTCAATGGACCTGGCCCTAGGGCTGCATCCTGCGCACCCTGTGGTACTGAACCTGTCCTGCTCTGGACCCTGGATGATGCTGAAGACATCTGCATCATAAGACAGTGTTGGCAAGGGATCCTCGTCTGCCATGGAATGGCTGTAGTGATTTCATTGACAAAAGTAATCCGAGCCAGGAAGCCTCCTTTATTTCTGCCCTGAAGAGGACACCCTAATCACAGGTAAGGAATCTGAAAACGGAGAGAATGAAGATTTGATCATCACAACAGAAGGAGCTGTAAGACATAGGACAGAGCAGAACAGAGCCACGATGTTACCAGAGGAGCGGACAGGTATGTTTGTCTTTTATATCTTTCATTGCTTTTCGACATGGTCTGTCTGGTTTACTGTTTGTTCTGATGCCTCTTGGTTATGGAAGGCTGAAGAACAAAGCACCATATCCGAGTTCACACAGCAGGAACAGGAATGTGCTGCTGCTTTTTTGTAAGGGCAGCAAGATAGCCAGAGACCATCCATCACAAAGACCAGGGGATAAAGACTCATTTAGTCTGCAAAGAGTGTATTATTTGCTGAAATATGAGGGTATGTGCCTGTATTTACTGAAGCAGTATTCCTTGCAGAGCTCTACATTACACTGTAGCCTGAAAAACAAGGTGTTCAAGTTCAGGTCTAGGCCTCTGGCATGCTGTCAGAGTATGCCACAGAGAAACAGGGACTACAAAGATGGCCATTTGATCGGCTGTGTAGGATCTTCCCTATTGCAGTGCAGAATTGTTTTTTTTTACTCTTTCTAACCATTGATCTTTGTTAAAGAGAGGGAAAGTGTGCTGGGATTGTTTTCATCAGCTTTTGTTTGTTCCTGGGAGCAACAAAAGGGAACTGTTGGGAGCTGTATTCATTGTTGACAGCGAAGAGCCCACTTTTCTTTCCCATTGTCTTCCTCAGTTTGCCACCTAGTAACACAGCATATAGGGAACTGCTCTCTGCCTCTCCTCCTTCCCACACAAGTGTCCTGAAATGTTTTGGTAAGCCTGGGCCCAGGAGTGTGTTCAGTCTGTTATTAACCCCATATAGGTAGTAGAGTTTGTTGTTGGATTATAGCTAAAACAGCCCTAGGGAAGTTATTTTGACTGTAAGAAAATGAATTCAGATCCTATCTCACAAACCTAATTCTCAAACGCAGCTGGGAAAACTGAAGTCTGGAGACAAGAGCAACTGAAAGGAGCATTTGACATTGTGGATTGCTGTACCCAGGAGGTTACCTGTATCTTTACTGACTGGACACCCCAAGTCACTTCTCCCCTGAGCCCCCCTTTCCATTTTGTCTCCTTTCCCAGCAGCTGTTAGACATGGTCCCATCCCTCTGCCACCCCTCCCTACCCTGAGGAGCAGCAGTGAACAAGGGCTAGTGAGACAGACCCACCTCAAGGGGCTTGCCAGGGTTAATCTGTGGGTGGTTCTGGCGTGCTCCAAGTGCCACGTATGATTGTGAAGCTCATGTTCTTGCTCGGCTCTTTGCAGCTCCCCCTCCCTGTGTTTTTTTTTGTTTTTTTTTTTTTTTTTTCCCCTTACTAGCAAGAAAGCCCTTCAATTGGATGGGCAGCAGAGCCAACCCAGGGCTCCCGAGGAACAATGACCAAAGAACAGACTGCAACTTGTAAACCAAAACCTCCCCAGGGAATGCTGCTAAAAGGAGATTAGTGAGAATTCCTGCGCCAATTGGCATCTGGATTTCTCTTCCCCCCCCCCCCCCCCCCCCCCCCCAGCACAGCCACTAAATTTCTGGCGTATCAGCATGGTAGTGCAGTTGCAATGCATTTATCTGCTCCCTCCTTTGGCAGGCAAGGGGGAAGCATGGGTATGGAGCTGTACAGCAATAAATTAGTGCTGCAGGACTGATCAGAGCTGTACATTTCATCATAACACCAAAGACAGGTCAAGGAGCCCCTGAGAGATGAAAGGGATACAGCTGAGTGCTGGGGAGTGCCTCTATCAAAGCACGTGTGCCCCAGCCAAAATGTCACCAAGGTTGGCAGGCTCCCTCCACTGACCCACCCTTCCTAATCTCTAGCCAGCTGGTGATGAAGGACTTGTTTAGGGTTTTTTTACGATGTTTGAGATTACACACTATGGCAGCATCTCAGTGAGGTGTATGGAAGCAGCCACAAATGCAGAGGGTTGGCTGGAAGACCTGCAGCCTGAGCTGCCCACGGAGAGCCCTGGCCACAAGCTATTAAGCAGCTAGGTGTCACTTGACACTCAGCTGCTGGGGACCAGGAACTGGGAGGGGACAGGAAGGAACCTCTGTGGTCTTTAGTACATGGCTTTAAGTAGTTGTGGTTGAGGGAGTCAGAGAGGCAGCCTCTGAATCTCACGTGACATGCAAGTACTTGAGATTTGTACTTTTGGGAATATCTGTGGCTGAAAATAACATACTTTTTAGAAAGAGTATATTCATTACTTGCCTAGGCCACATCTGAGAACTTTTTATGAATATCTCCAATGTTTATGGTAAATCTGAGGGGGATTATTTACCTTTGTGTGCAAGTCTGTACTGGCAGCCCATATATATTCCACTGAACATAGGGCATTTGTCAGCTGTGACAACTGCAATTCCCTGATTACTTAAACAGGACTGTAAGAAGTTTTACATTTGAGGGGAGCTTTATATGAGTCTATCAAAATCAGATGGCAGAGGTGATGTGTACATCTGAAGGATGAGGGAAGGGCAGAGCAGATGCACACCAGGCATTCTTTGAAGGTATGAAGGGATTTCCATTCTGGGGCTCTCTGGCTAACCTAAATCGTACCCATTCCCTTGAAGAGACATCCTGGAAAGGGGAAAGATTTCAAAGTGATCGAGTATGCTACAGCAGTAGCACTTTAAAAACAACAAAGCATCTAGCCCTTCAACAAGCAACTTCCTTGTGGGAAAAAAAAAAAAAAAAAAAAAAAAAGACCATTTTCCCCCCCAAATATTTATTTTTTACAATGTTTTTGAGATTAATATTTTTTAAGTCTTGGCAGGTGAGGCCTGGGCCACGTTGAGATCATTGTGCAGAACTCCCCAAAGCACCTCACAAACCACAACAGACAAAAGGTCCTCAGGATGTATCAGCTAATGGGCCCAAAATTCAGGTACCCACAGATACTGCTCTTGCCCTGACCCAGAAACCATCATTCAGAAACTTCCAGGAAGGGAAAAGAGCTGAATGGAGGCATCAGTCCTTCTAAAAACGGACTCAGCACCCTCTTTGCTTGTATTTGCCCACCCTCAGCAGGCTGACTGGGAGCCCTGCAGTTTGCATTCAGAAACCAATAGCCAGGATCTGCCATCTGATCTTACAGGTTTGGCAGAAGCACAGTGACAATTGCACGACTCCTGGATCACAACTCTGAGGAACAAAAGTCTGTGTGCATCTCTGAGCATCTCCTCTTTGAGCAGCTTCCCTTCTTGGTGCATTTTCTTTCTCTGAAGAAAATTCCAAGATTTTGTCCTGCAGGAGAAAATAATTCTTCAGGCCAGTGGGGAGGGCTGAGGTCCCAAGATAGCTACAGCTAGAAAAGGAAATGCTGCCCCATTTCCACTCCCCCTTTCAAATGCTCTTTCTCATTCCTTGCCTTCCCAGTTCAACTACCCCAGCATTCAAATACACAGCAGTTCCTCCACTCTGTCCTTCTCTTCTGCACCAACTGTCCAGCCATTTTGGAGAGTGTGGCCTTCGTGACACCAAAGTAGCTCCCAGAGGGAAGGCGACATTGCCAACAAGACCGAGAAATGTTCCAGAAGAGATTCTCGAGGGCTGCCAGACCCTAAGCCCCAGGGTTTGGTGCTCGGCCCTCTGCATGCGGAGTCTCTGACCCCCGGTTCCTTTTGTGTTAGCCTGGGAGCAGGAGAGTGGGTGCTGACAGTTTCTCTCTTGGCTTTGGGCGGGCCAGGGTGCCTTTCAGCTGCACTTGCAGGATTTCACCACCATGTTGGAGAGCTGCTCCACTTTGGGGGTCCTCCCGACGTAGTACAAGATGGTGAGTGGCTCCAGGTCCTGGGGGACACAGCAGGGCGAGGCAGACGCCTCAGGGTTCAGCGTGTTGTATAAGCCCAGCACCTGTGGAAGCACATAAATGTGGTGACAGAGCCAGGAATCCATTTAAGCTGGTTGAGGACAGGAAGGTATTTGGTCTCTAGGTATTTGGACTATGCTCATCAGAGGGCTTTTCCCTGATGTGAGTCATACTCATCATGTCCTGACCATGGCCTACTCCTAAAAGGTATCACCTACCTGGGCCTGACCCAAAGACATTTTTCTCTTTAACTTTAGTGTAGCCCCTGGCAAATGCCTAAGGGTTGAAGAAGTGCAAGGAGTAATTCACTCCTTTAATTTCTGATTAGGTGTGGGGTATAACGTCACAATTTTTGCTTACAACAAGGCTGGGTATAACCAGCCCAGGGCTGCATTGTCTTTGGTTCCATTACAGAAACCAGAAGAAAGAAACCCAGTGCTGCTTATTTCAGCTAACATCTCTAGATAGCACTGGATGGATGCCCATCATCTTGAGTATCCACAGTTCCCTCCCAGCTTTGAACCGTCTCATGCTCTTGCTCTCCACTCCCTCCTCCAAGTCATTACACTATAATGCTGGAGCCAGGACAGTGTCCTGTGGGACCGCCCTGGATTCCTTCTCCCAGCTGGCCCTGTCCCACAGATGACTGTACACTCTGGCCACGCAGCCTCCACAAAAGAATTGCCATGTTTCTTCCCAGAGGTGGCCACTTCTCAGTGATACGCAACTTGCTGAATCATGGGGCCAAAACATGATCTCACCTGTGCTACTGCAGTCTCATTAGCATTTCTCTGGGTTATATGACAAGGTCCAGCACCTTGTCTGTTAACTACGGTCCTGGGGGATCAGGGGTTTTAAGGAGGCATTCTGTTCTATCATCCAGATCCACATAATTCCAGTTATTTTGGTAGAAACTCTCTGGAATACTGAGTGAAGGCCCTGGCTGTACCACATGGTTACCACATCCTCTGGGGCTGCTGTCCTCAGCAGAGTAAGTTAAACAAACTGGTGAGAAATCTGCTTTTTGCCATGTTTTTCCTAGTTTTTTTCCTGTCAGCAGTGGTATTGTTCTGAAGATTGCTCAGATCACTCAGCTGAACTTACTGCTTGAGCATTTCCTTTCTTGATCAAGATGAGAACATTAGGGACTGTACTAAATTCCCCTTTCTCTCATGCTCGTTCATCCCAGTATCTATTAGAGAATTTCCCAGGACAACTAGATGGTATATGTACCACCCGGCATGCATATTACCCTTCCTAAGCTGTTCGTTTACTTGCCTTGCCCAGCACCTATCCACTCCTTCATTCCCTTAGATCAACTACTCCCACTCATACCAGTCCTTTAGCCTTAGCGAGCCTTGCAGACTCTTAAGCTGTCAAGAAAATGTTAGCATCTTTCCTGCAATATCATCTTTACGAAGTCAATTATTCTTCTGCCAAGTCAGCATTTTTCCAGTGACTTTTTTAGTGAAACCTGAAGCTAATTTTCAAGTGAGTTGCTGCATTCTCTGACTTGCTGCCTTTTCTCTTCTGTGGACAGAAGCACAGGATTCTCCTCTGGCTTTTCTAGCTTTAGCAATGGACTGTCAGTTGATTAGTTTGTCTGCTCCTCTGTACTTCCTCCATTAGCATGCATTTCTTTTGCCTTTTTTCTTATGCTCTAGACAGTAGTGGGGCTCAGATGGCACTTTTCCCAAAGACTGCCCAGTGTACATATGTTAAACAGAGGTTATGTGGAAGTTACATGAAAATATTTGCTTTCAGTCAGTCATATTTGTGAATTTCACTGCCTAGTGGGTTCCTCCCTCCCATAGGCCAGGTGGGATTTATACAGCTGGAAAGGATGGCAGTGCAGAAAGGGGAAGCTTGCTGCATAGCCTTGTTCACTTCTGGACGTGGACTCCCCCTTACTTCTGGACTACAGCTGCCCCTGTAGGAGTAGACAGCATGTGTGTGCCATGGCTCAGCAGCTTTGCATGACAACCTGATACCGAGTGTACAAAAATCCTCTATCCATTGAAAAACGCAGGAAAAATTTAGGCAGAACATAATGACCAGGGTTGACATTAGATTTGAGGGATTTGGTTAACACTCTGGCCCTTACCAAATAGGTACCCTAAAACTGTGAGTCCTGTTACCCATCTCACCCAAGATACAGCATACTCCTCAGTGTTTGGCTGGAAGCATGGACTCTGTATTGATTCCCTATGAAGAACATCTCCCCCCTGAACCTCCTAGACTTTTTCCTGCAGTTTCCTTGGAGTTTTTTACAAGTATTAATCTGAACTGCTTCTGCTGCTTTGAAGAGACCAGATGTGATAAGACTGAGGAAGGAAGGGGGAGACAGAGCCCCAAGGAAAAGACGCTGGATGTACCGTGCTGTGAGTGGTGTCTGCGCTGCGCAGGTACGGACAAGGGCCCGAACAGAAGTTAGCAAAGTAGCCTTTAGGTTCGTGGACCCACTTCCAGCCCAGGTCCTGTCGGAAGTCGATGTAAAGAGGACGCACGCAGCAGTTCTCCTCCAGGTTCCTGAAACACAGCATCGGCACACAGTGAATCTAGAGAAGGGCCTTAAATGTGCTTGCATGATGCAGCTTCCCGAAGAGAAGGGCTACGATCAGTGGGACATGGTGCTGGCCTGCTCTGGGAGTTGAGAAGTGGCAGAGGCAGGCAAGTCAGCCGCCTGGCTCTGCCCACACACTGACAGGCAACCCTGCTGCTAGCCCTTGGGGGCAGCACCTTCCTGCTGTCCCACACCCAGGGCTGGCAAGGGGCTGCTGAAACTCAGCCAGAAGCTCACAGCGACTCTGCTGAGCTGGCCAGTGTCCTTCTTGGACACCATGAGGAGCAGTCGGCTGAGCAGCACTCCTCACATGGCCCCTGCAGCACCGCAGTGACCCACAGCCCCTCGGACAGCACTGCCTTTCCCGGAGGTGAGAAGTGTTGCCACACTTAACCAACCTCAGGCGTGGGACCCGGTGACAACAACAGGATTCTCACTTACCGAAAGCAGTAGTTGGTATCCAGGGCCCGTTTCTTCCTCTGGCCCCCCAGTGTTGGGCTCTCCAGGCGGTGTGGGGGTAACATCATCAAGATGAGGTGGGGATTATGCAAGTCCTTCTGCTTCTTCAGGCGCCCTAAGTCCCCACGGCCATAGTCATCCTCATTGTCAATGCCTTCGGAGAGAAACGGGATCCACAGAGAAGATGTCAGTGTGAAAGTGGAGGACACAAGATTTTTCATTCAACACTTTCATGCCTGCCCTTGGACTAAGGCAAAAGGGACTCAGGCACCATTTCCACTTATGCTTGGACTTCTTCCCTCCCAGGGACCCCTGTACTCCCAGTGAATCTGACTGCTGCAGGCCTGAAATAGAGTCTTGCGGGCCACCTGTTTTACCATTTGTAAACTGCTGGTGGGGCCATTAATCCATCCCACTCGCTCCTGGCTTCAGTCCCAGGACAGGCAGGAAGATGAATGGTTTAAAGAAGATGTCAGATCATTGGCACTCTGCAGAACAGCCTCAGAAATGGAGCCTGTGGGGGCCAGTGGCTGCAGCCCAGGGCTGCAAGCCAGGAGGTTCCTACTTCTTAGGCCAGCCAAGCCACTGACTCTCTGGGCCACCTCACACAGGATGCCTGACTTCCTTGTGTTCCAGTCACCCTAACTGGAAAGCAGAGCCTCTGTGGAAATCTGAGAAGGCATCAAGCTGAGCTTCCCAGAGAGACACTGAAATACAAAATTGCTCCTTTCTGCAGACACGCATGCAAACCCACCCAGCCGGCGCTTGCTTTCCCCCATTTCAAATCTATCTACAAAATGGGTATACCTGTATGATCAGCATGCAAACCCAGAAGTGTATTCTGTACAACAAATGTTATGCAAGGTAAAATCCTCAATTATACAAAGGAAGACCACATTTTTTTTGTTAGACACCCCAAGCCTTCCCTTCTCCAACGGCCTCCCCTAATCCAGCATTTTATCACCTTTGAATTTGATCTCCAACACCTCATGCAAGTTCTCCAAGATGTCCCCATTGGGCTGAAAAGTATGGCAAGGGCAATGTATGCTAATTTCCAGGCCAAGGTTGGACTCTGCAAAGAAAGAGAGGACTCTGTAAGAAACTGCTTTCCTCGGCTGGGATGAGGACTGTGCTGAACTCCTCGGCTGTGGGGTCAGTCTCAAAGCGAGGGGTGCTACCAGAGCTGGGGCACAGGAGCTGACTTGGGAAGGAGAGCGGGAAGCAGAATTTTGTGGCCTCACTTGTGCCAAAAGCCATGCTCCTGATGACCTGGTGCTTCTGGTTAGGTTTTTTAGTCTATTCAGCACCCAAAAACATTTGTGAGCTTTGAAGAGTTCCACTGGAAAATTAGTATTTTGAAGAGCTGGCTTTGTGGTGTCTGTGTTGGATTAGTTTTGCCGTCCTCAGTACCTGTCTGCTATCTGGCTTCTGGTTAGTGTCTGAAGGAGAGATCTGAAACTAAGCGAGTTGGATATGGACAAGTAATTTCACTGGAAGCGTTTTTCTCAGCAGCTGCAGCCTCCTGTTTGGTTGAGCCGCTAGCGGTCTCATTCACACAGACTTTCCAGAGGCAAGTCTATTTTCATAATAACTTCCTGGACCAGTCATGCTGTGTGGGCCTGACCCAGGGAACATAAGACTCTTATGAAAGCTCTTTTTTTTTTTTTCTATGTTGTGTCATGAATTGAAACATCTGGCTCCCTGGGGCATTGACAAGGTGCCTAGCACCTTTTTTCCTAAGCGCAGCATACTCCGTGGTGTCTGTCAGCCAGAGAGAGCTCGCCGCAGTTCCAGCGCTGAACTCCAGCCATCAGGACACAACTGGGAGCGCTTCAAAAAGGAGGAGCCTACAAGCTCACAGCTTATCCTTCCAGGCAGCGGCTGCTTGCCAGTGCCTGCATTCCAGTTTTCAGTGGCACCTAGCTTCTATCTGTGAGGCCAATCCAGCTGTGAGTCACGGTGCCTACGCTCCAGCTGTGAATGGGGTCAGTGTTCTTGCTGGGAGCTGCCCCGTAGCTATCTGTAGGGCTGCCCAGTGGTGGCAGAGGTATGTTCTGTCTAGGTGTGTCAGCCTCTGGTATTTCCTCACCTTTATACCTGCCAAGCTGTAAACAGCTAAAGAAATCGGGATCCATGCTGTTTTTTCCTACTAGATGTGCTCTAGCTCACAGGAAAGTTAAAGCAGAGCAATCCTCATTTTCTATGAGTTGCAGATGATAGATTAGACCAGCGGAGAGGTCCCCCTGGGCTTCGAATCAAAGAAACAAAAGAAGTTCCAGCATCTCTCAGCAAAAACAATTTCCTCCTCCACAGGACGAAACCTTATTCCGACTCAGCCCACAGAGCTACCCAGCGGGGACTCCAGGCCAGAGCTGGGAGGCTGCAAATGTCACACACCGAGGTGGCTCTCCGGGGGAAGGTTTGTTCCCAAGCTCAGAGAAGCTGCCCTCTATTTGAGCAGTGCTCCTGCAAAACTAGGAGCAAATACATGCTCCTGCCAGCACTGATCCACATTTCTATGGACGTCTTGACACCCAGTTGTGGTAAGACCCCTACCTCTGTGCAGGAGCCACTCGCGCACAGTCTCGGTGACATCGAAGGACAGCCACTCAGGGGAGCCCCGTGTCTGCACGTTCCTGCCGCTGAGGTAGCGCTGCTTTGCTATGTGCTCATCTGGCCGAAGGATCTGCGTTGGAAGGAGTGGTAGAGAGAATCAGCCAGTGCCATGCATGAGGAAGGAACAGCCTTGTGGCTTTTTTTTCTTCCACAGCTTGCTACAAACAAATTCAGGTGTGGCCCAACACATGAGACAGCAGAATACCGTGGCACAAGTGAGAGGAACACTTCAAAACCAACCTGAACTCCAGAGCTACATGGCATCTATTTCTGCATCCTACGCAGCTCACCTCTCCCAGCCCATCCTTGTTTCGGGATACATACCCAGCAGCAGAAGCATGCAGCTACAGATGGAGCAGGTGGTTTTATTTCTGTATTCATGTGTGGGATGTGGATCTGGATTTCAAAGTAGACCCAGACGTGGGTAACAGAACACCTTGCTGTGGGTTCCTTGCCTTGCAAGCTTGTTGAGTCCTACAAAGTGGTGTTTTCATGTGTCCTCTACTCTTCAGCTTCTACCAAAAAACATCAGGGCTGATAAGATTTGGAGAACTTCCTCCCCCAGCTCTGATATTCCCTGCCATTTCCAGACAGACAATCACAGTCTGTGCAAAGTGCACCTTGCTGCAGCACCCTGGGTTCATTGCACAGGACACAGAGCCCATGGAGAAGCTTGGGGCTTGCCTCCTTGTCAGCTCTCTCATCTGGTGGAGAACTGCTCTGACTTTTAAAGCTCAATTCCAGGAAGACCTGAAGAGCTAACAGGCAAAGGGCAATTTTAGCTGCATTCCTCCTAGAAAGTGGACAGACACCAGCCTGTGGGAACGTGCTGCCTGGATGCTAAATTCTGCCATTAGCTGGGTGGTTTGGCCTGGCCTGAGACCGCTTCCAAACCCGAACCAGACCTTTTGGTGCCAGGGGAGCCCAAGAGTTCAAACCAAACACCAGATAAGCATCTACATTAAGGGTGCCAGGAACTGTGCACCCAACTGCTGGTGAAAGGAACATTGAAAGCGAGCATTTCTTTTCCAGTAAGCCTGTGACAAGTCAGAGAGCTCCACCCGTTGGATTAGCACCAACTGCATTGTGCTGCGATAGTCAGAGGAACAAAACTGCCAAGGGACCTACGCATGCAGATGTGACAGAAGGGTCAGGGATCCTCCACTGGGGAGGAGTGCCTCCTCCAACCCCCTTCTCAGTGCAGCACAGAGCTGCAGCGGGCACCACAGCGGGGTGCTCAGAGCAGCTGGGCCATGTGAGTGTGAAAAAGGACAGCACCGCCTTGCACACATCAATTGAGGCAGTGATTAAGGAGCCTCAGGCACGGGGGAAGGTGAGGAGGATACCCACCTGGAAGAGCTCAATGCGCTGCTCACTGCGTTTGGAGCTCGGGTTGGGCACACGCAGCACCCGGAACTCGGCTCGGAACAGGTTGGTGCTGTTCTTCTCTGCCGAGGACACGTTGAAGCGGAACACGTTGGAGGTGACACCTTTGGGGCAAATGCCCAACTCATCTAGGAGAAAGACAGAGGGAAAGACTGAGAACCTCAGGCCAGAGGTGAGGGATCTCAAATAAACAGACTGAGAAAGAGCTTGCCAGCTGAGGCCTGCCACTCAAACATCTCACCACCTTTAAAGTATGGTTACCTGGCTAAAGATAAGACAGGATGAATTCACTCAGATTTGCTCTACGTTTGGAGTATTTTGCAAGATCTTCCCACTACTGCCACTGTTATTTCAATGTTGCAAACCAGAGAATCACTGTAGATCAACAACAGTATTTTTAATCCTCTCTTCTAACTCTGCTTATTGCACATTGCTAGTACTCCTAAATCTGCATTCAAAATGACAACCCCAGCCAAGGCAACGGGGCAACCTCATTTGCAGCTAGTAGGATCCATTCCCAGTCGTGGTGGTGGTGTCACTCTGATCCTGTGCTCATGCTGGAGAGATGAAGGTACATTGAAGGTGATCCTGTTACAAACCTTGACATCGTCTCCTAAAATGAAAGCCAGACAAGTGTCCACAAAGCATGAGGTGTGGAAGAGTTCTTGGGAGCCGTGACTGTTCTGTGTACCAAAAGAACTGGGTTTTAAGGTCAGTTCTCACCCATGACCTGGAGGAGGAATTCATGGATAGTACCAGACAGAGAGTTCTTCAAGGACAGAATAATAGTGCGGAGAGGCCTGCGGAGATCAGACACATGGGCAGGAAATAGCACAGCAAGTCTCTGCCTGGATGTGTGCCTGCTGAGCAGAAAAATCCACTTCGCAGATGCCCAAAAAGACAGTGGGTAAAAAACACAAGGTCCAAAAAAGTTCTCAAAAAAAAAAAAAAAAGCTTCTCTTCATTGGGACCATCTTGGTCCCATGGAAAAAGCTGTGATTCCTGTTGCTCCTCTCCTATTGACCCGTTAGCCTTCAAGGCTCAGCATCATTAAGGCTTTAAGGTTTCCTGCAGATAAGGCACAGCAACTCCTGCTCTACACCCACATGCAGATCTGTTTGCAGTTCTACAAAGCTTTTCATATGACCTCTGGCTGTTGTCCAAGGCAACACGAGGCTCTCATGTCAGCTGATATTTGTGTGTTTTTTTTTTTTTTTTTTTTTTCTTCTCTTTCCTTTCTCATTTTATATTAAAGAAGAAAAAAAGAAAAACTGTCACCTGTTCCCAGCCACAGTTCCACTCTGTGACAAATAGGCTGGAAGTCCTGGTAACCTTGAAATTATATTCCTGGAGCTGGCCCCTCTTCATAGCACCACTGTCTCCCAAGGGGAACAGGTTCTGAAGAGGGACTAGTGTGGAACAGTGCCTGAGAGCAGAAGTTCACTTCCCGTGCCAAATTCTGCTTTGAGCAATGCTGATGCACTTCTGGAGTCATCTCCATGAAGATGAACGTCTTCCTCTTGTGCTACACCCAGATTTGGCAAGCAGGAGCCTGACAGCTTACAAAGATGTGTTCTTAGGCTGCAAAAATTTTACTCAATAAGCTAATGACCAGATGCTCCCATTGAGATTTGATCGGAGGGTTTTTTGCCATTTCTGCTGTTGAATGGAGCAGCATTTCTGTACAGGAACATCTCTGCCTGCTATTAAAGACATGAATATTTGGTAGCCTCAGGAGACTGGACCCCAATTGCAGTTGCAAGCTGGTATGCTCAGCCCAACAGCCCTGTGGCACAGAGTGCACCGAGCCACGAGAGGACACCCACTGTGGGGACTCTACCACTGTGACCACTTCTAGGTTTTGTGCCATGGAAAAGCACAGATCAGCTAGCTCTGATCTCATTAAATGCCCCAAGGCATCTTCGTAGCTGAAGCCTAACACTCATAACTGTTCTGTGTCACAGACATAGGTGGATACTGCGTTTTAATACCCCCCTTAAGCTGTTTTGTAATCCTAGCCCTATTAATAGTGCTGCTGACAGCCTGCCCTTCCACTGCAGGGCCAACTGCCTGTCCAGGAGGGGTGTCCCAGTAGCCATCAAAATGCCTTTCTAGATCAGATCAGTGGTCAGGCTAGCCCACTAGCTTTTTACAACATTGGCACTTTATCTGATAATCTACTAAGAGACTGCAAATCTGGTCCCACAGCACAGCACAGCTGAGAGACAAAGTGATTTATTGTTCATCAACTCCTTACCATGTTCTGCCTAAGAGGTGAGGCAGCTGTGCTGGTAACAAATAGCCATCTCCTGCACTTCCCTGCTATCTCCATGCTGCCACCTACCTACTTCCTTCCCCAGTAAGGCAGAGGTGTCTTTGGAGACCTTCCTAGTGGAAACGGTAATGGCTATTTTCCCTTTCCTAAGGAGAAGCTTCCTATTGCCTTCATACTCTGGGAACCAGCCCTCTGCAATGGGGTGATAGAGCTGCATTGTTTCGTTCTCAGCACTGCAAGGTTGGAGCCCGCTTCCCGCAGCTGGATGTCCAGAACACGTCTCACTCCCAGAAAGATGTCTGCTTTGGGGCAAAGTCTTTATTTTAAGAGGTCACAGGCAAGTGCAGCTAGGTGACGTTTTCAGGGAATTGGGTCCAGTCCCAGCTCGTGGTGCATTAACTATGCTGGAATCTGGACTTGTCCAGATACCAGCAAGGATCAAAACCTAGAGGCAGTATTCCTGCAAGTCCACAACAGCCAGTGGCTGTAACAAAGCCTAGAGGCAGGGAATCTGTGACACCTGTGTACCCATGCCACTCTGTTTCTGATATGACAGGATGCATCCTCACGATCAGGCCCTGCTATTACTGTGGAGCTCAGCCAGCCTCAGAGCTGCTGATGGAACAAATGAGACCAGCAGCCTCCTGGAGTGCCAGGTGGGATGCAGGGAGCGTGTTCTTTGGGAAATCCCCTCTTCCTACAACTGCTCTCAGCAAGGTGCAGGTTCTCCATGTGCCACCAATCCCACACAGCTACTGTTTCTGGCCTGCCTCGAGGCAGTTGATCACTGTGTGGTTCCAGTCTGACGTCAAGGAAGGGCAGGCTGGCTGCAGGCAGGTGCTGCTTCACTCAGTGTCATAGCACTGGTACTTCAAGGTGCTTAATGTCAAAGCTGCAGAACTCAAGAGAAAAAAAACAATCCTTCTGGAACTGCAGGTGGCAGGTTTGGAAGGAAGGGGTGCTTGGCCAAAAGACCAGTTGTTTTAATTGCCTTGTCTCTCATGCTGTCTTAGAAAATGGCATGGTTTTCCTTGGGAAGCAAAGCAGAGCTCTTTGTAGGACTGTTGCAGATGCTTTCTGAGCTTGAATCTAATCAACAATCAGTGCTCAAGGGGGTCTGAACCCCCATGGGTTTTAGAAGATAGTTGAAGTGAGTGGCTGATCATGAGGGAGCTATTCTCAAAAAATATTCCTTATAATTTAGACAACATCCCTGAGAGGCACAGCAGCAGGAAGACCATTCCCTGAATCATCAGACAGCTCAGGGTGGGGACAGGGACCTGCTCCTGAAAATCCTTCCTTCCTAGAAGGATCAGGCTCTCCCTGCTGCTATTTTTGCTCCTCAACTTTGCTCACTGTTGGGCCTTAAGTCTTGGAGAAGGATGACTTCTCTGAGCCAACAAACTGCTCGACTAATACTCTGGAGCTAGAACAGCGTGTGTGCGCGCACACGCATTTCAGCCTTGTCTGTATCATCTTCACAGTTCCCTCAATGGAGCCGTGCTCCCCTTCCCCCCCGGAGGAGACGGGCTTTGGCTCCGAACATGCTCTGAGATCACCACCTGGCACAGTGACAGAGTCATGGGAAAGTTGAACATCAGCCACTTTTGAAGACACGGGGCCAAATTCAGCCATGGTGTATGAGATGAAACTCCCCAGGTTTGAAGAGGAGCGTGCCTCTTGACACCGCGGCCCGTCTGCAGCTCTTCTCTCCTGCTGGGACCCAACTCCAAAGTTCCCCCTTTCTCTTTCTGTTGCCCACTCCCAGGAATTCAATCTCAGCACAACTTGGTCTTGCCGTGGTGTCCTAGAGGGACGTGGGGCAGATTGGTTCACTTCATAGGCATGGAGGTGTTACTCTGCACGTGGTGGACAGTGGCTGAACCTGTGGGACTTCCCTTATGGCAATGTCCATGCCCACGTGCAGCACCCACTTCTACTGCCCCGAGCTCTCCTCTCTCCTTGCACTCACAGACCCTCCCCACTGCCTCCCCACTCCTTCTTGTGCACATCTTCCTTCACCTTACCCCTCTACTTTATCCAAATCCACTCCTCCGACTTCATTTCCCACTGTTAGGCTTTCCCAAAACACACCAGTTCATAGTGCAGCTGTATTTTGCACAGACGCTTCGTTTCCCCACATATTTTTAGAATTGCACTTTAGTAGGTCAAAAATGTTGAAATCTGGGTAAGCTGCTAGTACTCTGTGCACTTTCTGTTCCTCGAGTCTTGGTGCCTCCTGGACTAAGAGCTAATCATATAACCATATGGAGTGCCGTCTGCTAGAGATTAAGTGAAATTTGTTGCATTACCACATTGTAGCTCTTATTCCAGCTCATCATATGTCAAGATTAACATAAACCTGGCAGAGTAACTGCATTCTGAGGCTGCCTGCACCGAGTCACAGCTCCTCCCCAGAACTGCAGGCGTTCAAGTAGAGTCCCCAGCACCGCACTACATCACGAGAGGACACCCTGGATGGGGTATGACTGCATGCCCACCAACATCTTCCAACCCGAAGGAATCCAAAGCACAGACCGAAAGCACTGCTTGTGCCTACATCTGCTCAGCATCTGCAGTCTACTCAGGGTTCATGTCTGCTCACTCTCTGTCTTTGCATCTGCATCTGCTCAGCTTCTGCACCTGAATCTGCTTAGTGTCTGCATCTGGGCCTGCTCATCATCTGCTCTGCACCTGCTCAACATCTGTCACGTTTCCTCAGTGCCTGCATTCCCTAGGGGGTCCCCTGTGCATCACTGTCTGCTTTGCACCTGCTCAGCATCCCTGCTATCTCCTGCTCCCTCTCTGATCCCTCGCCGCTGTCAGCGTAACATCCTCCACGGCGTCCTCCATGCAGGAGCCTTCCCAGTGACTGCCTCGCCACCCTCTCTGGAGCCAGGCGGGTGCCGGCTGACCGAACAGGTTGCCTGGATCTGCAGCAGGGACGAGCCCAGCCACCCGCCCGGCACCAGGGACCGGGCTTTTTTCCCTCACCCCATGCACCACACTCCCCCTAAGCCCCCTCTTCCTCCTCTCCTGCCACCTTCCCACCTCGCCCTCCCTCCCCTCCCAGCCTTCCCTTGCAGCTCCCGGGCCGGGGACCCCTTTGGGTGCCCCGCCGGCTCTCAGCACCCCGCCTCCTCCACCTGCGGGGTGCTGAGCCCCGCGCCCCCGGCCCCTTTCACCCCCGCACCCCAGCGCGCAGCCGGGCAGGAACGCGCCCCAGCCCCTCCGGGACCCCGGCCCCGGCCCCGATGCCCCGGATCCCCGGCGGGCGCCGCTCCTCGGCTCCCGGTGCGGCGGGGCAGGCTGCCCCCGGGTGCGGCACCCCGCGCCGGGCCGGAGCGCACGGGAGCCCGGCACTTACTGTGCTCGGGGAGGCCCTGGATCATGTCAAATTTATGGATCTCTTTGGCATAGTATTCGGACTCGGTGTTGTCCTGCGAGCAGCTCTCCTCCTTCTCCTCCTCCATCTCCTCCAGCAGCTCCCGGGTGCTGTTGTAGAGGGCCAGGATCTGGTAGGGCACATGAGCCGGCCCCACGGTCTCCGGGGGGCTGGTGAGCCGCAGCTTGCTCAGGATCTGCCCCCGAATGGCTTCCACCCGCTTCTTCTTGATGTGGTCGAGGTCCAAGGTGGTGCAGGAGGACAGCGCGAGGCTCACGGTGGCGAAGCTCAGCAGCGAGAGCAGCACCAGAGCCCTTTGCACGTACATCTTCATGGGCGAGGGGGCGGCGGCGGCCCCCGGGAGAGCCCCCCGGGCGGCGGCGGCGGCGGCGAGCGGGCGCGGGGGACCGGGCGGTGCTCCGGCGGCAGCCTCCCCAGATCCCGCGGGCTGAGGCTTGGCGAGGAGGTGCATGAACTCACCGCGCCGAGCGCCGCTCACGACTTCCAGGAAGAGCTGGCAGCGCTCCGCGAGGAGAAGCGGCGGCGGGCGCCGTGCCTCGCCGCGCCGGGCTCCTTCCCCATGCGCCGCCCCGCGCCCCGCGGAGCCGGGAGCGCCCCGCCGCGCCGCGCCGCCGCACGTGTCAGCAGCAGCAGCAGCAGCAGCAGCAGCAGCAGCGGCCCGAGCCGCCCCGCCGCCGCCGCCGCCGCCGCGGGGGGAGAGCGGCGCCCGCCCCTCTCGCTGCACCATTCATGCCCCCGCCGCCACCGGCATCGCCCCGGCGGCACCGGCACCGGCGGCACCAGCAGCAGCCGGGCTGCCCCCGCTGTCCCCCGGCCTGCCCTCCGCCGCGCACTGCCCCTCCGCCGGCCTCGCCGCCGCCGTTTTATACCTCCCTCCCATGACGTCCCCGGGACGGGGCACCGGGGGGGGAGCTCCAAGCCCGGCCTTCGCCCGCAGCACCGCGGCTACGGCGCTCCCCGCCCGGCCGCCCTCCGCCACCCCCCACCCCGACCACCGCCCGTCGGGACCCCCCGCACGGCCGGCGGCACCGGGCACCCCCACCCCCCCGAGCCCCGGTGCCGGGTCCCCCGGCGGCGGGGCGGCACCGGGCGCCCTCCGACGTGGCCGCCGCAGAAGCCGCGGCGGCGGAGCTCGGGCGCCCCCCGCTGGAGCCGGGCGGGGAGCGGCCGGGCCGAGCCCTTCGCGGTGGTCCCCGGCGGCGCCGCTCCCGTTAACCGAGGGAAAAGCGGCCGAAAGCGCCCCCCCGAGCTCCCCGGTGCGGCGTCTTGCCCGGGGGTGGCAGCCCCCAGCACCTGCCCCGCCGCCCTCCGAAGGAGGCCAGGAGACAAAATGTTGGCCCCCTGCCCACCCTGAGGCTGCCCAGAGACATCATCTGTCCCCTGTCCCGGGTCCACGGGGCCTCTCCGGGAGGTGGGATGTGTCCCTTGGCCGGGCCTTCGCTTGGGGACCTCCTGGGGATGAGGGGTCTGGGGATTTGGGGTGGGTCAGGGGCTTCGTGCCCACTGGCTGCCTTCCCAAAGAAGCTGGGTGGTGAGCTGTGAGGGTGCGGGGCTGGAAACACCAGGACATGCCTGGGGTCCTGCTGTGGGGGGAGCACAGCTCTGGGTGGAGACACTGAGTGTGGAAGAGGTGCGGTGGAAATCCACGGGGTGGCTGGGAGCGCTGGATTTGAGCAGCTTTCCCTGAGGAATGCAGGCTGTGTGACCCTTCAGAGAGGAGACTGAAGGGCGAGCTGGACATGGCTTGTCTGGGCTTTGGGGAAGGTCAATTTGGGAAGACAGTTCCTCAGATGACCGAGCAGACGAAGGTGGAACAAGGTCTGGTGGCTCCAAAGTGACTGCAGGCAAACCAAGACTGCAAATGAGCACTGCCATTAACAGTCCGCGGGATGGGGATGGGGATGGAAGTTTCTAGCCCTCATGAGATGGTTCTGAGATGAATTCTGGATGCTTCTCCACTCTGGGAACTCCTCTATCCAACGCGTTACTTTGCTAAATGCGGTAGAACTGATTGCTTTGCACTGCAGCAATCCATTTGCTCCAGTGCCACATGGTGAGTTATTAGTTAAGATGGAGATAAGTGCAGGAATTATAAGAGATTATGAAAGGAGCTCCCCAATGGCTGGTCCTGGGCCCAGTTTTCATTAATGATCTTGGCACGCTGAAATGAATGTGCTAATGAAATTGGCTGTTTGTCCAAAGTCGGGAGGCTTTGTCAATACAGGGGAGGACTGGGGTATCCTACAGGAGGGGGTGGTAATTCTGATGGCTGAGATGGAAAAAATGGGATGACATTCAATAGCAGAAAATGTGAGATTACGCTGCTAATGGCTGTGAGCTGACTTTGCCGTTGCGGATTGACAGTGGGGTCTTACTGCTTGGGAACAGTAGCACAGAAGAAGGATGTGGGGGCAGTGCCGGTTCCAGTATCAGGCCGCTCACTTCCCGCTCGGTGTATTGGTCTTTGTAGGTTGTGAGGAGGTGGAAAAGAAGCTCCGTGGTCTGACACACGCTGGAACCACTGCTGGTGGCTGCAAAGAGCAATCGCCAACAGTTTGCACATCTTGGACGTGCTGGGATCCAGCTGGGCTGAGGGAGAGCCTGACAGGGCTACCAAGCACGTGAGTATCGGAGGAAATATTTCACACTTGGTAACCCTGCCGGGGGTTTGTCAGTCTGAGCTGGGGCTGATGTAACTCGAACACCGGCTGTTCTCGTGGAGATCAGGACAGGTGAAAGCATGGGCCTTTTCTCTCCTTTCAGAGGGAGGAATCTCATTTTTGAAGCTTCACAACGGTAGGATATACTGGCCCAGAACCTGTGTGAGTAACAGAATATTCATAGTTTTTCCCCTCCACCAAAAACCCTGAGAGATGAAGTATGTATTTTCAAGTGCTTAGAGAAAAAAATGCAAAAAAAAAAAAAAATCAAAGTGAAGTGCTTGGAGCTGCTAGGGTGGAGCAAGCTACCATTTGCTTGGCTCTTTGCTTCCCAGTGGGAGCTTAACATTTAGGGTGAACTGTCCTGTGCCAAAACCAGGAGTCTGGCTGGCCACCTTGTGCGAAGGGTGAGGAAGAAAGGCGAAGCACTCTGTGTCACTGCTTGCTCCTAGAGGTGCCCTGCATCCCATAAATTCTGCAGCTGACTGCGAGCTGCTTGACAAAACCTTTACCTGCTCTGAATAAGGTTGTCATTGTTCGCTCCCACTGTAGTGCTACCATGTGGGCTTTCCACCATGGCTCTAGCTGTAACTGCATGTGTGTGCACTTGCTTTAAAAGTGGTCTAAGACCAGAAGCGTGTGGCAATGCTCAGGCGTGATTGCTTTCCCAGGCTCTCCAGGCTTTCTCTTAGGCAGAAGGAGGACTAGACACAAGCTCTATTCATAGGTCTAGGCAAGAAGTAATCAACAGCAAACGGTGCTAGCAGGGGACTCTGTTAGTCCTATTCTGTGTGATTGGATTTGGGTTGAAACCAGATGGATGGAGTCCATGCTTAGGTGTGAGAACTTGTATGTGAAAGGAATGCTTACGTAGTTCTTGCTGTTCAGAGCAGAGGGGGTGGCTGCACTTTGATTTATAGTGGGGACAAAACCGAACAAGTAAGGCAGGGTGAGAGTTGAGAATACACTGGAAAAGAGAAACCCAGCCACCGCAGACCTAAGCTGAACAAAAAACAAGTGCAGAAGGTGGTTTTAGACAGCCACGGAAGGAACAGAGGTTTGTCCTGTTCATTCTTTCTCCTTCTTGGTTGAGTAGGGGCTGGTCTAGGGCCAGGATCAAACACAGGGGAGAATTATGCTGCTCAGAATGAGTGACACCAACATTTAAAGCAAGCAAGACTCATTTTAACCACAGCACAGAATGAGGGATGAAAACTCTTTCTCCTCTGTTGTCTCCCCCAAGCAGGCAAAAACATATCAGTGTGGGTGACAAAGCCCATTCTGAGGAGTGGATGTGTCTGTGTGGGAACATGGAGAGAAGCAGGGCAGGACGGATTTTAGGCTTCATTCTTTCTACATATCTGCTCTTCTCTCCCAGGGAGGATTTCTGAAGTCACAAGTCAAAGTTCTGGGGCAAGGCTCAGTTCTGCTACTGCTCAGTTGTTTTCTTTCCTGCATGTTGACTGCTTCTGTCACCCTCCTTCAGTCAGCCTGAGGCTGGTGTCCCTGCAGTGGGCAGCACCCCGTGTCTCTGGGAGGGGCTGGGGTGTGCTGCTGGGGTCATGGCTGGGCTGAGGACCCGGGAGAGATCACGAGGAGAGGGCTGGGAAGGGACAATTCGGGATGAGCCAACTCCTGGGTCCTGCTGTTTTGTGATCTGTCAGCTCGAGGCGGCAGCCTTCTCTGTTCCTGCCCTTCCTCTGGTAGCAGCACCCCACCAGCCACCAGTTTGGGGTCCCAACTGCCCAGGGCCTGCTGCTTTAGCAGACGTTGCTGTGGGTACAGTCACGCTCTTCAGGTGCTATTTGCTGAGCAAGAAGCCAGTTGTGATGGCACACCTTCACTCAGACAT
The DNA here is from genome assembly GCF_965140915.1 of Aythya marila. NCBI lineage: Eukaryota > Metazoa > Chordata > Aves > Anseriformes > Anatidae > Aythya > Aythya marila. The sequence continues at coordinate 26,044,080 of NC_139046.1, forward strand.
CCCACAGTTTCTCGTGCGACCCGGGGCTGCATTCCCTTCCCTCTCCTTGCATCTGCACAGCCCCAGCTCTTTGGAGGAGTGGATGGGAGACGCGGGGCCGCATTCCCGTGCGGTGAAACACGGGGCTGGGGGAGCAGCGCCCACTCCACCGATGGGCACCCGAACCCGTATAATCGAAAAAGAAGAGCCGAACATCTGCTGGAAGATGACGATTTCACAGAGCCGGCTGCGGGGCTGCGGTGCCGGTTGGAGGCCGGTGGGAGGCCGGCGGGGCGGGGCGGGCCGGGCCGGGCCGGAAACCCCGGCGGCGGCGGCGGCGGATGGAGGCCGAGCGGCAGCGGGCGGCGGCCCCGCGCCGGCCGGGGGTGAGCGGGGCCGGGGCTGGGAGCGGCCCCTTCGGCCGGAGCTGCCCCGTCGGTAACCGTGTGCTCCTCCCCTCTCTGCCGCAGGTGCCGAGGATGGGCCGCCGGGCACGCCAGGACCTCCCCCCCGCTGAGAGCGGCAGCAGGAAGAATTCCTCCTCTGCGTCTGCCGGAGAGGTGGGTGTCCTCCTGCCGGGGGAGCCGGGGGTGTCTGCCGGCCCGGACCCGTCCCCACGGAGAGGCTCCCCCACGGGGTGCTCTGCCCGTTGGAGTTTATCCGAAGAGTCAGCACCCAAGAGGCTGCCCTGCCCCTTTCCCCCTGCCGCCTTCCACACAGGCTCTACCCTGCGGCTGTGGTTTCTCAGATGCATGGAGAGTTGTACCAAGCAGCCCTGGGGCCTCTCCACCCCCTACATATCTCCCACGGGTATCAAAATAAGAGCAGGGTGATTGCTTTGTTACCACTTTTGCCACCATCCGTGGTAGCAAGGCAGAGTGCAGGTGAGCAGATGCCTTTCCTTTGAACTTCGCTTTTGCTAGAGGCAGAGTACAGCTCCTGGTGGTCACCATCAGGTTTGTACAGCAACATTACTTTTCCTTCCATCCATGCACAGCCACAAAGGTCATGCTAGGAGCCAGCTTCGCAGCGTCAGACTTTGTCTCATGGGCAGTCATGTGCAAACTCAGTTCCCGCTTGGCTCTGGAGAAAGACTTGTGTTCAGGTTCTGTTCTTTCAGCACCTCTTTGGAAAACAGCAGGCTGTAAAGAACCCCTCTTTCACAGGAGGGTGAAGCAACATCCTAGAATACCCAGAAAGATAAGATCTGAACCCTTTTGCTTCACTTTCTTGCTTAATGCTGCAGAATCCTTAAATCCTGGAAGTTTGCTCTCTGTTGCTCTCCACAGGCATCTCCTTCTGAAAGGAGCATCTATCTGTCAGGAAATGACGTTCAGATGTTTTCCCTTACACCTTCACATGGATAAAAGGGTCATCAGACTTCCAGCACGTTGGCAGTGGCATTTGTTTAAACGAGATAATCCTCAGCTTTTTGCAATACCAGCAGTGTTCTCCAACATATTGCATCGTTGGTTTCTTTGAACTGTAAAACCACTTTGCCCTGCTGACTACCCTGGCACCAACTGTACTTGAAGCTTCTGTGCTGGCAGCCCTGGGACAATCTGTCTTAGGAGTGGCTACTGCTCTGATACTCTGTGGCATGACAAAACTCTCACTTTGAGTAGCTGCATCCCGGTCATCTGTGCCAAAATGTGTTTCTAGGGGTTGTTTCCCTGGAGTCCCTTCTATTCTGCTGAAAACACACTGTTACAGCTCCTCTTACAATTACACCTCATGTAGCTTTTTTTATTCCCCACTGGAGAGAGTATGCTGTTTTCTCTTTTAATAGGCCTAACAGAGAATCATCTCCTCCCACCTATGCACTCTTCTTCCCCGGTTATATTAGGAGCTCAGGAGGAACTCTGTGAGGGAGCTTCTGGAAGGAGTGAAAGGCCCATGCTCAGAGGTCACCTAAACTCTGCAGAGTGCATCCTCTTTGATTTAGCAGTTCTCTGCCATGTTAGCAAAAATGGAGTGCTCTGGTTTCTGGGGTTAAATCCCTTTCTACAGGCAAACCAACTCCTTTTGGCACAGTTGTGGGTACTAGAGAATGAGGAAGAGCGCTCACAGTAAGTGGAATAACTGATACTTGCCTAGATGTGACGCCCAGCCTCGTCCTGGCTGTTTCATGTGACTAGCAGAAATTATTCTAAAATTTTAGCTCCTGCATCGTAAGAAGTTGAATATACCTTCGCAAAAGTTCAGGTGTTCCCCTGGTCAGGCTCTGTGCTTCATCAGTGAGCCCCGTGAAACTCCTGTTAAGCAAGGCACACAGGGACCCTAACAGCAGATGGTTTCACCTGTGCTTTCTTCCATCTGTCCTTGCAGCGCTGGGAAGGCCTGATAGGAAATGTCAGGTCTGTGCAAAGCAAATGGGGCTCTTTATCCACATCCAGTAGTGGATCTTTTGTAATTTAGAAATCAAAATAGCAATGGGGCCCATAGGTAAAGAAAGCTTTGAAAAAAATAGCTGGTGCTGCATGTGGGTGTTAACGTTGGTTAACCTCCAGATGAAGGCAGCTCACTGTCAGGTTGTTCTCTGCTGGAACTGCCCATCCTCATTTATGGACTGATTCCGTGGTTAGAAAGTGACCAAGGCGTGTTGTAGGGGTACTGACTGACTGTACCGTACTGCAGTTGTACTTGGTGCGTCTCACATCACAGCCATCCTAATAGCTGTGAAGAGATCATAACAGCTCCAGTCCCTGGGCATCCCTGGAGAGGACTAAGAAATAGTTAGAATCTTCTGACCAAAGGCAGTGAGCGTTTCAGCAGCAGAAGGGTGAGGCCTTCCACGCCTTAAACGATTCAAATATGTTATTGCTGGATCTTAACCACCAGGAAGAAATGTTTGTGTCAATATTCTCCCTTCAGACAGCTCTTTGTTGCGAAGTGTTGCTGTTAACTGGAAACCTTGGAGCTACTGGAGAAGAGACAAAATCTACTATGTATAAACCTCAGCCTTTTCCTTTGCTTCAGAATTGGAGGCCTTTCATACACGGTCATATTTGATATCAAAACGAGCATTTAATAGATCTAAGCTTGCATTTTCCTTCACCCTAGGTTGGCAGTCACCTTTCACTTTTCTGGAAGCTTGGCCTTGGCTTGCCTCCAACTGGTGGGGGCAGTCGTTACAATGGACATCTCATGCAGTTATCCTGAAACCCTTTCAAGGAACCTTCCCAAAAGAAACTCAAAATAAATAAATAAAACCCATACTTTTTACTAGAACTGGCAATAGTGGCCAGTAAATAATTTAATAACAGGAGTTTTTATTCCTATTAGTGATTTTGAAAACAAAGAGATTTGTCCTAAACCTTTGCCTATTGACACCTTCATGGGCAGTTTCACATTCAGGATAGTGATTCGGTTCTTGGTGGTTCCTCAAGGTTTTAAAACTGTTTTAGTATTCATCTTGACTTCTTTTTTTATATTTTCATGTCAATCCACTCAGCTTCCACTTAGCTCAAGCTTTTGATATGAACATCTCATTTGTCTTAATGTTCTGGTCTTTCCTTGACAGTGAGAACCATCCTGGATGTGTTTTCCAGTCAGAGCAGCTTGCTTGAAGGAAGCAGAAAGTACCTGTCTGTCTATCTGCATTTCAACATTTGAGTTTATTACAAGGAAATCACTTTGAGGTGTGAACAACTCATTTAACATAATTAAAAAGATCTTTGTTTTCAAGTCAATATGCAAATCTTCTGACTTGGAGTGTAGATCTTATCGGATTACTGCTGATTTCTTGTTGACCTGGACTCTCTACCAAAAGAGACCCCAAACAATGGTACATCTCATCACCTGTCTGTTGTCTTTCACAATTGTGTTGTGAAAACCTTTTTTCTAGGGCACAGCTGCAATCTCTTGTACCTTGTAGCAGGCTATATGTCCCCCAACCCCTATAAAAATATAAAAATATGATATTTTTTAACTCTTTTGAGTGTCTGTTGTATATATATGGTGCTTACTCTCCCACAATAAATTCCTTAACTGTAGGGGTACCTCTATGGTTCCTTTGCCCAAATCTCTATTTGATAATTCCCATTCCTGTGGGAAAGCATCTGCGTTACCTTCAAATTCAGACCTCTGGCTCCTCAAAGAGCTCAGTGTCAGAAAGCTCATAGCCTGCCACTGACACGCAGAGCATTCCTGCCTTTTCAGAAGTACAAGTACTAACAAACAACATTGCAGCTATGTATTATTTCAAGAGGCAAGAAGGAACATGATTATTTGCTGTAATTGGTGCAGTCAGCATCCTTCTGCAACAATGGCTGTGCGTGTTCCTGGCCTTTACAGCTCCTTGGCAAATTAGCAGGCACTTCTTGGGCACCCTGGGGAATATGCCGTAAATGGGAATTCCTAGAGATAAATCTGCTAGCAGCATGCCAGAACTCTGCATTTCAAACATTCATTTTCAGAGGGGTAATATAGCCATTTTTCCATCGGGAGGCCTTTCCCATCCCTTGGCTTGCTGTGTTACTTTTCACTCATCTTGATGCTATCGTGTTTCTGACAAAATCAGACAGACTCAAGCTGGCCATGTTATTTGTATAATGGGAGGGGCAGATCACATAACGAGATCTATTGAAGATCTTTGCTCTCGCATTCTACTAGGGCTTCTGGACGCTTGTCTAGAATAAAAGTCAAACCTTTTTCCTGGCTCTAGCGTTACTATGTCCAACAGCCTGAATGCTGGCTTGATGACATCCACCAAAAGAAGTTGTTCAGCCAGGTTTGGAGCTCATGATGAGATTGATTTGGAAAGCTGAGTGGAAAACCATTTCATTTAACTATATCAGCAATTTTTTCCTTTTCTGTGTCTCTTCTCAGCAAGAGTGAACTATTTGTTGTTCCATAAGAAATCAGTATGCAAAAAGATTTTCACATTATCCTGCTTCCAGAGTCAGCTTTCTTTTTATCCTACAGTGACGAGATTCTTTTGGGACTTTGTTCAAGACTTCCTTGGGTTTCTGTCTCTTATGCATTCAACATGGTGTTGTTGATGTCCCTCTGGCAGCACTTTGTAGATCCTCTGCTTTTAACAGGCAGTGTACCAGCCCAAAGGATGAGGGTTTTCCAGGCTATGCTGAGAATATCTCCATACAGGTAGGACAGGGTCTCTTTCACTTAATGTCAGGGTTTGTTCAAAATCATCTAAGATCCCTGATGGGCTTCTTCCACATGCTTCACCAAGCCCTGTGGAAAGTCTCTGTGCTCTCACTCCTGGAAGTATGTTCTTCACTTATTGTCCTACCTGATATCTTTAAGCCTGCTTATACAGTTCTGGTCTGTGTGTGATAGCTAAAAATGACTATTTCTGTGCTGCAAAAATATAGGCAAGGTTCATGCAGACAGACAAAAGCTCGAGCTGATTCCATTGCATGTTGGAAGGATGTTCCCACAGGTGACTTTTGCAGAGAAGCTATTTGGATTTCTACCACCCAGCTTACAGATATTCGTGGTAGTGACTTCTGGCCATGTTCCTGAGGCTGACATCCAAGCTGCATTTAAATAGCACTCTGGTTATCTAACCCAAGTGAACAAACAACTACACAGCAGTTGCTGAGGGTGAAATCCAGATGGAAGATTGCTCAAATAGGTGGTTATTTAAATGTTTTTATTTAAATGCTTTTTCAACATGTGTTGTCCAGCTGGATTTCCTTCCGTGTGACTGTAAGTCCTGTACTGCCTGGGATCTGTACATCCAGAGAAGTTTAGGTCATGTTGGGCCCTGCAGAAGACTTTTGGCTCTCAGGTCTGAAAATCAGGGGTCCCTGGTTGATAGATACACAGTTCTGACAGATTTTACCAGTTAGGTGCTCACTGCTCACTGATACAGACACTTCTGTACCCCTGCTGCCCTAACCTGCATGTAGCCTCCCTCTGTTCTTGTCACAGTAAGACCGTAGGACCAAATGACAGCAGAGACCAAGTGAACTCAAATACCAAAACACTTTAATCAGAGATACGTGGAATTTGTAAATTACATGACTTCCCTGTTCCAGAGGAGAGATGATGCAGTCCAGAAGAAAGCTGGGTTAGCATAGTGATTCCAGCCATGCTGTGTGTAGTTCTGGTGCAGGGTTGTGGGATACGTTATAGTCTCGCCCTGAATGATTCTGAATGCTATTATTCTAGGATTGTGTGGAGATTACCAGATTCTTAATTGCCTCCTCCTTGTATTTGGTGCCTAACAAGTGGTTGCTGCTGCTGGTTCTGGTGGTCTGCTCCTCAGAAATGTTCTCAACCAGCTCACAAGTTTCTCAGTGATTAACAGGCTGCTTTACTGCAGTTACTCATCTGCCCCATAACTAAGCTGCTCCCTTATACAATGGGGTTAACTGAAGTTCGTGCACTTACACAATGCTATTGTCAGCTAAGGCTAACTTAAGCTAACGGCTACAGCTCCTGCTCCCAGGGGAGGATCTGACTTTGGTCTGAGAAACAGTGGCTCCTGAAAATAGGGGTGCAGCCTGCTGTGGTGTATAACCCCAGCATGACTGGTCTGGCACCCTTTGTGGGATCTGGCATGGTTGCAGTGTCTGCCCATTCAAACCTTTCTAGCATCCTATGTGACTGAAAAATTGGGGTTTTCTCATGCTACTAGAACTAAGTTTGTTCTCCCCTCACTTTCATTTGTAGTTGAGTTTTTTTTTTTCTTCTTTAGTATTCCTTTCAAGGATATGACTACTGGCAGACTTTCCTGCCTCTGCAGTCAAACAGGCGTGCTTTGTAGTATTACAGTTTGTATATGCATAGATGACTGTGGATATAAAATCTTACAACAATGGGATCAACTTTGTACTTTGTTCAAGCGATGAAGGTTGCGAAGTGTGTGCTGCAGGACAGCCATTCACATCGATCTTCCACACTGTTTTGTGTAGAGTTTTGTAGCTTTTCCTTTTAACTTCTTTCTTTCTTCTTCCCTCCTTATCGTTCCAGGATGAAGACCCTGAGGAAAAGGTTGACCATGTAAGACTAGAGGCTTTCTAGATAGATGCTGGCTCCTCTGAAGGGGACTAGTAGGACCAACCTATTCATGTGTCTGGAGATTACTTTAAGAGGGGACTCTAGCACTGGAGAATAAGAGGAAATCATGCCTGAGATGCAGTACCTCTCCTGCATCCTCTGTTCCTATTATTGACAGTCTTGTTGTTGTTTTTGTTTTTAACAGCAGCTGTTATAAAGATAATTATCAGCTGCTGCATCTTGTACTGAGGTCACAGACCTACACGTGGCCACTGGAAAGATGTTCTGTTTTCACTTAAAAGTCAGGGCAACAATTAGCTAATGAAGTACAGAACCTATATGAGCCTACCTAGGTGCCCTGCCCACTATGTTTAGCTCGCTCCCATAACACGAAAACTTGTCTTAAGGGATTATGGAGCCCTGCTGGTGCCCCAGATGAGAAGGCCAGCTGGTAGTAACAGGGATGTGTGCTTGTCTATTTCCTGTGAGTCTTTCCTTTTTACTGTATCTGCTCTGGAATGCTTATAGCTGTGGTTAGTGGGATAGCATAGTGCTTCTTACTACCTCCCGCTATACCGAGGAAAGGAATACACTCCTCCTTTCTCATCACACAGCAAAGCTAAAATACATCTCGGCATTCATTTGGCATTAGGAGACAAGGTGGTGCTGTTCAGAATGAGCTGCAAACTAATACCTGTTTCTATTAAATTCTCTATGCTAATAGTCTTGCACTCTTCTGAGGGATGGAATTGGTGTTGCTGAATTTTCCTGGCTAGAGTAGCTCTCTTTATATGTTAGATAATTAAAGCATCCTTTCCCATACACTGATTCCTTCTGCTGAAGCACCAGCCCTGCAGTAGTAGTGTACTAGATCCATTTGTGAAGTTTAAAACCCAGAAAAGAAACCTGTACCAACCATCCATTATTTCTGGCCTCAGTGGGGTATGCTTATTGCAAGGAGTTAAGACTATTCAGATTCTCTTGGTAGTGCCAGAGATGACTCTGTAAGAAAGATCCACTGAGTTTGTTAATCAGTGATGGATGGTTCACAACTATATCTTGAGCACTTCTCCATTTATCAGACAAACAGACCTCCTGTGGATGGGTCTAGTTTTGGGGACTGGTTACCCAGTAGATTTTTTTCCTATTTTTTTCCAAATTTTGACCTAAACTTTCTTTTTTTAATTTTTTTTTACCTCACTGTAACCAGTCCTTACAGCCATTTCATTGGAACTAATTTCACCTCCATGCCTTGTCCTAATTCATTGATTCCTGAAGTCTGGGTGGTGCCTGGTCACATGCTGCAGGTATCTTCTTCCTCCTGGCTGCTAAATTTCTTCAAAACAATTAAACTGATGTGACTTCTGCATGAGCAATTGTTGTTGCTTCACGGATGTTGTGCAATGGTTCCTGGGAAGGAGATTTTCCTTGGTATGAGGTGATCTCCTCTTTGAAACCCCTCCTGTCTGAATAATTCCTGCACCCTTTATTCAGGCTTATGCTCTTCAGCAGCACAGTCACACTTCAAAGTATTTTTTCATTTGTAAGTGCCTGTGAAGGGTAACAAAATGGTTAACAGAGCACTCAAACTTGTAACTTTTAATACTTATGACTTTAAAATGCTTACTAACTTCTATTAATTGTATCGCAAGCCCCTTCCGAACCAATTATTAGTGGAACTTTATAATAAAAAGTGTGATCCAGAACTTGTTTAGTTGCAGTATATCCCTCCCTTAGTCATTGCCTGGCCAAGCTGAAATACTTGGCTTCTTGAATCATCTGTCCGAGGTTGGCCCCTTTGTCCCCCTGATGGCTCATGCAACCCTTTCCTGAACTCCCTTTGGGCAGTGCTGAGTGTTACAATCTGAACTCTTCCTGGATTTGGTCCCTTTCCTCTTGCTGCTGTGAAGATAGTTTGTGGCTGCCCGAATAGCAGCCAGCAGCCCCATCTGTGCCGTTGATGGGAACGTACCTGCTGAAGTCCTGCCCTCCAGCCATCTGCCTGCTCTGAGACTCATTTTGCATCCCCTGGCAAACCACTCATCTTGCATCTGAATTTTTGCCAGCTGAATCACTCATTTGGCTGCACCTTCCAAGGCTGCCTGGGACATTTAGCCAAAGGCTGTAAGGCTGATCAATGGTATAATAAAGGGTGTATCCTAATATCTCAGTTAATTTGCAGAGGCAGAATAAGCAGGAGGAGTACGAACATGACTGGGAGCCAAGATTTTTGTTGGGTTCTCTTCCTGGCTTTGCCACAGATTTGCTCCGGGGCCTTTGAGAAGTCCCTTCTCCAGTTTACTTTAGCTCCTGCCTGAAAGGAGGAATAGACCTTGGTGCGGGAAAGCAGTGGGGATTCTCTGAACACAGATCCACGGAGGGATTTAGATCCCTAACCCTAACAGCAAAATCCACTATTTTAGCCCATTTAGGTCCCCACACTGTGCAGTATGTAGGCGATGTCAGGATGGGACCATGGATCTGTTAAGGTGGTAAAGAGTGACTGGGGACTGCAGTGTGTCTAAAACCCATGTTTCCCACTTCCCTAGAGAATATGATGTCTAATGACAAAGCTGTGAGCTGCTCTGGTCTGAGCAGGCTCTTGGGCACTTCTCTTGAAGCTGCTCTGCTTTGCCGAAGGGAACTGAGAGAAGTTTTGGGACGCAGGCAAGGACTTTCTAATCTCAAGGTAACAACATTTGAGCAGGGAGACATCTGGTTTAGTCCTAGTGAATCCAGCTGGGACTTTGCTCTATAGTTCTCTTTTGGCAGGCATGCCGTAGGTAGCCTTGAGGTGTTTCATGGGCTATGGCAGGGAGAACACCTGATTTCTGACCCATATCTAGGTGGATGCTGACATCTGTGGCTCTTTATCTCTCAAAGTTTGAGTGATGACATATTTTAAAGTGACAATTGCAAAGAGAATTTGAGGATCTGACCTTTCCGGAGGGGCAGTGAAGTCCTTCTGTAGCTGTAGATCCCAGCGGTGGCGTTTTAGGTGAAGAAGACATGTCAGGAACAAATGTTTTCAATGAGTTGGAAGAACAGTTATCAGCTATTTAAGTCCCTGAAGTGTGAAGCCAGTGGTGGGCTTACTTGGTGAGGTTTGTGTGTTTGCATTGTAAAACACGGGGCAGAGGGCACGGGTCCCCTGGTGAGAAGCAACCTGCACCAGCTGGGCAGTGCTGCAGGGTGGTACAAGCGTGGTTACCAGCAGCAACTCAAGCCAGAGCCTTTCCAGACTGGAGCTGACTCACAGGGCCCCTGCTTGTAGGTGTGTCTGCACCTGTGGTGTAGACATGGCCTTGGGCTTTGTATGATCAGGGCCTTTAATCAGAGCGGTATTTTCCTGACCCAGTTCTTACCCCCGCACAGCGGTTGGCACCCAGCTCCGAACGCTCATTGCTTTGTCTGGTCTGGTCTCAATCTGCCTAGCAGCCGCTCCCCGGGTGATCTTCCCCACATTTCCTGCATATGGCTTTAGGATGTGGGATGGAGGAGCCCGACACTCAGCTGTGTGTTCACTGGGGGACGTTATTTATGCAAAAATAGGCACTGTCCAGCCACTAGTCAGAGAGTTCGTTACCTAAGAGGACCTGGATAATTGTAACACAGTCTTGTAGCCCTTTTGGGATCCATGGCTCACATGGCAGTAAGATCTAGGGAATGGTGGACAAGAAGTTCACATCCCAAAGACGTTGCAGTCTTACTGTGTTTTCTCTTGCATCCTGTTCTCTCTTGTGATCTTCAGCTTGTAGAGCAGCTCTCACCAGGGAATAGCTACTTTCTCTGTATGGTTTGTTGCCAGGGTTTGCCTTCTTAGGCATGCAATTGGGAGCGGGGGGACTGGCAGTAGGTAGCTGTTGAACTGACAGGCCTTTCTGGGAACCTGGGAGGGCTCTCTGAGGCACATTTTCCTGTAGCTGGTGCACGTTTTGAATGCCATTTTTGCATGTTTGTCCTGGGCTGGGCTGAATTTGTCCCTCCGTGTCCAAGAGTCTCTGTCCCCTGTTTGGATTTTGTTGCTAAACACCCTCCACTGATGGGAACCGGCATCCAAGCAAGCATTGGCTTTTTTACCTGCTTCCTTTATATAGGGATTGCGTCTTTTCTTTTCCTTTTTTATTTTATTTTTTTCCAGTGGTCTTCTGGTTGCTTGTAGAAATGCCGGACTCCGAGCCTGTTCCCGGGGACCGCTCAGCTGGAAGTTGGCCAGATTCTCCAGGAGGAATCTCAAAAATGCAGCTGAACTTTTGTTCCCTAATTAGGCCAACTTCCCCAGTGTGAGCCCCAGCACTGTGTGGCCTGGAGCTCCCCAAGGCCTCGCGCTGCCTCTCTCCCGTGCACCCCAAGCGGCTGGCCGGCAGGGCAGTTATTTTCAGCTTGCTGAGGTTATCTGCTACCCTTCTGATGACATCTACTGAAATAGCATTTCTGGTCAGCCGTGTTTCCCAGCCTTTCTAGTCGTGTCCTTCCTGCTTGGCTACCTTGATGTGGATTAGGGACAGACCCTGACAATCGCATAGGAAATAATTTTATGGAAAGCTTTTCCTTTTCTTTCCACACATTTATGTCATGGTTTGAGTTCTCCCAGACCCACCTGAAGGAAGCAAAAGAGCAAAAGGAGTGGTGTAGATGGATGGGGACGTTTCTCTTAGTAGGTAGCACAAGGTAGGAGCAAATTGGGCGAAAGATATTTCCATCTAGGGGGGACAGAAGGGGCATAGCCCTGTAACTGTGGGTTTTGAGGGATTTCCACCTGGAGATCCCCGTCACAGAATCAGATTGTGGTGTGACGCTGTGGTGGTTTCATGCAGGAAAGAGCAATGACTCTTGAGGCAGGTCAAGGTGTCGAATGCTGCAGTATGACAATTTCTTAGCAGGTATACATGTAAATGGACTAATTAGCTATTATTTTAGGGAAGAAATTCTTGACAATTGTCGAGAGCTTCTCCTTTACCTGTTGTGGTGGATGATGGAGAATATTTGAAGCCCCCCAAGAACTGTTTCCATCTCAGTAGCGGATTCCCTTATAAAGGAAGGTCAGTGACTAAGAAGAATGACACATCGTGGAAGAAATGAAAATCTAGTGTTTTCTACTAGGCATTTAAGACATGCAGAAGTCCTTAGAGGGGATTCATCACAATCAGATGTGTTATTTCTGCTGTCTGTGGATGTGATAAAGAAGGCTAGCGGAGATGGGCTGCTCTTTGCAAAAAAAACTAGGCTTGCCTAGATCTGGGAATTGAACCCTTTTTGATATCATTTGTGCTCTGAGATCTGTGTGGATTGTGAGTGTTATGTAGCTGCTTAGAAGCTATTTGACTTACAGCTCCTTAACTGGCAACAGTCAAAGCTAATTAATCAGGCTTGTTTGTGAACGTTTGCTTTTCCTCAGTCAGGGGAAACTGGCAACCTACTGGAGAAAAGGAAGCTCTAGTCTGGACATACGCCTTTCTTTCTGCTCCATGGTCATTAACAGGTGAAAACAGGACACAAACCATGTACAAATCTCACCGTGTTTTCATAGGGGCAGAACACAGATCTCAGACATTTTAAGGAGATGTACAGCATGACAGAAAGATCGTATGTCCTCTGTTGCATACCGTCAATGTCATTTGAGTCCCTGCTTCCCTGCACAGGGTGCTGGCTGTTTCAAAGGAGTTGTCATGTTGATGAAGGTAAATTAATTCGCATTTCCAGACCCTCCCAAGAATCTGAGGGACCCAACCTGTCCATAATCTGCCTGCGTTGTGGTGGGTCTTACCAGAAACTTTGCTGGATCCTCAGGACCCACAGAGACACAGGTTAGTTGCTTCCGTGAGGGAAGCGATACCCAACTAGCACCTTCAAAACAGCAGACATGATCTGACAAGTACGTTGGAAATTTCTGTCTTAATGAGGAAGCCAAATTAGAATCGAACACCTGTCTGATAAGAAGGGGCCTGACTACAGATAAAGAAGGAGGTAGCGTTTCAGCATTAATGCAAGAGAGATGGAATTCAGGCTCACCGAGCGAGGCCAGTCATTTTTCAAAGGCAGAGATAAAACCCTGATTATGGTGGTAGTATGAAAGTGTTGGGAAGAAGGCTTGGGAAATCCTGCCTTCATGAAAATGGCACTGAACTGAATTTCTGAGGAGAAATAAAACAAGACCATGGCAACATGCCCATGCAAGCAAACAATCTGCAGAAAGTAAGGTAGGGAGAATCTTCCGGAGATAACTGGCAAAACTTAAGCAGGAAAGCAAACCACAGCAAACAAGTGGTTAGTTAGTGGTGTGGTTGAGAGAGGACATGAGAGAGGACACTTGTCAGGAGTTGGTGGAGTCTCAGAGATTTGAATGCTGAATTGCCTTGGGTTCATAGCTTTGTATAATAAAACTTGCCCAAGATATAGCACATAGTACCAACAGGTGCTAATCATTTAAAGCCCACTGTCTTTTTTCATCAGAAAGGCATGTTCAGGAGCTAATTTGCTCCATTACAGAAGAACTACATCCACCATTTCTGCTCTGCTCCCTCAGGGCTTGACATTCTTCTCACTTTCTGCCTCAAGCTCTTGCTTGCAGCTGCAAGGTCCCTAACCATGACCATATTATCGCCATGCACAACGTTGCATTCTCAATTTTAAATTACATTTTAGAAATGGGAAGGCATACGAAGGTAAGTTTATTTACTTGACAAAAGTGCATGTGGCGTGTGACCTTATTATGGCACTTTACAGGCAACCGACGAAGAAAAACTATTTATCCTCAGCTGACAGTTAACATTGCCTTTCCTGTTGCTAGTGCTCCTGTGGGCAGTTCAGAAAGAATTGCCTGATTTATTGCAAGAGGAATAAAAGGCCTGTAGGTATATGTGAGCTGTTTGTCAGGGTCTGACAGACATTCACGGTTGCCTGATGCGTATGATCAATGGGAAAACATTATAAAATTGGGAAGACGTTGGAATCAAGCCCCTAAGCACAACGGAGTCATGGCCTGTGCAAGCACTCGGAAGTCATTCTCAGCACCCTTTCATCTGGAGTGCCCAGCGTGACTTATCTTGGAGTTAAAGATTAGTTTTGGGGATGGGGTTTTTGAAATTGTAAGTACATGGGAATGCTCTGGAGGTGCTGTTTTCCCTCAGCCTTCTGCCCAAGCTCTTTGGTGGCATGTGTGTCCCTCGGTGTGCCTTTGCGAGGCGTTGTAAGGGAACGTAGGCTGCTGCCGATCGGGGGATGGCATGCGGGGAGGAGGGAGAAGGGTTGTTTGCATGGGAAGGATCGGCGTGGGAGGGAGTGTGTTTTTGAGGTAGGGGCGTGTGTAATGGGAATAGGGATGTTTATGTGGGCACGCACGCCCATATGTGGTGTGTTTTTCCCCTTTTTCCTGGGCTCTGGGTGTGTCCAGATCAACCGAATTCAAAATGCTCCTTTTTTGGCACTGCAGCCTCTTCTCTGGTTTGGCATCTTAAGAATCTGGGGGAATCATTTAAAGATCAGAAAACTCCATTCACTTGGGCCCCCGAAGGCTTCACATTCTGTGACATGGCCATTCCAGTCGGCTGAGCTCTGTCCCCTGCGGATGAGCCCATATAAGGAGCCTGTTTCCTGCGTTTCACGCTCCCTGCCTGTCCCTCTGCCCTCCTGTGCTCCCTTTGCCGAAGAAAGCTGGTATTTTGGGACTGCGGCTCCTGCCTCATTCCTGCTCTCTGTTTATTTTTGGAGAATGACTATTTTTGCTCCTATCAGGGAGCTATGCGGGGTCGTGCCCCCTCCCTGCAGCAGGCAGCGGCTGCCCCTGGCAGGCTCTCTTCATTTCCCACACTCACAAACAATGCTTCTGCTTCAAGAAATAAACACGGGAGACCCCTACCATCAGGGGTTAGCTCAGCCCCTTCCTCATCTGTGGCAAGAGACAATTCGGCTTTGGCTCGGGGCTGACCCCACCACACATGCAAGTTCCCCTCTGTCAAGTCAGAAATCCTCAGGAGTCACCCAGTCCGTTCCCTTTCTTAAAAGCTGTGGGAGCCACATGTCCCCTTTCCGTTGCTCTAGCGTAGACACCTTTGCATTGACTATATTTTCCTCACTTTCAGACATCACTTTACCCAATTATCCCTTCTTCCAATGGGCCTTTCACAGGTCCATCCACCTGGGCACCATCGAGTGGGAGCTACATAAACTTAAGTTCACCCCCTGGGTTCACCTTGCTTCTCTGCTTTCACCACTGCCTGCCACGCAAAACACTGAAGCTGCTGCTGCACGAGGTGCTTCAAGCAGGGGGCTGAGCCCCAAACTGCCGAGGACGCTGGGCAGATCCCACACGGAGCGCCCAGTCTTTGAAAATTCCCATTGTAAGCCCTGAGCTGAAGGCTTGTTTTCTCTTGCCATGCGGTGGAGTGGCACACAAGACAGTGCAAGAACATAGCAGGGAGTGCCTTTAAGCTCCAAATGAACTTTCCCTTTAGCATTTCAGAAGTGCTGGTGGTGGTGGGGTTCATCTCCCCTAATTTCAGAGGTCTGTGGTGTGTCTGTCCGTATCTGAACTTGTCATCTAACTTCCTATTCTAGCCAGTGGAGAAAAGCAGACACTTTAAGGGAACAATTCCTCATCTAAAATGAGTAGTCTAAAACATGTGCTGACTGACCTGTGTCCTAGCAGACATGTAAAATGTGATGCTCCCAGCCGAAATGTGAGTATAGGTAATGAAGGTGTTCCCGTGAAACATGCCTTGAACAGCACATCCTCTGTGGATCTAATCTCCTTTGTGCTTTGGGCAGGTCAAAGGCACCCAGACCTGCAACTTGTCAGGATGTTGACTAGAGTAGTACATCTTTTGCTTACAAAGACACTCAAAAAACTGTCCTGCAATATCTCTCTTCCTTTTATTTATGATTAAACAGCATTTTAAACACTGTCTCTCTGTTTGAGAAGTTGTTACTTTAGTATGTGTGAACCTGGTGTCAGAAATGCCTTGACTTTGGCTTCACTGGAGCTGGCTGTAACGTGTCTCTTCTCTTTACTAAAGGATCCACCACCTAAGCCCCCACGCCGGCAAGGAGGCTGGGCAGATGATCCTGTACTGGCACCTACCAAGTGAGTACTCACCTCTTTTTTTTATTAAGAGCTTAGGTGTGGGTTAACTGAACATCACTAGTTGCGCTTTGCTGCTGCAGGCATTGGAAAAAAAAATCTGAGTCTTGCAGATGGGCTGTATCTCCACTATCCTTGTAACTCCTTGAAAGCATTTGAAGTGTTGCTCTTGCATGGTTCCACTAGCAAATGTTTATATTTTATTAAATTTATAAATTGACACTTCTGCCTGGGCTCAGAACAGAAGTGTGTACACATCTCTGTCTGTGGGAGGCGGTGTGTTCCTCACCTGGTATAGGAACTGGAAGGAGCCCAAGAACATAACAAGCATGTTAAATACAGGAGCTGGTGGGGGTAGGATTTGACTGCCTGCGTCCTTTCCAGAAGAGTGACACATGACAGTGTCCCACTGACAAGTGTGCAATGAACAGTTCGGGATTTAGTGATTAGCCTTGACAGTAAAGGTCAAATTTGTCAATGTGTGCGTGTGTATGGGGTTGTGCTATAATGGAGATGGATGGAGATGGTCAGAGAGAAGAGATGGAAGAAAAAAACTGTACAAATTGTGTAATGTATGCTGAGAAGCCTGATGCTTATGAAGGACAACTAATAGAAAGGAAATATTCAGATACGCTAATATCAAAACCAAAAGACAGTTCAGACTAGGAGGAGATTTCAATCTATTCATTATTTTTCAAGCTGTGAAGTTACGCTGGTGTTATATTTTCTGTTCACTGAACTGAAGGCCTCTGCCACGGAGTGGTGTGAGATTGCTTGTATACATTAAAGCCTATAATAAGAGTGTATATGTCTGAACATGTGCTTTGGAGGCACTCAGATTTCTGGAAAAGTTATATATTTTCTTTCCTGGAACTCTGAGAATGGGACAGGACATTCAGAGACCTGTTACATAGCCAGTATTTCTTAGGAGGTGAGAAAGGTGGTCGATATTCTGGAAAACAGTACTTTTCTGGGAAAATTATCGCTCTTTGTTTGTCTCTGAAGAATAAATCAGCTCTTTGTAGAACCAAGTAGAAGCTTTATGGAAATGTGATAGCAGAGAACAAGGGTGAATTGCATTGCTTAGGAAAAATAAATCATGTAATTGGTGGCTACGTGAGGGACTGGATAGGAGCTAATACACTTATTCAGGACTGAGCCTAATGTGCCCTGAAGGACAGTGTGTGGGTTCCTAATGTAATGGCACCGTGCTGTGTGCTCCTCTAGGATGTTTTCCATGGTTTAACTTCAGCCTCATCTGATAGATTGCAGTAGCTGTCAGTGATACTTCTCTGGCATCTCAATTGCATGGTTTATAGATACAGCAGGTGCATGGAGTAAACGCTCCTATGAGGCTGGACACGATTCAGCTGAAGAAGCAGAACAGGAGCTAGGGGCTGCAGCCCTTTCTACCTGTATGACCCTGCCCAGTGGGATGTGAGATGAAGACGTGCCCCTTGCTCATTCATGCATACATGAATTCATGCTTTATCTGACAGCATTCTCTTCCTTTGTATTAAGAGCTTTTATGGAATGCATTTTATGATGGCAAGTCTTGTTCTGACTTTCTTTAGGCATAGGAGGGACGAGACTTTTGTACAACTGCTTCCCTCTCAGTTCTTTCCTTCAGTGGCAGATTCTCAACCCGGTGATCTCTTCCCTCTCTCCTCTTCCTCAGAAAAGTCTCAGCTGCTGGCCTGTGAGGCTGTCTTTGTGACATATCCCAGAGTAAAAACCTTCATGTGAAAAGTCTGAGTCATCGGCTGATGTCATACCAATGTTGCTGCAGCTTTCTTGTTTCTGTTTTCTCAGGCTTTATCTCCCCACAGCTTTCTACCAATCTGACTCAGTTTGGAAGCCCATCAAGCTGACTTGCTCCAATTTCACTATGAGAGAAGCAATCACACTAAAATACCATGCTTCTTTTGATACATCTGATGCAGCTGTAAGGACTCCTATGGCAGTGTAACTGAGCCTACGCTTGGGAAGTGTACTGCTTTCAGTAATTTTCTCGAAGTAATTTTGAACTGCCAGTATTGAAATCTGTGATCTTTTGCTTAGAAAGGGTGAGCAGAGTGGCTGCAGTTAGATTTTCTGTGTTGTGTGAATATGCTGTGGGCCAGATGGGACGCTGCAGCCACTTGTGAAGCAGTCTTGTCACTGTCTGTGTGTTCTCTTCTCTATTTGAGGTCTAAGCTTTTAGTTCTGTTTCTGACAGATTCAGCCAGTTGCAACTGCATACTTGTTGCTTTCCCTGCAGGATACTTAAACCCTTTTCTGCTATATTTCTAGTTCAAAGTCTTATCAGTGTGAAATGATGACTTGAAATTGTTCTTTTTATTTCCATTTGGGACGTGTTAGAGTAAAATTTCATTTGCAATGTGGTTTTCTGTTTTTTTTTTTTTTTTTTTCTAACTTTGCTGCTCCCTCCTAGTCCCTTACTTGCCCAGATCTTGTCATACCTTGGTAAACTTGCAAATATTCTCACCATCCTACTTGTTCCTTCCATCAGACCAGTGCTGTCTCAGACTGTTGCAATATAAGAAGAGGAGGAGACCCCTCAAAGTTTTCCAGTCTGTAACTGGTTTTAAAATTAATTTGCACAGATTGTATGCAAGTAAGATAAGGTAATTTTATCACAAGTCTCCATAGCATAGTGTCAGAATTTTAAACTCCCAAGAACTATTGAACTATTGAAATGATGTCTTTTTCTTTTTTTTTTTTTTTTGATAAGTTTTCAAAAGTCAGGCATGTAGAGATTTCTTTGGACTCCCAGTACCTCTGTAAAACATCTGTCATTACTAGGAGTTCAGTTTTGTAAATATGGGGAATAGTGAGCACTGCAGATAAGTGTCTGAGCAAACCCTCAGACTTGGCCTCTGCTATCAGCAAATAAATGGTGCAAAGTAGTGACAGAAGCATCTTTTTTTTCCTTACTGACAGGGCCCTCTGCAACTGAATCTGCTGGACTTACTTCAGTTTGTACAGAGAGAGAACAGCTCTCTGTGAGATGAGGCAGTCCCCTGGCTGCCCCAGCAATATTGGAGCCGCAGTGTTACAGGAAAGGGGACCAGCCAAGAGCCTAGGCAGCCACTTGGGTCCTAGTACCCTGCTGAGATTATATAAATAACAGTAATTACATCAGATTTTTTCTAGAGAAGCAGCTCTCCAACCACTGGATGGAGCCCA
Organism: Aythya marila; assembly: GCF_965140915.1. Lineage (NCBI taxonomy): Eukaryota > Metazoa > Chordata > Aves > Anseriformes > Anatidae > Aythya > Aythya marila. Next base: position 26,063,296 of record NC_139046.1, read on the forward strand.
AGTGCCATTCTGAAGGCTGTGCTGATGTCCTTAATGACATCAGTGTTGACACTTGCGACAAGCAAAGCAGAGGTTTTATTGTCGAGTTATCTCCTGCATCAGAAGGAAGAAACACAAAGTGCCTGCCAATGGGAAAAGGAAAGGGGAACTCAGTTTTGCACACTGGTGAGGATTTGACAAAGGAGAGGTGCTTCCAAGATCTGTTTAATTCCAGCTTGTGCTGATCTCATCTATCTGACTACTTATAGCTCCTTATCCTTATAGAATTTCTTCCATTTTTTTTGTCCCTGTTAGTATGTTTTTTTTTTTTTTTTTTTTTTTTTTTTTTTTTTTTTTCTCTCTTTTCTTCTAGGGGCACTTGCAGTTTACCTGGGTCCTTGTTCCCTTTGGTCTTGAAACCTCCCTGTGGTGAGCCCCTTAAATTTCATGCAGTTCTCTAGGCTGCAGATGGGGTTGTTGTGGAATAAACACAGCTCATTTCAGGTGGGCCCTCCAAGCAAAAAGCAAGTGCTGCTTTCAGGAGGAAATCCCTTCTAGTGCCTGCATTTGTGTCTCCTTTCTTCTATAGGAATCTTGGCATTTTAGCAACAGGTGCTCCAGCCACAGCTGAAATCTCTCCTCCTTTCTGAGGGGTAGGTCATACCGAGTTGGAATAATCAAGGCTTGTTTAGGGGAATAACCAGAACATTTTGGAACACGTGTTGGTACAGTGTCCAGGAATGCATTTCACAGGATATCAAGGGCCTGTCAGAAGGAAGTAGATGCAGTTGGGGTGACCTTTAGAGCGGAACAGCTTTGGTAACCCAAGCAATGTGTAGACATAATTTAGGGCTCTGGAGGGTGGGCAATGGTGAGATTGCACCCTGGAGCTGGAGGAAAGTTATTTAAGAGATTAAGGTTTTTTATGATTCAGGGTCTCTAGAGGTAGCTAAGGTTAAAAACCTCCTGTTTCAAAAAGATGGGCTTAAACTATCCTGTGTCGTATCTATATGAAATGATCCTCAAGAGTGTCTGGTTTATAGAACCTCTGGCCATCCCTGGCTTGCAAGTGGGAGTAGTAAAGAGCTCATGAGTTTCTCTTATCTGGTGTGGCAGGGGAAAGCTCATGTCATTGTGTCTGCCCTCTACTCCCAGTCCAGCAATGTTGAGATAAATCTCAGGCTGGGCTTCCTTGTGACGCTGCCATGTTAGGAGCAGAGCCAGGCTTCTGGCTGTGGGGAAGACAGCAGCTTCCCTCTGCATCCTGCAGCCATCTGTGGATGTCCTCAGAGATGAGAACAGTGGAGGTACAAAGGCTTGAGGCTACCAAGTGAGGGGGCACAACTTAGAAGGAGACGAAAGAAAAGGAAGTCTGATTAAGTTTTGTCTTGAAGTGTCTGTTTTTGGGTTTGTCCCTGCATTGATCTGCAAGGGAATGAGGCAAGTAATGGCCCCTTGGGGACCTTCAGGACTTTCCTCTCAATGTCAGCCGTCATTTTCAATCACCCTCTCCCTCCCAGCCATTAATTTTGGCCCAGGATCATGGGGACTTGTCCATCTATCACTCCTAATTGACACTAAATGATCTGTCAGTTTATTGATGAACGGCAGGAGTGGAATTGTCACAATATATTTTACTTTCTAACAACTCCTCCTGACAATTTTACCTTGTCCATCTCACTCTCCTCACATAAATCTCCATTGGCCTCTCATTCCTTCTCTTGGGCTGTTCTGGTGCCAGCCGCCTCCACACCATCGGCACGCATCAAGGACATCAAGATGGCGCTAAGCTGCAGTCTGCAGGCCCAGGGTGGGTTTTTTCCTCTCCTTCTCTCTCCCTCTCTCTCTTTTTTTTTTTTTTTTTAATAAGCTGGATGTTCCAGGAATGCTAACAGGCTCTTGTCCTCTTGTCCCTCCATGTCATTGCTGGGGTGAGCTCTCCTTGGTGTTTCTGTTTAGACTCAGGAAAGATAACTGGCAGAAAAATGAAACTCCCTAAAAGACAAAAGAGTCACCTGAGAATCCCTCAGTAGCATGGCTGTGATGGGGGATTTTTTTTTCCTTTTAATCCTGCACAGAGCGACTTGCAAGGGTTTCCTGCAAAGAGAAAATGCTAGGCTTATGCCCATACTTGTGTCTTTGCAGTGCTCAGAGGAACCTCGAAAAAGAGTTGGACTTTTTTTTTTTTAAAAGCTATATTTCTGCTGATGTTTGTTTTTATTAGTGAAGTTTTCTTTGGCTTTTTCCTGAAAGACACAGAGCAGCTGAAGAGCTAATGAGGTTGTAAAATCTAGCTACCCTAGACAATGGAGTTTGCATGACAAATTTGGGAGTCTGACATTTTGGTAACAGTCCAGATAAGCTGCTGAGGTGGCAAAGTGTGCTCACGGTGAAGTCTCTCTGATTTTACTTCCTTAGTTCTCTCCATCTCCAAGGAATTTACCAGCACACCCACGGGAGACCATCCTTGTTCTCCCAAATATTTTGAATTTAAAAAAGCAAAATCCTCTTGAAGACCATTTGCAACCAACCTTTTTCTATATATCAAAGCCAAGGCTAAAATTTTGTCTGGCCTTTGTAAGCCACCTCTAAATTGACTGTGGAGTCTGACTTAATGCAGTTTACCTGTGGAAAGAGACCTAAGATGATCTGATCTACTGCTTTGACCCTATCTCCCTCTCTGACCTCCCCAACCCCATATCACCCCTCTACTATTCTGAAGTCCTTAACCCAAGTTCTTAAAATGCCCTCTTTCAGAACTGTGGCTCTCAGATGATAGCACAAGGTGCCACTCAGTAACAAATACCTAGCTCTTTTTTTTTTTTTTTAATGTTTTCAATGAGGCCAATCACAAATAAAGGGACTTTGGCCAGGTCCTAGAGGCTGAAGAGTTTGTTTTCTGTTGTGGGATTTGGAAAAAAAAAAAAAAAAAGGCAAGCAAGCTTGGGTTCTTTTACGTTCCTTTCTAGTTCTGTCCCCTTTAGCAGTCAGTTTTTCTGTGTAACCATGGGGATCAGCACTGTATGTTTCCCTTTAAATGGAAACTGCAGTGCTCCTGTAACCTCAGGAGCCATTTGGTGTGAGAGTTGGCCCTGGTGGTTACTGGTGACCGAAGACGTGATCTCTTGGACAGGAGCCCCTGTTCTCAGGGAACGAAGATGTGTGGTGGATACCTCCAGAAACTGCAGTGCTGTTTTCCCACACAGCAGGAATTTGTATTGAGTGTTGTTGTTTTTTCTGTTGCTCAGTGGGAGCTCTGAGCAGCTCTGCTGGTCAGCTCTTTACCAGTGAGCGAGTTGGGGAGCCCTGGGAACATCTGTTACGGGGCTGCTGCAGTGAGTAGGCTGAGGTTCAGTGACCCCTGTGAACTCCGGCTGTCCGCTTGTTCCCTCGTGCCAGTTCCTAAAGTCCTGCTTGCCAGAGCCTTCCTCCTTACTTGCTTCTGTAAAGCAAGCCTGTATATTAGAACATGAGGAGAAACAACATTTTTTGTTACAGTTTGAATAACGAGTGCCTCATAAGCTTGCTTCATCTGGAGCTGGTTAACCACAGCATCTATCAGGTCCTTCTTCTGCCCATGCAGTGCTCTGGGCAGTGCGGGCCAGGCACCCCAGGGAGCCTGTGAGGTGCTAGAAAGTCATCGGTGGGACCATTGTGGGTACCACAAATGTGTGTCTGCCCAAAACCCCACTGAGGAGATGCAGACATACATGTACATCCGTGTGCCCCAATGTTTGGAAGCAGAGGGCTGTGAGGTGCCATGCAATGACAAAAATAAAGGCTTGCTGTAGTCCTGGCTCTGCTGAAATTGACGGCAAAGCCTGCCTTGATTTAGAAGATGTGAAGATTTAACTCCCTGATTTTATTGTAGCAAACCTGCCTTCTCCAGGCTGCCACAGCCCAGGGAGAGGGGGTAGAAACTTGAACAACTGAAGAAAGCCCCAAGGAAGGTGAAATGGCATAGGGGAGAAGGCAGGTTGTGGTAGTGCTTTCCAGCACAGGCTGTAGTTCTGTACGGCTCTGATGAGCGTTTTTCACTCCCTGTGCCTCAGCAAACAAGCAGTGGCCGAGGCCCACACTTGGAGAGCTGGGAGAGCCGATCAGTTCGCGCCTGTGCGTCATTTGGGCTGTGTAACCAGCTAACCAGCTGTGCCTTAGGCTATTAAACAAGCTGCAACTCGTGGCTCACCACCCACTTGCTGCGGTGATGGGCACCAAAAAAATACTTGAGCAAGAGAGTACAATGTCCTTTTTTTTTTTTTTTTTTTTAATCATGTTTTTCCCCTCCCTCAGGCCTAGACCTGAGTTACAGTCTGTGCCCCTGAGGCGAAAGGCTTCGTGTCTCCCTGCAGATTGCACCAAGCCACACCGGTGGGTACGGTTTGGGTGGAAGCACACAGGCAGCACGCTGCCCAGAACAGCCCCTCTGTCTGCTCCGCTCTCTCCCAACAAGACACATCTCCAACACCAGGACATTTTTTTTCCCTGTTTTTTTTTTTTTTTTTTTTTTTTTTCCCCCTTTTAGTCTAGAAGCCGTTCAGACACGCCAGGCCCCGTGCAGCGCCCACCCCACGGCAACAGGGCCCCTCACGGCCCGCCAGAGGGCGGCCGCGGCCCGCCTCAGGCCTCCGCCGCCTCACGGGGCTCAGCCCGGCCCGGTACCGCCTCCCCGGGGCCCCGCTGCCCCCATGCCCCGGGGAGGAGCTGGGGGAGCCCTGTAGGGTGAGGGGCCGGTGTCCGGCCCCCCTCCGCCAACCGCGGCCCCCGCGAGCTGTGGGCATTAGGAGGTTTCAAGGACATTTCCCCCCCATTCGTCCCAGTGATGTCCCCTGCTAAAATAGGTTAACGGTGTGTAATTAAGTACTACACATTGTCATGCCGCATAAAGATAGCGTCCTGGCGGTTCTCTGAGCCCGGCTACTTTATCTCCATTTAGATCTCCGTGGTAGGCCATTAAATGAGAAAGAAACAGTTTAAGGGAGATCATGTCTACATTAGACCTGCCTTTCACCCCTCAGCACGGTGCTAGGAAGCTCCCACCCGGCTGAGATGGGCGCTGGGGTGGTGGTGGGGGAAAGCCTCGTTTTTGAGGCTCAACCCCCTGGCATTAACATAGAGGGAGGATTCCAGCTGGCCACAACTGAGCAAACTCAGTGCTCGAGAGCACAATCGGATTTATATCTTCTGCCCCAGCACACAGCTTGGAGAGAAATAGGTGCTGTGTAGTAGGAGTTGTATAGCAAGGTGAACTGTGATCTGTCGGGGGTCTTCTGCCCAATTTTTTTATATTCAACACCATGAAACAGAGAGGGGATCAGCAGCTGGCCAAAGCCTGAGGGAATACTCTAAGGTTTTGGTCCTGTTTGGGAGCACAGACAGTCTGGAAGTGAAATGAAGTGTAAGGGTGACAGGGTCAGTCCATGTTCTTTGGCCATCCAGAATCTACTGGAAGGAATGAGAGAAACAGAGGTATCACCCTCACAAAAAATGATGTTTGTTGGTGTATAATGCAGCAGACAGTTGGTGTATAATACACAGAATCACAGAATTTCTAGGTTGGAAGAGACCTCAAGATCATTGAGTCCAACCTCTGACCTGACGCTAGCAGTCCCCACTAAACCATATCCCTAAGCTCTACATCTAAACGTCTTTTGAAGACTTCCAGGGATGGTGACTCCACCACTTCCCTGGGCAGCCTGTTCCAATGCCTCACAACCCTTTCGGTAAAGAAGTTCTTCCTAACATCTAACCTAAAACTCCCCTGGCTCAACTTAAACCCATTCCCCCTCGTCCTGTCACCAGGCATGAGGGAGAACAGGCCAACCCCCACCTCACTACAGCCTCCTTTGAGGTACCTATAGAGAGCGATAAGGTCGCCCTGAGCCTCCTCTTCTCCAGGCTGAACAAGCCCAGCTCCCTCTGCCGCTCCTCGTAGGACTTGTTCTCCAGGCCCCTCACCAGCTTCGTCGCCCTTCTCTGCACCCGCTCAAGCACCTCGATGTCCTTCTTGTAGCGAGGGGCCCAAAACTGAACACAGTACTCGAGGTGCGGCCTCACCAGAGCTGAGTACAGGGGGACGATCACCTCCCTAGCCCTGCTGGTCACACTGTTCCTGATACAAGCCAGGATGCTGTTGGCCTTCTTGACCACCTGAGCACACTGCTGGCTCATATTCAGCCGACTATCCACCATCACTCCCAGGTCCTTCTCTGTCTGGCAGCTCTCCAACCATTCCTCTCCCAGCCTGTAGCTCTGCTTGGGGTTATTGCGCCCCAGGTGCAGGACCCGGCACTTGGCCTTGTTGAACTTCATGCAGTTGACCTCAGCCCATCGATCCAGCCTATCCAGATCCTCCTGCAGAGCTTTCCTACCCTCAAGCAGATCGACACACGCACCTAACTTGGTGTCATCTGCGAACTTACTGAGGGTGCACTCGATGCCCTCGTCCAGATCATCGATGAAGATATTAAAGAGGACCGGCCCCAGCACCGAGCCCTGGGGGACGCCACTAGTGACCGGCCTCCAACTGGACTTGGCTCCATTCACCACGACTCTTTGGGCCCGGCTATCCAGCCAGTTTCTAACCCAACGAAGCGTGCGCCAGTCCAAGCCAAGAGCACTCAGTTTCTTGAGGAGAATGCTGTGGGAGACGGTGTCAAAAGCCTTGCTGAAGTCAAGGTAGACCACATCCACAGCCTTTCCCTCGTCCACCCAGCGCGTCACTTTGTCATAGAAGGAGATCAGGTTCGTCAAGCAGGACCTGCCTTTCATAAACCCATGCTGACTGGGCCTGATCGCCTGCTTGCCCTGCAAGTGCTGCGTGATGACTCTCAGGAGGATCTGCTCCATGAGCTTCCCTGGCACTGAGGTCAAACTGACAGACCTGTAGTTTCCTGGGTCTGCCCTCCGGCCCTTCTTGTAGATGGGCATCACATTTGCTAGCTGCCAGTCAACTGGGAAAATAATACAGCAGTGCGTTTCTGAGCACTGCTCACGGGATTGCATTATTTTATTTGCCCTTAATTAACTGGTTGTATCCATACAGCACAAAGCCATGCCACAGCAGATTCAGGCTGGATGTAAGAAAAAAATTGTTACCACAAGGGTGGTCAAACACTGCAACAGGCTGCCTTGTGAGGTAGTTGATGCCCCATGCCTGTCAGTGTTCAAGAGGCACTTGGAGAATGCCCTTAATTATCTGCTTTAACTTTGGTTAGCCCTGAAGTGGTCGGGCAGTTGGACTCAATGATCTTTGGAGGTCCCTTCCAGCAGAGCTATTGTACTGTATTGTGTTGTATTCTATAGTTCTTACACAGTTGTTCATTCTGTGGATGCTTTTTGCTGCCTTCCCTGTGCTGTGCCTCCTGCTGGAGCAAACAGACCAGGGCAGCACACTTGCTGCTGAGAGCACAAGAAAAGAGTAGGAAATCTGTCAATTCTGTCTTGAGTTTACAGTCCGGTTTCTTCAGTGCCTGCTTCCACTCATCACTAGAAAGCTGTGCCCTTGTGGATGGGGAGGATGCTGTGTAGCCAGGCCTGATATTCCTGCAGGATGAAATGTTGGTCTCCACATGGTGCAGTTGGCATTGATAAGCTGAGCCAGTTCTCAGGACTCAGTACAACAGTATACTTAAAGCAGTGTGGTAACTTCACAAAGAATGCCTGCAGGGCTTCCAATGCACCTGGAGACCACAGGGACAGGCAGGGGGCTGGTTCTGCAGGAGTAGTATCTCCATCTATTGCTTAGCCCTCAGCTAAGCTTATGAAGTCCACAGGGTTGGAGGCAGAGCACATTTTGAGGGTCTGTTAACACCTTTCTTCTCTTACTGCCTTGAAGGTTTTTAACTTTAAGACATGGGGGCAAAGCTTGTCTTTTCTCTCAGGGTCACTTTGTTAGGTGGATTTAGATAATGCAGTTGGGCCAAAAAAAGCGAAACGCTAGTTAGGAACAAACCAAGAATATTTTGTAATTTTATTTTCCAGCTTGAAACAAGGAATTACAAAGTAACATGCCATTAAACAAAACAAAAGGAAGACTTTGGGTTTAAGGCTCCATAAAAAAAAAGAAAAGGGAATAGTAAGCTGGTTGGTGTCTTCTTTACCTGATAGCTTGGTCATCAAGGCAACATAGGGTTTCCTGCAATTCCTCCTGGCACTCCAGAAATTTCATGCCATAAATCCCAGATAGTCCTCTACCTGTGAGCTGGTTTGAAATGCCAGTTTCATCAATTGATGCTGTTCCAAGTCATGTATTAACAAACCACTGTAGAGCAGGTGACTGAAAGCAGATGTCTCCTAAACAGGACAGCAGTCATTTCTAGCTCTTGCTCTACTTCCCCTGGTAGTTAAATGCTCTGTGTAAACCACAGTACTGTCAAAATGAGAGACTGGCATCACCCACTGCCACCTTTGTGTCCTGAAGCATGGGGGCTGTGGCATTCCCCTGGAGGGGCTGACAGTGGGCTTTAGCTTGCCCAGGAAAGAACTGTCCTGTTTGATGGGAGTCCTAACACCCAGACTCTAGCGTTAAAGCAGGCAGTACTCTTGTCCTCTCCTTGCTTATGACTTTTTTCCCCAAATTACGATTTTCTCCAATACAGTGCAGCTATTTCATAATGAAGTAAAGCTATTTGGCAAATCTGCAGAAGGTTTTGGGAATGTTGAAACTACACTATTCTAGAATTGTGTAGATGTCTGAGTGCATTGTACAAAATATGAAAATGTGAGGGCAGAATATTAAACTCAAGCAAGGGCATTGGGACCCACAGCAAAGCTGCCCAGATTTGGAGTCATCTAGATCAGTAAGGTGAATTGTCACGGTGTATGTTAGCTTATTGCCCTCAATGAGTCCTTTTCTAACATAACTAGGAAAAGCTGGGAATGTTTTAAGTCTGAGAATGCACATAATAGTCTCTGCCTCTAGGAGTAACTTACGACTGCCTTCCCATTGGGCCAGCTGGATACCTGCCATGACAGGGAGTTCAGGAAAAAGAAAGAGAAATTGCTTATGGGGATAGCAAGGCCCTCTCCTGGGAAGTATAAGCATGTGGAGTGTTGCACTCTTGCCTGGGGACAGGCAATGAAGAAGGATGTAAGAAGCGTGAGTACTGATGGAAAGAAAAGGGTTATTTGGGGCTGGACAATTATCAAGAGTATGGGATCATGCTAAGAAGAGGTTAGATTGAACCTCCAGGAAATGATCCCACTGTGAGGGCAAGGATCTGAAGACAGGGTGTGGGAAGCAGTTCTGTGAAGGAAGGAGGGAGAGAGATAAAATAAGATGAATCTTGCATCATCTTTTCATATCTGTCTTTTCAGATTCCATACACCAGCATGAGCTGGCAGTGGGCTCTCTAGAGCCATCCCTTCCTCTCTCCATAGTATTAGGGGGTTCACAAACCAGGGAAAAGGAGGCAAATGGACAAATGTTTCTTACTGAAAGAACACTCCTGAATTCCCCAACTCCATTGTGCTTCTGCCTTGTCATGAACAGAAGCCTGCAGATATAGCTGAAAGCTTGGGTGCAGATGTCACTTATATGGCTGCAGTTCTGACCATAGCAGTGGATATTATAGAGCTCAGATCACCGATTCTGTCTCATTTTTAGCTTCTCACAGACTGCAAGCTCCAAGGAGAGCAGTGGAGACAAGGGGCTTTCTCCTTCTCATAGCCAGACATCCTCTGTGTCCTGCTCCTTGCTCTTACAAGAGCAGACTATCCACAGGAGAACTAGAAGAGGATGGTGGCCTGCTGGAACAGAGAACTGATGAAAAGTCTGCTCCATATCATGCAACTGCTTTGAAAGGAGCCGTGCCAGGCAATGAAGCAGCTTCTCTTGCGTCTTGGCGTGTCTTGGGACAGTGTATGTGGTAGGGGAGAGCCCCTTGTATCCCTTGTCATGGTGCCCTGACTTAAGGGAGGGGAGAATATTTATTCCCAACGCATAGAGATGAAACTTCACTCTGCAAAATGGCCAAAGCAATCAGCGAGTGATGGAGTATCTGCTAAAAAGAAACCTGGCATTTAATTAACTTTTCAAAGTGCTGGTTCAGCAACCTCCATGTTTTACATTTTGAATATTGAACAAGCGTCCCTAATCGGAACTGAATTACTTCTGGGCTTGCTGGGGTGGAGAGCAAGGGAGCTGCCATTTGCCAGTGCCTCCCCCCCTCCACGTTATTATTATGAACTCCTGTTAACTCAGCTGGATCAACCCTGATTTACTGCAACGACAGCGTGTCTGACCTCAACTTGGCCAGTTCAAATGGGGCTCCTAGCCTACAAAGGCAACCAGATAATCTTTAAGCACAACCAGGGGCAGGAAGAACCTGTTGATCTCTCAGGGGTAGATAAAAAAAAAAGTATGCCTTCTTCATTGCTGATGTGCTGACTTTTGTACTCAGGTAAGGCAAACTTTACCCACAGCTGATGGCAGAGAGGATGAAAAAGGATCTGAGAAACTCAAAACAAAAACAAAAACAAAAAACAAGTGTGTGTGGCTCTCACTGTATCTGGGATATCTGGCTGTCTTTGGGATCTAAATGATTCAGCATTAACCTGATGCATTCAGGGACTTTGGCTCAGTGGTTACTCAGAATTTTTGAAATGTGGGATGTGTGATATCAGACCTGGGTACAGGAACTGTTTTGCACATTAAGAGTTATATAGGGAAAGGTGTGCTTTTTATAAGCTTTTTTCTAGCCTTTTCTAAACATAAACCTTTCCTTGTCTTACAGGTTAGGAAAAAAGCATGCAGAAGAAGTAGAAGAGTAAGTTCCCGTTGTTGCTAAGACTTCCTTTACAACTTCTACATCTGGTTTCACGGAGAAGGGGCATGAAACTCTAAATTCATGTACACCAAGATCTGGAACTACTTGGCATGAATTCATGTTGTGTGTCCCAGTGTGGGTCAGTACGTGTCACTCTGTAGTTCCCTGGGTGTGGAGGAAGGTGATGGCTCCGTCACTCCCATATGATGGAAAGAGGGAGAAGCATCTGCTTTCCCAGCAGACTCACCCCAGCCACTGCTGTCTAAGCCATGTGTAGTAACCTAGGGGTTTGTATCAGGTACAAGGCTAGTGGGGAAAAAGGGAACACAGGTGCTTTTCTGGCCTTGCATTTGAAATTATTTCCTTGTGTTTTGCTGCAGCCATCGTCTCAGGCAGCAGAGCCTGGAGGTATCAAGTGATGGAGGAGGTAAGGTATTACCTACTTGACTGCAAGAATTGCCTTCATGCATGTCTGGGGGTTCTCCAGTAAAGTGAGCAGAGGCATCTGGTTAGAAATGGCAAGGGAATGAACCACCCTGGAGGGGAAACATGTGGTAGCTGCTGAAGTTCCCCAGCTGCTGAAAGGGGGAGAGAGAGCAAAAGAGATAGAGAGGAGGATGAGGAAGTGAGTCTGTAGTCTAAGTCTGGTTCTTCATTAAAACAGAATAATAAAACGCCTTGGGGAAGAAGGAAAGCGTCAAGGGAACACTTTTCTCTGTGATTACCTCCATATGGAGAATAGTGCACTGGGGTAAGAAGAGGGACCAATAAAAGATTCAGGGCAGGGATAGAAAGTACTGCTGTCCCCTAGTTTACGTGAGAGCAGGCTCTACTTAAAGTCCCTCTTGTGTTTTATGGTAACACCCCAGTCTTGTGCCAGTCAGGACGAGTGCCTGCACTGTTCTCTTGGGGCCTCTGTCATGAGAGAATTCTTCATTTAAAGAATCCACTTGCCAAATGCAATATCTGAGGTCATAAGCTAAACGTATGTACTGGTAGGTTATTCCACCCCATCCCTCTACAGGCTGCTATGAAATCTACTGGACTCCTGCCTTAATACTAGTTTTCTTTATAGCTTATATCATTTACTCTTTTAGAACTGGATAAACCAAGAAAATGCTCAGGAAAAATCCACAGTATGAAGCTCCAGAGATATAAGCCCGTAAGACGTAGAAATTCTTTGAAGTTTCTAGGAGCTTCCTAAATTTTCAAGGGCTAAGAACTTCATACTGTGTATAAAACATTGCATCTGTAAAATATCTCCAAGTATTTGAGGTATTAGTAGGAGTCACAAATGATCAGACATCTGTATGGTTAATGAGACTAAGTAGAAGGCTTATTTGGGTCTTCCAGACAAATTAAGCATTACAACATATGACTGCCACAAGTGGCACCTTTACAGCACTGGCATCTTCAGAATAGACTTGATTTCCCCCTGGGAAGTTTCTTGGGCTTCATAGACTTCAGCGTACATCAGTGAGGCTGATTGTTCTGAATAGCTGTTTGACTGCATATATGCTGTCCTTCTTGTTGAAACTTGGGCTTATATTCAGAGTACAACTTTCTTTGCTAACTAAGTGTAAAAATGCTTGCCACATGGTAGCAGCATGTGACTTTTAGTGCTCCCACACCTTGGGTAATAAGCACAGACTAGAATTGATACAGAATGTGCTATGAAGACACGGTAAGTCATACTACACTTCACCTATTTACCTGTACCTAACCTATAGCTAATGGTTGATTTTGGATTGTTTGCTAGTCAAAATTCATTTTTAGATTGTATGCATGGGTTAGAAGAAGAATCCTGCTAATCTTGCTACGGTCTGTACCCAGGTAGTTTCAGTACAGTCAGGTGCACTGGGTTGTAGATCTAATTTCCATATGGAAAATCTCTAAATGATCAGTGCATTGCATGCTTGTGGTCCTATATCTACAGGGAGTGCAAACAGGCTAATTCTGGGAGAGCTGCTCTCCGTGTGGGCTTAGTAATTGCACTGAAGAAAACTGACGTACAAACAAACTCCAGAACCTAATTAAAACTAATTTTGTGAATAAGCCGAGAGATATAAATAACTGCCCAGTGTAGAAGGCAGGGAGCAGCACTGTGCAGTTGTGCTGTAAACTGAGCCATATAGGCCTCCCCTTCACACAGACCTTCCTGGCGTGTGGGTCCTCAAGGATGGGTCATGGTTATTTTGTGCTGCATAATGTGTTAGCTTGTACGCCTTAATGTGAACAGGTGTGGTTGCCTGCTGATTGCTGCTGACAACCAAGACGTTTGGATTGCCTTCCTTTAACCCATTAGAAAGGTTAGCTCTACCATTCCATTAACATTGCTTGCCCCCCGTCCAACCTTTTTATTGAAAGAACCAAAGACAAAACTGCATGCACTTAAAAAGATAGCCCTACGTATCTAAAGTGTGCTCGGTTGTGATCATTTGTATGGCACTAATGACCAGAGGCTCGGAATTTGGAGTCTTTTGGAGGAAGCATTAAAAAAACAGAGGCCCTGGAGAGAGCCTACAGTTCAGTGTGTGGAGAACAGAGGGAAGGTCACACAGCCAAGTGGAGACTTGGTTTTATTATGCATTGTAGTTTTGGAAGTAAAACTAGAATTCTCTCACTACCATTCACACTGTGCATCAAATAGCATCTGAGTACTCATCTCCATGGAATTTGGGGAGAGGACGGTTGCTTCACAGGCTGTGGGAAGGCTGGGGAAAAACTAAAATAACCTGGAAGGTAAGTGGGTGGTCCAGACAGGGACAAGCACGAAACCATGTGCAGTTCTGGCCACTCCTTGCAGGTGCACAGGAAAACCCAGAAGGTGCAAGTCATCCATAATGTACAATACAGACTGTCAAAATCCTACAAATGAAGTAAGTACGTTGGTTCAGGCTTTGCTCAGAATCCATTTTCTTTAATCCATTTTTTTTCTTCATATAGGAAGATAGGAATTAATGTAGGAATTCTTCTTGCCCAGGACAAGAGAGCCATTTTAAAAAGGAGCCAGGTTTGAGTTTATAGGAAGCAAATAAATGTGTTTGACTAAAAGCAGCACCATGTGCTCCTGTAAAACTCCAATCTGGAAAGACTGATTTGAAAAAGGGCAGTGTCTCTCCAGCACTAGTTCTGGTGTGTCTAGTTGGTGGGTGTTTGGGTTTCCTACAGCTCCTGCTCTGAGCTCAGTGCCCATCCTCCTGAACAGACACTGGGACCTGTTAGTACGTAGGCACAGAAAATGGATAACCTATTTTTGCTAGGCTGATGTGTGTCCAGCTAAACCCTGGCATGGTGGGGCCCAGCTCCTCGGCACCGTGGGCTCCTGCTTTAACAGGATTTAATGCAGCACAACTTGAGGAATAATAAACCTTCATAAGCAACAAAAAGGTGTTTAATTCCTAGAGGACAGGCCCAGTTGAGTCAGTTTTGGCCAGGGGCAATTGAGGGCTTAATGCTATGTATGTAGCAATCTGGGCAATCTGAGAGAGAGGAGTTTAAGGGTAATTGCTCAATTTTCTGTCCATGTCAACAGGGAAAATGGGCAGCAGTGACTGAGCGCTGAGCAGCAGGGAAACTGTGAGATGGGAGACTATCAGCAGAATTTAAGAAGTGCTATCTGCAGAGCGCTATTTCCTTTTCAGTAGCATCCAAGATCTGCTTCTCCCCAGTATAAACTATTCTTTGTCATAAAGTGGGAGGACAGGATGACTGAGTTCACATCAGAGGGCTTTTCCCTCCCTTTGCTCCTTTCTCCAGCAGGATAGTAGAGACACCGCTTCTGCTTTGCTTGGGTATTTCATTTGGCTTTACTCGGTTTGTGTGTCTCATTCTGACATGCAGCTACAATGGGCTGTTTCCTGCTGGGGTGAGAAGTATTGTCATTTCTTTCTAGCTCTCCGTCAGCAAACTACTTCATCATGCTGGTTACAAGCTTCCCCTTTGTTCCATTCTCGTCCACCTGTTCTGCACTGCTGGGTTGCACTCCCTCAACGCCTGTCTCTTCACTACATCACCCTTGGACTTTTCCCCTCGGCACTGCAGTGTGGGCTTGTTAGCTAAGATCGGCACCTCTCTGCAAGCTCCCCTTCCTGCACAGACTGTTCCCTTCAGAAGTCCCTTCCCCTTTTCTTTCTCTTACTCGGGGGATGCACAGCTCCCAGTACAGGGCTTCCCTTGGAGGACTGGGCTGTGACACGTGCGATTCTCTGTCTGTGGGAACAACAGCTTGTTATTTTAAAGCAGATAGTGTGTGTGAATGAGAGAGCTGATTGAAATGAAAGCCTGCCTGTGCTATGCAGACAACCTGAACCTGACCTGCAGGTGAGGAAAGCTGCAGGGAGGCAGTCACTAGATCTGTGCCCTCAAGGCAAAACCCCTTCCTGCCTGCTGGGAAGCCTCCTGAAGGAAGCAGAGCAAACGGTGAGACCTCTTTATACAATGTCAAACCTTTAGAAGGACTTCTTACCCTTCTAGCATGTGGCAGTAGCTCCTTTGCATTTGAACAGGATGAAAAAAAAAAAATAAATAAATAAAAAGAGAGAGAGAAAGAAAGAAAAAAAAAATAGAGAAAGAAATGGGCACATGCCGTGGTCCCTGCATCTTCCTGGGAAGTGACATCTGCCTGTCAGGTGGGAGGCGGCCCTCACAGGATATCTGGCACCTGGAATAAACACAGCCATAAAAAAACCAAACACCTCACAAACTGCATGCAGATACGCACCAATGATGAAATTGCTCCAAACAGAACTGAGAGTAAGAGCAGGGCGTGGGTTATTGCTGCCTGCATCACTCCTGACAAAGTTTGGTGGTTGCTTCCCTGGAGAGCTGCTGTTTTAAGCCACTGAGCGCTGGTGGATTCCAGGGACTGTGGCTGCAAGGAGTTTGTGACAGAGGAAGCAGCTCTACTGACCAAGCATTAGGCAGAAGGGTGAGAGGAACTGCAGGAACTGTCAGGGAGATGGTGAGCGGGAGCTTCAGAGGCTCAGGAGACGGCACTGGGAACAGTTTGGGCAGAGCTGAATGGACTCAACGTGCTGAGCATCAGTGCAATGGAGACCGAGAGGAAAACAAGGTGTTTGGGACGTTGTGTGAGTGGGCTGAGAGGAGCCTGGGGCAGGGTGACAGAAACGGCTGAGTTTCTTGGATTCTGCACCGTGACTGTGTGTGGTGCTGTGAGCACACCGGCTGCTTCCCTTGGCTGCTCCCCTACAGCACTGCCCCGAATCTCTGCACAAGGGCAGTGAAGGGCAAACTCAGACCAACCTGAAGGTTTCCCCTCTACCGCTGGTCCAGCCTGAAGTCCTCCAGGGACTGCTGACAACATGGGGATCTAGAGCCTCTGGTGTTCGAGGAAATCTCTGTCTTGGCAGGCAGAGTGGATGGGGTGGAGCAGATAACATATCCCCAGGGGATGTGGCTGAAGTGCTGTTTGGAGTGACTAACCACTTGTCAGGGGGCAGTGGGCAGTTTAATTGCAAGGGAGGAAGCACAGCTTGTTTGGGGCTGAAAAAATCCTCTGGCTAAGCATCTTCCTCCACTAAATTCTGCGACATGGTAGGTACAGAGCCATATTGGTCCTGTGATTGCTGAGTCCATAAGTGTAGTTGACGGACTAGGTTTACCTAAAATACCCTTTAAGAAAAAGCTCTTGAAAGATGATTACAGAATTGAGACACCATCATTTAAAACTGCCTAAGGCAAACTTCTTTGAAAATTGCAGCAGTGGAGGGACAGAGAGAGAACCGCGTAGCCCTTGATTGTAGTGTCGTTCCCTCAGGACCCGTTCCCCCTCCCCCTTAGTTTCTCATCTGATATGAGAGAGAGCAGCAGTAAGATTCCTCATCTGTCTTATGAAAATCCGATTCTGAGTGGCTCTGATCAAACCCAGCTGGCTGTCAGCAGCGGTGGCCTTGTGTGGAGGGAGGGAGGCTTCTGAGGAGTTGCTGGATGTGGAAATGTCATGGGTGCCGCCGATCAAAGAGGCATTTTTTAATAAATATATATAAGAAAAAATAAAAAACCGAAGGATTTAGCATAAAAGAAATGTAGTTTGTCTTGTTTTTCCAGCGTTACATGAAGAGGATGAAATAGAATCAGAAACGGCTGCTCCTGAACATACTTCCACAGGAGCATTTGAGAAGCTTCTTTCTCTGCCACACTAAAGCTCTAACACAAAATCACTCATCTCCGGTGTTACTGGGGAGGATTTTGTGCTCCTGAGTTCACCAGACCCTCCCTTGGTACCTCGTGCCTTCTCGTTTGCTGCCCCACCACCTCCTAAGTGCGTCTCAGTGGGGGAATACTGCAAAGGAGCTGGGAACAGCTTTGAAATGAGGAAAACAGACGTTACAGAAAGGAGGGCAGGGACAGTACGTTGTCAGTGGGCTGCTGGTGAGGCTAGGAGGTGTCTTGCCACTGCAGATGCCGATAACCTCAGGAATATGTTGGATGCTGGGTCCTGAGCCTGACCTCCAGTCCACTTGTCTTCTGCTGCTGGTGAAAACCCCGCACATTATAAGGTTCCTCGTCTTTTCAAGCTGCTGGTGCCTGGTCTTCTTGCACAATACAGCACAGGCTACTGCCTGGTGAAGCCCAGCACAGAGACTCACCTGACACTGCTCCTTGGTTTACATCGCAGCAAACCATTCCTTGGTTTGCTCCTGGCATTGCAGCAGTGTCACTCTATCTCTCTTCATGCTTCCCAGGGACTGAAACCGAGCAGAGGCTTTGTGGCAGCAGCAAATGTGCCTGACGCCTGCCCCAGCAAAGTGTCACGTGAGGCGCAAGTCACACTGTGCTGAGCAGTCTGAGACAGGAAGGTGCTTTATCAAAGCAAGCGGGATGTCTCGGTGAACCACCCGACCTCCCAGGCAGCCCTCCATCTAGCTGGCAGTATCATCAGAGCATTGTGGCTGACTTAAAAATGATTTTGTCTGGTGCCTCTGTAAGGTAAGGCTGGAGGGTCGTCACTGCATCTACTGCATGACCCACACACATCCTGTGCCTCCCCTGACAACTGCCCACTGTGTGACTTTTCCCTTCAGCTGCCTAGGTTGTGCTGTTACCGTTCTCTTCTCTAAAGGGCGTTTTGGGGCATGGGACAGGCAGGTTATCCTCTGCTTGTCTCAGCTTCTAAGGCAGCGCCGTAGCAGCTGTGGTACCGCCTGCTTTTTTACCCTGCTGTTTTCATCTCCCTGCTGGCTGATCAGGCACGTACGCTGTTCAGTATCAGCCCGCTGCTAGGGCAGTTTCAATCAGGGAAAGGTATCCCTATGAAATTAATGTCCCAGCGTCCAAAGATGTATTCTTTATCTTCTCCATTTGCCTGCTGCTCTCTTGAGAAAGCTTCCAAGAGGCTTCAAGCTTGTTTGTGTGTTCAGCAGAAGCTGTATGTGTCCCTTGTTCCTTATGCTTTTTTGAAGATTTTTTTTGCCTGTTGCTTTCCACTTTTTTCTTTAAAAAATCCTTTTTTTTTTTTTTTTTTTAATTCTCCATTTTTCCACTTAGAGAGAAAAATTATTTATTGCATTGAGATGCGCTAATTAAAGCCATTTTCTGGTATTTGGTTACTGAAGTGTTTGATGTCTCTCTGACAAGACCATGAAATGCACGGAGTGTCCACAGGGACAGAATTTGCTGAACACGGTGCTTTGTAAATGAGGGGACACAGTGTCGCAGCAGCTCATGAATATGAAACGCCCATGATGCTACCTCAGTGGACTTGAGAACACAGATGAATCCTGTCATGTGCTAAATGAGACCAATTTCTTTCACTTAACTTCATCTTCAATCAGACCTTCTTCCATTTGCCTGTTTAAAATTCCCCAAACGTGATGCAGAAGGTAACAGCGTTCAGTAAAACAAAGTTTTGCAGCAGCAGAGATATTGTAATTATCTCATTTTTACATTTTAGGAGCGAGTAACTTAAACTAAAGTTAGTTTCATTCTCATGCCTGCTTAGCGGCAGGGGACTGCCAACTCCAGAAGCCACTGCCCTTTTTGTTCTCTGGATGTGGCAATGAACAGAGAGGACAGCTCAGTCCCTGCTGCTGGAATGCCTGCTCTGTGCTGGCCTCTGGAAGGCTCACCTGGCTGGAAGAAGCTGGATCAGATGAAGTGTGATGGAGGCATTCTTTTGGAGGCATTTTGAGGTGTGGCAGGGTTTTGGCTCTTCAAGCAGCTCGGTGAGCAAGTAAGTGGCAGCCACACAGTTGAATAACTGCAGGCCTGACCTGGGACATGCTTTTTACATACACTGATTTATTGCCTGCCCTTGAACAGATTCTGCCTGTCCCCACTTTGTCTCTAACAAAGAATTTGGTTCTGTGGGGCCAGGACCAGATGTTACCATGAGCTTGCAGCACTTTGAGGGACCCAGCCTGCAGGTGTTGCTACTAAACCAAAAATCAGCTCTGCCTGGGAGGGGAAGTGCAACTCCACAACCTGCAGGACCACCTGGGCTGTTGGGTGGTGCAGGCTCTTCTGTCTCCTGCTTGTCACCTTCTTCCATTGCTGTCCTCGGCTGTCAGTAAGTCGTTTGCTAAGGGGCAAAAAGGTGCTGGCACTGCATGCACTCTAGCATGAACACACAGAGCCCTGCTTTATGTATGACTTTAAAAATGGCTATTCCTTGTTTATTGTTTGGTGCAGTATATTGCAACTCCCCTGTTAGCCAATAATTGGTCCTGGTGTCTCCTAAGTCTTTGTGAATGCACTGATTTTGGTTTCATTTTTTGACGGTTCACTATTGTTCACAATCACCTAGGAGATAGAGGGGAGTCTGCAATGGTCATCCAGCATTTGGTGCTCAGTATTTTACATCTCTACCATGAGCTGTTGCTGAAGCTATCTTGTTTCTTTTTGGGGGCTGAGAAATCTAGGGGGGAAGGCTTTGTTTTATTGTGTTCCCAGTTATTTTGAGCAATAAAGAGAAGCCTCATCCATTTCTCTTTAAGGTGACTGTACACACTGATTGTTTTTTGTTACCCCCTCCACTTTCTATTGCATACACATCTCTTCTGCTTCTAAAGCACTGCCTGGCAGGTGTGCCCACCTGTTCTCCCTTCCCTTCAACGAAAAATGAAATTAGGATACTCAGGAGGAGTTGAGTGCTATTTGTAGGAACATTTTCCCTGTAATCTGCCATATGAAATGGGGATTCAGAGGAGTTCTGCCTAGGGAAGACCATCTGAGGGGGGCTGCATAGGAAGCATTCATGTATAGCACAGGGCTCATAGGCCAGCTGGAAAACCAAGGTCAGTAATGTGGTTTGTACCCAGTTTGTTGCCCTGTTTTAAATTCTTCATTAGTAATTCAAGTTTTATTTTAACATTTCTTACTATTATTATCATATCAATTTGTTCTGATTTCAAAGTCTGCAGGAAAGAATGTGAAAGTGGGGGAAGAAAAGCTGAAGCTGTGAGATTTTCATGTGCTTTCTGAGATTTGCCTACAGTTTTGATAAAAAATAGTTGTTTAAAAATGATATGGAGTCTTCTCTCTTCTCCAAATGTAGCCAAATTATGCAGAAAGAAAAAGAAAAAAGAAAAACCTAAAGCTAGTCTGCAGAGAATCACCTTTTGTTTCCAGGTTTTGAGGCTATCCCTTCTTTTCATGTTCAAAACATTTTGTTTTCGTAATGCCCAGGCCATGAGTTCACTTGCTTGCAGAGACGTGATAGCCATGAAAGTGTTCCCTTTTGCACACAGGCAGCTCCTTGGCATGTAGGTATGTTGTGAAATTATTTCTAAAGCTTATGTACATGGGGACTGAATCCAGGCACGGGAGCCTGGCAGTAAATTATGTGGTAAGATTCCCCACCAAAAACACAGGCTTGTCAGTGTTCTGGGGAATGAGCTGAAACCCACACACTCAACAGGAGGGAAAACAGTGGGTCACAGGGCAAAGAACACAGAATGAGAGTTTGTAATGGGGCCTTGTTGTTGGAAAAACCTAAAACCTTTTCCAGCTGAATGCGTGCTGCACTGCAAGGCTGTGAGAACATGGTCCTGTGAAATTTCTGTAGGTACTACTATTACATATAAGTAGTCTCACTACACCTAATGGGAATATTAAATAATATGCCTATATTCTTGCAGCACTGTAGCCCATGTGGTACAGCTGACATAGTGCCATGACTTGGCTGTGTTATGAGAAAAAGCTTACTGGAAAAAAAAAAAAAGAGATGTAAACCCTAAGAAGAGTAACAAGAGTGATTAGGGGGCTGGAGACTGAGTGAGGGGGAAAGTTGGCTACTTGCTAATAAAATGAGAAAGGAGATACTTTGAGAACTGTAAGGAGACAGAAAGGAGAGGGATTGTGGAGATGTGGCACCACAGGAATTGGCAGAGGGAAGGGGAGGTTATGAGCAACAAGTGAAATTAAGACCCAGATATTTCAGGCCTGATTTGCTACTGATAGCAGTTAGCTTAGGGAGCTGATATTTTCTTATAATTTGCCATGTTTTTGTTCTGTTTCCTGTCAGTCTGACAGTCCTAAAGGGCATTGCCTCAGCCTAGAAATGGACAAAATCACCTGCACTTTGCAGTAAGAACAATCGTGCACTTGCCTTTGTTGGAGGGGCTGGAAGGAGCCCCCAGAGCATTTCTACTTTTTCTGTCTGTAGTATTTTCAAAGCGCCTATAAAATATTGGAGCCTTGAATTTCTTATGGAAAGAATTTCTATGTGATTGCCTGCATTTTGGTAATACAGAGTAGAGGATACTGGGCAAGGTGCTTGGGAATCTCTCCGTGGAATTTGACGGCAATGAGGTAAAATCAGCACTGGCAAATCCAGGACTCTTCAGGAACCTGCAAAAATGGAGGGTGCATCACAGATGAGAACATGAACTTTACAGTTTTCTCTAGTTCAAAAAGAGATCAACAAAGGCAAAAAACAGGAAGAAGAGACCCCAAAAATAGCACTGTGTGAAGAAATTCAGTTTGCTGTGAACACCTTCCACCCTTGTGCTGCCAAAAGAGGAGAAGGATCTGACCCTCTCCTATAGGAAATGCTGCCCGGTGGCTGGGGGTAGTAGCTCTTCATTTCCTTTTGTTTGCTGAGCAGCCTTCGCAGTCTCCCGATGAAAGGGATGAAATAGATCTGGAGAGACTGGGCTGTTTCTCACCGTGGCGAGGCATTTCTTGCACGCACCATCCTGGAGGCCTGTTGCTGCAGTTTTCCTTTAAACGTCTTTGGCAAGTTCGCCGTAGCCAGAAAGCCGCTTTGCAGGCACCTGTTCCTCGGGTGGCTGGGGAGCTCGAAGGCACAGCTCTGCTGAGATCGTCCAAGCTGTCACCACCGTTCGCCTCGGCCTGGCTCTCGCCGCAGCCGCCGTCCCACTCAGCCCCTCCACCCGGCAGCCAATTAGTGAGAAATCCCACTGTGTGGCGGCACCGAACGGCCGCGGCGATGAAGCCCGGGCTGACCCATGCCCCGTGCAGCTGGGCCACGGCTGCCTCCCACCCCGGTGAGCCCGGGAGGGGACGGCAGGCAGGAGAGGGCAGCTGAGAGCCTGCGGAGCTCTGACAGGCGGCCGGACAAGGGGCTCTTCAGCAAGACCCTGCCCAGAGCGCCACAGGTGGGGACATCTCTCCAGCTCCTGAATATTCATGGCAGCCTGGGCTGCAGAACTGGGCAAAGGCAGGCCCGGCCGCCTGCTGTGGCCTGGCAGTAACACGGCCCCACGCTGCTGGCAGAGGCAGGAGCAGCCTGCCTGCCCCAGCACTCTGAGGGGTCAGCTTTGTCCCCACCGTGTGTGAGGGAAACCTCTTCCCAGAGCTGACCATCTCCACAGTCTGAGTGCTCAGGGACCACAGAGAACTTAATAGCCTTCAGTCTTGAAAGGAGCTCTGTGCTAGCATATTCTGTCCTTGCTTTGCTCCTCCAGTTACTTTCCTTTTTCTTCCCCTCTCCTTTTTTTCTCTCTCTGTCTCCAAATGTTTACAGAACTTAGACCAAAAAGCATCCAGTGTTCCCCGAGCCTTGCTCTTTTAGCAGGATTCACTGTGCACCCGTTTTTTTTCTGCTCTCCTCCCTTCTTTTGTTTCTAGCATCCTTTTTTAGGTGGAGTAGCCACAGTCCTCAAGCTGGGAATATCTAGTGACCTTTATCAGCTATTCCGGATTCACACTGGAAAAAATGAAAAGATTTCTGACATTACAACACAGTGCATCTTCCCTAGGCTTTGTATCAGCTGGACCACCAGCACTTCCTTCCTCAACTATCAGAAAGATCAAAGTCCACTGCACAATCTGAGACCCCGTCAGCATCCCCTTCAACATGCAGGTTCACATGGCTTCTCCCAGTTTCTGTCCCATGTTTCATTCCTAACAGATTCTAGGAAACTGGTGGCTGAGCTGAGCAAACAATCATGCATAGGAGGCAAGTTGTTGCCAGTCTTAGGATGATGGCAGGTAGGCAGCCAGCTTTTTTCAGCTTTAAGGTTGTCTTCAAATTCAGTCCATGGCTATTGAGTTCTACCCAGCCTGAATTTGCTTCTCTGGTCAGATTTCTTTTGACTCCAAGCATTAAAGCTTTATTACCTTCTTTTTAATATTAAACAATATATTTTTAATCATTGCTAAATAACTGCCTCATGTTTTCCTCTAACAAGAGACAGGCTGTTTCATATCTGTGAAGCAAGGGAGCCTTTGTCTAGTGAGAGGAGAGCACAACACTTCCCACTTACAGCTGCTGCTTTCTCTTGTTGCAGACATTCCTGTGATCCCCGACTTGGAGGAAGTCCAGGAGGAAGATCTGGCCATGCAAGTGGCAGCTCCCCCCAGGTAAAAGCACTGCCAGGTGCTCTGGAGGCTCTCATCTGCAGTGCGAAATGGCTGGTTGAAATTAAACTCCATTTCATCTCATGTGCTGTGGATGTCGGTGGCATGGCCATTCAGCAGCAATCGATGCCGTGTGTTGTGACAGTGGGGCTCCAGGCTGAACAGGGGAAACTTCGTTCCTACTACACAGAGATAGAAATTACTGCATGTTCTCTCTATATATACAAAAAGTACATTAGAGCAACACATTTGATATTGCAAAATGTAAGTGAAAAGTTAGGAGTTGCTTGATTTAAGGTTGCATGTATAACAAATGCCTCCGGTACACACATATTTTCATGCACATTTTGATTACACACTGTTTTGCCCTCCACAGGATAGCCTTCTCACTCAAGCGCCTGGTTAATTTGCAAAGTCCAATCCTGTTTGAAGGTGTTATCACAGTCAGTGATAACTCTTAGGACACCAGTCAGTTAAAAAAAAATAAAATGGGAGTTTGGCGTTTTTTATCTTAAAAGTATCAGGAAATTCTTCTTTCTCCTATTGGGTCTATGGCCAAGATCATGGCCTAGGATTTCTGTCGAGCCTTGTCTGGAGAGGTGGATATCTTCCTCCTGACCACAGATGCCTCTCTTACAAGTATGGAGTGGGTATTGTAATTAAATAGCTGTTAATATAATTAAACGATGCTTTACAATAGTGAATCAAAAATGACTTTTTCTCTCACCAGAGTTCATTTATTTGTTTTCTCGCTTTTGTATAATCCCATCTGTTCTTCCTGTATCCACAGTCACTCTGCAATAGAAGACAAGCAATTTTCAGGGGCAAACATGAACAGAAGATAAATTAATACAGGTCTCAGGATTGCATAACCTGCAAAGGGAAGCATGGCATGCCAGTATATTGCCTTCCTACCCCCTGACCATCTTTGGAGCCTACATTTTAAGAAATTGTATTTGATAGCTGTTACTCAGCTCAGACGTGGAAATTTCAAAGTCCATACTGTTCCAAAGCTTGTATGGTGAGGCTCTTAGGGGATGCTTTACATGCTGGGAAGCTAGGAGAGTCATTTTGGCTGTTATTTTCTGGGTATGTATGTTTGAATGTTTTGTACCTTCCTGTTTTCCTTTTGGCCCTTGCAGCTAGTTTGTGGATTTCCTCTCTGGCATGCCGGCTTCTCAAAAGGAATCCTCACACCCTTTTTTATGCATCTATACAACCCAGCACACAGATTTGTCAATGACCGTTCATTTGCTGAATGAGATGAGGTCAATGTCCACAGACAGAAGCACAAGTGTCCATGTTGGGTGATGAATATGGGCGCTTGAGACGGGTGTCCCCAGACTCCTGTTCAAGCCACCGTTCTCCTCAAATGTGATTCCACACTTACCCAGGCTTGTGTTTTGCCTATTTCTGATTGCAGTGTGCAGGTGAACCGAGTGATGACCTACCATGACCTGGACAAAGATCTGATGAAGTTTGCAGCCTTTCAGACTCTGGTAAGTGGTTGTTGCTGTGGGGTGACCAGTGCAACTTCCTCTCCTTCAGTTCTCCTTCATCCTCAACAGTGATACTCAGCTGCATAAAATGCACAGCTTATGATCCAAACACCTTCTGGTCTGCCTGCAAATCTTTTCCTTTCTGCAAGGTGCTTTTCAGGTTTCCTAGTGCCTGCAGATAATGTGGGTATAGTATCTGTTGCTCATATGAGGCACCTTGTATGAGGTCCTGTTCTAGATAAGGCTTATATCGCTTATGGGGCAAAATATTGTGTCTATATCTCTAGCAACACCATCTCAGGTGAAATGATGCTTTCTCTGTGTCTGTAAGACTGACTGTGCGTGTTTTCATAGGATGGCGAGGTTGACCTGAAGCTTCTCACCAAAGTTTTGGCTCCAGAACATGAACTACGAGAGGTGAGACTTTTCTGTAAACACCAGTAAGATAAAAGCTTCTTATATTTCTCAGGTTGTACTCTGAAATTAGGCCTCTGTTGGTGCGATGGGGGAGAGAGATGTGAGGAGGAGCCTGTGAAAAGAAGCTTGTTAAAGTTGATGGAGGTCTGATTTCCCCAGCAGATTATTTTAAAGGTTTATAGGTGTTTCTGTGTGTGTGATTGACCTCCTTCAGTCTGAAAGAGCTAGTAAGGAGCATGTGAAGAGCCTAGTACTGCCACAGATCCCTAGAGAAACAGTGCTTTGTTGTATGGTCTTGATAGCCACCATGCTCTCCAGGTGTTTCTGCAGAGTGGTACAGAAGAACCAGGCAGACAGCATTTAGGGTTGGGGCAGAGGGCAATTTTAAATCAGGACAGAAGAACCTTGGAACAAATGGACAGGCAGAAGCTTGGGACTTGAAACAAAGGATTTCTGCAGCCCAGAACTGCAGATGCTTCAGTAGGCATGTAGAAGGGTGGAAGATTTTTATGGCTCCTCCTTGTACTCTGCCTGAGAGTATCTAAGATTAACAATACCAAAAATGTGTCCTTTACTGGATTTGAGAACATGCATCATTCTGTCAAAATCTTTAAATTGTAGCATGGATTTACCTTTCATTCTCACTAAGGTTCCTATCCTAGCCAACAAAGTCTTTGCCTTCCATGGCAGGGGCATCATTCAGAGCCAGTCACTAGTTTGGGAGTCATCAGTAATGTTACAGCATGTTTAATCTTTTTCTTTTTGGTAGGATGATGTCACCTGGGATTGGGACCATCTCTTCACGGAGGTATCCTCAGAACTAGTGACTGAGTGGGAGCTGGGACAGTCTGAGAGAGAGGACCACATCAGTCTGCCCTAGAGCACTGGCACACCAGACATCTCCTCTTACACATGTTCACTGTAAATATTTTATCACATTAATTTTCTATTCATTTGTTTGTATTTGAGAATTAATTTCAGACTGGAAATAATATAGGAAATAATAAAATAGGAGCTTGCTCCATAGGAAAACCAGGCTCAGGAGGAGTTTTGGATATTTGTAATGAGACTCTTTGTTCTCCAAAGAGATGAAGAATTCCAAACACGACAAAATATTTACTTATGAGCAGTCATTTCCACCTCACTGCAGCACCTTTGCAGATAACCGCAGCAGTCAATCTTTCTTCAACCAAAATTTCAGCCTCTCTGGGGGACCATGAATGGAGTGTGGTTTTCTGTGATAGCTATCAGAGGAACTTAGGTTGATACAATTTGTTTGCCTAGGACATCAAGATCATCATCTGCCCACAACAGGTGCCACACATTGTCAGGAGATGTGCTTTACATTTCATCCTGCAGCCTCCAGCCATCCCGTGCTAGTTTAACCTTTCCCCTGGGACATCACCTCTGTATTGACTTGGAGGAAACAGCATCACCGATTAAACTGCCACCACTGCTTCTTCTAGCACCTCTTTTTCCCTTGAGGAATCCCAGCCAAGGGCTGACCAGGCCCAACCTACTTTGCTTTTGCAATCAGATGAGATCACAGCTTGGAAGGAGACAGCTCCAGGCAATAGGTAGTTTGCAAAGATAATACCATTTATTCCACACGTGAAAGAACGAAGCCTGCTGCTCTGAAACAAGGTAACTCCCCGGTGTGTGTTTCCTTGGAACCAAGTAACCCACTCTCATTGTCACCTAAAAAAAATCCATTTAGCTGTTAATGCCCTGTCCCCATAGAACTGTGGTCATTATTTGCAGGAAACAGTAATATTACTTCTAAGCCAATGTCCTTCAAAGCCTTGTCCCACTGGAGGATCTTGCTGTATACTTCTGGGGGCAGTGCAGGTGCTGGGAGGAAGGCTTATTGTGTTGCTTTTCTTAGCTTGTTTGGTCAGTCTAATGGAGTGCTGCATTCTTATTCTTGCACCGAGAGCAGGACAGCTGAGTACTCTGGAAAATTTCAGATCAGAGTTGATAGGCCAAAAAAAAATCTACCAGCAAGAGAGAAGCAACTGGGTCCCAGTCTGGGGCCAACAAAACAGGAGAAGGATCATCTGTCTCAAGGAGATGCTAAGTTTGGTAAAATCAAGAAATCTCCCCTCTAAGTAGAAAATTAGGTGAGAGAGAAGCTTTGGGTTCAGTGTGTGGACGATAGTCCTGAAATCTTTCCATGAGCAGAGAAATTTGTTTTGTTATGAAAAGAAACTTCCCAGCTGGGCCAATGTCTCTTTTTCACTGACACACCAAGGCCAAAGAGAATTTAGGATTCTTCCTACATTCCTGGAAAAAACAAACAAACAAAAAAACAAACGAACAACAATAAGAAATAATAAAAATAAAAACACATACTAAGTTTAGGAAACTAAAGTAGCTTAGTAAATTAGACAAGCCCAACAAGCCTGTGTGAGAGGAAAAGAATGGTAAAGAGAGGGAGGAATGGGATGTAGATTTGTGCAGTTCCTATCTCAAGCATAACAGAGAAAGCAGAGTCTCTGCTCTCAGCTACAAATGACAGACCATCGAGTGTGAGCTCTCTCCCTTCTACTTGAGCTGAGGCACTAATCCACACTGATCCTCTAAGCTGCTCGCCTAGTTCCACCATATTCAGTGCAAATCAACCAGTTTTCAGTGACCACAAAAGCTGAGAGGATGCCCAGGCCTGAGTCACAAGAGTGGGTGAACTACGAATCCAACTCTTTGGCTGTCTAGCCTGAGACTGGGTCTGTGACATGTGGCATATTTGTGGAGTTTTCTTTAGGGACGTGGCGAGGTGGCATTGCTGGCCACTCAGAGCACTAGGAGTGGAAAGCCAAGCAGCATTTAGGACGGCAGCCTAAATGTAGGCTGCACAAGCACTCCAGGCAGGAGTCATGCCAAGCCCATTGCTCCTCCAGCAGCTGTGTGTGGCACCAACCATCCTGCCCCTCTCACCTTCTGCCACTGATCTTCCTGGGTGGGCAGAGCACCCCTGTGGGGCTGCTGCCCCAGCAGCGAGGGAGGAGAAGTGCAGCAGGGCTGTGAAACAGTGCTGAGCCCCTCGGAGGCCATGCAGACCCTTCAGGAATCAAGAGGAAGAGGAAAGCACCCTTTGTAGCAAGAAGGGATATGGGACCCCCAGAGACCTTCCTGGTGAGAGGGTGTGAAGGCATGGGGGGCCATCTGAGGCACAGGGGGGGCCTGGAGCAAGGGTAGGGGCAAGAGGAATAAGGAGGATGGGTGATTGGGAACACGGTTTGTGTAACGTTTGGAGGGGAGCAAGGGCAGAGCAGGTGCTGGCGAAGAGGCAGAAGAACAGAGTGCAGGAGAAGCGTCGTGGGATTTAACAAGGCCTTTGCTGCTGAGCTGTGGCGGCTTTGTGCTGGAGGAGCTGCTCTAATGCTGCACAAAATCTCCCAGAGGAGTGTGCCTGGGGCAGAGTCCTGTCAGCCTCCCCGTGCCTCGGGGCCTCAGGGTGGGAGGGAGACAAGAGTGCATGGGCCAGGCTGGGTCCTTGGGAGCCCAAAACATACCTGGGCAGAGTTTGGGAGTGGGGCCTGAAAAAAATCACAGCCTCATCTGTTTTAAGGGAAAATGAGCGGCTTTGATCATTTCGTCTGACCTGCTATAATACAGGCCATGGCAGAGTCCATTGAGATGTGGCCGAGCTTCGCCTGCCTTTTAGAAAGACAGGCAGTATAGTTGAAAGTCTTCCCTGGCTCATTATTCCAGCAGGTGACTGCCCTTGTGATTGAAAATCTGCTTTATTTCTAGACTCAGTTTTTGTTTCATCTTCTGTTCCGTGAGTCTGATTACGCTTTCACCTTCCCAGATAAGCCGTGCTGTCAGATATTTTCTACTTGCTCAAGTATTTATGTGCACCGTGGTCAAGTTGTCTCTTTAATTTCCTTCAATAAACTTAATAGACTGAGACTTGTTTCCATGTCTTTTCAATTACTTTCCCAGTTGGAAGAAGGGAGGTGAGCTGTCTGGTTCCTTGACTTTCTCCAGGAAGCTGTTCCCTTTTGCCTTCCTTCCGCAGTTGTGTTTTGGTTGCAGTGCTTGGGAAGAGGCTGAGATTGTGCCTTCTCCCTCTCAGGTCCTGGTGCAGAAAAGAAACAAGGAGGTGCCTCTGCCAGCCCAGGCCAGCTCTTGGTGAAGCACCAGCGTGTGCAGGCTGCCACAGAGCTGCTCAGGAGCCTGCATTTCTGAAAAGTCCAGTGAAAGAGTGTGCAGAGGAGGAAATGGCAGGTGTAATTTTTTTTCTAGCTGTAGCTCTCTTTGATCCTCAGGCAGTGAGAACTGAGGGCAGAACTGTGTGCCCTACTCCAGGGATCTCACATCAGCCATCTGGGCTGTGCCTAGCTGAGGAGTAGGTTTTTTTTTATTTTTATTTTTATTTTTTTTACTGTTTTTTACCACTTTTATCAAGGGAGATTCTCTGTGTTTCACAAGTGCTGATGAGTAAGGCTGCAGGGCCATCCTGTGAAGTTTGTCAGCCTCCGCAGACCTGCATCACGGAGGGTGAGGTGTGGTGTAGCAGTGTGCCCTCGAGTGCCTCTCCAAGACCTGGTGAGCAGTTAGCCTCGTCACAGACAATGCAAAAGAAATGCATAAATTAAAAAAAAAAAAAAAAAAAAAAAAAGAATTCTAGGTCCTATCATGTTTAAGAATCTTTGGGTTTGTTTATAATAGGTATAGTATTGACTGTCTTAGTGGAGATGCCTTACTAGAGTACAGTTTATTGGGGAGGGGTGAGGGGCTGTTGGGACAGTCTGCACACACAGCTCTGGACAAAAGTGTAGAAAATAAAAGCTGAAAAAAAAGCCACGCCTAGCAACTTTCCATTAGAGAGCCTGCCTGCCAGCCTGGAGCCTCTTAAAGGGACTCTGGCTGGTTGTTTTATGAAGTGTGACAAAGTGACGGGAGGTGGGGGGGCTCCTATGGTAATAAGCTGGAAAGGCGCTGCCGTTCCTCTTGCCGGAGCGTCTCAGGGAAAGCGGAATTAATTCATGGCATATGCTCCCAGCATCTGCTGCGGTGACCTGGAGTGGCAGGAGCACGGAGCCAGGCAGCGCGAGCCAGAGCCCAATTCCCGCTCCTCGCTCAGGCCTTGCTCCCCACCAGCCCTGGCGGGCAGGGGGGGCTCAGCCCATGGTCTTCATCAGTCTTCCTCTCTCTGATGAAGATGCTCTAGGCTCGGGGGTGAAAAGGGGGTGCTTGAATTGAAAAGAGACTAAATTTGTCCCAAACAGCCTTAATTCCTCCCAGAGTGCTCCCTGAGCAAGCCCACCCTTCTCCAGCCATCTGGCCTCCTGCGGCTTGCTGTGCAGCGCCGACTCCTCATTCTCCCTCATTTCCCACTTCTGCTGAGTATCCCAAAAGACGATTTGAGCCTCTCCCCAACAGAGAGAACAGAGACTGGATTTGCTGTTAGGCAGGCTCTCATTCACTGCTTAATGGCTCCCAGGAAAGAACTTTGCCCACCATATTCCCCCTCTGACGAGCGGCACCGTGGCCAGGACCTGCATCCAGCTGGTACAGGTGGGTGCATGTGTTGCCTCCAGGCTGCAGCGGTCTTTGTCTGTGCTTCATGCCCTGCACGTGAGCTTTCCTTCAGAAAAGGACACCCAGAGCCAACTCTCCACTGGCTGCTCTTCCTCCAGCCACATCCCTCCACCTTTTTGGACAACTGCAAGTGTGAACCAGGACACAGGCAGCCTGCATATTGGGGATGTGCTGAGAGAGAGTGGGGGGACTGCAAGAGCTGAGAGCAGAAATCCAGACTGGGAAGGTCTCATAGATACCAAGAACCGTTTCTCTGCGTGTCCGATCCCCAAGCTGGCCCCAGTGAGATGCTCTGCAGCAAACCTCACTGGGGCTGGGGCAGCTCCGGGCCACATGGCCCCTTATCGGGCTGCATCTCCTGTCACTTTCAGGACCGCTTCATTATCCCTTTATTAGCCCTCTTCTCCTGCTTATCGTTATTAATAATCGCGCTGGATCGGCTGGAGTGCTGACAGCTGCCCCTTGTCTATTCTTTCTGTCTGTTTTAATCCTGCCTGCTTATCTGGAATAAACCTGATCCTTTTTCTTTTAATTAAAGAAATTTGGTCAGCCAGCCCCTCCTCCTCGCAGAGATAGGGCTGATCACAGCGGCGATACGCGGCGAGCAGGAAAAGGGGCAGATTGCTGGGTGACAGCGTTTTCCACAGCCCGAAGATAGGGGATGTCGGGGGAGAGGCTGGAAGAGCTGCAAGCACCGGGCTGCACAGCACTTCCTGGGCACCGGTTTGAGTCTGACCCCTTAAAAACGCCTTGCTGCGCAGTTCGCTTGAGCTGAAATATTTGTGTTGTCTGAAGGGCCAGGTCGTTCGAGGAAGGGCTGTGCAAATATGCTGGGGGAAAATTGTTGACTTAATTCACGCTTTTATGAACCCATAAACTCCAATCTGCATTCATTGCAACCCGTAAAGCGACCGGAGGGTGGGCTGAAATGCTTAGAAAGTGTTAATCAGGGGTCCGTAACGAAGCAAAGTGCTCTGAAGTGCAGCAGCAGGAGCTTGGCGGGGAGCAGCGGGAGCATTCAACCTCAGCGCCAGGTTCCTTGGTTCCCAGACGGTTTGCTTGGGATGCATGTGCCGTGGTGTTGACTGAGTGCGTATGTGCCCTCTGCTACAGAATATGGCACCTGGCTCAGATTTGTGGGGCTGCTCCAGCCCTGAGAGGCTGCAGGCCCACGGAGGGGACAGGGCAGGACTCGGTGCTCAGGCGGGAGCACAGCTCTGAAATGCTGTCAAGCAGCGCACTGCTCTCCGTCCCTGCACTTCTGTTGCTTTTCAGCATCTCAGCTGACTGCAATGAGCATTCACCTGCAGCTCAGGTGCTGGTGAGAAGCTGCAGCAGCACAGACCCAGGTGTATGGCTAAGCAGATGCCTTGAAAACATGGGGTTTGTTACCAACGGCAGGCAGGAGCTGTGCATGGTGACATCCACGCTGTAGCCTCCAGGCGAAATGTCCTCTTACTCCCAGGAAATCTTTTCTCTCGCTTTTCTTCCACCCAAGAAAATGTTAGGGAAAAAAACCTACAGAGTGTGGCTGTTTTATAGCCGGTTATTGATGGCAGACAATGAGTGACAATTACTGAATTGAACAAAATGTTTGAAAGATGAGAAAATGCAGAGTTCACTTGCCTAAACTAATAAGGCACTAAGAGCTGGACTGAGCTTTTATTATCTGACCCTGCTCCTCCAGCAAAAGTCATCCCGCTCCAGATCCAAGTAAGGGAAATTCTCAGGATGCTTTTTGGCACTGAAATGATGAGGGACACCTTTTTTGGTGCTGTGGGACATTCTGAAGCAGTGAAAAAGACGGACTTCCAGTCCGAGCGATAGGCTGGAGGCTTGCTTTGATCATCGCCCCGATCAGCAAAACTGCCCACGAAGCCAGGAAAGTGCCCTGGGAGACTGCCAAAGGATCTGGTCCAAGTCAAGCAACTTTCTCAGCGCTTCGAGCTCCGAAGCCAAAGTGGAGCTAAGCATGTGGCTCTCTGTGGCCTGCGGGGTTATGTGTGCGGGTGGCTCGGTGAATCAACCCACTGAATAAACGGGTGGATATGCCAAACTCTGGAAGCCCAAAGCTGATAGGTCTCTTCAGCCTGCTTGTCTCCCTCTAAACAGTCCCCAAACTGAACTGTGCTGCTGAGCTCAACCCTAGCAGGACCCCAGAGACGGGATGGGAGATCCCCACTTTGAGGGATGCGCAGGGCATTCAGAAAGGCTTTGGTAAGGCTTTTTTTGGGTAAGTAGCACATACTTTGAGATTAACCAAGTAAATATAAATGTGCTTTTTTTTTTTCTTCTTTTTTTTTTTTTTTTCTTTTGTAATTTTCAGGATGATTAAGAGCATTTAATGCAGTTGCTGGGCCTGCCTGTCCCAGGGGCTCTCGTCACAGGTGTCCCAGCCCCGGCTCAGTTTTTGACCGAGTGGGACCAGTTGTGGCACAAAGTCCACAGCAGCTTCTTGTGACATGAGACAGGCACAGAGGGGGCCCTGTAAGGCACCCATGACCTGCCTTATATGCAGTTGGGTATGGCCAGCTTTGAGAAAAATGTCACATTAGGTAAATGGCCCTGGAATATGTGTGTGGGTCTAAAACAACCACCTTTAACTTGCCCAGTTAATGGTGTTTTTGCTTACAAAGAGTGGATGTGTGTCTGGGTCCCACTGGGCACACTCCTTTCCTGGGCTGGGGGTGTCTGCACCCTACAGAGCGTACCTGTACCCTGCCAGCTCCGCGTTTCTGTCCTGTTGGGTCCAGGGCTCTGTTTGTCTGTCTGCACACCATGCACACACGCCAGCGATGGCGGAGGTTGGAAGTATTTATGGCAATTAAAATGTTTTGCCTGGGAGCTGTTTTGGGGCTTTTTTGAAGTGAGGATTTTCAGACTTCAAGGTGTTAACAGCCCCTCTAAATGGTTTTGTTTTTTAATTGCAGCAAATGACTATGGAGCCATTAAACATTCGCCTCTCTGCAGTTGTTTCTAAGCCCTTTCAGTCCTTCTTCTATTTATTCTGTTTAATTCAGTCAGGTAGCTTCGGGGCAGTGAAGATCAATACTTTACTTTGATAGAAAAGAGTCAGGTTTGAAACATAGAGATAAAACTGACACATTTTGTATAAATTTAATTAAAAATGCACCTTTAGTGGCTTGTTGCAAGCACAAAGCCAGCCCTCCATCTAGCTATCTCTCTGTCTTTCTCTCTGTCTCTCTCTTCCCTTTCTTGTTCCTAACAGGAAGATCTCTGAAT
The DNA here is from genome assembly GCF_965140915.1 of Aythya marila. NCBI lineage: Eukaryota > Metazoa > Chordata > Aves > Anseriformes > Anatidae > Aythya > Aythya marila. The sequence goes on from NC_139046.1 coordinate 26,097,536, forward strand.
CTGCCTCGCCAACAAAGCGCCTCGTTTTATGATTTTTGTCTTGAAAGTTTAGCACTGAGGGAGAAGGATGGAAGGGATGTGAAATTCTAAACAGACCTCCTGCTCCCTCCCTGGGCCCGCTCCTTTTGGTGGCGGCGGCGGGGGGACGGGGAAGGAGCCGGCTCCCTGGTGGGGGAGGGAAGGGGATGAGGCAAAATGATTTTTTTTTTTTTTTTTAAACCCAGCAGATTGGACACCCTGGGGCACTTTCCATTTGGATCTGTAGCTTTCCTCCCCTCCCGCCCCCCTCTTCTTGCTTTGTTAGCCTGAGAATTATTTTTCTGACTACACGAGCCTCCCCGATCCCACTAGGATAGCGCTGGCCACAAGGCACCGTCTTTATTCTCTTTCTTTTCCCTCCCCTGCCCCCCTCATTTCTCCCCTCTCCCTCTTTTCCCTAACCCTGCTGCCAGTGAGGACATTTGTCTTGTGTTTTATAATCTGGCCCCTTCGCCCCCTTCTCCTGCATGTCTCTCCCTCTCTCTCTTTCTCAATCCTGTTTGCCTTGGTTCATTTTTCACTTGAGTGCCTTTCCTCCCAGGCTCCCCTCTGCTCCGGCCTCCCTCTGCTCAACACCAATAAAACACGCACAACACGGGTAGAACAAGGTGCCAGGGCTCGGCGTGACAAACGGCTCCACCACCGGGGCTGTAAATTGTCCCCTCCTCACCCCCGACAGCTCCTGGGGACGGGGCTCAGGCAGTGCTTGGTGCCCCATGGTGCGGCACCGTGGGGTGGGGAGAACCAGGGTGTCCTTGGTTGCTTGCCATCAATGAGACAAAGACTGTCCCAGCCGCCCTCGTGGGAGGCTGTGGGATTTAGCAATCCCTAATGAACCTCTAGAGAAGAGGAACCCACTCAACTCCCTGCTGGGGGCTTGCTGGAAAATGGGTGCTGTGCAGCACCTGAGGGCCAGCCGCCTTCCCAACGCTACAGACCGCCTACCTCAGCCTGGTTTTGGGGTTAGGAGCCTTGAGACTCGCTCCATGCATGCTCTGGGAGTATTTTGAAGGGCATAACAGCATCTTCCTGAGGGTCCCCCTGCTCCCTCTCCTCTGACTGGGCACCATGTCCCCCCAGAGAGCTGCGCAGAGCCAGATGTGCCGAAGCAGCAGCAGCAAAAATGGTGTGGTTGGGGCAACAGAGAGGAGGTGCCTGACTGCTGCCTGGGGCTGCATCTCTCTGTGGGTTGGTGCTCAGATGGAGCCCTGGCTCGAGGCAGAGCCGGGCTCTTGTGCAGCTGCAGGGAGCCACACAAACATGTGTGCCTCTGGTACCCGTATCAATGGGTATAGGGTTCCTCTTCACCTCTGCTTGTGCTAATCCGTGCCAGGAATATATGTGCCATTTCCTACCCTTCTACCTACAGGAGGCTGCATTTCCTGTGCAGGTGAGGAGAATGTGTTTTGTAAAGCGTTAAGTGCTTGAGCTTGCTAACGTAAAGGAAAAACACTCATCTTCGCACTGACCTGCTCCCCAGCCCCGGCTGCTTGGCTTTGCAGGTGAAAGCAGAGAGTTTGCTCGCTAAGTTAAGGCATGATGGGGCTAATGCCACCGATCCCTCTGCATAACAGCGGCTGGAACATCAGCTGAAGTCCTTCCTAGCCAGCGACTCGTGGAGGTGAGCGCTGAGGGTTGGTTTCTCAGGGACTTCACCGCGACGGAGTGCTGCAGCTGAGAGCACGCTGCTGCGTACAGACACCTCCCGCGCCTCCTGCCTTTAATCACAGTAAATGAAAGTTTCTAAACAGGCGGAAGATGCCAGGCTTTTGTGTTCTGCCACCCGAGCTGTCTCTGCGCTGCCGTCGGTGCTGGTAATTGCAGACAGAAGCCGCTTTGTGTTAAAATGGCATTGGTAATTGAAACGGAATTCAGAATCAGGACCCCGCAGGCACCACTTGGTGAAAGAAGAAATAAAGATCGCTTGTGTCACATCGTTTGTAATTTGCGTTTAATAATCGTACCGGGAGGTACGTACAAAGGGAGAGGAGATGTGAGAGGCAGCCCGCTCCCCCTCCTCGCCCGCGCTCTGCCTCGCAGCCTCCCCGAGGAGGCCGGGAACCCGGCAGGGATGCAGCCCTGCTCCCATTCCCTTGGGGTGGCACGGGTGGCAGCAGCACTGCCGGCCCTGGGCTCCTCGTGTATGCTGGGAGCCAGGAGGAGAGGATGCCCAAGTTCTGTTTTTGTGGTCAGGATGAGGGTTTATAGGCCCAGGTGCTGGCTCCTACTCGATGGGTCTGGCTGCGCACTGAGGATCGGAGGGCATGTGCTGATTTATAGTTTCTGAGTTTCTCTTGAAATGGGGTTTGGTGCCCTTTCATGGGCTTCTCCAGTGTTGCCTGTATGAGTAAATTCAAGCTGTATGGCATGGCACACACTGAAATGTCCCCAGACCTCTTCCACCACGGAACAATGTAGCCTCATCTGTTCTCCTTTGGGGAGAAGTATGCTCCCCTGCAAACCACCGCCAGGAAGAGCCTGGGGATGGTGGCTGGAGGGGACCCGCACCCCAATGGGAACCGGCACACATTCAAAGTGCCAGAGCTAGAGCCTGGTTTGTATGCTTAGTCCTGGCTGTATGCTCAAATCTGCTGACCTGCTCTGTGGTTTCCCCTCACTTCGCCTTTGTTGAGCTTTGCTGTTCAGCAAACATAATCCAGATTTCTTTTTCAGTAAAACAAAAAAAAACCAAAAACAACAACAACAACAAAAAAAAACAACACAACAACAACCAAACCAAAACAAACCAAAACAAAACACAGCAACTTTTTTTCTTTTTTTTCTTACACCAAACCCAACCACATCAGCATACACCTAAGGACTGGCAATACCCATTCACATTCACTTTCCTCTTTGTAAAACCCAGTGATATTCTGGGAGCTACTCTAATCCAGATCAGCTGGCCACAGATGCGGGCAGGAGCAGTCCATTCCATCTGTGGATGGTGGCTGTCCTTACCCCACACTCTGAGCACATTTAGGGGAACAAACTCAACCCTGGTTACCTTGGTTGGTGTCCTGCTAAACTCACTGAGGAGGAGCACATGGCACTGCCTGGGCTTGTTTCACACAATGGGCTTTTTTTCTACCATCAGGTTTGACTTGGAGACAGGTTTCATTGTCGCCTGTAGTCAGGACCCAAAGGAGACGTCTCCATTGTCCAGCAGTTCTCCTGTGCACTGCATAGATGTTTCTGTTACCTCCCAGTTTCCCTCGCACACATACTCTGTAGTTCTGCCTTAAGCTGCTCCTGGCAGCTCACCATCTCGCAGTTCTTGCCCATGGCCAGGAAGAGCATCATCTGTCAGCTACATCTGGAGCTGCCATCCTGCCTTCTCCCAGGGAGCCCAGGGGGTCCTCATCAGAGGGACAGAGCTGCTGTTGTGACAGGAGAAATTTAGGTTGGGGAAGAGAGGTACCTTGGCTACTTCTAGTTTTAGTTGTTATTATAAAGAGGAATCTTGTTAAATTTGAAGAGCCAATGTCCTGATCTTTCTTAAGCCTAGGGGAGGCAGTGAAATGTGACTTGCTGTCCCCTTGTTCAAATGCTAGCAGTAAATGCCCAGAAGTAAATACGCAGAAGCCTGAAGTCTTGAGGGAGTGTGCCTGAAAGAGGTAAAGAAAAGGAATTTCTGCACTTTGTGGAGAAAGGGAGGCCAAGCCCAGTGTGATTATGTATGGACCCAACCTTTCCTTTCCGCCTGAGAAATGGGATGCATTAGCCTTTGGGTGTAGCAGCATAGCCACCAAATTGGCCGAGGGGGTCCACAAGAAGCACTGTGGGTGCTTTAGCCTTTTCTCTCCAATAGCTCCTCTAATTTTACACATGGCAAAGACCTAGCAAGTATCATCACATTAATCCTGTTCCTTGCCAGCACCCCAGGAAATGCCTGTGCCAGAGTCTTTGTCCTGTAAAGATATCCAAATGAGCTGGACTTCCACCTGCGGGTGGCTTTCTGGCTGGGCACATGTCCTACAGTGTTTACTAGCCCTGGTGGGGTGATGTGGCAATGATCTCCTGCTCCCTTCCCTACTTGGTTCAGCCCCAAAGCCCTCCCCAAACCCTCAGCTCCCATTCTAGCATCTCTGCCTTTTCCCTCTGCATGAATGGGGACCCAGAGAGCTGAGGTGGCTGGTTACGTGCTAGGGCATGGAGAAGAGAGAGATCTTGAAGAATAAATTAAAACGAGGCCTTCTGGCCTTGCCGTGCTTTAGTACCTCTCTGGGGGGGCTCTTTCTGAGGGCCTGATGTTTGGCTCTGCCAGCTGCATCTCCTTTACGCTGCGCTATTACAGCCCCTTCTGCATGCAGCACAAGCTGTCATGAGGAAGAAAGGGCCATAAAACAACCGGGAACATCCTCCCCTACCCTGCATGCCTCCCTCATACCCCTTTATTCACACCCCACATGCTCACACACCTGGGACCCCACACACCCACAACTACGTGCGCTCACGCAGAGGCGCCGTGCTCTTACTTTCTCTGCTCCCCTTCCTTCCTTCCCTCCCTCCTCCCATCTGCTTGCTGAATAATTCCTGGCTAAGTAACTTTCTCCGCACAGCCCCCGGGCCGGGGCGCAGGGACTTGTCCCCTCCTCCCCCCCGGCTGTCCGGGGGGCTTTGGAACATGTGTTTCTGGGAGGCAGACACCAGCTGGCTGGGCGACATTTGCATAGTCAGCTAAAAGCCCCTGAGCTGAGCTGGGGACGTCTGGAGGAGCCCGTGGCAGGATGGAGGGACGAGGGATGCGCTGGTCAGCTCGAGGTCAGATGGAACAGATTTCCAAGAGAACGGACAGATGGCAAAAAGAGGCGAGGGGTGGGGGGGGGGATCACGCGAAGGCTTCTACATCAAATAAATAAATAGCTAGATGCAGCGGGGGAATAAGTGACCAACGCGCCTATGGGCATGGCAGTTGCTGTGCTGCTTCCTTCAGAGCCCGTGGGGTGGATGGGGAGAGCGTGGTGCCAGGGAGGGGAGCAGCAGACCCTGAGCTCACCCAGACACACTGTGTTTCCTCAGTCTCACCCAGCTTATCGGGATTGGGACTGGGCTTCATGCAGCTCCCAGCACAAGGCACCCTCGCAGCAACAAACTGTCCCCCACTATTCCTCCCTGCTGCTTCTCTTTGATATTTCATCCTGTAGCACTTTTTGCCCCTCTTAGCACATGAACTGTCCAGGCAGCGATGAGAATGGACCTATTCCCCCTGAGCAGCATTGCTCTGGGTGGCCACAATTGAAGACTATAGGTAAAGAAGGCCAAGACACAATCCCAGACAGGAGTACAGACTGGGAGAAGAACTCATTGAGAGCTGCCCAGTGGAGAGGTCTTGGGGATTATGGTACATGAAAGGTTCAACACAAGCCAGCAGTGCACATTTGCAGTCCAGAAATCTGACTGTGTCGTGGGCTGCATCAACAGAGGAGTGACCAGCAGGTTGAGGGAGGGGATTGTGCCCCTCTGCTCTGCCCTCATGAGGCCCCACCTGGAGCCCTGCATCCAGGTCTGGGGCTGCCAGCACAACAAAGCTGTGAATCTTTTAGAAAGAGTCCAGAGGAGGGCCCCTGCAGGGGGGGCTGGAGTTAGATGATCTTTCTGATCCCTTCCAACCCAAGCTTTTCTATAATTCTATGAAAAAGGCACTTTTTGGAAGAGCCTCCTGTTTTGTCCCCTGTGCCCAAGGCAGACTAACTGACCCCGTGGGGAGCTGTGTCTCTACCTGGCCACAGGGAGCTGCAGGAGGGATGCTGTACTCTCACTTGGCTCGCTCGAGCCAGAGGCCTTCTGCTTCATTGGGAACATAGCAATACTTTTTTTTTTTTTTTTTTGGTCCTGAAGCATTTTCCTAGCTCTCTCTGTGTATTCACACTCTCTCCCATGTGTCTGCATGCTGCAAAGACCACACGCCAGCTCCATGCGCGGGCTGTATGTGTGTGAGTGAAGGTTGGTCACGGCTGCAGGAGTCAGGAGTGGACGCCCCTGGCCTGCGGTGCAGCCACTGGCAGGGGTGGGGGTGCCAGCATCAGTAGTTGGGGGGTACAGCTCTGTGGATCTGGAAGGGTCCTGCAGACTTTGTGCCCAGAAACCAGCTGCTGGGGGAGCATTGTGGTGGAATTTAGTGCCATTACTGGTGTCAGAGTGGGGACATAGGCCGGCGGACTGTGGGGCTTCTGGAGCAAGTGGGATTTTGTCCAACCTCAGCCATTCCGTGTTTCTCTGAAATAGGGTAGTATTACTTTTAATTCAGTTTGAGGGGATATAAATATACATATCTTTGTAGTTGTTTGTTTTATAGTGTTATTGCATGAATATTGTTAAATCCTTTCCTCAGGGACTGAGCATACATCTTCCCCTGTGTCTGAGTTCAAGCAGACTTGTTACAGGAGCATCTAATGAAGGCTGTCACTAAGAGACAGCTAGTGAGGATATGTGATGCCACATCAGCTCCCTAAGTGAATGATCCCACCCCATGTGAAGAACAACTGTAGATTCAGCAAAACTGGCCAAGCCCTGAGGGCACCAACAGGCCTTAATTGCCCTGAGTGGTCTCACCTGGGGCACCCCACCCTCTCTCTGCCCATGGGCCCATTTAAGCCCAGCCTGGGGCCATAGTTGCTTCTTGAGCCCTGCTATAGGTTTACATGTCTTCAGCTGTCTCTGGCTTCTTCTCCTAGATGGACCCCACACCAATACTGCAGCAGTCACTTCAGCCCCATGTTTTGCTGCTTCAGGCCATGCTCCCTGGATGGCTGCTGGGCCAGGCTCACTGCTTTGCCTTGCTTGGGCCTGTCAGTGGGCCATGCTTCTGCCCATTGTTGTGCTACAGGACTGTGCCCTTGTCCAGACACTGTCTGGGTTTGTGTTACCCCTGCTTTTGGGGTCACTCTCCCTTAGGAACAGCGTGTCATCACTGCTTGCTGACATGGATCACCAGTTGGAGTTGGTCTGGAGACAGCAAACAGGTGAACGTGTGTGGCCTTGCATCCCTCAGCATTGTGTATGTCTGCTGCTCTCTGTTTCTCAAGTTTACTGCTTCTCTGGCATGGATTTGCTAATACTGTTAAATTTAGCCCAAGACTTTTGCCACTGCTCTACTAAGCCCCTAGTCCCTGAAAAATGCATCAAACAGTGTTTTGGAGGGTTCTCATCCTGGCATCCCAAAGCTGTTTGTCAGCTGTGCTGAAATTAGCAATTTAATCCTTGTGATTCCTGATCAGATTACATTGTTGCCTTCACCTCCTTGTAATTCAGCTTTATCAGTGGCCTCTTCAAGATGACATCCTTGTTTTGCAAGTCCTGGTAATGTTTCTTTCTCTTGTAATGTTGCTCAAGATTATTTGTAGACTAATCATAGCTGGTTTTCTTTCAGTAAAGCATTTCTGATTTGTCCTCATGCTCTCTTTCTATTTGTTCCTATGGTTTGTTTTCTCTGGTCTTGAGTTGTTGACCTTGAAGAGTTGATGGGCACAGCTGCTTCCAGTGTAGGCTGGTGGTTGCTGGTCATTAGTCTAGTTTTTGTGCCGAGTCATAAACTCAAAACCCACCTGATTGCTCAGATCCTGCCTTCAGCTTTAATAGTTAACTGTAGGCCTTTTAATGTAAGAACACCCATCAGGAAGAAATAGATGTTGTCTTTTAACAACACGGGTTGATTTTCTATATTATTCAGTATGCTTTTTTGTTAACCCATCTCTTATTAACAATGGACTTTGCCAAAGTACCAGGTAGTCCTAACTTGTCCCCAGTCCCTCTGAATTTGCTCCAAATGTCTGTCTTGACAGACTAGAGATCAGCAAGCAGCATAGCCTTTGTAGTCAGGAAATCTTCATGTGTGCCTGGCCTGTTACAACAAAGAAATAATAATTATTATTGTAGCTCACCAAAATACAATGCACAATTGTGTGTGTGTGTGTGTTTTTTTTTTTTTTTTTTCCTCTAGAAAGTCTTGAATTTGATCCTCAGGGCCTTATTTATCACTTGGAAGAATTTATATATCTCCTGGGATTTCATCCCAAGTTTGCAAGCCCCCATAGTTTTTGAATTCTAGGAGGGGAGGTTTTTCTGTCTCTGGTGTAGGTTGATTTGTTATTCTGTACTTCTTGATGTTTGTCCTCTAAATAGGATAGAAACATTCAGTGCAAGTGCCTCATGCAATAGTTGAAGCCGCATTTCTGCTGTGCCTGTGTAGTGTGCTGGGACCAAGCGGGGCAGAGGGAGAGCTCCCTGGGCAAGCTGCTCTCACGTTGCTCACATGTGGGTCAGATGTGCTCCTTAGTCTGAGTGCCTCTCAGTTCTGTGGGACTGAATATCTGAAATAACATTAGTCAAGTAATCAAGGAAAGCAAGTAGGCTTGTGGCAGCTATCTGTTGCTACATGTGTGCACATGCATGCCTGTGCTATGATAAACCCTGCCAGTTTCCTGAAATTGCAGAGCTGCTGGGAGGGTACAGAATCTGTCTACCTTCAGACTTCAGTGTGTGCTTCCCACTCTGTGGGCAGCTGCTGCCAAATGCCCAGCTCATATTTTGTTTTATGAATCCCTTGCTTCTATGAGGCTTTTTTATTATTATTTGAGCTAAAATGGTTCCATAACCTTGTGGGACAAGGACATCAGCCTGGCTGGCAGTGCGCACACTTTCTTGTGCTTGCGCTCTCCCTCCCCTCCACAATTACTCTTCATTCAGCACAGAAAATAAAACATTCCAGCAAAATACGACAGCCCCAGTGAACTGCCCCCCCTCCTCCCAGCAGGAGGTCACGGGGGCTTGGACTAGCACAAGAGAAAAGAAGTCCAGGAAAAGAGCTGCTCCCTCTTGATTTACAGACTGGCTGGGCAACAGGAGAGACTGCGGAGTGGAAGGCAGCGAGTACAGGAGCTGCTAACTGAGCAATCAAGGCTCTGAACTGAAGAGAAGGTGGCAGGAGCTCTTCCTTTCTTTTCTTGCCATGGGTATACAGGACAGGTTATATTTGTCTGCCTTTTCACTTCACGTAGAGCAATTGCTGTGTCTCTGCCATAGCTAGGTGTACCTCTAGCTTGTGCCTCTTCTGGTGTTTCCTCTCAAATCCTTTTCATACCTGGAAAGCTTAACGTAGTAGTTTGCTGTCTGAATAGACCTAACAATTCTTTTCTTGGCTCTGTGTCCTGCCCTTGTTTGGGCAGAGTTGAGGAGGTGAATGGTAAATGGTGGTGGTGTTTGCTTGCCTTCTCCCTGTGCTGGGCATGGGGAGCTTGGCATGAACACACCCATACATGCAGTCCATCACCCGCTGTGAGGCTGTACCCTGGGAATTTGGGGTTGAATACAGCAAGAACCGAAGCGCTGTTCTGTCCTGCAGCTGCATGTGTGATGCTGCAGTTGTCAGAGCTGTGTGAGGGAGATGCAGTGTCTCCTGGTGTGACAGTTCAGCCACAACTTGCTCCTTGCTCCTGCCTCCAGCCGTGCTGAGCTGCCAGCAGCTGAGCTCCCTCTCCTACCAGATGCCAGCTTCAGCCACGTGCACTTGGGCTGCAATTTTGAATATCTCCTGGCCCTGGCAATTACTGTTCTCCACATGCCTGCTGAAGTGTATGCCCGGGACTGGAGTTTGGGAGGTGCAACTGGAGAAGCAGAGGTGGCCAAGATCTGAGCCCATTTTTCGGAGTGGCACCTCTCCAGCTCTGTGGCTGAGCACATATTCTTACGATCGGCCCCTGTTTTTCTCTGGCTCAGGAGGAAAGTGATTACTGCACAAGTCAGAGCAACCAAGCTGTTTGTTTCTAGCTGTGAGGGATGCTCAGAGGGGGAGGACAGGCAAAGTCCCTCCAGCATCACTAGAGGTCTCTCTTTATCTGTATGTGCTTGTCTGCGGGGCAATGGGAGAAAAATACACTTGCTCGGAATAATTTCTTCATCTGCTTCTTGACATGTCACAGCCTCTTAGAGCATGTGAGCCTGGTGAATTCATGGGGCTGAATCCTTATGGCTCAGTTTCGCTGGATGTCAAGCGCTTGAGAGTCTCTATCTGGGATGTGCCTTCTGCTGCTCAGCTCTCCCCAGAGCCCACCTCCTCCTAGCACCCTGCTCTGCAGCTGGGTTGCACACATTGCCCTCTGTCTGACCACCGAGGCACCTGCTCAGAAACTGATTTGCCAAAACTGTGGTCTGAGCTTTCTAGAGAGCATTAAAATGGTCCTTCCCTGTCTCCTCATCCTCTGGCCAGGCTGTTGGCCACAGCCTTTTTCTGTGTGCATGCTTCTGTAACTCTTGCATGGTGTGATGAAGTCCTTCAGCATCCCAGAGCAAGGAGCACCAGCAGCAAAACCTTGATGTTAATTTGGTGTCACTGGTGCTGAGGTTTTTGTAAGACTGATTCTCTGCTCTCCCATGTGACTCACTTCCCTGTAGCAATGGTGAACCATGTCCTCAAGCAAAAACTTTCTCTGCAGGCTACATGAAGCAGGAGGCCTGTTCAGGACTTGGAGTATCCATGGTTGAAAGACTCTTCACTCAGGACACTGCACAGAATCACAGAATTTTCTAGGTTGGAAGAGACCTCAAGATCATTGAGTCCAACCTCTGACCTAACACTAACAGTCCCCACTAAACCATATCACTAAGCTCTACATCTAAACGTCTTTTGAAGACTTCCAGGGATGGTGACTCCACCACTTCCCTGGGCAGCCTGTTCCAATGCCTCACAACCCTTTCAGTGAAGAAGTTCTTCCTAACATCTAACCTAAAACTCCCCTGGCTCAACTTAAGCCCATTCCCCCTCGTCCTGTCACCAGGCACGTGGGAGAACAGGCCAGCCCCCACCTCGCTACAGCCTCCCTTGAGGTACCTATAGAGAGCAATAAGGTCGCCCCTGAGCCTCCTCTTCTCCAGGCTGAACAAGCCCAGCTCCCTCAGCCGCTCCTCGTAGGACTTGTTCTCCAGACCCCTCACCAGCTTCGTCGCCCTTCTCTGCACCCGCTCAAGCACCTCGATGTCCTTCTTGTAGCGAGGGGCCCAAAACTGAACACAGTACTCGAGGTGCGGCCTCACCAGAGCTGAGTACAGGGGGACGATCACCTCCCTAGCCCTGCTGGTCACACTGTTTCTGATACAAGCCAGGATGCCGTTGGCCTTCTTGACCACCTGAGCACACTGCTGGCTCATATTCAGCCGACTGTCAACCATCACTCCCAGGTCCTTCTCTGCCTGGCAGAGGAGGTCTGCAATCTCCTTTCATCTTGTGTTTTCCGTATGCTGTGTGGTGACAGGCAGTGAGCTACTGTCCAGTGTCTCCAGAGAGCAGCACTTCTTTGATGTTGCTGCCTGAGCCAAGGGCTGCAGTGAATGAAGTTTCAACTGCTTTCTCAACAGAAGGAAAGAAAAATTATTTATCTATAGTTTTCTTCTCCATCTGTAGTGGCATGCAGCACCATTACTGCTATGCAGATAGTGCATCAGAACCTCTCTGGCCACTGGGGTTCCCTGCAGGGCAGCCATTCCCTGCTGCTCCAGGCCTCTCTGCCAGCAGAGGCTTGCAGCTTGGAAAGCCCTGGCCAGCAGCTCTTGGCAGTGAGGAGCTGTGTGAATCTGGAAGTCTAGGTCTGCTGGTGAGAAGTGGGCTTTGGAGCATCCATGCCAGAACCTGGGAAGGTGGAAGTAACATTGACAAATGTGGTGTAGTCTGTTTGCAAGTAGGTAGAGAGATTGATTCATTCTGGGGTACTACTGAGTCTTTGGAAGCATTCTTAGGTCCTTGTCTTGAAGCATATATTAGATCCTTGTCTTGTTTTGCATTTGTCAGCTACCCCCCAAAATATATGCTTGCTAGCCTTCCTCTGAGCAGAAATATGGATAATTCAGGACATGACACATGAGGGATTTGAGAGATGTGCATAAACAGCAGGTCTGCAGCTTTCTTGTGAAGCATTTGGCTTGTGAACCCAGGAAACCGCTGGCTGAGAAAGACTGGTTTATTCATCATTTGTTGCATTATTTTCTTCCTACTTGCTGCAATGCCCTAGTCTCTTACTGTACCAAACGAAAACAGTCAAATTTCAATATCTAAATTTTCTAGGAAGGGCCAGTCTCTCTCTCAGATGGTAAGGCAGATACAACTCAGTCTGGTTCTTTGTGGTAGGGTCCTGCAGACTGCTTCTCCTGGCTGTACACGAATCAGATTTTGATTCCACCCAATTGCCAAATCTGCTAAATTGACAATTACTGCATTTTCTGCCCGCTGCTGGGCCTTCTGTGAGGAGCACCGCAAGGTTAGGTGGGCCTCAACACTTGAGGCCTGCGAGGGAGGGAGTTCTTCAGGGTTTGATGCTGACAGCAATGCAGAAAGCTGCTTATTGCACTGAGGCTGCAGAAAAACGATGCAGTGGCTGAGGTCTGGTCCTCTGTGATTACTTACTCCTTGATGAGTGAGATGAAGTAGACCTGAACTGGTCTTGCTGGCTCTCTGCAGTCCAGAGAACTGTTGGATGTAGGGATGTGCTACTGTCATTTTTCTTTCTGATAGATTTTTTTCCCCCTTGGATAATCCTCCAAAGGAGTAAAAAGTGCTTCCCAGTGCAGCTCTTCCTGGGCATATCTGCAGAAACAGACAGCTTAGTAAATGCTGTGAAAATGGGCAGAGGAGAGGAATGCTTTGGTTTCCCAGGCCTGAAAGCATGCACAGAGTTTTCTGTGATAGCCAGTCCAAACATACCTCCGAAAGAACTGCTGTCAAGCATCATATTGGATGGTTTCCTTGCCTGTCCCATGAATGCTCAACTTGGTGTTTGGCTACAGCACGCAAGGTGAAAGAGGGTGCTTGGGATACAGAGATCCTGTGGAATCAGTGGGTGGGAAATAGGCAGCTTCCATATGAGTGAGAAATGCTGGTATATAAAACCTGAAAGACATTTATCCTGTGGCTCTCATTGACCAGGGAACAGGAAAGATTGAGCACGTGTATTGTGAGCTGTCGGAGGAGGGGGTTCTCACCCACAGGCCAAGTATTTGTCCTCTTTTACCTGTATTCAGCACAGCGTGGTTACAGATGTGTGTTAATATGCCTGTTACGCAGGAGAGAAGAGGAAGGAGTGGGGCTTAGGATGCCTACAAGCCTGGCTGTGAGTGCATTTAACCCTGCTCTATGTCTCTGCATCATGGCACTTACTATAGGTGTTTGCAGGCATGCAGGTAATTATCTGCCTGAATTTCTGTGTGTTGGAAGGTACCTTGGGCTGTCCGTGTGCCTCTGTCTGGGGCTACAGTACTGTGCTGTAACTAGGGATGTCCTGGAGCCGAAGCTGCTGTAGTAATTACAGCAGATAAACTGCTCTGCTTGAGGGCTGCTGTCCCCACCAGGCTGCAAGGCAGGCAGCCCGGCTTCACCACAGAAGTCTATTCATTTTAATAAGAGGGACACCCTGTGTTATTAAGAAGAGTGTTTATTACTGTCGCTGCACGCTGACAGCAGCTTCCATCATCGTTAAAAGGCAGATGGGGGGGAGGAGGGCAGGGAGCTGTGTGTTCCCATCTCGGAGACTAGGACCCAGCTGGCAAGGAGGCAGGGGGCTGCAGGGCTTCCCCCTCAGCCCAGAGAGAAGCCACAAGGCAGGAATGGGGCCTTCAGGAAGGATGGGGTGGGAGGTGTGGGGCTATGTTTGGTCACATCTCCGGGGCTGAGCAGGTCCCAGTCCAGCCAAAAGTCTCCTCTCATGCTGCTGAGGGGCTGGGGGAGGGTAGGCAGGGAGGGGAACCCGGCTGGGGACACTCAATGGGGGGAGAGGGTATCCCACAGGACATGTGGGGTGCTGATATGGCTGTGCTGAGACCCCTCACCTGCGGTGTGCTGGTGTAGGCTCTCCTGGACTTCTCTTCTCTGAAGGTGTGGTGCTAGGGGAGTCACAGAGCTACTGGGGACATCAGCTCTGCCTTGCCACTGTCCCTTCTGAAAAGATAGGTAAGGGGAATTCAATGACCTGTAGGGACCCTGGGTAGTGACTGTCATGGCACAGTGATGGCAGACCAGACACGTCCTCATGGAGCTCTTCGTCCATTGAGGCACCCATCTTAACAGGTTTAGGTAGGCAACATGCTGTCCTGCACCCTGTACAGAGGTAAAAGTTCTCTGCAGTCCCTAGAGGAGCAATTCTGTCCCACCAGAGGAGTGGTGTGGGACTGCTGCTTGGTGGAAACCTGTATGTCCTAAGCCTTCAGAGTGGCAGCAGCTGACTGAGGTGATATAATTCCAAGCAACAGGTGAGTGCAAGGAGGAGATGGAAAGGAGATGTATGGCAGGTGACCCTGTGAGTGGGCAGAGGGCTGGTGTGTGAGCTGGGGGAGAAGCTGGAGGTGTCCTGGGCCACCAGCAGGTGCTTTGATGTGAAGATCCTGCCCCAGCCACACTCAGTTGAGGTGGAGAGGTACAACCTGGGGTCTTCTGTCCTCATTCTGTGTGACTTAGTGCCTTGCCCCGACAGATGAAGCCCTTGCTGGTCAGATGCCTCTGGTGGCTGGGGACTGCCCCGGCTGCTCCCCTGGCCCACATGCGCCTGCGCCTCGTTGGGGCCCTCCAGCCAGGCGTGACATTAAGGCTCCTCCAGGTCTCCGCAGGTTTCGCAAGGTTGATTGGGACCAGCGCGTGTCACTCTCGGCCACTTCCTCATCACCATAACTCTGGGCTGAATAACAAGAGGCCGAGAATCTGCTAACGCAGGCCCCAGCAGAGTGCCCCATCACTCTCTTTTATTCACCCTGGAGATTTATGCTGCCTATCTCCCTTCCCTTTGTCCACCGGCCGGGCCCTATAAGTCATGTCCCCGGGCTGACACGTCACGTGTGCCGTGCCGCTGCCCTGTCAGAGTGACTGATGCCAGGGGGTGATTAAAAGAGAGGAGGGGTGAGAGGTCAGCAGCAGGCGGCATGATGCGAGCGGGGGATGTAATTATCACTCCCGTGACATACTGCTGGGGGCTTTCATGGATCGTCACCCGGGCTGGAGGTAGGGAAAGAGGTGCTGAGGCAGGGAGGGGGAGTGGATGGACATACAGCGAGTTATGGGAAATGGGCTCTGTGTTTTCAAGAGAAGTAGGAAGTGCAAAAGCCAGTCTGCTCCCCAGAACTGAACTTCTAGCCTCTGAAGGGCAGGATGGAGAGAAATGGCATTTGGAAAGCTGCAGGGGTCAGGAGGTAACCCTCTGTTTGGAGAGGCTTTTGGTCACTGAAGTGCTGCAAGTCCCCTCTGCTGCTGCATCCCAGCACTGACAACACTACACTGGCAGGGGTGTCTTCAGGCGTACAGAAATGATAGGCCTGCAAGATCTGCTGGGGCTCAGCTGACAGAATTTGGTAGGCTCAGGCACGCAGTGCTGGCACTGTCTGTTTCCCTCTGCACTTCCCATGTCTGGGGTCTCCTGTGGAAAAGCTGAGGCTGCCTGAGCAGTCTTCCAGATGCACCAGGTAGGCTGTATGTTTGAATTTCCTCTTTCTGTCCACAGGTCTGGTGTGTTACACAATGAAGGTCTCCCCATAAACTTATGTAGTTTGAGGATGGTAATGGGGTACACAGTGCCACTTTGAGCTTTTGACTAGCCTTGTTTGACAGTACAGGGAAGGACAGCCCTTCAAACTGAAGGGGCAAACGTGTCAGGAGGAATGGATGTGACTTCTTGGTGATCCATAGGGCTGGGATAGATCTTATTCATGGAGCCTCCAGGTTAGGAGAATGAGTGGTTACACACAGATGTCAACAAAACCTATGTAATAAATAAAACAAAACCGATCCAAAAGAGACCAAATGTAAAGGAATCAACTGACGGTAGTAGCTTCTCATAGCATCACTATTCTTGCACTGGTATAGCTCAGAGTGCAGATCTTTAACCAGAGGAATAATTTATGGTTAGAGGAAAAATATCACTGAATAAGCTAAGAGTAAATATTATTCATCCAGTTTGAATTAAAGGATAAGTGTATTCTTAAAGGATAAATGTCTTTCTCACCAGGCCTGGACAGAACTACTGTCACACCTCATTAAAGCACAAGGACTCATAACTTACTTTATCATTAAAACACCTAAACTTAGAAAGAATCACAAAACTCAGTGATACCTGGAACAGGCAACCTGCAGTCTCCAAATTATACATCTTGGTCTTTCCTGCGAAGAAGATGGCACATTCCTCCAGGTTCTCAGCAGTGTCATGGTACACGTATAGTGGCTCTTCTCCTTTTCCTCTCCATTTTGTCATAACCATACTGGGAATCATAGATAGGAGATTACCTGATGCCTCATATTGTTATAATTTCCATGCTAATGTGGCTCCACTGCAGATTTTCAGTAGTGTGTTTATTTCTGGAAGGGACTATGAGTTATGGGTAGTTTGTCACATGAGCAGTGTCATCAATATATTTGCAGATTCGGAGAAATTACAGTGGGAAAATTAATCTAATCCAGGCCCAAAATACCTATGTAATTCCTTCCAAATGCTTGCATACCTTGGTCCTGAGGAAAAACGATGGTGCTACCTCCACCTCTCTAACCACGTTCTTTTAGGACTTTGCTACAGAGACAGCCAAGAAGTTCTCCCAGCTTTCTAAATCTCCCTTCATGAAGTTTAAGGGGACAACTTCTACTCTCCAAGGACTCTGCCTCTTTGAAGCACCCTGATATGTATCAGAAGATTGTCACCATGTACTCCTCCAGTCTTCTTTTCCATCTAGACTAAATAAATCTGCCTTGCTGGCCAGATTTTTTAGGTCTCTGATCACTCTTGCTCAGCTTCCCTGGGTCCTTCTGGCTGGTTCACCTTTTTCTTCAACTTCACTGTCCAGACAGATTCTTAGCCTGTTCTCCATTGTTCATACAGACTCTTCCAGCTTGTCTTCTGTAGATTTGATTCCACTCTTTTGTGGTGAAACTCTTGATGATGGGTGACCACCATTTGGAAAAGAGAAGAGTATACATCATTGGGAATCAGCTACAAAACTTACTGAAAATTATAAGGGTAGGAAGAAAAAAGGATTAACCTAACCAGTGCATTGTCCACTGAGTCATATCCTATTTGATCATGCTGGAGTCATTGTCTTTTTAGTGTGACTTAAAGAGAACCTCTTATGCAAAGTACTAGGGACTAAAATAGAACATGAGTGGGAAATGGGAGACTAATATTGATATAGAATATTAAGTTACTTGGGTTAAAAGGAGCTGTGTGATTACATCAGACTTTTCAGTTATTACCTCTACTAAGTGTGATTCATCTCCCTTGTGTTCCTTTTCCATAAGGATTACAGACAGTAGGCATTGGCAGGAGCTGTTTGGTGAACTGGGAGTCTTAAATCAAGGAGGAGTTCCAAATACAAAATCTGAGCATTTGTATCAGAAATGTTGGTTCTAGGGTTGTTGTACGATATTACAGCATATGGACTACAAGAAGCCCTTCCAAACGAAACAAGGCAGTTGTAATCTCACATACCAAGTACAAAACCCTTCTTTTCTTCTGTCGTCAAGCCCAGACTCATTCCTCAAAGCTGTTTGGTGAATTCCAAACAGCAAATACACTCAAGAGAATTAAACCTAAATGAACAACTCATGAATGGAGAAATAGGTTAAGTTTGGCAAATAGAGTATTTGTGAGATATTACTTGCTTGGCTTTATAGGGGGCTGGAAAGGACAAGCCAAAACAGCTGTTCCTAGTCTTTACACAAGAGAAGCTTTCTTGAAGAAGGCATTAAGAATTTGTTATTCCGGGTCAGAAAAGAGAAGCAAAAGGGAATGATTTGCTGCAGATGAGCTGTGACAATGGTGATTGGAGGCAAAAAGATATGATGGTAAACAGAGGGATTGGATGAGAATAGGCAGGGAGAATGAGAGCAACAGCTAAGAGTGGGAGAAACCCGAGGGGTGGGGAGCATGGGGGAGGAGGCAAGTGAGCGAGGCAGGAGAAGACAGCGTGACTGTGTCTGATCTACACTGACGAGTACCAATGTTAACTGTCACCTCTCATCTCCAAACTAAATCACACCTGGAATTGGAGGCAGCAAGGAGCTGATAGAGTCAGCCTTAGAGAGCGGACAAGTCAATCAGAGCGGAGATGCGTGGAGAGACACTGGCTTTATAGGGCTCGGTGCCTTCATTCATCGCGGGATTTACACCTGTCAGCCTCCCGGTGGGGGGAGCGTGCTGGGACTCACTTCAGCACCACTTAAAATGGGACAACAGACACATTACTGCAATCAGCCTCTGCTCTCCTTTCCTCCAGAGGGTGCGTTTTATATTACAGGGAGCTCAGCTGCCTTTGCTACTTGTGCTTGAAGCTGAATGTGCCTCCTGCCAAGAGGGAAAGGACTGCCTGCATCTCAGGACCTGAAGGGCTATTCCCCACACAGCTGAAATGCCCCAGACTAAAAGGGGAGGGAGGGCTGTGAGACCCTGACTGGTTTTGTGTCTGTTAGCACATGGGGCAGGGGGAAATACCAGGATAACCACATGCTTACTGAAAGAAGGCTTCAGGAGCTATGTAGGCTGTACAAGCCCATCTCATTATCTGAGTCTGTCATGATATTTATTAGAAGAGGTCAGCAGAGGCCAGACCAAGAGATCAGCCTTCTGTGTCTTCTACCCAGCTCTTCTCGAATACCTGCAGTGCTCCATAAAGACCCTCCTCCCTCCTCTCCTTTCAAAGAGCCCCCAGATCAGAACTCTTCCCTGCTGGCTAAATCCTGGGTACCAAAGCTTGTGATATAGGCTTTGAGCTGCCTGATCTCTTAATCCAGCTGTGTGTATTCATTTGAAACTGAAAGCAGCTCCTTTTTGTCGTCTGCTTCTCAGCATTAACTTCTCTTTGATGTAATTCTTGCTTCCGATGCTCTCTCCCTTCATGGGGAAGATTAGTGTGAAATTGGCCTGCTTCTCCAGAGACTGCAGTGTTAAGCCTCCAACACTTGGTCCTTATTGGAAATCCTTAACCCACATTGAGAGGAGGGGGAGGAGGGGAGAAATGTAAGAGTCCCAGACTCGGCTCTGTCCGGGCTCTGTCCCCTCTGTTCCCTTTGCTGTTTTGGGAGCAGGGAGCACAGGGCTTGAAGGAGGTAGGGATGTGCTCTGAGAGGTGTAGGTATTTTGGAACAGGGATGAAGATAGCATCCCAGCTGCTATCCCCTCAGGCAGGATGAGAAGATAGCAGTGCAGAGTACTCAGAGCACATGACCACTATGCCTGGCCTGGTCCGAGTGACACCCACGGCTGGGGAGTTAAGTCACCGAATCGGTCATTGCTAATCTGCTTTGAAGAAGTAGGCTTGAAGCAGCATTGCCTAAGCCTGTGTGGTGGGGAGAGAGTCCAGGAGACACAAGTTCCCTCTTCTCCCTGGAGTGCTGTGGCTGCAGGGTAGCCTCGTGCTTCATCCAGACTTTCTCCCTCATGACAAGAGTGATGAGCTTGGTGGGGGTGAACTTCAGTGAGTTCCTGAGTGTCCGTGCCTCAGACAAGGAGCTCATGAGTCTCCCTTACCATCAATGACAAAACAACCTTATTTGTTCTCCCTTTCACCCTGCTTCTTGTGCTTGCCTTCCCCAACACAGCTGCTCTCTGCTTGTCTTTCCTCATCCCACCACTGCATGTTCTTCAGCTTTGCTCCACCAGCCCTTGAACCTGCTCCAGCCGCTGCTTCTTCCATCAGCCTCTGTCTCTCTCCTACCCTTGCTGTCCTTCCTGGTGGCTCTTCCCTGCTCCCTGCCCCCTCAGGAGCTGGTATCTCCTGTGCTCCAGCCCCACTATCCCCTCCTGCCTGATCTTCCGTTGCCTTCCCCACAACCATGGTGTCGGTGCCATTACCTCAGGGAAGGGCCTTGAGCACCCCTCTTGGTTTAGCCTTGTGCTTCCTCTCGCTTGGCCACCCCCCTCCCTCACCCAGGTCTGCAAATCACTCCTTCCCATGTCAGCCAGCAAATTGGTTTATCCTCCCCCCATCCCAGCTTTCATTACCTTGCCGAAATGAAGCGATATCTCCTCGGCGGAGGCTTCCCGTTGCTGCAGCCAGTACCCAAATCATGAGAGCTGGCATAATAAATGAAGACAAAGTGCTGGCGGCCCGGGCCATCTCTCCCACTGCGCCACTAGCCGCTGCCAGCTTCATTATTCGCTTAAGTTGCCGGAGAAAATTACTTAACCCTGACCCGTGTATTAGGGCCCTGTATTAATGCTGCGACAGGCGTCTCTTACAGCAAAGAACAATTTATTAGAGCCGAAACAGGCTGCTTTTCTCTGTCATTTTTCCAATCTGAGCTTTGAACACACATCATTAAACTTGTCTGACTCTCTCCCCTTCTCCATCATTCCTTTTTTATTTTTTTAAACAGAAAGCGCTGCAGAGAATGGAGATTGTTCTGAACTCACTGAGTGCCTCGGACTTTGCCCCCTCCTTTCTCCCCCCGTGCTCTTTCCTCCAAACACGACCCCTGTCTCCATCTCTCTCTGTCTAATTCACCCTCACTCTCCTCTCTTTGTAGTCACATTTCTGTTTTTCAAACTCTTCCTCCTGAAATTCTCCCACATTCTCTGCTTGTAGCTCTGCTTGTTTGTCTGTCCCTCTTTGTACAGGTGTCATGTTCTCTTTCATTCAATGAGTTTGGCTGATTCTAACTTCTTTCTCTATGCTGAACTGATGTTCTGGAGCAAAGATGCTGGGAAGTGCATACACCCGGTGACAGAGCAGGGCCTGATGTAATGTCCCAGATTGCACTACCCTGGGACACAACAGATCATTAGAGCATCTGAGTTGCCCTAAGAACTGGTTTCCAGCACTTGCACCTTTGTCCCATTCTCTCCAAGGGCTCCAGCTAACTGCAGTTTGGCCCTCGACATCAGCCAAGCATTGTGAGCACCAAGAAGGGTTTCAGCAGGACCAGTTGTGTGTGTGGGAGGGAGCTTTCTTCTTAATTGCTGAGGTAGTTCGGCATGCTTTGGTGGCATTCAATTATGCTCTCCTTTCTTCTTTAGCTGTCTCATTATGAGATCTGGAGTAACTCATGATAATGCAGAAAGATATGGTCAAAATAATCACTGTCCCTTTTGAATCCCATGCTGACAGACTCAACAAAAAGAGGCAAAGAGAAGTTAGATGCAGGGTGATGGCCAAGAAAGTAAAAATAAATAGGAACATCGGTCATTTCAGTTCAGTAGCGTTGAAGCTGCAGGTACTTTCTTGGTTGGTTTCCCACCTTCCCTCAGTTAATTTGCTTTTAATTTTTTCTCTTTGTATACCATCTGTCAACTTTTATGCTGTTTTCTCATTGACCCATTTAATGAAATGATCACATAGATCCTATATCTCTAATATTAAAGTTCTGTCTGTTCTTTTTCTTCTTTTCAGCACTTTTTCCTGTTTGAGAAGCTGTAATCCTCTCTTCTTTTTCCCATCCATCTTCTGGAGTTACCTCAGTCACTGCTTTTGGTTCACTGTCACTACTTGGATCTTTTTCCTCCAAACATCTTCTCTTTCTGTTCCATTTATGTATTCCAGTTGTCCCCTTTCCTGGTCTCATTCTATGCTAGTCATTCTAATTGACACTTCAGAACCATTGACTGGGATGGATTTAGTGGGAGGCTGAGCTGGCACTCTCCTCTCTTTACCATTTTCCTGATGTGCTGCAGAGAGCGAGAGGATGAGAAGCAGCTATGCAGGCTGTTTCTCAGACCTCACTGCTGCAGCCTTGCAAAGCTGGTGCCAGACTACTGTCTGAGGCAGAAAGCAGCTAGCAGCTGAGGTTTTTCCAAGTGCCTGATCGGTTTTGGTTTGAGATTTAAGTCCTTGATTTTGCCACTTGAAGACAACATCAATTACGTAAGTGCAGAACAATAGTTCAGACTAGGTATCCACAGCCAGAGGCTACCACCAGCTTGCAGCTCTTTATGGCTTGGCTGGAGGATGCTTGTGTCCAACTGCCCAGGGCTGAGTACTGCCAGTCATGTAATTTTTTTCCAGTGCCCCTCTGGCCAGAGGTCAGAGTAGCTGAGGAGCCACGAAGTCTGTGTTGGCCTAATTATCAATTGGATTAGACTAAAGCTACCTATGAATTTGGGATCTTCTTTATTCATTAATTGACTGATAATACTAGAAATTCAAGGTGGAGCTCCAGCATCTTTAGATGACATGACTAACACAAACTATGACAGGCTTTTTTCCTCCATTTCCATTTTACTGGTGATTTCCACAAGAAATCAGCAAGAAATGGACTGCGTTAAAGAGGAAAGGCTAAATATACAAGTTCTCACAAATCATTCTGACTTCAAAGTTTTCTGAGTCTGGCTCTGTGCCTACTATTAACTGTTGGCACAGACAGTCTTAACAATTTGCCATTTGCTGGTAATTGTCTCATGGGGATAAGTGAACAAAGAGAAATTGCTAAGGATCAAATGGACCACGGTGACCACTCTGCCCTCCAGCTAGCTTTGCAAGAGACCACGTACTTCTGGGTCTTTCCTCTACTTGAAAGCAATAAAACTTAGTGTTAAAATGGGAGGGTTTGCCTTGTGTGGAGGGTCTGCTTTGGATTCTGTCTGGATCTCCCTGAGGAGCTGGAGATTACTAGCGCTCAACGCATGGTCATGGGTAGATGGGATTAGGCTAAGAAGAGGTAGGAGATCTGCATGGGGTGGGAGTTAGGAGAGGTTGTTTGTGCTACTTTATTGAGAACTCTGTGTACTGTGAAACCGAACACTTCTGTCTGCCTTCATGTTCTCCTGTGTGATTTAGAGGAAAAGAAGTGCATTTACCTTCTAAAAGTATTTCTATTTTCACATCAATTTATTATGAGTGCCATACTATATCGAGTTTCTTGGAGTCTTGGGAGTGAGACATTCTGCCCCTCTCTCTATCCTAGAGGAGTGGTTTTCATCAAAGGAAGAGGAGAGTTCAGTCCCGATCATGTTTTCAATCTGTCTCTGGTCAGTTGATACTTTGACTTCTCTGTTGCACCTTTTCTCTCCAGTTTGGAACTTGCTGAAGATTCCTTTATCATCTCAGAACAGGATTTTTAACAGTCTTAAGTGCAGTATTGGCAATGGACTAATAACAGAAAAACCCTAATAACTAAAGCATTAACTAATATTAACAATGGGTTAGATAGATTGCTCTAATTAAGTAGAATCTTTATTATCATCTTGTCTACTGCAGATTTGTTCTGGGATGGCAAAGATTTATATTAAAAAAGAAGGAAAATTAAATTGATGGATTTTTTTCATTGCTTCATTCACATGCAGGGTGGGAGAAGTTCAACTTTTTATCCGAGTCCCATCCCCTAATGTTTATGTGGGCTGGATGAATTTTCAAGGCTGCTTACCTTCCCGAAGGGGGAGAAAGTTATTTCTAGCAATGTCAGGAATCAAGGGGATTCTGCAGCTATTTGTCAGGGGAGCAATTGTGAGCTGAAGGACAGCAAATTCATGAAGACGTACACATGGTGCATGAGATGGCTTGGGGGCTGGTGGGCTGTATCACAGCAGTGATACCTCTAAAACAGGGGAAATATCTTGTAGGGGACATGCATGCAAAGAGTGGTGCAAAAGCTGTATCAGAGTAGCATTGGGGTAGTTTTCTTCCACCTGTATGTCATTTTGGTGAGTGAGATGGTCAGGAGTCCTGGTTTTTAGCCACCTGTTGAGGAATCAATGTAGAGACTCCCTGAATGACCATGCATGACCTCCCGGTGTAGCTTGGAAGGAGGTCAATGTTTTTTGCATCTTCTTCATTGATTATAAAAGGAATTCTAATGAACTCTCAGCTGGGCCTTTAGGACCTGGTCATCTCCAGTGGGTTTTCAGTTATGAGTCTGTAGCCTCTGCCCCCACATAAAGCATCTCTCCAGCTGAAACTGCTGATCTTTGGAACTTCTTCATGGCTTTTTCCTGCGATGTGTGCAGGGGGTCACAGCCTGACAGGGAGAAGAGGGGTGGAGGAGAAGGCAGTGAGGGTGAGAGGGGATGGTTGGTTGTTGCGGCTGCCCTTCTGCTGCAAGTCCCTCCCGAATTCCCTGCCACTCTCCTGCTCAGCCTGATAGCTCCTCCAAGTTCTCTAATCACCTTCTTGCTGTAATGAGCCTCTCATCTCACTGATGGAAATCAGGGTATTTGGTTATGAAAGGGACACTGTTAATAACACGATCTCTCTCTTCCCTACTCCATCCCCCACTCCCCCCCCCACCAGCCCCCCTCCCAGCTCTCCACACAATTCTCTCAATTAACGATAGGCAGAAATTAATTTTTCCCCTGGACTGAAACAATTGCTTGGCGGAGGATTGCCAGCTCGGCTCCAGATAGGGACCTTTCCCAGCAGGGCCCAGAGAAAGGAGGAGAGACCAAGGCGATAAGCAGGGCCCTATCAGCAGCCACAGGACGCAGTAATACAAATGTTATCCTTAGAAATGTATTTAAAGAGGATATGTTTATAATTCGAAGGGGATTGTCAGGCTGCTCCCCTCCCCCTCCCCGCAGATCCATGCTGCCGCCGTCTTCCTTACCATGAAGCTCTCTCAAACCTCCGAAAGGCTTGGCAATGTCAGCACTGCAGGCTCCCCTGGCCGCTGCATGGGGCAGCAGGAGGGGGGTGCCTGGGCTCCGTGCTGGGAACAGCTGTGGAAAGTCACAGCACCCAGCACACAAAAGCCAGGTAAGGCAGTGAGCAGGATCTGCTTGAGGGGTGGGGGCTTGCAGATCAGCTCAGGGCCCGAGCAGCAAGAGGTAAGGACCAGGAAAATGCACGGGGCAGGAAGAAAGAGATGGTAGAAGGGATGAGCAACCACATGGAGACCAGGGAGGGGAGTCCTGACTGCAGGCTGGACTGGAGGGCAGAGGGAGGTTAGGTACAGCCTGGGACAGGGATCCAGCTGCTGCTGTGTGCAAAGGTTTTAGTAAGACTTGTGACTCAGGGTACGCTGTCGTCTTGGTTGCTTTCTAAAGCTATGCATTTATAGACCCATATGCATAAAAGATCCATGTGTAAAGAGCAGCACCAGGCCCAGACCAACCTACAGATGCCAGACAACTTTCAGGGCTCCTCCAACAAGTGCGCCCCTGGCTGAAACGCCCAGCCCTGCTCATACATGCAGCTGGCAGGACATCTTCATCTTCCCCTTGAATTGGGAAGGCCAATACAGCCAGTGAGGCCTTCTGCCTCTTCTGCTTGGCTGCTTTATGCAGACTTGTGGCATGCCCTGCAGCATTATCTACAAAGACCTTCTGCATTCCCATGTTCCAGCTGCTCTCACTGCAACAGGCAGATAATGACAAGGTGCAAGGACAACAGGAGGGGAGCAAGAGGACCTTCAGGAAGCAAAACCCGCAATTACTATAACTGAAAAAGTCATCGTTCCACCCTCCTCGAGGCTTCACCAGTCCTTGTGGGTGATCCCTGCATTCGGCTCTGCTGGCTGTGTTTGAGGCCCACAGTTTTTGAAATGCTGCTTGCTCTTGCTGACGGCAAGCTAGCATCCAGTTCCTGCCACCCGACATTAACGTCCACGATGTTCCAGCGCCCACCAGCATCACCAGTGCCACTTCCAGCTCTTTGCAGCCACAGTGAACGTATTTCTTTTCTGAGCATCAAAGAAAACTCACAGAATTTAGCTGGGCCCTAGAGGCCAACTGGGAGACTGATGAGTGCCCCTTTGGGTGGCTCAGCGGCCACTGTTATTACACCAGCGATGGCTGGGGGACAGGCAGCCACAGCAAGAACCCAGACTGTTACAATTATACAGGAGGCAGTGATCTATTGCCAAGTAAAGAAAATCATCAAATAGAATGAGTTAAGTAAGAGATGAGGAGCTTCATGATTGGCCTTTTAGTTGTAAGACTAGGGGTATTCCTGTAACTTGTTAGTGGTTCTTCAGTTCCTGCCTTGCTTGCACTCAGTTTCTCTTTTTGTAACTTGCTTCTAAGTTACAGCACTATTAGCACCCTGCATACTATATATAAATGTCCTTGCCATAGAAGAATCCAAGTAAAACTGGTTTCTCTTACTATTTAAATTTCTTTCCTGAGGAACTCTGCATCTGTGATGCTTTGTCTCTTGCCTATCACAGAAATAACCACGTTTGCTTTAAGCTGTCTCACACCTATTTGCTCACAGCGCCCTCTCCACAGTAGATAGGAATTTGACTTGGTCATATCAGCAGGACTGGCCCCTTGTCACAGCTCTCACCACATGCCCCACACATGGTCATTGCTCAGCCAGCTGCTTGCAGCCATAAATCCCTCGTGAATCCTGACTGAGGTTGGATCTGCATCTCCATTCAGTGCTCAGAAAGAACAGACTGGTTGGAGGGAGGCACCAAGGAGGGCCTTGTCCTGTGCAGAGCCTCCCAGATACATTTTTTTTTTTTCCCACTTTCAGGTGCTATTTAAATTTTGGGCAATATTGGCAGTTTGGAAATCGGGCTTTGAAGGTGCCTGAGGGAGTGTTCTTGCAAAATGAGTAGACACAGACCACCAGTTACACCAATCCACTGGCTTTTTGGCAAAAACACCGAGGAGTTGCCTCCATCTGGCCCAAGTATACCTGCTCCCTGAGCCAGGGTTTGTCCTACCAAATCCACACTGTCAGCCCAGGACTTTCCAAGGGGCATCTCACGTCTCGACATCCAAAGTCTCCAGGAGCTCGTTCCAGGTGGTGGGGAGGGAGGGCAGTATGTGGTGGTACAGCCTTGTCCACCATGCACTTCTTCGCTCCCTCCCTTTCAGCCCTGTCCTTTCTCAATACCCAGGAAAGATTAACTCCTCTCCGCGCGCCAGAGAAAGTTATTATCATTAATGAAGAATTAAAAGGGAGCGATTAATAAAGGGCCCTTATCTGGCAGCGAGGAGGAGGCCGGACAATGGGAGGAAGATGGAGAAAATGAAAAACAATAAATACGAAGCGTAAAAGGAGGCGAGCACTGCTCCCACTTGTTAGATCGCAGCTGCATCTCCTGAGGGGGGAAGGCTCCAAATTGCTAATTACTGCCTCTGAAAAGACCTCGCTCTGATATGTTTTCTGCTGAAAGGTTCCCATTAATGAAGCAGCGATGATGCCGTTTCCCTTTGACTTGCCTTCAATTCCCTCCCTGAGCTTCCTCCCAAGCCGGGAACAATGCGGCCCTGGGAGCTGGCGGCTCCCACAGGCCTCTCGGAGACTAGGCCGGGGGCAGCCGAGTGAGGGGAGCCGAGCCGGCTGTGAAATATGGAGGGGGGAGATAAGGCAAAGACAGAGGAAAGAGGCTCACTCCCAGGAGCCCAGGGAAAATTTGCAGTTATTATGAAGGAGATGAGACAGATTAAAAGCCCTTGTGTTCTGCGCTGCCCTTTTATTTAGTGGCTTCATCTCCGAGATGAAAGAAGTTGGAAATGACTTTCTCCGCATTTTGCTGCAAGAAGCTTCACGGCACATTTTTTGACTTTATTCCTCCCTTTGTCTCTTGTCCCCTTTCTGTCTCTCTCTTTTTCCTTTTAACCCCTGGAAGGTTTTGCTGAGAAGCACCATGGGACCACTCAGATCATTTGCGGGGGTAGAGCAACGACCCCTTTACTCCTCCTGTCCTACCAGGCCATACCTCTCCCTGTGCCAGCTGGAGCATGAGCTGGGCAAAGAAGCAGCAACAACGTGCTGTAAGCATCCCACGGACCTTGCTTTCCTGCTCACCTCAGGAATGTCCCTCACCACCACCATCTCCGCTCCCATCTCTAGTCCCAGAAACAGTTTGGTGCTGGTCACGACAGCCTTTGGGCAGGAAAAGTATAGCTGCATGTGCAAAGCCCAGGAAAGGCTAACAATCCAGCTAGGATAAGAGTGCTGAACATTTTGCATGCCCAGAGCATTTCACAAGCAAAATGAATGCTGAGAAGATGGACCAGTTCCTGTTGTCCATGCAGGAAATCCACAAACTACACAAATATTAAATAATTTGCCAGGGATGAGGGATTACGTTGAACTCAGGCAAGGATTCAGAATTTACAGTTACCATCTCACTTCTCAACTTTGTGAGACAGAACAGAAATACAGAAATATCATAAACTGTACAAAACTAGATTATCCTAATTGCCCCATTATTATTTCTCCAACTCCTAGTGCCTTTTTTTTTTTTTTTTTCTTTCTTGTACTGTGAATGAACTATTTCTGGATCGTATTAGTAGTTCTTGTGACTCTTGCAAATTGCAAAAACACTTCTGCTACCTTTAACCTTCTTCCAGAAAATCAGCCCCCACCTCCCCCAAATCAGGAAGAAGCTGCTGACATCTGTTGAAATTTAGTTTAAAATGCTGAAATTTGTTTAAAAAAAAATAGACAGGTGAAGTAAAATTTATATCAGTTGCAAAACAGCTTGCCGACCAAAAGAACAGCAGAGAACTGTTTGGGAAAACAAATGGAAAATAAGAGAAATTAGCCTGGGCATCTGCTGTTGTGCATCTGCCCAGGACACACCAACACAGGAATGCTTTTACACAACTGTTTGTCTAATTTGTTGTCCTGCCCAGAACCGCAGCCAGCACGGAGTGATCGAAATGAAGGGGTAAGAAGCTCTGAAGTGGATGTTTACAGAATAACCTTCCCATCAGGGGAGTTTCTCTCTAACCCAGACATTTTGTAGCTGTTTTATATCCTGAAGCATGAAAAAGGATTGCAGCGGTAAAACAGGATTAGATTTTAGGAGGGATTGGCTCTCAGATCTGAGAGTAAAAAGAAAACCCCTGTATTGGAAATAGGAAACTGACAGTGAAAACAAAATGCTGCAGTCAAATAGAGTGAGTTAATGCCATAGAAAGGGTTAAAACGACAAAAGCACAGACATTTAGAGATGAATTGATGCAGAGAAAGTAACTTAACTGAAGTCACACATTACGAATTGGATAAAAATGATCTACTGAATGACTGTTTTTCTTCTTTTAATATTTTTTTTTTCCCATGGAAATTTCTCAGACAACTAAAAGGTAATGAAAATGTTAAAATGACAGCTCAGAACAAAATAAAGGACGAGTTGGAGAAATGGCATGGAGAGAACTCAGTGAAGCTAAATGGTGATTGTCCTAGAGGGGTGTAGGAGTCAGCCACAAGCTCAAGGCTTCTCTTACCGTTATTCCTGAAGTATCTTAGCAAACTAGGGAGGGTGCCAGAGGACTGAGGAAGAGCAAGCACAGTACCAGTCTTTTAGGGGGGAGCAGGGTGAAGTCGCGATCTTGGCAATTATCGCCGTTTCAGAATAACTTCTGTTCCTGGCCACAGACAGGATAGAAGCAGAAAAAAAATGCAAAAATACAAAGGATAATAGATCTACGTGCAATAAGCAGCGGTGTAGATGTATAGAGAACAAATCATGTCAGACAAAGCTGATTACTTTCTCTGATTTAATTTACAAAATTAGCAGATGAAGAGAATGCCATGTACGTAATATATCTGGACTTCAGCAAAGCCTTTAATATACTGCCTCGTAAAATATTACTTGAAAAATGAACCGATATTGGCTTGAATATGAATGCTGCCACGTGGATTAAATAAACAGAAAGATGGGAAACAAAAGGGAAAGCTAAGTAAAACGTGAGTGTGGGGTCACACTTGGCTTTCCTGATGGCTGCCGGTGACCTATAAAATGGGAGAGATTTTAAGAATATGCTTAAGAAGGACAGGGGAATTACACAGAGAGGTTTAACGTGAGAAATAACAAAGTTTCACCCAGATATATAAAATTGGTGTGTCAGCACTGGAATGAAACAGAGGAGTTTGGGTACCTAGTTTACTGGTTACTTACATCTTGCAATTAAAAAATAAAAATAAAAATCAAGCAGCGCAAGAGTGAGCGCATGACAAGGGCTGCGAACATACAGCTTCTATTAGCAGCTAATGATCTGTAGAGACACGGGCTGGGACTCCGACAACAGGCACTACCAAAGCACAAATCTTCAGAAAATCGATCAGGAACACCGGGCCTTCTATAGGGCAGACGTTACTTTCATTCGCAAGCAGGCCAGAGGTCAGATAAGCCGGTGGCTGATATTTCCATAAATAAGAACTTCATAACCCGACCCACAGCGCCTGATAAGGTACAAGCAGTGAATCAAGGGATGTGTGAAGATCAGAGATCTGGGTGCTGAGCTTCAGGAAGGGCCTCATACACTGTGCCTGAAGGTGTTCAGTGGTCACTGGGGTGGAATTAGGGATATGGTTTAGTGGGGACTGTTAGTGTTAGGTCAGAGGTTGGACTCGATGATCTTGAGGTCTCTTCCAACCTAGAAAATTCTGTGATTCTGTGAATGTAAAGACACGAGGGGGGAGGTCTCCATGTGGGACAAGTTGTGTTTTGGGGTGACAGTAAGCCTCGGTGGCGTGGTGGTGGTGCCACGTCGAGGCACCTCGCGCCCACCCCATCCCCACAGCGCCTGGAAGCGGCTCGGGGGGGGGGGGGAAAGCAGAGCTCGGTAGAAACGGGACCACTGCTGAGGGGACGCCCCTGGGAGGCCGCCGCCATCCCGCGGCGCTCCCTCAGGGCTCCCCCCCGCGGCCCCGAGGGGCGTTCCGGGAGGCGCCGCGGCCCCGTCCCGGGCCAACCCCCGGCTCCAGGCCCGCCCCTCGGCGGGGCGGGCGGGGAGGAAGCGGCCCGGGGAGGCCGGAAGCGCCGTTGCGAGGGGCGGGCGGAGCGGCCGCGGGCCGGTGAGCGGGGCCGGGGGGCCTCGGTGGGCTCCCAGGGTCGGGCCTCGGTGCGCGGCAGGGGCCGGGGGCTGCCCGGGGGCTGGGGGGCGTTGTGGGGCGGCCTGAGGTAGCCGGGGCTGCTGTGGATCGGGGCCCGGTGGCTGGGTGTGAAGCCGTGGGTTTGGGGAGGGGAATCCCGCCTCGGCGTGGCACGGAGGGGGAGGTGGCTGGGGGGGGTAGGGGTTTGGGGCGCTGACAGCCCGGAGGAGGGGTGGGAAGCCCGCCTGTGGCAAGCAGGGCTTGGTGTTGCGCACGCTGTCGCAAGGAGCACGGGGTCCCGTGTGGCTCGTGCTGGTGCTGAGTTGCCAGCTGCCTGTTTTACTTCTTGTTTTGCTCCCAGCTTTACTGCCTGTCTACTTTTGGGAAGACTTCCGTCTGCTTGCCGTGCGGGCTGATCCCTGTGGCTTATAGTAGCCAGCACAATCACAGCAGGTAGGGAGCTAGTTGCAGGCTCTGTCGCCCTTAAGATGTGTAATAGAGCACATGCCTTCAAAGCAAAAGATGCAGCCGTAAGGCCTTTTCAGAGCACTTGACCCAGCTGCCACAGTAGTGACGTCCCTACCACCATGATTAGAAGCAGGTTTTAACTCTTGCAAAAGGGAGGAAGGAGTGAACATTAGCCCAAGAAACAGCAGTTGTGCTGCATTGTTTCTGCCAGGCAGCTCAAAGTAAGTGTGTAACTCAGTGAATGTTACAAAGGCTATAGTATACTGTAGTTTAGCAACATGTTAGTAGTGATATTTATGTCTGGTGCTAATTGTTTGCTGTCATTTTTAGTAGGTGTTGCCAATGGATGAACTGGTGCATGACTTGGCTTCAGCCTTAGAGCAGACTTCAGAACAAAACAAGCTGGATGAGCTATGGGAAGAGATGGCCCTAAGCCCACGGCAGCAGCGACGTCAGCTTCGCAAGAGACGGGGTCGCAAGCGACGCTCAGACTTCACGCATCAGGCAGAGCATGCCTGCTGCTACAGCGAGGCCTCAGAGTCAAGCTTGGATGAAGCTGTGAAGGATTGCCGGGAGGTGCTGACAGCCAATTTCAGTGACTCTGATGACACAGCAGTGGTCAAACGACATCCAGCTCTCAGTGCCACCCTGAGGAGCAAGCAACACTCGTGGCATGAGTCAGACTCCTTTACAGAGAACGCGCCTTGTCGACCTCTCAGGCGCCGTCGGAAAGTCAAACGCGTGACATCGGAGGTGGCTGCCAGTCTGCAGCAAAAGCTCAGGGTGTCAGAGTGGAACTACGAGAGGGGCTGCAGGTTCAAGTCAGCTAAGAAACAGCGTCTTTCACGCTGGAAGGAAAACGCGCCTTGGACGTCATCTAGTCGTGGCCTTTGTGAAACGGGAGAGAACAGGCCCTTCCTCAGCAAAGGGGGAAGGAAGGAGCGGATGGAGTGTGAAGCTGATGAGCAGAAGCAGGGCTCAGATGAAAATATGTCTGAATGGTGAGATCTCGGTTTCTTCCCTGTGTTAGAGCTAGCTGGCTGCCTCACTTGCAGCTGCTTGTAAATCCCGTGCTTTGCTTTGAGAAGTTCTTATCAAAATTATTCAATGCTGTTCTCTTTTTGAAGAGGGGAAATCCCTCAGCTACTTTTAAACTGTAGATTTTCTTCCAGCAGCCTTTCCTGTTAGTGTTGACAAACACTTTGTAGACAAACACTTTGAAAAGTTGGCAAAGTTATTATGTTTCTGGCTTATATGATACAATCAGCCCTCTGAAAAGTCTGTGGCTCTGCTGCTACAAAGTAGCATGCTCGTGGCTTGAGAATTGGCAGCTAAATCCCCTGCTGGCACTTGGGTTGTCCAATTGATTTGAACTGTCTTGTTTTCAGAATTTACCATAAGTAATAACAGAGAGCAGGTCAGACCTCCCATCATGACCGCTAGCCCTCTGTGCAGGTACTGTATGGACCTCAGTCAAAACATCTTGCCTGCAGTTCTGCATCTGTAAGTGGATCTGGAATCAGGTCCTGAAAGGCTAGCTTTGGGAGAAAGTAGTGAGAAGATTAATTCAGTTTCACCCAACTTCTGTATACTTACAGGACAGGTCTGCACAAGCAGTGGAGTCTGGCATATCTCTGTGTCCAATTTTGAAGAAATTTTGATGAAATAAGAAATGTAAAGAGATGAAAATAAGAAATGTAAATATTGTGGTCTGAGTTTGTTCGTGTGTTGCTCTTGAGAAGTTTTCCCTTGAGTTTAATTTTTAGAATATTTAGAGTTGTAAAGCTGCTTCTGTACAAAGAGACTTTTCAGGTTAGAAAAGAAACAATTGCTGAGAGTCAAATGGAGGAGATTTCTTAACGAATAGCGTACAAAAAGGGAGTAGAGACTGTCATTGTGTGAGAAGCAGGAGACATTCAATAAAAAAGTGTATTACTTTTCATGCACACAATTTTTGGAATTCTGCTGTGGGACACTTTGGAGAAACTTTAACGTATCCAAATGGGGGATGTGGAGGATGGATTTATCAGGGGCTGTTAAGCGTTATAGTCCAGATAGAAGATCATGCTCAGGAAGCCCTGAAACTGCTGGAAGCTATAGGAACATACCAAGGAAATAGTCAATTGGCGTTATGGTCTTACATTCTTTCCTCAGGCATCCACTGTAATAGGCACTGTCAGAGAGAGGGCAGTGAATTTGACAAGTATAATTGTTTGCTCCAGTGTAATTGTTCATATGTTTGGGTTCATTTAAGTGTTCTGGCTGTCTAGCTGCTGCAGTTTGTCAGAGTGGACAAGTGGCACTTGGTTATCGAGGGCTTTGTGGGTAATAGCTGCAAACTCCTCAAAGGTATTTTCTGAGAGACTCTGAGAAGCACAGGCTGTGATACATCCTCACTGTCCTGATCCTGGGAACCACTATTGCTTTTTTGTTTTGTATGTGACTGTTAGAGGATGGAAGTAGCAAAAAAAAAAAAAAAAAAAAAAAAAGTCAAAAGGTCTTGTTTTTTTCTTGAAAAGTGGCTCTCTTTAGGTTAAAAAGTGAATACAGAGTGGGCCTTTTCAAGAGACTAGTGGATGCCTTTTTGTTATGTGTTGTTAAAAGCACTTCAGTCTTTTCAGTGCTGTTGCTGGTAGTCCAGGAAAGGAAACACACCGAGTAGCCCCTGAATGTTGCATGTCACTGGTGATGGACTGAAAGATAGTCTTACCTGATGTGGCAGTGATGGACAGGGTTCCTTGAGGTTTTTCTACCAGTCAGAGCCTGTTCCATCATGTCAAACTTGAACTTAAACCAGCAGGCTTTCATCCAGCCTTTATTTGTGCCAGACTTTAGAAGAGTAAGCAAACAGCTTTGTCTGGACTGTTACTTAAGGACCA
Source organism: Aythya marila (assembly GCF_965140915.1). NCBI lineage: Eukaryota > Metazoa > Chordata > Aves > Anseriformes > Anatidae > Aythya > Aythya marila. The sequence goes on from NC_139046.1 coordinate 26,131,576, forward strand.
TGCTGAGGATATCGCTTTGTTCTGTCTCAGTTGTCCCTTGCTCTCAAACTAATTATTGTGCAAGTGTCTGCATCAAATGACACTTACCATCTGCTGCCAAATCCTTGGGATTCTCTTTCTGAGAAATCAAATATTTCTCAGAATATTTGATGTCTCCAACACCACGTGTGATCTGTGCGGTGACTCACTAGGGAGGGTCAAAGTTGGAGAGAAACACACGCAACTCTCTTTGCTGCAGACTAACTATCCCTCGCAGCAGTGGAGGATCAGGCTTTGGTCTCTGCCGCTCCAAATATAGCTCTTTGCTGCTAGCAGAGCAAAACTGGCTGTGCTCACCCTGCTCTTACTCTGCTCTAGCTGCTTTTCCTGGTACCATGAGAGGAGTACTTTGCAGAGATGTGTAACAAGGGCATAGCCTGAGGAAAGGAGAAGAAAATGGGATGCCTAGGAGAGAGGATCGTGTGGGTGTCATCGCCAGCTGAGGGGAGGGAAAGTGGCTGATAAAGCTCACAGTACTTGGAAACAACCCATCATGATCGAGCAATTTATGGAGCATTTTGATGCTGTATTGGTTCCACTGCTGTTCATGGAATCATTTTGGTTGGATAAACCTTCAAGATCATCATGTCCAACCACCTAACGCTGCAAGTCCACTGCTAAACCATGTCCCTAAGCACCACATCCACACATCTCTTAAGTACCTCCAGGGATGGTGACTCCACCACCTCCCTGCCTCGTGTCCTTTGCTTTTCACCTGGGAAAAGAGACCCCCAGTGATGGGGTGTGTTACCAAACTAATGTGTTTTTACACAAACTAAATTGTACATTCAGAACTGATGGTTTCTTTCACATTCTTTTTCCTCCACTCCAATGACACTTGCTTTTCTTTGTTATGTAGAGAAGAATCTCTTTAAATGCTAACATACCAGCATTTTCTCTGCTTTCTACAAAGCTCCTTATCCCAAGTCAGATCAAAAGCCTACTGTATTCAATAGATAGACTCCCATTCATTGAGAAGGCTTCAGAAATGTATCCTTAATGGGGAGGTAGTGCTTGCAGTTTGCTTGTAGGGCTTCACCTCATCTTTTTATGGAAGAAGATGTGCTGCATCATTGTGATTCAAACTGTGCATAGAATGAAATACTTGAAATTGCCAAACATGGCAAGAGGTGAATGTAAACTGAGAGAAAGAAAGATGTGCAGGAACATGATGAGGGAAAGTGATGTTTCTAAGTTGGGTAATGACACGACTCAAAGCCTAATTTGTAAATAATTGTGGAAACAACAGCGGAAGCAAGCGATGTTAGTTTAAATAGTCATCTGTATATTTGTACAAGGGTGACAATTAACTGCTAAGACTGTTAGAAGTAACCTTCTGTCTCTTCTAATGCTCCGAGATTCCCTGCAGCCATAATAAAGCAAAGGGAAATTATATATTGAGTGCTGAAGTTCTTGTTGATCTAAGCTGAGTACTCTCAGAATGGTCTGGGTTTAGCTTGAGGGCAGAACAAACCATGGTACAAGAGCTGTCTGACAAATCATTTTGAGTGATGTGCTCACTGGTGAGAGATGTTTGGTTTGGCTAATCTACTATCACGTGCTGTAACTTGACTTTTTCAAACTGCATTGCACTGACCCACCAGTGCTGTGACTTTGCTGGCTGATGCTGATGTATTCTGGCCCGGGAGTGTAACCAGCGCTGCTGGAAGGGAGCTGTTTTGATGACAGCCTGCAGTGGCACTCGAGAGCCTGGCTACGCTGATGAATTGGGGGCCAGTCTCTCAGTAAAGAAAAAATTCCTCTCTTGGAAGGCAAGTGACAAAGACAGAGTGTTCAGCATCCCCTCCTTCTCCAGCCCAGCCTGACCTTCTGCAGCCCCTCGGTGCCTCTTGTTTTCTTATTTTTATAGAAAATCAATATCTCTCCTGACACAAACAATAGCTCAGGAGAAAGAATAAATGGGGGAAACCTGAGATCTCTGTCCATCACCTCTCACTTTAACTCCCCCAAACTATTTAATTATAAGCATGCTTTGCTCCAGGTGTTTGTGACAGTGAAATTGCTAAATGAGGACCATTTTAACCAAAGATTGGGTGATCAATAACACTCTATAGCAGTAGGTTGTTGGATCAATAGGATTCATTATTTCATGGTTAAGGTAAGTAGCCTCCTTTGCAAGTGGAGGTCATTAATCAGCGCTTACTGGACCTGCAGAAAGGCTTGTGGAGGAGTCTAGTTTGTGTTCAGCCCTGAAGTGTAAAATGAGTGGTAAAGAGGGTGAGTGAGAGCCACAAAAATTCATTCAAGTAAGGCACTGGCAGCAATGTTTATCTGTAAGGAACTAAACAGCTCTCAGTACAACAGGATGCTTAAAGTACTGTTAATGTAATCTGGAATCTTGACTTAATGCTTTTTCCTTTCTCAGGCACCCTTCCTCTGAAGATGCTAAAACCCTTACGAAGCAGTCACTCAATCCTTGCATCTGCTGCTTGTGAGGACTATTAATCCAGGCTTTCAAAAGGGAAAGCAGACACACTAAGAGATTTGCCCAGGGTCTTACAGTGAGTTGGTAGGAGAGCTAGGAGTGAAACAAATGACTCATGGTTATCGGTCCTTGGCCTTAATTGCTATTGTGTTTATGTGGGAGGGCGAGTGGATGGCCAAACTTTGTAATGAATTGATTTGGAATTTGATATCAACCTACATGCTGAAATGTGGGAATAACATACAGACCGTTCATCCTTGCAGTTTAAATGGCCTTTATGCAATGATGAAGATGCAAAGCTTATAGATAACCCCCACACGATGAGTTTATTTGGTTACACTTCAGAGTGTATTTTCCAAGAGCAACAATATACTGAAGAATAGGTTTATTATGTTCCTGCAGTTCTTTGGGATTACACTTTGTGTGATAACCCATCCTTCTGCTTTGAGAACTAAAGGAGTTGGTGTCTAGTATGACCCAATCCCCCTGGAGGGGTCAAGGGATGCTTTCTAACACTCCCCGACTGGGGATTGATTGGGATACTGACTTACATCTGGTGTTCACATCTCCTATAAGGCCTTAGTGATAAAGGGGTGGGCAGAAAATAGCTCCGCTTGTTCTTATATCCCTCAGCTAAATCAGGGGAAGTATTGCTCGAAGTGTCTGAGGATTGATTTAATATCAGCATTAAAGCCATCAGATGCTTGGGACTGACCTGAGCATGTACTTCTGCTGCAAATATTCATCTAGTTTTACAGTCAATTAACAGCTTTCTACACATTAATTTCTAGTTTAATTCATTGGTTCAGGAATTAAGTCTCCTGTAACCGCTTCAGCAAATGCAAAGCGTGCGGCGTTGAGCAGTAGCAAGTCCTGCTGTGCTAAGGTATTTAGCTGAGGAGTTACAAATGTACCCATTGCTCTTCCCTCTAAAGAAAATAAAAGTTGCTGTAGATTGAAGGGGGCTTTATGTAGCTCTGTAACACATTTGAGAAAAAAAAAAAAGAAGTCTGAAATACAAAACTTTAGATATTTTCAATAGCTTTTAAGTGACCCAAGGACAGTTAACGGCACTTCATTTCCTAGTGAGTATTCCAGACAATGTCAGAGTTAGGTTATTAACTCTAGTACCCGAGGCAAATGCCATTGTATTAATTACTTTTTGATATGTTAGAACTAGACTAGATACAGGATTCTACTCTTTTCCAAGTGATGCAGCATTGCTAGGATTTAACAGGAAGTTATTATATCCCATGCTAGAGCCAGTCATGTATCTGAAATGCAATGGTAACTAATTTCTGTGAAATATGTATAGCATTTTGGTCTCAGAGAAGCTAGTAAAATGTAAGAAAATGCTTTTTGCTTTTTTTTCTGCTGGAATGACAACATTTTTTTTAGTGTTTTTTGTTTGTTTGTTTTTGTTGCAGTGAAACCAGCAGTGTATGCAGCAGCAGTGATACTGGCCTGTTTACCAATGATGAGGGCCGCCAAGGTAACAACTGTCCTGTGATTTTCCTCAAGTGTTACTGGAGAATTTCTATTAACTTATAAATACAAAGAAGGATCTAAGTTTGAAGACAGACAGAGAGGGAAGTACAGGAGAAAGGCTAGTGGCTGAGAGGTACTAGAAGTTAAGAAAATGATCTGAGAGGGCTAGAAAGGTGTGATTTTTGGTAACAGTACACTCTTGTATATCAGATCTATAACATTTAGTATCTATAAGGAACAACTATTCTGGCAAGGCCTGGAAACAGAAGAAAAGTTTAAGAGCTTTCCCTAGTGAGATAGCAAAGTTAATGATCTATCGCTGTAGGTGTTTTAGATGTTGTTTACATACCACAGCCTGAATCTGTTGTTATTTTTATCTCTATGGGCAGGAAAAGAAAGCTCCAAAAAATCAGTTAGTATGACAAGTCACCTAAGGAACTGCTAAGAAAACCAGTAATGTGTGATAGATTTTATTTCTGTAAATACCTGTTCTTCCCTTGCTCTTGTGTGCCTTAATTGAGCCTAATATCTTCAATGTCTACTGCAGAAATGATTTCTTAGGGGTTTTGAGTGTGGACTGTATGCTGATTTTATCAGTGACAGCTTAGTGCTCAGTTTCTGGGGGATGTGGTGGAAGTAAGTGCAAAAACAGTTGCAGTAGGCACATAGGCACTCGGGACTATTACACTTGGAGCAGGTGGGATATGACCCTAGAGACCTGTAAAGCCATGTAGCTCATGCAGGTGTGCACTCTGTCACATTTCAAAAGCTAAGATTTGGATGAGATCTCTTCTGGGAATATGTGAGTGCTAAAAGAAGTAGAACCAGTAACTCAGTGGGAAATATTGCTCCCACTAACTTGTTACCAGCCCAGGTGTCTGTGTGAGGCAGTATGGTGTTAGCAAACATACGTACAGTTTTTTACGATGATGTGTTAGACTGTAGGGCTGATCTGTTGTGACCATAGATGGCTGGAGTACTTTCCCTAAGAGTATGAATTTCAGAGATCAGCATTGCTCTGGAAACAATTTTTCCAGCCTCCCTTACTTCAAAATCAACAGGAAGGCCAAATCTCCCATCCCCTGTTTTTGCTGATAACTCTTCTTGGGGAGCTGAAATTAGTGAGCACTAGCATACCAGGTGCTGAAGCAGTGTGGTGACTGAAGAGTTGAATTTTTACCTCATCACTCAAGACAAGATTGCTGTAGATGATGTGCACGTATACATGTGTGCATGCATACACACCTGTTAGAGGTTTGTGGTCACCTCTGCTTGTTTAAACAGTTTATACTGTGACAGTTTTGTAGGCAGAAGATGTTTTAGCTTACGTTAAAAAGGGCTGATGAGATCTTAGAAAATCACATGTTGTTGCATTTTCAGGTTAAATAAGGAACATCTTTTTCCCTCCTTTTTTGATAATTTCTGGTCATAGAGAAGTAAATAACAGGTCTTTGCTTCAGTGAAGTGGAGAGAACACAAAAGATACTTTTTTTGTCATAGATCATACCAAAGATAGTTTTCTAGTCAATCCCAAACTGAATAAGTTGAAATAGCAATGTACTTAAGTTGAATAGAGCTTTTTTCCCCCTCCTTTTGAGGTTATGTTGTGTAATACATATTTGCTGTGGCTAATTAAATGAGTTGTCTTTGAAATGCACTGGTAGCTGAAATTGCAGTGAGTGGAGGATGATCCTACTGTGTAATTTGATTGAAAGTTTTTGTAAAATGCACAGGAATCGCTCAAGGCAAATGTTGCAGAGGTATTAGTACATGATCCTGGTTGTTAATGTTTGTCATGTGGAAGTAGTGATTTGAGGTATGACATTGCTCTATGCTCGCAGAGCCAAAAGTGTAAGGGATATTTTTGCATGAGTTATGATCGCTTAGAAGACCTAGACAACATTACTAACCTTTTGTTTAATGTAAGGTGGGTAGGGGTATGTCTATATTTCAAAATATGTTTGTCATAAGCATTCTCGATCAACTGACATCACAGAAATAAGCAGTGTGAGAGCTTTAGGTTGAAGTGTTCTGGCTGTCTTTGCTGTTGCTGATTGGTTTTGGGTGCAGCTTCTTCTGTTATGTGTGAGATGATTCATACTTGGATGAGTTTTTTTCTGCTTTTTCTGGCTGGCAAGGTGTGTGGGTAGGCATAATGGAGTTCAGTCAGGGATAATGTGACTTGGTAAAGAGAGAGAGGATTATAACTGGGAATCCTCGTGTCTTAATGATAGGAAAATGAGAGTTTTCCCGAAGTCAGGTGTGTTAGTAATGTTTTCAGGCAAGGTAAAGTACCTTGCAATTGCACAGGACTGTTTCTTAGATGGGATACTGAAGGGCTAAGTGTCTCTCTGCTGTCTTCCTGCTTTTTCTTACACTTCTCACGTGCTACTGCCCCCAGGGGATTTCCGGCCAGGCAGGTTTACCCTGAATGGTGTCCGATGCAGGTCAGTATTAGACTGCAACTATTAATTACAGTGTCCCTGCTTTATGGAGTCATTTTGGTAATGACTTCTGTTGCTGCTGCTGCTCTAGTTTTGCAGGGAGGTTGTAGTTCTGACAGATTTTAAGGAATTTTGATTGAGTGAGACTCACTGTATGGTTAATATTTACACTCAGAGCGACCATTTCAAAGCCTTATTTTTTTCCTGTTTGCTGCTGTATTAGGAGACTAGGGATCTGCATCATCAGTGAGTATGTTCCTTTTGCCTACTCTGTGAGCCTGGTGTCCTGTTGTGAAATCTTTCCTGTGGTGGCCTAGAACGTGTGTGCCAAATGATTGGCCTCTACTTCTGTCACAGTAATTACTTCAGAGGAAGAGTTGTGCATTAGACATCACACAGCACTGAACTAAGGTTGATGAGATGCAGCCGCAACAGAGTGCTAAAGCTGCCCTAGGCAGGTCTATAAAGAAGGCTTTGTTCTATAGGGAAATTTTGTAGACTGAGTTGTATAGTTTAAAGCATTTAGTGAGGCTCCATAGTTACTGCAGGTGATTGAAACAGAATACAAATATAAGGTTCTTCAGGAAGGAATTCCTAATGAGACTTCAGCTGTTATTCCACATCCAAAAATGCCTACCTGTAGTACTTTGTGGGACAGTCACAGGGCACATTGGCGTTTCTCGTTGGTAATTCCATCCTGTTTCTTTAGGAGATGATGAGCAGAGTGATTGGTTTTATGAAGGAGAATGTGTCCCAGGATTCACTGTCCCCAACCTCCTTCCCAAGTGGGGAGCTGACCACCGATCTGAAGTGGAGCGGATTGACTCAGGACTGGAAAAGCTCTCAGATTCCACGTTTCTTTTGCCCTCGCGACCAGCTCAGAGAGGTGAGCTCCACAAGGAATGACGTGTGATTGTGAATTTTTGATGTTGATGATGAGTAGATTTTATTCACAGGTGCTGCAACATAAACTGATATTAGTGATCTGTTTGTAATAATCTAGCTAAAAATAGCTGCACTAGTACTGTAGAAGACAAAAATACTCATTATTCCTCTTATCAGCTGTCTTTTTTTTTTAAATGGGGTTTTTGATTTGTGAATAAAATTGCATATTTACTTCATGTGGATTGAGAAACAGAGACAGAAATACTATTTTGACCACTGAATCAACAATTTTTCCTGGCTGTTTTACCAGGAAGAATTTTCAGTTCTCCTGTGTTTGATTTTCAGGCTTTCATGCTCGCCTGAATCGCCTTCCAGGAGCTGCTGCCCGTTGTCTCCGAAAAGGTCGAAGGAGACTTGTTGGCAAGGTATTCCCTTTTGCAAGATAATTCATTTGTATTTCCAATGCTGATTATTGCTGAAGTGCTATTCTAAGACTGCACTTGAATCCTTTCCTGCAGAAAGGGAGCCCTGTGCAGTTTTTTCATACAGTCTTTGATTCGGTTAAATGTTTTCACTGCTGAAAGTTGATTGAGCAACCAAGTGGATTTTGAGACAGGCTTGGAGTGGCAGAGACGGTTGACTAGTGCTAAGATCAGTATGATAGGAGGTCTGAAGATGAATGACAAAGAAAATAAATATCAAGAAGATTTAGACAGTAAGTAGGGGAAAATAATGATAGCATGAGACTTTTACATGCCTGTAATTTAGGAGTACAAGGGCAGAGAGGTAACCAAAAGCTGAAGGAAGGTAAAATTTTAGGTTGGGAAGAAAACTGATATAAATGACTGCAGAAGCAGGTGGTCTTAGCTGTTCCAATTTTAGTGATGAGATAGAGTGAAAGGGTATATACAGTAATGTTACCCAAAGCCATTGACCTTTTTTTTTTTATGGTCATTAACCATTTTTTATAAGCATAGGGCAAAAATGCTAATCCTGTTCTTAAAGGAATAAACAATACTTGGCAGATGGTCTGGATGCTTGGTCTGGATGTTGGAGTGTGGAGTGCAGTTGTGTACTATAAAAGATGTTTCTGAGAGTCTGCTATGTTACGTTTTACTGGGACGTGATCTTGAAGACAGCTGCTTATGTTCTGAATTGGCTGGCTTTAGAGAGTTTGTTAACTCTAAGGTGTGTTAGAGGGGCTTGGATTCTAGGCGAGTGGGATTTCTTCTTCAGAAGCTGTTGTCATACCTGAAGATCCTTGTTTGTCCCTTCTTCCTTCCACTCACCTTGCTTAGTTGTAACAAGTGTTTAAAATATGAATCCTCAGCAGGCAAGAGCCTGGCTTTGGGTAGGGTTCCTCAGGCCACCTGCAAGTGGCTGGGCCTGTTGGCAGCACCTCTAATGATCCAAATGAGAAGGATAATATTTACTTGTTTAATTCATCTTCATCACCTTAAAGGGATCTTTGTCATTTGCAGCGGAGGTCACTGCTCCCCCTTCCCCATCTCTCTCTAAATTGTAATCATAAATAATGAGTTTCATTCAGAGCTCCCCGCCAGCGAGCTGCTAATTACCAAAAGTACGGCTTGTAATTTACACAGTAATAAACCGTAAATTTAAACATTACGGCACTTTCAGTTAATAATTTTCCTGCTATAACAAATAGCCCATCTTTTACCCCTGCTGTTACTACTCCCCCTAAACTTTGAATGTGTTTTGCTTATGTAACCTGGAGTGAAACCGTGAACATTCTTAACTGAGAAAACCTTTTACCCTCATCTTCACACCCTTACCACAAAGTATTTTTCTTTCCTGGAGGGAGCTGCTATGCAGATATGAACAGCTGGTGCTTCAGGCTGTGTGTGTATGTGTACACCAGCCTCAAGCCATACACAGGGCAGTGAATCGCAGGGAAAAACATGCTCCCAGAGCAAGTCCTTTCTCATTGGATATACTTTTTTCTTTATAGATGCTAGATGTCCTCATGCTAAATTGCTGTTTTCAGGAAGGGCAAACTTTATGCTTCCTCCTTGTTTCATTCACCTGTTCTTTGTGAGTCCCTTTCCCCTTTGGTTGAAGAGGCTGGATGCAGTTTTGTGAGGAAGATTTCTGTTAGTAGGGTGGGGTAGTGTGATGTCCTGACCTCTCAGCCTGTGCCTGGCTCAGCTGACACCAGCAAACTGGAAACAAGCATACCTCAGCCATTTTCCCTGTTCTTCACTGCATCTTTGTGCCGCATACTTCATGCTGGTTCAGTCCTTTGTGCACCCCTGTGCAAGCAAATGTAGTAGCTAAAACAGTAAAATAAATAAATAACAATGGCAACAACATAAAAACCAAATGGTCTTCTGCCATTATAATTAACTAAATCAACTAGGTTGAGATTCTAAAAGGAGAGGGTGAGTAAATTTAGCTGAGAGTGGGCTAGGGGAGCAAGATCTATTCTTATGGGCAGTAGCAAACTTAGGTCTGCTCATTGCATGAGTCTGCAACATTTTACCTGTCTTTGTGTTTCAGGAGACCTCCATGAGCACTGTGGGCACCGAGAGGCTAGGTCATATTGTTAGTGATCCGCGCCAGAAAGAGTAAGGCCCTTAACAGCTGTTGGGTAGAGCTCTGGGAGGGGAGGAAGAACTACGGGGTCCTCTTCCCTTTTGTGAATGAAGAGCTTTGGGGTAACTTAAGAATGCAGTCACCTGCTGAATGGGAGACAGTCCTCTGCTGACAGCTTCTCTGTTTTCTTATTTGCAATTGCTGACTCTTTAGTTACTAGGCTGCCCTAGTATGTTGACACTGCTCAAATGTCCTTTTGGATCCAGTCAGCTTTTTCTTTCCCCCTCTCTTACACTGTGCCATTGTAATAACTGCGTATCTCCTGCACAGTGTGAGAAGATTGAGCCCTGTATGTTAGTTATTTAAAAAGCTTCTTTGTGGACTCACGCTATTGTTACACACCCTGACTGTAGAAATGATGCTGACAAGGCAGTAGTGAAATTGCATTCTTTCTTTGGTGTTCTCTGTCTCCTTCCCCAGTTTGTGTTTTAAAATTGTAGCCACCAATGGAAATAGACATGGTGCCTATTCCTTGGCATCTCTCTAATGTTGTTCTTGTTGGGCTACAGCTAGGTAAAAGCAGTAAAGGTGGCTCCTCCTGAGTGTAGTGCAGTGGGTCCAGCCTGATTCACCACCTGCTGGTATCCAGTTCTCTTCCCTGGGTTTGAAATTTCTTGTTTTTAATGAGTCTTATTGATGTTTAATCTTTCTCTTTCTTCCTCCATCTTTGTCCTTCTCTTGCCCTTCTGTCCTTATCCTCAACCCTCATTTTTCCCTGTGTTCCTTCCTTCCTTGGCGTTGCTCCCACCTGTCCTTTCGACTGCCTCCTTCCAGTTTTTGGTTACCATCCATGGGGAAGAGAGATCGCAACCAGGTAAGCTGACTGTGCTCTACTTTTTTTATTTTCTTGGTTTCATTCTCTCTAGAAAGAACAAAGTGCTGGCTTCTGATTTCCCTCACACTGTGGCGTTTGCACGTGAGGTAAGGTAGCCTTGTCCCTTCTTGTTTTAGTAACTCATGTCTTCTGGGCTTTGAATGCAACTCATGTCACTAGCATTATATTGTCTGTTTGAACTGAATAGCTCACAAACTCCTTTTGTTTATCTCCCTGTTTCAGGTTAGCATATGCCTACCTCTCCAATAATGAGTGGGAGGGAAAGTAACTCTTGGCAGGAGGAACTTTGGCCTCATAAAATTCTATAATAATTGGAACATTTTTCTCTTTTTGAATGCTTTGTTTTTCCTGATAGTCTCTTCAACAGAGAATGGGTAAAAAAAAAAAAAAAAAAGTCACCTGACTAATTGAATAAACAACTGTAACAGGAAAAAGTAAGAGGTGATTAGCAAGAGAAATAGGCACTCTTTTAACTGACTGAAGTTCTTGTGTAGGTACTCATACTGTTTTGTATTCTCTGTATGTAAATCTTGCATAGCTTCAGTGGTAGGAGGCTTTTTTACTTACAGTGTAAGAGCACGGGTTCCTGATAGCAGCAAGCAAAGAAAAAAACAACTTCCAATTGAGCGGTCATGTTGTAACAGTGTTCCTTGTACTGCACACTCCCTTCTGCTCCATTGCAAGTTGGTTTTTGATTGGTGAACACTAGGACTGAAAGTTGTTTTACCCTTCAGGTGACTATAAATACATACATGGCAAGAAATTATTTCCATGCCTTTGTGCAAAGTAATTTCTAGGCCTTTGTGCAACTGTGCGTTTCTTGTTAATGGCAGCATTTCACATACCACTTTTATATTTTTAAGAATGATAACTCTGTAAGCTTTCAAATGACCCGTATAAATCAGTTTTATTTTTCATAACTGAACTTGAAGCAGCTGCAGAGAGTTACTGGTGATTCTCCCCTACTGTGCGGCTGTGGTGTTATTTCACTGATGATAAACTAATAGTCCAATTTAAGGAGGAGCTTACCAATAACGGAAGCTTTGTTGTACTTAGTACCTCTTCTCTGCCAGAAAGTTTGAAGGCAAAGGCCCAGTACTGAGTTCTTGACTAGCATAAAGCATTTCTGACGAGAGGTCTTCTACAGCTGTGGATTATCCCTATCCAGAAATGCATGTACCAGTCACCCTAGTAATTCAAGAACAAGTGTTCTGGGAACTGGTGAAGCACCTTGCAAAGCAGATGGGAATGAATTTTTTGCTTGTGGTGTGAATTATAAACAAAGAGGAGACCCTGAATGGAAGTGTAACGTGGGCACCCCAGACCGAAGACCACTCTAAATCTTCTACGTGAACCAAACAAAGCTTTTGATGTGCATTTTATGAGTAGATTTGTTCCATATCTTTCCTGTCTCATAAAAAATATATTAGAGTTATGTTTTCTACAGTGAAGCACAGGCTTGATGCCTTTAGGGTTTGTCTAGTGTATATCTTACAAAGGATGCAAGATTAGCCTGACCACACGTGGTTTCAGAAAATCGTTTTAAGCAGTTTGCAAGGGAAGCTTGTGAATGGGAGGAGCAGCTCACTTGCTGTGGAATGAATTGGGAGCTCGTTGTGAACTGAGCCTGGTGGGCCTTGAGCCTTCTAGAGATCTGTTTCAGTGACACGTATGGCCACCGGGAATATCGGCACTGTTGGGAAGTTCTGTGATTGCACTGTTTGTAGCAGTGACTTTTCATGCTGCAATATGAATGTGGACAGGGGGCTTCACTACAGGGAGGAGAACTTTTTGCTTGTGGTATGCAGCAGTAGAGCTCTTCAAGTATGCTCTTAGTCAACCAGCATATGTAATTATGTGAGGTGGAAGAAAAGTGTGCCTGTAGGGCTGTCTGTTGGGAGAAGATGGTTATGAGTTTTTCCTGTTGCACCCTGTGCTAACTTTTCATCTGAATTGAGAGTCAGTTCTCACCTAGGCTCATCCATTGGGATTTTGAAAAGATTTCCTTATACTGTATGAACAACTACAGGGAGTAGATCTGAGCAGCTGTATCTGGAGACTATTTCCTTTAACACTTTGCTTAAATAAAATCTCTTGACTTTCCAGTTCAATCCATTATCTCCTCTGTACTCTCTGGATGTGCTTGCTGATGCTTCCCACCGAAGATGCTCACCAGCACACTGCACCGCCAGGTAACTCCCTTGCTCTGCTCTGTTGGGGTTGTCTGACTTCCCTCCCGTACTTCCCTTCAGGAGCACTATGCAGTCTGAACATTACTCACTGGCCTGGAAGTTAATGCACTTTTCCTTGCGAGGCCTGTGTTCAAACTTAGCATGTAACATACCAACGCGGCTTAGCTGGCAGACTCAGTACTCTAAGCACTCAGGACATATTGAAATATTTTGTGTGACAGACAGGCAGAGTATACGGTCTTTTTAGAAATAAATGTGTTCTATTTTTCATTGTGCAACGAGTTGCTGCGAGTCTGTTATGTAGGTGCAAATGGGCACAGTATTGTTCCCCAATATTCAAATCAGAATGAGATGAAAGGGAAAGTGCTGACAGACTAGTGTGAGTGCTTTGCTGAGGCGTTTTGGTCTCCTGGGTGCCTAAAATAGACCCTCTGAACAGATTCAGAACTCACCTGAGGTGACCTCCAGTGGCTTGGTATCTTTCTCTATTGCAATTTAGATCTGGTCTGGCCAAATGTTGGGGTTAACATCTGAATCTGCGTGGTTGGGGTTAACATGCTCTTTGGGCACCTTTTGCTGACTAAGCCTAAATGAAATCCAAGTGTTGGAGGTGGTCTTGGTCTTGGAGGTGACTCCTGTTCTTGTGCTGCAGGTGACTATTTAAAGGTAAGGTTGAGCTCTTTCACTATACAATGTGACAGACTTGCTTGGGGGACAGCTCTGCTTACGTGCTCGTACGAAGGATCAAATCTGAAAGAACTGTCTGGACTTTAAGCTTCCTGGCTTTTTTTCCCCCTTGTTAATTAGCAAATAGAGCATGAAAAATGTACTGAGGTTGTATGTGTCTATAAACTGAAGCTTGGCACCCACCCAGCAAAGCCTCTCCTCCCACTGGCTACTGCAGGGAATTTTGTGATGTCGCACCATGACCTCATGCTGCTGTAGCCAGCATGCTAAAGCTGGAAGGGGAGGTAGGGGGAAGGGAGGGAAATCAACTCTTAAACGGTCAGCTGGATGAGAATAAAAAGAATCCAGAAGATTGTGCATCAGCAAATTGGTTCCTTTCTGTGCTTTTGCCCCATTCTGGGGATGTTTTGCGCCTGTGAAGCAAAATTAATTGATCTCTTCATCTGCAGTGAGGATAACCTTTCTTTTGACTCAGGTGTTTCACTTTGTGTTATGCAGAAATTACAGGTGAGACCAGCTGTTTGGTGTTTGTCCTCTGGAAAGGAGATCTGGACAGCTCCTGCCCACAAATTTGACTGTAGCAAAGTTCTGCCTTTATGATGATCAGTGAAGGGCTTTTCCAAAACTATTGAGTGTTGTAAGAGATTTCTGAAGCTGGAGTGATCATGTTTGCTTGGTTTTACTGCATATATAGTCTAGTTAACCAATGGACATATGCTTGATTCCTTCCTCTAAGGAGCAGGTGACTGCAGTCCTGACAAACAATATCCCCAATGAATTGTTACTGAATGTTGGCAGAGAAGTTGCTTGTCTCATCCTAGCAGTGACTGCATTTTTAAGTGCCTGTCATTTAGGAAAGCAGTTCCTTCTTATAGTGGCAAATGTGCACATCTCTGGTGGGGTTGGGGGAGTGGAGGGCAACTATGGTAAGAATAAAAAATGTTATATGGCCCCATAATGTGGCAGGGATTGAATTCTTTAGTGCGAGGTGCCTGCTTTATGTAAAAATGCTGCCAAGGGCACAGAAGGAAATTGATTCCTCCACAGGTATGTTCTCTTAATAGTAGTTCTTTAGGTACTTCAAGAGCTAAGTCCATTGGCAGTCTGTTTTCCTACAGGAATTTCAGGTGATCTCTGTAAGCTCTGTTCAGCTATTGAGCCCCAGTTAATTCTTCCTCTTTTTTCATGGATGGAGTCAATTCTAGTATTTTATGATTTAGTAAGGTCCTAACAGCTTGCATCTTGTCCTCAAGAAACTCTGCTCAGAGATTTGTCAGAATGGGGTGGGGGTGCTAATTTCCTGAGAATTCTGTGAAATACATTAAAGAAGAACCTGTCTTGATGATATTTCTTCAACTTGATGCCCAGTGCTTGATGGAAAACTACCTCTCTGCTTAGCTTCTGCTATCACAGATGTGTCCAATGGAGCATAACTACCAGGTAGAGTCTGTCCTCTCCAGTGGAAATGTTTTCTTTTCCTCTGTGGTGGATTTTGGTGCAGTTCATCTGGAAGTGCAGCATGTCACTGGTAACCCAGTGCTTCATTTAACCAGATCTGTTGCTCAGAATACTGAGCGCAGATGGGGGCGTTCAAGAAAGGCTTTTCAGTGTCAAGGAGGAAGTTCTATGTGGAAGGTTCCTTGGGAAGTCTTATTTGAAAGGCTGTGTGAATTGTACACTACCAAGATTACCTTTCTTGCTTTATGTCTGTGATGAGAAGAGATTTCATTCAAAGTGTGTGCATAGCACTGGGAATTTCACACCCATCATTAGAAGCAGTTTTGTGTGTGTGGTGACTGTTATCATTAGTGGTATAATTTTATTTTGTGAAGCAAGGAGAGTTTCCTGCTTTCTTGCAGTCCTCCCAAGGGACAGCTGGTGTATTAATTTGCTGTATTGCCTCCTGGCTGTTCCCAGGCTGTTTTTCCTCTTCATCATGGAATTTTTAATGGCCCTGCTGCCTCTCGGGAGGCATGCAAGGAAGAGTACCTCGGGGATCTCTTCCTTTTTTCACATGCCTATAATTACTCTCCTTTAAGAGCACAAAGCGTTTGCTAATCATGTCTTGTCTGTTAAGGTTTCTGCTTGACGATGCAGGCTGTTAAAAGCAGGCAAGCAGAGACTTGCGTGGACAGCCCAAGTGATCCTTCCCCTCTTTACCCTCTACCTGTTTCCCTCTCTGGGTGAAAGGAGTGGTCTGTACAGAATTTTCTTCTTTAAGTCTTTAACTCTCCTGAAAAGGATTGTGTACAGGCTCAAGCAGAATTTTATTAGATTCTGGGTATCCAATGGCTCTATCAGTAGAAAGATGTTACAGGTTGTGGGTTGGTGGAATGTTATTCCACTGAGGCAGGATCGGAGTTTCAGAAGAGCCTACAGCCAATGTTCCCTTCAATTTAAGTTTTAATAACAGGTAGAACAAGAGAGGAAGGTAGAAGATGATAAATTGTCCCTAATGTCATTTATGGTGTGTCTAGCCTTGAAAACAGGGTTATGGGTGAAAAACTTAATTAAATGCTCTGACCGGAGTTTATAAGAAAAGTGGACCTCAGTGCCCAGTGAGATGGCAAGTAGAAGTTCAAGATGAAGATTTGAAGAATTACGTTAGATAGACCTCTGAACAGTTCAGCTAAATCCTCAAAGAAATGAGGAGTACATCATTTGCATGCCCTCTCAACTAATATTAACCATAAACCTAGAGGCTTAACTGGGTTTAGAAGCAAGACTTGAATCTTTCCTGGAACATGGGATAGAAATCTAAAAGGGTAGGTGATCATCTAGTAAGCTGCCAGGTGCTCCAAACCCTGATTTGTTGGTGCTTTTAGAGTGGAAAGGCTTGAAGGTCCCTAATTCTAGTTCCAGCTATAGAAATATGCATGTTTAAGTAAATCACTTTTTTTTTTTTTTTTTTCCATTTCTGCCTCTTACACAAGCATATGGAGGTATAGGAATTGCCTGCAATGTCAAGCCTTTCCTGAGATAGCTGAAGGAGTGAATGATTGTTTCCGAGTTCATGCTGTCCCACTTGACCAGGACAGTATCTTGCTCATTTCATGTGACCTATCCACACATCTTCATCTTCCTGGAATGTCTGTATATAAAACTGTCTTTGCTGTTGACTGCTTTAGGCATCTTTCTCTCAAATTTTTATTTCTATTTTTTCCACTTAGCCAGAACACTTTCATGTCTTCCTTTGCTTCTAAAGCCTAGCTAATATTCCAGCTGGGGATATAACTGAATTCTTCTGACAGGCATGCAGTGAACAGCAGCTATCAACCTAGTGTCATACGCAGTTGTCTAAGGCCTAATGCTTCCATTTTGGTGAATCCTAATTCTCCGGAGTGAAAAATAAATTCCCCTTGGCTTCAGAATCTTGTTTACTTACTATCTCTTTCTTCCTCTATGAAGTATGTTGCCACTGTGAAATCCATGTACTCAGCAGGCCTGGCAAATATTAGGGCTGTTTCTGGCACACGTACCATGAGTCAGTATGAAAACAGTGAACACAGTATGGGATCGCATCATCTCTATTCAGAACACTTACTTGGGAAACTAGAAAAAAATGTGTTCCCTCTTGTTAGAATGCTTACTTGGGGAACAGAGTGCAGCTGCATGAAGGCCTGTGACATTCATACGATTTAGGAAGTGGACTGACCTGTTAGTGATTTTGAAATCTGAAAATGTGCTCTAGCAGTTGTCTCATGAGGCTCTGCAGGGCAGAGGAGACTGCTGCAGACAAATATCAGCGTTGTGATGTGGTAACAGGAGCTACTTGTATGGCAGCTTTATATGCAGACTGGATGAGCAACTTGTATTGATTTACAAATGTTGTGTGCAGATCAGACTTTGGTGCCCAGCTGGGTCTATAGTTTCAAAGAGGAGGAGGAACTCTGCTCTTACTATTAATTTTGTGAAGCCACCATAAACAGCCTCAGGTAACACTTCAGGGCTTAGAGGAAGAACCTTTCATTTGGCCTATGTTTGCTGGGAATTCAGCATCGCAACTGCAACAGCTGGGCTGTGTGGAATTCTTTTGGTAGCAGTTTCCTTGTTGAACATTTACTTTTAACATGAGGATAATAGCACCCCTTGTTTGTATGACAGTAGATTAATGGCTACCTTATTTTCACTACACAATCCACGTGCTCTGCATCTTCCAGGGATCGGGGTAGAATAAAGATTGTCAGCAGAGAAACTGAATAATGGTGAGATTACAACAAGAGGCATATACCCCCAGGTGTCTGATACGCCACCCCTTTCCAAGAAGGCCACAGACTGTCACAGTTAGCTGTGCAGGATCTTCTCAGAGGCCTCTGTTACGAGACTGAGTTGTATTTTACTCTGAATTTTGAGTGGACATCGTTTTACAATCTAGACTTCACTTTACAGACTAAGGTGTGAGAGGCCTGATCCTGTTCAGTCAGGTTCTTTGTGAGCTTGTGTCTGCTTGTGCAGACATTGTTTTCCACGGATTATATTGTTTGCCAGGCTTAAAACCTACAATTTTCCATTTTTAAATCTATGATAGGGTTAAGCAGTAACAAGCTCAAATGACCCTGATAGTCCAACATGCAGTCAGCTTGAACTGTAGGAGTGAAATAGGACTCCGGTGTATGCAATTACAGTTCCTTTAAAGAAAATAAAAATAAAACATCATAGAATAAGTATGTCAAAGAGAAAAAGAAAGCATTGCTCAAAATCCTTTTGACACACTAAAGACAACAACGAATCCCAGCTTTGTGCATAGCAAAGCCTGCTTTTTCTCCAGTGTGACCTGCATGCAGAATCACACATACCTTGGGTGCTATGGTACAATCAAAAGATAAGGAATTACCCAGGAAATATGGATTTAGCTTATGATTTTTTTTAAAAATAAATAAATAAAAGCACATCACTGTCAGAAACAAACTATACTTTTTTCAGAGAAAACCATTTTTTTCTGTACATATGTAATTTTTTGTTATCTCCTGTTATTGAGAGGTCACAGTGTTGATTTGGATATATTGTGGCTACCCAGGTACCCAGGCTGTACTTTGGAGCCTTCTTTGTGTCTCCAGATCTGTTCTACTTTCTCTCTTCCCAGGGTAGAATTTCAGTCCTTTCTGGACTGTAAGGTAGGTTTTCTGTGGTCACCTGTTGGATCCAACAGAGACTGAGTACTGCAACCTTGTTTTTACTTATGATCCACCAGCCATTGTCCAAAAGTTATCAGGCAATTATTTACTTGTTGTTGTTTGTGCAACACCAAGGAAATTATAGAATCCTAGCAGAAGAAATAGCCAGTAAGGATGGAGTAAGTACCATTCGGCTTTCTCAGTTTAGGCCCAAATCTGTCATCCCACAAAGCTCTGTACCTCTGACTTCTTCACAGAGGCTTGTGACAGTGTACCAATGTGTATTTTCAGTCATCCTTTCCTCTTGTTCTTGTTCTGTTTTACTTCTGAGTCATTTTGAACTGTACAGAAGAGTTGTTTAAACTTACCTTTCACAGAACAACTAATTCATCGTTGCAGCCTGTAACAGATTTTCACAATTCATAGTTCAGCCTGTCCGATGTTAGGTGGTATGCTATGCATGCCCACTGCCTTACCTTCTTGGTGGTGGTGTTTCTAAGAGTCTGATGTTACACTGGTATTTGCCAACCTATTCTCTTACCAATATAGCACCTGTATTTAGGTTAGTAAACAGAAATTGAAAGGTGTATTAGCTACCAAAGAAAGCATATTTCATAAAATGTGCCTCAGGTACCCTTCCTGTCCGTGTCTTAATGAGGTCTATCATTCCTGTGTGCATTCTTCTTTCTCCCTCTCCCAAGGTACCTACCACCTGGAGATTCCCTGTATGCAGATTTACGGTGCCCGTAAAGTGCACCAACTACTTGAAACTGACACTTTTACCACCAGGGCAGTCAGAGCCAGTGAGTAATCAATAGGTTCCTGATTTACTAACTGGACTGTGGGTGATCAATAAGGGATAAACCTGAACGAAATACACGTTACAGAGGCAATTTATGACCTCTGAGCCTTTGTGTGTTAGAGGCAGGGCTGATAGATTCAGCATCCTTGCTACTAGTCTCCAGCTGGAGTACAATTTGCCTTTATTTTTAGTACAAGAAGGGATTTTGAGATTCTCAGACTTTTTTTTTCTTCTTTCGTTCTGTGCAATTGTGAGGTAGAGGTAGATATGGTCTGAGCACGGATCTGAGAACCAGGAGCTCTAATTCTAAATTTAGCTGTAACATTTGTGAACTGGGAAAAATTGCATAAAGTCACTTAGAAATGATTGTGCATACTTCCTTTGTAGTCTGTAGTGATTATCTGCCAAGGATCAGTTAGCTTATGTAGTGTAAGCTCATAAAATTAAAAGTGAATCTTTTCTTTATTATATAATAAGATTATTTGGTTTGTTGTATGTAATCATAAAGTCATCTAGTTAGTAATCTAATCTTGTAACAGTGATGCTAAATAAAAACCTGATGTTCCACTTGATTGACACTATCTTTTCCTTGGGCTATGTGTGCCTAAATGTTTCAGAATACATTGTAAAACTGTGCCAAAATACTATTTGGCCACTATCACAACCATGTACAAAAGCATATTTTTTTTTAGCATGCATGAGGTCACTTACAAGTTAGTCATTTATATGTATAAACAAAGGATTTGTACGTGCAGTCTCCAGTTGTGCTGGTATTTTTGCAAGCCTTTAGTTCTGATTATGTTAATATGTGCTCCCAGAAATCAAGGATTTGAAAAATTGGCCCTTAGTGAAATATAACAAAATATATACAGGTTAAAATATAACAGGTTAAAAAAAAAAGTAAACTACTTAATGTCAAATTAAGTTTACAAATCATGTAGAACTTCAAAATAGTAGTTGAGAATACAGAATAGTAGCTATTTTGTTGTTTTCTTTCTTATTTTGTGATTGCATGCTTGTTACAGGTAAGTAGATAGACCCAGTAGTATTCAAACAATTTATAGTTTTGGCTTGCACAGGGAATTTTTTGTGCTTCCCTACATTGTTCTATGTAGCTACAACAGGAAACTTCCTATTTGCATGAATTCAGCTTCTGAAATTGTATATATTACAATTTTTTTTTTTTTTTTAAATAAATTTTGGCATGGAGGTATGAAGCTGCAATCTTTCCCTCTTGCTATTTGTAAAAGTTTTCAGCACTTGATAAATGTTAAATGTTCAGGAAAAGAAATCAAAATAAGCTTTAAAGACAGAAGCATTTCATCACTTAATTGTCAAAATGTATATGGTTCTAATCTTTACATGATGTAAACACCTTACAGTCTTTACTGGTTTTTATTTGCACGGCAGTTCTGCATTTGTCACATCACATCTGATGCAGAGAGCAACCAAACAACTTGCCAAAGAAATTCTGTTATCTCAGACAAAGCAGGGGTTTGAATCCAACATCACTGCTAAATTATGCATTTGTATTCATTATGGATTGTATTTGAGAAGGTTCTCTGGACTGCTGCCAAGACTGTCTTTTCTGAATTAAACCTCAGTTCTTCCTAGGTCTAGAACTTGGAGGATGGCTCTGTTCACGCATGTCCTAGTAAGGCAGGTTTCTTCTTAGTTGGCAAAGGGTTAATAAAGTGGTCATTGGTAGGCTTCAGACTCAACAGCTGATATGACTGGGACAGATTATGCCTTTCAGCTATCTTACAGGTGCAGCGAGGTGATGATACTGCAAGCCAGATCCAGCTGTTTTCACTGCACTTTCTATAAGGAAATCATGATTTTGAAAATTCGTGAAACAGTTTTGCATTTCTAACTATATAAACTTACAGTCATAGTGGAAATAGTATTCATGGACACTTGGACTATACGTACTTCGTAAGATGACTACAGTTTTAAATAAGTTTAAGCTAGTTTCTGAATAAGGGAATAAATGTCTTGTAATTTCTTCAATGCAACCTTGCAGACGTTTTTTAGACTTGTACAGAAGTAATGATAGGGTGTCTCATATCTCTGCTTGATCTTGTCTTTACTTATGCAAAGGTTATTTAAAAGTGAATACAAAACTAGATCCTTTAATTGCTAGGAAATAATTATTATTTTGCTCAGCTTATGTTTGTGTGCTCTTAAAAGAAGTGTGAGCATAATGTTATGTTAACAAAAAATCTGAGGAAAACTTCCCTGAGAAGCTCTTGGTTCACATTAACTATTGATTAAGAGGGTGTTGTGGAGGAGGGTTGGAGGATGACTGGCCAGAGTTTCAAGGGAAGGTGATGCTGGAACAGAGTTTAACTGGCTGTTTTAATTTCTCTGTAGGCAAGCAAATGTACACCTGGGACCACCATGCTCAAGGGACATCAAGAGGAAACGAAAGCCAGCTGCAGCCTCCACATCCAGCCCAACATCAGGTAACCTGGATTTATCTGTCTGCCAGCATTTCTAAAGTTGAGTCCCTCTTGGGCAGAGTGCCAGAGTCAGAACAGTCAAAAATAGCATTACCTTGATTTGAAACTAAAAATACAAGTGTGAGAAAGGCAACATGTAAGAGAATATCATGTGTGTTTTGTGGAGCATCAAAAGCTGCCAAGTAAACAAATCCTTCATAATGTAGTTATAGTAAGGTAACTTAATGCTCCACTGTGCAGGGGCTAATAATCTGTTTTGCCAGAAGGTGTTATTTCCACTGTTCCTAAATTATGCAGTATATGGTAATAAGAAGGTGATTGGTGTACACAGTGTGTGCCTTCAGTGTTGAGCTGACATTAGCTGGTGGCTTTGTGCCCTTTTTCAGGGTGCCTCTGGACACTTTGGCAGGAGCAGAAATATGGTAATTTTTATATGATCATTAGTTGAGAAGACCTAACTCCCTTGGAGTTGTCTTACTGTTGTGGGTGAAAGTAGTCAATTTTTTTCTTTTTCTTGCTCTGGGGGTGTAGTGTTTTCCTATGATTTAATTCTGGAAAGTGATTACTCATCAGAATCTTTAAAAGTGTAAATCCACAGAACACAGAAGGTTTTAGGAGACTGACTTCTGGCCTTTCAGCCTACCCCACCTCTTAAAATATTTTGCCTGCTATCAAGTGACTGATGTTCTCGCAACTAGCTGATTAAGAAACTATGGTTGTAATCCAGTGACAAAGAATTGGGTGAACTGATGGGAAAAATAGTGATGTGAAAACCATGAAGGCCAAAGAAATTGGTGATGAATAGAGGGAAATGAGGTTTGGGTTTCTTCATTGGGCTGGTGGTAGACAGTAGAATAATGAAATAGGGAAGAAAGTTGTCCTCTCTCTCAAGTCATAGGTCTGGAGTGCAGACTGCCTAAAAGGTTCCATATTAAAAAAGAAAAGAACATTAATAATCTGTTACTCAGCAGAAGTGTTACTTGTTATTGACGGTTTATTTAGGATGTTCTTTCCTAGCTTTTGAGTATCCCGTGTTAGGGTACTCAGACTTCTGAAGTGAAAGGGTTAGTAAAATTGTGTATGGTAGCCACAGAATTTTAGTTCTGAGGTATTAGGTTTTCTTGGTATGAATGCTAGTGTCTCATTATGAGATGTTTTTACCTGTCTGTGTAGTTTTTGTTCGAAGTGTAACTTCTGTACTGCATTGCTGGTCATGCTCTATAGGGAGAGCTTCTACTTTAATGCATGCATGTTTCAAAATATTATGTACATTTTACTTAACTGATTAGGCAGAGTGTATAGTGAGCATCTTTTTACAGAGCTGAAGCTGCATCTGGAGTGGAATTCAGCAATGGAATATAGCACAGATGTCTGACAATCTTTTAGGGAGGATGAGGGAGAAAAACAGTATTGCAAATTAAGGAAGGAGGGTGTAGTTGCTGGAAGCTGGGCAAGCTGCTTGTGCTGATCATCAAGAGAGAAGTGCTGCAGGATCTTTAAAGGTAGAAATGGTAAAGAGCTCTGCCTTACACCCTGTTTATAAAAACAGCCCCAGCAACATTAACAGATGGGCAGGGTTTGCTACAGTGCTTGCAGAAAGACACTCATGTGATAGGGTAACTGCAGCTGAGTCCTAGCTAACTTTCCACAGCAGTCTCTCAAATGCAGCTGGAGCACAACCTGGGCATGTAACTTGGAAACTTCTAAAAACTGATATTATTTCCACCGAAGGTGATCTGACTGCAGAATGACTAATGTCTGAAGAAATAACACTAACACAGGATTACTCTGCAGTAATGTAGAATTAACTGAAGCCTCTTAGACTTGTTAGACGTTGGTGAGGCAGATGGAGATTTTTCTGTCTTGTATACATTTACTCATCGCTACATAAATGTCCTACCCTGGATTCCCCTGTCCCTGAGGAATCATGGCAGCCTCATTTTCTCACTACAGAGGCTCTGTTTGTGGTGTCTTACTCCTTTTTCAAAAGATGAAACATGGGTGAATCAGAACGCAAGCCCATGACTGTCACTGCATGCATACGCAGTGTTGGATTTCTTCACTTTTAAATAGATTCTTAGCTGAGTCCAACTGCTCCCGTCTCACTTGTTGACCAGGTCCTGCTTCAGTGATCTCCTTTTTTGCAACCTGAGTGCCCCATGGAGGTGAAGGACACAGCCTGAGCTGGCTCCATCAGTCAGCAGAACAAATGGGCTTGCTCTGCCGAACATCGGGCCATCTCGGATTCCACCTCTTTTATAGAGATGAGTGATGAAGAGGGGCTCGTTCCGCTTTGCCGCTGTATTAATACACATCAGGGGCCAGCTCCCGGCACTAAATCACGCTACTGCATACATCTGTTATCGGACTCCTCACTAGTGTGATGAACAAGACTGCAGATAGAGGCTTCCTCGTGTCATTCTTTATAGGATTTTCCTAAAAGAATAAATAGCTCAAATCTCTGCCAACACTCTCCCCTGTCATTGTGATGAATTTAGCTTCTTTCTTAAACATGCAGCTACAAATCTTCCCCTGTCGCCTCCCCTGCCACCGCCATCCACTGAAAGTTTTGAGTTGAATTTGGCTGAAATCAGAAGATGCTAATAAAAGGAATATGAGATGTAGATGCTAGCTCCCTTCTAATTGCAGGAATGAGAGAAGGGAGCTGGAGATAGGATTATATGGGAGCCAAGCAAGCTAGGTTTATTCCATGTCTTCTCACATGCTTTTATGACAGTAGTTATGGGTTCTGGTAAAGGATGCTTTGTTAGAGACCTTTGTATAAACATCAAAAAACATGTATTGTTGTAGCAGAAGTGCCTAGGTCTCTATTGTTACAGCATTAAACTTCCATTATTTGTCCACCCTTTGAGACTAATTAGCCTAAATACCACAGCTGTGGTTGAAGAATAACATTTTGGAAAAAGGCCTGGATGCTGAGAGCAACAAAAAAAATTGCCAGAAAATTCAAAATTCATTTGCACGTCAGGGGATGACTGTTACTACCAAAAATAAGTTGTCACATGCAAGTGTTGAGAGAGATCGAAAATTAAAGTTCGTGCTTTCTGTGCTGCGTGATTCAGCAGTGTGAGAGCCCTAAAGCATGAGGCTTCCACAAAGCAAGAACAAAAGTCTGACTGGTGTAGTTTGGCAGTAGAATAAGAAAATCTGGCGGTGAGAAAGAGTGGCTGTGCTGGATTAGATGAAAAGTTCATCCAATTTATTGACCAGCAACCATGCCTAGGGAAGTGGAAAGTCTATGGTGATAAAAATCCTTCAGATTTTCAGTGATCTAAGGCTAGGGGCTTCAAAACACAAGGGTAGTGTCCTTGTATTCAGTAAACTCAGTTTCAGTGAGATATATTTGGAATAATGTCCCCTGGGGCATAGCAGAGCTTGTCTCAAAAAATGCTTTGTAAAACTTCCTTCTCATTGTAGTTATTCTCTAGCTTGAAAGGGATCTCATGAAGATTGTCACATCTGTCTTCCATTTTTCAGAGCAGACCACAAGTATAGATGGTCATGAAATACGTAGTGAACAATTGTCCAGCTTTCCACTGAGGTGTTCAGCAGTTGTGTGCTTTAGTCACCTTACACACGTAGCAGTGTGTGTGGAAACTCACATTTTATTCACTTATTACTGTAGGGGGGAGTCTGGAGGAAAAATCCTCATAAATAGATTTTGTCTGTCTTGAGGTGCATTCATACTTATAAAGTAATTAAAAAAATTCTAAAAGGTAACAACTGCTTCTGAAACTGCGTATTAGAGAACAGTCTGAGTAGTGGCAATTTAGTGAATTTTGCCCTTTATTTCTTGATAATGCATTTGCTTGTTCCCATGCTGTGATGGCACCCCATAATAAGAAGCCTGTTTTTTTTTCCTTTGATCAAAGATGAAGAGCCCAAGTGGGGAGGCTGCTAGTGGTGTAATATCGGTGGTGATTATTAGCTTAAGGACTTTTGCTTAGTTTTTCTTTTTTTTTTTTTTTGGAATGTTCAGACGGAGGAAATCAATGGGCTACAAGTAGAACACTGTGTGTGCTGTTATCAGCTGCGTTGTTGTGGTTGTGTGGAAATGACTCACTGTTTTGGATGTGCACGAGCAAGATTGTTGGGATCCAGGTCTACTGAGTGTGGAACCTCAGCCCTTGATGCTATTTTTTTATTTAAACTTCAAAGCAGTCAGTCCTCTAGTTGTGGCTTATTATGGCCTCTTTATCTTCCATCCACTGCAGAGCAGCAGAAGCAGCTTGTAATAAAAACACAATTATTACATTACTCTGTTCTGCTTGTGATTCAGGATACCGAGAATGGGAGCAAACTCTCATATTTCTAGGTTTTCTTGCAATCATTCTAGAAATTTGGGTTACTGGTTGGTTGAGCTGTGGATTTGCAAATCCTTCCTGCTAATTATAGCCTGTCCCATTTTGAAGCAGCATTTGTATTGAGAAAATGGGAATGGATTGCAGCCTTGCTTAGCCAGGTAGCTTCTTGTTCTAATAGTCTGATTTACCACATTGGATGTATGTGGAGGTTCATGGTACCATTGGTATTGGTGGTGACCTATGTTCTCTTCTTTAACTGAGCTTTTCAACCTGAAAATTGTCAAGTTTTCAGACACTTGTTGATTTTCAATAGGAACTCTGACTAAGGGGACTGGTTAGTGGTAGCTTGGAATTCTAAATGTGGGAATCATCAGGGCAAGGATGCTAATGCCCTCAAGAACCTGTCTTTCAAAGAATTTGGAGGGGGCAGAACTTGCAGGAACTCAATCAATAGCACCCTTATATAAGTAATGATATATATGAGGAGTTTGCCATGAAATCACTTGTTCTAACTTGTTTTTTTTTTTTTTTTAATCTCCTTTTCCTATTCTCTTCCTCTGCTCCCCCTTTCCTGCAATTTTATATTTCAGCGACTTTATCTGTGCACACGGATGCTGCAGAGTCAGACCTACCAGCAACAACATCCCTGAGATCCCAGAACTCTGAGTGGACAGGGAAAACACCAGCAGCTGAGAAAGCCACTATTGCTGCCTCCACTAACTTTTTTAAAATGCCGCCAGAGAAGAGCCCCGGATACAGCTAAAAGAAACCATTGCAACTGTAAAAGCTTGCTGGATTTTGGGAGTGTTTGACTCTGGTGTATGTCTTCATCAAACATCTTGTTTGGCAGTAGTGATATCTTCAGTATCGGCACGTGATGCGTGCCGTCATCCAGATAGATCTGCGTGCCCCGCATATCTAAACGATGTTTGTGAATCTGTGTTTAAAAAAAGGTAATCAGTGTTGGGACTGCGGTGACTTTTTAAACTGTTCTTGCTATTGCTGTATTTATTATGCATTCATCTCCTTCCCTGATGCCAGCTCCTATGTGCTGGGTTGTATACAGAATCTTTTGGATTTTCAGATCTTGATCTATATTCATCCATGGACATGTTGCTTATTTACTGCATTTGGCATTTTCTGTGTGAAAGTCCCCCTGCTTTCTCCAAGGCCAGGAAGATTTCTTGGCTGGGGAATTAGGAGGGAATGCTAACGAGATAAAACATGGAACCTGAATTCTGTAGTAGCAGAATGTTTTTAGGCCATGTGTGAATGAACTCAAACTATGTTGCTTCTAGTGAAGCAAATACAGTGCTTGTCCATTCAGAAATTGCCCCAGGCTCACTGACAGCACGGTCCATTTCCTTCTCCCGTCTTCTGAATGTCTTTCATCTTGCTTTGTGTATTGCATGTTCTTTCCTAAATCTCCTACTGGATAAGGATTTGGAAGAACCACTTGGACATAAATGTGCAAGCTGGTGTCATGGAAAGGAACCTGGGCCCTCAAATATCCTTCAAGTATGGTAGAGGTTATATCTAACTTCTGTTTCTCAGTGTTTAACTTCAAAAGAGACTGTCTGCATTTCCCAGGACATTTTCCATCGAAGTTACCATGTAACTGAACAACAACAACAACAAAAAAACATTTGAAGTGTCACTTGTGTTCAAAACCTTCTTGGTACTGATCAGACCATATATGTCTCATGTTCTCACTCCCTTCAAAAAAGCATTGTCTGCTCTATCTGTTGGAGGTGTCTCCACCTGCTGTTGATTGTACTTTACTCTGCAGCATACACAGAAGAGATTCTGTTCTCTTTGTAATGCTTTCACTTGGTCCTCTGTTACCTTCTCTCTCGCAGAATATACGGATAGTGATTTCTCCCCTCTTTTTCATCTATTCATGATCGCATTACATGTACTTTTATTGAGTTACTCTGCCTGGAATTTATTTTGGGCTAAATTTTTAGGATATATACCTGTATAGCACATGTCAAAGGGCCCGTGGCCTCATGGGTTCCCAAGTCCTTTAAAAATAGGACATATTTGTATGCACACAATTACTTTTGTTTTTCTCTCTGGGTGGAGCTTCCAGACAGGGCAACTGAAGCTTGTAAAATTCATTTTGAATGCGAAGGTGCAGTTAGCGCTGTTTTTACTGTTTTTTTTTTGCAGTGTTTTTAGTGGTTTTACAGTGTTTGCCTCTCCCTTATAAATCAAATAGCTGAGGGACAGATTTGATTTCAAAGCTATAAGGTAGTGTTTTATATTTAATTATGTATTAATATGTTAAATGGTCATAACATATACAAAACAAAAAATTGAACAGCTCAGTCTAAATCATGATTGACAAATACAGTTACATTATAGACACACGGCCTGTGTCTGATCCCCTAATACCTACTTATTCTTGGGGAGAGATCCAAATTGGATTTGTATTTCGCAGCCCAAGCAAACTGTCAGATCTGCCCATGCAAATCCCCCTCAAAATATTATTTTGTTTTTAGTGGTACATTTTAGAACTATTTAGAACAGGGAAAGCCTTTTTACCTTGCCAAAGGTGTACAGAGGTCAGTTTGGATTATGGGACAAGCAGCGAAGGCTTTGTGGAATGAGGAGTGTTCCTGTTTTAAAGCAGCCCTTGGATTGTCTTATTTTGTACTTGGAGCACTTGGCTCAGTGATGCTTGAGAGGTAATGGAAGAAGTCTAAACACTTGGAGGGCCTGTGATCTAGAATTTATAAAGAGGAAGGAAACCTGAAAAGTAGGCAATTGTCTGTCTTGTACTTGTGAGCACAGTGAAGGCAATGGTGGTCGCATTCTCCTGACAGCCAGCAAATAAATTTTTGGTTTAGAGCTTTGTAACCCAACTTGCAAGGAGTGGTCCTCTGAAAGAGCATTTGTGCAATTCAGTGTTTATCTCATGAAGGCTCTTCCACAACCTCTCTTGGTTTGAGTCTATTTAATGGACTCATTCCAGTTACCAAGCGTTTAGTTGCAGTTTTAAAATCTGGTCTTCTATGTTCCCCTTTTTTAGAACAATTCTGATACAGCAAGATATATTCTAAGTATTCTTCAGAGCAATACTGTTTCTTTTGTGGTGGCAGGACAGTTTAAAACCTTTACAAGAGGTGTTAGGGAATTGACAGCCTTCATCTCCCTCTTGGGAGGAAGGACACCAGACTTTGCATGATTTTCCTTTGGGGGCAGTGAAAGATAAATTATCATCAGCTTTTCCTATTGAGGTCAGTGGCACTGTTCATCTGAGTAAGCCCTAAGGTTGTAAGCTTCCTAGGAGGTCCTCCTTGCCTTTAAAGGTTGAATGTACCTGTCGTGCTACTGAAGAGTAACTACAGCAGGCCTTGTCTTGATTAATCATGCTTCTGGCTATGGCAGCTTCCTGGAAGTGCTGGGAGACCTAAATTCTTGTAGCTTCCCTGTCTTTCCTATTTCTACACTGGAATCCATTTGTAGGTCAGTCAGGCTCTCAACCAAATTTGATTCTCCTGACTGGCAGACAAGCTATATGAATCACATGTCATGTTTCATCTTGTTCCTCCAGGGTGTTTATCTAAATTCATCTTCATACTCCAGTAGCTTCATTCAGTTTTGAATACTTGCAGCGTTCTTAAATGAATGAACTGGGTTCGTTGCTTCATCTCTTTTCCTCCAAGGCAGGTTCCTTAAACCTGTCCCAGGTACAAGAATCTGCATCTACCTTGGTTGGAATTCAGGAGGATTCTGTCTCCTCAGTCTGTCAAGGTCCCTTTGTATGGTATCCCCGCCCTCTATCATATCAGCAGCTCCCCCTGTCTATGGCATATTTTCCTTCTCTCTTTGAGAGTATGTTCTGTTCTGTTCTCCACATCATTATGAAGATGCTGAACAGCATCGATCCCAGTATTGTCTTCTGAGGCGTGCTTCTCATAACTTGCCACCATGTACACTTCAAACCACTGTTTGTTATTCTTTGAGCCTGACAGTTCAACCCATTTCTCACTGACCTCTCATACTGGGCTGTGTCCAGTCCATAGCTCCCCAATTTGGCTGCGAGGATGCTGTGAGAGACTGCAATGAGAGGCTTGCTGAGGTCCATGTAAGCAGTGCCCACTGCCCTCTGCTCCTTCACAGAGCCTGTCATTTCATCCTAGAAGGCAGTCAGATTAATAGGTATGATTTTCCCTTGTTAAATATGGCTGCCTGTTCCTAGTCACCTTTATGTCCTTTGGATGCTTGGAAATGGCTTCCAGAACTTGCTCCATAAACTTATGAGGGACTGAGGTAAGGTTCACTCGTCTGTTATTCCCCAGGTGGTCCTCAATCCCTTTTTAGAAAGAGGCACAATATACTGCCCTTCTTGCCCCTGTCACATCATGCAGTTTCCCCCAAGTTTTCAAAGATTGTGGAGACCAGCTCATAATGACACTTATGCAAAAAGAATTTTGTGTATGTGTGGCAAGAAGGTGCACATTCAGTGGAAGAGAAAGAGCTGGGAGGAACACATTTAAGTAGCTGTTCTTTGCACGTTTCCAGTAGTTCCAATGAGCTCTAGTGAGGCTTAAGGTCCAGTTTAGTAGGTACTGGAGAGGTGCAAATTAAAAGAATGGTTTTATGATTTTAAGATAAGGTGCAGTAAAGAGCAAAGAAAGCAGCAAAACAATAGTTGGAGAGAAACTCATAAGAGGCTGGGAGTAGTGCTACCGAATGATAGATTAGCTTCGTGATTGTGCTGTGCAGAGGTGTGTCTTGCTACCATTCCTGAATAATGACACTGAGATGGTTAGTGCTGTCCTTCAAATTGCAGAAGCTCATGCTGTTACCTTGCGGATGTTGTGGACAGCTGCTCGGTGGGCAGAGGATGAGAAGGGAAATAGGTGGAGGGGCAGCAGTGAGAGTGATTGTGTGTCTTTTTTAACACTGTAATCCCCCTCTGCACTGAAGAAAGAACATGCTACAAAAAAACCACAACATATGTGCCAGGAATCTGAAAAGAAATTCTGTAAAGTGGATAAGAACTTTGATTTGTTGTCTTCAGGATCAGTTTCTGAACCAGAAAAATTTCAGTGAAACAAAAGTAAAGGCTGCTACCAGTCATTTGTTCAGAAAATGTACTTCAGTAGGGGTATTGGTTATAGAAGTAATACTATTTTAGGGAAATATCAAAGGAGGACAAAATTCTGCTTTCACTGTAATACTGCTTTCTATTCCAGTTTGTGTTTGCATTGGAGACATCCTGCTTTTGTACCTTAAAATGCAGTAAAGTTTCTTAGAGTATAAAACATAAGGGGCTACTTGCTTTACAGAAGGCAAGACAAGATTCTTAAGCCATTAATTTTTACTCAGTACAAGGACAGAGCTTGGCACAGAGAGAGAACGTAACCTCTTAACTATACCAAAGCATCTCATTGTTTAAGGAAGTAAACTGACTCACAGGCAGGTGAGACTGAACTGGCACCAGTTCCTGGAGCCCTCAGTCAGGTAACATACAGACTTGTGTTGTGGAGACATAGGGAACCCTCAGTGTACATCACAATTTTAACGCAGGTAAAATTTCTTCCCAAGTGCAGACCTGGCTGTTAGTGTGACTGTAGCGTGTTGAGAATAGCGTGCCAACTGGCACACCCAGAAAGAGAATTCTTGCACCAACTCAAAGAATTGGTAGAAGTAGAAAATGGACAGGTACAGCTTCATTTATATGAAAGAAAGATGCAAAATACATATATCTGCAGAAAGTAATTGGAAAAAGTATTGCTGACCCCTGCGTGTGTGACCCAGTGTATTCATTGTCTTAAAGCAGAGCTGCCAGTATTATGAGGATGATCAGGGTTTTGCAAAGCTGGCCTCTTTTCCTTGTAACCTCTGAAGGAATGGGATGAACAGCATAAGGAAGGCTGCACTGGGTCAGGCTGAAGGTCTGTCTAGTTTGTATTCTGTCTCACAGTGGCCAGGTCTGGATGTCTAGGGGGTACCTGAGAACAAAGGAATTATATAGCGAGACCTCCCTTTTACACTCTCTCAGCCACAGTGCCAGGTAACAAAAAAGACTTAAACTTTCTCCAAAGCTGGAGAAAGCTTTTGTGAACCTTTTAGCTGTGGTATCCTGCAACTGGATTTAATTATATTTTTAGAAGGACAAGTAATCTGACTTCAGAAGCTTCAAGTAAGGAGTACTCATCTTCCTTAGTTTTTGTTATTAATTGCCCTCCCTATTAGGAAATCGCATCTTCTCTTTTCCTAGATATCATCATCCTGGCGTTTTCTTGTTATGCCTTTTTCCAGCAAGCTTGGGAAGTCCTATTCTTCCTTTACAACTAGGCTTCTTTGTCTTGTATAACTAGCTATACACAGCCAACAAGTACTTGTAATCCATTAACACATGTAAGTCATTATTCATAAGCTTCACACTATAAAACTTGTCATTCAGCCTTTTAATTCCATTCCTGCATGAAAATACCCAGTATTCCACATTCATCTGCATTCAGTTCTAGTGTCTGCACAAAGTATTCTTTACAGAGGCAGGAAATCTTGCTTGCCCATTGCTATTCAGCCTTCATATATTCATGTAACCACACATCATGTTAATCCTTGCTGTCCAGACACTGCTGTAACGCTACCATAACGCTGGTATGGAGGCAGCAGACTCAGTCTAAAGTTCTTATAGCTGCTTTTCAATGCACAGACTCCTAGAAATAATAATCTT
Organism: Aythya marila; assembly: GCF_965140915.1. Classification (NCBI taxonomy): domain Eukaryota; kingdom Metazoa; phylum Chordata; class Aves; order Anseriformes; family Anatidae; genus Aythya; species Aythya marila. The sequence goes on from NC_139046.1 coordinate 26,164,608, forward strand.
TATTATTATTGTTATTATTCTGAAATGCACCATGTTTCTTTAGCTGTATTACAGTGCAATTTTGGACTAAAGGATCTTAATTCAGAATACTTAAGAGCTTAGTCTCTTTGGTTTTATCAGAAGAGGATCAGAGATGCCTTGCCTGTGTAGTAGAAAGTCCCCAATGGAAGTGGAAATACCAAGAAATAAAGCATTTCACATCTTGAGCAGATGGGCATAAAAATAAGCTGGAAGCCACAGTCAGATGAATTCAAGGTAGAAATAGGGTGTGAGGTTTGAACAGTAAGGACAAATTAACCATGGAACAAAGCACTGTGGAAACTGTAGGTTCTTTGTATCTTCAGGCTTTGCTTTAAAGACAGCAGCAGCTTCCTTGAAAGAGTGTTGTAGCCAAATATAAACCACTGAGATAAATATAGAGGCATCTAAAAGGCAACGAATGGTCAATTTTATAGGATTTTCCAGTCACTTTTGTTCAATTTTACTGTCTACATGAAATGAGAGTTGCTTCTGGTTTAGAATCTTGGAGAAGTCTGGCTTTTTTTTTCTACATTGTAGAGATCTGTTGAAAAATGGGAAATCTTTTGGCAAACAGAGAGAAAAACCATGGTGGTGGAAGTTTTATGGTGTTACTAAAAAAATTGTCTTGAAATTTGCATGGGAAGGTGCAAAGATGAGAAAAAAATTACCTCTGCCATCTGAAATGATGCATCATTTCTGCACGCTTGTTGATTTCTGAGCAGTACAATGACATAAAATTGTGCAATGTTGAGACACATGATCACTCAGTGAAAGATGCTCCTTGCTGAGGACTTCCTCGTTCTTGCTGTACTGGCTGCTGTCTCAGGGTGGCATTCACTATGTACAAGCTTAGCTTCAGCAGCTTTGTCTCAGTTCTTTAAATTCAACTGTGTGAACATTGCACTGGAATTGGAGGCAAGTGAAGGAAGAGCATTGGTGGGTTATTACCCTGATAGGATAGTTGCATCTTTCCTCTTTTGTGGCATAAAAAGCTGCCTCTCAGTAGAAGTGTCTCTGTGATGGCCTTTAGCTTTCACTATCACACCAAAAGAGCAAGATGGGAGGTTTCTCCCTGTGGAAGAGTTGTGCTGCAATCACCTGAGAGGAGATGCTGTGACCAGAGGAAGCGCTTTTCTGGGAGTCTATGCTCTAACTTTTGTACTTTTTGTACAACTTTACGGAGCAGCGACCTTGTGGAGTGCAGCTTTGAAATACATCGTGCTATCTTTGTTCCAAAATAGATGTAAGATTTAGTGAAGGAATAGTGCCACGTTCAAATTGTTGCTTAGATCTTTAAGGTCCCTTCCAACCTAACCTATTTTATGAATCAAATCCCAAGCCCTGGATGTAGTATTAATGTCTCATGCCAGCACCTCTTGTTGTCCAGCATGGTGTGTGAGTGCCGTGAGCTGAGACTGGTCTGGCCTGACTTGAGCCCCTAGGCACTGCTGAAGCCTTCAAGTTTTCTTTCAAGTCTGGTGACACCAGACAGTTAGCCAAAGCCTTCAGTTTCAGTCTAGCTTCCTTCTGTCCCAGACAGCTTACCTAGAGAGAGTTCACAAACAGGTCTACTGCTCAAAACCTGTAACAAACCACATTGTACATGTCACAAATGTTGTACGTGGTCATAAGATTTAACTGTTTAATAGACTCTGGATTCGTAGGACTGTTTTGGGGGTAACATGTAAATAAGATTCTTGCTTGTATTATTTTGTCTTAAACATGTATTCTCTGAACAAGGGTCTTGCAGAATCTCTGTTCTGATTATAAAAACTGGAAATAAATCAATTTATGAAAGAATTGTTGTATCTGATACAAAACAAACTGGGTTGAAAGTAGGAGAAGGTACAGTGACATTGAAGAAGATTTACAGAACTGCAATGTCCATAATTTGCATGCTTCCTTGACGGTTTTCTTAAATATAAGCTGTTAGCTGAGGGTCTGTATGAAGTTACTATGCTTTTTTCCTTTGAACTGCAAACTGAAGTCAAGGAGTTCAGGTAACTCACTTATGTCCTTTTTTTTTTTTTTTTTTTTTTTTTTCTTTAATGATTTTGTTTCCCGATTTGTTATGATGTCATCTCTAGGCAATTGTGATGCTCCCTGTTTGGAGTTTGAAAAGATTCCAGAGTTTCTTAAGTAGTCTTTCACTTCCAAGTCACTACTTCAGATCTACCCAGTCCCAAAAAGGATTTCATTTAAATGAGTAGGTCAGTTCCAATTGATATTTTAATGGATATCCGTTTATTTTGCCAACACTAACATCCTTTTAAGATTGATTAGCCTCGTTCTTTTATTTATTTTTTTAACCATGGTAGCAGTGGCTTCAAAGATCAAACGAGCAGTGGACTTTGAATTTTCTTTTGCATGTATTTTCATCCCCAAATTGATAGCTATACATACTTGTGGAAGTAGGGCTCCTTCTACATTAACTGTTCCCACGAATAAATCATGAAAAATTAGAATCCAAGCTGATTGAATGCTTTTAAACAAAGATCAAGATCTTTTTGAAACTACTTCAAGTTGTCAATATTATGTGTGTCCTTTTCATTTGTTTTGTTTTCCAATTTTTAGAAATGTTACCTTTTTTTCTCTCTCATCTGCAAGCCACACCTCTGGGAACTGGGAAGTGTTTCTGGTCGGATGTGCTGATTTTTGTTGGGAGGAAGGTGAAAAGAGCTCTTAAGAACAGATTGTCTTACAGGATGTGCCCCAGTTTGACAAATATGGTGAGCTGTGGGTAACAGTAAAAAATAGTCAGATGCTGTACCTGCATTTTTTCTTTGTAATGAAGCATTTCATTCGATAATTGGGATGTCTTTTTTTTTTTTTTTTTTTTTTTTTTTTTTTTTTTATGCTGACTTTTTTGTTTGTTTTCATATACCCTTAGTTCTACATGCAAAAGCAGGTGGTAACTTCAGTAGCCGGGCTGGCTGTGGGGTCCCATCCAAGTGGTGTTTTTTATCTTCTACTGGTGTTTTCAGACCATGTTTGTTTTATAATTTTCCAGCTCAGAGAATCACCTGAAACTACAAATGAATACAGGTAGACTTACTATGTACTCATGGAGGATTTCACACAGCTAAATAAATGATAGTTCAAATCTAGGAGTACAGAATTTGTTCTCTACCAAAGTCAACTAATTTTTCAGTAATGGCAGTTACTTAATTTTTTTAATGAAAAGTTGTATAAAGTAGTATAGAGAGTTTCAGAAAGCTAAGTGACATTCATTTCATTCAATCCTATTGAAGAGTGACAGGGACATACCTAAAGACGAGAACAAGAGCAGACTTGAGCATACTTTAGTCAGGAGGTGCTGCCATTAGGGAGATGAAACATGGATTTTGCAGAACACCTTTAAAATTGCAATGTATTGGAAGAGCTCTAGTTGGAGAACTCTTCCTGAAAGTTTCACCAACCTTGCCTTAGGAGTCTTCTTCATCCTGCTTCACAACATAGTTTGCAAATGTGTGGATTTCCCCTTCACTCCCCCTTTTCCTGGGGAAACATGCACTCCTGTTTTGAGAAAGCCAGAGGTGAAGATGCTCTTGATGCTGGGCGTTGTGTGGTGAGTGAAAGAAATCCTGTGATTTCTTTCCTGTCTGTCCAGTGTCATCACAAAGGTTGCCTATAAAAATCAGCAGCAAGGCAAGCTTTCATGTGCTTTTTCTCCCTTGCTGGTCCTTTTGGATTCCCGTGGGATGATGTAGGGCTGTCGTGGCCATGCACTCAACCAGCGCAGGGACTGCCATGGGGCTACCCTGGGGCTGGTGGTGTTTCCCATCCTCCTGACCACATCGCTGGGGATGCTGCATGACTGCAAGACACACGCTTCCTGGGTTTCCATTTATTTAGACGTTTAAGCAAAGTGCGTTATTTAACAAAAGAAAGAAAGAAAGAAGTGGAAATTTCATGCTTCCATGGCAAACCAGGCTCCAATTCCATCAATCCTTGTCAGTCTCTTCGGGGTGCCTCCTGCTTGTAGTAGCTTAGACTGTTAATGGGTTTATTTATGTGCTAGGAATTTGGGTATGATTGTCACCCTTATTTTATAGATGAATGCAGAATGAATAAAACAAAAAATAGGGATTATCTCTTGGGAGGTGGGGGGGCCAAGACGAGGTACCAAGGAATGGGCAATTTGGAATGGCTTAATTTGTAACCTTTTGTAGATTCAAATCAATTTCCTACTAAGTTCCACAGCAGCAGTGAGTGCTCAGAGCTTCTGGAAATCCAGCCACAACGTACCAATGAGGTGAGGAGCACTGTGCTCCTCATTGGAGTATCTCTCTTGCTTCTCAGGCATCAGAGAAGTGGCAGGCAGGCATCTCTCCAGGGCTGGTGGTCACTTGTTTTCATCACAATAACTTTGTTTTGACAGTTTCAGTCTTTGTTCTTTCTGTCTTAAGCAGCAGATAGTCAAACCCAATCTCCTTCTTCAGTTCTCGGACTTCTCAGACCTCACCTCCCCAGAGGTGTGTGCTCTGTGCTCTGTATGAGGCTGGAGTTCATAGAAAATAAACTGTGCTCGTTTGATTTGATGTTATTGCAATGCATATGTGCAGAGGGATGAATTAGGATGGCAGTTCATTTCTTTACTTTTGAATATTTGTATCTGTAACCAGAAATGTGTGTATATATATATAAAATTATGCATACATAAGTGTGTGTATATATATATTTATTATACATATATAAAATTTATTTTTAAGCTAGGGATTTTTGGTATCTATTCACTTTGTGCTGGAGCTTTCTTACAGGATATTACAGCTTCCCAAAACATGTTTTCTCTCTGTAAATATCTATGATTCCTAGTTTTGAAATTAATTGGAAAGCAAAGGACAGCCCAAGTGCGTGGTTTCACCGAAGATCTGCTTTGAAATAGGTTGTCCACTATGACTTGAAGAAGAGCAATAGGTAGGTGAAAAATTGGTCTTGAGCAGTTGCACTGCATATACTTTCACCTGAACACCACAGGACGATGTGACTGTTGATACATCCTGCACTGACTCTTCAAGTGTTGCCTTCTGATTCTCACCCCCAAACTCCAAAGCAATGACTATACCGTGCAAAAACCAGCTGTTTTTTAACAAATGGTAGGCTGCCTGTCAGTGCCCAGTTTAGTAGAGAGTTAAAATATGAAAAGTCTTTTTTCATATTTCTGCCATAAGGTCAGAGACCATCTTTGGAACCACAATCAATTATCTGACTGAGCTGTATCAGAAAGCAAAGGGGAAAAGTATTAAGAAAAGCGGCATTAACTTTTGCCAGTCCTGCATTTTGTTCTGTTCTCTACTTTGATTCTCAGGTTTAAATCTTGTAGAGAAATTAACAACTCTTCATTTTTTTTCCCCTTTTCTTTAAAAATGACCAAACAAAAACCCTTCCTGCAAGTTTTTGTAGGGGCAAACTTGCATCCTGCAAGTTTCTTAAAGGGGTCTTACAAAAAGGATGAGGAAGGACTCTTTATTTGGATAGATAATGACAAGACAAGGGGGAATGGTCTTAAACTAAAAGAGGATTCAGATTAGATAGTATGAGGAAATTCTTCACTGTGAGGGTGGTGAGGCACTAGAACAGGTTGCTGAGAGAAGCTGTGGATGCCCCATTCCTGGAGGAGTTCGAGGCCAGGCTGGATGGGGCCTTGGCCAACCTGATCCATTGGGTGGCATCCCTGCCCATGGCAGGGGGTTGGAGTTAGATGATCTTCATAGTCCCTTCCAACCCCAGCCATTCTGTGATTCTTGTGTCAGATGTGGTTCACAGGCTCTGTTCATAGATGAACACCCAATTCCTGATGTAAGCAGATGCCATTAAACTGAAAAATCAGAAATGTCTCAATTTCCTTGAATTTCCACAAATACCATCTTGAGATGGGACAGGTAGCTGCACTTGTGGTATCCTGATTCATGCTATAAAGCATTGTGGACCACATCATCCCTTGCTCACACACTGCACCTTTACACCTGTGCAAGATGGGTACTTTCTGAGCAAAGTGCATGTTTTGCTCTTCAGAGGCATGAGATGACACACAGTGTTGCTGTACACTTTATGCTCTCTCTGCTACTCCCTGTGGGTAAAGAGATGACTGCGCACTGCCATGTGACTCAGATGCAGCTCTGCTGAAACCCACAGATTGATTTTGGGTAAGCTACATCACACCTGTATGTATACTTAAATGTAACTGTGGTACTTGTTCAGGGGAAGGACTCAAATTCTTATCACAGAAAGCTGGGAACTGAAAGCACCGTACCTGGTGTATTCAGAATGTGAGTTCTCTGTCATTCTGCAGGCACCTTGAGTGTTTGGGGTATGGATGAGTACAACTTCTACTGCTTGTCACTGAACTACTGCTGGAAATTGGAATACAGTGTTCCCTGGAGAGCTTGTCTGTCATGGAGCTCAAGAGGTTAATATGTAGTTATGTGATGATACTATAATTTTATATGCATCTGCAGATATGGGTAATAGACATTAAAGTGGGCATTTACATCCTTATTATGGGTCAGTACTTGATGTCATAATAAAAAAGTCACATCAGAAAAGTATGGGATAAAAATCTGATTATGCCCCTTTTGGAGTGTAAATGGCTTTAAAATTCAAATTGTCACCTGATGGGAGGATCAGGAAAGAGTCAGAGCAAGGGCAAAAGGGTGAAGCTGTGAGACACAAGGGGCAGGATAAGGAAGAAAAAGAGAGGCCAGACTAGGCCTTTGCTTGTACAGTTCATATCCATATGAATACTATATCCTATTACTTAGGCTCTTCATGTCATCTCATTAAACCTAAGCTTGAATGAAAGGTGGACTTAGCAATGTGGTGTGAAGGTCAATAGACCTCAGGTCTTCTGTCTTTCCACAGAGTGTAAATCTGGTTGGTGCTGTTGAGCCTGAAATTTCATGTGGCTTAATGCAGGGTGTTCATTTGAAAAACATAACCAAAACTAGTAACAGAGTTTGTAAGGCAAGACAAAAGCTGAAACTCTCTCTTGGTGCTGTCCTCAATAACTCCACCAATAACTATGCAACTACTGGCCCAGACCCGGAGGAGAGGGATGGATACTGAGAGAGAGAAGAGGGCTGTGTAGGTTAAAAACCTAGAAGAACAGTGAGGGCTACAGGAACATGTAGTATGGACTGAATATGCAGGTGGATAGATTAGGACAGTGAGTTCAGCTGCAATGCACTCATCTTGAATGCCTGTGGGAGCTGAAAGCCTACAGCATACAGAAACCTGGAAGAGTGCTGACCTTCCAATTTGCTGCTACTTTCTTATCCAAATACATCCTCCAAAGTCTTCACAGTTGGCTGTACTTTTAAGGTAATTATATTCTTAATTGAAAATAGAGGGTGCAAATGCCATGGGGTGAGGTAAGCAGTTCATCACAGCTGATAGGGGAAGCCTTCTCCTCCCATTCCCACCCCATCATCTTCCCATGCCTGGTTGTGATATCCTTGAACACCTTGGACACCCCTGAGTTGCATCAACCCCCTACCAGGAGACTAACTGGAGGGAACAAAAATACAAACAGCAGGAACAACAACAACAACAAAAAACTTGTTTTCTGCTGGTTTAATCAGTTGATCTGGCTGAACTGATGTGTGTGAGGAGTGCCAGAGGCAACACAAGGCATGAGGACAGGACTGGGCCTTGGGAGGAGGGCAGGCTCCGGGGAAAGGCCTGGGAAAGAAGAGTGTGAAGGAGGGAGACTCACCCAACTGACAGCACCAAGCTTTTAACTTTGGTGCAGTCACTCACAGACTTGTGCCCACTACCCTGTGTTCTCAAGGGATTCAGCAGCTCATGGCAACTCCACACGGTCTAAGGCTGCAAGAGGTGCTTTGCAGGGGCTGTAAAGTCGGATGGAACTGCCTCACCAGGAACTGTGCTCCTCTTCGGGTGTTCTTTATGGGTTTTTACACCATAAAAAGGTAAGATGGGATGTTTCCTGTCAGACAACTGCATATGCTACCTAAAAAAGGGATTATGGCTGGAGGGAGTTTGTCTGCTTTGGAGAATCTGAAGTGTCCTTGAGGTGGATCGCTTCCTGGGGGGTGACTTGCTTATCTGTGTGGAGTAGTGGGCAATGGGGCAAAACGATGAAAACCTCTTGGCATCTCATTGAGCTAAGACGGTGTGTGATGAGAACAGCCCTTCTGGTGAACAAGAATGTTACTAAAGAAGCCTGCTGTCCTCTGCAGCCACTTTCAGTAGAGCCTCAGAGATGTTGTGGCCTGCAAACAGCATGTCCCGCAGTGTCCTGGTGGGAGGTGTATGGCAATCTTCTCAAGAAAACCAGAGGGTCAGGAAAGCTAGAACTTCACAAGGATTGCAGAGCAAATCTGCAGCACGTCCAGAAAGCTTTTGAAGTTGCCTGAGGGCCTTGTATTTCTGTGTCCTTGCACTGGTGGGACACGAGGAAGGCTCCAAGGGGCTGTCCGTTCAGTGGGTCGGTCAGACACCGAGCGGGCTGGTGGCAGTGAGCCGCCGAGCAGGGCCCGTTCAGCAATGAGCAGGTCCTGGGTTGTGAATGGTCACGTCGCTTGGCTCGGGTGGCTTCTGGCTGCTGAGAGAACAGGGATGGAGAACTCTATCCCCCTGTTTGAAATTAGTGTTCATTATTAAATGCTGACAGTGTGTTCCCTCCTCTCATGTATCTGGTCTTTGTTTGTGCGCTGGGTGTTGGCGCAGGCTCCTGTGCTGTAATGTCTTGCATTAGCTGCTGTTGAAAGAAGTCCAGGGAGCAGTGTGAGCAGCTTTGAGGACAACAGGAGGGTGGCTTGGCACAGAAAGAGCAGGAGCAATTCTGAGGGAAGGATAAAAATGATTTTATTTAAGTGGGAGGCTGGCAGGGAGCAAACAGCAATGTGTCCATGCACATCTCTGGGCACACATGCGATGCCAAACTGTTTGATGGGAATAAGGAGCCAGCTAGAGGGTGTAATCGAAGGTGAGCTAGTCATGGAGATGGTTTGGGAGAGGATTCTTTTACCAGAGATGGTATCTTTGGGTGGATAGGTGGTGTTCGAGGTAGGAAGTTTGGGACCTAGAGGAGGAGACTACAGTTGCTGGAGACCATGGAGTAGGGAGACATACATCAATGATAAGAGAACTCGAGCTGTATGTGGAGGAGGAAGAGATAAAAAGCAAAGAGAAGAATGGAAAAACATGAATATAACCTCTAGATCCCTAGCTGGTTTGGATAATAGCATAATAGGAGTGAAGGACAAGAGAATGACCTCTGGCCCTCCCATGGGGGAGAGAAGATTGATTCCATTGAGCACAGGTTGTGTACACAGCACTTAGAAGGTCTGAGGGGCAATATCTAGCTTAAATACTAAGGCATGTGCAATGGCTGCAATGCTGCAGCAGTGTGTGGGACACTGAGCAGCTGGCCCTTTTGGAGGTCTGGTCTTCCACCTGTCTGTAGAGAGAACTCGAAGTATGGATCAGGAAATGGTGCACCAGGATGCATACAGTTTGGTTACAAGAAGGCAGCATCTTGAGAGCAATTTGCCACCTGCAGCCCATCTGCTCAGAATGGCTGTAAGGATTTTAAGATCAGAAATAAAAATAAAGGGAGTCAGTTGTTCTTTCTCAAAGGCCTGGATACCACCTTTCCAGCTTCTCTTCTTCTCCTGTCCTTTCTTCAATAAAGAAGTGAAACATTCACTGGGAATAATTAATGCAGCTTCCTGGAGCATTACTTGAGTAAAGGACTTGGTATGTTCCTTGATGCAGTGGGAGTGGACAGGGAAGGGTGTCATGAGGCCAGATTTGTCTCTGTTGGATGCTCTCAGTCACTGTTCGCCTGTGGCCTGACCGGTCACAGGCTGCCTGTGCCTGTCCAAGCCACATTCCCAGGACACAAGTGGCTTCAGGGGCTGCACCAGCTAGGGCTTTGATGTTCTCTGGACTCCAGGAGAGGAGTGGGATGAGCAGGATTCTCAGGTATTTATTCATGGCTGGGGTCTGCTGTGTGTGACTGCCTCTCTGTGCATTGCCATTTCATCCTGTCAATAATCTGGTGGAGCTTCTGCAAGCATTTCTCCAGAAATCTTTAACAGCACCAATGGCTGCTGCTAGTTATTTTAGGTATTTTGGATACATAGCTCTGGTAATCCAGAGCTCGCTTGTTGGAGCAAATTGAGGTCATCGCCACCAGAAGGATGCTCTGCTCCGGTCACTGCTCATCTAGCCCACTTGGAGTGAGCATCTTTATCTTTTCCCATCTCTTGCTTAGTCTTTCCTGGTTTTTCCATTCCTCTGATGTTGCTGTGCCACCGCTCCTCTCCCACAGCCCACGTTCAGGTGTGGCTGCTTAAAAGCAATCACTGTCAACATTTGTCATTAATCTGTTTCCATTTTTATTTATAAAAGAAAGAGAGAGAGAGAGAACGGAACAGCAGCAGTAGCAGGGCAATTGCAGATGAATAATGAAAGGATTCATCATAGCCATACCAGGATATATATATTTTTTGCAGCCAAGCGAGACGGATTCCCATCACAGCTCGGGGACTCGTTCCACACAACCACTCATCTTTCATGCTGGGGGGAAGGGAAAGGTGGAGACAGTATCATTATGGATGTAACGGGGCTCTGAAGTGACTGGTCAAGGTTGCTGCTTCAGTCACAAGGAAGCTGCTTACAGGAATTTTCTCTCCACCATGTATTGCTGCCTGGTGAGGCGGCTGCCTCCTACAGCAGGCTGCCACCTGAGAAAGGGAGGGAGGATTAAGGCTGGTTAATGGGGAAACTCGCTAAGTGCTCACTAAGGAAGGACAAGATGGCCAGAGAGGAAATAACAGGAGTGAGAAACTTGTCTTGGAACGAGGGACACGCTGATCATTCTTTCGCACCTTTGTGTCTCTAGAGCCCTCCCTCACATTCACGGTCATATCAACAACCAGCTTTCAGCTTGTCCTGTCCCACCCAGTTTTACAAATCCATCTGCCCTGTTGAGCACAGATGTTTTTATTTTCTTGTCCACTTTTAGTAAGTAGGGTGGAGGAAAGCTAGTCACGTGGACAATGCTGAAATACTCCGGAGTCCTGAGGGTGAGAAGAGAAATAACTACCTTTAAAAAAATAAAGAAAAAAAAAAAGGCCCCAAACAGGCCTGGTTGATTTAGACTGGCATTCAGATTCCAAAAGATCTTTGTATTCTCCTGCCTGCCATGTCCAGGGGATCCAGGCCATGCTCATCCTCTGAGGGTGGTGCTGATGCTTCAGCACAGGTTGAGCTCTGTACCCCTGGGTGCGCCCAGCTGTGGTGCTGATGTCCCTCAGCAGAGGGAGGGCGAGCCCAGCTCCCCAGCCCCCATGTACTCATGGGGAGGTGGTCCAGGGCAATGCTGTTGTCACCCAAGGCAGAGGTGGGCTGTGCTGAGTAATTCTCAGGGACACAAGTGCAGTTACTCTCTCTGCTCCTGGATTTTTGGAAAGAACCTGAGATTGGACCATGTATTTTTATCTAGGAAGGCCTAAAGCAGACTGGTTCACTGGGCAGAATGTTCTCATTTTCACATGCTGCAATGACTTGTTTTGCTGGTGAGCATTTCCACATCAGCCCCAAAAAAGGTGTAAAAGCCCTTATCCCAAAGGATTATGTATTTGTCAGGCCTCTTGGCATCCTGGAGCGCTTCATGCACCTCTGGCAAGGCAGCAGCATGAGGGCATTCCTGCATTAAATCTTTCCTCCTGTTAATTGAAGAATAAGTGTCACTGGAGGTGATCCAGTTGGATGGAAGGGTGCAGTAAAATGCCACAGCTCAAGTGATCTTTAACAGGGGAAGACAAGCCGATACATTCCTTTGTTGGGTCCTTAGGGCTGTCACGTTGGCAATGGAAAAAGAGCTCTGATCTTTTCTGTTCCAGACCCTTCTTTTAGTTCTCTCTTCTTTCCTGTATAGAATCCCAGCCTTGCCAGCAGTAGAGGGATCAGGGTAAAGGGACCCATTTTTTAAGCTGTCCTTCCATTTCCCTCTTGTGCTCAGGGGATGCAACACAATATTCAGAAGCTTAGACTTGGTTTATGTTTTCTGCCATTCCCCCTTCCAACATAAATCTCCCTTTGGGAAACCATTTGGTCCATTTCCCCATATCCTGGCACGGAATTATGACAGATCATTATGAATTAGTTTTTATTCAGTTTGGCTACACTAAATGCTCTGGAGTCCTGAAGGCCTGAGGAGAAATGACTGCCATTTAAAAAGAAAAAAAGAAGAAAAAAAAAGAGGAAAAAGCTGCAAGCATGCCTGGTCAATTAAGATGTGCATTCACGTGCAAAAAGATCTTCATATTCTCCTATCTGCCATATCCATTTGGACATCCTACTAGATATAAATTCCCATCCTGATAAGGATCCTTGGTCACTCAGCACTGAGACGGGTTTTCTGTTAAATATGGAAACCATCATATTCCATCATAAACCATCATATGGGCAGTACCATAGGAAGGTGCTTGCTTATTCCAAAAAAGAAAGGTTGCTTCAACCATGATAGGGCTCATCCTTGAACAACGTTAGTTGAATCGTATAGTGTGTGATTAATAGCTTCTTACCTCTTTATGGAGGATCTTACTTTTATATGTTCATAGAATCAGGTCATTAAAGGTGGTTTTACTTCTGTTGAGGCAAGACATTGTTAATACTAATGTTTAACTCCTGGTCTTGCTTGCATGTAGCCATGTGCTTGGTCATTGGAGAAAAAAGAATAAAAAAATCAGATTACTCACATCTGTACTCTACGCATACAAACCAGGGTTGAATGTGCAGGTGAGAAGGCTTGGGCAGTTCTGAAAATGCTGTGCACTTTCTTTTATTTGTGGCATTACAGATTCTAAATAGAAAGCTAGCTTTGTCACAGCCTGGGAGATTACCTTGTTTCTAACTTGTTCTTTCCAGGTAGACACAAATTGATGTGTAATAAATATACAGTATCATGTCTGTGGAGCATGAAGTTCCCTTCTGACTCCAAACACCTTAGCAGTTGGTTTAAGAGGTCTCATCCCTTCTTTGTTAGGGATGTCACATCACCTTTGTCTTGGTGATACTTTTACTAAATTATTTTGTTTCAAGCAATGTTTTTTTGTGACAAAAGTGACAAGTTTGGGGTCTTCATGATTTGGCCTCCATGTGTGTTCTGTCTAGCCCCTTCTCTTCCTTCCAAATGCTCCCAGACAAACCAGGTGTTACTCAAAGTATTTTTCTGTGAGTTTATAGATCTGGCTGTTGTTGCGATGTTCCATTGTGGGTCACAGTTTCTGGGCCCTGCCATGTACCCCCACACTAGTTCAGGCTGTAGAACCACCGTACAAGATTAAACATCAAAGAGGAAGACCAGTTTGCTATGAGAGGGTACCACTGAGATATTTCATGTTTAAATAATAAAGCTAAATTTTCTTTAGCCTTGAACAGTCTGTAAAATAGTGCAAGCAGGAAAATCACAGTTCTTGCTGAAGGCTTGCGATGCAGCATACAGACTTTTACTGGAGCTGTATCCTTCCAGCCATGTAAGCTCTTTGCAGTTGGAAATATTTAACACCCTATTAGTTTCTGACGTGTTCTTTAATATACTGGTGATCTCAATGTTCTTTAAGGGGTCTCAAATTATATAACCAGGTGCAGGTTTGTATAACCTGCTTTTAAATGCTTCACTCTATCTGATGTGTACTTGGGTAATTTTGAAGTTTTCATGGTGAGCATGCAGAGAAATCTGCATAGTGTCCAGTGAGTGGTCGCTAAAGAACTTTAAACTCCTTCAGCAAGGATAATGTGAAGATCAGTCACTGGGTGGCCTCCTGGAAAAGTTGTGCTTATATTTGGGAGATGTAAGGAGTGTTCTTTTAGCAAAGCAATCCATCGACCAAGGTGATACTCTGAGTGATTGCTGTAGCCTGGAAGATCATTGCAAACTTGTTTTCTATAGTCCCTAGAAGGTTCTGCTCAATACTGAAGTCTAGCTGACCCTGATGCTTTACTGGTCTTGAATAGGAGCATTTATTGTCCAGAGATTGTACCGTCCAAGCAGAGACAAGGTGTAGGCCACAAGTAATAAAAGAGAGGATGACATATGATCTGTGATGAAATCAGTGTGAAATAAACATGCGAAAAAGAGAGAATTCTTGACAGGTTCTTAGTTTTCAGAACCTGAGCCAGGGCATCCCAGGATACCAGCTAAAGCACACTGAAAGGCATCAGGGAAGACGTGTGTCTGAAGGCATGTATAGGCAAGAAGAGGAACCAAGTTATTAAGTAGGTGTCTTTGGGGAGCACAGCCCACACTTTGGAGATGTTATCAGGGAAATATGATTTGTATTGAAAGCTGAGTGAAATTTTCCTCTTTATATCACCTTATTTTTTATCCACGGTGTGGATTTTTTTTATCCCAAAAGCCAGACTGCTACAATGACTGTGTGCATGCATTTAGCTCTCTGTGTGCCATACCAAAGCAGTGGGAGCCAGCTGGAGAGCAGTGTCTGCCTGTCCCCAAGCTTCCTCCTTTGTACTCTTTGCTCCTGTGAAAGAGGCATAAAAAGAGACCCACACTCAGTATAGATGCACTTGTGAATTGAGGCCTCAGTTGGGAGATGCCTTGCTGGTGACAGTGGCACGGTGTTAAGTGGTGTCCTGCTTTCTGTAGTCCCCATGCTTTGTGCTCTCAAGCTGTGCTTTCAGTGGGAAGATCCATTTCCCTAACAGCAGTCTAGGAGGCCAAACTATTACCTCTGGGAACAGTACTTCTTGGGCTAACGCTACCAAGTGGAGGCAGTTCAGCAGTGTCTTTTCTGGATGGCTCAGCCCCCCTGGGCTGCTTGCCCAGGGTTTCTCTCTGCTGACTCCTTCCCATGTCTGATGGGATGAGTGCAAACAAGATATTCCCTTGCTGATTCCTGCAGCAGTTAGAAGAATCGATGAGTTTTAATGATTTCAGTCAGTTTGTACTGTACAGTTTTGGTTAAGGGACTGTGGTGACGTCAGGGGCATGGAGCTGTTTAATCATAATTTGCACAGGTCTAAAATGTTGCAAAATGATGAAGGAGTTGGTTCAGCTGACATTGACTGAATAGCCATGGTGGCCAGCAGGCTCAGCAAAGCCCAGGGCAGGGACTCTGGGTTCTATCTGAGGAAGCATTTGGACTCAAGGAGCCTCTTAGGGACTGCAGGTCAGGTGTATGGGACAGGTCCTCCACAACGTCACTGTCCTATGGTCTGTGCAAGAGCTTATGTCCCAGGTGCAGAACCAGCCATTGCAGTCATAACAAAATAAAACAAAAAATAAAACAAAACAACAAACAAACAACTTTTTATAATACATTCAACCTGAATACATAACATCAAAGCAATATTAGCACCCTAATTTGCAAGGTTGGAGGAGAGGCCAAAATGCAGCTATTTGCCCCCAATTCCTGTTAATGGAAGTTATTCTTCATTACCCCTTTCCTCTTGTCAGTTGCTGGGGAATTGAGGATGGTTCAGTGGCAGGGTTCTGGATGTCTCATCAGAAGTCAAGGCATGATTGAGATAGTGAGACTGGAAACACCTGAGGGCAAGACAAAGACCTGCTCAGATGTGCCTGTGCTGTATCCCTTTCAAGAACAGGTAGAATTAAAACCAACCCTTTGTATCTGGAATTGTTATGGGGTCCTGAATTTGCACTGAAATTGCAGGGAACAAAGGTTTCTCCTACAGGCTCAGTTGAGTCTTACCAGATAGTCCAGCTCTCCAAAATAAGGCTGGTCTTGGGCTGGTCTGTGCCCAGAACCAGGGGCTGTAATGGGCATGAGTTACCTGTCAGTCCCTGTATTTACACATGCCCATTAGGAGAGTGGTAAGGGGAGGAAGAGAGCTGGGCTGCCTAGTTGACCTTGCATCTATTTTTTTCCCCTGTTGTTTTTTTTTTTTTTTTCTTTTGTTTTTATTCTCTTTGCACGTGCTTCTAATTGATCTTGAAAGGAAGGGGCAGTTAAAGAAGACGTTAAGGTGAAATGAAGCCATAACTGTGCCTGGAGACTTTTATTAAGTGTGGCAAAGTCCTCCGAGCTGCGTAGAAATTGTTTATTGATTTCGGTATGGCTGGGTGCTCCGGAGTAATCGCCCGCAGAAACGGTCGAGAGGGAGCAGAAAGGGGAGTGCTTCGCCAGCTCCCTGCTGCCTCCTGCCCCTGGCTGTGCTGGAGGTCTCCTCTTTAACCTGTAAATGAGCAGCCACGGCTGGTTAAATCTTCTTGCAGCTGGCTCCTGCAGCCCAGCGCTGGGCTCTGCCCTCCTGCAGGAGAAACATCCAGTGAAGGGATGCCTTGGGGAGGAGGTGACTTTGGAGCGTGCATCGCACAGGTGAGCGTGGCACTGCTGGGATGTCAGCTGCTCTTTGGCTTTGCTGGCTGCTGCATGTTGGGTCTGGTGACTGTCGGTGATCTCAGAGCCTGCTTAGCCACGGGACCGAGTAGTTCTGTGGACAAACAAGTGCGTGTTTCTTGATGGTGTCTAGGAGAGGTTTTGGCTAGTACCCCCTGCCATCTCTGCCAAAACTGCAGGATGCTGAGGAAGGGTGAAATGGCTGCATTTCCTGTGCCTGTCTGCAGGTCCAGGAGAACATCAGCCCCTTCTGATATTTCTTGTGCTTGTTGTGACAGCGTTAAGGTGGCTGAAGTCTGGATCATCAGACACAGAGCCCGGCTTTTATTGGTGTAATCCAGTAAACAGCCTTATACAAAGACTTTTCACAGGGAAGTTTTACACCATCGTCCTGTTGGAGGTGGGGTTTCTGAACATTCACTTCCCAAGGAGGTCCTGCACAGCATCATGGCCACACTACATCTTCTACATAAGGCCAGGATGGTTTTTTTTTTCTTGTCCAGAGTACTATGACTAAAGCGTGCTCCTAAAATATGCTGGCCCCTCATTTCCAAGGAAGAAATGGAAAGGGAACCAATTTTATCAGCACTTTTTGGATAAGCAAGGAAATTTTCTGAGACATGTTGCAGTTCTTGATACTCTCTCCTCTACAGGCAAGGTGCTGGTAATAAGTTGATTTTATTCTCTCTCTCTCCATCAGAGTGATTATTTCTACCACGTGGTAGCACAGGTTGCTTTAATCTCCTTCCTTCTGCAGAAGATTTCAGTGGCCTTCTATAGTGTGGTCATTAGATGAACGATATGCAAATGTGTATCTGTGTGGAGATAAAAAGAGGACTGCCCACTTATTAGGGTTCCCTTAGAGCTTTAGTAAGAACATCAGAGACTCTGGTGTTAGAAGAAGATGAAATAACAAACTGGGCTGCTTTCCTAATCATCTGAGTATAGGGGTGGAGTTACCAAAGCCCGAGTAAAGGCAAGATCATCTTTTGCATCATTGGGAAAAATTTCAGGAGGCCGTGTAGATGCATTAAAGATCTGTTTTCTGCTTTGAATGAACATTATGTTTCTTTAATGAAAAAGCTGGGGAAATGTGTATTAGTTTAAAATTTAATTTCCTACAGGCCATAATGTTAATGGAAGGTAAAATATCTCTAAAATGTTGGCAATTTAACTCCCGTGTAAAGTGTTTTGAAATGGGATAAAATAATATAAATAAAAATTTGCATCTACCTAGAGAGTTCTCTGACAAAAATGATACATGAGCTTAAGTGTTAGGAACAGCAGTAACACCTTCAACTCTGATCTTTTTGTTCTTTTTACCCCTGTAATAAAGTTCAAAAACATAACTTACTGTAGAATAAGGACAATGAATTATGCTGATGCTGGCCTGTGTACTTTGGCTGGGAGGTGTGAATGCTGTAATAGAAGCTGCATCAGCCTGCGCTGGTACTTCAAAGCGTATACTGTGTATGTACATCACGTAAACTTTTGTAATGCTTAGTTGCTTGAATGAACTAAGAAGACTGATTTATTCTCTCTTAAAAAAAAATAAAAAAATCTCTTAGTTAAAGCTGCAAAGCCTTCTCTTGTGGCATGAGTTCCCCAACTGCAAGTTCTTGCTGGTGATGGCTGTAGCTTTACTACTCCTGTTGCTTGTTGGAGAGATTTTTGAGCCCCCACCCTTGGGAAGAACAAGCCGCCTTTAAAATCCTCAGTCCAGCACCTCAGACTGAAGGAGTTATTTTTAACCTGCCTTGACCTCTGCTTGAGCAAGAATAAAATAGGGATTGGGCGGAATATGACACAAATCAATAGGTTATCCCAACAGATGTGATCTTTGGCACCGTTTTGCCTTGGACACTTGCTGTAGTAACAAAGATAAATGGTGATTTGTTAACATTGTGATCTAGGGACTGGGTGGCTCAGTGGATCGTGTGGTGACCTCTGGCCTCTGGGTCTCCAGGCTCTGAACATCAAGATGAAATCTCATTCTGGTAGTAGGAGGGGGGAAAAAAGGTCCACAAGGGTTGGGTGATTTTGGTTCAGCACTAATCAGAGTGCTCCACAAAACAATCCAGCAAGGACTGAATAGATGATGCCTCCTGGCAAAAAGGAGCATGGGGAATAGAGCAGGGACTGTAGTGCTAGGGAGCTAGTGGTCAGTTACTGTGGGCTATTGCAGTGCTTTTATGGAGTGACACGGGAGCACTCAGAACTACTTTGTCTCTTAGCCTACATATCAAAGAGGACTTGCACTGGGGACTGTTTGTGGCAGCTCTCAGTAAAAGGGAAATTGGTTGTATGAAATCAGCTGCCCTTTCATTTTCTGGGATGGTTTCTGCATTTCGTTTGACCCTTGACTGATTACTGAAGGATAGAAATGAGGGTCTTTTTTGGGAACTGAGCTGTTGGAAAGAGCAAATACAACTAACCAGGCTAGCAGTGAGCCAGTCATGTCTCCAGTGACCTTGTGCAATCTGTCCATATCTACTCAGAGCCATGTTGCACATCCTCTGTAGACAGCTTTTAATAAGTTCTCAGATGTGCACAGTCTGTCTTGCTGCAATCCATGATGGTGTATCCTGCTCAGGGTGCAAACAAATTCCTGCAACACAAGTTCATCCAGAATGCCTGCAAGGATTCATAAACACTCGTCCAGGTCGTAACTAATCTTGTGCAAAGGGCCCCAAGCCACTGTGAGTTCATCTGCCTCGTTTTTCTTATAATTCCCCTTACCATGGAGAGGCAGCATGGCAATGCCTCATTCTGAAGCTGCACCCTTCGACCTCCTGGCTCTGGAACTCCTTCCAGTTCTGCCTACAAGACAGGCACCCTGCTCTCAGGTGCTTTGACATGCTATGTCCTCGCAGCCTTGAATAAACAAGGGAGCAAAATGCTTGCACCTGCTGTGGGGCAAGGGATCTCCTGACTGCCTTATTGATGCATGCAGGATATTTACCTCTTCCTCAAACTTTCCCACATGATAGATGCAAGGTTTACATGAGAGCTTGTGTTGTGCCTGGGACTCCCAAGTTTGCCTCTGTGATGATCCCCTGCAGCATCAGTCCCACTTTGTACTTTGCGTTGGGCTGTGTGTTGCTGAGTTATAAAGAATGATGATAATTATGTGGCTGAGAGTAGCCTCTCTCCTTGTTTTAATTCATTCCACCAATCTGTAGGTAGTATGTAAACCAACGAGTTGGAATTGCAGTGAGCCAAGGCAAGCTTTTGCTAGTCTCTCTGTTTAGTGCTGTCTTACCGCTGACAGGTGCTCTTGGATCTCAAGTGGGAAGCCAGTTTTTAATCCATAAATTGCATACCATGTAGGTTGCTCACAGTACGCATTTGCTACTTGAGATGTAATAGAAGGAAGTTAGAAGCAAATAATTTTGTATTTTGTTTCCATCTGTTTGTGAAGATGGTGGGAGACACTGTTTCTGGACAACTTTGCCCACTGTCTTCCTTGTTTAAATCCAGGGCACATCTCAGGGAGTACCCTCCCTGCCCAGCTGCTCACGCTGCCCCACGCTCCTCATGATATTTGTTCCTCCAGAGGCAGGTGTGCAGCCTGCCTTTAATCAGGAGCAGAGGTTGTAGCCCCCAGCTCTGCCCCTCTATCTCCGTGGGGATACATCTCTCCCCAGTTTTCTTACCTGCCAGTCCTTGGGCAAAGGTCTGCCCCCCTCTCCCCTGCAGCCCAGCCCAGAGCTTGTCATCCTGCCTTAGAAAAAAAGGAAGAAAGAGCCAAAGAGATAAGGCAGCAGGGTAGCAGCCTAACAAGACCTAGTTTCCATTATATTTTTAGCCTCTGATTTTATTTTTCCCATTATAATTCTGAATTAACTGTTTCGTTGTTTTGTCCAGGCTGAGATCAAGCCTAACCAATCTAGAGTTCCCTGACAACTTCCATTTGTCCTTTTCAGAATATGGGAATTTCACTATCACTGCTTCAGACTTTGCCTGAGTTTCATAGGACTTTAAAATTTTCATTTAATTATTTATCTTAAGTATTGAGTGAGATCACCGGCAAGATCTTTGGAGGCTCTTGGTATAAATTATCCTTGTCACATCTTGGAAACCTCCAAAGATGGAGATGGCACAGCCTCTCTGTGCAGCTTGTACCAATGCTTGACAGTCTTCATGCTGGAAAAGCTTTTTCTTCTATCCACTGTGAACCTCTCTTGTTTCTATTTCTATCTGTTGTGTACTGCCATCCCTCCTTGTACTTCTGTAAAGAGTCTGGCTCTTGTTAAGCTCCTGGTAGGTGTCTGAATTGAATGTCTGCTGCTAGGTGCCTCCAAGGCCACCTCTTCTCCAGGCTAAACAAGCCTGGTACCCTCAGTCTTCCCTTGCAAGGCACATGCTCCAGCCTCCCTGGCCACCTTGTTCACCTTCTATTTAACTTGTTCCTATTTATCAATCTCTCTCTTGTACGGAGGCCCCCAAATCTGAACGCCATATTCACGATGTAGTCTGACAAGTGTTAATTGAAGGGAAATAATTACAGGCTGTGGTCCTGTGAATACAGCTCAGGGTACTGTTGGCCATTTTTGCTGCCAGGGCGTACTGCTGGCTCTTACTCAGTTTACTGCCCATCAGGCCCCAGGTCCTCTTCAGCAGAACTGCTGCCCAACCAGGCATTGCATGCCATGGACTGCTGCAGTGTCTTATTTCTTCCAAGGTGTGGGACTTCACGTTTGTCCTTGTTGAATGCCACAAGGTTCATCTTAGTCCAATTCCTGCAGCTTGTGTAGGTCCTTCTGGATGGCAGCCATGCTTTGAGCATATTGACCACCCCTCCAGTTTTGTGTCAAGTGTAAACTTGATGTGACAAAGCACATTCTCATCCTCCAAATCATACACACAGATTTTAAACAGGTCGGGTCCCGGGATGCACCCCTGCATACATCTTGTTACTGACCTTGAGGCAGTATATAACCATTGCCCTCTGAGACTAATCTTCCAATCAAGTTTTAACCCATTTATTAGCCCGCTCATAACAATCTTGGACCAATCTGGAGACATTCTGGGAAGCAGTATATCTTGCCTTCCCTGAGGAGGGAAATGGACCTGTACTCCAACCCAGCAAATTTTGTGCGTATGGGAAGGACACATTTGCTCTGCCATCTTCCTTGAGAGATGTTCAGATAACAAATAAATTGATTTTTTTTAATTTTTTTTCAGGCCTCAGAATGAGATAGATAGAGCATTGGTCTCATTCTTCTTGAGATATCTGTCAGCATCATCATTAGTGATCCACAGGCAGCTTAAATGCAGCAGTTGTAATTGAAGCTGCAAAGTTCCTCTGGATGTTGAGCACTTTTTGTGGCCACTTCCTACTTGTGAGAAGCAGTGAGGAGCTTTCCAGGGCCGAAAGTGA
This sequence comes from Aythya marila, assembly GCF_965140915.1. NCBI lineage: Eukaryota > Metazoa > Chordata > Aves > Anseriformes > Anatidae > Aythya > Aythya marila. The sequence goes on from NC_139046.1 coordinate 26,186,367, forward strand.
CTTTACATCCACTGGCGTGCCTATACATGCAAATGTATAGTACTTTCAGCTACTGCAGATATTTTTATATAAATTCTTGAGCTCTTCAGATTGTACCTTGGTTTTCCTTATTTCCAGCTTTAGTGTAAGATGATGTGAGCAGAAATGTGCTCAAGAGAGGCTGGAAGCAAGGGATAGGGACGGTGGGAGTATCGAGGTTCTTGTGGTGGAGGTATCTCCTTGGAAACTGAGATGGAAAAGAGAAAGAAATGAAGTGGAGCTCTTAAGAGCAAGTAATGACATCTGTGAAGACGGTATGGAGAGTAAACCAGGCCAGGCAAGTGCTCTTAGATTGCGGTTGCTTTTGCTTGTTCACTCACCTTTTTGGCTGATACCTTACATGTATCTGAGTCCTAGTGAATCTGCTATATGATTCTGCTATATGAAATCCCATTAGCAGTGGTCATTTGTTCTCCAGATAGGAAAGAGAATGGAAACTGAAAACCGGTCAAAGAATGATTGTTGTAAGTTTGAGACAGAAAGATCTTGTCTTAGTCCTTGAAAAGCTGGTATGTAATAGTATGAGATGGCCAGTGAGGTGGGACAGGGATCAGCATTCAGCCTGGTATGATTAATCCTTTTCATTAGTCTGCTTTCCTCCTCTTCTATATATCTATTAATTAATTTCCACAGAGGAAACTAAATTGGGAGCACTGTAACCAGTGACTGCAGCGTGGAGATGCCAAAGGGATTTGGAAATTGGAAAGAGTGGTAGGAAATAAAGGTTCCTGGTGCCAGGAGATGTTCGAGTGAAAGCAAACCAGATTGAACGTGATATTTGGAGAAGAGAAGCCTAAAAGACTGCGGTGCCAGGAGGATGTGCAGCCATGTGAGGTTAGTCATTTGGTATCTGAAGACTGGTAGGTTACTGTCCATGGGGGGAATCCTAAGAATGTGTTCCTTGGAGAGACAAACGAGTCTGACTCACTGTTTGTGGAAGTCAGTGGAAATCCTCCCAGAGGCCTCTGTGAGGTTTGGATAGACATGTAGTCTGTGTCTGAGTGCTGATGGATTAGCCAGTGGGAGTGTGGTCAGAAGCACTGTGCGTACAGCTGGGTCTGTGAGCATGCTCTGGAGAGGAGACCTGTGCCCTCTGTAAGGAGCTCTGCCTTTAGGGTGCCCTCAGGGCAGTGTAGCTAATCAGTGACAGAAGAGCTCTGAATGGGGTCCAGGTGTGGGATCAGAAGGATTTTGCTGCAGTGCAGGAGCAGAAGGCTGATGGAGGCAGGAAATGAGTGCAATCTGTAACCAAATGCACTGTAAGCAACCTGCTCTGTCCTTCTCCAGTATTCCCTTTCAGCATCTCCAGAGAGCTACTCAGGCATGGCCACCCTGATCAACACCATCCCCAGAGGAACTTGTTGTGGAGAAACAGAGGAGCAGGGAAGTAATGAAGTCAGTGCTAGGGAGGTGTTAATGTGGGTGAGCCAGGCTCAGGACCAGGGCTTCCAGGCTTTTGTTGTGACATTAGACTCTGTGTTCTCTATTTAGCATTTGAGAGACAAAATGGAGCAGTAGGGCTCTTGGAAGAGGTTAATGTTCACCGTTTGTGCTGTTGGGGAATCTGCCTTGTTGTCAGGCCTAGACTGTGTTGGGCCATTGCTGCAGGTTATGCTGCCTTATGGCCCTAACATTCCTGCTTTTCAGCTGGGACATGTGCTAAATATGCCCCTATTTTTCCCACTAGCTAGAGGTGTCATCTCTCACATCACCTCACTGTCCAGAGGACTCTGGAAACCCATCCCTTGAAGAGCAGGTCTGCGTTTCTCACAGCTGGGAGCTATGAGTGCTGTGCTGCTCTGCATGGGACTATCCAGTGAGAAGGGCCTTAGATGTCCCCAGAGGTGCTCATGCAGTGATGAAGTCTCTACACAGTCCTCGTAGTGCTCCAGTGAGGGGAAATGAGTGGTCTTTTCTTAGGGTGAGCTTGTACTCACCAGTCCGGAGAGGGTCTGCTGTGCCTACCTCATCCTAAGTGGAGCAGGTTAAAGGGAACGTATAATGCAAGTGTTTTCATAGGGTAGCATCAATCCTGATGCCACCGAATGTTGGAGCTGGCTGGTCCTGGGCAGTTACGCTATGTGGGGAATGCTCTGTGCAAGGGGTGTGTGTGTCTGTGTGTGTACGTTCATCTTTAGTGGGTTGTCAGTCTGTAAAGGTCAGGAAAGGGCCAGGCAGAGCTGGGAAATGTAACCAGGGAAGGAAGATTATCATTTTTCCCTTTGATGGCTTTTTGTACCCTGCAGTGCTTTGTAGCCTGACCCCAGCAAGCTGGGTTCACATGGCCGGTGCAGTTGTTCTGCCTCTGGGTAACAAGTCAGGCTTATCTTCCTGTAGCTTCTGGTGCCCACAGCTATCTCCTCATCTAGAGGGGCAGAGGAGGGAGGTCTGGAGGGAAGAAGGTGCAGAGGAATTACACAGAAAGGAGCCATCCAGCACTTGAAATAGACCACGGTGGGCTGAGACGCACAAGTTATCCCACAAGTTGGCACCAATTATCTGCCTGCTCCTTTTGTGCTCTTTCCCAGGGTGGTTGATATAGGGTGCTCCAGGAGAGCTGGGTTTGGAGCATGGAGTCTGGAGGGTAAGTTATTTCTCCTGCTGGTTTGAGGTTGACTTCAGCCTCCAAGTGTGGGTGTTCTTTGCCTTTTCTCCTAGAAGGTGGATCCAGTTGGTGGTGCCTTGGCCAGGTGAGGGGACAGCTGTGTATAGTTCTAATCTTTTTCTGGAGGAATGTTCTGTAGGAACACTGCTACCCTGCAGTGTGCAGAGTCCTGCCAGCTTATGAAGTTTTGGGGAAGTAGGGCACCACGTGCTGCGGGTTTAAATTGAATCTCTGTTGAGATTATAATTTATATTTGTATCCTGATGTTAGGAGGCAGATTATCCCAAACTACTCTGAGACTCTTTCAGCAGGTTTTGGCTGCTGTTAGTGAGAGAATAGACAACTGGAGAACCTGTATAAATCACCTCCTAATTCATACTCCTAATTAATCCTATTTTAAATCCTGCTTAATCAGTATCTTGACTGCTACCTGGTGGGGGTAAGTCCCATGAGTTAATGTGGCTGCATATATTCTAAATGAGGACTTGCTTTTTGCTGTCATTGAATGTTGTGCCATGCTCCTATTGCAAAGAAGCATGTTGCAGTGGCTTCTTCAGGCACTTTTATCTCTCAGCTTTGCACTTCTCTTCCTCCTGTCTTCATCCACAAGTTATCCAGTGCTAACTGACTGTGGTAGCTCTCTTTGAGAGAGAGCATAGTTCCAGTGTGCTCTTTATAGTAGTATCCGAGGAAGGGAATAAAAGGGTAAAGGCATTTCTCCTCAGAGGCAGTGCTTCTGTAGAGTACAGAAGATAGGGACAAAAATTCCTATCTATTATCACTTAGTATTTCCTTCCTGGGGTATCTGAATGAGTGGTGTTTTGTGCTTTTTTTTTTTTTTCTTGACACTGATGTAGAATTAAAGGTCATTGCTATTGAAACATCTGTTTCCTGTATTCATCTGGAAATTCCAGCCCTATGGAAGTGCTGAGGACAGTCTGCCCTGCCCGGCTTTGGCTGATGCTAGATTTCACGCTCAATTGTCTGCCCTTCCATCCAGCTTTGTCAGTCTGAGGTTCTTCTGAGTCCACATTTACCTTGATTAATTTAAACAAGGCTGTCATCTGCAGTTTTCTACCAACAGTTTTCAGGTCACTCATAATATATATCAGTAGTCCTAGCACGGACCCAGGTGCAACTGAGTTTTTGACCTGTTCTTTTGCTGATGACTTGCAATGATGTTCATCATTTACTAACATTTTCAGTTTCATCCAATCTCTCATTTGTGACAGAACTCTCACTCTACAGGTGCTGGTTTTCCAAAAGTGTCTCTGGAAGAAGAAGAAAAGAAAAAAACATTATCTGAGGGTCCAGACTGTGAGCTGGTTCCCACACCAAGGTGTTTCAGGTGTAACTTGAAAGTCCTTGATTCTAAGCAAAGGGACAACTCTTGTTGCAGAGTGATAGAACTGGCTTAATTGGTAGTCATAAACTGGGCTGAAAACTGTAACTCCAGCTTGCACAGGCATGGGTATCAGGCCTTTGGGTGAAGCTATCATGGAGATACTTTTCAGCGTAGCATTTTATTCTCCCCACACAGCCATCAGGGGTGAGCTGAATCTCTTGTATTAGGGACCTACATAGGTGCTCACTAGAAAAGCTGTGATGTAGTGGGAGGAGGCACGCTGCTCTTGAGCATCTACTCATGCTTAGGTGCCCTGAGTTCAGCCACAACAAAGTAAAAGGCCGCTGCTGTTCCCACCCATGGGAAGTGGGATATGACATTGAGTGGTTATCGGAAATAGCGTTCTTTGCACACTTTACCCTTTAGGAGTCTCCTTTAGGCTAATTTCTTAGTGAGAGAGATGAGCACTGAGGAGTTAGGAGGCTGGTTTTGTGGTGGCACTTCACCCATGAGAAGTCACCGTGGAACTGAGGTTTCTCTGGGATTTGTGGACGGAGGCACTCGGTGCATCCCGCTGTCTAACGCTCGGCTCTCCCCTTGTTCCAGTGCCCCTAGTTCCCGTCAGTGCCCAGCCTCACAATGCTGCTGCTATTCTCCGTGCACTGGCATGTGCTTCCCAGGTGCTCGTACCCTCCTGCTTCTGAGGCTGACCCTGTGATGACAGCTGCCTGGCTGCCTATCAAAGGCTCCATTTAGAGCTGGCCCAAGAGCAGACAGAAAGCTGCAGTGTTAGACCCCGAAATCTGACACAGCATGGCTTGCCCGCTTTTCAGTGGGTCCTTGACAGCCTTTCAGCTCATGTCTGTCAGCCCCCCTGCCAGGCACACAAGTTCACTTCCATCTTGGAAGAAGGGGAGAGAGAAGTGACATTTCACCGAGTGGCGGGCATGCCAGGGGATGTAGGGAGATAAGGCAGGATCACAGAAGCAGCTGAAATCCCCAGCGGATATTGCGTTGCTGGCTGGATTGACAGGTTAAAAGTATTGCTGGGACAAGTCTCTCCGCTCCCTCTGTCCCAGAGGACCGTGCAGTGAGAACAGCACTCAATCCTAATGAATCTTGGCCTACATTGGGACCAGGTCTGCCACAGCCTGGCATGAGGACATCCATGGGGAATTTGTTTCCAGCTTTCAACAGGAGCTGCCCATAGAATGGCATTTTAAATAAATAAGTTCACTTAACAAACAACAGCAGTAAATGAACAGAAACGCTGTTGTGGCCAGGGATGAAATATTAGCATTTTTCAAATCCGTTTAGTGAAGACAGCCACTGGGCACTGGTTCAGGTCCTTGTGTTAGCAGGCTGTTTGCAAAGCACTAAGCTAACTTACAGCCAAAATCTGTCAGCTTCTTCCTGGAGCTCAGGAGGGTAAAACTTGTCTTAGCTGACAGACTAAGCCTGGTCTAAAAACGTAATACCTCTGCATTTCTTTCATCTCAAAGTACTTGCAACACATCAGTCAGAGCCCAAGCTTCAAGCAGTGTTTTGGCCATTCCAGACTGCAGGCAGGGAAAGGAACAGTTGCTTTCAAGCCCCACAGAAATGCTGCATAGACAACACCAAACTGAGGCGACTTGTTGTAAGAGGACCATAGGATCTTCAGTGACTTCGGATGATCGTGATGCATGGTAAGGGTTCCCTGTCACATCACAGCAGTGAGCAGCAGGCTCAAATAGTTCTGACTTGGAGAACCTCCCTGCTCGGTTATGAACCGCTTCCTGCCCACAGCTGAGTTTCCTGGGGCATTCATCTCTCCAAATGCTTTTCTAGATGGGTCCACCAGCTCTTGTGGGGCGCAGCACAGGATGGCATGGCTGGAGGCTATGGTCTATAGTGTAAGTTTTCCACTCTTGGAATGATGTGACTATATCCTTGGGAACACAGAAAGGTACGTGGGCAGCCTTTTCTTTGAGGTCATTTGCTCCAAGCTCTCTGGACCAGCAAACCAATGTCAGCTGTGTGCTGTGAGTGGTATTTTCAGACTAGCACCCACCAGGGAAACTCCCATGCACAGATGCTAAGATCAGGGCTTCTAACCTGGGAAAAGAGGTGTCAACCCACAGGAAAGAGATATCAGAGTGGAATGAGGGTCTTCCTAAGGAAATTATCTGTGCAATCAGGGTGATGTCATGGTGAATGGCCAGTGTGTGACCCTAGCTATTACCTGTAAGTGCGGGCCAAGGCAAGTGAGGGGTCCCTTCAGAATGGGAGAGTGCTGGGAAATGGGGATGCTTGTTCCTGTTGGATCAGCAGAAATGAACTAAGAGAGTAGACTGCTGCCTGGCCAGGGGACTGAAGGGCTGTATTTGCCCCATAAAGAGTGCTTGAGAGCAGGCAGGTTACAGGGCTGGGGAGAGGGGGCACAATGCCTAAGGGATACAGTGCCAGGGAGCTAGGGGTTATAACAGTGAGGCAGAGACATGCTGTTATCCTGCAGCTGGTTGGCAAATTGCACCATTTAGGAGCACCATGTGCCTTGTTTGCTAACCACCCCACACCACTCTCCATTCCCTGCCCACTCCTACACATGGCATGTGGTGGCACTGCCTTAGTTTTATGGTGTGATCCGTGTCCTTTCTCCCAGGTACTGTGATTCTGCAGTACCTCCTGCCCAGACTACCCAGTCATGATATCTGGGGCCTGTTGTATGCTTCCTTCCCCCTGTTGTGCTCTCCTAGTCCCATTCTGCAGCCCTATTGCTGTTCTGCATGCAGCACTGCCCCTTGCAGTCCCTACTGAGAGGTTAATAAAGACCTACTGCCTGAATTACTTTTAGCTTTTATAAACCAAAAAATACAAACAGCATGTAAGCGGCATTCATTACCTTGCACGCCTTCAGTTGCTTATTGGATACACATCCCCCTCCCTCTAGCATCACTCTCTTTTTTTAATATGTTTTTTTTAATTTGTTTTGATGAATGAGTGACAACCCTGACACCCGATTCGCTGAGATTAATAGAAACGACACAATATTTACGTCGCGCCAACGAGCAATTATCCTGCCATCTATCTTTGAGATTATCTTTCTGATTGAAAACTACTCATCCATGTAATCGGAATTATTTGGAATTAGAAGGGAATTTATGGCCCTTCTCACTCTCCCTCCTATTTGCCTCTGTTGCCATCCTTCTTCCCCCTCCTTTAAAAGGGATCCTTTCTTCTGCTGTTCCTTCCATCCTTCCTTCTTTCAGCCTTGTGGATGGAAACGTGTGTTTTGCTGTGCAAGGCACTGCTGTGCAGGTTTTTTTTTTTTTTTTTTTTGTGGATTCTGGGCAAATCTGTGGCCAGGCAGGCACTGGGGGCTATGAGGACGTAGGGAGGCTTGGGGAAAAGCTGGGGCTCCTCAGGCTCTATAAGGCTCTTCAGAAGAAGGCTGGCATAGGAAATGGACACGTGGAATATGTGACGTGGTGGAGGCTGTGCATGCAGCACCACAGCGACAGAATATGTGGAGGCACCTCACTTATCTTCCTCGTTTGTTGCATTTTACAGGTCTTTCTTTACTGCTCTGTTTTGAAGATGCCTCTCACCAGCTCACTGCTTAGTAAACGTTCTCCTTATGCATTTGTTTTATCTAAATGCTTACCTGAAAGTATTTTTCAGCTAACTCTGTGTAGAAAAGGGACCCGTGCTTATGGGAATCTTCTTGCTGTGAACCTTTCTGTGGCTGTTATTCTTGTTCCTGCTACTTCGACAGTCCCTGGAGACAGCCTGGTGTCTTCCAGTGTGTAGGATGGGGTCTGGCTGTCTCTTTCAATGCTGGTGTCCCCTATCACAATTCTGTCTGTATAGGGCTTATAGGAAATACTCTTGCTCATTTGTCACAGCTTTAAGGAACTGGTAGGTGGTACAGGAACCCTACTGTTTTTTTCTCATTGAGAAGATCTCTGCCTTCCTGCATTTTTTTCTTCAGAAGCACCAGTGTTTTCCACATTTGTCTTTATTTGCTTTTTGTTCTTTTGCTGGCCTGAGATATAGAGGAACTAACTAGTCTAGCTGTTTCAGGTCATCTCTAGGGGCAGGAGACACAACTCTTCCTTTTGATGATTCCAGGCCAGGATGGAAAAATTCTCATATGGTCCCTCTCTTCCCTGCAAGCCCAAATGTACACAGTCCTCAGTGAAGCATCTTTTATTAGCATGAGAAGACAGTATAGTAGGACTATACTATTACATGAAAACACAAGCCATATAGAATAAATCTGTGCCATATATCAGCCAACTCTGAGATCTCCTCCACCTCTGCAGGCGTGCTTCAAAAGCAGCACTTGATTTTTTAAAAGCGGTTGTGGCAGAAACAGAGACAGTGAAGTGGATGTCAGGGGATGTCAAGCAGCAGAGACATTTTAAATGGATCTGGTAGCATCTGTGTCCTTGGAGAACCACAACATGGAAAGGTCCTTGGCTCACATGAATCCTGATGGAGAAGGCATGAGGGAAGCAATGTAGGTTTATGAGCAAGTGGCACGTTCTGAAAGAGAGAGGCAAGCTGAGCACTGAAGGAATTTAGCCTGAACTCAATTGCAAATATACCAGTTAAGATACAAGCCAGGCTGACAAAGATGTTTGATGCGGAGAGCAGCACAAACAGTTAATGACACAAGGATTTGGAAAGGGAAATGTGTTTTGAGGTACAATTGCTCAGTCAGCTCGAGAGATATAGGCCCAGATGGGAATCCGAGATCCTTCCGCCCAGAAATACCCGATGTTGTTATTAATTAGTATGGAAATATTTTCCTTTCTTTAGAGAGGGCTCTTGAATTGCCAGTGGGATACTGGGGGGATGGGTGTGTGCGTGTGTGGGGTAGGCTATCAAGGAACTATTAATTAGGTTACTTCCCACTGCTGTTGACATGCTGGGGAAGGGGTTTGTTTGTGGGCCAAAATAAAAAGGAGAGGGAAGACTGAGAGCGAGAGGAAGCAAAAAAAAAAAAAAAAAAAAAAAAAAAAAAAAGCAATTAGATGGGAGAAAGCACATAGACTGAAAGAAGAGGTGTGTGTAAAAAGGTATTCCTAAGATGCCATCTTCAGCTTTGGAACAGAGTAAGAACCCAGGTCATAGTTATACCAAAAGGGAAATTCCTTTGAGGTGACAGCAGCATGGGTTGGATGCAGCCATCCAACTGGATTGATCCCGTCCTGTGTTGTCACCAGTTTCCTTGTTCGTACTTCAATAAACTTGGCACCAAAGCTTCCTCCTGCCAGACTCACAATATTTTATGCCAACTGCTGTTATGAAGCAAGACAGAATTTGGATGAGAAACTTCTTCAATTGTAGGCTACATGCTGGCTGGGTATCTTACTCCCTTTCCTTTGGAAAGGGATCTATATCAGGTTTAATGAATAATCATAAAAATACTAATTGGAATTTTTGCTTGGCTTCCTACATAAAAATATTAAGTGGTTGAAGCATTATCAAGGTCTCCTTATGATCTCTGTACTGCTGGTCATAGGGGGTACAGCCATAGGAGAGCTCAGACACAAAAACCAGCAGCAAGTGATAGTGTAGCCATGTATCTAAGAAGTAGGTGCTGCATTTACAGTTCTGAGAGAGTGCCAGAACAAGAACGAGATGAGGAATGTGTGTGGCGGCAGTATGAGTTAGAATAAGTGAAGGATCTATTCACAGAGGGGAAAGAAACTGAGCAAGTGGGTTACCTAAAAATATCAGTGCAGGCTCCAGGCTCCCTTGCAGAGGGAAGAAATCAGTGCAGTTGAGATTATTCAGAGAAAGTGTTTTGGATTTGTGAAGGGGGAGGAGTGGAGTGATAAGACAAAGACATAGCATTGATGCCTCATATGGGACCAACACAATCCAGACCTATTTATCCTGAGGTTTGACTCTAGAGAACATAGCAGTCTGCAGCATTTTCTTCCAAGAAACCTGCCTTGTAGGAAGTTGGATTCTGAGAATGCGGAGGACCATCCCAGCCTCCTTGGAGTAATACAGCGCTGAAGGGAAGCAAAGGGAGGTGTCCAGGCTGCAGCCTGCCATTGCTTCATATCCACGCAGTTCCTAAGAGACTCAGAGTGAACAGAGGTGGTTTGAAACACAGAACATAGTAAGAAAAGGGAATAAATCTAGCACAACAATGTGGCTTTCAGTTCCAGGGCTGTGTGCGTGACCATTTATCAACATATGAAGGATGACAGTTAGCACATGCATGTACGCTGGGGCCAAGGAAGCTTGTCCCTAAATCTGCCTCTAATCACAGAATCATCAGGACAGCCTCATGGAGCCATACCAGCACATGCCTGCCCTCTTTCAATGCTGCATGTCAGGCAGCGCAGGGACAAAGTGAGACATGCTCTGTGAGGAAGGGTATGGCAGCACAAGAGGAGTGAACAAGGGTGAAGCTGAGCATTGCACTGGTGAGAGTTCCTGAATCCAGATCTTTTTGGCTTAAAAGTGAAAGTTGTATTTTTTTATTTTTTATTTTTTAAGTAAATGAAATACAGATTATGTTGCAACATTTTGTTCCTTAGAAAAATGCCTTGTCGGTTTAACCCAGATTTGTTGTTAGGCCTGCTTTTCTTTCTTGTGTATGTGATTGCACTGGGTAAGTTTCTGCAACTTTTGAAGCTGTTATCTAATTTTGAACACATTTTGCACCCAGTCAGAAGTCTGAAAGGTATTAAGTTGATGCAAGTTTCATGAAATAGGTGACAGGTAGAAGAGGAAGACCTTATTATTATCCCTTAGGAAAAGACTGCAGAATGAGCTCACTCTTATTAGAGTCCAGGAAATCCGCATGGGACAGGGACTGTCCAAATGCCCCAATTACAGAAGAGTTCAGTCGAGGCTCACATCTTACTGCGTGTGCATCAGAGGATTTACTGGTTGGTCAGTCTCTCTCTCTCTCTCTCTCTCTCACACACACACACACACAGCCACCCACACACCCACAGAGATTCTCTAGTAACTAGAAAGGCATGAGCTTCCCTAATTCTGAACGTTCATAATACTGCTAATGCATGTGGATTCCCTGGAATTTAGTAAGAGGTGAATAACATTGCAGCCTCAGAATAATAGTTAAAAAGACAGTCAAACACAAGAGAAACAAGGCACCTTTGTTTCACATCCCTGAGAAGGCAGTGCACACCCAAAATTTCCCGTAGAAGATTCTTTCACGAGGTAAGTTGGGGCACAGTTGTAAAAACACAGATGTGAAACTGCTGATGTCTTTATTGACTCTTATCTTCTGTCCTCTAGCTTGTGCATGACCCGGTTTTCATTGGATTTGTCTTCTTTCAGCATAGATAGCTTTTTTGGAGATGTAAGCTGGAATAACATGGATCTGGTTATAGTTACATAACTTTGCTCTGTGCTATATTCTTATAGAATCACTCCTGTGAAGTGGGATAGTTATGTTTATACAGAAATGATGCAGACCAGGCCTCAAATTACAAAGTATTTGCAATAAAGACCGTATTTGCATATATACATATGCATGGTGTTTAGTGTCAAAGGTCCAGGACCTCACTGAGGTTCTGAATGCTGCTTGTAATAATAATAATAACATAAAAGGGATACAAGTCTGGCTGGGGAGTCACCACGGTGTGTCTGTAATTAGTTGTGGTGAAAATTATCATTTACAAGGCATCTGGAAACATAAAATAATTCTTAGAGATGAAGAGTAACTCCGTAGCCATCTCTGTCATGTCACAGCCTTAACGACATTTTTGTTAGGGAATTTCCTTACTTTTGTATTGCTCTGTACCACTAAATAAAAGTATGTTTGAATGGGTTTTGTCTGCAGTCTTGTTACTACATGGACTACTGAGGCTGTCCGTCTTCATGTCTCAATGTTTGCAAGGGGAATGGGTAACATTTTGCAAGCATAATATAATAATGCAGAAGCAGCTTCTCTGCATGTTCTGAAGAAGAAGGTGAAATAAGAGTTTGTAGTGATGGAGAACCTGGCTCAAGAAATCACCTCTGAAGAAGGGAATCAAAGAGCAGTTCAGAGGCCTGCTTCTTAATACTGTGGTTTTGGTGTCAAGTCTTACTCTTTGATTAAAGTTTTCCAGAGTGAGTAACAATTTCTCCTGATTACTAGTCAGAACAAAAGGTCTAACAGAAGACTTCCAAACATTTCCTCCCAAAAACTCGTGTTTTTGTTAAATTTCCTGTTCGTAAAATGTTGACAGAGCTTTAGGAAACCATTGTCTTGTTGGGTGCTTCACTTAGAAAGTGGAGAACAGAATAAACTTTTTTTTTTTTTTTTTTCTCCAAACATAAGCTGTCTTCTCGGGGAACTTAAGAAGGAGACGTGAAAAAAATTCCACAGACTATACATTTTCCAACATCCCATTTCTACAGGTTTAAAATTGTGAATTGTGTCATCTGATAATGTGGCAAAAAGAAATTTCTCCAGAAGAATAATACATACATAGCACAACAACTCTGGAGAACAGGCTTCCCAAAGAGCAGGAGGTTTCCATGGGGCTTCACCATGTGAATGGATCCCAGGGGCTTATGTCAAGGCACATGATTTAGTCCAGAGCAAGAGGTTCTGGTCTTGTCTATGTTAACTTAATGTGTATTTACAGGGCTCAGGAGAGCACCACGTGGAGATAACTCAGCCTAGATGCTGTTTCATGGTGATCTCCGTTCAAATTAGTCTAGCCTGATTCTCATCTGGATGTAAGGTCCCTATGATTGGTGCTTTCTGCCAAAATCCAAACCTGCTCATTCAGAGCGTGCTGAAGTAGCCCTTTAGAGTTCCATTTTGTTATCATACCCTTACCTGGTACAGGACATAAAAAAGGGTCTGCTTCTGTTGAAGTTTTTGTTACCTGTTTGCAAAGTGCTCTGAAGCCGCTGCCCTGCCTCACAAAGGTGCAGAGGGCTGAATCTATCACTTTTTGCACAGAACTTACTACTGCACAGGTGTGAAACAGAAGGGTAGTGAGTTTGTGGAATATTTTCAATCTTGTGAGCACAGGATTGCCTGGTGTGCCTTCTGTCAGGGAAGGAGCTACACACAAATGCTTTGGATTTTCCTCTCTGTGCGCTATGGGGAGCCATGGCCTGGCGCAAGCACGTGCTGAGGCCATGCCCATGACACCTTTTTCAAGGGAGGGGATGGGCAAGGAACTGGGCCTCTCCTCCTGGTGGCCACAGGGCCCTAGGCAGAAGCGATGGAAGGGACTGGTTATTCCAGGCGAGGCTAGGTCCCAGTGCAGTAGGAGCATGGACTAAAGCGGCAGTGAGGGACCAAGCGATGAAATGTCTTTTTCTGAAACGCGGACTTGACAGGAACCTTCCTTGACCAGCCGTTTCCAAGAGCTTTGGGTAAATCCACTGCAGAGTAAGAATGTGAGAGCTGTTAGTGGTGAACTTCATGGCACCTCTGTGCCCAGAAGGGGCCTGTCCCCTGGGGGGCTGCTGTCTGTGGAGGGGTCTGGAAACAGGGTGGAAGACTGGTGTGATGCTAACAAGCCTTAGGAGCAAGGATGCAGGCACCGGGTGCTATCCCATGGGGGCCTCAGATGCATTGCAAGGGGGATGTTGTCTGTGGCATGTGGTGCCACAAGTCTGAGTGAGAGGGGCTCTGGGTGGTTGGCAGGGAAACTGTTGGGTTTGGGGGTCCTTCTCAGGCTGTGGGGGGTGTTAAATTGCAGCGTGTGGCTCAGGCTGGCTGAGAGGGGTAGCTGTGGTGCACTTGGCCTGAGCAACGGCCATGTTACCTTGGTACTCCCCAGCACTGCTGCCTCTCTGCTGGGACCACATGTGTGGCTCATCTTTTAGGTCCTCTTGGTGCAAAGCATCCCCGGACCAAGTCCTCAGTGACTGAAATGAGCAGTAATGCTTGACAGGGGTGTTGATGGTCCCTGCAGCTTGTTCCACTATGTGTGTGCTCTAGCTTTGCTTCTTCATGCGGGATAGCTCTGAGCTGGTGAGATGAATTTCTGTCTGCTATAGGAGCAGAGGGGATCACCAAATCCTTCTGCAAAAACCTTTTTCATTGCAGATATGGATAACTACATTTAAATAAAAGGGTCACGTCCTTTTTTCCTTTCCTCTGTCTGTCCTCTTGGAGAGGAAATGCTGAGTTTTGAGGTGCTCCAGACTGCAGGGTGGCGAGGACTCCCATGCCTTATGGATCTGGATGGGGAGAACTTTCAGATGTGACTGGCAGCCTTTGGATTAAGAAGGACTTTGAGGGGTGAGGTGAGGAAGCAGAGGAGACAGCAGCAAAATTGCAGTGAAGAGGTAAAACCCACCTCACATATTACTACGATGAAGCCTAAATTCAGCATAACTTGTTTTGGTTAGCCTATGGAGATATGGGAGAGGGGATTTTACTTGGGTCTGTACATGTTCAGAACAGCCACAAGGGTTTACAACTCTCTGTCAAAGTCCTGGCATCCACAGAGTGGGTTCAGAAGTTACTTTAGATGGCACAGAGGTGAGAGGCATTAGCTGAAGATATGGATCCCAGTTCCTCCAGGGGTGTGAGTGGATCCAGCCATGAGCTGGAGAGGCTGCTGTGAGAGTAGTGTTTAGTCTGCTATTTCGTGTTTGATTTACCCACTGTGAGGGAGTGTTTATGGTGGCAGAACTTCACTGCCAGCGAGGGAATTGAGGCAGGCCTCTGCAGACAGATTGCAGTGTCTGTGGAAGTCACATGTGCCCTGAAGTGCTCCCAAATCTGGTGGCTTAATTCCCTCATCAGTCAGGAGTTGGAGGTAGGGTTTTGGTATGATCTGTGTGGGAGAGTAGCCTCTCCTGCAGGAACGAAACAGTTTCCGGCACAGTTCCGGATTATTTTTGGTGTCCTGTCTATTCCTAGCTGCCAAAGCCTCACCCAGCCGTTCTCTTACTCCCCTACCTCAGCAGGACAAGGGAGAAAATGAAAAAGTTTGTGGGTCAAGTACGGATGGGGATATCACTTATCAATTACTGTCATAGGGAAGACAGACTCAGCTTAGGGAAAAATATTTTAATTTATTTTTGATTAAAATAGAGTAGGATGGTGAGAAACAAAGGCAAAAACTAAAGCACTTTCCCCCACCTTCCCCTTCTTTCCAGGCAAAACTTCACTCCCTTCCTTTACGACTGTTTTCCCTCCTCCACCCCTGAGTGCCACAAGGGTTTTTTTCGCTCCTCACTGCCAGTGCTGCATTTTCTGCCCTTTCTTAACCACAGTTTCCCTGAGGTGCCAGTAGCCTGACTGAGGGGCTCAGCTGTGCTGTGCATTGGGGCCACCTGTGTCCAGCAGCAGGCAGCCCCGGCCTCTCCTCACAGAAGCTCCCCTTGCAGATCACCACAGCCAGAGCCTGGACATGGACACAGTGCAGATGTGCTGAAAGACACTTGTTTGATGGCATTTTGAGGACAGTGAGAGCTGTGCCTTCTCCCTCAAACCAGCTCTGGACAGGGGCAAGGGTCTTTCAGACACAATTTACCTGACTCAGAGATCAGGCAGGTTGGGAGGTTGGTCATGTTGCTTCAGAGGGGGCTCATGAGGCACCCACTTCAGAATTTCCCTTTATTTTCTTGTTTTAGAGGCTGAGAAGCTTGTTCTGGCACTTGTTTTCCTCTGTAGACTCACCTGGATTGTGCCAATCACCAGGTATGTCCTCTGCATGGATGGAGGTGGGTGGGCAGCCCTGAAGCCACTCAGTGTGTGCCCGAAGGGCTTCTGTAAAGGCTTTTTCCTCATTTGGATATCTGCAGCCAGGAACATCCCCTTTCTTTGACGAACTTAATCTGTTAAGTTTTTATTTTAATTTATTTTTTTCATATCTTTTTTTTATTGAGTAAGACACACAATCAAAGAATATGTGGCCTCTCCTTGGGGAGGGGAAGAGGGAGCAGTAATAACCTCCCACCCTCATGCATGCCTTTGGAAAATGGTGATGATTTTTCTGGGGAGCTGAACTAACAGTCTGGCTGTAAGGAGTTTAGATCTGGAGCCAGACATTATGGTTAGGCCTGTCTGTGGTTATAATGTAGCTGTTTGGGTTTTGTAGAAGTTCTCTGAAGGAATCTGAATTAAAAACAAAACAAAAACAAAAACCCAGGGGGAACCTGTTTCTGGCAGTCCCAATCCCTCCTATTTGATCTGGCACCAGAACTAGTTTAAATCTCACTTTGTCCTGCTTCTCCTGCTATGAGAATTGCTATGAGCTTTATTACAATAGTTATTTGCTATAAAACTACCCTGCTTCCTCTCCCTCCCCACCATTGCCAAGGTCACTGAGAACATGAAACACTATCTCTTGCCTGAAGCCGACCTTGCTAGGCTGCCGCACTGCTTTGAGATTTGTCTGAGTGCACAGCTAATGCCCTGCCAGCACAGGTGTGGACTTGCTGGTGCTAAACAAGGTCCTAAACAAGTGGTACAGCAACAGCAATGAGCTTTTCTGCAAAGCATCCACAACAAGTTGAAAGCGAGAAAGGCGCCTGCCCCAAGTGATGGAATTGACAGCCCAATGTCAGTGAAATGCGTTGCAGCGTGCGATTGGAAGAAGAAGATGGTGGTTTCCAGAGAGAGTATATCGTGGTTACACCAATTTAGGTAGGAGCACGTCCAAGAGAGTCTTCTGTTTCGTTGTATTTTGCTGGGTGTAAACACAGAAGCTCTTTTAGGCACAGGTCTGCAGTAGAAGCGGAAGTTTAGGAGGGATCTAAGTGAGGTAAGGGTAGACGGGGCTCTATTATAATACTGTGTGCGGCAGATTGACTAGAGTTGCGTGTTTAAATGTAATCTGGCATATGGTTGCCCTGGTGCTTTCAGACTTTAGTTAAATCTTTCCAGGTTTTATTTCTGTGTGTATGTGTAGAACAGAGTGCTCACTCTGGGTATTCTCTGGGCGTACTTTGATACGTGTCTGCTGCTCAGGCCAAGGCATTTTTTATTCATTCTTTGTTATTACTGGTGGACTCACAAAAACAAGGTAGAGTTTTTCTGGACTTGCTGTAGTTCTTGTTAAAGCCAATGGTTATAACCTCTTCTAAACTGCCACAGATGCCAGGTGAAGACTTTTTTTCTGCCTGCGGCTTTGGAAATGAAAGAACAGATTTGGGTGCTTCCTAATCCAGGAAAGTTCTGGAGCCCTAACTTGATGTCCTTTGCCTGAAGCAGTTTAGTAAGCTCTCAAAGGTTCCCTTATGCTGCAGAGCTTCTGGAGCCCTAATCTCCAGCTGGCAGGCAGCAGAAGGTGGTAACATCTTCAGCTGGAATGGCTAAATCTGGTAGGGGACTTGTGTGAAAATCTTGGTCATTTTCACATACCTGAAAATTAATAAAATATGTAGGAGCAAAGTTTACAAATCTGTTAACCAAGCAGTGTGACTTCCTCTGGTGATAACAGACTTGACATGACAGACAGCATGGTACGCGCCATGAAAGGTATACGGAATAGATGAAAGGTCTGGTAAGGTCTAGATGCAGACGTATGGACCCTTTGGTTCAGCATCTGCCAAAAGTATCCTGCTCAGGATACTGGTTGCACAAACGGTATTGATGTAATAAGAAGTTTGCAGCATTAAAATCAAATAAGGATGGCTCACAGCAATAATATCAGTTGTTTCCTTTTGAGCATCTGTTGTTTTTCAGAGTACTTGTTTTGTGTCAAAATGCATAGTATATTTAACTACCTGTTAAGTCAAATCTATGAGTAATACTACGTGTGCCAAGCATCTGGGAATGTTACTACTCAAACTTCTCCTTTTGCACGTCGTTTATGCCTTATGTTTTTGTTTTCACAGTCCTGAAAGAGGTGTTTTTTTTTTTTTTTTTTTTTTTTTTTTTTTTTTACATTCACTTCCTATATGTGAAAAGAATTATCCTTTTCTAGTATCTTTCTTGGTCTTGGAAGTAGCCCCTGTTTGAAATCTGTGAAATTCAGACCTTGCTAAATCCAGCAGGGTTCTAACAGCACTGTCCTGGAATTTTGGGCTTGCAAGACTTTCAGGGTAGCGTGACTCTGCTGGTGAAACTTTATTGTGCTTTACGATTGTTCTTCTTAGTTTGCGTCTAGACTTTGAAATTGCAGAGCGGACTTTTAGTTTCTTTTAAAACTTTTATTCATACCTGCATTCCCTGATATAAAAGCAGCAGTGATTCTGAGCTCCACACTTACATCACATAAATCAGATGTGCACAGAAGCATCCTGAGGCTCATGCGAGAAGGGACAAAGATTATCTGCGTGGTTTAATGTGTGGGTGAAAATTCCATTGCATTCCATTGGATGTCATTGATTGGCCCAGTATTTTCAAGCTTGAACTGTTTTTGCTGTGTCTTCGTCTAATAAGGGTAACTGTGAATTGTATTTATTTTTATCATCTGGAGGAAAGTATATTTTGCATTATTCTATAATGGCATGTATGTATCCAAGCAAACTCTGCCCAGATTTGCAGCAAGCCTTAAACTCCTTGTGTTTGAAGAAAAATGAGTTCTGAAATTTTACGTCTGCCAAAATCTGATACTGAAATACAGGCATATGATGAAACTAGCCCTGGCACAAGATGTTTTAAAAAATACCTCCCCAAAAAAAAACAAGCAGAAAAGACTGTAAAGCTGTACTTGCACTTTACAATGTCTTCTACTTTCCTGGGGTGCCTCAAGGAAAGAGTTGAGGCTTTATAGACTCTACAAGCCCCTGATGTTAATCTTTTTTATTTTTTTTATTTTTTTTTTGGTGGTTGTTTTTTAAAGTATCTGAGGGTTCTTTTGAAATCTTCTGTCTTCCTTTTTACAGTGTTTTGAAGCAGGCATTCAGTCTTGTGGCCTCTACTGTTGGATGCATTCCCTGCCTCACCCTGAGTCTGTAGTGCCTGGAATGAAGAGGTGTTTGTATACAGGAGGTGATGGCCATGGGGGCAGGGGACTTGGGTTTGAGGTTTTACCTAAGGGAGGTCTCTGAACTGCTGGGTACCCCAGTCAGGAGCAGTTAAGGTCACATCTCCTGCTGCCTAAAGGCAAAAAGGGAGGGTGGGAGGAATACTACCTCCATTCAAGGTTTATCCATACTAGCTAACAGCTGCATGCTGGCAGGTCCTCATCATCCCCTTGTCCTCCAGATGGAAAGTGGGTGAATGGGGGACTAATGTGTGTCTGATTTTGCTCAGCTAGGATAGGGGGTGCCAATGATAAGCACTGCACCTGGACCTGATGACTGAATAGAGCTTCTTGGCAACCTGATTAAGAAGTGCCCAAAGCTTAGACATGGGGTTCATGTTTGGTCCATGGCAGTGTAATGGGGCAGGGATAGTACCGTTCTACACAAAACAAGGCTTGACAGTGTAATATTTGGAGATATTTACATGTCAACAATATAGAATGGCAAACAACAGCTTGAAAATGGTAAAGTATTCAGGGTCTGTGTTTGACTATGCTGTTGTTAAAGCTGAGTTTTTCAAAAGTGACTGCTGGATTTAGGTGCCCCTGTTTTAGGACCTTGATATGCTGTGCCTCAGCCTGATTATTCTGTGTACTGAGCTTCTAAAATTCCTTCTGATAGCAGTGGGAGGTATAAAATGTTGTACAGCTCTGAATGTTAAAGCCCAAAACACCTCGTATTATGTACTACACCAAATGAGAGGTCTGAAATGCAAAAAAAAATGCTTTGTTTGGTCAGGTAAATTTTTATCTGAGGTGGATCATTCAACTAGGTGAAGGTGAAGGACCAGAATCTGGCAGGGAATGGAGGGTGTGTTTCCACACTAGAGCTCAGCCTATCAGAGAGTTGTGGTTTTTTTTTTTCCCCTTCTTCATTTGTACATCTTCATCTGTAGACACGTGCTTTAAAGTGCATTGTTAAGAATTGTTATCTCTGTTTTTTTAAACTGGGGGATGTGAAGCAGTGGTAAAGTGGCATGTGAAACTTTGCAGTGCAGAACCTCCACTGAGGAAAATGTCTAGAAGTCATGAGTCTTTCCACAGCACTTCATCAGGTCCTCATCCTGTGAGAAGGGTGTTTTTTTTTTTTTTTTTTTTTTTTTTTTTTTTTTTTTTGTTTTGTTTTGTTTTTGTTTTTTTAATATTTTGGTTAAATCCTACTAGCTTAGACACAAAGCATACTGGCAAGAGGCAAATCATTCATGCAGCTGTATTTGGCCCAAAATGAAAAACTGACTTTTATCTCCCCAAATAATCAATAGCCGCATTGATCTGAGACCTTGGCTATGATGTGGTGGGTCCTTGACTGACTTTAGGATGGCTGGGATAGCTGCCCCTATTGAACTAACTCACTTCACTCCAGCAAGAGCAGCAGCTGCAGTGCAACGTAGACATGCCTAAACTAGCTTAAATAGCTCAGGTACTGTTAGCCACCGAGCCAAAGAACCATGGGGTTCAGCATGGGCTTAGTGCCTGAGGATTTTATCCTGCTCTTTATGAGTTCAGCATTTCTGTAGCATCTCAGCACAAGCAAGCCTAGCAGTATGTTGAAAAGAAGGCTGGTGGATCTGCTACTCTGTCTGCACTAGTACTTCTGCCTGCAGAGCTGAGTGTGGTGCTAGGGATGTTTGTAGCTGGTACTGCCAAAGGTAGCAGTGTAGAGGCAAAACAGCTTTCACTCTCAGCCGACTGCTCTCCCTCTACTTTCCTACCTTTCTCCTGGCATCCATCTGGAACTGCCTTGCCTTTGAGTCCATTTGCTATGACACTGCTTAACCAGTAAGGTTCTGTTGGGAGCTGTGATCATCTAGGAGCGTGGAGGACCGGCTGCCTCCTGGAGCAGCTTTTGGCCTTGCCTGACTGTGGGTCCAAGAGAAGAACCTGCAGAAGTTAGATATGGAAAGTCCAGGGCCATTACTCCAATCCATTAATGGGGACCAGGGTAAAAGCATTCCTGATGCTTTATCTCAGGTCATTGCCCAGACCGTAGACTCCCAGCCCAGCCTCTACAAAAGAGCTGTGCTGATCCCTGTAACTTGTTAGGAGATTTCTCCTGGCAGTCAGGGATATGATCAGAAGTGATGGTTCGGTCCGTGAGAGCTCAGTGATTTCTGCTGAGCCAGTAGGCAATGCATCGTCAATACCCTCGGTTCTGTTTTCAGGAGCAGCCTCATCAAATAGTGTTTGTGGGCTGAGACACTAAGTAAACTGCCAAACTGTTAAATTGCTGACCTACCCACTAGTCCCAGTTTATTCTGCAGCAGAAATACAAACACGCCAGGACCAACCCCCCAGAACTCAACTTTGAACTTTTCTTTCATTTTGTCAGAATCCCTAACTTGTTTTTAAAATAACATTTATTTCTGTTAAATCGCAGAAGAGTTGGATGCAGTCCGCCAGTCGTGCTTTCCCTCTCCTTCTTTGTGCACTGAATTTTGTTCACTCGCTTTACATGCCTCAAGTTGCTGTAATGCTGCTGGGAAAGTAATTGCCTTGCACTTTCTCTTTCTGATGCCCACGGGTGACTGTGGGGGACTCCTCCCTGGGCACAGCACAGAGTTAAAAGCCCAGCTTCTGTTGCTTTGCTTAAGACCTGGTTATTTCTTCTCTCTTTTTTTTTTTTTTTTTTTTTTTTTTTTTGTCAGCTGCCTGTTATATCAATCACAGAGCTGGGATCTATTTATAGGTTGGGACTCGGAGTACTGTGTCCTAGTCACAAAGAGAGGCAGAGACGCAGAGGGGACTGTCGGCTGGTGCAGGCGGAACCAAAAGATATTTAATCAGCAATTAGAAACACCTGAGGGCAAGGGAAATTCTACTCCAGCCTCGAGGTTCATCTCTCAGCCTGCAGCATGTAAGTACTGAACTTCTACCTTTATTGCATTTATGGGGTTGTTTGTTGGTTTTTTTTTTTGTTTTTTTTTTTTTTGTGGTTTGGGTTTTGTTTTTGGTGGTGTTTTTTTGATCCAAGTATTGCTGTGCACCATTCCTTTTATCTGGATTAAAAATTATGGTAACATCATAATGTGGTTAAAGGTAACGTAGATTTTTTTTTGTATTCACCCTGTCAAAGGAAGGTCAGTGTGACCCACAAGGATAGGAGTTGGTTTCAGAACTTTATAGAAATCAGATGGTTGCACTGTATGAGAGTTCCTTTTTCCTCTGGAAATAAGCAAGTGAAAGTTTGAGTGGAACGGCTGCGTTTTGGGAATAGAAATGGTCAGGTTTGCTGGCATTCCAAAAAGGTCAATGTATAACGTAACTCTGCTTAAGGGCTTACCAAGGACAGGTGCTATTTATCCCGTGCTGGTAAAGGCAAACCTGGAAACTTCAGCAGTCCTGTCTTAAAAGAACCAAGTGACACCCTTTCCTCTACTTACCACCCCCCCCCCCCCAAAAAAAAAAAAAAAAAAAAAGAAAGCATATCAAGTCTCCTCTTAGCAGGAAGATGAAAATGAAATTTTGCTTTTACTGAATGCCTTTGTCATTGAGCAGTTGATGTCTCTCCAGTTTTAAAAGTCCCAAAGCAACTCTTCAATGACAAAAGAGGGGTGCAAGTCTTTGCGAAGTCGGCACAGTGGCAATCCAAGAAGGAACTTACTCTGCCTCTGATTGCCAGCAAGTTGTTTGCTTTAAAGCAGCCAAAATGCAAAATGGTTTGAACAATGATACACTTTTTGAGTATTTATTTTTAGCAGGAGAATGAAGAGAAGCAAGACCTAATAATTACTTAAAAGCTATTAATAAAAAAAAAAGTTTGTATCGTATTTTTTTGACAAAATACTGGAAGTCAAAGAGGTTTTTATTTTGGCCTCCGAGGTTTGGGTTACATCTTTTACAGAACTTAGTTTTAATTTATTTTTAAGCATGGAAAATATTCCTTGATTTCTTGTGCTTATAATATCTGCCCCCCAAAATGCAAGAATTATAATTTTCAATTTTTAATTTAGTATAAGTTGCACATGGAATAAATGTTATAAAAACTTTTTTCCCTATCATTGTAATCTTTGAAAGCAACAAGAAGGAAAACAAAGCTTAACTTAAACATAATTTAGATGGAACAAGTGTCTAATAAGAATAGAACAATTAAACCAGAGCTGTTTCACAATTAAAATATCAAGTGCTGGGAACAGATGATAGCTGAATTGCTTGGACCGGCAGTAGAAATGTGACAAAGAGGCAGTTATTTATTTTATTTGATGTATATTTTATAATTCTCAGAGTTTTTAACTTAAGTTCAAGGAACAAAAATACTGACTACAATTATCTTTAAGTTTTTAATCATGGATATAAATTCTTCTTTCAGTTAAAATTCTAGATTTAAGGCAGGCTTTTAGGATGATACTGATAAACACGGTGAATTTTCATACACAAATAATGCTCCAAATAATTCTAGTGAATATGCTGCATGCTCTGAAGCTCCCCTCCCCCCAAATAAAACAAAACTGTCAGCCTGACCATTCTCATCATAGAAAGCTTCCTTTTGATTATTAAGGCTTTTTGCTTTACTTAAAAATGAATATATTTAAATTATTTAAGCCCCCTTTCTGTTTGTTTTGGCACGAGATTACCTTTATTGCCTCTCTGTGACAATGCAATGTTATTGTGTAATAAAAGGAGAGTAGATTTTTTTTTTTCTGAAAGACATTAAAAAATAAAATTGCTGACTCTGTAACTAACAAAGAATCTATCAAATAGCTGGTCTGAGGTCCTTCTAAAAATTGAAAGCCAAATGGTGTCTTATCACTTGAAAAATAAAAATTGACTCCTTTTCCTTCTTACAAATAGAGAAATTTCAGCATGACTACGCTCCGGAATTACTGCAAAAATTCCTTTATGATACATTTTAGCAGGCATTCCCAAAGAAGTCCTCTGAGTATAAAGCTGGAAAAGGTTTAGTCTTAAGAATTTTTTGGACTATTCAGTAGTTGTGTCCACATAGCTGCTGGACTTTATCCTTTGCTTTTAACCACATGTGTCTTTTCCCCTGTTCAACCTGCTGTATCATTTTATTATTGCATTTGGAAAACATCGCTAAGCATCTACTGCCCTGTGGTGTACCAATCAAAGGCTTAAGGGTCCCCTTTTATTTGAGGGGAGGGATGGAGTTATCTGTGGTTAGAGAAAGACTTTGATGCATTATGTGTAAGGAAGTCTTTGTTATTTAGTTTCTGTCTCACTAATGATTCATTTCATGTGGACTAAGCACCTATGAACCTCCAAAGACTGACTTAGTGTAGTTATCGCAGAGCTGTTGCATGATTTAATTTATTTTAATTAATTATATATGTTTATAAGGAATGAAAAATCTTTTTTATTCATCCCAGTTTGTTTGTTTCCTTGATGGCAAAGTAGTGATTGACATGCAGATTTCTTTCTCGTGCCCCTCCTTCCATTGCAGAGTACGACACCTCCTGAGAATTATAAATATAACCTGTGCCAAATCTTCTGCACAGGTTTCTGGAGTACAGCATGCTCAGGTGTCTCGCTGTAAGTCACTGAGAATATGGAGTAAACATCAAGAAAAAATACTCTTCTTGAAAAATTCTATGTTTTTTGGGGGCCTTCTGAATAAACCCCCCAAAGCCAGCAGCCAGTTATTAAAGATTGTGTAGCTATCTCTTGCTTTTGCTGTCTCTCACCTCTTTTATCGTTTCACCTGTACATCTGTCCATCTATTTCTCATCTCTCTATTTTTACATTTCATTATGCTATGCTTGCTCTCCCGCTCTCTTCTTTTCCTTTCCTGAAGACACATTTCTATCTGGCACAGAAAATAAACTCAGATTGCGGGTAGTTATGTTAATCTAATTCAATCCTCTGTGGGTTAGGAGTGAAATTCTAATAGTGGAGCTGTTGAGGGCTTTTTTGTTAATGGCTTGGGGATTACATTGAGTTAAAGGCTCATTTCCTAATCAAACAGAGAGGGAGAGAGTGACTCCGAATATTTATGAGTCTCCCAGCGCGAGTTAAACATTGAACTCCAAAAGCAGGATTTCAGTGCTGCAGAAAGAGTTAAAACCCCTCAGGGCTGCTGTGGAGGTGGGGGGCAGGGGGGAAAGAAACCAGTTAAGCCATCAGCATTTTCAACTGCTGTATAACTTCAGTTTGGTGAGAAAAAAATAATCATCTCACAGAGCTAAAATGGAAACTGTAGTGAGATATTTAAAACAAAGTCAAGTGATGCTTCAGAAAGGCTCTCCTTTAGCAAAGCAGGACACATGCAGTGCATGCTGTAGCCCAGTAGAAACTCCAAATAAATGCTCTTCTAAATGGGAAGAACTGGAAGGTGGGCTTCCTTTTAAATCCAGGCACTAATAATACATTTTTAATGTATTGTATTTTTGGTTCTATTTAACTCTTGGCTAACCTTTTTTTTTTTTTTTAAAAAAAAAGAAAAAGTATGGGTAAATTAATATCCAAATTATTCCACTTCTATTCAATAGACTAATGTGTCTGGTGGCTTTTTTTTTTTTCTGTCCTCCAGGTTAGCTGGAGTCTTGGGTCAAGTAGTTTAGTTGGAGAACTGGGTTCACTATCATAGGAATGATAGACCAAATTAATGCCTGATTGCTTCTGTGATGAGTTCATCATAAATGCTTGGGTAGACCCTTCTGCTGCTGAGAAAGAGCTATCCTGCCTGCAGCAAGCAGAGGACCTGTGTTGCTAAGTGGGGTGTTGTCAACTAGCTAGCAGTAGGCTTTTTTTGCTCTGAGCTTGGACTTAGAAGTTCTATCAGACTGCACAAAATTAAGGCTGTGCCATGATCATGCCCCTCTTCTGTAAAGAGGTGTCCTGAAAAGGAGTAAGGATAGAAGCCTGCTGTCTTCTGACTCATATGGCCAACTCATGTCTCTGTGTTCCTCAGTTTCCCTGCCTGTAAAATGATATATGGCTGACATCAAAAGTACTCTAAGATCTACAGAGAACAACCTTGAATACACCCCAAATAGCTGGTTTGCCTATGGCATTCTGACTGCAAATCACTGACACAGGTGCATAGCTTGAAAACAAGAGGTTTTTGTGCTGGCAACAAGGAGTTACCCCACATTGCTGGGTTTGGTGGGTTTTTTGTTCTTCTTGTTGCTGTTTTGTGTTTAAATACATTTGGTACAAGCCACCAAAGAAGGTCGTCCAGTTTGGATAAGGCAAGCAGAAAGGTTAATTTACTCCTAGTAAAACCAAACAAAGTCAATGGAGATGTCCTTCACACTTGGTATTAATTTAGGCCTGGTGACTCTTGTTGAGATGAAGGTCTGGGTTTATTTTTCATAGGTGGTAAGCTCTGGCAAAAAATAAAAATCAGTTCCTGTTTGTCTCTGGAGCCATGTGTATTGGTGGTCATCCTTTATATACTGAACTTCGTGTTTTTGCTGACATGTCTATCTGGGTGCAGCACCTTGAGGTAAGAGTTGGCACCTTGCCCTAGTTGAAAAATTATTTAAAACTGCGACCTGATGTGAATGCCTGAGGCCCGTTTCTCTTTGTGCTCTGTGCCTGGACCTGCTGAGGAGAGCACCACCAGCTAGAGTGTACTTTATTAAATGCATTTGAAATACATAATAATTGTGTTCTTTCCCTCTAATAAGAGGCACCCACAGCAGATCACTTTGAGACATGAGCTTTCTGTGGCTGAGCTGAGCGCTGTATAACATTGTTTTCCTACCTTCCCCATCTTCCCATCCCACTTTCTCTTCTGTTTGACTGAGCCTTTTCTTCTCCTGCTCCGTTCTGGTGTACTCATGGCCTAAGTATAAATCTAAGTTTATACTTAGATTTTCCCTGATTAACTTTTAGACAAATTGCTCTTCCTTCTCCTTCTCCTTTTTTTTTTTTTTTTTTTTTTTTTTTCATCCTTTCCAGTGCTATGCTGAATCCTATGAATGGGTTGCTGTTTACTCTGAAGGTAGTTGTATTTCAGTGCAGCTTTGCCTGGCATACATACAGATTATGAAGAACTGGGGAACTGAAAAATGATTTTCAGCTCTTCCATGAGCTACGTAAAACTCTGTTCTTGCTGTTGTCCATCTATACCATGTTTATTTAAAAGATGGTTGTATAGTGGTGTAGGAATTTCAGGGAAGCAAACACTTTTACTGTTTAAACTCATAGAACACGGTTTACTTGCCATGTTGACTTGAAAGTAATGATATTCTTAAAGCCTTGGGATGTTTGGAAGTCTCTAGGAAAAAAAAAAAAAGGAAAAAAGGCTGTGTCTTTAGGGGAAACTACCCTTTCTAATGGGATAAAACTCATAACTAAATCTTATTTGAATACTGGAAAGCATATGCCAAGCTACAAATCCTGAACCTCACGTGTATGAGAGGCAAGCATAAGTGGCTATTTTTATTCATTAAGGAGTCGCTGCCCTTTCCCTTCCCTCTACCATGTGAGATGCGAATGATCCTGCTCACAAGAGTTTCACGCTGCTCTCAGAATGGATTCTCTCTCTCTTCATAATTGTGTTCACCGGATCAGCAGGAAATGCACTCCAGAAGTTCTCGTTTCCCCAGCCTCCTGTGATCACCTCTTTGTACTAGGCCTGAGCAAATGACCAGGAGCCACGTACCAAAACACAGGCATGTCAGCAACATCCCTCTAAAGCTCACAGGGTCTGGAGGGTGACTTTCTGGGTGAGAAGAGAGGGTATGCCTGCCACCAGGCCTGTCAGACAGCTTTCTTTTTCTTTGCTTTACTCTCCATCCTCAGGCCTTTCTCTTTCCCCCAGGACTCCTGGGTTATTTAAATTCTCAGCTGCTATCATTGGCAGCTCTTTCTACTGCTTCCCTGTAGGTAGGAAGTTCTTCCCTGTTGCACTGAGTCCCCACAGCCTAGGATAGGGTGTTTCAACCTTTCATTGCTGGTGACGTGAACTCATGTAGATTGCTGGAGAGCTCCTGTGAATATGATTTTTCTCAGTCCTGCTTCTTGGACCCATAATCTGTAGCCCTGACAGTGGGGCTGCTCTCAAATTAAAACCATTGGCTAATACTTTCTTTGGGTGGGGGAAAACTGCAAGGATTTTGTGAGTGAAAACAAACGCTAGGAAAGGGTTCCTTGCATCAGGATCCTCTCAATAGTCCTTCTGGGAACCTATCCCACGCCCTACTGTTTTAGGTAGAAAACTCTGTGAACAGCTTAAATGTATTCATGGCCAACCTTCATACCAAGCAATTTGTTTCACTGTTGTTTTTTAATTCTAGCTCTGACACAGACTCTCTGTTCAGCCTAAGGTGAGTCTCTTCACTGATGTGATGATTTGTTTTGCCCATCTTAAATGGGGTTCCTGCTTGCCCACTCTCCATGGCCTCTGGAGAGTTGCATGATCACAGCAAAACGCTTTGTGTTACTGCAGACTCATAGTACGGCCCAGTGTTTTGCTTCCTGTAGCCCTTATTCCCTTTTTCACAGTGCAAATAATCATTTTTTTTTTTTTCCATTCATCCTGAGCTTTCTCCCTATCCCTCTTGCTCTTTTTCTGCTATATAGGATTAAACTTCAGTTTTGTGTGTAGCAGGCTCTAGCCCTGGGTCTGTAATAACTGTCCGTGCCATCTACTGCCTATGCAGCCCTCTTTGGTGAGTGCCAGCTGGTGCCCTGGGAACGCCCTATACTCCCTGCACAGAGAAGTAGTGGGGGATAGAGAGCTGAAGGTATGGTTTCTTTGGGACAATCTATCCCATACAAAGAAATTGGATGCAAGGACACATGCTTAAAGGGCGATATATGGAGATGTTTTTGCTTAGCCGAGGTAATGGGCCATTCCTCTCTGCAACCCCCCGCTCACCTGACCATGTTCCTTGCAGCTCTCTGGTCTCTTCTGGCACGTGGGCTCATGTAGTGTGTGTTTAAGGAGGATACAATTACTGGTGCTGCTGGTGTGTTTGTGAAGGGTTAAATGATGGGGGCTGGGAGCTGGGGCTTCTCCTGGGGAATAAGGACTAGCCAGAAGAATTGATTGTCTTGGCTTATTGATCCTTCAGGAAACAGCACTGAAGTGATAATGCGGTTCCTGCCACTTTGAGGCACTTTGTACCAGCAACATCCTCTGTTTACCTAGGATAGTGCAAAGGCAGAGCTGTTCTGTTGCTAACCCATCCTAGAAAAAACCCGTGCTAGACATGTGTCAAGTTTACCACTCGTCTGTCTGCTCCCAGGGAGGTGTGCGTGTGCAGGGAGGTAGCTCAGCAAGCGTTACTGCCTTATAGTGGCTAACGTGGTTGAACTCTTGGTCCTGAGCCCCGTGCTAACTTCTAGCCACCTGCATGGGCTGGTGGTGGGGTGATGAAACATCCCACGGGCTTTGCACTGAAGCTTCAAACCTGCCCTGAGAAGTCAGGCATTTCTTTCTGGCCCCAGGGTGGTAGAAGGAGAAACACTGACTTGCTACAGGAGCTGCTGGAGGAGCAATGCTTTTTGTCTGCTCAGCTACACCGATACCTGTAGATGCATGAATCAGATGCCCAAAGGGCACAGCACATGGAGTGGCAGCCTTAAGGGTCTGTAGGGTGCTTCTGTGGCCGTGGGTGGGGGGCACACGGTTTCCTGCCTGTTTCTGGGCTGTGGGACCCTTCTTGCAGCACAGAGTGCTGGGGAAGCTCTCACAGTATTTCCCCTGAGGCACCAGTTGCAGTCAGCTTGCAAATTGGGCTTGGCTCACAGCCTTAGCTAGACCATTCTGGTGACTACAAATTTGGACTCTCACTTGCAGAAATAAAAGGGCAGCTTGCTCATCGTGCTCCATATCTCCTTTTCTCCCTGCTTTGTACTCACGTGCTTTGCACCTTTTCCATTTCTGGATGTGTGTTGTGTTACAAGGAGGCTCAGACAGGTCTCTGCAGCTTCCCACAGCCAGGTCAGAAAGCCATGAAAGCTTGGGCCCATTTGGAGTGGATTACAGCATCTTGCAGAAAGCCAGGAGGGCCAAAAAAGCTATTGTGAAATGTTTCTTTATTAAGTCAGGCCAGCTTATATATAGAGATACGCAAATAACTTAGAGCCATTTAATTACCCTATATATCATTTCTATAGTTCATCTTCTTTGATGTTGCCAACAACTTTGCTGTACTTGATGTTTTACTTTACATCTCCACCATGTGAAAGGAATTGATGAGAAAAATTGCAGCTTTCTTTTAAAAGAAAGAAGTGTCTAGACTGAAGGTTTTAGGGAGCAACTAGAAAACGTAAAGCCAGCTTTTTTTTTTTTTCCTTTTTTTTTTTTTTCTTCTGTTGGTTGGTTGGGGGGATAAGAGAATATAATTATGTTTATTTTGGGACTTGATCAGTAGTTGAACATTTGAGGCTTACTGTACTGGGTTTAATATAGTATGCAACATTGTGTATTATGTAATGTAAAATTATTATCTATTACTTAATAAACCCCATGCTGTGACTGTTCCACTTTTGTTTAACTAGCTCTCAGTGTATGGCTACGAGTTGTGCTGGCAGCTTTGACTGTTGCTTCCATTTTGCCCTTGTTGTTTATATCATGACACAATCCCCGCTCTTGGGACTGCTGCATTTAGTTACGAGACCACTTCTGTCCTAAAGACCCTACAATCTGATTCAAGACAAGAGACTACCGGGAGCAGAGTCAGTCATGAAGTCTGTGGCAATAAGAAAGTTGAGGGTAACTGAGACAGGAATTTGTGGTAATGCATTGCTGTGAGTGTGGTTGGTTTTGAATGCAGGTGGCTTTACTTACTGTGCACTCAACTAAAAGATACAAAAAAAAAAAAAAAAGTGTACCCCTTTGTCTCTGTGTAAAGTCTGACTAATTCTTTGCTTTGCAAAATTAGCACCTCCACTTTCTTAGCTAGAAGAGACCTCTGCTAGACATTCACAGTATCTCTGTACATGTATGTGTTTTCCTCTTTTTATTCTAATGCTGTAGTCATTTTCTTTCTTTTTTAATACTTCTTAGGAAGCAGACTTTGAAGAAACCAAAGGAAGTATTTTTTCATATAACACAAAATTAAACAGTGGGATTTGTTGGCCTTTGCATCATTCAGTAGCAAAGGTATGGGTGAACTCAAGAAGATATCAAGGAATTAAGGGAATACGTCATCTTATCAGTGGAAAGTACAAATTGTGGTCTAAAGGGAACAGTCTAAGCCATAAAAGCACAGCAAGGTGAAGAGCAGGAACAACATTTTCCCTTGTTAGTGTTCCCCTAAGCATGTGGTAGTGGCTGTTATCAGAGATGAAACATGGAACTAGCTAACCTCCTAACTTCACCTGGCGTGGCTGTTCTCATGGCTCCTGTTGTGAGTAGAACCGGTGTTGTCACTCAGTGCTGGCCTCTGAACTATTTATGTTGATGCCACATTAAAAACATGCAGCATTTATATTTTGTTTACACTGGTTTTCTGCTGTTACAGGCCACATTCCCAAAGCTGTGGAAGTTTCCGGGGTAGATAAGCCACCATGAAAGTAGCAGTGAATACGAGAATGCAGTCAGGGAGTGAGGCTCGGCTCAGCACAAATGATGCTTCCTGACTTTATCCTTTTTGACCAGTAACTGTGTGCCTTCCCCCAGGCTGGGTGCCTTTTGCAGTGGAATTTGCAGGGCAGAGAAAGGCGCAAAGGAAAAGAGGAAATGGATTAGAGGATGTGTAAAACCAGACGATGCAGAAGCTGTGAGCTTGTTTCGAAGTGTAACATCCTCTGCTCTGCACTGCATAGGGCTGCAGAAGGTTTAGTCACCTAATGGGCTTTGGTTTGGTGGTGTATTGAGTCAGAAGAGCATTGCATTGCTGTGTCGCCTGGTGGAGAAGATGTGTTGAATTAAATGGGAACTATACTATAACATCCAACAGTTTATTTGAATTCTGATGCTTGTTCCATGCAACTACAGCAATGCTTCCAGCTTCATCTTTCCTATCTGTGAGTGAGGGGATGTGGTGGGCCTGCAGTACTTTCCTTATGCAGTGGAACATCTTCCTGCATGTTCCCAAAGCTCTTGATTACCTGACAGAGGAGGCATTTGGGCAAACACAACATTTTTTGCTTATAAATTGAGGATCCAGTGCAAAAAAAGAGAAGAGGTTCACAAACTTCTGTGCACTCGTTGGTTACATGGAGCAGCCTGTTGCTTGCCCAATGCCTACCTTGTGAGCCCAGAGCACTGAAAACGTGCCCTACTGTCTTCTGAAAGTTGTAGTTTCATGTTTTGGCTCTTTTCTTCCCCCCCCCCCCCCCCCCCCCCCCCCCCCCACCTCCCAAGATTTCATGGGCCTTCTCCAATGCAGCCGTCTGTAAACCTGTGTAAAGTTGGAAGCTGTGTCATGTTGTAGTTTTGCTGCTTAATGGATGTCTTCAGTAAAACATGAATGTGTGCTTTGGGGCTTCTGAGCAAATTTCTCTTTCACAGCCCAGAATTCACCTCTGTAGTGAGAGGGCAGCTCTGTGTTACTTTTTGGGAGCTAGAGGAGGCCAGGCAACAGTGCCTCCTGTCTTGGTTCAAATGTTGATTGTTTTTTACATGTTTCTGCTATACTTTGCACTGGTAGGTACTGACCCACGTTGGAATTAAACCCAAATCTCTTACACTGAAGTCCTGATAACTACTGAGACCTGAAAAACTCATGGCAAGCCTGGACTGGCGGGGATTTATGCTAGCTGTAGCTCTCCAACCGAGCCAGAAATATTCCCAATTTTCCTTTTTTTTTTTTTTTTTTGAGCCCATCAATAATGTGGGACAATTATGTGACTATAGGCTGATATTGTACAAAAATATGTTTGCACCATTTACTATTTAAAAGTCGAGCCAAGCAGGAATTTATGCTGCTGGTTTCCCATTCATCTGGGAACTGCTGCAACTTTGGTAAAGGCACGTTTCTGCGGAGAGAGGGCTCGAGCTGCTAATTTGACTATAGGAGTTTATTTCTGGAATGCAGCAGTGTTTCACCAACGGAACAGCTGTCCTGGAAACACTTACCACACGGGGTCATTTTCTTCTCTGTGTGTAATCGACAAAGCCACCCCACTTAATCTGAATCCTTTTAAGTCTCCTTAACTAGACCACAGGGAGTGCAAAGAGGTCTGCAGAACTCTGACCTCCTTCACTTCCTTCTCCTATCATTAGGGAAGAAAAAATACTCCCTGCTTAAATGTCCCTTAAAGGAGAAGCCTGTAATCTTTTCTGAGTATGGAAAGCTGTTTCTGTCAGTAATGTGCTACTGATTTGGGGGAAGTGGTGGTCCTGTATTTTCTACAGATATTTTGTGACAGTAGCTCTACCTCTTCTAAGCTTCCCAGCTGTTCTGGGATGTAGAATCACAGCAGTCAGAAGTGGAAAAAGCTTCTTAGCTTTCAGTCCTTTTTCTTCTGTCTGATTTGCTTTGCTTGCACAACTTTCTTCCATGCCGTGCTGGGGTGACAGTTCTACAGCTCGAGCCCTTCTGTTACCACAGAATTTTTACTGGTTACTCAATTTAAATTCTATCTTAATTTCTTCGCTTTTTTTTTTTTTTTTTCTTTCTTTCTCTCTAGTTTCCTTTTGTGTTTCCTTCCTCGCTGTTTCCACTCTTCAGTACTCTTTGAACTTGAGTCCTATCTCTAAATCCTCCTTACCGCAACAAAACTCAATGTTTTGACCCCTGCTAGCACTTTGCATCAGTCTCTTGCACTGCTCTGTAACTTTTGTTGTGTTTCTGTTTGAAAGGTTTTGTGCTTTGAGTTTTGTGATCCCTTTCTGTGTCTTAAACCTGTCTTCTAGGCCAGGGTGCAAGGCTAGACACAGGTAGCAGTTCTTTATGGGGAGCAGGACATTCTCTCTCAAGCTTGGAGAAGACCTTTTTCCAGAGGCTGCCACGTGGCAAGTCCTCACCTGTGGTCTGGGCCAGCCTCTCTGCAGCCATGGTGGGTGCATCAATAAAGCTCTGCAATGGAAGTCTGCATCTGCCAGGATTCAGGGACTGCTTCTTCAGTCAGGTACTTGAAACTGAGAACACATATTACCCCTATAGCTGCTGTCTCCTCTTCCCCCAGGCTATGCTAGTGTAGTTTTTCAAATGAGTAAGTGTGACTGGGGCTTCCTAAAAAATTAACCATGTCATGAAAGATTTTTTCCCCTACCATCAGTTGTTCTGCAAGTGATGAAAAAAGAGACACCTCGCTGTATTCAACTAGAATATTTAGCATATTTAAGAATTTAATTTCAGAGTAAGGAAACTCTAGAAAAATATTCAGTGGATTCAGTGTTTTTCTTTTGTAATTTCTTCTCCCTTTCCAGGTGAGTGATGGGGTGAACATAATTAATCCTCGGTCACCATTATAGAAAAGTAGAATCTGGAAAGGTGGTTGTGATCCATTTGGAGAAAAGGCACTATAAATTTTACAAAGAGGCTAGAGGCAGTAAGTTGTAGTAGGAAAGTGAGCCTTGTTAGCATTGTTTTAGAAGCTGAAGTTTGAGAGAGGTTGCGGAAAGGAGAGGTGAGTGGTTTTTGAGAACATCCTGGTATGACAAACCAGAGGGCTAGTTGGAGAACAGCAGTGTGTGGGTTTAAGATGCCTTCAATAGGCAGTAAAATAGTACATTGCAACTTAATAGAGGAAAATACAGAAATATTATCACCGTACTATGACAGTATCTTCCAATGGAACATGGCTATAGTCACTTGAAATTAAAGGATAGATTTGTTTTAGCTGTTGAAACTAGATCAGTGTCTGGTTAGCCAAAGTATATGAAGCTCGAAGAGAAAATATTTCCTCTCCTGTTTACAAGCATGTGTCACAGCAGAGTCCATAGCTTGACTTCAGGCTTCCAATGCCCCCATATTAAAAATGCATATTGTAACAGTAAAGGCAAACATGGACAGCATAGCAGTGGTGTTCGCTGTTTGAGAGGCAGCTCTCTTCCCTCATTTTGTAACCCTGATGTGGTAGATTTATACTATGTATTTTTCCTATATACAGCTTACTCTATGAAGCTTGAATAAAATTTTAAAATAAAGCAGGTCTTAAATAAAATAAAAATCAAGACATTAATAGATTTAAACAGCCACTTTGTTTATTACAATGTATAAGGAATTGCTTTATAAAAACCATTTGTGATTCTTCTTTGTTGAAGCTTATAGGGAACCAAAAAGTTCTGGATAATACAACACAAACACTTCTTAGTGAACTGTTTCAACAGACCAAAGCAGTATTTGTATATGTTTGTATTTGTATATGTTTGTCTTGCTTTCTACAACTCTTAAAGAATCAAAAGG
The DNA here is from genome assembly GCF_965140915.1 of Aythya marila. NCBI lineage: Eukaryota > Metazoa > Chordata > Aves > Anseriformes > Anatidae > Aythya > Aythya marila. Next base: position 26,221,485 of record NC_139046.1, read on the forward strand.
AATCTAAACAGAGTTTAAGGTAGACCCACACTGCTTTGGTGCTGTAGCTCCTGTAGTGATCTGTTAGCTTCCCAACATCAACATCTAGAGAGACACACAGCCTTGATTTAAAGACATTGTGATAGATTATCCAGAATGCCTCTTGACATGTCCCAGTGGCCAATTCCTGCCATTTAAAAATGAAAACATGCTCTTTATTGCAAAGTGGAATTTGTCCAGTTCTGGATACTAGGAATGCTCTTGTCTTACATCCTTTTAAAGCTAGATTAAAGAACTCTACTATTAATTTTTCCCCCCACTTACAATTAGATCAGGTCACTCTTTAGCCTATTCTTAGAATTAAATTTATTATGCTTCTCAGATCTCTCACTGGATAGACTTTGTTTCTAGCAAGTACTGGGCTGACAGCATCATGCTTTTCAATTCAGTAATTATGTCTTTCAGTCTCATTCTGTCTCAACCATGTCATCATTTACCGGCACAAAAATGGAAATTTTAAAAGAAAAATACCCCAAACATAAGTAAAGTATCTGATGTTACAGCAGCTGTACATTAGCAATGTGGATGCCGTATGTCATGTACACCTGGGTTTACAGTAATCTGTCTTGTGTTCAGTTTGAATTAAACTAACCTTCTTGCATTTTTAATTCAGATCATCTCCTCAGTCTGAGCTATACATTCATGTGTGTCAACTGGTGGGAACAAATTATTGTCCTACTATAGCTGGCATTGGTGTAGGCTCACCTTGAGTACTGTGGTCTTGAGTACAGTTTGGGGTTACACAATAAAAGGACATAAAAGAATATATTAGAATGTGCCTGAAGGAGGGTCAATGAAGATGGTGAAAGAACTAGAGGGTGTAACTTATGAGTAGAGTTTCTTGGTTTCTTCAGCTTGGAGGAGACTAAGGGGTGACCTTACTGCTGTGTACAACCCCTCACAAGGGGGATCTGAACCTGATCTCTTCTCTCTGGTGACCAGTGATAAGATCAGAGCATCACAGAATGGTTAGGGTTGGCAGGGACCTCTGGAGGTCATCTGGTCCAATCCCCTCCTCAAGCCAGGACACCCAGAGCAGGTTTCCCAGGACCACATCCAGGTGGCTTTTGAAGATCCCCAAGAAGGGGAGACTCCACAGCCTACCTGGGCAACCTGTGCCAGAGCTTCATCACCTGTGTAGCACTGAAGTGCTTCCTGATGTTCAGAGGGAGCTTTCCGTGTTCCAGTTTGTGCCCATTGCCTCTTGTCTTAGCACTGGGCACCCCTAGAAAGAGCCTGACTCTGTTCTCTGTGCACCCTCTCTTCAGCTATTCATAGACATTGATGGGAGCTCCCTGAGCCTCCCCTTCTCCAGGATGAACAGTCCTAACTCTCTCAGCCTCTCCTCACAGCAGAGATGCTCCAGTCCGTTCAGCATCTTGGTAGTCCTGCATTGGACTATCTCCAGTACATCTGTGTCTTTCATGTACTGGGTGGTCCAGAACTGGATGCAGCAGTCCAGATGTGGCCTCACCAGTGCTGTGGAGAGGGGAAGGATCACCTCACCTGACCTGCTGGCACTACTTTGCTTAATGCAATACTGCATATGGGGAAGCTCAGATTGGATATTAGGAAAAAAAATCTTCACTGAGAGGGTGGCAGGCACTGGAACAAGCTTCTCGTGGAAGTCATCACAGCCCCATGCCTGTCGGTGTCCAAGAATTGTGTTTGGACAACAGTCTTAGATATATGATTTAGCTCTTAGGTTGCCCTGTGTGGAGTCAGGCATTGGACTCAAAGTTTCTTATGTGTCCCCTCTAATTCAGGATATTCCATGATTTTAAGGGACACGGGACAAATGTGGGAATGAGGGGGGTGGGAAGGACAGTGGGATGTCCTCTGTCAGCACCAGATGTGGATTAAAGCATAGATGCAGCCTATGTAGAGAGACTCTTCTTTTTTTTTTTTTTTTCCCTTTTTCTTTTTTTCCCCCCTACAATCTGATTTGTAAGAGCCAAACTCCTAAAGGAGAAAAACAGGCAAGGAGAACAAAGTTTTATGCTCTTTGAATGTAAGACATGTGTTATCTTCATGAAATTAAAGGGATATCTACACTTCTGCAGAGGGGGGAAGAGATGTAGTTCTTTGCTTGGTAGTTTCCAGATGAAAATGTTATATTAAAATCTCCCAGAGAAAAAAACTCAGTATGCCCTAAGAGACTTTGGCCTTTGCCCATACTGCATGTGGCAGAATGTAGTTGTGTTGCTCCAGGACGAATATGGGGAATAAATCCTGGGTTGAGTACTGCTATGTTCATACTTGCTCCTTTTGCACAGGAATGGTGGTTAAGAACTGAATTATTGTTTCGAGCAAGTTGTGCTCTGAAAGAGAATGAGTTCGTGTAAGATCAGAACTAGCAGCCCATTGTTAGGCACATGAGAGGGTGAATCCGGGTTTGCTTCTGTCTTTCAGGATTTTAGAATATTTGATTATTTCTTCTGTTGACTGCCCCAACCTGCCTACTATAATGCAATGAGAAGGCCACCTCCTTTCATCCACCTTTGCTAGGATATTAGGCTACTTAAAATCAGACCCTGTGAATGAATCTCTTTTTTTTTCCAAATTAGTCTTGCTGTCAGAGAGCAGTTGTAAATGCTTTTACAAAGAATTCCAGTACCACTTGGTAGATAAGTTGAATTGTTAATATGCTCACTGTAGCCATATCCCTTAAAAGAAAATATTTGGATTATGAAATCAAGGTAACAGGGCTTTGAGCATCAGGAATTGCAACTGCTGGGGTGAAATATGCTTTTCTTTGTACTTTCTCTGAATAATGTGATTGTTTGTGATACAGCCAGTCTAAGACTTATGGAAATAGCTTCTCAGCTGGTGTAAACCAGCACAGCTGTGGTGAAACCAACAAGCTCTGCTTGTGTATACCACATTACAACTTGGCCCTTGATGTCCATAGGTAGATGTTTCCTTGCTTTTAAGTGGTCATGTTTTGTACGTGCTGTGGGTAAATACAGGGTTGTCAGCAAACTAATGCAACCCTAAGCATGTTTCTGACACAGGATTTTCCTTTCAGGCTGTACTTACTTGAGGGAAACACTCCTCAGGTAAGTGGAACATGTTGGAGAATTGAGTGAAAGAGTGAAGGGGAATGGTGATGCCTGGCAAGTCCAATCTGAGTTGACATTACAGCACCTCAGACCAAGGCGAAAAAGTGGGCAGGTCACAAATGTTGGCCTTTGCGTGAGACTTGACAGTGTTGTACGGAGGCAGGACATCATGAAGCAATGATGTAGTGTTCCTGCTTTGTACCACTCTGGAGAGAGACTTTCAGCTCTGGGCACTAGAAGCAAAAAAATGCAGAGAAAACTTGGAAGGTAGTAAGAGAAGAACAACAAAAATGATGACAGAGCTGGAGGGATTGTTTTTATGAGGGAAGATCAAAAGAACTAAATATGTGGAGCTTGGCTAAGTGATGACTAAGAAGGGAACATGAAAACTAGCTACAACTGTTTGAAGGATATAAACACTAGAGGTGAGCAAACAGCAGGGAGAAATAGTCTATGAATTTGAAAGTCATTTTCAGTTCAACCATGTTTCCACCCTTTAGTGCTCACTTTCTGTTAAGACTTGTACTTTACTGAAAGCATTTTCAGGGAAAAGCACACTTGAGTAGTTCAAATACTTCAGTATCTACAAGGGAGTTCTGAAATGTAAGTTCAAGCTTAAAATGTGAAATTTGCTTTACCTTGCATAAGTCACCTAATGCTAATCAACAATATGCAAATTTCCTGTATCGCAGGGCAAATACATGGGATGAAACCTATACTTTCAGTTTTACATGGTACCTGTGTCCTTCCCTGATGGATTTACTTAGTTAACTGAGCAATGCAGGATAGGTTCCAGCTGCATTGTATCAGCTTTGCACAAAAAGGTGAGGCATTTGCTCTTGTTGATAGTCTGTATTTTATAAGTGGTATGATTTGCATGTTGATCTGTTGCGGGAGGTATTTTTTTTTTTTTGACAGTGGTTAGAAGTGACTAGAGCACAAAATGTGTGTTACATATATGAGGGCCCTTGGTGCAGTGCTGTGCAGATGTGCTCGTGCACTGCAAGGGAGGTTTTCTGTAACTTGTTTGTGGGCAATTAATAAGCCTGGAAAGGTGAATTTAGCTTCTGTGACCCCCATGGATAGTTAGCGCAATTGAAGTAAGAGGAGTTTTAAGAAAATGTTGTATTAATGGTGAAATTTTCTCCTTCTGGAGGTCTATTTGTCATTTAAAGCACTTGGGCAAAGCAATGGAAGCAGGTGCTGGGCAAGCCTCAGGTGAACTGACTAATTTGGTAAGTCATTTTCAACTTTGGTGATTTGTGAATTCAGGCATTAAATTCTGTGTTAATACTCATCAATAGACTTGTCTACGCATCTTTCCCTGTTAATGCAGGATTGATGCGTGCTGCTCAGCAAATGACAAGAAATATACGGTCAGCTGTGTAGACACACTCTTTAAGGAAATGCCTCTCTGGAAATGACTGTGTGTATGTACGCATGCATCAATCCATACTGTACACAGAAACTACAGGCATTGACCTATGCAAACACACACCAAATTATCGCTTCCTATAAACAAATTAGCATGCTTTAAAAGGTGAAAAGCTCTATAAAATTGTCTGCCCTGTTGTTTATGGCATGAGCAGAGGATGCACTACATTACAGAGGAGCTCACATTTCTCTCTTCTCCCCCCACCCCTCTCTAAATGGACGTGTGCTCCGTCCGTTTCACCATTGTTCCTGCCAGCCCGATCCCAGCAGGGGTTCCCTAATTAGCAATCTCTTCATTTCCAATCAAAGCACAAAGCGGCCCCAAAAGCCTCTCTTTATGAGGGAGCTGAGCGGTGGCTGGGGACGTGGAGTGGGATAATTGCCTTCGCCACTGGCAGCAGTAAGCAGCCTGGCTAATTCATTATTGTAATAACTTTGCTTGTCCTTGGGGAGGGGGGGCTAGGGTGAGGAGGACTGAGCCTGGCGGTGCTAGCTGAGGACAGGGGGAAGGGGGAATCCAGCCAGGATTGAGGTAGAAGGTGGGGACAATTGGCAGGAAAGGAGAAACTATTTGAGATTATTTTTTTTTTGCCCTCTGTCCCCCCTAAATACTTTGAGGAGGATGTTAATTTGTGGCATGGCAGACACTGCTCCCTCAGCAGGACTGCCAAGGGCACCCTTCTGCTCTGCCCTTGCATTCACAGAGGGGGCATCCTGCAAAGGCACATAACGTGGTCCCAGGAATGCCGGGGAGGCTGAGGCTCAGGGGGTGAGGAGGGCTCAGGGGTTGTCTCTCTTTCTGAGTAGGAAGAGTAGAGGCCGCAGCCTTGAGATAAGGTTGAATGATTCAGCTGCCCACACCCAGCAGTCTGTGGCATTCGGTGATGTGCAAGAAGTCATGAGTCCTTGCGAGGAGTCTGCTGTGCTGTGTTTATTCCACACAAACAGGAGTTTACAAATCTGTGGCAGAGTTTTCTTCCTATCTGTTGTCTCTTTAAAATACCTTTAATCACTTATCTACCTTCGTGTGGGCTGTAGCTTTGACTTCACTGGGGCACTGTTGGCTTCCAGTAGCAACCAAGGCTCTGCCCTTGTGAACAGACCACTAGGCTGAGATGCAAACAGCTGCTAGGAGCTGCTAAAGGGAATAGGCAGAGGTGATGATTGCTTATTACATTCAAGTAATCAGGAAATATCTGTGGTGTGGCCCAGTAAGCTGTTTAGGTTGGTTGTTTTTTTGAAATAGGTATGTGTTTGAAGTAGGTAAGACCAGCCATATATTTCTGGACCCACTGCTGGTTCTTCTTTTTTTTTTTTTTTTTTAGTTCTTCTTCATCCTCATCTCAAATTGGTGTGGCAAGGTCTTGGCTACACTAATTGACTGATAGGACAGCTCCTTTTCCAGATCACTTTGAGCTGTTACTGCTGTGTACATTCACTGAGCTCATCACTCTGCTACTGTCACCATTCACGTTCCTGCAGTGAGATAGCTGGTGATGTAGTTATGCATTTTACTGCCAAAGTTGTGGTGTTTTTTTCAGTGAAAATTATTATTTCTGACATGAAGTAAAACAAAAGGACCAGTGGCATCAAAGTGCAAGTGTCAAACATACAGCTTTGAATGTGGCAGGAGCAGTTTCCCATTAAACTACAGCACTATATTAATAAACACCCCATTCTGGAGCTATTTGTGGTGCAGTGGTGTTATGGAGAGGCACATAGAGCAAGTCCTCAGCATGATGTGCATTTTGAAAAATTCCCAAAGAATTTTTAGCTGTCTAAGATGCAAAATGCTTTCAGGGAGACAGATGCTTCTGGGGTAGTTGTCTGAGATGCTGGAGGCTTAATAGATGCTTGCAGAAGAACTTATAGTTGATTCCTGTGACCTAATTCCTGTGGCCAGTGCTGTTTTCCTGTCTCCCTTGTGCTAGTTGCTGTCTGACGGGCTACTCCACCTCTCAGCCAGACATTCACCCTCTTGGAGTCTGTGCTGCCTGCGGCCAAATGAATATCAGCTCAGCTGACAAGCAAGAATGAACTTCCTCTGCCCTGTACCAATGTGCATGAGCAGTCCAGAGTGGTGATGCTGAAGTCCCAGGAGAAAATGTCTTTATCATTATTTTATTATTTTCATGATCAGTGGTGTAGTCTTGGTTAAGTTGTGCTGCTTGCTGTCTAATGTAAGTGCTGTACAGGGGGAAAGGTTCAGATGGGCCTGTGAGTGAGCACAACAACTATCAGGGGATTTCAGTCACTTGCTCTATGTCCTGCTCCTGGATCCCTTCTAAGGGTCATTGTAGCAGTGATGGGGGAGTTGTACCTCTCACAGCTTGTCTACTTCATGTGCTGTTACTGCTGTAACTGATTGGGTTGAGGTGAGCTCCTACGTAAACCTGTCTGATAAAAATGGTACATCCCCATTTGTACATCTGTGAGATTCTCAGTTGTGTGGTATGTCCTACACTTGCTTTGCGTTTTTTTGCTCCAGCCCTTGGACAGCACCTTAATGGTTTAGAAAGTGTGCTGGCCAAGGGTTAGAGCCAGACACTCAGTTTTCTTTCCTCATGTTTCCAGCTGCTTGGGAATGAGGATCATCTTCAATCTCCTTCCTGATGCTTTAGGAAGCTAAAGGCCTTTTGGTAAATAAACTGGGAACAGGTGCTTGAAAGGGCTGAAAGACATCTGACATGCAGCACGCTGGCATAAGATTGATGGGATGTCAGGATATGGGCAAAGATGGATGAACTGGAGTAACGATGGGCAGTTTAGTCTTGACTTCTCTTCGCTTTTAGTCCAAGACCCTAAATTGTTGCATCATTAGCAATTGCTTCTGGGGAGGTAAGAAATTTGTGGCAATGGGCATGAGAAGGAATATTAATGATCCAATTTCCAGCTGGGTTCCACTCCAAGGCCTCTCTGGGTGACGTGCATTTTTAATCATAACAAACCAGGATGAGAAGTTGTTTGCAGTGAGGCAGTCCTGTATGTGGAGCCACACTGTGTGACACCAGCTCAGACCTCTGCCTGCTGCTCGGAGGAGGCTGTTGCGAACAGCTCTGCTGTAGGCTGGGCTGGACTGTGTCTGTAGTAAAACCTGGAGCGCCTCAGAATGCATCCATGGAGGGAGTCTAGTAATTGTCTTGAATGGCCTAAACCTCTTGACCAGAAGAAATCACTGAATTCAACTGGAGCTTCTGATCAAAACTGGCCCCAATCCCAAAAGGGCAGCAATACGATTCCTAAATGTTAGAAAGCCTTGTGCTAACACAACGCTGAATTCCCTGTTAGCCAGTTTCTACAGTCTTGATGGTTTCTCTGCAAGGGTCATCTCACTTGTTTCTGTTTCTAGGAGGTGATTTCTCTGTCTTTCAGGGGAATGCAGTCTGGCTGGGTGATGTGCCCAACAGCAGCTTTGATCCTTTCAGTCTTGGACAGTACTGAGAGAATTTGGGAGAACCTTTGAGGTTTTCTTACCTTCTGAGATATTTTTCATTCTGAACTTTCAGCCACAGAGAACTCTTCTGTACTGCTCTAGGTGCCCATCATTGCATGACTCAAGCAGTCAGGAGCTGTTTGTGAGGGACATGAAGCCCCCTCACCTATGACTAAGTATTCTGCGCTCATGTAGCAGTGGGACATGCAGCTCTGTCCTTGATATGCATTTGCCTGCTGCCTACCCTAACTTACATGTTGAGCTTCGAGCTCCCTGTCTCAGGACAGGCCCCTGTTTACTTTTCCATTATCTTTTACTCTGTCTTGGTGACTATAATTCCTTTGTCTGTAGGATTAAATGGCTAATAGTCACACCAGCATTCTTATCCCACAATTATCTAGTATACGTGCGAATATGGTGTAGAAGCACAGCCTTTTTGTGGCAGAGGTGTCTGATAATGTCTCTGTCAGAAGAATCAGCTTAGCTTTCTCAATACAAGCCTTACAGCGCGCATTAAGCAGGACAGTCAGTCCATCTAGCAGAGGGCAGGGGTGCTACAGGTACTCTCACTGTAATACAGGGGTTTTGCGAGGAAGAAATACTTGTCTTGCAGCTCCCCATGTGTGTTTTAAGGCCAGAATTAAGTATTGACTTTCCTGTTGTTCTCGCCAACCACTCAGTTGCTCCCCTATTATTTAGTGTTCACTCAAACTAGGGAAAAAGTACTGCATATTTGGACCTTGTGGCATCATGTTTTGTGTGTCTGGGAGAGGAAAGACGGTTGGTGTTTGATATCCCAGTGCTCTAGCCTGTTATTTTCAAGTAAACAAGGTGGAGGATCTGGAAGAGAGAATAGAAAAAGCCATCCTGGCTTTTTTTCCCCCCCATTAAACTGGGAGCTAGTGTTCTCTGGGATGGTCCGTGCTGACATAGCCATTTGTGTTCTGTTGGGTGGAGTTAGAGCATTGCTGCAGAAGGATGGGATGCTGTCTGTCAGAAAAGGAATTTCTGAAAGAACATAGACACCTGCAAAATCAGAGCCAGGCAGGCCACTCGGGTCTGCCCCAGCTCCTGCCTGCCGCAGTGCCAGGGGAAATGCCAGCAGCCTGAAGACTTCTCGTTTGCTTCAGAATAAAAGTTATAGGTTTCATGTAAGAGCTGTTTCACCCGAGGAAGGGAATTCACTGAAGTGGCTGAGGAGGGAGTGGGGAAGGGATGGGAGGAGCTGCCTTTCAACATCCAGAGTAGATGCTGCCTCTGGCATAAGTGCCCTGGTTGGAGGACAGATCAAGGGGTTTGGACATGTTGTGTGCACGCAGCAAGTCTGGCCCTGAGAGAGGCACCCTTCCACTTGGCAAAGCTGCCTCGCTGCTGCTGCTTGATGCCCAAGCAGCCAACATGCCTCCTCCACAAAAGGTTTTGGTTTGAAATGGTGAAAACTGCAGTTCTATGTGTGTGAGTGTGTGGGGATTGCACGAACAGTGGTCCCTTCCCTCTGTGTGTGTGTGTGACAAGTCGATGTAGCTTGTTGTGATTTTTTTTTTTTTTTTTACAATTGTTTTTTGGTGAAGATGGATACCATTTGCTGAGATGGGTATTTGTTGCCCAGGCAAATCTCCCAGTGTATTTTCAGCAGCTGTACACGATCTCTGTGTGCGGTAGGTATGTGTGTGTGCATGTACATGCTTGTGTATGCCTTTATTTCCATGCTCCAGCTGCCTGCCTCTGATTTAAGGGCAGGTTTTATTCCCCAGCTGCCTCAGGGCTCCTCTTTTCTGATTGCATTAAAGTCTCCGTAATTCTCCCCTCATTAATGATTGGCATATTTTTACCTCTCACTAAAGGAGCTTGGAGGCAACTCCCGTGGGGCCCTGCTCGCCAAATGAAACAATTTCATCCTGCTCCAGAAACGCATTAAAAAGGGTTTGTCAGGATCTTATCGCTAGTTAGGGAAAGCTAATCAAATTACTTCTATTTATTAGCTGCTGCAGCAATGTGTCATTCCATCAAGTACAGGTACTGGGACAGGCGGGGATTGCACGGAGAGCTCTGTGCACTCAGTGCTGCTGTCTTGTTCTGCACAGCACCATCTCTTGCCAAGGGAGGCTGCAGGGCCAGGAGAGGCAGTGAGCTTCCCTGTAACAGTGCTGCTGCCACCATTCCCACCAGGATTCCCCTCTGCTGCCCTTCTTCACTCATCTTTTCCAGAGCAATCTCCAAAGTCCCTTTTCAGTAGCACCTTTGGGCACGTTGCTGCTGCATTTGGTTGACCTCTTCTCGCTGTTACGGATAACATTGTGCTATGGATTATTTGTTGTGAGCTGTTTGGGGATTTATTTATTATTTTTTTTGCACAAGTTTAACTCAGTATTAAACCAGACCAGGAATGATTTGTTATGTGGTTTATCTTTGGACCTGGGGGCTTACTGACAACAGCGGGGCAGGACTGTGGCATTTCAGAAAATCATAACCATAGGCATTACTTACCTTATGAGTTTTTAATGAAATTTATTTTTCAACTTTTGTATATTTTTTGATGCGTATGATCTAGAAAGGTAATGAAATTTGAGGAACTAGGAAAGAAAACAATTTTTTTTTTGTTTTGTTTTGTTTTTTTTTTTTTGACTTTTTTCTTTTTGGTTTCTTTTTTGGGGGGATAAGTTCCAAGGACCTAGCTAAGATCCTGAGAGCACCAGCTGTTGCTGGACTGATGCTGATCGCATGAGCAGGAGTGGTTTGTGGAGCAGGAGGTGTGAACTCAAAAACTTTTTATTGATTCCACGTGTGGAACATGCTTTTCCTACATGCACAATGCACTTGTATTTGCAACCATATACACACCCCATTCTTGCACATGATCCTAGTCCCCAGGATGAGTGTACCTCCTGTGGGCATGCTCACAAGGGATGTGGAAGCAGGTGCCTGAAATACACTTCTAAACTTTAGAAAATATAAGTCTGCTTCTATTCCTTTACTATTTCTTTCATTTTGAAACTAAGCAATTTCATTGCTTATATTTGGATAAACATGAGTGTGCCAGTGAAAACGTGCATGTTTCCATGTAAAATGAGTCTCGGAAAAAAACACAAGAATAAAATCATTTAGCTGATGTATTTACATGAAGTGAAGTGTGTCTAAATAGAGGTATGGTGATTCATGATGATGATATTGCTGTGCATTTCGTGCAAACCTTTGCTGTTTTATTTTGTGCATATCAAGAACATCACCTTAGCACAAAACCCTGGCAGAGGAGTGAAAGTGTGCTGTTCCCATGAGTGTCTGTGTGGACACAACGGTGTGCACTTGGTGCTGGTTTCATTCTGAGCAGTTCTGTGCTGGTTTTCAGCGTTTTGCAGTGTATGTACACATATACACACGTTGGATAGAAGTGATGGAGTTGGGTAGAGCTCTGGCAGCATTCTGGTACTACAAGCAGTGATTTCTGGAGCTTGGGTTGGTGGGGGACACATAAATCCCCCAGCTGCTATAGCTGTGTTAGTTCTGCATGGTGTGAGGGGCTGCCAAGCTGCAGGGGCTCTGGGTGCTGTTCCCAGGAGCAGCACCGTAGCAGGATGAGTGGGGAAGTCTTGCCCACCAGCCCCGTGCAGTGAGCCAGGCTCCAGCATCCTCATTACCTGCACAGTTCAAAAGGCAGGCTGGAGCGGTCCATCACGTCCCACAAAAGGCTGTATCGATTGGTCTGCCGGAGCATTTCCCGGGGTCCTTTATATCTCTCTGCCTCGTCGTCAGTAATGAAGAGGCCGAGCGCGGGGAGAGTCAGCAGATTCCCAGCTGCTGGGATTTCTTCATCTTCTCATCAGGATTTTAATTAGACACGTCCGAGAGGGCAGCACCGTGTGAGGGCGGGCGGGAGCTTTATCAAGCAGGCCACATCTTTAATTACTGTTTACTGACAGATAACAAGGGGGGGGGGGAAGGGGGGTGGTGGCAGAGATGGTTGTAGGGGGAAGCAGGGAAAGGACAGCAGTCCCCAGAGTGTGCACTCAGCAAAGAAGAAAGCCTTTACTAGGGATCAAGTGGAAATTGTTCCCCCTCCCCATCCTGCCATGCTGTTTACCTGTTGCCAAAGTGAGAAAAGTTCCCTTTGCCCCTTTCCTAGGAGGCACGAGGTAGATCTGAAAGGTGTGAAGCGGTAAGGGCCAGAGATGTAAGGAATGAAAAGTGTAAGTTTGGCTAGAGAAAAAGGGCAGCCGTGTGGGTTTTCCGACACCACACAGTAGGATGCAAAATCATTTCCTCCTCCTTCTGTTTGGGATTAGCATCACTGTTTTGTCCAAAAGAAACCTTCTTCTGTCTTTCCATGTGTCCTCAGCACTGGTGGCACAAGAGCAGTCTGTGAGAGCAGCAGCCACAGAGCAGATTTCTTCCTTGCTCTTTCATGGGCCAGCTCTCCACTTGATGTGAAACCTTCTCTTCAGTCATCCCTCTTCTGCCTGGCCCCAGAACTCACATCTCCCCCCAGCTCATCTCCTTCCCTACAAGGTGTGTTTTGACGCTGTTTCTAACCCTGGCTGTGCCTGGCTGCTCTGGTGGATCTGTGCTCCCTGGCTAGGCCGGCCCTCTGGGCCCTGGGAGGCTTGCAGTGGAGTGCAGTGACTGATATCCTGAGCTGGTGATCTGAGCTCAGCTGCCTGCCGCTCTCCAGAACTTTCCTCTGAAGTTCTCGCCGCAGCCTAGGCAGTGTTTGTGTCCACTGGAAGGTAGTCTGATGCTTCCAAAATGTTGCTGCGCTGCCCAGCATGGAAAACTGGGCCTGAGCCAGAGCTGGCTTTCCCTCGGTGCCCACAGACTCCCCGTGCTCTGAGCACAACAAGATCTGGAGGATGTGCTTGGGATCAGCAAGGACTCAGTAATTGGACTGTTGTTCTTTCATTTTGCTACGCAGTAGCGAGCAGATTATAGAGCCCACATGTTATAGATTTCCTGTCATCCCTCATGAATCAAGCTCCACTGTCTTATTTACTGTCGGCCAAGGCCTGTGAATAACATCACCAAGGGATACGCTCTCACGCGGTTGTGCAAACACAGTGCAGAGCAGTTGCATGTGCCTTTGGGCTGTCAGTATGCCTTCCCCCACACAACACTTCACCAAGGCTTTATGGAAGAAAAGGTCCCCGTTTCCTATCTGTGCAGAATGGCTCCTGGCCTCCATGGGAGCTGTTTGTAACACTGGAGGCAAACCTTTGTTATCCTAACGATGTGAAGTTCCAAAAGTTATAACTCGATGGCGTTGCTCCTGTGCAACTCCAGTCATTCTGTATGCTCTCTGTCCTGCATGTGCCAAGGAGGTGGACTTGCAGTGTCCTGGGAGCTGGTTCATATGAAATCTGGCATGTCGTCACTGCTTGTCAGCAAGAGGAGATTGGTTTGTGCTCAGGGCAGGACACTTTTTTTTTTTTTTTTTTTGGAACTGCAGTGAGGCATGGCTACTGAGTCAGCTGGAGTCCCCTAGAAGAGAAGGGAAATTTGGCTTGTCTGCCACAAGCCAGCCTGCTGGCTGCAAAACCTGTGGCCTTCCAAGTGATAAGCTTAGAGACCTGGAGAGATGAAATCGGAGGGACTGAGGTACTAATTTGTTTTTGTTTAGGCTGGTTAATATTTCTTTCATTGAAATCTAGATATTAGACAGGGGCTGGGGAATGCCTCTTTAAATTGTAAGAGGCTCTGTCCAGGAGGAAGCAATTAAGCTGTTTGCTATATCTATTGTTCTTAGAGCTGGAAGTAAATGGGCTTTGAGTGCAGTGTGGGAGATTTCAGTTCTACGTTACAAAGTTTGTGTTAGCAACAGTACAGAAGCATTAGAACACAGACTGGGAAATACTGGAAGTTTTTTGGAGCAGGCTGAAAAAACATCTGTCAACATAATGCTGCTAAGGCTGATCCTCAGTTGGGACAGAGGGACGCAGCAACCAGCTGACCTGGTCCTTGCCTTATATCCCGTGACTCTGTGTATGATCTTGTGACCAGCTGACGCAAGCCTGAGATGGATGCAGGTGTGTGTATCAAATAAGTGCTAGCATCTATAAGCTACCTGGATAATATATGAAGGAGTACCAGCACTTTGCTAACCATCACAGGCCTGACATCCAAATGCTAATATAACCAACCATGGGAAGTTTTAAAAAGAGATGGCAGCAGGACTCTTTCTTGTTTAAGCATCTTCCTTAGTTTTTACCTTCAAATCTGCAGCAGAGACTACTAGCACTGCATTTTTCTACTAGTACTCCCTGTAAAATTTCATTTAAGCTGTTCATACCACTGCCTAGCTTTAGTCATTACCTTACGCATTTTCTATATCTCTGACAGATTTGTTTGGGGAAAACTTTTGTCAAAAATAACATGTGTTTTAAAAGACAAAATAGGGTTTATTCGGTGTTTTTGGATTTTGCCTTCCTTCTGTGTAGAAATAATTCAAGAAGATTTCATAAAGCTCAAAAATTACATTTTGAAGCCCCACTGGATGGACAGACAGGACTGTGTCAGGTGATGGGATATCAGTAAGTGGGGCCACCAAAGTAATGGGAAGATGGGGCAAGGAGAACGGGCAAAAAGGTGAGGAGGGGTAGTAAAAGAGTGAGGAGGGGTAGTGAATGGTCACAGGCAGCTGTTGAACAAGCAAGCTGGGAATGCACATTGTAGGGGAATGGTGTTTGGGGAGGTGAGATGAGAGCAAAGGGGAAGGGTTGGGGTGAGGAGGCAAAGACAATGAAGAGAGTGGGCTGGGATGGTCTGGATTGGAGAAAAAGAGGCACAACTTGGGTTGAATGGTCAGCAGAGCCTCTGACTCATTATTCCTCGGTAGTCATCAGTGTCTGAAATTCACCTGGTGCTTCATGCTGCTCATGTTACTCTTCACAGAGGAGAATGACCTACTCCTGCAGCCTGTTTGCTCCATTACCTTGGTAATAGCATGATAGGTCTGTCTTTTCTGATAACCCACAGAAATGTCATTGTGATGCATTGTGAGGGATTATTATTTTATTTTTTTTTTCTGTGAAAGAAACAACAAACTGAAAAGAGCACTCTGAAGGGTGCTAACACAAGAACTGGAAGGTGGAGAAAGGCCACTTACTCTGTACGTTTCTGTCAACCTAACTGTGCGTCTTACACAACTCAGGTTTTAGCAACATATCCTCTATGCTATTTCTTCCACAGGACCCCTGCCTCATTCACTGCGTGTGATGGACCTACTCTGAGATAAATCAGAGTTGCACGGTGAAAGAGACCATCTGTAGGACCCCTGCCTCATTTGTCAGGTGTGTAGTGAGTGAGACAAGGGACGGCGGGAGAGAAAGAGAAGCTTTTATGGCTGAGGCAGAGAAATTCTGACCTGGCAGTTGACTTTCTCTCTGACCATTTCTGTATGATAGTCTTTAAGTTTTTTAAGCAGCTGTTGTGCCAGTGGGTGTTTAATTGTGCGTTCCCTGTTTTATAGCGAACCTTTTTTGATCCCAAAGGACCTACTTTACAGAAGCAGTGAGTGCTTACAGCTGCAGATGAAGTGAATGGGAATCCACTAGCACAGTGCTATACAAACACAGGTCAGTCATGCTGTGTATGTCTCAGACTCGGCACCCAGAATTAGCAAACACCTTTCACAGTGGTCCTCAATTATTCACCCATAAAATGGGAATAAAAATACCCCCTCCTTTCATAGGGGTGTGTGAAAATAAATGATCTTGGGATGGTGAAGCCCTTGGACAGTGTAATGATAAGCCCAAAGAAAAACACATGAGGAAATGAGTAAATCTCCAGAGCCAGGTTTGAATAATGTGTAGTAAATAAGGCCTGGGGCCACACCAGTCACTCTGAGCAGAAAACAGTATTTCAAATAGCTGCTCTTTGCATGGACACAATCCTTTCTGAGTGCAGACTGAGGTAGAGATCCTGTGGGGAAAAATATGATCGTGTAATTAATGTCTGTAAAATAATGTGCATGTACCCAAGAGCTAGGAGTGTTCCTCACTTGTAGTAAACACAATTGTGTCATTTTCTAATTCTTAACTGCATTTGTAGTGTGCCCTATTTAATGCACAGTTTTTTTTGTTTTGTTTCGCTGTTCCTGTTGTACTTGACAAATTTATGTGCTGTAAGATGGTGTTGTCCCAGCATCTCTGCTTGGAGGAAGTGTTTCTATTTTGTGTAGTTGCAGCTAATTGCAGGTAGTCAAAACCTGTTCATCTTAAATAGTATGTAATCCCCAAGTTGTAATATCTACCATGTGTATCTACCATGTGTATCTACCATGGGGTGCAACTTCATGTGGAAGACAGATCTCGCTGTAATTTGGCTTCATGAGCAAAAATGACACCCAAATACTGCTGTTCTGAAGAGTAAAGGAATCAGAGACAATCTGAGATCTTAAAACCCACTAACAGGAATTAAAAGAATAAAAACCCACATAATTTTCCTATGCAGCAATATGCAAGAAAGGAGAATGTCATTAGGGCTATGAAATGATGTGAAAAGTTGTTGCTATAGTGGTAGGAGGAAGAATGACAAAACTTGAGCTCTTAGTGAAAGTACACAAAAAAGTAATTATCAAAATACCTATATTTAGATAATCAGTCATCAAAAATGAGGTTACGTACATGTTTAGGAACACGTTTATGGTGACCGGAATGGTAATGGAGTAGTGTTAAAACTTACTGAGTTGAGGATTTGAATGTTAATAATGCTAGGATGGTTGGTGTCCAAACCCAACACTGGTTAACCTTTCTGTGCCATGTCTAGTATTTGCTATGTTTGCAAGGAAAATGGTATGAGTAGTGCAAGAAGTGTAGCTGTGACACATAGCCCCGAAGTTTTGTTTGTAGCAAGTAGAATTGTCTATTGCAAGTGTCTGAGAACTGACCATAAAATCTTTTATATTTTCACCTCTTTCCCTTCTCACAATTTCAAACACTGGAGGAGGATTCATTGGCCTATTTTGGCTGCAGAGTGTGAAGCCTCTCTCAAGTATGGCTAGTGTCACTGTTGACCAGTTGAATTGGAAAGCACTATTTCCCACATGTACTGCAGATAATGGTTCATTCTGTGCATTAAGCAAGCCAATCCTATCAAATATGCTTTGGACTGAATGAGAGTTCCTTGTGCAGGGGTTTAACTGCTTGATTTTCACTCTTTTATCAGAAAAAATGTTGTTATTGGTTTAAAGAGGACAGAACAAAAAGTGATGCCAGGATACCCAGGAGCAGGAACTCTGACAAAAATCCCTGCAGGCAGGACCTGGCACTAGTGGCCAAAGGAGAGAGGAAAGAGCAATTAAAGAAGGAATACAACAATCTGTTCTTGTGGTGGTCAGACAGCAAATGCAGCATGTGTGCTGGGTGGGAGCCATCAACGAGAGCTGGTTTTCCCGTGGGATGCACAGACCTGGACTATCAAAGCAAGCTGGGGCTGAGGCAAATGGATGTTATGCCAGACGTGTCAGCAGAGCTGGCCTGCTTTGCATAGGTGCCTGATCTTACTTGGCATGCTTTAAGCTCTCTTTTCTGAATGCCAGGGTGCAATATGACCCTTATGATTAAACCCTAACTGCTGTGTTCTCCCCGTATGATGTAACTCTGGGGTATTATTTCTAACCTATGCAAAAGGGAAGGCGATGCACAAAGCAGCATGTTGCCAGGTGCATGGCTCCTGAGCATGTCGCTTCAGTCACAAGACTCTGCTCCTTGCCAGTGAGCGGAGGAAGAGAGGCTGTGGGGGCCCTGCGTTCCCAAAGTGAACTGTCTTTCCCTCCAGTTGTATTATTGGCAGTGCTAGTGCCCAAAAACTTGGGCACATCAGCTCTGAAAGCATCATCTTGAGGCATCTCTGCACAGCAAGCACCTGCCCTCTGGAAAAATGGCTTAGGACAGAGCAGAGAAAATGAGCCTGCAAACAAGGGCTGGTGCCCCCCCACCCTGCTGCGGCTGTGCAGGGGTAAGGCGAGGCCTTGACACTGCAAAAAGCTGTGTGCCCAGAGGGTGCGATCCTTACCATGCTCGCAGGCAGGCAGGCTGGACTCTCATTCTTTACAGACCTGCCAAGCGGAAAATGTTTATTTGCTGCTCTGGATCCATGATCTAGGAGAAAAGAATAAAAGTGATTTAACCTCCAGTGTGAGAAAATCACCTGACTGAGCAGGACACAGAGGACAAATAGGACAAAGGGCCTTACCTTGCCCGGACAGGAGGGATGGGGAAAGAGAGGGGAGACACAGGATCAGATTCATTAATAATTATTTATTATTAATCTTCTAATTTTTCCCTTGCTCAGATTCCCCGATTGCTGGAAGTGAAGAATCCTCTAACTGTCTGGGTGAATCTGACATTGACTCTGTCTTTGAGATGGGGAGCACCCTCTGGTGGTTAAGGATAATCTGACATTTCCCGGGATTGGCACCCATCATCCCTGTAAATCGCAGGAGTTTAACTGGACAGGAGGCTTGGGCTGGCTTCCTGTCGCTGCTGTGATGATGGATGTGTGGGGCACAAATGCTCTCTTTGATTTTCTGACCCTGGAATCCGAGCTGACCCCTTGGGAAGCCTTTTTGCTGTGTGAAAAACAGCGCAGGGTGTCTGTGCTCAGCCTGCCCTGCTGTCGGGCAGAAGCTCATATCCAGCCTCATCCTGCTTCCTTGTGGTGAGGGGGCAGGTAAAGCACAGTTTGGTTTATTAGCCCCAGTAAGCACAAAAGCCAGCACAGGGATTGCTGTTCCCTGAGTCTGTCCTCTTCATCGTGCCTCCCAAAAGCACTCATTTTGTGTTCAGAGCTCTCCCCAGTCCAGCTCT
Organism: Aythya marila; assembly: GCF_965140915.1. Lineage (NCBI taxonomy): Eukaryota > Metazoa > Chordata > Aves > Anseriformes > Anatidae > Aythya > Aythya marila. Next base: position 26,240,249 of record NC_139046.1, read on the forward strand.
GGTTGTTTTTGCTCTGCATAGGTGCTGAAGCAGAGTACAGTCCATCACAGGGAGCACAGGAATTCAGCTCAGGTTTCCCTTCTCCTTCCCTAAGTGGATTAACAGGCTGAGGGGATCGTCTCTGCCTGCCTGACTCAATCTTCATTAGCTAACATGTTTCACCAGCCGCAGTCACATCCTGGGCTGGAGAGCCGTTTGACAGGAGCGGATTCTGGCCCCAGCCTCCCACAAAGGCTGTTGCGTCTTCTGGGAGGGTTTTCTTGACAGCAAGGCTCTGTGAGCGGCCCTGGGAGGCAGGGATGTATGGATAGAGTGCTGCAAGATGGGCAGCCTTGCTCTGTGCGCCGTTCACTTTAACCAATTTGCATCCTCTGCTGACAGAGAGCCCCGAGCCCCTGTGTAATGCAGGTACTGTACCTGAAAACATTCTGTGTCTCTGGAGATAAACCCACGTGTTTTTTTTCCTTATGTTTCCCAACCATGGGAGGATCTTGAATATACTGGGATATCCCTGAAACTTTCGTTAGTTGGCTGTCACTTCTAGATACCCCTTCTTGGGTGCAGTATTTCCTAACAAGCTGCATGCAGCTATCTCCTCTGTCCCTTCTTCTCGGTGCTGCTTTGTGGTACTCATTAATAGGTGTTATACCCTTGCACAGGCAGTATTTTATTTTGTAAGTGATGCCACTTTCTCAGTCCGGAGAAGATCTGTTCTACACAGGGAAGCTGTACACTTAAACTTGTATCAATTTTGAGACAATCCATTTAAACTAGTGAAAATCCAAACCACGGATGCTCTCCTGCCAGTTTGAGGATACTTCATTTGGGCTCATTAGATGCCTAAACAGGTTTAGTTTCAGTAGTAATGAGAGCCTTTTGCACATTTAGAGCTTAAAATAATCTATTTTAAATTGTACCTTGAATTATACTGCAGTCACATCATGCAAAGAAAGCCTGCAAAGAGAGGAGGCAAACACTGGACGTCTCTAATACCAGTGCCACTGGGGGAATCCTGTGCCCAGCAGTACAGAGGTAATGTCACCCATGCAGAGGCCTGAGTGTACCTTAGCAGGAAGGAGAGGCCTCCTCCTGGCTGTCAAAGGCATGTCAATAAGTACAGATTAAGCCTTGGATTTCTGCAAAATTGAGACTCTGTGAAAGCACAGAGCATGCTGCAGAAATTACTGTGACTGAAAGATCTCAATGGGAAGTGTTTCACAAGGAAGCGAATGTTCTCCTTTTGTTTTTGTAACCTGACAGTTGCAGCAGGGGAAATTGGTGTGCCAGACTCTGAAAGCAAAGTTGACTGGTCAGGAACAGAGTTGAAATGGATGTGTGTTTTTTTTTTTTTTTCTTTTGGCAAGTTGGAAAGGAAATAAAAAAAAAAAGGCAAACAAGAGCATAAAGGGGCAAATAACAATGAAGACTCTAGAGGATTTAAGAACCTAAAGCTATAGTTTGGAAAATAAGGGATGAATTGGAATTCCCAAACAGTGTGCATTAAAATACATAAAATAATAAACCTGGCACTTGTAAACTAGCAGTGTATTTGGTGTGGCCTTGTAAAGATTTTTAAGCCACTACTCAGGTCAAAGCAGGAGAGCTCCCCAGGGAGTCCTGGATCTTCTGTGTTCCAGCTCCCCTGGGGAGACCACTCTCTGGAGCAGTCTCCCATCAGGATTAACCAGCTATCAGTGCTTAATGATGTTCTTCCCAGACTGGGAAAGAAAGGTCATAGGAACTGTGAAAATGCAACCTGTTTCTGAACAGGCAGCAAAGGAAGGTCTCTTTGAGAGGCCAAATAAGACTTGTTCCGTTGCAAATGGATCCTTTTAATACTGCCCCTTGTTTGAAGGAACATGGGCTGGAAGAACAAAGCTATTTTGTTGCATTTCTGTGTATTTCCTGTATTTAGCAGAAATCAGGTTTCATATGGTGAGAAGCAGACTGGGGGGAAGACAGTCTGTGAGTTAGGACTTGCTGAAGCTCTCTCACTGTGTGCCTATCTGATGTTGAGGCTACCTTGGATCACTGATCTTAATGAAGATGCTACCCTGTTGTCCTTCAGTTCTTACATTTTCAAAGGTTTCCCAAACTACTTTATGTATTCCTGAGCTATTTTGCTGCCGTAACTGGCTTTGCAGGAACTTGAGCAGCACACAGCAATATCCTGATTTGAGGCAGGAAGAGGGAGGGAATAGCATCACTGGGGAGCAATGCAAGGGATACCGGGCAGGGGGAGCAGGAAGAAACTGGGAATGTTGAATAAAATGTGTCTAAAGCAGTAGTGCACTGTCTGCTCCTGCCCTTTTCATCTCAATCTCTGGCATCTCATCAGTAATGAATTGCAGGAGACATGAATTGACACAGCACAGGCTGTACCAATCATATAATCTGTTCGGCCCCCATCAGTGACCCTTTTGAAACGTTTTTCTTCTGCAGCATTTTCCAACAAGAAATTCAGGTCATATTTGATAGTTTCCAAGCCCTGGTTCCCCTTTGTGGCTCTCTGACCGAAGTCAGGAGAGGAGGGTAGTTACCAGATGTGTCTGGGCTGGTCTGCACGCGTCTGTCTCTACAGCTCTTTTTTTTTAGTTGTGGTGAAAGGTCAGCTCTGAATACAGGAGGAAACTTCATGGTTTTAGGGAATAAGTCCTCTTCACCTCCCAGTTTGGGGGAACAATAAGGAGCTTTATCAGCAAAGTCTGTACTGTACCTTGAAAAAGAATACTTGATCTTTTTCTCCATGCTGTTTCTCAATTCGGTTATTTCCTTTCGTTTAATCTGCTAGTCCCTCCCTCCCCCTATGTTTAGGATGTTTGGATGAGCTGTGGATACAGACTAGAGTGATGTGCTTTCTGTGCAGAAGGAGCTGGTTGCATCTAACTTCAGGGTTGCTCTATCAGCTGTGGATTGAATTGAGGTTGTCTATTGGGATTTTCAGGTCTTGGTTTTCTCATTGGAGGTCCTTCCATCAGGCAGGTCTGTTAAACGCTTGCTGAGTCCCTTGAGACACTTGATCTGTGTTTAAAGGAAGCAGCTGAACCACGAGAAAAGAGAAACAGAAGCAGCTATGTACTGAAGCTCTATTGGTCTGAAGGGATCTTACTGAAAGCTATGCAGAGGTTGCATGGCACCTCGGGTGCCCGGGGCTCTGTCCCATCAGAGACCTGTGCGATGCTCTTTCTGGCCTTTCCTGCTCTGAGAGACAGCTGATGCCTCCTGGGCACTTTGGGCATGAATTGTGTTTAACTCTCCTGAGACCCAAGCCAGGAAAACCTCTGGAGGATTCCCAGCAGCCTCCTGCTCCCCACTTCTCTTAAAGCTTCCCCAGTGGATATGCCCGCCCAGGGAGAGCAGGAACTCCATAAATAAATAATCCCCTCTGTCTCTCCTGATCAGCCCAAGCAGCTGTGATTGCTCCTGAACGCCTGGGTTGCTTTCTTCTTAATGGCTTTTAAACCAATTCCACCCTCACCTGATGACCCAGCTTCTCCTCCTATTTTTGAAGGAACAATTTCTTTTAGGGAGAGAGTTTTGGGGGGTATTTAGGTTGTGTCAGGAGTTTGGGGTGAGTTGAAATGGTAGCACTGCAGGTGCACCTACAGTATACTGGCTCTAGCATGCTGCCCCATGGCTTATTCTGACAAACCTCTGCCGGGCACCTCCCCAGGTATTGCAGCTAGCATTGACCCTTGCTTGAGAGACCCTTACTGTTAACCCTTACTGAGACCCTTACTGTTGGGAGAGCTAATCACTGCACAGAAGTATTATGTGCAGTTCTGGGCTCAACACTATAAAAAGGATGTTAAGATGCTTGAGAGCATCCAGAGGAGGGCAACAAAGCTGGTGAAAGGGCTGGAAGGCATATCCTGTGAGGTAAGGCTAAGAAGACTTGCGTTATGAAGTTTGGAGAAAATAAGGCTCAGAGGTGACTTAACTGCTCTCTACAACTTCCTGAGGTAGAGAAGTGGAGAGGGAGGTGCTGGTCATTTCTCCTTGGTAACCAATGATAGGATACATGAGAATGGCGCAAAGCTGTGCCAGGGGAGGTTCAGATGGGATATTAGGAAGATTTTCTTTACCATGAGGGTGGTCACACACTGGAACAGGCTTCCTAGGGAGGTGGTTGATGTCCCATGTCTGTCAGTGTTCAAAAGGCATTTGGAGAATGCCCTTAGTAATATGCTCTAACTTTTGGTAAGCCCTGAAGTGGTTAGGCAGTTGAACTAGATGATCTTTGAAGGTTCCTTCCATCTGAACTGTTCTACTGAGGAATCTGAGTGCTTATTTGTTGTCCACAGTGAGCAGGAAAAAGTTTGGGAACTTAAATTCAGAGTGCAGGCTCTCAGTTGTCTGCTCAGCTGACCTACAACATCTCATTAATGGGTGTTTGAGAGCTGGCCAAATATTTAGGGCTTACAGTGGTGTTCTTGAACTTTGTATATATAAACTGTAGTAGATTTAAAAAAAAATAAAATTAAAATTGGTCCTATGTAATCTAAAGGTGCTTGGTATGTAGCCCTGTGCAACCCCTGAAGACATTTATTGCTTATCTGATGGCTGTCATCTTGGTGCGTCTATGGAGAAGTATTTTGTATTTCTGGAAGTATTAGTAATGCCTCTGCAGGCAGAGCACATGTGCTGGGCAGTAGGACGTGCAAGGCATGTTCTGAACGTTATTACGTTGCTGGGCAGTTCCCCAGGACGTGTACTGGCACAGCCTGGAGTTGTGCTGCAGGCCAGTGGTGTTCCCTCATGGTGCCTTTGGAAGAGGCAACAGGCCGGCTGGCTGAAATGCAGCTTGCTGTGAGTATGGTTGTACTGCCAAATGGGATGTGGATTCAACTAAAATGATTCCTGGGCTAATCAAGTCTGACGACCTACGTTTTTGTCTTTGCTTTAACCACCCTGCTTGACCAATCAGTTTAATGGCTCTTCTCCTGCAATGAGCCCCTGGAAACAACGTGGTTTCTCCAGGTACCCTCACCTGGTACCTTCTAACTAGGAAGCAAGGCAAGGCCCTCCCAGGTGCCACATCGTTGGCTGGTTTGTGGACCTCAATTTTTGAAGAAGTGACAGTCCTTCCCTCCTACCGTCTTCCTTCTGCTTGGCCTCTTGGTACTCTGAAAAAGCAGCAAAGGGGAGTGCTGGCCCCAGGCTGTATGGTTCCCAGGAGGAACCTGGTAACAACCACCTATGGAGCATACATACATATGTCTTGGCATAAAGCCTACCCTTTACTGCGTTGCTTACCACATGAGTTATGAAGCATTGCCAAAAGTTGATAAGCAAGGCCTAAAAGATGAGTACTGCTGATTTCATCTGGCTGTAAATATTTAATGCAAGCTTGGTATATTTAATGGAGGAGCAAAGAGGTGGATGTTGGTATTCCTTGATCATCACTACAAGAAAGGTGCTCAAGAGATGAGTGAAAGACCAAAATCACATTTTCCTTTCTAAGCACAGTGGGGGACCTGTTGCTAGGAGGCTGCAGCACCAAAGTCACCCTCAGACCACATGGGAGTGAGACTTGAGTTTGCCTTAACAATGATACTGAAAAGTAATTTTCTCTAATGCTGCCACAAGAATGGCAAAGCTGGCAACACAGGAAGGATGAAGGCGTATTTGCTGAAATCCAGTGATGCATATTTGGGTCCATCAGGAGATGGCATTATTGCTGCCCGCAACTTCTTCTGTGCCTGGATCTCTGAGAAACTTAGACTTGGAAGTCACCCCAATAGGACTGTAACAAAGATACCTAGGGACTTGTATTTTCACACATGATAGAGTGCTATCTTTTGGAGTACACAGGTCTGCTTAGCAGAAGTAGGGCTGATTAGTGAAGCTTCTCCTTTCCTTTGCATAGAAAAGCTTTCTGGTAATCAGCATGTATTTCCTTTTGACTGGCTACCCTCATGATCCTGTATATGCATATATTGTACAGCTAAAGAAGACAAGTTTATATGGTCCTGAGTTGCCCTGCCACCCCTAAGTAGTGTTTAGGTATGTGGTATAGGTAAGGATTGGATTTCTTGTTGTTTTCAATTTCTTTTTTGAAAAAGCACCATGAAACCCTGATCATTCATGTAGGCATAGTGTGTGAATGTCAATGACTTTTGATTTCCTAATATGCACTTTATTGCAGGTATCTGAATGAGGTACAGCTGATGGGACTCAGAAGTTAAAAGTATGTTAAGTTTGGGATAGGGTTTGTTATAACCCTATAAAAGCCATCTAATAAAATGATGTCACAACCTCAACCCGTATTTCCAATTTGCTCCTGTCCAGAAAGTGAAATAAATGTTGTACAAGTAATAAATACACTCAAGAGGGAGTTGTGAACAAATCTGTGCTGTTGTAAAACATTAAAGTTAGTGCAGAACAGATCTTCAGAGTGTAGGTGTACTTAACTGAGCTGCTTGGAGGATCCAGAGCAGAGGGGGCTTGGTGCTTTTGTGTTGTTGTCAGAAGGAAGCTGTCCTCTGTCATGTCTGGCTTCAGCCAAACCCTGTAACCCCTTGCTGTTTGAAACTGGAATATTCTGGGGCTGGAGAAGGTGACCAGAAGGGCAGTCCTGGTCGTGTGATGATCTCTGTTTTTTTTTTCCAGACTGTCACGCATCAGGTTTCCTAAGGTCACTTGGAATCTGCAGATTTGTCTCACTGTTAAACACTTGTGCACAGATCCACTGTCAGTGAGCTCTTCTGTATTTGGTCTGGCCAACCATGTGAAGTCAGTAGTCTTCTGTTGACTGTACCCAGATGAGGCCAGGTGGAGGTTCCTGCAGGGAAAAGAAAGCCTTTAATCCTTGCTTTCTACATGCCATATACCCTGGATGGAAACCTTTCACTGGTTTGCTTCTTTATAACGTCCTACGTCACTTTCCGAAAGCTCTGTTACCTATGCAGAGCACCCAGCTAAAGAGGAAATTGCACACATACCCACTGTTTTTTGTCACGTCGTAGAATTCAAACTGGAAAGCATGGTCCACTGCAGCTGCCTTATTGCTGTTGCTGAGAAAAGCACATGCAAGATAACTTTAGGTGCCTGTTTCAATCATAGTCTTGGAAAAATTATACTCCATCTTCACTGCTTAGCCCATGTTGGATGTGCTTGCTAGCAGATGTAACTCTGAATCATTTTGGTTCTTTAAGTTTCTCTGTTTTTCTGGGCTGAGACACTCAGCATTACAATTGCACATGCCAAAAAATGTTTTAATGCTTTCCTTGCAGCATTACAATTAGTAACTGTTATCCTTTTTTGACAAAACAGGTATTTCTTTTGAGCAGTTCAGTGAGTAAACTGGTACAGTGAATACTGGGGTCCTCGGGTGGTTGGTTAGAGTGCATGAGAATACAGAGAGAAGCAGCAAATCATCTCTCCAGCTTAGAGGTATGAACAAGCATCCCCTGTTCTCCTGACCTCCCACCTTGACCTTTTCAAATACAAGACTTGAAGCTGGTGTATTCAGGTGGGAAAGAAAGTGAAGGTGTTTGACTTTGTCCCATCTGACAGGATGAACCACCATACTGGGAGAGCCACGGTTGTCATGTCTGCTGAAGGGTCTGTGGTGGCTAAACAGAATTTCAAGACCCCTTGATTCCATGTTGCCTCCCTACTCTTGGTGGCTAAGCAAATAGCCCAAGTGCTGCTCTGTGGACACCTGGGATTATGGCTGGGGAAAGGTTCATTTCTGCTTTGCTGCAATTTGGAGAGAGTCTGGGAAATAGCGGTGAGTGTGCTAGTAGATGATGTGTAGCTGTCAGTTTGGATAAAATCACTTTCCAGTCAATGTCTTGGCCATGTTCTGCTCAACCAAGGTGGCCCAACTGAGGGTTACTGTAATACATCACAGGAAACACATCAGCAACAGGTCAAAATGTGGAGCTGGGACACAGCCCTCCTTTGAGATTTTCTAAGTCTACAAGATCAATCTACTTCAGTAATTACCTACCTTTTTTGAGGACGATTGCTGACTGCTTAGTTAAACAAGAGCTTGGCAAAGTCTGGCTGACGAAGTAGATTGACAAAACATGGAAGCAGATAAATTGTACTATTTCTGAGTAAGGGAGGGTAGAAGTCCATATTAAATACCCCAGCAAACTGATGATGCGAGAGCGATAAAAGCATAATCCCAGCTATAAAACTTACTCTCTTGCCTCCCTCATACAAAAGAAAGTATGTTTCTTACTATGAGGTCTTTGAAAATCTAGAAAATGGTATCTCTTCCTATTTAGTAAAACACTCAGTGCCTGGCTCTTACTCTGATGCCCTGTTTTGAATTTTGTAAAAGTTAATATGGCTTCTCCTAGCTTATCTTTGTGTGTGTGTATCTGGGCACTTTCATCTAGGATGCCAACAGGACTGTGTTCTGCTCTGGAAGCAGAACTTGTCCTGCTATTAACACTGCAAAGACAAAAGCAGGTATGGAAAGACAAAAAACAGCACTGGCCCTCCAAAAGTAGGGGTTATTAAAAGAAAGTTTTAACTTCTCATTGATAATGGAAGGATTACATTTGTCTTCTCTCGAGGCTCCTAACATTGCTGTATCTGAACACAAAACAGGAAAAAGTCAGAACCTAATGAAGGTCGTGTTTTGGGGATAGGGAATTCCAAGTCAAAGCAGGACAGTAAGGGTTAAGATACGTATTCAGAGCCATGCTGTGCTGCATATTGCTCAGATTGATCTTGGGCAAGTCACATAACCTCTTTATGATATGATTTGACATCTATAGGTTGAGAATTATTGTTTCCAAAACTAGGTAATGCTTGAAGCATGTCTTAGGATGTTCGGATGGGCAGTTAGTTAAAAATAACAATGCGAAAACTATTTCCTGCTTAGATGTTGAGCTTAGCACTGATGGTGGTGATGCCTTTTAGATGGAATATATTGTTCAGGAGGCCAATTAAGAGGTTTTGGAGGAAATAAAAATCAATATGGAGTTTGGTAGAGATCAACAAATTGTGTTTGGTGGGGACAGGGAGCTGTTTTGTTTAGGCGTAGGGAGGGAAAATAGAACCGAGCCTCAAAACAAAGAAGGTGGTTTTGTCCACATGGGTCGAGTCTGTATCTGAGATAGGTGGAGCAAGGGGTGATATATGTGGGAGTGGCAAATGCCCACCAGTGAGCAGGGACTTGTGCTCAGAGGACCTAAGTTTCTCTCCACAGTTACTAACCTCCTTGCAAAGCGGAGGGATCAGGGCATGCAATGCAGTGACTTCTGTGAAGTCCAAGCAGTACTATTGGCCTCTGAAGTGTAAAAGGGTTGTCTTCTAAATTCATCCCAATGGTCCGTGTGTAACTGCTGTTTCCTTAAATTAATTGGAAGCTGGGAAAGGCTTCTTATTGAGCTCCTTTTCCCCACTGGACAAGGCAAGAGTGTGTGTACACGAGTCTGTCTGCTCAGCTTAGCTCTCCTAATTCAGGGTTTTGCCCTGTGTACCTCCTCATTGACTTCCTTGTGAGAATACAATAGTATGGCCTTCATAAAAGGGAAAAAAAAATCCCAAACCCTTGAAAGTAACTGGATATCTCCGTCTGCTGTACATGTATTTTCCTTATTCACAAAAAAATAACCTTATCAACAAGTGAAATCAAGTTTGTTTGGCATGATTTGCAAGTTGCTCCCATATTAGTCCAAATGAAATTTCTGTCAGTCAATCAGTCAGCTTGCTGGAAAGTTGATTATTATTTCCATGATAAAAATTGGAAAAAAAAAAAAAAAAAAAAAAAAGTAAAAAAGCTAATCCATCAAAAATAGCGTAGTTGTTAAAAGCTGGGGGGAAAAGTTCTAGAGAAATTCTTAATCTGTCATCTCTTGGAAGAGCCAGTGAAAGTACAAAAGATGTCTTTGCATTTCTTGCTTTCTATCCTGGGAGGGGGGAGTTTGTGTGTCTCAAAGACCTGGTGCTGCTGTGGCTCCATCCTAGGCTAGCGCTGATGGAAAGCTCTTGCTCCACATTGGGGTCGTTGTGAGAAGAACTGGGGGCCTCAAAATCCAGGGACTGCCTTATGATTGTTATCCCACCAGGTCACACTTGCCAGGGCAGGGCTTGGTCAGGCCAGCAAACAAAGACTGTGCTCGTGGGGGCAGCTTGCTTTGCTGTTGTATGCGCCGTTCTGCCTTGTGTTTACCCAAACTGGGGCTTTTGGCTTCCAGATCTGGCAGCCTGAGTCCTTGTTCTGGCACTTTTTTCACAACATGCATTGGAAAGAAGTTCATGGTGGGATCCGTGTTCCCTTCTTTATTCTTGGGGGGGAAGAGAAATTTGGCGAAAGCTGTGAGAAGAGCGCAAGCAAGCACGGGGGTTGCAAAGGAAGCTGAAGCCTCCTGAAGTTCCAAAGCCAGCCTGCAGGACTCCTGTCCCCTTCCGTAAGAAATTCAAGCGCACAGGTCAGGCACAGCCAGCAGAGGTAATTCCTTTCCAGCCTTCTGAGAAAGGAAGAGCCAGGCCTTTGCACAGCTCCTCTCAAGGTGGGGGAAGCACCATTTGTTCGTTTGCACTGGGTCAGAAGAGATTAAAGTTACATTTCTGCACCCCTCTGTAAATACCCACCTTACCCGGGGAGTTCTCTGTCAGCAGCAGCCCATTTCCAGAGCACAAACCCACCATTGTGCTGCCGCTATCAGTTAATTCGGCCCTGTGGACCTTGTGCCAGGCGATCACATTGGCCCCTGCTTGCCTCACCTCGGCCTGAATAAAACTTAAAGAGACAAATTAAAACACTGGCTGCTGGGCAAGCAGAACATGCCTGCTGGGCCATTCCCCCCCAGTGTCCCATTCACCCAGAGCCCACCCCAATCTCTGCACAGCCGGGATGCAGCCGGTGAGCATCTTTCTGGAGAAAATCACTTTCAGCCAAAACCAGCTCCCTGCAAGTATCCTAGCTGCTCTTGGGCTGTAGCCTCCCCACGTCCTGGCCCTGTGTGCCTCCCCAGGCTCCCACGCTGCTGCGCATCAGGACCACCCTGGTGCTGGTTTCCTCCTCCTTGACCCTCTTTGAATCAAGTGTTCCCCGGCGTGGATGGTGAGACTCCTTCCTGACAGTCTTGGGCCCTACTCGTGCTGCCCCCAAGCCCTTGTCCTCTGCCTCATTAACGTTTAAAGCATCTTAGAGTTTCCACAGTGCTGATGTATCACTTGGGTGTGCAAAGATACATGTGTGTATGTTTCCATTTGCTTTAATCCTGCTTCCTGGATGGATGTATGGTCTGAATTTTGTGTCACCTGAAACACTCAGGTGAGCAGACTCTCTGCTGTACTTATAAAACTGCAGATGGGTCCTTGCTCTGGCTCCCATTTTCTAACCTAAGTATCTGTTCTCCTTAACTTCTTCGCAGAAGCCTGCCACCATAACAGATTTCTCATTTGTGGGATATCCTTAGGCTGCCTTATCTTAAGGGAAGTTGATCAGAGTCACCCAGCTTGTCCCCCGCAGCTGGGGGACACACCAGGGCATACCATTGCTTTGTAGGGTAGTTCTGTTGCATTTCCTGTAGTGGCTAAGATCTCTGGTAGAGGGTGTAGTGCAGAAGTTACACTGACAGCAGCGAAGGAGATGGTTTGCAGCGGCTGTGACTTTGACCATTCCTCTTTTTGGGATAGGATCTGCTTCAAGTTTCTACAAATACTGATTAGACTAAAACTTTTTGTACAATTTGGTGCTTGCTGCCACCAAACCACAGTGCCTTTTCTGCTTTGCTGTACAGGCCCCCTCATCTGACAAGCTCTGGGAGCTCATCGCTCCTCCAGGTGTGTTACATTCACCTCAACTTCGATCCTGTGTCTTGTATTAAGGAAGAACATTGTAGCTCCAACATTTTTCTTTTTGTTTGCCTGATACAGGAGAGCGAAGTCTTAACCCGGGTGTTTGTATTTCCCATTTTAAAAGGCCTCTGGTTTATCAGTGAAGGTAATTTCGATATATTTGACTGATTTCTAAACGGGAAGTGTGGAAGAGGGACAGGGGAGGTTTGCATGAGCGCAGGTGGGAAGGCAAAAGGTCGGCAGCAGTGGCCGGGTAGCCCCTGTAGGACACCTCTGCGTGAGCCGTGCTGTCAGTGCTGTGCCGGAGAGCTTTGGGTGCTTCTGTAAAGATGCTCCTCAGCGAGCTTCCTGCCTTGTGGCATCCCCGCGGTACCTGCAGTGCAATCGCACAGGTGTGAACACACGCGTGGGAACGGTGACAGCCCGTGCATGCAGGCAGAGCTTCCCAAGTGCCTTCCGCGGGGAGAGCTGCGTGTGCCCGGGGCCGTGCCACGCGTGGCCGGGGCTGCGGGGCTGCCCCCGGGGCGCCCACCCCGGCCCTGCCCCGGGAATCTCGGCGCCTGCGGCCCCGCTGCCGGCGCCCCCCCCGGTCCCCCCTCCCCGGGCCGGGCCTCCCCCAGCCGCCCCGCAAGCCCGGCCCCCGCTCGGGAGCCAATGGCCGCCCTGCCGGCTCCTGCCGGCTCCCGGCGTTAAAGCTACAGCGGGGCTCGGGCCGGACAAATCCCCCGTGGCCGGGTCCTGCGCGCCGCCCGCCTCCCGCCGCCGCCGCCGCTCCGTGGCCGCCCGGCAGGGAGCTGCCGCCCGCTCCGCCGGGCTCGGCCACTTCGCTCCTTTCCTTCCCCCGCTCCACCTCCTGCCTGCTTTTTTTTTTTTTTTTTTTTTAATTATCATTATTATTTTCTTCCTTTTGCTCTCCCCTTATTTATTAATTTATTTTTTATTATTTTTATTTATTTTATTATTATTATTTTTTTTTAATTTTCTCCTCCGACCGGGAATGCTCAAACTGGACTGATGGACATTTCCGAGCTCTGCATCTCCGACCCGCTCGGCTACCACAACCAGTGAGTTGCACCGTGCCTTGCCGGGCTGTGCCCAGCCGTGCCGGGGGCGGGACGGGACGGGACAGGACGGGACAGGGCAGGGCAGCGACCCCCAGCCCAGCCACCGCCGGGGGGAGCGCCCGGGGGTGGCTCTGGGGGGCTCTCGGCTCCTGTCCCTGCAACTTGGGGCCGCGCTGCCTCAGCCGGGAGCCGGCTGCCAACGCTCCGCGCCGCGGTCCTGCCGGCGCAGTTTGACTTTCCGTCGGTGCCGGGGTTTTTTTTTATTAGATGAGTTACTGCCAGGCGTCTTTAAAGAGACGTGCGTAGGAAATTGCAGAAAGTGGATGCGTGTTTTTTTTTTTTTTCCTATTTTTTATTATTATTTTTTTTAACCAAAAAAGTCCAATTTTACCCGAAATCCCCCCTGGAAACGTACTTTCCCACGGCTTTCTATTCGGGTAGCCCGCCCTGGGAAAGAGTGGAGCGAGCAGGAGGGCTGGCGAGCAGAGCAGGCATCGAGCAGGCATCCCGAGCTGGGATCGCTGGCACATACCTTAGCACCTGCCACTGCTCTTTGTATTCCGAACTGGGCTGTGCCTGGCGATGCCGCGTTCAAAAGCACTTTAACCTGCTAAGTTTGGCTCGATCCTTTCGGGGAAGTTAGGAAAGAAGGCGAAATCTTTTCAGCGTTTGCATCCAGCCCGCTGGAACGATTCATTTCCACGCGCGTTTCTCCTCTCCGATAAATCTCAGCCTGAGCTGAGTCCCCTTTTGTGTGTTTGCATGTTAATAATCCGTGTGTCACCTACGCAGGTTCTGTGGTGTCATGAGATGTGGGAGCGAAGCAATTTTGTCTGTTTCATTGCTTTTGTTTTCAGAAGAACACCTTGTATTTAGTAAAATTTAAACACTTAAAAACCCCCCAAAGATACTTACCCCCCTTTCCTCATTACAGCTGTCTTTTACCTGTCTTCCTGTCTCATTTGCCCATATTTCCATCTGTCCTTACACACATTTCTCCTTCCTTTAATCCCCTGCTTCCAGCAGTTTCATTAAAATGAGACTTAGTATTGTTAATACAAATTAATAATCTAACCCATGTGATTTTCCTTTCCCCACTGGTACTTCACTTGTGGCTGCTCCATTTTGAATTAAAAATAAACAAACAGTTTCTTAAGGGAAATGTATTCTGTATGCCGCTGGGAGTCTTGGAATATTTAGTCAAAAATAGAAAGTGCATTTACCTTCATTACAAATCAACAAAAAACAACAAAACAAAATGCCACAATCAAAAGCTAGATCATTATCGCTTACTGTGTTGTCTGTTAACTTTTTCCTTTTATTTGTTCTACTTTGGGAATTGAGAAAAGGAACTCAAACAACGTGAAAACAGCAAGAAAGAATCTGCGTGGGGGATTGCTGCTCACCCTTGCTACTTCACCACGGGCTCTCAGGCAGCGCCCAGTAATGTCAAGGGCGCCTTGCCCATGTTCACAACTCTTTGGCTGCAGAGCAGACAGATGAAGGTGGCCCTGGGGGAAGTGCCACTGAGCCCCTACAGCTTTACAGTACACATGGAGGGCTGATTTTTGAGAAGAGAAAGTGTCGGAGTGCTGTCAGTTTAGAGAAGTGCTTGGCTTGGTTTTGTGTGCCAGCTAACCTTTTTTTAACATTGCTGAGGCTGGGGAAGGGAGACCAAGAAATATGAATTTAAATATTTTCATCTCTATATTTTTTTTATTTGATGAGTACAATGACAATGCAGGGAAATGTCTAAGTCTGGAAAAAGTTATTGAGAGAAGGAAAAGGTATGAGAAGCCTTAAAAACACAGTATAATTAAAGGTGTCTGTGCAGTGTGTCAGGTGCTGCTTTGATTTACATTTTGGTTTTGTTGAGGGTAGATTTCGGATTGCATTCTTATAGCTGAGGGGAAAAGTTGGTCCAATATATACCTCTTTAGCAATTTCTACCTTCCACTGTAAGACAATTATATTGTGAACATATCGTGCAAATACAGGGATTGTAGTTGCGCCTGGATCGCTACCTAGTTGTGTGAGCATATTATCCTTATGGTACTGATCTACTCATTGTTCTGACTGCTGGGCTTTTTAGCCACTAAAAAGACTTTCATAGTTATTTTCCTCATTTAAAAAAATAATGCTTTTAATTATGTGTGCAGCATTTTTAGTCAAATTAAACCTTAAATTAAGAGTGAAATTAAAAATATTGCAAACTGCCTCTTCTTGCTTAGTTGCCTGTTAGGCTATAGCAAATAATGGGGGGAAGAGAAGTGGACGTGGTCACTCAATACGTGATCCATACAGTTACCTGGAAACTGTATTTCACCTTGCAATTATTGAGAGAGAATGAACGAGGCAAAGGAGAGAAGAAGTGACTCCCTTCACCTTGAAGTTTAAGAACTTGATATTCGTAATAGCCTCGCAACTGAACAAAAAGTATCTGAGCAAAGGAATTCACTGTCCCTCGTCGTGCTCTTTAGCTTTTGGATTTGTCTTCCTGAAGCAGTGAAAGTTCCCTTTCCTCTGTCTGAGTGTGTTGAGCTGAATGATTGCACCAGGAACCTGAGGAAGTCCTGGTCAGCGGGTTGTGTGGCTTCCCTCACTGCAGGATCTTGCAGTGAGAGTAAGAAAATGCTTATGCCTAATTCTGACCCTCTGTGCATGTGTCCTATGGCAGCTATGTGTTTGGTTTCTTGTACAGGAATCCACGCTTAAGCGACCACTACCTACCTTTTGGTACTGACCTTTGGGCAAATTATTCCTGGGGTAGGTGCTGCAGCTCCAAGGGAGAAGCTTTTGTATGAGTTCGAATTGGCAAACTAACAAAGGCAACGATTTGTACCTGCGGTTTGTCTCTCAGGTGAGGCATATGGTGAGAATACATTAGTTACACTGCGCTGACAACGTCTGTCTGCAGTACGGTGGGAAGGGAACGCGTGTGCAGACACCAGGAATATGCACCTGGACACATCAAATGTGGGATTATATTCACACAAATGCATGTGTGCATATAGAAATGTATATTGTAGCTATGTGCACATACATACGGTCATGCTGAATATCAGTGTTATGTGTACCTCATACGCAAAGCTGAGGCTGTTTCAAAGGAGAGTGAAATAGGGCAGTTTTACTTTTTTAGTTTAACTTCCATGTCCCAGAGATATTTTTTTCTGCCATGCTAGATTTGCTACTAGAAATACTGATAGGACTACAAAACTGCCATCTCTGTTTCTAATTAATATTCTACATGACAGACAGAAACTGACCAAGTAACCATAATGAAGGGAAAATAAAAATCATTGGCAAATAAGGGCATCCTGCCAGATGCTATGTCTCTTACACAGTTTCCTCTGATGTACAAGAAAGACACATGAGTCACTGATCTGATAAAAATGAAAATTATTTTATGAGCAGAAGGAAGAAGTTGAAAGGGATATCTGATATATTTGATAGAGAGACGGAAAGGTATAACACTGGAATTTTAAGTCAATGAAACAGTGAATTCCGGACCCGGCAGAAGAGAATTGACGAAGTTATTGTCACTGACTCTAATGCACTGACCGAGGAAATGTGACTTAATTTGAGAGGTTACTGGAAATGTCCATATTCTGTGAATGGGAGGAAATCTGAGTCAGAGAAGCTGAATGCAATGGTCTGCTCTGACTATCTCTGAAAATCTGGGATAGGGAGGAGTTGTTAATTGGGGAGAATGGGGAGGGAGCTGTGGGTTTTATTGACAGACTGAATTGAAAAACCTCTGTAAGGGAAATGGCCTAGTTGCGGGGTTCCTGACTAGGTTCCCATCACAGAATGGGGTCTTGCTACACTGAGCGTATTGAGCATGAGGCTGATGAGGAAATTGGTACCTTTACAGTATTTGTATCAACTTTTCCCTCCTCTTTCAATTCCGTTTGTAAAAGTAAAGATGGTCTAATCATTATCAATTATTGAGAAATATGGAAAGATCAATATATTAAAAAAAAAAATAGGATTTTTTTCATTGCATTGATTTGAAGTAATCAATAAATATTGCATTTAGCCTGAGAGGGGAAAGACTTTGGAGAGATTGCATCAGAGAAAGTTGCTGTGACAGAGATTTCACATCCCGTTTTCTTCCTCTCCCAGAGAACGTTGCTCCATCCTCAGTGCCCTTTTTGCTGATATTCCCCAGCCCTGTGTCTGCTCCGTTTCTACTGCTCAGAATTTAACATCATCTGAAATATCCTGTATTTTTCAAATGATTTTAGTTCAATACGAAGTTCTGTTGTGCATTATATCAGTGGGTCTCTGTCAGTTTTGCCAGGACTCAAAGGACACAAGCGCTCTTAGCGGATGGAAGAAGGGAGAAGGGAAAAAGCTTAAAGCTGAGGCCAGATGAACTTCATAATTTCTGTGGGGAGTGTGGTAGAATTGCTTCAGAGTGGAAAAGTAGAAAAAGATGCTGATAAGCCTTGGATCTGAAAGCCAAAATCCTTTCTCCAGCTTCTTCTAATTCCTGCTGCTCAGTTTAGGAGTCAGGGGTCATAGCAGCCGCCGGTGTTAGAAGCCAATAGCTCCATCGCAGATTGTGGAGACTGGGAAATTCTTCCCAATAAGACCTATTTTTTATTCCACGGATCTACTGACATTAACTTTACAGCCAGAACACAACAGAATTTTTAGTTTGTGCACTGTGAGGAAGTAAATTTAGCATCTGTCCAGTACCCAGCAGTGAGGTTCCTAGGTAATGCTGCTATAGAAACTGGGGGAAAAAAAAAGCAAGATCAGAGCTTCCACAGAAAACTGTGAATCAGATGGTTGTTTGTGTAGCGAAGGGACTTAACAAAGAAGATATTAGCACTACTCATTCATGGTGACCTTGTTGAAAATAGGAAAATCTTGATTTCTTTCTGTCTTCTGAGTATCGGCTGCCTTTGAGTTGGGAATGTAGTCGTCTCTGCGTGGCTTGCATGTGCAAAGTGCTTGGTGCCTGCCATCGGGAACAGAACATAATTTAGTTTTATTTATTACTAATAGTTCTTCAGCTCGTGAGTTTTACTTGTTAGGAATTAAATTGTAGTAACTCACTCTGGGTCTTTGTCCATGCTTTCTGTGCTGGCTCTCTCTCAGGCTTTGCCCTGACTCTTCAGAGCAAGAGAGGTGCCCACAAAATGATCCTCGCCTCTGGAGCACTGTGTACTTTGCCTCTTCCAGGGCTTGCAAGTGTGGCTGCTGGCAGTGACTGTCTGCGAGGAGAAACATGCCTGCTCAAGGTGGAACGCACTGTATATTAATATATTTGTCATGTTTGTAATTGCAAATGTAATTAGCAAACAAGCTCTGGGGGATTGAGGACTTGAAACTTTCACTGCACATCATTTGACCCCATCTTGACTGGACGGGAGCTTGTATGCCACTGTTAACCCTTGCTGCTCTTGCAAAGAAATGCTCCTTTTGGTCTGACTGCTGCGAAGTTTGCTGTTTGGTAGGTGTCTTTTTTTCTTTTTTTTTTTCTTTTTTTCCCTACGAGTAGCTTTGTACCTGTATTTGCTAATACCTTCTTTTATTGTGATGGCAAGCGCTTATGTTCCTCCCGCAACACACGCACTAATACTTTCTCTCCTAGCATTTCTGACACAGTCTGGAAAGCATTCTGCAATGCCCTTTGTGAAGAGCACTGTGTACCAGTAAGTGCTTTTGCATACTGAGCTGTTCAGTGCATTCCTATCACCACAGGCAACGTTACTATTCAGTGCCCCTTGCACTTCGCAGAGACAACTTGCGAAAAGCAGGTGGCAAGCTGTTATCACACAACCTGCGATGGCTCTGTGTCCCTGCTGAGCTGGAATTTTCTTGCACTCCCTTTCTGAATGGGGGAGGAAAAAATGGATAAAAAATCCTGTTCATTTTGTGGGATCCCAGCAAATCTCCGTATAGTTACCCTTAGGCTGACTTTGTCGTCCTACAAAAAAATATTCCAGCCCCTTAAGGATTTAGTGAATAGCACAGAATCCATTCATAAAGTCACAAACTTGTGTGTATATAAAGAAAAGAGGACTCCTTTGCTTTTTCATGCAAATATCAACTCATTTCTTTAATTTTTCATTTTCAAGATAAGACTTAAGTTGTAATAAAATGGCAATGGTAGTACTGTTCTTGTTTTGGAAAGGGTTTTATTTATTCCTGCATTTTTGTGCATGTTTGAGGAAATTTATTAAACACAGAGATGGGTAGCTGTTTTCGTACAATTTTTGTCGTGGCTGTAAGGACATCTCACAAATATTGCGTCCAGTTGAAAGCTGGCAAGGAAAAGGAAGCCTGTTCTAGTTTGTTCTTGGTAGGGTGAGAGACGCTGATGAGAACCCCTTACCTTCAGTCCAGATTTTCCTTTTCTGATCCTCGAAATGCTGTCGGATTTACCATGTATTTTAAGGGTCACATATTTTTCTTAAATTAGAAAAGCCTATAATGTAGGAGATGGGAGTGTGCCTGGGACCTTCAGTTTAGAGTATCCTGCGTAACAGGAGACGATTTCTTATCATAGCACCTTTTGTTTTGAACTGATTGTCTATTTTACTGCAGCTGTTTTTACATGAAGATGTCTTGTTGCTCTGTGTCTACTCTTCTGAAAGGCTGCTGGTACATATGGCATATTAAGAAGTGTTATTTTCTAATTTTTCCCCTTTTTCTCCTGGCACTTTAAAGTTCCCTTTAGTAATAATGGCCCTCAATCTCCGGTGATGGAGCCGTCACCGTGAACAATGCTGGTGAGTGTATTGTCTCGCTGTCCTTTTACTCAAGAGAAAGGTCAAAAGAACAGCTTTAAAAAATGTTCAATTCTCCTGTTATGATTTTGCATATGGAGGTGGTCATTTTTAGAATGTGCAAACACTTGGGTGAAAATAAGACAGGAATACGATTTTCTATCAGTTGCTGCTGGTACCTTTTTAAAAACGTGCTGACGTGAACCATCACAAACCGGGTTTCTCACTGAAACTTACACCATTTTGTATATTAAAAAATTAAAGGATGCTACAGAATTATTGTTCAACAGTTTTTATTTTTCTGTAGTCTTCTGTGTAGTTTTTGTTTTTATTCAGTCAATCTGACAACTTTCTAATTCTCAGCCATATTATTTATTTCCCGATTTAAGAAATTATACCTATCTAGATGAGATTTTCACAGATTTGGCAATATGACGAGGGAGAATATAGGGTGCTACTGATTTCAGGGACTTGATTCAGAATTCTTTCTGGTGCACAGAAGCAGAATTAGTCTTTATACGTTTTTAAAGTATACATTTCCTTTATACTTTGTTTTTTATTCTTTAAAGCAATCTTCAATTTATACAGAAATTTTAAGGAATTGCAGCATTTTTATTTTTCTTTGTTTCAGGACTATGTATGGCATGCAAATGCCATTTAGTTTTAAACAGTTCAGAAAGTGCAGTAGAGGAATAAGAGGCATTTAATCCTCTGGAACGTGGAACACACCAATTCAGTTCTTCAGCCCTTTCTCAGACTTATGGTTTGTTGCTTCTACATTTTACCTCTGAGTTTGATTCAGTTACTTTGTAGTTTTTGTGTTTCTGCTGATAGAGTTCTTTGAGTCGTTTTTGGAGTCTAGGGGGGTAATGGTACAGGGAGATGCTGAGGCCATTCTCTTGTGAAACTGAAAGCCCTGCAGCCTATTGCCTGACACGCTTTAGTAGAGGTTTTTTGTTATCAGATTCGTCTGTAGTGCAGAGGTATCTGGATGGATCAGAGCTGTCCCTACACCTAACTGCATTAAGCAGTGGCTTCCAAGCGGTTTGGTGTAGCCCGCAACGCAGCCTGCCCAGGGACAGGGGCAGGGAGGGGGCCACAGGTACAACCCAGCCTCGCTTTCAAAGCCACGGAAATCCCAGCATGGGGACTTGCTTTTCAGTGCTTGGGCTTTGTGAAGGATGCTAACTTTGCTTCTTGTGGGTTCTTTTTGCTGTAGTACATTGTAGCAAATGTGACCTTCTGAAAATGATGGTTAAGTGCATTGACGTGTCTGTATGTATTACTTTACATAGATGATGCCAGATGCGTCTCCCTCAGAATAATTGATGCAAGTTGCGTAGTGGCACCAAGCAGGCTGTAAAGGACTAGAATGAGTCAAAGTATGACAGAAACAGTTTTCTTGCGTAGAGATCTGCAAGTGTATGAATGTACGTCTAGCAGGAGATGTGTGTGCATACTTATTTTTAAAAGGATGTGCACACACTAAGTTAATGGAAAATACATGTATAAAACTGATCATTTTATATATAATGACATGTTCATTCTATGCTGTGTATGTGCACTATTTCACTCGAACAGTTATCTCTACAATGTTTCTTCATACCCATACTCAAGTTTTTCTGCATGTGGTTGCGTATTTCCGTGTGAGTATGCATGTATAAATGCATAAATACTAAGAATGGGTAAGTCTGTCTGCATCACACGGTTGTGCTGAGTCTTTCTTAATTACAGTTTGTAAATCTTTGGATAGCCTTGCTTGGAAGGTGTTCAGTAAAAGTAGAATGCCGTCCAAATATGCCATACGTAACATTTGTGCTTAAAAAATATTTGGTGTTTTTGTTAGGACTCAGTAGGTATAATAATTAGTAGGTATATAGGGTTAGATGTTACTAAACAACTGTGAATAGCTGTTCTGTTTACACATCAATGCATATTAAAATCTGTGATTTTTAAAGATAAGCAAATATTTTTTAAAAATAAAATGCCACAGGGGAATTTGAAAAACAATGTGCAAGACACAGATCCCGCTACAACATTCTCCAGATAAAGCTGGGCTCTTGTGCCGTAACAAAAAAAAAAAAAAAATCATTGGTTTTGATTTTTGTTTGTTTATTTTACTTATTTATTTATTTATTATATTCTGGTTATTTTGGAAACTTCTTTTTTATTCTTTTTTTTTTTTTTTTTTTTTTCTTTTCAATGCCTTTTTGTTTTTGGAAGGCACGGAATGTAGTTTGCTTTCCTTATGGAATCCCTTGCTTAGAAAGTTATTTGAAGATGGAATGTGCTTTGTGTTTTTCAATACCTATAGTGTTTCTGATCATTCTCTTTTTATTCTTTTAGATGTGGTTTGTTGTTTTTCTTTACTTTAAAACAGAGCAGGTGCTTTTCTTCCAGCAATTACAGTTAGGGGACTGTCATTGCAGAGGGAACTCTAAACCCTAACCGTGGCCATGATCCCTGTATCACTGATAATATGGACTGTAACTGTAGAAATTCCCCCCACTTTTGTGTTCTAACAGGGACTTGTTTTTAAAAGTACGAACAAATTTAATTCTATAGCCATTTTTAATAACGTATTTATGAAACAAACAAACAAAAAGCTCTTGCAGTACAGTGATGTGGTATTTATACTTGCTTTAATGTGCTCATTTTCCTTAGAATTTTCACCCCAGGTGTTCAGGGAAAAACAGATGCAGGTTCCCCCCTCCCATTGTTGGTTGAAAGAAGAAAAAATACCTGCTTTTGGATTGCCTGCTTTTTCACAATACCGTTTCTTTGCCTCAGTCTCTGCAAAATGTTATAGATTCAATTCCCTTGTTGGACCAAGAGTTAAAAATTAATTCATGAATAATAAAAACCAATCAGTCTTGTTGAGTTTAAGAAGGATTAGAAGAAGGGGTTTTGTAGAGAAGCAGTTATATATCTTGGTGCTGATGTTGTTGGACTAATAGATATTGTACTAGGTCCCGTTGGTTATCTGATAGAGGTAGCTGATTTGCAAATAGGATTGTTATCCTGATGACTAACGAGTCTAATATTGCATGGATTAAAAGAGGCCGGGCAGTTGGTGTCTATTATAAGTTCTGGACTCCCTCTTAGGAGATAATTTATTTGATTCAGAAGTGTGCAGATTGAAAAGGGACCAGGTAAATACTGTAAAGGAATGTTTCACGATTCCTTGCCATGCCTGGCATTTTCAAGGAAGGCACCAAATTGCACTGAGCATCAGCTTGCCCGTGCTGGGTAGCTGACCACGGGCTGGTGCAGACATCAGGGTGCCCTGCACTCAGAGCATATAACTGGCAGAAGGCAGGCGCAGAGAAGGAAAAAATCATTATCATCATGAGGTAGAGAAAGGATGTGCTCCCAAAATTTTGTGATGCAAAACCTGATCCTGTCCCTGCAGAGATATATCCTGTAACACGTGAGAGGGGGAGAAGAAGGTGGGAAGACATGGCATGCAGGATCCTTGGGAGGTTAGACACTGATACGCAGCCTGCAGGTGGACTGGCTGTTAGATTTGGGTAGGAATAACGGCAATGTAAATGGAGATGTCCTTCGTGTGGAAGGAGAGTAGTTTTGCTTCCCTCGGTGGGGGACAGGTTTGAGGCTTTGCCTCCACCTGCCCATTGCCCCAGTGCAGGTAGGAGCTGGAGGAGCTCTGCAGCCATCTGCAGGGCTCTGCCGACAGTGCGCCGGGCACCTCGCTCCTGAGGAAGGGGCTGCCTGGGGACCCACCATCACGCCTTTCTTGTCACAGGCTGGCTCGCTGGAAACGTTCAAATTATTTTGCCCTCTAAAAGGTGTATGCGGGTTTCTCCTGGGCACGTTGGCAGTGCTCTCACTGCTGCATTAAGAGAGGGTTTCCATGTTCGAGGACCTTGTGGAGCCTCCAAGGACACTCTCTGTCATCCCTGACCAGCTCTACCCTGCAAACTCCCTTCCTCGTTTTGCTGGTACATATTTGGAAGCTGTCACCACATCCGCAGAGGAGCGATTCCACTGGCTGTGGAGATCTCACGGTAAAGAAGCTTGGTTAGGAGAGAAACCTTAGCGTTTCCCACCTTATTTCTGAAAAACAAGAAGGAACTATGTTACCATCTTTCTGAGTGCATCTTTGGTGCGTTTACATACTGTTTCCTAAATGAAGCAATGTCTTGCTTTTCCTCATTCTTGAGTTGACACAACTGTTTTCTGGTATCTTAAAATATCTAGTTTGTCACTGTTTCCCTAATAACGTGGCAACTAGAATTTTAGGTACATCTAGGTTAAACCTATATGAAGATGAAGTATCCCCTACCCGGTTCCCTGACAGTGTATCTTGATGTCACTTTTGTAGGTGAGTGGCAGCTGGGAGAATAACTGGGTCATTGGGATCTGAATCACGGTGCTCTTGCAGCCTGAGTTAAGAATCACAAGTATATTGGCTTGAAATTCATAACCGGTTCATCAAGAGAATCAATTGTGTCTCGCCAGGAGATGCAGGAATTTATGTAGCTAATTTCTCATCTAGTCTTGTCTGCATCACTATATGATGAACATGTCGGCATACTTGTTTTAAATACTCTCCTTATCTTTTCCCTTACCAGTAGCTGGTTTATTGGGATTCTTTTATTCATAGGATGAATGAATAGCTGCGAGCAGCAAATAAATACAGATTTAACAGGGAACAATCCATTCAGTTTGGGATTGACGTTATATTTACCCCTGTCCCCAGTCCTCAGTGTCTCTAGTTTCTTCTGGGAGAACTACATCTCTCTGGTCTCACTGTAGCTTTGATACTCTCACCAGAGTGCGAGTTCAGATTTGCCACTTCTCATGATATGGACTACTGAACCACGGAAAAAAACCTTTAATAGCCATAGAGAAAAATCTTTGAGGAGGAAGCCATATTAAAATGACTTCTACCTTGACAGAAAACCTTCTGCCAGTAATAATGTAGTCAGTACAGTACTTGCTGCTTTCTAGCAGCAACTACTATGTTAACAGGTTCTGTTTCACTCGCAGCAATAGGTAATTTATATTGGGTTACTTCATCTTCTGAAAGCAACTAACAACCATGAAATGCTGTCAGTGTTGTTGAAGGAAGAGGCTTGTGTTAAGAATTTATATGGGAATCTAGACAAGCAGAAGCCACAAGATGAAGAAACCATCTACAAACTTTGAGTGTGTTTGAGAACTTGCTTTTTAAAATTGTCTTTTAAGGTGCTTTGGACCTGAATTGGCTGTCATTTATACTTGTATAAATGACAAGTAACTGTCAAAATCAGATGGCATACACCAGTGTAAAACTGGCACAAGATTAATACTAGACCATTCAGCTCAACATCACAGTAGAGGAAGATATCCCTTGAACTGCTATAAGAGATCATATTGAAGGGGGGGGAAAAAAAATAAAGTTTTGAATGGAAGGCCAGGAACTAGTCATTTTCCTTGTCTAAAACTCTGCCAGGTGCTGCTGGTGCCTCAGATCACCAGCTGCTTCTTTCAGAGTTCAGGTTTCGTGCTTCCAGTGCATGAAATGATTCTTTCAGCCCTTTGGGAATAATTTGGAGTATGTTGGGGAAGGCTCTATAGTGATAATTGGGGAGCAGTTTGATGCATGGCTAAAATGCACAGAGGACAAAATGCCAAATGAGGTGTGAGAGGAGGTGAAGTGTGAACTTGCTGAAGTTGCAAAGAATATTATTGGGATAAAAACACAACAGAGGAGAGTAAAGCAGGACTCCAAGGAAGCATTCCAACATGTGGGGGATTCCCGAGAGCTCCAGATAAGAATGTCCTTTGCCAAATCCATGAAGATGAAACCAGTGGAAGAAGAAGAAGGCCTGTGCAAAGGAGAAAGACTAGAACATGACAGCTGGGAAGAAGAGACCTGATTCTTGTGTCAAGTTTCTTTTAAGGTGTGTATATATATAAATGCCATCAAACTGAACAGCAATTACATCTTTAGAAACATAGGATTAAGAAAAAATGGAAGGCAAATGTAACAAACCATGCCTTAAGCGAAACGTTCCTGATATCCCCCTGCGGATTGGAAATCTAAGTTGAATGCCGTCTGATTCTTTAGTGTCGTGAAGTTTGCTGCTGCTAGGGAATGTGAAAAGCAATGGCCAGCTATGTTCCACTGTTCTGGACAGGAGATCCAAAGGAGAGTTGATGATGCAGAATGATCTTGAGCATTTTGGATTATATCCTTCCACTGGACAGTGTTAGAGCTGTGTTTGGCTGGAGATGGTGAGCTGGAGGAAAGGTAAACAAAGGCAGAACCCAGGTCATGGAGCTTGAGGTCACACTGTGAGGGAGCAATGGTGGCTGAAAAGCCCAGAGCAGCAGTCCAGTCTCTGTGGCTGCGTCTTGCCTTGTCTAAGGTTTCTGTTTGCAGCATAGTAGGAAAAATCTATTTCTCACCACTTTTCTCGTCCAAATTACTGAACACACACTGATAGTGCATGACCATTTCTTCCTGAAAAAAGTTGGAATTTGAGTACAACAGCTTTAAGGGAAGGAGAGATCACAGGAGGAGGAAGGAAGATTTTGGTAGCACATTTATAGGTTTCAACTGCTGAAATTGAATGAGGATTTGCCTAAAAAAATCTCTTTGTGAGAAATTGTTTCTCTCAGGGCTTTTTAATTCAATGTGCACTGTGTGGCCACTTGGCTGGGAATGGACTTCTCTTCTAATTTGTGGACTCATTTGATCTGTCTCTTTGCCACAAGGAGGAAGTATTGGCGGTGTCCTTGTAAGGTGAGGAAGAAACATGTGTGTAAAGCCTGCCCACACAAGCACGCGGGTCCCTTCCTCCTGACATCCCTCTGTCACTGGCTGAACGCAGAGCCTGCCTCCTGTACCCATGGTGGGGAATCTGGGAGCTGGGTGGTGCTGGGAGCAAATTGCAGTGTGGGGAGATAAGGCATGAGGGCAGCAGGATCTTTCAGAGGGCAAAGGAGCTTTGAAATGGAGCTTTTGACATTGGAAAGAGCTGCTGTGTGTAATGTCATGGGGCCCGAGGAAAGTGAACAGCTCCCGTGGGATGAGGAGATTTATTACAGTGTGTTTAGCATCCCTGCAACTAGAGAAGGAAGATGCGCATCAGCCGCTGGTAGGAGGCCTGTGCTGCACTTCTGCTCCACGGGAGCGGGGAAGACAGGAGCAGTGCATCATTTTGGGGTGGGATTGGGCTGGAGTCCTGTGCGGTAGTTGGGGTGAATTAGGGCAACCTTGGTGTAGCATGGAAGAAGGAAAGGCTCAGCTGCCTCTTTTGTTGTGGTAGAAGCACCGTGGAATAACCCCGGCAGAAAAAAAACTCATGTTCAGTGTGCTGGAAAAGGGGGAGACTGGGGGCAGCAACCAATTTTTAAAGACTTTTCTGGCCTATTCTGTAAACTGTTGCAGGTTTCAAGTCTCAGTGCTGCGTTGCAGAATTACCGCGTGCTGCTTGTTGGCTCTTGGCAGCGTGGTGCGGGAGATGATTTCACTTTTCTCCTAATTTTTATTTTTACCTGAAGTCCTTTCTGCTGAGTGGGAAGGAGGGAGCAGAGAACAGCACATGGCAGCACCTCTTCTGCTTGAAAAGTTTGTGGGCCTATGGCATTGCTTGGTAGTTCCTGTTCTCTTTCTGTTTGCGCACTGCTTGCTCTAGCAGGTGTGGGGAAGGTAAAGCAGGTTCTGTGCTTTACCTGTTTTTGTGGAGTACTGTGCGTTGATATTTCATATAAATACTTTACATGACACTAAATATACAGAGAGTTACGTGGTGCCTGCCTGCTGCTACTTGGTCTAAATGGATTTGCCTCTGCACCCATATGACTTATGCTTGTACATGCATCTCGTGCACACCTCTTGTACGTGTCTGTCTGTACTAAAGCAAGCATGGTTACCTCCTGCACAGCTCCAGCTTGGTTTTCAGGAGGTGCCTCCTGCCGAACTGAGACTCGGAGCATCTCCTTGGCCTGAGAATGGTGCTGTTACGACTCCTGTGGTAAATGTAATGTTTGAAACAGCCTGACAGGAGTGTGAACTGATGGCAGGGGCTGGATGAACACTTTCAGTCCCTGAGAGAATTCCTGACTCTGGGAGATGTAGATTTGGGATTGGGGTTACGGAGCCAATATTTATTTCAAGTGTCATCAAGACTGAAAGGTGCTTTGTGGAGGTGAGTTGAACATCATTTGTTCTGGAGAGTTAATGGACAGGAAGCACAATAGGGCTGGGTAAGAGAGTTTAGCATCTTGGAAAATAGTTTTAGAAAGGCTTATCTGTGGTGTTGCCTAGGCAAGGTTGTAGCTTATCCCCTCTTTATTTAGGGATTTACAGGTGCAAAGTGAAAGATCTTCACAGGAAATCGGAGACAGAAGGTGAGCCGTGTTTCCATGCAGTAATGCTGTACCTCTGTCAGACATGTCCTTTCCCTGATGCACGTTCTGACACCTGCTTATCACTGGGAAGGGCAAGGACGCAGGTTTTGCCTCCAGCTGCCGGGCTGGAGTAAATATCGTTCTGTGACCAAAGGGGCCTGTTAGCCTCCAGGAGACACCAAGCAGCAGCACTCAGAAAAATTAACAGCAGTAAAAGTACATTATACAATTCATCAATCTTTTGTTTTCAGCACTGAAGCAATGCTACTGGGGGCGCGTGGGTTACGGCGGGGTCAGCACTTTCATTAGGAGATCCCTGGTCCCCCACCCGCAGCCCAGCACTGTCCCCAGGGGTGCAGCAGCAGTGCTTTCAGCAGTGGGTGCAGGCAGCAGCCTGGCATGGGTAAGCGAGGCCGAGAGCAGCCGTTCAGTTCCAGGCAGCGTGAAAAATCAGAGGTGGTTAGGTACGAGTAAAAATATTATAAGTTTCCTCGGTGTCAGCACAGGCCAGTTCTGATTTTAAAAATGAAATATGGCAGCTAATTAATCTAGATCACAGCTTAATCGCCTGTGGTGGGTTTTAAAAAAAACATTTTTGTGAGAATTTAGCACTCATGAAAGTGAGAGGCTGATATTACTGCACAGACCAAAGCACAGTACAGCTAAGCTGCCTCTGACCAGCTCTGCTCAGGCTCCTCCACGGTGGCCTACGGTAGCTGCTGCTGCTACCTCTGGATCTGCCCCTCCATCTCCTCCTCTGTAGCAGCATCCACAAGCTATGTACCCCCCGCACCTCTACATCTTCTTTCAAGAGCAGTGTTGGAGGCTCGGAGACGCAGACCAGCAGCTTTGCAGGTTCCCTCAAGGATGATACGGGGAATGCCTCTTCCTAGGACAGGGTTGCGGTGTGCTGTCTGCGGATAGAGGTGTGGAGATGCTGCACTGCCCTGGAGTGCCTGGTGTGAACAGGGAAAGGCAAGGGAGCAGCAGAGAGGGCACCAAGGCAGCAATTGGAAAGCCAAGAAGACAAAGGTTTTGCTAGTTGTGTTTTTTTCCACCTGCTCTGCACCAGGCTGGGGCTGGTGAAAAGAAATACAATCCACCCAATGTAATAGGCTGTGAGTGCATTTACATTTTGTGAAGGTTTTGAAAAGGCAGCACAAGTCCTTCATTGTACATCGCACCCATCGTTAGTGAGTTGCTTTCTGCCAGTTTTTTCAGGAGATGCAGGTCTTGCAGAGGGACGTGTTGCGGGCACTGGCTGCGAGGCGATGTCAGCCAGTCAGTTGGCTGGAGTGAGGGATGGCGTGGAGGAAGGCAGGTGCGTGTTTGAGAGACATGCAAAAGAGATGGACCAAGCTGAGTCTACGTGATGGATCACAGAAAGGGCCAGGACTGTGTGAGAAGAGACTGTCTATTAAATTTTGAGGAATGGCTTTAAAATAATCCATCAGCAAAGCGACAGCTTTCTTTGTTCAGTCAGCCTTTTTTAGCAGGAGTCTCTTCAGTTAGGAGTAAACCATTTGCTTTTTCCTTCCTCTTTCATTTGTGCATATGCTAAACTGTGGTCCCGACTGTTGTTGCAGGTTAGCAAAGCTGAGCAGAAGGTAAGCAAGCGAATGTGGAGGGCAGGGCAAGGCAAGAGCTGGTGTTGCTAATGCAAGTTTGTTGTTCCAAGAGCCAGCACTTCAGCCTGGCACCCATCGTGGCACTGCGGTACTGCTTGTTTGGTGGGTACTAATGTTCTGATAAAATGTCAGCTCAGAAATTTACATCGGTTCCTTATTTTCTGCTATAGTTTCCATAGGACAGGCAATTCTTTTTCCAATTCTTGAACTCTGGCTGTGTGCTGCAGAAGAGCTGCCGCGTTAGGCATCAGAGACAGATGAGTGAAACAATCCCTTAATGCGCATACGATTTTGAGTAGCAGTTTGAAGTCCTTGTGGTTGAAAGGTGCTACGTATTGCTTCTTATTCACTGTAAATCATCATTTTTTAATATATTTTTTACAGTGACCTGAGTGGATAAAAAAGGAACTCTTCCATTTTGTGAGGTAATAACTGTATCGTAGGTGAAATAAAATACAAAGCCAAAAGCTTTAAACAAAGATGGGTTGTTAATATTAATAAAAAATGATAGCACTGTTTTATATCTGTAACCTTCAGCGATTATCCTGACCTATGGAGGAGCAAATAGTTGGTGCTTAATTTGAATAAAAACATTATTTCTTTTTCTGTCACATAGATGAATTGAGAAGATGGAGCAGTTATGTTTACCGAGGGCACGGGGATAGTGAGGCCAGAGGGCAATAGAGATCTGAAGAATACGGTTCCCATTCAGTCAGCGTTACGACCAGCAAAGAAAGTCCTGTCTCAGCATAGCAGCTGGGGAGCAAGCACATGATTTTCAACCTGAAAACACAGTATTAATGGGTTGTATTTTGTTGTGCAGTATTTGATCCATGAGGGCCCTGTGGCCAGGAGCCTGTAAAGCGATTTGAAAAATGTAAGGTACATGTAACAAGGTAAGAACTCAGAGAAAAGACAAAGAATTCACAGCGATATAGGATGGGTTGTCCTTTTTTAAAAAAAAAAAAAAAAAAAAAGGGGGGGGGGGGAGTTGCACACATCAAAAGGCACTTTGGAATGATTCAAGATAGGTACACGTCTGCTAGGTCAGAAACAAGGAGATTCTGGTTTGTCCCCTTCAATTTACCTTTGCTGTTATGCAGCATGTATCCCCACAGCGTCTCCAATCTAGCTGTTTAGTCTGAGGAAGAATAACACATACATGAGTTTTAGGAATACCTGTGATTTGTTCTTGCAAAACAGGGTTCTTTTAGAACCCTGTGGGCACACAATTAACTGTTTCATTTTAATTCAGCCCTGTGGGAAGGGGTCAGGGTCTCTCACTCTGTCTCTTTGAAATTGCTTTGTAAAGAAGATGGTTAGTTAGCATCGACTGAGCATCTGCCATCGAGGCACATTGAATAATCACCCGATCCCATTCTGGATTAGAAGAGAGAAAAATCAGACAGGGCTAAGCACCAATGATTAGTTAGTTTTACTGCAGCCTGGGGATGTATATGGACTAGGCTCTCACAGTTTTAATTTCCATGATTCTCTGTGAGCTTGTCAAGACACAGCAACCAGAAATTTCGGAGGGAAAAGACTGGAGCTGGTATCTCCGTTTCTTTTTCTTTTTTTGTTGAAATTCTTGTTTTCCTTCATTTGTGATTTTGGGTCACAGAAAGAAGAGAGCATCCCTGAAGATGGCAGCACAGACTCCCCAAACCTAGCTGCGGTGCTCACAGAGAGCGGACTTGATGCTTTCTGACCTGACAGGGGAATCCTTTCCCTGTTTCCTTCCTTCTGCAGACACTCATGTGGATGTTTCTGCTGTCCAAGGCTGCGTTTTGCTATCTGGTTTGTGTTCCCAGTGAGTGGGGATTACCTCTGGGACATTATTATTTTTTTTTTTCTCAAGGAACTGGTAGAATTTTAACTTGAGGAAATTAACTTTTTGTAGCTGTGCTTAAACATAACAGTTGTCCTCACATAGTTGTCATTTCTGAGTGAAAATGATCCTTTTTTTAAAATACATGAAACAAAATCTAAGCAAACATATAAAGGAAGAAATATCCTGAAATGTTGAAATGTACTTGAAGAATGAGTTTGGGAGCAAATCTATAAAGATTATGCAGATGTGAATGACTGTTATTGTTGCTGGGCTTTGTTAAAAAGCAATTGAATTTTCTGTGGTATTCTGTCCCTACTGATAAATTTTATATATCCCTTGCTCTTGGAAGCACGCAAAGTAACTCCTCTGGTTCTGCCATTCTCCTAATTTCTGTTCTTAAGGAGGCTGAGAGGTCTAAAGCTGGGATCAGGATCAAAGCCCAGTTCCCAGCTTTTCTGTAACCTCCCAAAGTGATCTGAGCAAAGACTTTAAGTCTCCGAGTCTCTCCCCTCTCTGTAAATTGTGGATCGAAGCATCTCCTTTCTTTTAATCTGCCTTTGAAATCCAAGTTCTTGTGGGTGAATGCTTTAATACGCCGTACACCGCCTAACACCTTGGGTGAAATGCTTTTGCAATGAGAAGAATGCATTTAATAATAAAGCCTGCCCTGTCCCAGTCACAATCACACAAATTAGATTGTACTTCCTTTTTGCTTTAGTGGAGAGGAGTTCCTGAAGATGGGTGCCACATGTCCTAAGTCCTTCAGCTTGAATTTCTACAATCAAGATGAAAGCTTACGTGCAGTGCAGATGCATCTGTTCTACCTTGACACAGGTCACAGAAAGATGAGAGCATCCCTGCTCATTTGGGGCTGAATGGCAAAGAAGTCTTTGCTTCTTTTCCAAGCAGGCTCCTGTGTTTGTATATATAAACATATGCTGCACGTGGCAGTCCTGATTTTGACGCTCAGATATGGAGATAAGCACATTTCGTATTTCTGGAATATATCCTCCTTTGAGAGCAGCTCCCAGTGTATTGCACTGTGTGCGTAAGCACTAATTTCAGAGACCTTTTTGCCCTGGCAGCATCTATATCATACTGTCTGTGCCCTGCCTCTATTCTTACTCTGTGCCAAAGGCATAAAGGACAAAGTGTTTTTCTTGCTTCTCCGGCTTACCTGTTGCCTGTCTCCTTTTAAGGCAGATCCGCTGCAAGCTGATCTGGATCATCTTCGATTTACAGTTACCAGAACCTATTTTCTGTTTTTCTTTTCTGTTGCCTTTCGGAGTCTTCAGAGAGTTATTTTCTTCTCACCCCATCTCCCATCGTTCCTATCTTTCTGGGTTGGCTCTGTCTCTTTAGTGAAATCCAGGGCTTCCTAGGACTGCATCATGTGCCTTTTTTAGCTGCTTGAAGGTTAATTTCTCTGCTCGACTCAGCCAGGCCTCCCCCTGATCTGCAGGGTTGCTCTGCCTCAGATTGGCTGAGCTGAAGCTTTTGAATTTTACCGATGTGAATGCTATGTGCCTCTGCTATTCTTGGGAGCCTTGTAACATGAAGAAGGGCAATATGGTGAGCTAATTACTTCCCAGGTCAGTAAGTAGGGCAAAACTATGATTCAGGTTAATCTCCTGGGCAGTTCTGCATTATCATCCTTTACTGCTCAGATATGGGAACCGAGTGTCCAAAGGCTGTGTAAGAGGAAGGTTCTGATAAGGAAACTCCTTGGCACCACTACCTGAGAGGAAGGCCTGTGGATGGCTGATGTTGGAACTCTGTCCTGGGAGTCTTCAAATAGTTTGTGTTCACCATCTATTTGTCTAATGTGCTCTGTAACCGGAAAGCAGAAAAGCTCGGTTCAGATCCAAGCAAAGCTCAGTTGCTGCAACTGTAATTTGACTTCCTTGTCTCCTCCTTCACCACTGAATGACTGTGGTTTCAACAGTAGTGTTGTACCTTCACCTGTGTGGATACTGCCACCAGCAGCAGCACCTACCTTCGTTGTGACAGGACATGGAGCTAAGTCCTGGCTGTGTCCTGGAGGCATTTTTCTTACACTGGAGCAGTGCAGATGCTTCTGAGGCTGTATGTTTTTTTTAAGAAGCTTGAGCCAGGACTGTGTTTGAAAGATGCACACAGTATCTGAAAAATGTAATTTTCTAAAAAAGAAGGAGGAAGGTGTGTGAAAATAATGATGCCAGAAACAGTGCAAGCAAAAGCAAGCTTTATTGAAAGCAGAAAAGCAACAAAGATGGAGAAAGGAGGAAGCTTCTGGTCTTGCAGTACTTGATGAGAGGCCTCTTTTTTTGAAGTGATGTGGAGGTTATGGTTTTGTTTCTTGATGCAAATTTCTTGCCTTCAGCATTGTAGAAAAAAAAATGATATGGTGTGAGAGCATGAAGCCACCTAGACAACCGAGACAGACACCAATATTTTTTAGTCTATGAATTTACTGATTATAAAAGCATTCTTAGAATTTTTCAAGATTGAAATTTAGGTTCTAGAATTTAGAGTGCTTGAATGTGATGGCACATCTGTGGCAGGTTTGGAATTAAAGCAGTGAGATCGACTGAGCACTGCAGGGCAAATCTCAACAGAGATGGTTAAAGTCTTATGCAAATATGGGTCAGGTTTGTGCTCTGTGAGTTTTATTGGCAGGATGGCTTGGTGTGGGAGACAAAGGTATCTGTCACCTCCTTGTGTAACATCAGACTTGCAACCCTCCCTCCCCACCACCACCGCTTCCCAAAGCTCAGTAGCTAGAGAGGAGGCAAGGGACTCAGTGTCAGCCCTCGGGGTGCAGCAGTTGTCAGCCACCCCTGGGAGTACTGATGTGCCTGTCACTGCAGCTAAGGAGGATAAAACAGCAAGCACAAAAACCTTAAGATCCATCCCACATCATCATCTTCCTAAGCCACAGGGCAGATTGCTGCCTTGGTGTCCCCTATGATGTAACCCTTACGCTTTCCCATCTGAGAAATTTTCTCCTTTCTCCCAGCTGCGTGCTGCTGCTGACTGGGTACGTTCCTGGAAGAAGTCTGCCTGTGACACAGCAGATCAATGGGCGCAGACCCAAGTCCCCTCTCCTCCCAGGGATCAATATGGTGTCGGAGTACGATGCTGGGGCTGGCATTGCCTACTCCTTTCAGGTCTGGCATTGATTAGCAGCAGCCTGCTAATAGAAGTGGAGCAGTGATGCTCTGCAACCTCGATAACCCATCCTCAGGAGCCTGCCAGAGCCAAGGGGCTCCTTGCTGCCACCGCAGCCAATAGAGCCATTTCATTAGGCTGTAAAGGTTAATTGCATTGAAAACTGGCATCATCCTCAGCACATGAACATCGTAAAACTCCGGAGTGGTGTGAGGCCTGAAGCCGTCTCAGGGAAAGCAGAGCCTGTCTGAGCTCTGAGAAGCTTTGCTGGGCTGCTGGTAGGGGACAGATTTCTCAGCCTAGAGGAAGCTGGTGACGGGGTGGTGGTCAAAAGGGCACTTTCTAATTATGCATAGCCTTTGGATTTCGTCCTGCATGCACACGAGCAGTTAATATGGAGGAGCAGCACATACAAACCCCAGCTTTTCCTCAGAGCCCAACAGGTAAAGAAGGAGCGCATGACAGCCTGGGAATTGTGGTCTCCGTGTGCTACAGCTTTGAGCTGAGAAGGCCCTTAAAATCCCTCTCTCTTCTGTGCTAACAGTGTGCAGAGCTCAAGCTCTTGGAAGATTGTTGTCTCAGCCCCTTAAAAAGTATAGCTGGGGTTTCTTTGCTGCAGGAGGCCACAGGTGGTGTTCTAAGCTCTAGGAACTGTCACCTGTCTGAAAACCATGGGGAAGGCTTGCTTTTCTCAAGGTTGGCCCTGTGAAAGTTCAGGTGGTCAATTCCAGTGTGTTGTTAGACTAGTGTGTGTGTTAGTTAGTCAGTGGTCAGAGAACTGTATTTTGTGTTTGACTTATTTCTGTCAAGATTTTGAGGGGGCTCTGTACTGTATATGCGGAATGTCACAGTTCAGTTTGCTGACTAGAGTTTCAGAAACGAAGAAAATTTTGAGCATCTGAGAATTTTTGAGGATCTAAGACATGTACTTTCTCATGGGTAAAGAGGAATTTGTCTTTAAGGGACTGTTGTTAAGACACAGACTTTCTGTTACCTTAGCTCGTCCTCTCATCCTTTTCTTAGAAGCAGCATCTTAGAAAGTGAACAGCTGTAAAGACTGATGTTGGGTTCTGAGATTTGGCTTTGTAATGTGTGAAATGTTTTGAGGTGCTTTTACTGAAATTATTAAAACAGAGCAGACGATTGCTTCCTAATCTGACACACAAAACTTTGCAAAACCAGAGTCTTCAGTTTGCTTTTTTTTTTTTTCTTCTCCTGGCTGTTAGTGATTGAGCAACAACTGGGCTATTAAATCACCAATTTCAGCTTGTTTATTAAACTCTCTCTTCTTCTTCCCCTTCAAAGTCACTGTCTGTGGGCAATCTTTACCTAACTTTTTTTTTTTCTCATGTCTTGTTGCTCTTCCTTTTCTGGTCTCCATGTTCAAGCCAGATTGTTGGCTTCAGAGAGCTAAACGTGCTGCCAAAGACAAGACCTTCCACCGCTAAACCCGGAAACATGAAGACAGAAGGATGTTAGGATGCTGGGTGTGCACAGCTCCTGCTCTAAAGGGATTCCCTTGCCATACACAGAGTCACATCTCTGCCGGGGTTGTGGCTGCAGTGGCATCCCAGTTATATGCTCCAAGCAGCATGGCCGTGCCTAGCATCTTGCACATGACTGCAGAGCAACTTTGTTGGAGTAGGAGCGCCCCGAAAAACCTGGGCGGCTGATCACCAACCTTATTTGCTTCTTGTAGATTCATGGAAAAGGAATCCCAAAAGGATCCACACATTTTCATTACGTCTAATTGCTAGTATATGCCAGGGCTCTGTAGCTCCCCTGCCTCCTCTGCCCTCTGTGCAGGGACCTTCTGCTACAGCTTGAGACAAGGTGGGTGAAAGAAAAGACTTAAAGGTTTGAAGGAGGAAGATGAGGGTAGGATGGGAGGGTACATCTCAGGCTCAGGAGGGCTGTTTTGTGTTTTAAGGTGCTTTTCCAATGTGCTCTGGGTTCTCAGTAGGAAGGGCACAGTGAAGAGCTTTCTCTTTAATACAGTGTGCATTTTATCTCCACAGACTTCTTGCAGACTTAGTTTAAAGATCTTAGCTCAATACCATTAGTGTATCTCTGCTGAAGGCCCTTTATAAAATTGATTAGAAAGTGGGCTTTTGCATGTGTGTGTGTGGGCTCTAATCTGATTTGAGTCCGAGATGGTATCTTTAATTCAGTGCATCGCGGCAACTAACTCACGAACTTCACCGAGAGTCAGGGCCCCTAATTTGGTTTGAGAATACATTAGCAAAACGAGCTCAGAAGGCCCCTTTTCGGGGAGAGAGGGAGGGAGGTGTCTTGGGGGTGGGGGGGCTTGAGGGCGGATAGGAAGAATTGACTTGACAGAGAGGAGTCGTGGATTTAAACAAGATCCTGGGCATGATGTTCCTGCAGTGGTTCCCAGGAAGAAAAGGAGGAGAGAGTAAGATTGATTGATTGATGGTCTTACACAAACCATGGAGGATGATGTGAACCTCAATGCAGGTTTAACCCTTTCTTCTCACACTGATAGTGAGAACCCAAGGTGCTGTTCATCCAGCACTGTTTTTTATCCTGTTCCCATTCTTGAATGCTGCTCTGCTGGTACCTGAAGCAGACACTAATGTTGCAGAAGTGATGGTATGTTTTTGCTCTGGTAGATAATCCACGCTATCAGAACTTTTCCAGACTGATCTGACTCAAAGAAAAATATTAAACCACATCTCCCCGTCTTTCCTCCTCAAGAGATGAGGAAAAGCCTGCCCTGGGGATCACTAGACTTAGCAGAGTAGGTGCATATATCCTCTGCCTGCTACCCTTCACTCCTCAGATCCCTCGTTCTGTAAGATCATTAATGTGTTGGGGATTGTGTAGCATTCTGCACCATCCAACGGTTATGAGGGAAGAGAAACTCTCCAGATTCTGCCCAGCCCCCTTTAAATAAAGGATTATTTTAATTTAAGAAATTGTTAAATTTAATGAGGGAGTAACTTGGATTCTGTTGGGTGCTGTAGAAGATAGGAGTAAATATTTAATTTGAAAATGTAATTAGTAAGCTGTTAAACACAAAATGTTTGCTGTGGTAATTCAGTTTAATGGCTGAGGTCTTGCACATACAGATGTCAGAAAGCTCCAAGTTCTGCCTCCTTCAGTGGCAGCAGCATATTCCCCTTGCAAACATACTTGGGTAGTATGTCTCCTTGTTGGAGGTGTAGAGTTCTATGGCTTGCTGCCTGTATTTTTTAAATTGGTACAATTCCATCTACCGCAAGGGACCTTCACTGTGGTTTATATCCAGTCTGGCCATTAATACCATATCTGAGATAAATTTTCAAGTGGAGACTCCTAAATCAAGTTTGCAAAGTACTTACAAGATACGTGTGTAATTGCATGGACGTGGACACAAATGACTAATGTAGTTCTACGTCTGAGTTTGTGAATGAGGTTCACTGAGCCATTGTTTTTGCAGTAAAAATGCATGCTTTGTAGTTACAATTAGGTACTTGTGTTTGAGAATATGACTCTCTCTGTGCAATGCCACGTTATGGTTGTTTTAGGCAAACATCAACTGTCCTGACTGGAGTATATTGCAAAATGTTTGGTACAGTGTTCCTTTTTGATGTGTATTGCATCATGTTGCACGTATACAATAAAATGCAATGTTTCCATTCCATTGCTTGAGTACAGAATCAACCAAGACCGCAGCTGCATAGAGGGCAGAACATATTCAGAGATGACCTGAGCCCCTTCCTTTCAAACAATGCATTTGGAAGGGGGACCTGAGTTGTGCTTGCAGGAGTGAGGAATCACAAAAACAAAAAACAAAAAAAAAAATCTCAGAATTGGAGAGCTTTGGCAGTAGGTCTTACTACTGTCATTTGAATATACAGCTGGCTATATGATGATTCAAATGTCTAGGCGCAGCTGCCTTCCAATAATATCTTTGTTAGCCTTCCTGCAGTGCAGATAGTATCCACATATGCTCCATTGAGGTTCCTTTCTGCACCTTCTCTGATGAACTGCCAAGGTCAGCAATTTTATTTCAGTAGCTTGCTCTGATGAACTTTATTTCTACACCAGCTTCTCAATCCAGACAACACTGCAGTGCAGAGAAATAATCCAATTTTACTTGATTATTAATAATTACTTTCAGCTGCTATTTTTTCAGTTGATTGATTAGAATAAACAGTGCTCTGAGGGGATACACCAGAATCCATAACCTCGCTTCTCTCTCTGCTGCTACTCCAGCCATGACTTCTCCAGGTGCCATGTGAAGTGGGGGGTTGTAATGCAGAGGGTCTTTTTAAAATATGCCTTCTTGCTAGACAGCAAGATGTTATTTTTTAAATAGCTTTCACCAAAATTAATTTATTTGGATTGCTGGAAGTTCACAAGGCTTGAATGATGTCTCTGGTTTGCAAGCCAGTGCTTTTGTGAAACAGATGAGTTTTCCACTGTTCAGGGTTGAAGCTGGACAAAACAACTTCATTCTGTCTTTTAGTGTTCCAAACTGACTAATGAGTATAGGTTTGCAGGAAGCATGCTTCAAATTTACAACCTTGCCCTATGTCCGACTGGTTGTGTATCTCTCCAGCAGAGTTTCAGGCCATGAGTCACCTTAGAGGTGACTCATGTTGTAGGGAGGGATCTCATGTTGTAGTCGATGAGGTATTTGCTGTACCAAATTTGATGGTTTTCTTTTTAATTTTTGGAAGGAACATATCAAAAAGATCTCTTTCAACAACGTGTGGTCTAAAACTCTGCCCAGCAGTTCTGCAGGGACAGAGGAACTTTAAAGCGTTTGCAGGTTTGTCAGGAACTTAAACACCTCAGCTAAATTACGTACAAAAAATAGGAAAACGAATATTGACGTTCATGTTTGCACTGCCTTTGTGCACGGTCAGGAGCAACCTCTCCCAGCCCTGCAGTCCGGGCTCAGTGGCTCCCTTGCTGATCCCTATTCTGTACCAGATTTGCTGTGGATGCCAGGTGGTGAGTAGCGCTGCAGCCGGTACACCAGTAGAGCAGAATAGGTGGTTCAGGCATACATGGGATGAGCAGTGATTTTCCTACTAAGTAGCTGCTGTCAGCCCTGTGGAGTGGAACTCCCTCTGGGGAGTTCATTGGTACAATATGGGAAATGTTTTTTCTACTTGTAGCCATTTTGATTCGCAGCTTGGATTCCTTAAATTCATCCGGTTTTGAGAATACTGCTATTTGTAGGGTGGGAAGGTGGGAAGTAAGAAAATTGCTTGAACAGGGACCTCTTCTTTGCAAGCGGGGTAATTGTCAGATGCACCTAGAGCTTGTACTATTTATTTGCTTGACATGAGTCAAAGGAATTAATTGGATCATTATTAGATCTTTTTAGGGAATCTGTAGTTGCTAAATTTCCTCTCTGGACTGATTTGCATAGGGTGGACAAGCCTGGCACAGGTGACAGCAGTGTGGTTTCCAGGGGGTGCTTGGGCCAGTCACCTGCTGAGGATGGCACCTGGTGACTGAGATGTGTGAAGGCTTTCACTGTGCCCCATGATTTGCAGGCGTTGGGTTAGGGTTATCGATCTGTGCAGTGACTGGTGGGAGAAGAGTGTCTGTTAACCTGAGCGGGGATTTCTGAGAAAGCCCTCTACTGGGAAAGATTTGTTCATCTTGCCTTCCTCACCCAGGGACATCTGAAATACAAGTGTATTTGGAGAAGGTGATTTAACATTAGGAGACGAGTCTCCAGAAGTCCAGTGAAGGGCACGGAGTAGCTGCAGTGTTCAACATTCACATGACTCTTCAGATCCTGAAGTCCAATTCCTCTTCAGATCAATAGAAATCCCTGTTTAATTTCAGTAGTAGTTGGATCAAGACTTTTAAATGAAGAGATAGGATCCTGTCCCAACTCCTTCTGATTTATTTTGACTGTAGCTACAAAATGCTGGGTAGGGTTCAGGTAACAGAATATTTATACTAATTTCTAACAATTTTCCTCAGTACATTGTAAAATGAAGCGCTCAGCAGCACTCCTTCTCATGAGTGAATGAGAAAGAAGTTTCATTCAAGCTCTCAGCAAACTGGATAAAAAGTCCAGGTCAATTTTTGTAAGTTGATAGAGAGCCAGGGTTTCTGAGCTTCTGATTACATGCCAGCAG
The DNA here is from genome assembly GCF_965140915.1 of Aythya marila. Taxonomy (NCBI): domain Eukaryota; kingdom Metazoa; phylum Chordata; class Aves; order Anseriformes; family Anatidae; genus Aythya; species Aythya marila. The sequence continues at coordinate 26,280,914 of NC_139046.1, forward strand.
TGATTTCATTGTGATACGGAAGGAAAGGGGTAAAGCTTAAATGGCACCAGATGGAAAAGCAGAGTTGGATTTCTCCAGCAGCACACGCCTTTCAAAACAGAGGGGTTGAGTTTTGACTGCGTGATGCTCCTTGATGCATGGTTAATCCCTACTATGTAAAAGCGATGATGAATACAGGATGTCCACTTTATGTGAGTTGATGGCACAGCTTCCATGATACTCTTGAATTCCAGAACTTTTCTGTAGAGTTCCAACTTTTCAGATGATTTAGATTGAATTTATTTGTCGGTATCTCTCTCCTTAAGCTGCCTGGCTAAAGAGGATAAGGTAATAAATGTATCAAAACATTTCTATGTACATCAGAACATACATGTTTCTGAGTAAACATAAATTGAGAAATGAGACCTGCTGAGTGAAGTGCAAGCAGAGGGCTGTCTGGAAGATGTAAGGAGTGCAAATGTTGTTTCACCCCAAATCTGGCTGCAACCTGAAATTTTAAGCAGAGTGGAAATTCTGTTAGAGTTTAAAGGAAACTTCCAATATTTTGTTTCATTATGTTCTTGAAACAATGCACGCTTGGCCAGTCAAACAACACATGAGACAGCACGTGACAGGCTAAACAGCGCTAGGAACAAAGCAAAATTGAACATCTCATTTTGTTTAGTCTTGTTTTGGAAATCTTACGGTACAAAACATTTCAAAATTTGAATTAGTTTTGTAATGAAAGGGAAAAGCATTTTTTAAGAAAATAATTCTTGATGAAGAGCTTCTAGTGAAGTCTAACCGTGAAGCAGAATAGAAAAATGAGTGGCATGGTGGCGTGGTCAGGAGGCAGTTGGTGTGTGAAGCAGCACCCAGAGAGCTGGAGATAGGATTAGGTGGTGTTAGAGATAAGGTTATTGTGTAGATTGGGTCACAGGGGATTGGGTTTAAAGTGGAGTCAGGTTTGGGAGGAGGTCAGGACTGGTCTGTATAACACTGACACATTTGTTAAACCAATGTTTTATTCCTCTCTGGCTAGCTTGCATGCAGGAAGACACTAACTATTCACACTACTTACATAGGCTAAGCTCTGGGCTGCAGTGCTGAAGAAAGATGTTCAAATTCTGCTAATAATCTGGAGTGGAAGCCATCACGTGAGCACAAGGGCTTTATCTGTCCATCGTTCTTTTTAGTAGACTCATCTGCACACTCCATTCTTTTAAGCATAGCTGCTGATTAACGCTCACAGTGCTCCTGGGAGGTCACTCAGGACCATAACCATGCCTTTCAGTTGAAGCAGTGCCTCGGGGTGCTGCAGCAACTTGCTGAAGTCTACAAGATTAGTGTTGAGGTTGGAATTAGACTATGAGACTTCCTGGCTGCATTGTAAGGGCTCACTATGTTATACTTCACTGCCCCGTGTCATAAGTACAGAACCAGCAACTCGGAGGCGTAACATATACATGTGTCCATGGGCTGTGTTTGTGGCTGGGGAGAGAGGTGTTCTAGGTGTGGGATGTATCAGAGACTCTGCTTCCAATAGGTTGGGCTCTGAGAAAGGATGGGCAAAAAGAGCCAGATCTGGGAGAGCAAGGTCTGCAGCTCAGACCTGGCCAGAGGGAGGTGGGTGTGGGACACAGGCTCAGTTTGCCAAGGGCAGAGTGAGCTGGGAGCTGGCCACACAAAGCAGATGAAGTGTGTGTGTGTGTGGAGTTATAGATCCTGTCTTTATGCATCACATTGATCTCGTTCATTGTGGTATACTTAGCATTTTGTTTATATAATGTCAGGGTGTTATATGGGTTTGTTTATTTTTAACTCATGGATGACCGGCAGTTTCAGTCTGGATTCTGTCTGGTAATGAGATGGAAGAGAGTCCAGGTCTGGTGGGAGATTTTTATCAAAGGATTTCTGGAAATTAAGAGAAATGCATTTTCTCGATAATTTGTATTACCTTCTTACCTGGGAGCTAAGTCCAGCACCTGCCATGCTACACAGGGGGTGGTGAAAGGACTTAGTAGCATTTACAGCCACTGCTGAATGGCTGAGTCAGGTTTTGATGCATGTTCAGTTGCATTTAGAAATTTAGGAAAAAAGAAGGGGGCCCAAGGTGCATTCTGCTTCATGCAGGAGGATTCTGGGGCAGAGACAAAGAAAGCAAGACCATCTGGTGGAGCACATCACATGAACAGAAGAGTTTGGGGCTAGAATCTGTCTCATAACCAGCCATGCCTGACCTCACTGCTGGTGGCTACTCGCTGACTTGCTATTTGTGCTCTTTCCCATTGTAGGTGGGGTTTGAGTGAAACCAATCTGGGGATTTGGCAAAGTATTCCCTGATGTAGACAGAATGCTGAATCAGAGGCCAACACCTGCCAAAGATCCATCTCTTACCAACACATCTGGATAACCCTTTCTCCCTGTTTCACCACCATGCTCTCCAGAGGCAGTCACATTTTCTTCTCTACTGGAGGAACTCTCAAGGACTAAGAGGGTTTCCTCCCTGCAGGTTTACACACTGCAGCCTGTGTCCAGCTCTGGGGCCAGCTGAACCCCCATGGTCCTAGGCTGCAGAATCTGCTTTAGGAATGACCCTGTTTGCCCCGATGGGTTTGCAGTGCTCACTGCTGGCTCATCACCAGCCATTGATTTCCATTTCCCATTGCTCTGAACTCTTGCATGGCTCACACACAGTGAGCTCATTCTGTCTGCTATGAGCTGTCAGGGGAGGGGGTTGGAGGGGATGTCTTCATCTTCTGAGACTTCCCACCATCAAAATATTTGGCAAAACTGTGTTGTGAATGCATTTATGCTTCTGCCTATCCCTGCCCCTTGTCCAGGTTGCTCACACCTTCTATTCTGCACACATCTGTTCCCCTTCAGCCCAGTCCTGTCTGTCCATCTCCCTCTCCATCTATGCATCTAATGGAGGTTGGTAATCCCGTTAGGTGCTTGGAGCAGGCGCTGCCGAATTTGCTTGCAAACGCCTGTGCCAGGTCGAGTGTCATTGCCAGCAGCGCTCTTGGCGGGATGAAGGTTGCATTAGTGAACAGTAATTGAAATGCAAAATAACATTTTGATCGAGCGAGCAGGCTGTTTATTTATCAGATCAATAGCCAAAATGCCCCATCTGGAGAAGTCAGCGTGATAATAAGTGATAGCATTCCAAGGGCAAACGGAACAAGCACAGTGGGGAGGACACGCGGGCAGGGTGGGCTGGGTTATACCGGGACGGGGGTTGCTGAAACTTGCTTCTTTTCAGGTCCCCTCCATGAAGAGGGTAGTTCCCTCCACATACTATCTGCAAAGGGTCGCAGACCCTCTCTGGATAGAAAGCAGAGAGTTCTTAAACACTAAACATGACAGAGTGCAGACATACGTAAAATTATGTGCAGTCTTCTCCCTCTCATGCTCTGGTAGACACAGGGCCGTGATCAGGGTGCAGGCTGCAGATGATGTAGCCCAGTTAAGCAGTAGAGTTTTTGTTGATTTGGTTTGGGAGTGAAGGGGGTGTTTCTTTTCGTATTTTCTTTTTTTATTATTATTTTTTTTTTAATCTTTTGATTTAGTACATCGTGTTTCCTGTAAAGGTCTGAGCACTCACTGTGATGGTCTGGAAATATGAAGTCATAGTTTGGCTTCTGTAGTGAACTGCTGGAATGGTATTTAGGTGCATCGAGATAATGAGGAAAGGAGAGATGTGTGAGGGTGAGGAATGGGGTTGTGTGCATATGCATACCCGGTATACACAGATACCCTATGGAAGGTAGCCTTTGTCCTATGTAGCACTTAAGCCTGTCTCAGAAAGGTGCTGTGTGAAAGTGTAGAAGCAGCTGTAAATCTTTGTAGGTGCCCGACTGCCCATCTGTCTGCATTGCTGTGTCTGTCTTGGCTTCTCTTTGTCTGTTAGTAGGGATGCTAAATACATGGAAAAATAAGTGAAATGGGTTGAAGATCTTGCAGGCTTATTTTCTTCTCTTTCATGTTTGAAAATAGTAACAGGGTAAAGTAAAAACTTCCTGGGATGAGAAGATCTGTTCATCACGATAGGAAGGAGCACATTTATTTATATATTTTTAACCACATTCAGTTAAATTTTCAGTGATGCCAATTTGGAAGGAAAATGTAAGGAATTTAAGGACATTTGGCTTTAGATTTCCTTTTGGATGGGAGTTCTTGTTGGTTTCTAGAGAAAAGAACATGCAAGATAAGCCAGAGTGATGGGGAAAATGAAGTATGTGCTTCTTCTGTTACACAGTTTTCTGTCTAAAGAGTGTTTTGTTGACCACGATCTCCTTCTCACCTCTTGGTTCAGGCAAGTAAGAAAGCAGGACACCATGGAGCCTGAGGTAGGGCTGGGCTCAAGTGGACTGGAAGGTACTTTGTCAGTCAAAGGAAATGGGGACAGTCTGGAAGATGGATGAATGAAATGGATTTAGAACAAGTCATTAGGGTTCAAGGCTGGAATTTGGGTCAGCTACAACTGGCTACTTAGTATATGCAGTCTGTTGTAGAAAATCTGCTAAATACCTACCAAAGGTGGGGTTTTAAATACTCAGCAAAACTGAACCTTGGGGATATCTTAAATAGGTAGCTAAAGATAATCCTCTATGTCACAGCAGTCCAAGGTGCACAGAAGGAAACTGGGTGTTTCCAACATCTAGTCTTCTCAATCCTGTGGTGTTTGTTAGCTGTGGTTCTTTCACGTGCTCACTTTCTTTGCTTGTTCAAGTACTGCATCTTGGTCCCAGTTGGTAGCATGAGCCTCTTGTCTCTCCTTGACCCCCATGCAGTTCTTCTCTTGTGCCTCCCTCCTCACCCATGACTCCACACACTCTCACTTCCACATTTTTCCAGTGGTTTTGGGAGAACTTGCCCATGACAGATCCAGTGTTTACTTTCATACTATTATCTTGTCTTACTTCTGTAGCATCTTAGAAATGGTTCCAGGTGAGTTGGGGATTTTAAAAAAAAAAAAAAAAAATCAAATTGAAAAGCACTAATTGCTCATTGTTATTTTGCATGCTGTAATTTATGTAGAATTAATTTCATTCAGGTTTTTTTTTTTTCAGGATCTATCTGTTTTTGAGTAATGTTTCTCATGATGAGCCACTTAATTATAGATTTCTCCAGGAGCTACAGGTGGTATCTATGTAAAGCTCATCTATCCTGACTGGATTGTCTTAGCAGGGATGGGAGAAAAAGGCAGAGTCTTGCCACAGTTACAAGTTTTGAGGTGTAAGAGAGACACCCTCCAAAAAAATTAACTACTGCTCAGACTCAGTGAATTCCTAAACACCTCCAGGCTGGAGAACACACAAGTTCAGGTTTTCTCTGAATAAACTTACAGTACCCTTTCAGTAAGCTAGTATTCAGAAGAAATATTGATTCTTTAGTCTTTTTTTAGATTTGTTTTTAGGATGATGTTCTTGATAAGTGGGTATCTCTGATCCTAAGTCCTTCCTCCCTTTCTCAATAATTAAGCAACAGTTCTGTGCCTTTCTTTTTTCTTCTGCTATTGTTCATCATGAGTTGTAGGTAAGGCTGAAGGGAAAGGTGTTTTCAGTGGGTATCTTGAAATGCAAGGAAGGGCAGGCTGAGGAATTTGCACTGGTGGCAGTTTTCTGTCAGAAATGCTAGGAGGGTAGTGACTGAAAGAAAAGGTCTATATGAGATGAGACGAAGGATCAGGCTGGGATGCAAAAACGAATGTGACATGAATGACTGTGATGGAAGTTTTCATTTCCTTGCCCAGCCAAAAAGGTGAAAGCAAAATTCTGATGTATAAGTGTTTGAAGTGTGCTCTACTGAATATGTTGTTGCATGAGTCTCATTCACAAGTGCCTGAAGGACACTGAAGGTACTACTAAGAGAGATATAGATTAGAAGTGCCCTAGACAGGCACAGTATAAAGAAAGACATTCAAGAAGAAATGAAGGTCTAGCTGAGCGTTTCAACAGGGATTGAGTTCCAGCTTTGCTGCAGCAAGCAAAATTTTTGAGCTGGTGTGATCAATCTTCCAAATGCAGAAGTATTGGGGGAAGAAAGTATAGACAGCATGGAAATATGAAATGTAGAATGGCAACATGGGGGGGAAAAAAGGGTGCTGGTAGTATTTGAATAAACAGTGAATGGTAAGTGAATCCTGGTCCTTGTTTTGCTGTGGTGTATCAACAGTAAGTATAAGCCAGAAGCAATAGCTCAAGTGCTAAAGCAATTCACTCTGGAGGGAGTGCCATTAGTACACCAGAGGGCAAGGTACTTTAGAAAGGCAATGTGTTAATAAGAGAATGAACTGATAATATATGTCACACCTCCAGATTAATTGTCACTTCATCTGTGTAATACTTCTTGCAGTTTACTAACAAGAGTGGTGTCCTAAGGGTGAAGAGAAATTACAAGAAGGAGGAGAGGGATGAAGACTAGCAGGAAATCCATAATGTCTTCTGCCCACGAGAAGGCTTTTTATTTATTAAGCAGCCTCCAGACAGTTTGCTGCAGCAGATTCCATCAGCGTGAGCTAACTTGGGCTAGAGCAGATCTACTGATACGTAACTGGGCTCTGGTTATGCAACAGGTCAAAGGGATAAAATATCTCCTGGGCATTAGACAAGCAAATACTATTTGTGTAAGAGCCAGAGTATGAGCACTTGTCCCACATCTCCTTATCTTGCAGAAGAGACCAGCTTGGGCTTCCTTTGCCCATTCTTCTGCAAGGAATCTGTTCTTCCAGTCTACATGGCAGAACTGGTGTCATGCCATGACCCACTTTGGTAGATCTCATACTATGCACAGGGCTGAGCACTGGAGATGGATCTCCAGTCCTCAGGGCTGAGCACTGGAGATGGATCTCTAGATAGGCTCTTGCAGCTAGGGAGCTGTGGGACTTTGTTGGCTTCCTTACCTATTTGTGTTTTAGCATCTTCAGCCTCCTGACTCAAAAGTTCTCTTGGCCTCCTCAAATTATAAAGCAAAAAAATAAATAAATCCATATCTGTCTTCAGAGCAGGGGTAAAAGGCAAGCCAAGTGTGATGTGTTTTTACAAAGTAAGCCAGGACTAGATGCCCAGCAAAACCAGATGTGTCAAAAAAAGTTTGCAATTTGAATTAGGACGGTGTCACTCATTTATAATAAAAGGCTGGCGGTTGGACCTTGGTACAACCTGACAGTCCAGGCTGGTGTTCATGGTGTGGAGTAGAAGTCACACGGTGCTTTCCACTCCAAATTAGAGAGCAACTCATCAGCATTTTGCTAAGCTGTGGTTTGTGTTTGTTCCAAAGACAAGCATGTGGTATTTGTGTGGGCATATTAGGGACAAATGCCTTGCAAATAGTCTGTCTGGGTCTTGCCATGCTCTACAAAATAGCAGCGTAGCCCATGCAAGCCAAAGGAAGCTGCTGCTAGCAAGCACAACAAACCCCTTAGAAATCATATTTGCACTCTGGAGAAAAATATTTAGGTTGGCTTGAGGTTCTGACTTTCTTGTCCTTTACAGAAAAGCAAAATGCTGTTATTTGAATAAAAACCTCTAAAGCCTAGGCACTGGTAACTTGGCAAATTATGTTTATGATCTGGTGTCCAACATTTTAACGAAGCCCATCACCTGTGCAGCACCCAAGCTCTTGCCTAGCCCCAGAGAGAACTGAAGGTTGCCCTGGGAAGAGGATATGTTCCTGTTTGATAGCATATGCCCCAAACAGCTGCCTGGACTGTGGTGGGTACGGCTGAATTACCTGCAGTGCAGAAGTGGCACATCAGCAGATCCCATTATTCATGGCCCGTTGTGTGGAGAGGACCCCTCAGTAAGGGTGAGGAGGTGTGTTTCATCTGAAGTCTGTATCGAAAGGATGAGCAGAACGGGTGGGCGTGCTTAGCCTCGCCTTCCCAGTACCACCACAGGGGTGTCCAGAAGCAGGGAGCCGTGTGTGAGCTGTCCATGGTGCAGGCCGGGGCCCGGCGGGTGCGAGCCTCTCGGCTCCGTGACACAGGCTCCTTGCGTACGTGACCCAAAATTACACGGGCTGTTATTGCAGCTGTCACGTCTAGCCTGCCACTTGGAAAACATTATTTATTTCTGTCTCCTGTATCTAAAAACAAACACCTGACAAAATTTGGCTTGTTCCTGGAGCTGCGGCGAGTGTTTGAGAAGCTGATCTATTGCTTGTCACCCAGCTGTGAGTTGCGAAGCTTTCTCATATGGCCTGTAGAGGACACAAAGTCTGTGTTGCCCAAATGGCACCATGGCATGATACGCACATCTCATTTACACATGCAGTGTAAGTTTGTCATCTGGGCTAACAAATACTGATAGTAAAAATAGGCCTGTAACCAAGAAGAGGTGGTATTTTTTTTATCTCTGTTTAACCATTGGTGTTTCTGCTGATTAAAGAGTCTTTGGTCTTTCGTGGTTGGTCTAAAAATGTCTGTGCAGTCCAAAGAGTGGTTTTGTCACAAGCTGGGACCTGAAGTAAGCAGATTTATACTAGCAGTCTTCTCAGTTAAAAAATAAAAATAAAAAATGAAAAAAAAAAAAAAGAGAAGAAAAGCTTGAATCCCCTGTGGACTCCCCAGTTGTGACCTTCAGGACTAAAGCACAGTTCCACAAGCAGAGCTATCGGGCCCCTGGAAGTTACAACCTGTATAGGCATGTTGCCTGCAGGGGTTTTCAGTTTTATGGTAGATCTTAGGACTTTAAAAGTTCAAGATTTAATGCTGTCTTGAATCCAGATCCGGCTGTGAGAACCACCAAAAAAGACCATTTCTGACCTTTTGCATTGTTCCTTGTACCCAGAAAAAAAAGGTTTTGCCTGAGGAGGGTCTGAGAGAGTGTTCCCTTGCTCACTCCTTCCCCAAGTTCATCCTAGTTGTACAGATATACTTCAACATTCTTTCTAATGACAAATTCAGTCTTAATGTTGGAAATGTCCAGCATGTTGGGTTGGTGGGTGTGTGATTTTCTTAGAATATACTGGTGGAAGGACTGGATTATATGGCAGAACTTCTGATGCCCATTTTTACCTTCCTCCAGGTAACTGGAGCATAGCACCGAGATAACCTTGAGTTTCTTATTGAAGGTCATGTAATGAGGACCAACAATTAAAGAACATCAGAAGCAGTGCCTCTGAACTCTCCTAGCTCCAGATCAGAATATGGAGGGCTGCTTGGAGAAGGTGCAGGGTCAGATATTTGGTTTTGAATCAGCACTGAGAGCTCCTGAGAGGGAACCAAATTACTGAATTCTGGATATCTTAGCTGATAGAGAATTCTTTTGGTGGGAGAAAGTTACCATCTATTACAGAGCTGGGTATTGTTTTAGCTGTCTTGCTAAGCAAGTGTGAGGTATGTCTTTTTTTCTCTTGAGTCAGGTAAAGACTTGTACATAGATAATACTAAATTCCTGTCATTTTCTTATCTAGAACTGGGGTAATGAGGTGAACAGTTACAAATGACTATTTCTGGAAAAAAATAACCTCAAAGGGGGTTAATAAAATAGCCTTATCTGCATGGAACTGAAACTCATAATCCTTCAGGTTTAAAAGGAAGGAAAAAAAAAAAAGAGGTAATATTTACTCCCTGGACTTTTAACACTAATTTTTCTCCTTTTCTGGTCCTGACCATCTAGTCTTTCTCTCTCATTACTGCTATTGTTCTCAAGACAGCATTGAACTTGTAAGCACTCCAGCCATTGTAGAAGAGTAGCAAAAGGTGAAAAGCTAGAGAAGAATTGGAGAAACTTGTAACATTAACTCAGCATCACTGCCCAAAGGAGATAACGCTGAAGGATAAACACTGCGAATGCCTAAAGCACAATCTTGATTTGGTCTAAATATTCATACCTACATCCAGGATCATAAAGATCAGAGCATGCTTGTCGGAAGGCAGTTAGAGGCACACAAAGGCTAACAGTGCTGTGAATGATAAACAGCAGTGGGTTTATCAAACAGGAGTTGAGCAGACAATAACCTTTCTTGATACAATTAGATAATTAGTGGGCAAAATGAAAGCAGTGGTTAGACTGTCTCTGGACCATGCATGGGCTTTTGACACAAAGCTGTTCAAGATCTTATTAGGGAAATTAGATCAAATTGGTTTTGATACAAATCCTGTGAAATGAATCATGGATTAGCTGACAGAGTGTAAACAGAAGGGTTAGAGACATTCTTTATCCTTCTGCAAAGGTGGTATCCAAAAGGGCGATGTTTCAGTTTTAAATACTCATTAGTGACCTGGAAGAAAATGTAAAAGACGTGGTTCTCAAATTTACAGTTGACACATCTGAAAATATTAGAAACAATTCAGAGTGGAAAAAAGTTCTAGGCTGAAAAACAAACAAACAAACAAACAAAAAAAGCATTATTAAAAGACCTTAGTAAAACAATCATCAGCTAGCAGTATGTGATTTAAAGGTGGTACTACTGTATGGGTGTACTTTGCAGCAAGGAGAATCCAAATTTCATCTTGTGCAGAGCAAGGTGGCAAAAGCAGCTTATGTGCAGAGAGGTCCCGGTGAGACAGTGGGTATCAGGTGATGTGAGCTGGTGTGGAGCCTGGTGGCTGGCAGAGCTGCTGCTCAGTTGGTCGGTGAGTCTGCCTGGCTGTGTGCTTTCCAGAGCGCTGTGGCATTGCTGCAGTGTGCGACTCAGGGCACCTTGCTGCAAGAGAGACCCGGGCTGGTTGGAACAAGGCCAGAGAAGGGCCACAAAGGTGCTAAAGGGATTAGAAGGAATGACCTATGATGAGGAAAGGTGAAAAAGAACGAAACGTTTAGAACCTCTAAGCCTGTTACATGGGCACAGAAATAGTAACGGAGTTTCCTGTGCCAGCACGGAGGAGAGTTGGATCAAGTCTCTCTCCTTTTACTTTCCTATTAAGGTAACTAGAGCTGAGCAAAATGGCTGTTCATCACTTTGAACTCTTTGCAAAAAACGTTTAGCTGCTCTTGAAGTTCAAGATGTCTTATTTCCTTGCCAGGGTACACGCTGAGTCTGTTTAAAAATCACCGCAGGATCTTCATGAGACTTGTAGAAAAGTCAGAGCTGGTGAGGCTTGATTTGGTGTGTGCTGCCCAGCTGAAGCCAACTATGCAAGCTGTACCAGAGGCCAGAAAAGAAAAACAACCTCTGGAGTGGCGGAGACACCTTAGCTAGGATCTTTGGTCTGTCTTAGTTCTAAGGGCTTTTGTCCCTAAAGCATTTGTTCAAATCTAACCAGAACTTGCTATATATTACTGTGCCTTGGATAGGAACAGGAGTGTCCTCAGCTGTAAGGATGTAGGGGGTGTTGCTCTCCTTGACTGACCACCAGACAGTCACTGCAACCACCGGCCTCCATAACCGAGGTTGTGAGTTGAGAAGTGAGATGGTCCTAGGAGACTGGCCTCGTGTTTTGTGGTGTTTTTTCTCCAGTGGAGGGAAACACCTCACTGAGTCGGTTTGAGGCAAGCCCAGCCTTCCCTAACTTGCTGGTGACAAAACAGTGCTAGTTGTTATGTCTATCAGTCCAGAACCAAGATTTTTTTAAATGGTGAGGCCTGGATGTATGGCAACGGTCCTGAGAACTGGTTGCAAACAACTTTTTAATAGTTCCCTGGTTTATGATGGGCTGAGGGAATGGTGCTCCTAGGTAATCTCCACTGTGGGATCTTGTCTTACAAATGGTGATTACACTTAGGAATATGGTAGACAGAACTTCCAAAAATACTTGTCAATCTCAGACAGTGAGTAGCTGACTGAATATATTGTACCATACAACAATGGGAGAGTTCACCCTGCCTCATGCTCCCATAACCAGACATGGCAGTAGTAGCTTTATTTTCCTTAAACAGGTTTGACTTTGTACTTGTAAAGGGTAACTCTAGGACTAGGAAGTGTACCAGGGTGAGGGTGGTTCATTTATGACTAACATGAGGAACATGAAATGTTATTCCCTAGTTGGAGTAGATAAAAGCATGGACACAGAGGACTTCTGTCACCTCTGCTTAACCTTAAGTCCTTCTGCTCCCAGTTTTCAGTATCTGTTGTAATGTAGCTCAGGATTTTGTTTGTTGCCTCTTCATTTCTTCCCAGTCAGTGAATTCTGGGCATTTTAAGAGACAGAAGCTGGGATGTGAACTTCCCTGACCGAGTCTGACAGTGTAATTCACTTCCTTGTAATGCCTTTTTCACAGTGTTGTCCTCTCTCTGTCCTTATCATTGCAACTTCAACTTCTTTTACCGTGGAATTCCTCAGTGCAGAAGCATGTTTTATGGTGGTTTCGCCTTCTGCTTTAACCCTAACCTCAGGTTTCTGTGCCTCGCGATCTTCAGGTTTTTACTACATATGCACCCCTCGTGTAGGGAGAGGTTCCAGAATCTGGTGAGCACAGCGGCTTTCAGCTTTGCTGTGAGATACTAAAAACTGGTCTCATCCAGCAAAGCTTCATCTTCCTTCACACGGTCAGCTGGCGCTACACTAGCAGATCTGCACTCTGTCTAGCTGTCCTGCAGGATTGAAGACGAATGCACCTGCAGCAATTATTCCTGTAACAGCTCCATGGCCAGTGTGACCCTCTGGGCAAGGCATGGGCATTCATCAACTCATCACACCATCTCTGAGTGGGACCAAACTCTGGATTCCTCTCAAGTAACACCAGGCAAAGCAGCTCAGGAACGTGAGATGCCTGTCCATACTCTCAAGGTCAACAGTCTTGCTAAATAACAGACTTGGCTGATCGATCCCAGAGATGGGAGATGAGGTCAAACATTGAGGATGAAAGAGAGAAGGGAAAATTAAGAGATACTTGGGTCAAATGAGATCATAAGGATGCAGGACTGTGAAGGTGCTGCATATCAAGTACGTACATTCATATCCACAGACACACAGAAATGATGCATATAACATGTGCACCCCAGCCTTGCTGTATCACTGAATGTTTTGTCCTATCTCCTGATGGGTCTGACCTCTTGGCAGGAGGAGTTACCACAAGTACCAGGTAAATAGGTTGAAACTGAAATAGAAATAGAAATTACCCACATGACCATGGTATGGTAACTTTAAACCAGCAGAGCTTCCAAGAAGAAAAGTCAAGCATCCCCAGCCAGTCAGAATTCTTTGGACATGTCATCGGGAAAATCATTTGCTAGCATGTATTTAGGTTTTCTTAAAAGCTGTTGACAAATTGTCTTGCTGGAGGGAAAATTTAACCTCTCAGGTTAATACTATTATCTATTTATAAGCATCTGAGACAGAAGAGTAGGCATGCCCTACCCAGGAAAGAGAGGGAAGTCAATTTTCAGCATGATAAAGGTTAACATAAATGACCCACAAAGATCTGTGTTGTGGTGTTTGATCCATGCATTAATGATGCACTTCCACTTGGAAGTGGGCGAACAATGAGACTCTGCAGATGACATTAAATTTTCAAGAAAGACTGAAGAACTCCAGAGGATTGTAATAAAGCTGGGTACATGGACAGCACCGTGGTAGATGAAGTGCACTGTTGACCATTGCAGAGGGTTGCATTTCAGAAGGCATTAATTTGATTTTTCATAGATCTTAATGGATTTTAAATTAACTGTAGCAACTCAGGAAAAGATCTGAGGACCTCAGTAAGTAACTTGCTAATATAGTCTGTGGAAGAGATAGTAACAATTTAGATTCTAATTTGAAGAAGAAAAAAAAAAGCAAACAATATAAGGAGTTATATAAGAGATGGGCTGAAAATAACATTGAAAATATGGTAACGTCACTAGGTAATTGATGGCGTGCCTTTGTCTTGACTACTGTCCAGACCTTCAGCTGGAGGAGTGATGGAGTGGTGCCAGTTTCATGCTGCTGAAGAGTTGCCTCAGTGAACTCTTCGGGACTGAACAGAAATAGCCAAACTAGAGGAAGTTCAGAGGTGAATGATGAAGCAGATAAGAGGTCTGCAAAAACTTCTGCGTGATGAACAGATGTGTAGATAATGAAGAGCTGAATGAGGAGAACATAGCAAAAGTACATTTCCTGAGAAGGAAAATCGGGAGATATTAAGGGAACCTGAAAGGCTGCAAATACAGCATGCACAATAGAAGTGTTTTTTTTCCTTTTGTTCATAGACTGCACAAGTAATCCCTGGAACTCATTGCCATAAGATACCATCAAAATTAGCAGAGTTCTAAAAAAAGACTGAACGTTTGTATGAGCAATAAGATTATCTATGACTACAGTAAATAAGAAGAAGAGCTTGCAGATTTGGTAAAGATGCTGTTGCTAGTTATGCTAGCAACTTCGGAGCATAAGACTCTAAGAAGTGAAAGTTTAAGAAAAGCTTCTCCATGCAAAAGACTTATACTAGTAGATAGAAGAAAGATTAAGATTAAGCTGGAGAAAGCTTTTGATCAGATGATTTTCCTTCTGTTTCTGATCTCCTCTTTTAGTGATGTTAATGAAGGGAGGGAATGAATCCAACATGAAAATAACCCAAAGTCTTCTGTATTACAAATAAAAATCCAAGCTGAGCACATCCTTCTTGCAGGGTGTACTTGTGAGCTCTTTGCTTAGAGCCAGGGTGGGGCATCCTGAACTAATCGAGCATCTTTAATTTGGCCTGCTACAGAGAGGCTCTGTTGTTGTGGGGATACCTGGAGTGGGTGGATTGTGCCTCATCAGCACTGATACCCCTTCCCAGCAGTGTAAACTGTGGAGAGCCTGAAATTGTGATCTACGTGAATAGCCTTGACTTTCTCCTGGTGTGAGCTGGTGGGAAGCAGGAAGGTGTTTCATAGTGAGTTGTGATCATATCCCTGAGGAGAAGCACCTGTGTGGGGCTGAACTGCCTGAGCCAACTGGAGTTGAACTGAGGTGGGAAAGGGAGGGCTCTCTCTGGAGTGTCCAGGAGCTGCGTTTAGCCAGGAGGCCGCTGAGTGCTTTTGCTCTCTCTCTCTACAGGCTGCTCGGCAGAATGGCCACGGAGGAGCGGCACCTCTCCTCCAGCTGCGGGTCCTTCATCAAGACCGAGCCCTCCAGCCCATCCTCTGGCATCGACGCCATCAGCCACCACAGCCCGAGCGGCTCCTCCGATGCTAGCGGTGGCTACGGCATTGCGATGGGTGGCCACCCCAATGGCCTGGACTCACCACCCATGTTCAACGGCACAGGGATTGGCGGTGGGTCCTGCCGCAAGCGCTACGATGACTGCGCCAGTGCCATCATGGAGGATTCGCCCACCAAGTGCGAGTACATGCTTAATGCGATCCCCAAGCGGCTCTGCCTGGTGTGCGGGGACATTGCTTCGGGGTACCACTACGGCGTGGCTTCCTGTGAGGCGTGCAAAGCCTTCTTCAAGAGGACTATTCAAGGTACGGTGTACCACTTTTTGTTAGTCTTACTAAGGATCGGAAATTCCATAGGTGACTTTGAAATCCTCAGTGCATGTATGTGTAGACAAACTGCAGTGTGTTGATCTCCTTGTACAATTCACATATGAGGTATCTGTCTGTGTCCTGACTGCTAAATGCTTGCTGAAGATGCACACAGGTACAGGTACAACAGTGTAGCCAAAAGTAGAAGTGCATCCAGGCAAGCTCCAATATCCAGGTATGCTTGGGTGTACTTACATGAGCAGGCTGTGTGGGAGCATACATGTATGTGCCTAAACACACAAATACTCCCTATGTTTCCTACACTCTCTAACTGGGGAGAAATGAAAAGAAAAAGAAAAGAAAAAAAATAAAGGACAGAATAATTCACAAAAGTGCATTGGGTTTACCCAGCTGTGGTGGGTTGACTAGAGATAGGCATCTAGTGGATGAGCAGCTGTGAGAGTACTTGGCTGGGTTCAACCCACCACACCAGCACTCCCTTGACCCCTGCAAAATGAAAGAAATGCACATGTGGGGAGAGCATTCAATTTGGTTTTGTTCATTGACTGGGCCAGTCATGCCTGATTACATTCCGTCACTGGGGGTGTTCAGCTCTGGAGTGGACAGAGCAATACAGGGTGTGGTTCAGCCCAGATCTCTACAGAATCAACTATTTCTAGCTTAATTTCATAGGTTCCAGATGTGTTTCTTTACTGCTATCCAGCTGTGGAAATAATCACTCTGTATTGCTCCACTGAGCTTTCCTCTTTCATTATGCCAAGTGGAAGGCATGTTCATCCCTAGGGCATTGGCATCTACTCTCGCAGAGTTTCTGTGATTTGTCATTGTTGAATCTCCTGTGATTGAACTTTTACTCGTACTTCTAGCTGTTATCACAGACTGTCCCTTCTCCAGCACTTGAACCCATTTTCAGTGTTTCTCTTTGGCATGTTCAGGTACTAAAGCAGGAACAGGGTAGTACTCTGAAAGCAAAGCTCTAGGGACTTATTATAGAGGAAAATACCAAAAAACTAACCCCTCATAGGAGTGATACAGGAGCATCTGTGGCAGAGGAGAAGATAGGCTTAACCTAGAGAGAAGGAAAAAAAAAAAAAAAAAAAGAAACTAGGAAGTTTTGAAGAGTTTTCATAATAATTCAAAAGAAAGTGATGCAGAGAAACAGTAACTAGAGCCTGTATCAGCCTTGGTAATATGGCAGCTGACTTCATCCGAGGAAGGGAGGCTGCAACCCTCCAATCCCCTCTCCCCAGGACAGCCCTATCCTCCCTGTGGTTCCCTAATTGATTGCCTGTTAACGTGTAACAGGCAAGGGAAGGAGCAAGTGGAGAGTTCTCTCACGCTGTCATCAGTTTGGGCTAGCAATGGAGACACCAAAATGCTTCAGTTCCCATGAGTGGGAGAGCCCGGAGTGCTTTGCTGAGGAGGAGCAATTGCAGCTATGGAGCTGAAGGCTGAGCCTGGGAGGAAATAGAGAAGGAAAAAAGTAGGGAGGAAATTGGGTAGGAAATAGAGCTGCACAGTTTGGCTGAGTCAAGAAAATGTTCGCAGAGTGGTGCTGCAGCGCATGATGTATTCAAGCACAGCCCTGGACATGTAGGGGAAAGAGTTTAAGCATCACGTACAAGACAATGAGGCAAAAACATTTCCAAAAGGTATTCATTTGTCAACTGTAGTACATTCAGTAGAGGTATTAACTGTCTAGCTGAAGAAATGGGAAAATCTTCATCCAGGCTGCCCAATGTCTCTGTGGTGCTTGCAGATATGTGTGTTATACAGCTGCATTCCCTGATCATATCTTCATGTCTTCTCGTGGTTCTGGTATTTGGGAATGGTGTTGACTGAAAGATTTGTGCACAGGGAGGGAGTTCCAGGTGTTCTGGGGATGTAGTAGCTAAATTCGTCATCCAGCTCTTGTGATCTCGGACCAGCCACTCCACTTCTCTGTGCTTGGGTATTGAGATCTGGAAAACCAATTACTATTACAAGAGTACTTAATCTGTTGGCTCTACGTTTGGTACCTTTATTTAGCAAGAGCTGCTATAAAATGGTTCCTGGATGATTAGACTACCACAGCCTTATCTTAGATATCCCTGATCGTGAGGCAGAATGTCAGGTTAAGTTCCCCTCTGAACAACAGCTCCGTTCTCCCTCACCCCCTTTCGAATGACATAGTGTGTATTGTGGTTTTTTTTAGCTGCATTATCACGTGTAAAACCTACATGTCTTGAGACAGGAGGACCTTGCAACAGCCCCTCTGCCACAGCAGTGAGAAGAACAGACACCCAAGCTGCAGACCTCTTTTGAATTAAAGTATGGCAGAGCCTGGCAACTCCCACTCACTTTCCCCCTTAGCCAGGGCAGTGATGGGAGCGAGATAGGCTGAAAGCTAGCAGGTACATGGCTGGTTATCTCCAAGGTCAGTACTACAGCTATGTTAGAGTTTTCCATCAGTAAGATTCCTCCAAAGAGCAGAATTTTTACCAAGTCAGAATTCCCCCAGGAAAATTTTGATGATAGGAGGAAAAAAAGAAGCCAGCAGGATCCAAACCAAGCTGAATTGGAACAGCTGCTTTTGCCAAACTTAAGCCGGGATCCCACACCACATCCTAATCTGCCCTGCAGGTTAAGAGGGGTCACGCCTGTGACATCTCTCCTGTTGTGTGATGTGACTCAAGGCAAGGATCAAGGCCTGGAAACCTGTGTTATCTCCAATTTGCAGCACTGGCAGTGCTTGAGATAAAAAGGCAAAAATCTGAGACCAGATGATAGCACACACCACTGGGCTGCAGGCCTTTCTCTCTGAACATGTCATTTTGTCCCCAGGGTGGACTTGCTGTGCTTTGGGGAAGAGTCAGAAACTTTAAATTGACTTGAAGCATTTTTGGTCAATTAGGCTGTCCAACAAAATTTGAGCCCTATTTTTCTATCAATGTATTGCTTTGTGAGAACTGTGCTTTGGGTCCCTATTAGATTCTAGGGGCAGTCTGCATTTACCTCCTTGATGCAGGTATCCTTTGTAAACACTGTGGCCACTGTGAGCATGTGGATGGTGCAGTCCAGCCAAGATAGGAGAGAACCTGAGTTTCAGGCACCTTGAAGTGTGCTGCTCTTGGTGCTTAAGGTAGGTGTGATTTGAAACCAAGAATTTCATATTAGTCAAATGAAATGGAAAAGGTCCGTTACAGGAAAGATAATGTGTTTTGGATGTTTCTGAATTAAAACTTTTTAAATTTCTATTCCATGGAAATCCTAACTAATCCTTTCATCCAAATTCAGGACAAGTGCAAATGCTGAATTTCTTACAGGATACATATTCTTAATCTAAGTATATTCATTCTTGAAGTAGTTTGTTCAGTAGATAGAACATAATATATAAATCAAATATATTGTCATTATCTTTTGTTCATCAGTCGTTATAACTGGTGAGTAGTTACCTTTTCTGAATATTAAACTAATAACAGTGCTATGTAACCATACGAGCCCTTTATTATTCAACATATTCATGATTACCCTTCATCTATTTTTCATTTTTAAATAGAAAAAAATTAAGGCTTTTTCTAAAATGACCCATTAATATAAAATAAAATCTTAAAATTCAGCAAAATAAATCTGAATTAAGATTTCACCCTCTGACCTTTGTGAATCGGCTCATTGCATGCTTGGAACTCATACCCATATGGTGATACAACAGAACTTGCAAGCATTTGTACTGGGGAGAACTGGTTTTTGGAGAGTCTGAGAGAAGAGACATGCACCATCGTTTTCTGAGTGGGCAGGTTGTGTATCAGGTAAAGTGTCTGCATCTGTGGATTCCCTGCTTGAGTCTTGCAAGCTTCTTGTAGTGTAGCTCCACAGCTGCTGTGCTGAGATGCCCTTACACCAATAAGGGGCTTAACATGTGGATAATGCAGCTCAGAAGATTTGCGGGGATTTGTAACAAAATCCATACTCTTCTAGGGCCTCCTGGTTGTTGTTGTAGTGGTCACCATGGCTGCTGGGAAGGTAGGAACAGCTGAGAGAGTTTGCACATCTTCCTGAGTGGAAGTGTGTTTCTGTCCACAGGAGCAGAAAAGGGCCTGTGAGATGCAGGAGGGAGGTTTGCATCCCTGCAGCAGAGGCCATGGCGGTCAGGCCCTGTCCTGTCCCTTCGTCCTTCTCAGAAATGTGCCTGCTGCTTCTCAGATGGGAGTTCACAGTCGAAACACAGGAGGTGTTCTAAGCTTTCCAAAAGCTTTTGCAACATAACCAGAAGCAGCATGGTATATCTAGGATCTGATGCTTAAGTGCTGTTTATTATCACAGCCCTAGCACTTGGAGTCAGAAAACTACCTCCAGTCCAACTCAGCTCTGTTTTGTTTAATCTTAGCCTCAGTGCATCTGCAGAGACTGCTCTGTGCAGAAGGATCTGTTCTCTGAACCTTTGGTAAATAAGGATTTCTGTGTCAGAACCCCAGTGTCTGTGAGAAAGCACATCAGGCTTAGAAAGATGTGTGCTGCCAGCAGAGAGCCCTGGGGCACATCTGCACCCACTTGCAGGCAGGAGAATGACTTGAGTCAGGCTGTGCAAATGTCTAAGTCCTTTTGCATGGAGCAGAAGCCAGGTGTGCCACCCTGAGAAGGCGAACAGTGCCGGTGTTAGACCTGTAGCTAGCCCCATTTGCTCACACAGTGTTAAGAGGCTTGGCCCTGTTATTTCAGTTTTAATTATGTGAAGTAAAATTTTGGTTAATCCAAGCACCAGCCCAGGCTGTGGTATACACAGATACTACACAAATACTAGGCTTTTTTTTTTTTTTTTCCTCTCAGAAAATGGGAGCATCCACTGATGCTTGCATATGCTTAGGCACCTAGGTCAGGAGCATGTTCCTGGAAGCCCAGGATAACCCTTCTGAAAATCAAGCCTGTTGTTCAGGTGCCTATATAGAGATGTACAGGTCCAATATTAGAATCCCTTTCCTTAAAAACTGTGGCCTAAAAAATAACTCCTCTCACCTCGCTCAGATCGTTGGAGAGATTTTCCTCTGATTTTCACAACACACCTGTCCTCACATCAGGACTCAGACTATAATGTCTCTGTTAATATAAGCAGAAGGTAATAGAGAATCCACTGCATGCATATTATCATATGTGATAATATAATAGTGCTCTGCACTCGCTGTGGGCCATTTTACAGTTTTCAGGTCCCTTTTCACTGGGATACCTAAATGACAAACTTGCCCTTGGAAGTGGAGATAAAAAGGATTTGGACCAAATTTTGGGGGTACTGAAATAAAAGGAGGTAATGACTTGTTGAGAGGTTTGGTTGCTTTCTCCTGCAGACTGTCACATGCAGCTCTGACATGGAGGCACTGTACTGACTGCTTGATGGGACTTCCCTAAACCTATGGTATTTTGCAAGCAGTTCTTGGGGGGGAAAAAAAAAAAAAAAGAAAAAAAAAAGGTGGGTGATAAAATGAAACAAATGCATGAGCTGAGAAGGCTATGAGATGGATTTCCCTGGGAATTACAGCTCTCAGTCCTCTGGCCGTAGGGTGCCAAAGGAGAGTAGCACCACACTGCTGGTCACAACCTGCAGTGTGCTGCATCAAGTTGCTGGGGTAAAAAGTGTGACTTTTTGTCTTGGGTGAATAGAATTTGGCACTTAGCAGCAGTTATCTCCAAATATGGTCTTCTCCGTGAAATTTGGGAAAAGCTACAGTGATGTTTCCCAATGAAACAGAGGAAAGGAGAGGTCCATGTGCAGCATTTCAGAGCAGGATGGAGCATGCAAGGAAAGGAGAGGAGAGGGAAAGAATGGTGAAAGGGAATGGACCAGAAAGAGAGAAGAACCCGAAAGAAGAATTGTTTGTTTCAAAAAGCAGAGATTGAAAAGGTTTTAGCTCTAAAGACTTTCATGGTTACTTCTGTTTGATCTCTCCTGAGTTCCTCTGTATAAGCTGGAGAAGGCTTTATCAGAAGGCAGAATGAGCGAGTAAGGTGGGGAGCAGCTTGTGCTTTCAGTGCTATACTGATTTTGAGTTCATCTCCCCTGAGGAGCCCTGTCCATGACCTAAGCAGGAGCTGTGGGGGATGCTACCACATTCCCCAGTTCTCCTCTTCCAGACCTGCCCCTTCCGGAGAGCTACGGTGACCACGGGGTCTCTTGGATAACCAAGTTCTGGAGTGCAGTTTTCAGGTGCTCCTATTATGTGTACACTGGAAATTATGTTCCAAAGTGTTTAACAGTCAAAGGTCCCCATTTTACAGAAAATAGGGTAATTTTGCAGTTCTCCAGCATAAAAAACATGATCTATCACTTTAATAGTCCTTGGCTGTTCCTTAGCATCTCTCATCTAAAGGCTTTAAAGTGCAGTTAGACCTTAATGAATCAAGACTCACGATCCCCCCAGAAGGTAGGTTTGGTGCTCATTTCATTTTGCAGATGGGAAGCCTAAGACAGAGAGAGGAAGTGATTTGCCCTCCAAGGCTACATATGAAGGCTAGAGCAACTCCAGACTCTGATCTTGTCACCAGCCACTTGTGGTTTTTTTTGAAGACATTTTTTAAGGTTAATCTTGCGCAGTGGCATCAGGGAGGTCCTGGCAGGTTTTTCAGACCAAATGTAAATATTGCCTAAATCAAGGAACACTCTTCTAATAAATGACAGTTCAAAGCAAGGCCATGTCTGTTAGATTATCCTATTTTCTGCCCTTTCCTTCTGGGTCACATAATCACACACAGGCTTACCCCACATTTACACTCATGTAGTACAGGCTTGTCTCTGTGAGCCCTTGTGCACAGAGACCCTTCAGCAGGGCCTGGCAGCACCCTGAGCTGCCTCAGCAAAGGGGGAGCTCTCTCCGAGCCCCCTGTGCCGGCAGCCGGGCAGGCGGTGTGACCGCCAGCCGCTGGGAGGCTGCTGGAATTTCGATGAGTTAATCTCATCACTTTATCACAGGGCACTTACAGAAATTACAGGGAGCTGTGAGCAGTGCGCTGTGCTGGCAGCCGGCCCCAGGAACCATAAAAGAAATTGAGAGACCAGAAAAAAAAAAGTCAGAGAAGTTTGTTAAAGTTTTGGAGACGATAGTTTTCTTGGATGAGCTCTGCTTGGGTAATGCTGATTGTGCCTTCCCTGGTGATGTCCCTGCTTCCTGCAAAAATGGCAGGTATCGCCCCCAGCTGTAGCTTTCCATCCATGCAGTGCAGGGCACATTTGGAGGCTGGTATAAAGTCCGTTTGCTTTTGCAGCTTTGTCTTGTGTGAAGGGGCTCCCTGGGCCTCGCCTCTAGCATGTACCCTTGTAAAGAGCGCTGTAAGACACAGTTGCTGGTGCCTTCTTCCTTGGGACAGTGTACAGTGTGTGTGGAAGGGACACACAAGCCTGTGTTGGATGCAAAGGCAATATGATGTGCCCAGAGGGATGTCCCACCAGTGTTAGGTCTGTTTTTTCACCTTTGTGTACTAGCAATCCCCATGGATGTTGTGCTATGCGGTGGCCACTGCACTGCCACTGGGAAGGGGAGCCTGCCCAGTGCCTACCCTCATCTGGCTATGCTGCTTTAGCAGGTGTGATCCCAGCACCGAAATGCCTTTGTGAGCAGCATACTCAAGTGTGTGTATGGTACCCCATACCTATTCTGACACCATCACAGTTTAGTTGTGATGTAGGCTTCCCAGTGCTTTGCCAAGGAGAGGCATGAGGATGTTGGAGGATCTGCCTGACTCAGTAGAGTGACCTTGAACTGCTGGAGAGGGCTGTCATTGCCTCCGGATACTCTAAGGGCTTAGTGTCTTTGGCGTAGTGCCTGTGTTAGGAGGCAAATTTTTTTTACCTTGGGACCAACAAACATGAAATCTCATAGCTCTCCAGAACTCTGGTCCTGGCTTTGGTGTGCAAAGTGGACACTGAAACTTAGGAAAGACTTTCCAAAGTTAGCCTGTGATTAAGTTTTATCCCATGTTTATTCCTGCTCTCTCCCTTCCTGTGTGGGGCACAGCAAGTATCAGATCATGAGGTCAGGACCTGTGTACTCACGGGTCTGTAAGGTGCTGGAGCTCTGTGTATAGAGCAGGGATTTGTTTATTGCCTTGAGATCAGGCCTGAATCTCAGTTTCCAGCTGAGAACCTTGATACGTTGTTGGCTATTGAAATTCAAGTGCTGCACAATGACAAAATTTAGTCTGAATGGAAGCAACTCATGCAGCATTCCCTGTTCCTGCAGACTGACTGTGTTTTGGGCACAGAGGAGCAATGGAGAGAAATGGGATGGCTGGTCTGGAGCTGAGGGTCAAGTTGCAGGTCTTTTGACAAGGCAGGAGGTAGGGGGTACAAGGTTTGTAACTACCAGGCAGGCCACGTTTATGCTTTGAGAGTTGTGTGCTTCTGGGGTTTCAAGGGGCCAAGAATAATGAGATAAATCAAATGGTGCTTCCTTCCTTTTGGATCCACGCCCTTTTAACTCAGATGCTCAATGGGCTTTCCAACTACTTAGCCCCAAGGTCTAATCACCACTCCTAGAGAGTGGTATGTACTACATGTTGGTCTTTATGCAGACGAAGGAAGCGTCTTCCACAAGAGCATAGAAATCCACTGCCAAAGTAGGAACAAAACTCAAGTATCCTGTCCTGGTGCTACTAAACTCTGATCTTCCCTTCTAATCTGATGGTATACGAAGTCCAGACTGTGACCTCTCTGCTCCCTCCTACAGCTCTGACTGAACTCTTGAATCTCGATTTCCAGTATCTGAACCACCAAAACAACCATGCTGTTGAGCTGATTGTAGAGTTTAGAAAGCTTTTCAGGAGCTGCTTCTTTTACCTAGCAGCCAGACTGTCTTAAATACATTGTCGTAGTCAATGCATCATTGTCAAGCTTTCTTGACAATCTTCAAAGTGAATGGAGGATAGGGACAGCTGTTTCTGTTTGTTGTCTTCTAGGACTAAATAATCATTGGATTACTCATGATTCAGTGTACTTCCAATTATGTCCTCAGATCAGGCCCCTGCATCCATGTTTCAGTTATATACTTGGCTTATGATAAAATATGATGTGACCAAAAATAAATTTTGGATGCTTCTTTTCCTGTTTTGTCTTGGAGGCAGTGTTGTGAAGCGATTGTAAATGAAAAGGAATGAGGAAAGAAATGCTGATTTTTCTCTGCAAAGGGATGAGAGGCAGGTGCACAAGGATTCATAAAGTAAAATCTAAAAGATGTGCATTCATTTTACAGGACATCTTATCCATCTTTCTCAATCACTGCTTCCCTGCTACCTTTAGGGTGTCATCTGACAGGAGGAAGCAAAGGAGAAAATGCTGCCTCCGAGCTCCCTGGTCCCCTGAGCAAGGCAAGAAAGGACAGGTGACATCCATCCCACAGATGTTAAACAAGATGGGCAGGAAGGGGAATGTTGCTAATATCTGGATTGCTCCCCCTCCCAGCCCTGGGCTCCAGGGAACAGGCCACATTATAACTAACGCAGCACAAGGATTGATGATGTGCTGGACATAGTGTGCCTGAAAGCCAAGCACTGAGTCAGCCCCTTGGATGGACAGGTTTCTCCCAATACTTACAGCAATATTGTTTTCTGTTTTGTTTTGTTTTCTGAAATGTGTTCTGACAAGTAGTGCTGGGCTCTCAAAGAGCCATCACAAGCCAGCTGTGGTCTTAGTGTGTGTGTGTGTATGTGCGAATGAGTAAGCAAACTTACAGACTGATGGTGTTGGGAATATTTGGGCTCTGCAGCCTGTCCCTGGATCAGTGAGGAGAACATGGGTGACCATCTCTGTGTTTGATTGCAGGGAATATTGAATACAGCTGCCCGGCCACCAATGAATGTGAGATCACGAAACGGAGGCGCAAGTCCTGTCAGGCCTGTCGCTTCATGAAATGCCTCAAAGTGGGGATGCTGAAAGAAGGTAAGACAGAGTCAGATTCAGAATCGCTGTCTGTCCTGGCAGCAACTGGATCCAGGCCTTGCAGGATGCCATAGAATAACTACACACTTGCCCTCTCTGACTTTTCTAGAGTATTTCTTTACGAGACTTTTACAAGAGTCAGGATCACCAGTGACCAAGAGGGCAGTCCAGAGAGGAGAGTGGTTCTAGTCAGCACCCTTGTGCTGGGATATTACTTCCAGCATCAGAGCAAATTTGACAAATAACTAGAAATTGGCTGTGCCAGACTATTTGATTTCCTGAAGGAACCCCATGCTGGAAGGTGCTGATCTCCTTGCCCTCCAGGTCATTTTGCAGTGTTGGGAAGGAGAGGTTCTTGCTTGATCATGACTGAGTTGGCTGGGTTGTGGAAGGGAAGGATGGAGTTAATGCAGAGCTATGGCACAGCGTGCTGCAAAGGTATACCAGTATTCCCACTCAGGAGACTTTCTGAAGATGGTGGCGAGCACAGGTTTGTCTGGGAGCTGTGGGTCGTCTGCCCTGCATGCTCAATCTGCGTTGTGCTGAGCCTATTGATCTGTTCAGTATTCTCTGAGCAGTGTTCAGCTTCTTTCTTGTGCTGTTTTTCCTCCCTTCCCCCCCTTGCCTCCCCAGTCCTTGTCCATTCAAGGTGAACCACAGGGAATTCAGTGGCAATTAAACACATTCTTATGGATTGACTTTAAAGCTTTGTTTCCTTTGGGTCCCTCAGGGAGAGGCAGCGAGAGGAGGAGGGGGGAGGAAGAAGAGTTGTGTGTAACCCTCTGCATTGCCGCGCCTGGCAGAGCATGGTTCCCTCAGTTTAGCGACAAGGACCAGCAGCTGGCTGTGGTCTGCGCAAGTCCAGCATGCTGGAGCCAAGATGCCAGCACGCAGCGTGCTTCCAGGTCGTACCATTTTAGCAGCTGGTGATGAATTGCACGATGTCACTTGAGCGTGTTCTGCTTCGCACTGGCGCTCTCTCATTTCTTGAGAGGCAAGTTGATGGCAGCCACTGTTGTTAAGAATGTAGATTAGATGTTAAACCCTGTCCCGTGCTTTGATGGATGTATAGTTTCTGTGGGTAAATAACTTCCTGCTGGAGCACACCAGGTATCAAGGGGAGGAGATGCAGACTTCTATAGTCTGGCATCCCTCACGGGGGTGTAGAGGTGATAGACAGAGGATCTTGATCTACTGCTGGGAGGGAGGCACCTGCTTTTGGAGTTAGAGAGGGACTGCTGGAAACCAGCTTCTCTGCATGTGGTAGCTCTGGGGTGGTGTAATATCTCCTCACCCACACACCAGTCCATGCTAGTGACACCGGTTTTAGTGGGAGTGCAGATTGGTAATGAGAAAGCCTGTTCATACGAATCCCATAAAACAACCCTAGAAGTATGATATGGCTCCAGACACCCTGCAGAGCAGCAGCATAGGTCCAGGTATGCTCACTGCCCAGCATCCATGTAGTTGAGCATCTCAGAGGTGGCAGCTGAGGGAGCAGAGCTGCAGGAGCCCATTCTGGCCTGTCTGACTGCGGCCAGGACAACCTCTGCTCCCAGTTGTATGAGTGCAACACCGCCCAGAGCAGGATCTGAACAGTGGCTTAGCCTCCAAGTTGTATGAAAACCGTTAACTCCTTGTAGACCAGAGGTAGGCTGTAAGGCAATGCAGGTTCACTGACACCATGCTGTGCCTGAACTCCTGAACCCTAGGGGATACTACCCACAGCAAACTGAAATTTGACTCTTGAGGCTGCTTTTGTGCTGAAGTGTCTTTAGTTATTCATATAGGGATTGATTGAGCATCATTAAAGCCACTAGGGAAGGGTGGTTTGCTATTGATGTTAGTGTATCTGTGATCCTGCCCATAATATTTAGAGCTGTGGAATATACAGTGTAAAGATTTATTGATAGCAGTGGGATGCAAGAACATGTGACAATATCAAGGGAAGCAGAAGAGCCTACAATAGCGATCCATGAACAGGAGTCTTGTGTCCTAACACTGAGTGGTCAAGTGATGTAGGACATGCTTCTTTTTCTTTCTTTCTTTTGCTCAGTTTCCCCAGCTGAGAAATAAGGGTTATATTGCTTTGCAAAATGATCGTGAAGACCGATTAGTTAACTTTAAGTGAAGCCTGGTGGAAGCACAAAGTATTAGTATACAGTATTGAATCAATACACATCTTTAAAAGCAAAATCCAAAAAGGAAGAAAAATGGTTTCACAGTCTTCGGTCTCCACAGAGCCAGGAGTTTCTGGAAAGAACAAATCCATAATTGTTTGACTTGCTCAAAAATGCAGAATTGACAAGGGATTTTGGATTAGAAAAGGTTCATTGTTTTTTTTCCATCTCTGATCTGTCATTCTGTTAGTTCATCCACCCCTTTATTTGCCAGGGCAACAGTGTTCCCTGCTGTACGTTTCTAGTAGTTTGACCATTTAAAAAAATCCCTGATGCTTTGGCTTTCCCAGAGAGCCTACCCTGCACTCGTTAGGATAAGATGTGTCTTGATGTGCAAGCTATGATACGTGTTTTTTTTCCTTTCAGTAGTTCCCCTTCCTATTTCTCCTTACCCTTGATTTACCTCTCATCTTCCTTGGGTTCATCCATGGCAGAAGGCTGTCAAGCCAGATTCTTTCTCCTGCTTGATTGCCAGGAGTTTTGGGAAAATTGTCTTGTGGCTAAATGAGCGGTCTGGAAACTGATTCCTCTCTTGCCACATTTCTCCTTGAGGTCCTTGTCATTGGGCTGGTAACTTACTGGCAACATTTCTGGGTAATGAAACTGTCCTTACTCTGAGGAAGAAGAGTATGATATTCCATCAGTACCTAGTTCAGGGCTTCATGATTTCTTCTTGGTAAGAGATGAAAGATTTTTCTGGTGATTGTCCTTATACATGATGTATGTCCCACATTCTGCTTGCTGGGCATGTGGTATGAGTTTGTTTTTAGGAAGGGGGCACCAGTATTCAAACATGTCAAAAACCATGCAGTGATGATTCCAAGCCTCTCCCTTACTCCTGAAATGCTCAGCTGGGTTCAGTGGGAGCAGACTTAGGTCCTTCCATGGGGAATGTGCGTTAGGGTCACCAGGCATGTTCTCTCCTTGCACATGGGCTGCAGAGGGGCAGAAGGCTGGCTGTCACCCTGTAAGGACTGGGCAGACTGCCCCTAGTGCAGAGGTGCAGGTTGTTCGGGCAATGCCAAGTGAATGAGGATCAGGGCAGGAAGAGAGCCGATGGAGCAATCAATAGGTGTCTCGGATATCCAGGCCACTTTCTTTAAGAGATCTCCGATCAATGCATTGCAACGAGGGAGCTGCACGGACACCAGAGCTGTGCTGCTGTCTCAGGTTCTCCAGGCATGATGCTGCAGGGCAGGCGAGACTCACTGGGGGAAGCAGCAGGCAGAAAGCTCTGCCCGCAGAGCCCAGCTGCCCTGGATGCCCAAGGTGCTGGCCCATCTGGCTGCCTGTCTCTCGCTTTCCCCTTCCATCTGGAGCGTGTCGAACTTGGAGGCTGAGATTCCTGCAGATCCCAATTGCAATGCCCCCATGGAGAGGTCTCGTCCCTAGAAAACCCATGAAATGGGTTGGTCTCCTGTTCTGCAGGAATCAGGAAGACCTGAGCAACCTGTGTTACTGCTGTCCCCACATGGAGATGTTATCTACAAGGATTCGAGGCAGTGGGGATGGCTTGTGAGGGAAAGTGTCTCTGCATCTTGCAGAGAAGAGGCATTTTTGAGAGATGGGCATCCCTGTCTGCTCCCAGCACTGTCTCATGCCCGCAATGGCCTAAGTGTAGCTTTTCAGCTCTGGACTCTACAGCGTAGGTCTATGTCTCTCTGGCTCTCTAAGATGATGGATAGAGAAATTTCAGTGATTTGGCAGGTCTCTCTTAAAACCTCAATATACCTTGTCAGGTATAGGGAGAATATACCCTTGCCATTCACGCTCTAGCTACCCATGGCCTTTCTGTTCTACAGCAATTTGCTTGTCATCAAGAGGTGGATGTAATTTCAGATGACACATGGCTTTTTTAAGTGGGCTCAGACATTTGATTTTGGATGTTGGCTGGTTAAACATGACCTCCCAGCCTTGCCTTCCACACCTCTGCTGCCTCTCTGAAGTCACAGTCCTGTGTGTCACCTTGCAGAACCATGATCCAGGCAAGGACACGGTGGGGGCAGTGATGTTAATCCTTCCTTTTGTGTTAATCTCTTGAGAGGGAAGTGTTTTGGGGACACGGGAAGAGAGGTGGGATATAACAGGTGAGGTGCAATGGGATGTCAAGGCTCCTCGATACAGAGCTCCTCCTTGGATGGAAATGACAAATGGGCAATACTGGACATAACAAATCAACATCAGGGTGCCATTGTAGCCCAACATCTGGAAGGATTCTGGGCAGCTTTTAGGAAGATAACAACTGTAGAAGTTCATGAGTATACCAACCATCATCTGGGCATGTGGTTCTTTACATTTTTGGAAGCCCTGCAGACTGTTTTCTTCAGTGGATTCCCACATATAATGTTTCTGCAGCTATGTTGTTCCCTGTTCTGTGGAGCAGGAAAGGAACTTAAAACAGCGTGATAATTCCTGTGCTGCCCAAGTCCCTGCATCTCTGAATGTTGGGGGTGGTCCCCACTTCAATGCAGAGATGATGGAGCATGGAATCAACAGACTTCCAATGCGGCTGTCTCTTGAATCCTTGTTGCTACTTTAAAGACCCTGGCTGATTAGGAAAGCCTGTAGCCCGTGGAACATCCCTAACAAATAGTCCTAACTCTGCAGTTTCCCTTACAAGCTACAACCAGTGGCTGATGTCGCAAATGCTTCCCAAGGAAACAAATCCATCACCTCTGGGCTGGCCTGGCTATGTGATTGTACAAATTGAGTGCAGTCGTTTAGTATCTGAACAAGGGATTCCTACCACTGGCAATCTCAGTAACTTTGCCTTCATTGCTCACTGAAACTGAGGTAACTGAATCAACAGTGGAGCTCCTTTTTAGCAACATAACTAAATGGAGGGTGTTTCATTTCAGTTTTTAAGTGTCAGAATCTCTCAATGGAGCAAAGTGTTTCCAGCAAGCTCTCCCTCCTGCCCCCATCCCTGCTTCCAAACCATGTGTTCTCGAAAAGATATTTGATTTCAGTGAAAGCTCAGCTGACGTCCCTGCAATATGCTCGGGTTCTTGCTTTGTGCTTCCTGGGAAGGGATGAGGGCTCCTCCGGGGACTCTGGGTAATTGGGTTAGTGGCCAGCTCATGTCAGGAAATTAAAAGGCAGCCCTGATCAGGTTGCTGCTGCATGGGATTTAATGGCTTTGTATTTATAGAGTATTCTGCCTCCAGCCGGTGCCAGAAATATCACTATTGGAGGCATCCAAATGAAAAAAAAAAAAAAAAAAAAGAGAGAGAATGAAAAATGATTTTTCCTTCTCTAAAATGCCCCTGTGTTTAAAAACAGACAGGCAACCTCCCCATTCTTTGAAACAGGATCTCCAGGTGCAGTGAGTGGCATCCTGATGTCTATATCTTCCACACCCAGCTATTTTCCAAGGCATGAATTGAGCATTTGCGATGCGTCTGGAATTGGGCTTGGTGGTGGTGTGACGCAGAGCATGTGATGCCTTTGGCAGGGCAGCGGTAAATCTCCAAAGAGGCTTCCAGTGGATGGGCTGTAATAAAGCGTGTGTTAGGATGATGGCACTTGGTGTCTCTTTTCTGATCACATCACTGGTGCATCGTGGACTCTCCCCATACCTTCTGGCACTTCCATTGGGTTATCAGTCTGTCTAGTTTGGTTTCTTCCATTCCTTTTGAACCATTGATCTGCCTAGATGAGTCCCCATGGTTCTTGCTATAAGTAAATCTCTGTTCTATCAAACAAGCAGTTCAGACCTTTGATGTACAGCAGTGCAGATTCAGAGAGGCATCACCTCTACACAGGTATATGATAAATGCTGTGTACTCCATCACCAGAAATTATGCTTAGTACTTTTATAACATGTACAGAAAAGGAGAAGCTGATAAAAAACACAACCATTTAAGGATCTTTAGTTGCCAGCCATCATGCTACAAACTTATAGGCAGTTCTAACAGTGCAGTAAGTGAGATCCTTTGAGGTAGCCAGGAGCAGATTGGGACTGGATGTATGTCCCACTGCTCTACAGTAACCTGAGGCATGTGCACGACCATTTTCATGGGCTCTGGTGACCTACATTCACCAATGACTCAGCTCGGCTGAGATTCTCAATCCCCTTTTCTCATCTACCTGAGAAGACTGCACTAGCCCTTGGGCTGCAGGGTATCCTGGGGGAGGTGGGGTATTTACTCAGAATTGCCCAGGAAAGCTGTTCTATTTTAAGAATTAAATATTAGCTGGATGCTAGTTCTGAGTATTGGAAAAATCACTGCTGAGGTGAGAGCTTCAGGAGAGCAGTTATGGCTGCAAGGCCTAAGCAGAGCTGTGCTGTGAGGCCTGGCTGAAGTGGCAGCACGCTGTGTTGGTGGGCCTGAGGATCCCCCTGCAGACCTCTGTCACAAGTGGGCCTCTCTCCACACATTGGTGGGGGCCTCTCCACTGTCACAAATCTAAAAATTTGGTTCTTAGCCCATGCTTAGGCTCCCTTACCTGCTCCAAAAGGTTTGCATTCTCTACCTAAATAGACTAAAATAAGAAACTGAGCTAGGGAAAGCATTGGTCTGACCCTGCAGGGCATTTATGAGGTTCCCCTGATAGTCGGTGGAGAGAAATATCTGTCATCACTCCTCCTCAGGTGAGCGTCTGGAGGGTGAGGCGAATGTGGATGTGCCCGCTTCTCTCTGTTGCTTGTCAAAGGAGCCCAAATGCACAGATGAAAATTGTTAAAGTCTAAAGTAAAGTGAGTCAAATCACACCCAGGCATAAAACACCCCTTAGGGGATTTAGTTCTGAGCACTGTGTCTTGGAGAGTGAGTGGGGCTGGAGCTTTGCCATCTTTTAGGTCCTTTTGTGAAAGTCATCCATGGTCTTTTCCTGGCAGGTGCATGCCTGTGTCTTCTCCTTTCACACAGTGCCCCTCAGCCTGCTGCTGTGGGGGTGTTGCTGTTGTGGGCAATAGAGCGAGCCGCTGTCCTGCCTCAGACTGGTTAGAGGGCTAGGAGGGGAAACCATCAAAGCAGATTTGCATGGACCCTGAACACAAGGTGAGAGTGTGATTGTGGGGGTTACTACAGAGAGCTGAACAAGGTACTAAAGTATTCTTTGTTCCCATCTGCCCTTGAAGCCCTTCTTAATTCCTGTGTTGTTTTTTTTTTGCTGTGATTGGGGGTGAGGTTGAGGGGCAGCAGCATGGGAAGGAAACTGTACGTTTTAGGGACAACAATGGCTAGTGCTGCAGAGACAGTGGAGGAGGAGAAGGCTTAGTTCACAAGCTGTGCGGGTTACACCAGAACCAACCACCTGGGATGTGCAGCTTGTGTGTGTGAGGGTCAAGGGCACCTTGTGTCGCTGCTCCAATGCACGGACAGCCTCTGGAACCAGGTATATCATCAGACATTACAGGGATAACCTGTCCCTCCGAGTCTAGGGACTCTAGCCAGATGGGCAGGAAAGGAGCTTTTCTACATAACTAGTACATCCCTGAAAATATCAAAGGGAGAGCAATCTGCAACATCCTGCTTGACCTGATCCAATCTTTCTGTAGGCCCTTATAACACAGGAGATGGATTTTCCAATGCCACAGCCCCTCTCCCCAGGCTAGTTCCCCACCCTCCTGCTGCAGGTGTCACTCCCAGGCTTGTTGACATGCACCACACTAATCACAGGGTTTTTCTGGCCATGCTGACCTGTGACCCCCAAGTCACTTTCCTAGATTACAGATGAGTTGGGGAATTGCACCAGTCATCTGCCAGGAGATTTTCCAGGGGCTGGCATCCTTTTGCAGCAGCTCAAGAGCCTAATGGTATGTACAGGACTTCCCCTCCTACGCTGGAATCTCAGAGTAACAAAAGAGAGCTTAGGTTACAGCTTCTCCATCTTCTTTTTAGACAGTCCCACTTTTCCCCATCGTCTATTTCTTTCCCCATCTTAGCAAGCCTTTAGTCGCTCTGTTTCTTTGATAGGTCTCCTCCTGGCTCACTCCTCCCATTGCCACATCCTTTTGTCTTTCCTGAGGTTCAGAGCAACAGGGGAGAGGGAACACCTTGGTCACAATACTTCTCCCTTCCAGCTTCCTTGGGCAGTGCCAACCCCTGGGCTTCAGACTGCAGCTCCCGGGGACAGAGGTGTCTCTGTTACCTGCAGAGCACCACCCCAGCCCAGACTCCAGGAGAGCAACCAGGCTGGTTGATGCATTGATGCAGAAACTGCAACGCAAGGTATAGGTGGGCAGTGGGCACAGGATCTGGCTGGTGTAACAGGGAAGCTGGGCAAAAGCAGTCCCAGGGACATTGCTCCTTGGCCAGTGCTTGTCCTGTGTTCCCTTCAGTCGTGTCCTTCTCGGTCTAGACACACATTGTACTGTGCAAAAACCCTGTAGCTTGGCTCCTCTGTTAGCTCTTTTGGCAAGATGGATCTTTCTGTTCCTATCAATTCATAGGCATGTGATAGGACTCGATGGAAAGTGAGGTGAGGCTAGTAATTTGACACGACAGCTGATATTGGGCCTAGACTGCATTTCCCAATGGCCAGACCTCAGCTTCACAGAGCTTTTAAGATTATTTTTAGTCCCCAGAAAATAAAAGAGAAACTAAACCTGACTCTGTGTGCTGTTGCCTCTGCATACTCGGCTATTTTTACTTCCGACAGACTGGGCCTAGCTCCAGCTTTTAAAAAAAGCTGGAATTATTTTACTTCCATTAAGAAAAAAACCCCAAAGCCTGATGTTATCAAGTCAGCAAGGGGACATCTGATCCCAAAGCTGTCGGGCAGACATCTCTCCGAGGGGCATGTCAGAGAAATGAAGGGAGCTCGAACAGATCAGCAGATCAGCTCTCCCACTGCAGAGGCTCGGTGCTGGCACAGACCTCTCCGCACGAGTGCTTGGAACACGAGTGGCACCCACAGGACGCTTCGAAAACTGACAGCCCTCCCCCAGGCGGGATGCTGAGCTGAGAAGTCCTGCACCAGCCCTGGGTTTGCCCTTCTCTCTGTAGGTGGGCTCAGGCAGGCTGGGGAGCTGTCAGCGTGCCACCGGTGAGCTGGAACCCGATCCCCGTGGTGGACACAGGGACCAGCTCCACACCTCACTCACATGGGGTGGCAGGGCTGTTCCCCCCAAAGGTAAGGAGGTTCCTTGCATCACGGGAATGGGAGAAGAGGGGATGTTTCCAGCACAGATAGCCTTCATTTCTGAAGAAGCAGCTGCCAGAAAGTTAGGTTATAATGGGGTGGTACTTCCCAAACCTAGCCCTGTACTGTATCACCTCACATCATGTATGTGAGCGCTCCTGTTTCCACTGTTCTAGCTGCCCCTCCTCGCTGATGGTGTCAAGAAGGGTGGTCCAGCAGTGTCTGTTGTGGTGAGTTTTGTAGGATGAGTGTCTTCTCTCCTGGGGGCTGGACAGCTGTGATCCACGTGAGAAATGGGTTTGTGCAGGAGCTGTAGGGCAACTGCTTTCTCTTGCCGTCGTCTTGTCAGGCTGTGGCACCAAACCCGTTCTTAGTCTTCAGTATGGACCGGCCGCATGCTGTACCTTCCAGTTAAGGCACAGGTGGCTGCATGTTTGGTGTGAGATCTGCACCTGGGATTACAGTGTATGTACCACCCAGCCTTGCTCCACCCCTGCCTTTCATCTCCCTTCTCCCCCCCTCGCTTCCATTCGTATCTCAGTTTATCTCCCACTCTGTTTCTTCACTCGATGTTTCCCCTCACACTGCTTCTCTGAGCTACCCGCTGTGCCTCCCCACTCTGTTTTAACATCCCGTAGTGTGTCCCCTTTCAGAGCTGCATTATAACCAGCCCTCCCCGTCTTAAATCAACCGCTGAGCAAATCATAGAGCAGCCGGCATTAATGAGCCACCTGAATACCACAGCTCAGTATCAGACCCTGCTTTTTGGCTGTGCCCTTTCCTGCCATCTGAACATGACCCAGTAGACTGTCAGATCTCTAGGGAAGGGCTTTGGCCTTGCTGCTCACCTCTGGACTGTTGCAGTCAGGGACTCAGGTTGAAATGCTTTTATTTGCTATTGCACTCAGCAGCGGGCACTGGGATGTGCTACGTAGGGGTCAGCCCGCTCACTGGCTCTGCGGCTGGAGCTGATGATGGCAGGGTACAGCAGTGGCTCAGCAAATGCTGATTGAAAGCGTTTGCCTCAAGGAGTGTCGCACAGGATGGGGAACAAGAGGAGGACAAAGCCTTGTTCAAAATTAACAAGCTGAAGTCCTTGGGCAAACAGACCTCTATCTGCTCGGCGAGGGAAGGAGGGATGGAGGGTAAATCTCCCTGCGTCTCTCTTATCTTTTTTTAATGCACTTAAGTCCTTTGTGTCCTTATAATCTGATTGAGGGTCCCTAATACTGCTGCAACCTGTGCAGCCGTCCCTCTGCCAAGCACCGGAGATGGCACACTTCTCCTTGGGAGAAGGAAAAGAAAGCTCTTTCCCCCATTTTCACCCCACCCTCTGCACTATTTATCAGACTGCACAGCAAAAGCGTCCTGGAGGGCTGTGTGCTGGTTTCTCCTGGGCTGAGAAGGATGGTTCCCTGTTGCAGTGACATCCTGCCCAGTGGCATGAGGGAATGGACCTTCCAGTGTCTCTTCTTCTATGAGGGTCCTGGGAAGCTCTGATTCAGGATCCTGCAACCTTTTCTGCATTCCTCCATAACCTTTGAACAGTTTTATTCCCGATCCTCCAAATTTTCACACCTGGGTACTCAATTTTGTGTCATTTCCTGAAATGTGTGTTTCTCCTTCCTTCCTGGCTATAGGTAGGTGTCACTCCTTCAGCCCAGTGTGGCATTGAGGTCTCCTTTCTTATGAAACCAGGGAATGATTATAGTGGGAAAGAAATCATGGGCAGAAGTGTAAGTACCCTGCTTCACCCAGGACTCTACTAATGCTGTTCCTTGGGGATCCCCCTAGATGATCTCAGGTTTGGGATTCCCTGTCTGCCTGAAATCACTCTCTGGAACATACTAGAGCTCCTAAGAAGAAATTTAGCCCACAGACTACTTGCTGTAGAGAATGGTGATAAAAGAAGCAGTAGGCAACATTTGCAGAAAAACTGCTGTGTAAAGGAGGAAAGGTGGTACTTCTGCTCATGGACATCAGTGAATTCTCCATACAGTCTCAGAAATAGAAAACAGGAAGGGGAAGGAGAGGTTTGATCCAAATTCTCCTATTCTGCTTCATATCTTTCTATCCACCTAATGTCTTCCATCCTCCCAGAGCAGCAGTTCCTTTGCTTTGGAGAGCTCCAGACCTGCTCTGCAGGGATTCCTGCTGGCACGCTGTAATGGCACTGATGGCATAGTTGGTGTTGGTCGTTCTTGCTGATGTTGGTGCTGTTTGTCCATCAAGCTGCTTTGGGTGCTCCAGTTGCAAAGTGTCAGGATCTAGGTCTTGGGCAAGTAATGGTTTCGTGTGGTGCCAGTGGGCTGGTGTGAGCACAACAGTAAAAGCTTTCTCTTTTCCATGCTATAGTAAGCAAACGTGGCATTGGCTGGAGACACACCATGTAAACGACAGATGTGCCTCTTTCTAAGGTCAAATAGTTGTCAGCCAGCTTCAGGTTTTTCAGAGGTACAGGTTGTTCAAAAAGCATCATTTCAAAACAGATTTGGAGTGTTTGCTTTTAGTTGTTTGTGTTTATGCAGTAAATTGATTGCAAAATATTAATGTCTCAGTGTGATTAGTAAGTGTATCTCATAATTGGTTCCTGTGATTAGACTAGATAAACTTGTGTTTCTAAGAAAGTACTTGTATAGAGTAGATTCAAAAAAATATTCTATTTGTCTGCACCTACTTTTACCTTGAAGGATTTTTTGACGATGGCTGTTTCTCCCAGCAAGACTGAGTTACCCCAGTTTCACAGGAGCTGATTACCAGAAGCAATATGACTGGCCAGAAATAACCGACAAATGGACAAATGTCTATGACTTTTTTCACTATTTGTTTTTTAATATTGTATCTTGTCCTGATACAGTACAAGATAACAGCAATTCAACTGCTGTTCCTGTTCAATTGGTTATTGATGCTGCTATTGTTTTGTTGGTTTTTTTTGTATGAGGACAGTCACTGGGAGCTGTTTTCAGTGTGCTATTTTCAGTGTGATTCACTGGATTTTGAAAGAACTCTAACAAATTCTTCAGTGTCTCCCTGCCTCAGTTTTATCATTGCTTTATTATAGTAGAGGTTGTTTCTATTTATTTGGTTCTACTTTTATTACAGTTCCTTACTTGATGAAACCTGAAACATTTTTTGTTGAATTCATAGTTCATAATCTATTTGCTATAGATCACTTTTTTCAAATATAAATAGTGAGAGGTCACAGAACATTTAACTTCTCATTTTTAAGAACAATCTAAAAGCTTATTTTTATAACAGCAGGTTTGATTGACATTTAAAGTCTTTCTTTTAAAAGCAAGATCATCCAGAGGGCATTGAATTCTGAGGCTTTTCATTTGTCTGTTTGATTGATGGTGATTCAAGAGTTCGAATGGGTTAATTTTTGTCTTCCTTAATGTTTTGAATAAAAGTAAAGCTTACAGCAGTATTGTTAGAGCTGGAGGCAGTTTATGTGGTATTATTGGGATCTCTGGGTTCGGTTAGGATCTCAAGTGTTTGGAAGAGAGACAATCTCTGGACTGTGGGGGACATCTTAGGAGATTTTTTACATCTGAATGTCAAGATTTCCTGTGGCAATAAGGAATCATGAGAATTTATCGTCTTTTATCTGCAGGTGTTCGTCTGGATCGAGTCCGAGGAGGCCGCCAGAAGTACAAGAGGAGACTGGATTCTGAGAGTAGCACTTACCTGAGCTTACAGATCCCTCCTCCAGCTAAAAAGCCACGTATGTATCGGTCTTGAATTGTGGTCATCTGACAGCCACTACATTCCTTTTCATTGGTCTCCCAAAACGTGCAACGGAGCAGTTGTCACTTCTGGTTCCCATATTGGTCACCAGAACTAGGAATTTTTTCTTATGATCATAGTGCATAGGCAGATGAGATACATCTAAGGTGTAACCCAGGTGCTATACATATTGTACCTAGGATTAAATCACTGAACTTTCGTAGGAGATTATAAAATTCATGTAGTGTTTTTTTTTCTGTACTTTTCTGGCATTGGCAAAACTGGTCCTGTGCTGATTTCTCTCTTCCAATCACCAATAACTCTCCAACAATTCTCTAAGCTTTTCCAAGTCCTCCCATTACTTTTTGCAATTTGTGTCTCCTCCCAGCCTTGTTGGACCTACCTGAGAGAGCGGCTGACAGCCTTAGAGTAGCTTGCTCCTTTTGTCAGCCCTCTACAGAGCTGGTTTGACATAGGCAAATCACTCCAGCCTGTAGAGCTGCAGCGTAGTGTCCTCTTGTTGTGACCAGAACCATTTCAGAGGTCCTGCAGCCTATGTTCTAGCTGTGTTCTCCCAGGAAGGCCCTTGTAGAAAGGGCTGTTATGACACCTTATGTCATGAGAGATACAACAACAACTTCTCCTTTGAAATGTGCAGTGACTAAGATCGTCTCCCACTTGCTGGTGGCAGAGCCAGAGAAGATTTATGCCATGCCTGATCCAACCATGCCGGAGAGTGACATCAAAGCCCTGACAACCCTCTGTGACCTGGCAGACAGGGAACTGGTGGTGATCATTGGCTGGGCAAAGCACATCCCAGGTAAACAGGGGAAATTACAAGGCCTAAGCATGAACAGCAAAGGGAGCTATTATTTATCACTGTGCTTATCAGTTTGTCTGCAAGTAGGATTTTTATGTATAGTGATGGATGGAAACTACTGTCACAGAAAACTGCTTGTGGTGGGCTTTCATGGGAAAC
The DNA here is from genome assembly GCF_965140915.1 of Aythya marila. Taxonomy (NCBI): domain Eukaryota; kingdom Metazoa; phylum Chordata; class Aves; order Anseriformes; family Anatidae; genus Aythya; species Aythya marila. Next base: position 26,320,110 of record NC_139046.1, read on the forward strand.
AAACTCCACTATAGCCCCTGGTGCATAATTTGATGATTGTGTGTGTGTGCGCCCTGGGATTATGCAGTAGGCTTTGAGAGGCTATAGTAAAGTTCTTGGTGATACCTGGTATTGAGTGGCACAGAGAAAGCACTTGGGGAATAGCCCTTGCAATGCTGGACTCTAGAGGTTTTGAACTGCGTTAATAAGTGCTAGGTGTGTTGTGCCTATAGATGAATAAATGTTACAATAGTGACCAGACTTCAGTGCTAATGACAAGGCAGGTACCCACCTTGTCTGTAGTGGGCATTCTTGCCCCCAGACTCAGGAAAGCTTTCTTCATACTGGATTCATCACAGAACACATCCCATTGGGTTGGAGGACATACTCACTATTGTCAATGAATCTCCAGGCTTCTGTGCTGAAAAATAATGAGGACAACTTATTGGCAATGTGACTGGCCTCTGAAGGCTCACTGTCTGTGTCCAATTGAGTGTGCCTGTGCAATTGAGTGACATAGCACCAGCGTCTCACACCTGCAGATAGGCTGGGCCCAGGCACAAGGAGCAGACATGAGCCTCAAGGAGGTTCTGGGGAGATGGATTCAGACTTTGCTTCTTGGCTTTAAGCTCTTGTTGGTGAGGCATCTTAGCATGAGTGAGCAGACAGTTCAGTTCTCCTATGTATTCTACTTCTTTTTGTCACCCCTCTTTTTCTCTTTGATGGCTGCTCCTTCTTTCTCAGTGTGAGTATTTCTCCTGTGACTAAAAGGTCAGTGGTATTCTGGGCTATATGGAATAAGTCCATAGCAGGACTATAAAGTCTGAAGAAACTTTCTGAGGGCAGTGTTTCTGACTAGAGGTTAATATCAGTGGTGCCCTTCTTACATGAAATCTGCAGGGATTACACCCATCACTAGTGCTGGAATCCATCTGGGGCTGAGTCATCACAAGTGGGGTTACAGTGGCGATTAGGGAACTCAGCCCGGATTGCTCTACTAACCCAGTACTTGGGGTGTTAACAGGAGTGGTTTTAATGCAGTTCAGTCATCCACTATGGCCATCCAGTAAGGTGTTGCTGTCTGTTCCTCTAACCTTGGCCATTTCTGTTTGTACAGGGTGCCCTGCTGTAGCTCCCTTGCTTGCAGCTGTGGGATAAGTGTGGGATGTTCAGCTCCAAGCTCCTATAGAGTTTGCCATAATCATTTTCCCAGAATGGGAGTATAGTAGTGAGGACTCCTGCACTTTGAAAAGGACTTCTCCTTTCTGAAAGGCAGAACACACCTGTCATCATCTCAGTTTTCTCTCTGTATTTTCCTTTCCTATCAAAGCCCCTGCAACATGATAACAGCCATCAGCCTGGCATAGCTCAGACCAGGAGCAGTATCATAACACAACTGTGTATACAGGAGAGAGCTCAGGGGCTGTTACACAAGGGAGCAGTACCAAGAATCAAATATAATAAAAGACAGTTCATAAAAATGGAATAAAGTACCCTATAGTTCTGAAACAAGTACGAAACTTACTGAGTTAGGCAGCAAGGGGGCAGAGCAGGGCAGGGCCAGGAGGCTGCCAGGTGTCTAGATTATGCATGCCCTGTATTTCTGCCTTTCAAAGATTTTGAGAAAAAAGACACTGCTTCCTGTGTGTTGGACACAGAGAGCACTGAGAAAGGAACAAAAATCATATATCCCTGCCTTGTGCTCACACTGGAATTAGTAAAGCACTGCGTGATGTTAAAGTCACGCCAACCCTTCAGGATCCCAGATGTTGGCACAAACTTCTGCCTCAAGTGTTAGCAAATAAAATCAGTGAAGCTTAAGTAAGTCACTCTCCTATGATAACAAGGAAGCATGATTTAATGGTGTTCAGCAAGTGGTATTAGCTCAATAGCCATACTAGCTATTAGCTCAAAAGCCACACTTAGCCAGTACAGAGTTGTACCCTTCTGTAGGAGGCTCCCTCCCCGCTACTTCCCCTTCCCCTGTGCTAATTGTCTTTGAACAACATCTACCTTCTCTGCATGCCTTGATGCAGGAAGACAAGACTCCTCTCGAGGGGTGATGATGAAGGCTCTCCCAGGGTAGCTGTTGTGCTGTTCTCACTAGGAAGATGGTAGTACTAGCACAGAATGAAATATGGCAAGTGGAGTGACAGCAGCTGTGTCTGGAGTGGCCTCAGATCCTATAATTACATCTCCCTTTATTACCTCTGCTAATGGCCCTCCAGGATGACAGAAATGATAATAAATTAACAGATTATGAACTCCACTTGCCACAAATTATGTGACTTTTTTTTTTTTTTTTTGTAATTCTGGGAGCTCCCATTGCCAAACCACTGAAAAAAAAAAAAAAAAAGGAAAAAAAAAAGAAAAAAAAAAAAGAATGAATGTCACATCAGCTGCTGCAAATAAAGCAGCTTTGCTCAACCTGCACCTGGGAAGGAGGGAAACATTCACGCAGCTCTGTGCTGGAGACGGAGGCTCTGTGTCCTGAAATACTTTCTCGGGCTTCTTCTGATGCCTGTGGAGTATTCAGCATCTTTCAGGATAAGACCTGCAGCAAGAATAAAAAGCAAGAAACAGATTAAAGGCAAGTTCTGGATGCTATGCCATCAAATAGCTCAGGAACGCAAAAGAGCTGGATTGTTAGCAATTTCTGAAAGCTGTAAGATGATGGCAAGGCACTTGAATTTCACAGCTGGAGGTTCTCCAGTGTGACAAACCTATGATAGCAAGCCTGTGATTTTGGCCAGGTGAAATTAGCATTTATCATTCCAGATCCCAAGTTTTATACCCTGGGAGACCCCACGTTACCTGATCTTCCCTTGTTTGTGCAGAGTGCAATATGGTACAGCACAGTCCTCCAGCACTTGCATTCTACTTGTGAAAACACTGGAAGAGGAGGGTCCCAATTCTGCCACGTGTTTCAAATCCAGGGCTGTCACTGCAACACTCCCTCCTTCATGCCCACCTGCTGATGCTGGAGTCGCTGGCCACCTGAGACTGCTTCTGGCAGGGGGCTTTGCCAGGTGGGCAGGGCAATTGCAGCTGGCTCTTCTGTCCTCCTTGGCACAGGTAAAGCACGGTCTCTGCTGTGCAATTCCCTGTCTGCCATAACTACATCTGGGAAAGAATGATTCACAGAGATGCTGGGTGTACAGGCTACTGCTTGGGTTAAGTAAAAATTTTCCACTTTTTATTCTCTAGCAGAAATGCGTGAGTCATGTCTGTTCTGGATCCTCTCCCTGCACTACCTCACTGTTTCACAATCTTTTACAAATTTTGTTGGCAGGCTGTGCTGAGGAGATGGCATAACCCCCCTTGTAACCCAGATGGGTAATGACGGTGCAGAACGGCCACGTGACTGACCCAGAAACTGGACTTAAGGCAGCAGCCTCGATGCTGGGCTGTTCTCCGTGGTCAGCACTAGGAGATAGGTGCCCAGAGGACTGCTTTTGGCTGCTTGCAGGGTACAGATTCCAGGTGCCAGACTGTGACAGTGCCCGTGCACAGCTTTCTCTGTGTCAGGGCCGATTCCATCAGATCCCTGTGCAGCAAGGAGATGTGAGGATACAGGATCCCAAACCTGAGAGCTGCATCAGCCTGCTCCTGGACTCGGTCAGGAGAGCTGCATTCAGGAGCAGCACAAAAGCACAGCACTGCCTGTAGGAGGCTGAGGTGAAGGAGGAGGTCAGCACTGCTGCAGCACTCACATCCTCACCAGGTGCAGGGCTATGTGGAACAAGGGCTGTGCTGCACCAGGATCAGTCTCACAGCCATGGAGCTGGATATACAGCTCTTCTCCCGAGTAGCCTGGACTCCTCTTTAGCTGTTCCCTCTGGCTCTCCTCCCCAGTGGTTTATTGATTCTTCCCTCCCACCCACTGCTCCCCTCAGACCTTGCACACACAACACGTGACAGCTGATTGGTATCTGTTAATTAATGTGGCCTGGGGCCTCTTTTCTATTCAGTGGCCTGATAAGGGAAATTGGATGTCCAAGGGCTGCCAGGCCATTATCACCCTTTGCTTCCCCTGGCAACACAAACACAAAACATGGCGCAGTGATAAATAAATACCACTAACCCACCCTTCTGCCTTCCCTTCCCCGGCTGAGATAGTGCAGATAGAAAAAGAGAACCCACAGCCAGTCAATATAGCAATCATCAGCTCTTTTGTTAATTGCCAACTTGATAACAAGAGAAATCAAATGATCATCATGGTGGCTGGCTACCTAGGCCCCGATGTGGGGCCAAGGACTGTGAGCAGGGAGGGCTGTGGGACAGACGCGTCCTGCTGGGCCTAGCATGCAGTGAGCAGGGCTGGGAGGCTCCTGGGGACAGCAGCTAATGAGCTGCCAGGCCTCTCGAAGAGAGTGAGCCCCGAGGTTTAATAAGCATTGGGGTTAAAACTGGCAGGGGAGGTGAGTGGAGCACAGCTGGGGGTGTCCTGTTCTCCCACAGCCTTAGGAACCTTTAGACACAAGGAGCTGCCAAAAAGCACAGCTCCTGCCTGTCAGCAGTGGACAGGAGCTGCCTAGAGGGGACCAACGCATCTCTGTTTGTGATGGCTGTGTACAGTGCCTGCCTCCTAGGGTCTTTCGTGATCTGGCCTTCTCACATGCCTGGTGCAGAGGACAGAACAGATATAGCTTTCCTTCCTGTGCACTTTTTTTTGTTGTTGTTGTTACCCCTTTCCCCTCAGGACAGACAGGACTTCTCTGTTCCAGCTTCTCCACTTTCTCAGCACTGCCAGCAGGGCTCCGGGGCTGTCACTGTCTACGTCCAGACTGTGATTGCTCTTTCTGTATCTGGGGAGGTTGCCTTGCTTCACTGCTGGCTGCTTGTTCCATTGCTACAGTTTCTGGCAGCGTTTTAGGTACTTGAATAGCACCACAAAGGTCTTTTTATGCTGCGTAGGATTGTTGGCTGTGAGGGGCAGAAAGCTGATGGAGCTCAGGGAGTGGTGACAAGTGGAAGAGGATTCTGTTCACAGATATATTCAGCTTTTGACTCTTCAGTGCTCTGTTGTGGTGGGACCTTTTCTCATGTTGGCTGAATGAGATTATGCTGTGCTTGAAATTCAGGCCCGTGTCATTTCCTCCTATCCCATCAGATACCTCTTTTCTGCTCTCTGGAGCTCTGCTCTGCTCTTTGGTTCAGCTGGGGAGACTAAATAGGCTGCAGTACAAAACTGTGGAGGAACAGTGAGCAGGAAAACGTGGTATGAAACAGCTGCTGTATTAGGAGAAGTAGAAATCACTAAAAAGAGGTTATCATTAGCCTTGGGTTGCCATATTCTGCATGTGCTGATTGCCAGACAGACAGAGGTTGCTTCAGTAAGCCTTGTTTTGAGAGTGGCAGGTCAGTGGGGGAGAGTTCTTGGGATGAATCCCAAGGAAATTAAGGAGTCCAGGCTCCTAGAGGCTTTGCTGTACACCCCTGTGACCCTGGCTGTCTTTTGCCCTCTCAGGGTTCTCCAATCTCTCCCTTGGGGACCAGATGAGCCTACTGCAGAGCGCCTGGATGGAAATCCTCATCCTGGGCATTGTGTACCGCTCCCTGCCGTACGAGGACAAGCTTGTCTATGCTGAGGACTACATCATGGACGAAGAACACTCTCGTCTGACGGGTCTGCTGGAGCTCTACCTGGCCATCCTACAACTGGTGCGCCGCTACAAGAAGCTCAAGGTGGAAAAGGAGGAGTTTGTCACGCTCAAAGCTCTGGCCCTCGCCAATTCAGGTACAGCCCTGGCTCAGGCAGCCTCACAATCAGGGAGTTAAAGCCCATGCTGTTATCTGGCCTGTGAGCAATCTAGGGCCCAGTGCCCGAGACTGTGCTCTGCCCATGTCATACAGCATCCCCAAAGTTCCTCTGTCCACAGACAGGAGAGAGATGGAGGCTCCAAGCTGAAAAGGAGGGAGAAGTACGGCTTGCTGCCACTACAGCCCCAGTTGCAATCTGTCCCTGTATTAGGAAGTGGGACCAGCCAGGGTTGGGCAGGCTGCTGGCTTCTGGCCCTAAGAGAAAGGCCGTGTGCCGTGAGCTCAGATAAGGGAATTTAGGCCAAGCATGCATTCAGCTGAGTAGTGTTGGTCAGTTACAACAAACAGGGACACCCTGGTCCCAGTTTTAAATCCCACCACCCCACCCCCCCAAAAAAGAACCCTGTTGGGTTGGGACTGCCTGGTCTGGTCCTGGAAATGTTCAGTGACAACAAACACTCAATCCCACCCACCCCCCGGGTCCCTTCCATCTGGATGACAGAGAATAAGATGTGCTGGCAGAAGTCTGCTGTGACTGTGCTATTTCTTCTCGGGAAAAGGATGAGAAAGGCCAGGGCCTTCAGCCCAGTACCTCCATGTTAGTGTGGGGAAGGTCACGGCTCTCAGGCCAGCAGGCTGGAAGCCTGTGCCTGTGGGAGACACAAGAGGTGCTGCGTGCTGTGCTGCTGTTGCACAACAGCCAGACACATATTTGCTCAGGAGTCCCTTCCAAAGGGAAGCTGGCTGAAGCTACCGTGTGACGAGGGCTCCCTCTACATCCCCGGAGTCTCACTGTCTCACATCTCGCCGAACTTTCAACAGAATTCACCCTTGCAGGTCAGCACTGAGTCCAGTTTCTGTGCTCAGCTAAAGCCATCTTCCAGAAAGATAAAGTGGGTAATTGAAACCTTTCATGATAGCTGACTCTAGAAATAAATTGTTCCCTCAATTAAAAAAAAAAAAAAAAAAAAAAAGGTACCATATTCCTAATGTGATTTTGCCTGAGTTCACCCTCCACATACTGATCTTTTCTGAGCTGCCTCCTGTGATCCCAGGTCCTTTAGACCTTACAGCTTGACATGATACAGTTCCTGTCCCATAGCTGCATTTCTTGCCTATAGATGTGTTACGTCAAGTGTCCAGAACACTCTGTGAGGCTGCCCTATCCTGCCTATTTTACAGCCTTCTGTTCCTCCTTGTCTTCCACACATCTTAGCAGAAATTTGAAAGAAAAAAAAAAAAAAGGAAAGAAAGAAATCACTTACAGATCATTGATAAAAATGTTGGGTAGCATCTGTTTTTTTTACTGATCCCTGTGGATTTCTACTAGAAAACTCCTCCTTCAGGGATGATTCACCACTGATAGCTACTTTGAAATCTGTCATCTAGCCAGTTCACTAATCAATTGAAAGTGTGCTTTATTGGTATTGCACAGTGCTAATTTTTTAATGAGAATGTCCTGTGGTGCTAAGCCAAGTGCCTTATAAAAGCCTAAGTCTATTATATCTATACAGTTAACTTTATCAACCAAACTTGTAATCTCATCAGAGAATGAAATCAGGTTTGTTTGACAAGACCTTTATTCCAAAGTATTCTGTTGACTGGCAGTAGTTGTAATACCATCTTTTAAGTCTTAATTGAACATCACATTTCTTTTTCCTTTATTTGCTCTGGTTCACACCAGGCTACCATGGCAGTTATCGAACAGGACCCAGGAAAGTATATGCATCATTAGAACTTCTCCAGACATTTTGAATTTCTCAAAAATAACAAGACTTGTTCATCATTAATCTGCTCTAGATGAGCCTTCACCAGCAATTTTAGATCTCTTAAAGCAAGGTCTGCTGATTTCTGTGAAGTTTGTACCTAACAGATGTCTAATATCTTCTTGCATAAACAACAGACTAAGGAGTCTTCATTGTCATTATTCTATGATTCGATGATCTTCATTTCATGTAAGACAGGTACATAACACTTCTTTTTTCTAAACTCAGGACAGAAATACTCACCGAGGACTTCTGTCTCCCCATTCTGTTAATAGATTAATCATCTCCATCAGAAAAGAGCACCCCTACAAATGATTGTTTTTCTTAAATATTTATAAAACTCTTCTTTATTGAGGAGTCCTTAGCCCTTTCAGCCCTGGATTTTCTTCCAATGTCCTTCACTTCCCTTATCGATTTTCTACACTTCATAACTTCTGATTCATATAAATTGCTATCTAGTTCCCTTTTTCAATTTCTCATATATTGCTTTTTTTTTTTTTTTTTTTTTTTACCTCTAATTGCTGCCTTCACTTTGCCACTGAACCAGGATGGGCAGATGGCCAAGGCTGGCCTCTCTCGATTGTGGGACGGTGGCTTTTGGCTATGTAATCAGCTCTTGTTAAAAAAAAAAAAAACTGCCTCCTGTCTACCAGGAAGGTCACAAGGACTGAACAAGGAGAAGGGCTCCTCAGTGCAGTTACAGGGTGACAGACGAGCCATACTGGGACACTTATCTGGCTCATGCTATGAGCAGAGCTGTTGTAGGACCCCAGCCTTGATGCCACCAAGCTCTTCACAGTGCAACGGAAGCACTCTGCTGGTGTTGCTTACTTTGCTGTCAGGACTAAGCCCAGTGTAAGGCTTATGGGATGGTCTGTATCAGGAGTGGAGGAACACTGAGCAATGACAGAGCAAAAAACAACAGCTGCTTCAGGGTTCTGCTTCCAGCTTGGTGGAATAAAGAAACCGAGGTAAGGGTCAGGAGGCACAGACCACTGCATGTCTTCAGCTGGATGGGAAGAGCCACTCTGACTTCACCGGTTTGTTCTGGTGCAGGTAGACGTGCGGTTCTGTAGGAGCATAAGCCACAACAATCCTGCTTTGTTATCATATTGCTGCTGAAAGTAAAACATGAGATCTTGTTTTTCGTGCAGCTAGAGCCTTTCGACACACACACAAGGAAGCTAGATAGCGCAAGCTGTATTTTTATAATATAACCTTCACATTCAACCTTGCATTCTTTTAATATGTTATTATTCTTAATGTATTTTTGACATGGAATAAACTTGCAGAGCCTGCATGTATTTGCTTGCATGCAAACAGCTGACTCCTAAACCATTAAGAATGCAGACTACCTTGGGGCTAGTCCATAACTCCCCTGGGTCAGAGGCAGGGTTTAAAGCTGAACTCTTAGATTAGCACCTGTGCTGCCTAGACCTGCCTTCTGCTGCTTGCCTTCCATCTAGGTAAATTCCTGAATTTCCCCTATCCCTGCTGGGTGTAATTGCTCATGTAATCCAGCTTCTCGGGACTTTCCTCTCTTCGTTGTACGTTGACCCTTTGTTTCTAGTAATTAAAGAAAATGGAACCAGAAGGGGCAGCTCACTCACTCCTCACTAGAGGAGAAACCAACAACAGGGCAGGCATTGCTTTGAAGGAGCCGCCCTGCCAGAGCTGTGGCTGATCTCTAAATCCTCAGTGAAATGCCACCAGGGCTCACCTGGTGGGTGAGAGAATCCAAGCAAAGACTGTCTTTACTAAGTGTGTTTCAGAGAGCTGAGAAATGAATTCTTAATGCCCAAAGCAACAAGCATGTTCCAACAGTGTGATCATCACCCATTTTTTGACACAGTAAGCATGCTATAGACTTACCCTGTTACCCTTCAGAGACAGCAGCCTCATTTTAAGCATTTCTAGGTCCTCTTGCCACAAGAATACAAATTGATCAACCTGTGTTTTGAAGAGCCCTCCAGGTTAGCATACAGCACATGTTCGGTTAAGGACAACCTAGAATGGCCAGGGAGAAACGTTATCCCCTGCCCCCACCTTTTTTTTCTTTGCCAGTACATTTAATGCTGAGATGGAGTGAACAAGGTCTGGATCTAGCAAGGGGATGTGTAGCAAATTCTACATTAATGGGTCCTCGTAGGTTCTTGCTTCTTCTGCCAGAAGCTGCAAGAAGAGTGTTAGGTGAGGAGGCAGCAGGTCTTGTCCAGCCTCCCACCTGCCCTATGTGCCATGCCAGCGGTGCTGGAAAGAAGGGCTCCTGCCATATAGCCTCACATCTAGGCCTGCTGATCCTCAGGGACATGGCCAGGCAGCCTCCAGAGCACCTCAGTGCACTGGCAGCTGTAAAAATTCATAGCTATTGATTTTGTAATTAACAGTTTATCAATGCCATTGACACCAGCTCATTGATGGATTGCAAGGAAATTAATCCTGCAATGTTATTTTATTTTTTGCAGTCAGCTGCCAATTTTGAGCTGCTTTCAGGAAAGAGAGGAAAGGCAGGCTTTGATCTTTATTTCCCCAATTTCTCTCCATCTACATGCATAGCTTTTTAGGGCTATTAGGTCTCACTGTACAGAGGGTAGGTGGCATGAGAACACAACTTAAGCATTGTCTACTGCACAGCAGCATCAGTACTCAAAAGCAGAGCACCCACCTTGAGCTGAAGCATGGCTTACTGCTTGGTACCTCTGGCACCCACTGGATCTGTGAGCTCTGATAAGATATGATTACTTCTCCCCCATGTGCCCCTGGCCAGAAAAAAAACATTAAATAAGAAGGCTGGAGCATGTTTCTCTCCAAATTCCAGCTCTCAATGCTTCTGTCTCCAAAATCACCTCTGCCATCTGGAAGGAAGCACACTTGCTTCCCCTGATTGTGCATGGGAGTTCTCCAGAGGTGCTGCCTATCTGGGGGAAGTCGACAGACTGATTTGGCAATGTGCTTCTCCCTCTCTACTCCTCCAAATTAACCTTTGTGGCTAGCTCAGGTCTCTGTGAAGACCTGCCAGCCCTTTTCTGGCCTTTGTTGCCTGGTCTCTTCAATACAAAAAGCAAATGTAGCGATAATGATTTTTCCTCAGTAGGCTTCTTTGAAGTTCAACCCTTTAATATCCTCTAGTTAGTGGAGTCCTTCTAAACAGCTTCTTAAACAGCTTTCTTGCTAGACAGAATATTTTCTCAACTGTTGTAATACTTCATAAATCATGCACCATAAATGATATAACTGTACATGTATTTTATTAAATTCACAGTCCCTAATTTGTGTTGAGCTCTCCACAGAGGTGACATATATTTCTAGAGAGATTTGGGCATTTCAGCCAGCTTCCCTCCTCTTCACTGCTGTCAGACCCAGGAACCCAAGCCCTTGCATTTGTGTTGGATGCGTGTGGGCTGAGCCAGCCCCCTGTTACACTGCAAAGCCCAGATAGAGAGGCAGACGGGTGCAGTTCTGCGTGCACGCGTGCTTATTCTAGCATCCCTTTGCTGCTGCTCCTGGATTCGTTGCCCTGTGGCAGCAATCTTTATCAACAGGTTCAATATTGATTAAAAGTCTCTGAACAATGAAGACAAGGCAACGGTGTCTCTTGCTCTTGTTGGAGTTGTAAGGAAGAAGCCAGTATCAGTGAGATGAAAGAGAGCAAAGCCATCAGTGATGCTGTCTTTGGGTTGCTTCTCCAGAACAACCTCTCCCCTCGGTGGTGCTGCTCTCTGTCATCAGGACTTACCCATGAGTTCAGCAGCCTGTGTTCGCCCGTGGTCACCTCACATACCTCAGCTTGACCCTGGATGGGGTCACTACGAGCTACCTTTGCCCCAGAGAGACACCAGGGAGCCTTGCACACTCTGCAAGCTTGTAGGAATCTAACTGGCAGCCTGGGGGAAGGGGCCTTGCAGGACACACGGATTTCTGTGATGGACTGAAACAGGAAGCTCTCCGAGCAGCTGCTGGCAGTCTCTGAAAGCAGGGGCATATGCACAAAGGTGGGGCCAGCAACACCCCTGTGCACACTGGTTGTGACCTACTGGGGCTTTTCTGTCTTGCTGACACCCTGAGCAGCTGCACGGCAATTAGGCAGTTTAGACAGATGAAGCACTATAGTAGTGTTAATTATTCTTAATGAGATTGCTCCCAAGTGGCAGCACAGCAGATGCTGCCCCTTGCAGGGTGACTCTCCCCGGCAGGAGCATGGAGGGCAAGTGGAAGTGTGAGTCGCAAAGGCCCCAGGCTGACCCCCACACAGACTTGGGGTACCAGCGAAGCGGGCACATGGGGCACAAGGTGTCACCAACCCCAGCAACAGCCTCACTGTTCCTGCACTGTGAGGGTCAGCTCCTGGGGCTCATGCCAAATTTTGGAGCAGCAGCACCTGCCAGCAAGGTGTTTTTACCCCAGTAAGATTTTTTTTTTCATTTACAAAACAAAACAAAACCAGAAAAGCAATAAAATAAAGGAAGCATCTTTAGCTTAAGGACTGTAACGCATTTCCCTCCTCATGTCTGATGTTGCTGTTTGCTTTCTCTTCTCCCTCCCCCCAGACTCCATGCACATAGAGGACATGGATGCAGTGCAGAAACTCCAGGACCTTCTCCACGAAGCCCTGCAGGACTACGAGCTGAGTCAGCGCAATGAGGAGCCCCGGCGAGCAGGCAAGCTGCTCCTGACCTTGCCCCTCCTGCGGCAGACAGCCGCCAAAGCTGTGCAGCACTTCTACAGCATCAAACTGCAGGGCAAGGTTCCCATGCATAAACTCTTCCTAGAAATGCTAGAGGCAAAGGTCTGACAGCCCCAGCGCCAGCCGACAGTGGCCGGGGAACAAACTAGAAACAAAGATGCAGACAATGGAGCAATCCAAACAGCAGCAGCAGCCACCGCCGGCTTTTATCTCCAATCATTTATTATGGAAGAATTATTTAATGTCTATCTGTCGGCGTGACTGCAGAATCTCGTGTACAGGAGGGGGGAAACTCTTTTAATCAGTCACCTGTTTCTCTTTTTTTCATTTGTTTTCTCTGTGGGAAATACCAGAATATGCTCTTGCACTTGTTGAGGCGGTCGCTGGGGCTCGGCCCCTCTGAGCGGTGATGCTCTTAGCACTGTCCAGGCCGCCTGCTCCCCAGCTCCCTCCGCCAGTGCTGGAGGGGGACTGGGGACTAAAGCAGGAAGAGAGGAAGAATAGAGTCAATATAAACTTGATCTGCTGGTGTTGCGAGGGGTCAGATAGAAGGGGAAGCAGCCAGGGTCCTTCATTTTGCCACCTTTCTGGTTCTAACCATAGGGCGGGTGCTCCTTTGGAGAGGGGCACTACTGGACCTCTCCTGATCACAACGGCTGCCTCCCGGGCTCCTCTAGCGACAGCTAACACTTGTACATACAGGCCCCACTTCTTACCGGGAAAGATGCTCCTAACTGTGTAAGATATTCTGCGACCTTGTACAGTGTGTCATTACGCCTGGCTAGTCCCTCCCATGCACAATCCCCACAGGACCCTGAAGAGGCAGGATGTGCGTCCCTGAGAGAGCGCAAGTCTCCTTTCCCAGAGGGCAAGGAAAGAAAAGAGCCCGATGTAAGCTCTCGTGCTGGGTTGACTTGATAATCTCTGCATCCTCTCCTATGTGGTGCTAACTACAATTCTTCCACACTTTTCACCCTGTAGTGTATCAAACCTGCCTCTTCAGCTCAGCTGAGTGCCATTCCCCACTCGTTCCTTGTGGCACAGAACACAAGGCTTTGTCTGCATGGTTACCGCCCAAGTATAAGTACACCCCGAACCAGGGCTTTCCTAGACTTCGTTAAAGTGATAGATCCTTGCCTCCACACAGACTAAGGCTTATTGCCAAATGCTAGTTAGGAATCAAAGGAACCGCTTTTTCGTGGAGGCAGCTCCTGAGCCCAAGAGATTGCTTTTATTTTATTTTTTTTGTGACAGCCTAGGGAAATAAACTTAGAGGGTGGTGTGGAACCCCCAAATCCAATATCCCAACTACTGTCTTCCCCTGCCTCATCCTATTATCCTCAACAGCAGCAAAAGAGCTAGCTAGCATAGATTGCCCCTGGACCTGTTAAGAGGTTCTCTTGCTGATGGAAAAAGCTGTATACCTGACCTCGAGGTGGTGGGAGAAGAAGTGGGGGAATGTTTATTTACTCCTCTTATGTAACAAGGTTCCTGCTGCATCCAAGCCTTGGTTTAGATCTGCTGTCTAAGCCACAACTGCTGTATTCCCAGTCGGCAGAAGGGAATTTGGGTGACTGACAAAAGCAGCTTGTTTGCGTTCTCTGAGATGTTGTTTTCTTGGTCACTTAGATCTGAGCCAGCCTGAGCTGATGAAACCTGAACATATTGTCTGTTTTGTGGTCAGTGGCATGGCAGGAGAGGTGAGCAAAAGTCTCTGATCTGCATTTGAGACACCATGACCTCTACTGCCTCTGTTCCCATCAAGCTTCTGTCCCTTCCTGGATAGCCCAGGTGCTGTAGCCCCAGCAGGAACCCTTCCAGACGGTCAAGATGTGTGATCAGGGAGACAGTGGGTGCTTGTTTTCTACTGGAGCAGAACGTGTCACTGTGCAGGCTCTCGGTGCTGCAGTGTGAAGGTCAGGCTAGCTCAGAGACTGAGGCTGCTGATACTGAGCTCTCAGCTCGTGTAGCCAGCCCACTCCTGGTATGTGAGTCAGTTTGGCTCCATCTCCTCTGAGTTCTCCGTGCACTGTACAGTCATAGCTGCTCTCACCCATTTTGTACTCAATAAAGGAATTCAGTCTTGCTTCAGGCACATTAGTAAACCAACAGAGACCTAAGGGGCAGAAGGCACATGGGAGCTGGGGCTGTTTTCATGCTTGCAGCAGCAATTACACAGTAGCCTTGTGCTTTGAACAGATACTTGTGCTTCTCTTCCTCATCTCCCTCCCAGAGGCAGCTGGGGAGAAAATTATAGCTTCTGGTTGCGCTGATGATCCCTGTACCCATCTGTGACTGAGAGGGACCAAACTGAAATGCAAGCCATCACTAGAGCCAGCTTGCCATGTGTTGCAACCTGGCAACCCTTTCTGGCTGTGGCACAAATACTCACAAATTTGCTGGGCTGCACGATCCCCTCTAAGTGGGACTCACTTGACCACTGTTGCTTCCCAGCCGAGTCCCACTCAGGCCAGCCGCAGTACTTTGTGTTTGAACTTGCTTCACAGCTGTGCAAAAGCAGCTGTCCCAAAGTGGGCTCAAAAGCTCCTAAGAAGCAAGTCCTGTTCTGTGGGATCCTGGCTGGAAAGGTCATTTAATAAATGGTCCGCAGCAATCTGCTCTAAGTCACCCTGTTCAAGTGGGGGCTTGGAGCAGATGACCTCAACCACTCTGTGATGCTGCAAAAGGCTCTTCCAGCTTTATTGAATTTGGATTTGGGCCTGCTTTCCAGAACAGAAGGGAGAACAACCTACAGGCATGACTATGAAGGAGAGCTGCTGCATCAGCTTGTAGCCCACAGCCACTGCTGGCTGTTTAGAGTTGAGCTATGGTATGGAGGCAGCTCCTGCCTTAGCAGAACAATACACAGATACCAAATGCATTTTTTTTTCCAGGACCATCTTTCTCCATTACAGCTGCATAACCTTGGAGCCCATCTGGTTATCCCCCATTGCTTGAAGGTAATAGGCTCGGAAATGTTTGCGTCTGAAATAGGATGGGACCTGAAGCAGGCAGTAATTAACATTTATTAATCTCTTTACACCAGGAATGCAAACTCCTCCCCAGGAACTGGGATAGAAACACATGTCTAAATTTAACCCTTAAAAGTCTTGTACCATCTTTAATTGGGAAGCAGGTCAGGTCTCTTGGACCCTTCAGACAAGTGCAGGAATCCCATGCGCCTCTTCCCTTCCCAGCTATTCTGGTCTGTACATCACTAGTACTAGCACGCTGCCACAACTGAGGGGCATGTCCAGCTACACGGTGAGCTGGGCCTGCAGAGAGGGGTGGCATCTTAGTGTAGTTCTCTCAGTGCAGTCTGAAATAGGAAATGAGGCTTCAGCAACTGCTTAGTTCTTTGAATGCTCATAGCCTCTTACAAAAAGATCTGGAGATGTAGTACTTCAGCCATGAACCAGGAATTGGGCTCTGCTCAGTGCTTTTTATACCATTCGTTTGTAACTTGGGAGTCACAGTCAGCTCCATACAGCTGTCCTTCTGCGTGGGGCAAAAGGTGCCAGAGTCTGTGCCTTGGGACACAAACGGCCTCTGTGACTGAAAGAAAAGAAAGAGGTAAGTGTATCAGTGATGGTGAATAAACATGAAGCTGACATACAGCTACTGTGATGGTAAAACAGCTCGAGCCCCTGATTTGCATGCGCGGATAACAGAAACCACCTACCTGTCAGCCTCTGCAAAAGGCAGTTCTTCCCAAGTGACCAGCTCTTCTCTTTTGGGCACATTCTTCTCTGGGAACAGCGGTCTCTGGCCTGTAATGCAAAATGAATCTCACGGGGATCAATTAAAAGAAAGGGTAAAATACCACACAGAATTAGGTTTCTGGGGAAACTTGGGCATTACACCTCGCAGCAAAACTGTGAAGCTACAAGAAACTCCCCTGCAACGATCAGAACCTTGCAGTATTGTTCACGCTAAGGGGGCATTATTTTTCTCTTTGTAAGCTGTCATCTTTTTTTTAAAAAACAATTAACAAATGTATAAAATAAAACATGCTGCACCAGGAACATGTAAGCAGCTCTTAGAGGGGAAAATCACTGAGAAAGACCCTAGAATGTAACTTGTTGAGCTTTTATTGCCGACTGGAGCTGAGAAAAAGTGCTTCCACTTTGTATCCACAAGCTATAATCAATCATATGGCCAAAGGCCACTCTTGTTCTTGTGGCTGGCTTATATGGGGAAGCTGGGGAGACAGAGGCTGTGAGAATGATGCAGGGAGTTATAGACAGTCAGTGACATAAACAGTATCTACTTAACTATTATCTGCTCCTAAAAAAAAAAAAAAAAAAGAAGAAAAAAAAAAAAAAAGAAAAACCTGTGAAATAAATTGTATTCTTGTGGTACAGGTCATTTCAAACAGAACAAGAAATAAAACACAGAAATGTAAAAACTAACCCAGACAGAGTAATGTTTATTGTGTTTAGGACACGCTCCATTTTGCCCCTCAGGAGGCACGTAGGCCCACTGACAGGGCTGGGGTGGGGGAAGGCCTGATCACTGCACGCTGTGGAAGGGAAAATAAGTCCAAGCTTCTCACTTAGAAGTCTTCATCTTGTTTTTTTTCCCATATCCAGAAAAAAAGTTCTCAGCAAGCTTCTGAGTTTTTGTAAGATGAGCATTGCTGAGGGCTGGTTCAGCAGGCACTGCCGTCAGGCCCTGGCACGAACCGCTCTGTCTCTTCCACTCACCCGTTTTTCCCCACCTCCTGCACTTCACTGGTGCAAGGAATAAACATGAGCTAGTGATGAAAAAGCCTTGAAGTTGTTCCAGGGAAAAACAAAATCTCTAATCATAAAATAGACCATTGGCTTAAGCCCAACGGTGACATCAAGAGTGTTGCAAGCACTGCAGCAGCTGTCCAGTGCTTATAAAGTGGGTACAAGTGCTGAAGTCATGGCATTTGCATTGATCTGGTGGTGAGGTGCTGCAGGAGGGCAAGCTCGTGTCTGCTTGAGAAAGCAGAAGGAAACGTGCTGTGGCGACTGGGGCAGAGACGTGAGAAATAAGGACCCCAGGTTTTTATTCTACATCTGAGTCTATAGCACAGACAGCTCCACACCCTGTGTAAGCACCGCCATCCCCATACACCTCAGTCAGTGCTGCCAAGGCCCTTTTTGAAACAATTTCAACAGACAGTGGTACTCACTGGGATGGTTCCTCTAAAACATGCAACCAAGAAGCCATTCAGCCTGCCCTCAGGAGGAGGAAGAAGAGGAAGAGGAGGAGGTGGCTGAAGAAGTAGTGGCCGGTAGGAGAGGCCATGGGAGAGAAATGGGCACGATTGAAAAAAAAAAAGATGAGCACAAAGCTGGGAGGGAGGTGAAGAATGACAAGACTTTTCTACACTTAAAAGAGCTGCCTCCAGCCTCCCAGTCATACTGCTATGTGATGGGCTCAGTCTGAACCAGCACAGGCCCTTAGGAAGTCTGCATGTGTATATTCACGCTCACCCTTGTAGTCCACCTACATCTAGAGCCCTCACCCTTCTTTGACTGTTGTAACAGCTCATAGCAAGTTTGGATTTTAGCCACCATGGTAGCAGAAGTTTAATCCCGACTTTACTTTGTGTTAAATACAGCCTAGGAATCATTGATCTGTGGTACTGAGAAAAGCAGTAGTTTGGGGGTTCCGAAAAGTTGGTGAGGCACCTGGAGCTGCTGGGGTCAAGGGATCAGTAAGGGCAGTTAGAGGGCTACAGAGATCAGCGTCTAACTTCAAACACTTTGAGGGATCTAAGCTTTGCTCGTTCCTGTACTTCTAAAGTAGCAACTGCCTTCCTTACATTTCCTGGGCATCCTTCTGCTTTGGCAACCATCAGGTTCTTCTAGGCTTTCCTTACTATTATTCAGTCACCCTGGAATTAAAAAAATAATAATAAAAAAGCTTACAGTAGGCGCACTGAACAGTGGGAGAAAGGCTGAGGGCAACCTGAAATTGTATCTTACAGGAGAGCTTCATACTAAATTGTAGGGTGTTGGGTTTTGTTTTTGTTTGTTTTTGTGAGTAGCTGGGGAGGAGGTTTCTTTGTACTGAGTTCTCTAAAGTCAAGTTAGAGGCACGTTTAACTGTTAGGAAATGTTCTTCAACTCCAAATGATTGAAGTAGTTGCTTGTGACTACCTGCACCCAAAATAAAAGGAAAACCAACAACATTTTTCAGGCTAAGGTATCACACATGGAACAAAAGCAAACATTAGGTAATGTACAGAAGATTTCAGTGTTCAACTTTCCAGTAACAGAAAGCTGGAGAGTTTGTGCTTTGTGCCCATTTCTTTACAAAGCCAGTGTCTCCCACTGCAACCTATTTGAAATGACACCGTGGAAAAACCTGAGCACCTGTGCCTGGAGAACAGGAGGACTAACCTAGCAGTGTGCTGGGGGTGGCTGGAAAAGACAGAGGATGAGCAGTGACTAACGAGCATGGGGTTTAGAAAGCCCAAGGATGGTTCAGCAAAACACAGCAGTCCTGGCTGCTGCCAGCCTGCCAAAAACAACAGCCCCAATCCAAAAGAACTGCAGCCAGAAAGTCTCTTTCCATAAGTGCTAATCAGCTTTGAGAGGACCAGCATGGTTATGGTGTTTGTGTGCTTCCTTCCTTGGGGCTTGGGTAAGGCTAGAAAAGTCATCAGCCCTGGGAGTAGCAGCATCCAAATAATGATCAGCAGGAGTGAAGTCACGGGAAAGACCAGAACTGGCCAAAGGCTCAAAGCATCATTAGTAGGAAAAACTGAGAAAGACAACAGCTACCCCTGACTCATCACGGACTGCTACAGACTTCAGTGCTTCACGGAGCCCTTAGATCTCACCAGTCACATGCTAACATTGCTGAAAGCGTTGTGCAACCATCTCTGGGCAGCGCACGCAGAAACAGCTGTACTGGTTCAGACTGCAGACACATTTAAGCCAGTTCCCTCACTCCAAAAGTGGCCAGCAGCAGATGACCAGAGGCCATAAAAACAGGGCAAGGAGGTATAAAAGCAAGTCTCCCAGCCATTTAAGGACCAATGACTTGTGGAGCTAGAGATAAAGTCTCTGTGTTTAATAACCCCTGATGATTTTTCTTACATGGATTTGTCCAGTCACTTTTTCAAACAATCCACGTGTTCAGCTCCTCAGCAGCAATGAGTTCCTTAGCTCACTATTCAAAGAAGTAGCTGCTTGCCTGTTCTGAACATGCCATCAGCAAGTCTCATTTCATGCCCTTACAGCCTGTATTAGAAGACACAAGGAACAGTGATCCATGCTCACTTTTTCTACATGCTCACTAGTCTATGTCTCTCTCAATTTCACCCTCAGTCCTTTATTTGTAGGGCTGAAATGCAGCTGCCATCCTTACCCCTTTCCCTGGGTACACACTGCACCAATTAAGTTAGGAAAATGTGATCGTGAGAAAGGTAAATGGCTGCCTTGCACCACTTGAGCTGGATACTTTAAAGACAAAGCCCTAGTCCCTGTCTGACACACAGATAGGGTCAGGTCACTCTTTCTGTATCTATCTCCATGCAGACATTCACCCACTGAGTCTCTTGGTTATGCTTTCATTCACAGCACTACTGAAGTTTGCATTTTTCTTCAAAATAGCTTTAAAAAAAATTAACCTATTTAAACCATATTTTTCTAACAATAATAACATTAACAGATCAGAATCCTTCTGCCTGTAGATGGCTGAGGCCTTTTCCCCAACAGAGGTTTTTCTCCTCCATTTTTTTCCATCTGAAAATAAGGGAACTAAAAAGACTCCTTGGCCTTTATCTGATCTAATCTTTTTGTTATAGCAGAAATGTGTTTTAAAAGCAGATGATCTTTAATGAATTCCTTGATGTATTAGATAAGAGGTTTTTGGTAATATATTCCTTCCTATTGCACTTTAAAATTTGTTTTCTGTTTAGAAATCCCAGCTTTTAAAAATCATAAATACCAATCTACTGCTTCTCCAAACACTTAAAATGAGCACATTGACCACGCTATAAAAAGTGCATTATTCTGATGAATGAAATTACTACACATTTTGCTCTCTGATTTCAAGAAACTGGCATTACATTTTCAATCAGCTTTATCACACATCTCCAACTTAACTGCAGTTGTTGAATAATAAGTCAGGACAGTGATCAGATAAGGAGAAGCCACGACAGAGCAAACTGAAATCACTTTGCCTAAATTGGCAAGAATCAACTCAAAACAAGCTGCCTTTAATAGATCGGTTAGAACAAAGCACATAAATCATGTTTTTGAGAGGGCTTAATTTACACCATATGCCAATTAAGTCAAGTGCAATACATAAGTTATGAATAATCTCATTGGAGTGAAGAGTGTTGTATTTGGAAGGAAAATGATCTAACTGAAGCCAAAATTATAATCACCTTCAATAATTACATTTCCAGCATTGTAAATTCTTTTCTATTGCAACACTGAAAGCAGTCAATTGTGCAAGTAATTTTCCATTACCATTTACATTATTAAACTCAAACACATTAACCAAACTCTTGTTTATATTTTTTTTTGCCAGTGGTTAATGCTACTACAAATCAACGATCCTTTGGGTCAATCTTAAGAAATACAATTTCATCGGCTATTATTCTATCTAATGAACCCCTGTAACCAAGCCCGGGGTAATCACTTATTTCCCCCACCGCTTTTTTCATCAAACCATAAAAATTCAGCAGCGTCCTAAGGAAGTGATGCTTATGGGAACTGCATTAGCATAGGCATTATCTTTTCTGGGTGCTAGCCTCAGCTCTGCCACTGCCTTGAGCATTTTTAGCTTTTCAGAGCTGCAGAAAAAAAACTAAATTGCTACTGCAGCTTCTTCTTTCCATCTCAATTTTTTGATTTCTCATGATCAGGCACTGTGTTTTGGTTTCTTCACTGCTGTGATAGCCTCTCTTTCTCCTGCCTCTCTCCTCATGCCCTGTCTCTGTCACACTGCCCGTGTGGGTGGGAAGAACATCAGTGAATATGCAGACTCTTGTGCTAGCTGACCACACTGAGCTGCTCCAAACCCCTTTTGGGACATCCTTGTTCACTGCTCTGGATAGCTTCCACTTGGAAAGAGGGGCACCCCAGTTAACTATGTTTATTGTTCCCCATTGCTGAGGCTCTCCTGAGGTGTGCTGACATTCCAGCTCTGCAAGGAATACAAAGCAACCAAAGTAGATAGCAATGAAGTCCACAGTCCTCAGTCAGACTAGACCACGGCAGCTTCCATGGCAGGTCTAGTCAATACGAAAAACTATGCAGCATCTGCCTTGTCAGTGAGATACCATGCTCATCTCATGCTCCATGGTGCAATTCAAGAGAACCTGAAATTTACCTGCAGAAGCCAGCAAGGCCGTGCAGCAGGGTAGCACATAGCAGCATGTGATGTTGCCAGTGTTGAACTAGAAAAGTGGCATTCCCGTGATGCTGTGTTCGTTTGGCAAAATAGTTATTAACCTGACTTGAGTTACAGCAATTATAGAAACACCATCATGATCACATTTAGTGATCACAGCAGATAAAAACATTTTTACAAATAAATCTTAAACACCTTCCAAGTGTGTCTGAGAATAGAATCATGAGAGAACCAAGGAGCCAGGAGGAGAGGACAAAGCCAGGACATATGCTCCACAGCTGTGTTTCTCAACTTTCTTCAATCAGGAGACCATTCTGCCTTTTCTAAACAAAAGGAAAGCTCATGGACTACCTTGTGTCCCATGTACTTTGTCAGCTGTAAATGCGTAAGGGCTAAACAAAACCTCCTGCCTGCCTAGAGAGGCAATTAAAATGTTTTGGGTTTACAAAAATTATAAGGTGATCATTATAACTATCAATAACTAATGGAAAATGTAATTAATAGAAAAGCAAATGCGATCCCCTTTCTGCAGATCAGTAACAGATACTGCAGGTATCAGTACTGCCATGCTAGCCCAGCAAGCATTTCCTTCTCCACCTGATGCCTACTGCCAGCTCTTCGGGCAGGGTCTCTTTTCTGTTCTGTGGCTGCTCAGTGCGCATAAAGCAACCCTGGTTCTGCTCTCCTTCCTCAAGGCATGCTGCTTGCAAATAAATATATCCTGAAACGTGGCTGAAACCTCATGTAAGTGATGCCTGGGACTTCTCAAAATACTAGGAGATTTAATGGCTGCACTGCTTGAATCAACCTGGACAGGGATTCGATGACCCCTTTTATTTTTTGCTTTTTTTGCTTTTCTCATGGAACATGCCCCAAAAACATGGTACTAATGATGCGTTCTGAGAAATTTGGGAGATTTCTCATGGCTTACAAGCTGATACAGGAAAAGAAAGGGAAGAAAAATGCATAGCAAAAGGGAGAATATGTCAATTCAGAGCTTCAGCATCAATGGACTTAATCAGACTCCCACATACAGGAAGGGTGACAAGCAGCTGTTATGTGCTTTTACTGCATATTCCATACTTCCAGATGGGACAGTAATATAGAAGAGGATGAGGAAAGTCCATCTGAACAAGGCAGGCGAAGCCCAGCACTCTTCAGAGCCAACAGAAAAGCTACAATATATTTTTCCCATCAGCAAGAGGTTTCCCCATACCCTCACTGCAAGCTCTGTTCTCTGGGAATCATCACCTCTTTGACTGAGAAACAGAATTTAACCTCTTGCCCAAAATCTGGGTTTTGATAGCCAGCAGCAAAGAATCCAAAGCAGGGTAAACAAGGGGCATTAGACTTGGAGTAAGGATGTTCTGGGAGTGCTGCCCAGCAGGAAGGACAGCACCAAAACTACAGCTACCTTTGAGATGTAGCTTGATCCATGTACATGTGTGAGCCACAGCATTCCTCCCAGTCCCATGTTCATGTGTTCCTAGTACTTTTATTTATGGAGAAGGGATGGCTATTATCTGTTGCTGCATCACACAGGAAAGTCTCTCTTGGAGAAGCAGGCCTTAAAGGTAAATACTTATCCAGACATCAAAAGATAGTGCTTCTCTGTATGAGTCTCCACAAGAGAGAGAGACCTGCTGGAAAGACATCTCTCCCAGAATTACCCTTCCCAAGTAATGAAGATGAGACACCTACTGAGACTGAGGTGTCAGGAGAGCAGATGCT
Organism: Aythya marila; assembly: GCF_965140915.1. Taxonomy (NCBI): domain Eukaryota; kingdom Metazoa; phylum Chordata; class Aves; order Anseriformes; family Anatidae; genus Aythya; species Aythya marila. The sequence goes on from NC_139046.1 coordinate 26,343,381, forward strand.
GGAACAAACTGCTAAAGAATAACAAATCATCGCCTGCATGGTGTACCATGTACATCCAGGAGATCTGTAGGGGTCTGGGATGGAAGTGGCTGAGCTGCTGAAAACATGACTTCTCTCATTAAAATCTGCTGTTCTGCTGGAGTAATGAAGGGTAGCCAAAGCTGTAAGTTGTTCTAAAAAAGGCATATGGGGTGATCTGGGAAGTCACAGACCACTGAGCTTTACTTTGAATCAGGTAAATTGGTTGAATTATCAAGTAAAATTAGAAACACGGGAAAGGACTGGCACAAAGAATTCATTTCAGTTTGCTCCAGTGTCCTTGCCCTCTTTTCCACTGCCCCCTTGTACCTTAAAAGTTCCTTTGATTCTCCTGAAGTCTTCTGCCTACCTCATTCCTCATTTTTGTGTGTGTGTGTGGCTATATCCTACAGAAAACTGCTTTTCATCCACCCACGTTCCACCTACTGCTGTCCTGGGAAAAACTGCATAAGCAAAATATTTGTATTTATTCATGTACTAACTGTATTTCCATTGTGGGTACTACAACAAAAGAGAGCAGCAGAAATTATGCCTGATGTACTGGTATTCCAGCATCAGTCCCTCACTTGTCCCAGTCTTAACAGATGAGAACTGGCAGCTGACTGACTTGTGCCATGAGAAGGGCCATACAACAGTCTGTAAGGACATTATAGCAAAGAGTTTACTACTTCAACCCTTATAGGATGCCTGGTCCAGATGGAGCCCTAGGGTGCAAAGAAAGGCCGGCTGATCTCTTCTGTTTCCTTGGCAAAATACACAGAAAAGAATGATCCAGCAGGTGTCTTGGTTCTGTGCCTAGAAGCTTTTACCTTGGAAATAAGCATTCCCATCCATTCCCCCTCCCCACTGATTTGGGACTTTCACTTATCTTGCAGCACAACTCCTTTTTGTGAACCAGTAGTAGGGAGGAAGCAGCAGCCTTCAAAAGATGTTGGCCAAGGTATGGCCAGGCTATAGAAAACGCAGCCAGGATGAGGCAAGCCAGGAGCAGAGCAGCTGATAAATACAGAGTAACCTCCACTGCAGGAATGAAGAGCAGTTGACCTTGAGGCAAAGACAGGAACCAGCACAGGATCCTTATGGGGCAGCCAGGCAATGCAGCTAGGTTCCTACCTGAGGGTAAGCATCAGAGGCCAGAGGCAGAGGGCTCCCAACCAGGAGGGCCTAAAGCTGAGGATTGCATCCTGCACTAACCTATGCCGGAGGCACGGAGACGCAGAGGCACTCAGTCTGCACCTGATGTGCCCTGAAGGTGCACAGACAGACGCTACTACAGTTTCATTCTGTTTACCATGAGTATTTGCAAGTCTAACCATTTTTGCCTAGTGATTAACAACTTTTAGATTAGTTTAAGATCACAGAGCCTAATTAACACACATTACTTTGTCAGGTTTGTTTTTGGTACTGCGATTACTCCAGAAAATCACTTTACTTGAGCAGAAACTTAACAAGTTATCAGTTTTAACAGTTTTTATTGCTCAGGTAGAGCATATAGGATTTTTGCCTAATGCCTCTTAATGCAGTCCAGTGCCTGGAATCCCCACCCCAAAGAAGACAAGAAAGGGCCATGCTGATCCCGTATTACTTTATCTAGTTTGCATATTAATTTTCTAAGTACTTAAAGTTTCTAGCACCTAATTCTGTAAGCACCTAATGTCACTAAGTAGTGACATTAATGAACACATTAGATTATAATTCATACCAATTACCCGTATCACTTTCATTAAACTCACTTCAGTGTTTACTTGGATACTACCATAGTTAAATTGTTATTATAATTCCTCTACAGATTTTGTTAACATTCTAACTTAACAATTTTCATAATTATAATGACTTTGTTTTCTTTTCTAACTTAGAAATCAGAGCCCCAGAATTTTTCTGAGGGGACATTACCTTCCATGCATCCAGATGATGGCAATACAATTCACTTTTAATCAAGCTCCTTAGGTCTAAATTTGCCTTTTTGGACTTGTGGAAAATTAAAACACCCTATGCAAGGTCATTGCAATGCTTCTTTTTCACTTTAGTCCCAGGTCCAAGTGGATATTACGATTCATAAAGCTTATGGCCATTAGGGCCTGGGAACTGAAGCATCTGTGTGCTTCCCTCTGAGACGTTGTGCACCTGATGCCCCACTAATCCCCAAGAGGCCTGGTGCACCATGGCACCGAACAGCTATAATTACCTCTGGAAGCCAGCTGCCACTCAAGTGACAGTGAAACCTGCAGAGCCATTCCCCCCAGCCCACACCGCTGAGCACTTGGACCATTTGAATACAATATTAAATAGAACAAGACACGGGCAATATGTTATTTTTGCGAAGCTGAGCTTGTCACATTTGCAAAATTAATATGGTGTGGCAGGAGATAAAAGGGCCACCTTCTCTGCAGAGCTCTCGTGTCTATGGAGCCAGACAGTGTGAGCCCACGAATGAAGTGCCCAGCTTTGTAAAACCACGAGGTTTTCAGACTCGAAGGGCAATCGGCAGCACACTCCAAGCCCTCTGAGATAAGCGGAAGATGAGAATGCAATGACAGAATGGGTGAAAAGAGGCATTTCCTACCATGTCTAAGCAAAGCTTTTTTAGGTCTCACTGGAGCACTGCACCAACAGGCCTCTGAGTCTTGTTGAAGGTCCTAGGCCCTAACAGTGCAGCAAACCACGAGTACCTAGAAAGCAAAGAGTACTGGCAGCCTCTAGGAGATGCTCTTTCTGGGACCTCCATACAGTGGCACGTAAATTTTATTATCTTTCCTCCTGTGTGATCCCTGCACTCCACATGCAAATGGGAGGACTGAGTGCCAGCTCCAAGGATCAGTTACACAGCCTAAGTTACAGTTAAGTCCTTGCTGCTGTTCAAAGTGCGTTGCTTTCTGGGCAAATTTACTTTTTCTTTGAAAGGAAGGAAACACTTAGGATATAAGAAAAAGAAAAAAAAGAAAAAAAAAAGAAAAAAAAAAACTTATCTTCTTTGTCTTCTTTGCAAAGCAAGCTGAATTCCCTTGGTAAATACCAGTATTATCATTTTGTTCCCTTTGTCCTTCCTTCAACAGAAGTTAAACTTACCCATTTTCTCCCTTCATGTTCTCCTCTACAGAAGATATGGCTTAAGACACCACTTCCAGATCAGAACTTCATCTGAACAGGCCCTACCAATAAAATGCCCAGCAGAAATTGGAAGAAAGCATGACAGCTTCTTTTGACAGTTGTTGAAGGAAGGTGCATTTATGCATACATACATGTACATATGTGCAGTACTGCATGGGTGCCAGCCACCTCATATATTCCCAGGACAGAAAGGGGACAGTTAATATTGGGAGTGCCCACCCTGGGCCTAAAATCTGACCAGGAAAGTTTTTAAAGGAAACATAGGAGCTGTTCAGATCACTTGCCCCATTCAAACTTGACTTTCTTGGTGGAAAGTCCATTGACTGTGTGACACTGCCCACGCAGCACAGAGCTGTCCACAAGCAACTTCGCAAGCCAGGACAAACAGCAGGCTTTTCTTTCCTCCCATCTAAGCATAAGGTGGAGTCAGCGACCTTCTCTTCATCCCACCTGAGAGTCCTCCTGGGGAAAGAGAGAGGCCATTTTAAGAAAGGGAAGGTACACTGGGAATCCCGCTGAGTGACAGGGAACAGTTCTACAGCAATTGCTTTGTTTAAAATGCAAAATGTGGATGTGTTTAGAGGACATATCAGCATCAATCACTGTATGCAAATACTGCCTGTGGAGAAGAGCTTCCCCTGTAAGTCACTCCTCACTGCCCTAATCGAGTTAGCGCTAGTGACTGAGGGCATGTCGAACGCTGATGGGCTGCTGATAGCACCGTCCCGGGAGAAGATTAATAAAAGGCAGCAGGAGTGCTTAGTTCGACCAGGGCACAAAGTGAGAGGGGGATCTGAGGGGGGAGGACAACGGTATCTTTATTTTTTGAAATCATTGTCCATTACCGCAGACAAAAAAAGAAAAAAAAAAAGAGCAGCAAAACCTTGCAGCCCTCTTCCACAACCACCAGCAGGCTTGTGGAGGGAGGTCAGCATGGATGACGTACGCTGACATGGACAGGAGACCCTGCTGACTTGCAGTCTGTAGCTCCCTTCACAGAGGCACGTGGGTTCACAAATATTGGTAAGTAAAGCAACTATGCTGCTATTAAGCTTAGAATCTACTTAACTAGGACAAATAGAGTTTTACAGAGAAACACTGCAAGGATTTACTTGAAGGAGAAGGGATACACACAGGCCCTAGCAGTCATTGAGGAAAAAACACCCCACTGCTCCTGTGCCAGCTCTTCGAGGCTGGTGCTAGCAACTCTGCAATGCCCACAGGCAGTGCCCAGCATGGTGACAGCATGAGACCCAGCGCTGGGCTGCCTGTGATGGCACGGGACTGGTTTCAGGAGCTGGTGGTCTCTCTGAGCACTGAAGGCAAGGCCCCGACCTGAGCGAGGAGTTACAACTACAAGCAAACTTCTCTGGCAAATGCAGCCCCTGGCACTTGCTGGCAGATGTACTTTAAGTATTGTTAATGACAGTCATTAGCATCATTCCCTCCTCTCCTCAGCAGCCAGGGAAGTAGAAGAGTAGGGAGGGTGCAAATGTTCTCAATCTTCTCTCAGTGCTGGGAGCAGAAAAAGAATGGAGCACCATGAGTTGGGCTCCTTTTGAGTCATCCACTGAAACCCTCTCTTCCCAGTCAACTCTTAAGCTTTCTGTCTCGCCACCATCTCTTAGCCTCCCTCATCGGCACCTTTGCTCCATCACCCTCACTTGCTTTCTGCACGAACTTGTTGCTAACAGGGTTTCCCTCTTGTCATAGCCTCTTGTTGCAAAGACTTCTGCCCTGAGTAACTGTCCCACCACATCTGCCCTCTTGTTAGGGTTTAAGCCAGCAGGCAGCTAAGCACCACACAGGCACATAGTGCTCCAAGTGGGATGGGGAAGAGATTCAAGGGGGAAAAAGAGTAAAAACTCATGGGTTGAGATAAAGACAGTTTACTAGGACAGAAAAGGAAGATTATTACTATTATTAATAGTAATAATAATAGAACGTACAAAGCAAGTGATGCACAATGCAGTTACTCACCATCCACTGACCAATGCCCATCCCATCCCTGAGCAGTGGTTCCCCCCACCCTGGCCAGTCACCCCATATAATTGCTCAGCGTGATGCCATATGATATGGAAAAACCCTGCAGCCAGTTTGGGTTAGCTGTGCTGGCTCTGTCCCCTCCCAGCTCCTGGTGCACCCCCAGCCTCCCCGCTGGCATGGCAGTATCAGTGAGAAGCTGGAAAGTCCTTGGCTCTGTGTTAGCACTGCTCTGCTACAACTAAACCATCAGTGCGTTATCAGCATTATTATCCTAAATCCAAAATACAGCACCATACCAGCTACTAGGAGGAAAATTAACTCTATCCTAGCTGAATCCAGGACACCTCCTCAGAATTTGACTTATTGTCCCATGATTCCTGTACATCTGAGTTACTGCCAGCTCCTTAGAGAATGGAAATCTTCTCTTTTATGTATCTGTGAAGTGCTCAGAGCACTTATATTGCTCTATAAATAAGGATAATAAGAATCTAATGCTGACAGCTCCAACAGATGCATAGGATAAAGCCTGTCCATGGAGTGAGATCATTCTGCTTACTGGAAGATTTCATACCAAACAAGCTTCTACCCGAAGTCCAATACCTATCAAAACCCTTCTGAGCATAGCAAGAGCAAAGCTGGTCCTTCTGCAAACAGTCTTATCATTGCAGCCTGGCCCTCCAAGGCAGGCTGAGGAATCCCATACAGGGTGTACACAATATTTCTGGAAACACAGGGCAATGTTTCTAGGCTTCTAGAGATGAGATGCATCATTACTACTCAATCAAGACTGAGGCAGGAAAGGCAGGAGAAAAATCATTCTGGCACAGTTCATGGTTACACCATAAATGTTAGCAGTATGTTGCATACCTCCAGCTGCAATCTGCATTTTTGTCAACTTCAGGTTGTTGTTACCTGAAATCATTGCCAGAGCAAACAAGGTGAGTGCTGTCTCCATTCCTCACCTCATCATCTCCAAGTCCCAACAGATGCTTCTCCTTGCCTCTGAGTTACTTCAGCTTGCCCACAGAAACTTATGGGCCTGTTGATCTGCACTTAGAGGGCTGCTTCTGTATCATTTGGAGGCCTGGATACAAGACTGAATAAGACAGGATACTCTTTCAGTCGTTTTCTACCCCTACATATTCCACAGCTCTGGCTATGAAATATTCCAGGCATGCTACAGCCCAGGCAGTTTTGAGGGTCTTACACTATCTGAAGAGCAGGGAGTTTGCACACTGCATCCCTCTCTCCATCTCTAGCATTAGAAAACTTAAGATCTTCCAAAGGCATCACCTGCATAGGAGTTCTCCATATTCAGGACCAGCTACCATCTCTATGTGATGACCAACTATCAAGTAAGCTTACTATCAGCTCTCCAGTCCATAATTGGAGTTGTTTCTCCAAAGCTCAAGGGCTAAAAACCAGTCACAGCATCATCATCAGTCACAGCATCATCATCAGTCTCTTCAGGGAGCAGAAAGGATGCTTCTTCTTTTCTAGTACCCAGGGGAAAGACAGCTTGTTTCTATGATACAAGTTGTTTCCCTACCTGGACAATAGCAGAAAGCAGGGGAGTCGAAAACCTGGAACAGACAGAGGGCGGGTGAGCAGTGGGTTCTGGCTTTACAATAGGATGATAAATGATAACAGCATTAGGAACAAAACCAAACATCCTTCATGCTGTCAGAGCAATGATGCCAGCACATAACAAGATGTGGGCACAGGGCAGTGTGGTTGCTTTCCAGAGAAGCACACAGCTACCAGGTTACTTCTGCTCTGAGCCAATGGGTTCCTGCAGAAGAGGGCATGGGACAAAGGGCAAGTTATTTCTCTACACTTAGCTAAGAACCTCAGATGCTCCACAGCACATTGAACTCAATAGGCAGAGCAAAGTCAGTGCTGGATGCCAATGCAGAATAGTTATAAGAGGATGTGCAGTAGAGAGCTCTAGATGATCATGGGCTTCTTCTCACGCTGCCTTAGTAGTTACCCAAGGGTACTGTGAGGACACTTCAAAGCAAGGTGATGGCATTGGGGCCCTAATATAAAAAGGAGAGAGAAGTCCAGAAGATGAGGGCCACAGCAACAAATATGCTTCACAATACTCCCTCAGGTTCAGGATCCCCAGAGAACTTTGCCATCCATTCCTCAGACAAGAACAAAAATCCCTTCCCGGGGCTTACCCCATCTTCACAGGAGGAGGTCACCAGGGCAAAAGCAGTAGCTGGTGAAGGGAGGGATGCCAAATCACCTCTGCCAGTCTTTGTGAGGAGCAGGCTCAGTGAGTTATTATCCTGCTCAATGCAGCTGCCCTCCTGCTTTTGTTGTAACCCACAACTTGGCAGTGACGAAAAGATTTATGGCAAGGGTAGAGTCACGAATGGGATGGGGCAGGCTGGTCATGCCTGGTTTTGCTTTTACCAGCTCTCCCTCACCTCTTTGCCAGGGACACAGAAACTTAAGCAACATGAATTGCCTTGCTAAAGTCAGCCTGCACTCAAAAGAATCAGCAAAATGGGAAAAAAGTGAGTGTTCAGAAGAAAAAGCCAGGTATGAACAACGTATGTCCTGTGAAAAAAATGCAACAGAAAATACAAATCCAGCCTAGAAGAAGGCATTAGAAAGGAACACGCAAATTAATACACCAGATAGAACTGAGCACAGCTGTGTAACTCTGAAATCATCTACTGAAGTCCTTAAATACAGCATCATGAGCAGTAGGGTGAATGAATCTCACCTTCCTACTGATTTCTGCCAGGCACTGAATTTACTGTGCTGCATGTAAACGTGTATGAACTCCAGTCAGGGTTTTTCCCACTGTTAGGACATTCATGCACCCCTTTTAAAGGACTGCCTTCTGTCTAGCAAGGGGTGAGGTTGGAAATGTTATTCCAAAGCACACACTGAAAAGTCTTCTTCCCTGTCCAGGGAACTTCTTAGGGCCCAGCACATTTAAGATTTCTGAATCTCTTTCAGCAAATCCATTTGGGATAACAGATTCAAAAATTATTGTTGGGAATGAGAGAAAAACTATAGACAGATTGACAGTCACAGACAGACAGCTCGATCACTTAAGCCTTTTTTCATTTGGAAATAAGTCTTGAAGGAATTAAGGCTGTTTTTAGATCTACTGGAAACGGAAAGTTTTCCAAAAAAATTGTGGCTCTTTGAATTATGAGAGGATTTGCATTATGAGAGGGAGATTAAAGAAGACAATTACACTGCAAGAAGGCAGCACTATTTCTTTGGCACCGAGAATTACGAGCAGAGATCCAACTTGGAATTATTCTTTTCAGAAGATAAGGATGAAGCTTGGAAAGAGCAAGACTTGCAGTAGGAAGAGCTGGAAAAAATAATAAATTGAAAAGGAACAATCTCCCAGGATTTTATGTCATTTGTTTGGGACCCCTGAAGGAAATGATGAATAGAGCAGCCTTGCTGTTAATACAAAGCCAATTATTATATCAATAGAATTCGCTGCTCTACAGAGTGAATACCAGCCACCTACCCAGCTTCTACAGCACAGTAAAATGGCTGAGGTCCCTTGGATTAGTGAGGGCAAAATCAGGCCAACCCAAAGAGAAGAGCCTCCTCTGGCAACCTTGCTGGTCGTGTTCAGCATGCCTGTGCACTTCCCCACTGTTGGGTATGTGCCCATTTTTCTAACAACTCCTGACCTTGTTATTCCAAAGAAGAATTAAGAACAATGAAGAAATCTCCTCTGCCAGAAACCTCAAGCTTTGAAATGTTTTGTTTTCTTTTCTGTATCCTGAGTAGCCTGTTCTAGTTCCCCTTCTGTGAATAAGCTTTCTCCCCACGTCAAACTGGATGATTCAAACCCCATGCCTGACATGGAAAGCTGTGGAAGTGTTACTGCACTAATACTGCCATTACCTCTTGCACTGAAGAGCTTAGCAAGCTCCTGATCTGGAGAAGGAGATGCAAGAAAGGAGTTGGAGAGTAAGAAATATTGGTCCTGCTGGAGGGAGAGGTGACCTACCCTTACTGTAAATAAAACAGTTCTGATGGGAGTCAAAGTCCAGGGTGAAACGGTTCTTTGGGGAATTAAGAAAAATCATCCAACTGTGCCTGAGAAAAATTTAGGATGTACAAAAACCTAAGCCATAAACCAAAAGCCAAAGCCATTATCTACAAATATGTTTTATCTCTCAATCATGACCTTATGGAAGCATTTTCCATCCAAGCACGAGTGCTCCCCTCCCAGGGACCGTATTCAGTCTTTGTCCACCCCCCCAACTACTATTCCTGTGTCATTCCACGCTAGGTGGCTGTTCAAAGCCACATCCTCTCTACAGCCAAGCACTCAGATCTTCTAGTACGTGCCTACCTCTCAGTCCAGTTCCGGACCTTTCTTGTCATATGAAATGGGTGTTTAAGATGCATATTTAACTTTAAAGAATTTATATGCCACCGAGGAGAAATTCACACCCTCCCCCCAAATGAAAGAAAGAAGACATAAAACCCTGTCCTTGACTTAACCTCTTAGATGCACTGTCTCAGCTAGGATGGAATTCGTTCAGCAAGGATTCATTGTAACTTTATTTCGAAGGCACAAGTTACCAGTGCCCTACCTAGAGGCGAAGTACAGCCTCCAGAACTACACAGCAGTATGGGATAGCCTGGTGACCCTTTATACAATGCTCAGCTCCAACCACTCTTTGAGTTCACCACATGGTTTCCTACGAAGGTTTCCTGGGTTGTACCGTTTTGTTCAGATATGGAGGACCTTTAATTTGTTGCATTGGGCCTTACCATTAATGCGCTCAGGAGCAAAGGACTGGGTTATAGTTCCAGCTATCTGCAAGGTCCACTCCACAAGGCAGCCTCCTTCACTGCATAGGTCTCCAGTAGTTGTTGTTCCCACAGGAGGTGCTGTGTACCCCACAGGAGTACACACAGGGTTAACATTCTTGAATTCCTGCCCAGAGACAAATGGTTTGTGTTGAGGAACTGCTGCTGGGAAGGAAGAAAAAAAAAAAAAAAGCCCCTTTTTTATTATTCTGAGGTGCATTTTAATTTGCACAAGCGACATTGTGTCTGTGATGGATTACACGAAGGGAAACATTACAGCCCAGCAAGCTCGGCAAGGAAAAAAATAAGGGAGATATGGGGAGGATTAAAAACAACCTATTGCAATGCAGAATTCTGATAAGGGGTCCATGGTGCCTTCAGAGCGGGAGCAGGTGGAGCTCAGAGTACTAAAAAAGAGAAGGGGCATGGTCTAGGGTGAGGGCAGGGGAAAGGTGGTGAGAGCACAGACTGGAAGAGACTTCTTGGTCATACAGTCCACCCTCTTCCTGCTACCAGCACCATCACAGGCACCCTTTCATGAAAGATCATGCTCCATCTTAAAATTCATTCTGTTTCTTTTCCCTTGGAAGGATGTTCCAGAATCTCACTTCTCTGATGCTTAGAAACCTTCATTTAATTTCCAGACTAATTTATTCTCAGACAGTTTATACCCATTTGTTCTTGTGCCAACATTGTCCTTAAGCTTAAATAGCTGTTCTCTCTCTTGAGGGTTTTGTGGCTTGATGTATTTATAGACAGAAATCATAGCCCCTCTTTCCTCATTTTGCCTGACTGAACTAGCAAAGCTCCTAAATCTTGTAAAACAGGCTTCCCATATCACTGGCCATCCTAGTACCTTTGTGTGCTCTGTTCCAGTTCATACCCATCCTTCTGGGATATTGGTGGAATTGTATGTGCTATTTTGGGAGCAGCTGTAACAGGCCCTTGGGCAATTTCAAGTTCCTCTTGTCTACTGGAAGCATCTCTACACTGAAAATGCCTCCCAGCTTCAGAGCTTCCACCAGCACCATGCCAATTGTATGGCCAAAGCCATTAATGGTTAGATCATTTCTGGAAAAGCCTCTTTCCAGCACAATACTTCGACTTTCATCACCACCTGTTGCTGTCCCCCCCTTCTCCCTTCTGATTCCTCCACTAATCGCCATGTGGCACCTTATCAGATGATTTTCTGAACTCACGATAAACAGGCTCTAGCCAGTTATCTTGTCAAGACCAACTATCTCATTGCTTTTTATCCCAACTTCTGTTTTGCTTTTGCACAGGTCCTTTTCCTTCCTTTAAGAGTACAAAATTACTGTACAAGATAAAAAGAAATCCCTATTGCCTGTTAATGGTAAATGAGTTATGGCACTCAGGTAGGCAATTCTGTCCCCTTATTGGAGGGAGCAATGGTGATACTGTCTTATGCTTTCTTACTCACTCTTTGGAGTCTCAGCAGCATAACCAGACTCTGAACTCCTCCATTTTTTTTACTCCAGTCTCTTTTTGTTTTGAATTAATGTAAAAAAGCATTTCTCCAGAGATATTAGTGCCTGGAATTAAAGATAGATTTCTAGCACTTAAGCATGGAGGCATTTAAAAATAATAAAAATGCAACTTGATATGTGGTCTGAGAAACGCCCTAGCACAGCAGAAGAGACTCAGGAAAGCAAGTTTAGTTAGGCAGCCTCTTGGTAAACCAAGGCACCACATTTTTGTACTGTGAATCACAGAGTATTTGAAGTGACCACAATAAAGATTTATGAGTTAATTTATATGATACGTCTTCTTATAAAAACCCAGGCATGTCCATAAAAAGGAATGAAAAAACCCCGCCCAGAACATCCCCATTAATAAGCACATAAATAAAGAGACCCAGGCTACTCCAAAGTCTGTCTAAGCTCCAGTTCAGAGTACTATTGAGCACCTGGAAACACCAGCAACTTCCCTGGAAGCTACACAGGTTCAAGATCTTTCCTAAGCAGAAGCTGAAAGCCTGTTGCCATAAAACCTGGAGGCTGTTTCTGCAGAAGAAAGAGATGAGCCCTGCTGGACTCCCTAAGGTCAGTATAGCTGGGCTCTGATGCACAAAATGAATTGTTTCTGTTGAAAACACTTGGCCATCAGTGCATGTATGTGTATATGTGCATAATGTAATGTAAATACATATCTATTTGTTTCTCCTGTGCTTCCATAAATTAAATGGTGGGTAAAACTTTCTGAGATGGTGTGAGTACTTGAAGCCTAATGACTCCAACTCTAATGTGCTTAGGTTTTATAATGCTGTCATTACCTGTTGCGAATACAAACTCACCCATGCCTCAGAAAATCATCTAATTTCTTGTGCCTTGCTACTTAGAATGGCTCTGCTGTTTAAATCCTGTCTGGTTCTGACTAATGCTACAGGCACAATACAACCGTTCCCTTGCCTCCTGCCATGTGCCTTCTGGGAAGTCAGATCGCACCCTTTGGTTGGTAGCGGAGGAACAGCATCCTGCATCTTTCCCCATGGCACCACTGCCTCAGTAGAACTACAAAGTAAAAGATCACACATGCTTTTATTTTCATTTCAGAGTCAGTAAGGTTAACTTAACATAACTGCTAACAAGAAGGTAACATTCAAAGATGGTCTTCAAAAATGTATTTTTCTTTCTTTTTCTTTTTTCTTTTTTTTTTTTTTTTTCCCCATTATCTGGGGCATCCCAGCCCTCTCTATTAATGAAAAGTTGACTGTGATCATGTTTCAGAGCAGAGATAAACTCTGCTACTCTAAGACTCTAGAAAGGTCAGTGTTAAGCCTGTATCTGTCATGTCACAGAAGTAAGAAATGCCAGTCAACTTCTAGAAAATGCTAAGTGAAATTTTTTAATAAAATAAAGAGTATTATCTCCAAAATCCATGAGTCTCTCTGTGCCTTTCTGTCCTTCTGGTTAAACCTTCTGCAATCAGACATCTTGCTGTATGCTTAAAGAAAATGTGTCCCTCCTTGTAACATACATCAACTCCACTTTCTCTCCAAGGGGAGTCAAATGTGTTTCTTTAAACAAATTTATCACAGAAAAAGTATTCAGTACTATTTGGAGAATTCAATGCCAGCTAATTAGCAATTGGCAAATAGGTGTTGCAGGATGGAGAGTCTGAATGCAATAGATGAGTCATTCAAACCAAATGCTTTAGGCAGCCCAAGTATTAAGTCCATTTCCTTTTCATTGTTAGTGTCAGTGAAAAAAAAATAAAATAAAAATCTGAAATGGGCACCGGAGATTTCTTGTAGGCAGGCATTCTGAAATAGTCATTTCCCTCTTTTCCAGCACACCCTAAGTCCTGCCAGCTCCTTTCTCTTCTAAGCGAGGTGTAGGCAGCACAGCCTAATTGTTTTCCTCATGTGATGGACATATGAGGGAATCGGATAAAGAGCTCTGTGATAACCTTCCTCGCAGAGATTTGTTTTCAAGACACACTGGATGTGGCAGGTAACATAAGCACTGCCTGGAGATCTCTCGAGAGGAGAAGGGTCCTTTATCGCAGTGATAGTATTGTAAACATCCAGTCCCCTCAGCAAGGTCCAGCATCCTTCTATGGAACGAAGAGGCAGTTCTCAGTCCTGTGCTGGTGTCACCCAGCTGGGCCTGCAGGGACAAACCTTCTCTCCTGACTCCTGAACAAAGTGCCTTCACAAGCAAGGTGACAGTACTGAGAACAGGCAGCAGGGAGAAGTGGTGATGGCCATAGATCCTGCCTTAGTTGCTCTGAAGAAAAAGACTCAGGCACATCCTTTCCCCCCACATCAAATGTGGGTGTCAGAAAAATTATTCTACTCCAAATCCAATGGTTTTCTACCATTGAGGTGCTCTTGCTCCCAGCTAGAGGAGTCAGTATTGTTTTAAAGTGGGGAGAAGATGGCTGGTATCACACAGAGGACTGGGAGGTAGTACAGAGAATGCAGCGACCTTGCTTTTAATCTCATGTGAGCCCTGGGTATGTGGCCAAGGGGCAGCTATCTAACGGATTCAAAAGAAGGTGAGGTGGGCTGTGAGGCAGTCCCATGCAAGGCCAGAAGTTTCAGCTCCACAGCCTTATGCAACTCTGCCAGATTTCAGCCTAGTCAACGTAATTTTCTGCCTCAGCTTGGAGCCTGCATGTTTACTTACTGCCTTGATACCTTAACAGTGTTTTCCCAGGAAAACATGAGCTACAGCATGTAAACAGTGATTTCCAGCAGTCAACTCTTGAAAATGACAAAAAAGCGCCCTTTTTACAAGTTCTTTACCTGTCAAATTTCATACTGCCATGAAACAGTGGAACTGTCAGAATATCTAAAAACTTAAGTTCAAAAAAGCTTGATTCAAGGCAATCTTATGTCACCACCTCTTTCTCTAGAATGAAACTGCTGTGAAATAGAAGGGATTTCCAGGGAAAACTCTGAACATTAAATCACTCACACAGGGTTTTTCAACAATGAGACAGCAGAGCAAGGTAGTGGATCTGTCATTTCAGTGTTCAATACATGCCAGGTCCTTGGGAGGAGCCAGCTGGAAGATTAATCAACTATCTAACCACAGTTCTAATATCATGTTCAAAAAATATAGGTCAAGCTTCAAGGATCTTTACCTAAAAGAGATGGTCAGTGCCACCACCCTACTGGTGTGTTAGATGCTAACCCAGTGTCCATATGTCTGGGTACAGAGTGGATCTCAGTTACCCTACATGTCACAGAAGTTATGAGTTAGCTCCATGTGTAATGGATGGCTTTGCCAAGGTTCAGTCAAATCCTTTACATTATTAAAAACAACAGTGTCAGGTTACGCTTACTGAAGAAGTCTCAAGACACACAAGACTTTTAGAGATTCTACCCAAAGCTTTGATGGGACAAAGCTTAGGTGCCCATGGGCTGCAGTCTTCCTGAAAATAATGAGTTCAAAGATTTTCTCTCACAAACTCTTTGGGTGCTCCCAGCCTCTCCCTAGCCTCCTAGAGAGCTGCACAGCCCCTACTTCTGCTGCACATTTCAGGAAATCTGACATGTAGAGCACATCACTGCACACTTTTCCGATGCGCTTAAGAGTGCCTAGCATAGTATAGTCTTTCAGCCCACACGAAGATGTTGTAGGACTAAGCCAAATTTCCACCATCTCCAAGTAACTCTGTCTAGTGCCCAGCCCAGAGTACACCGAGCTCGAAGTATCATTGGTCTTCAGGGTGATGTGATGTGGAGCAGTATAATTGATTACAGAGTTATATAGTGAGTGCCAGCAACCATTCTTTGCCTGACAGGACAGAGGGAGTGCATACAAACCATGTGGAATAGGATTGATTTGTGTCATGCTCAGTTAGGTCCTCTATTTCCTTACTGAAAGATGCCTGTGATTCTCCTTGATTCTCCCTACAAAATAACACTAAGGGCTTTAATGAATGAGAATAAAGTGGAAAAATGAGAACAAAGAGGATTTCCCTTGATCTTTCCCCCAAAAATAATAAAGATATACAGACAGACATGAATTGACATGTTCCCTTTGCCACTCTTGTTTTGTTGTAAATGCCTTATTGCAAGAAGCTGCCCTGTAATTAACTCGTTTTGTTTTACTGTGTATGTATAAAGGCTATTGCTCCTTAGGTGGAGATGGCAATACCCGCTTCAGAGCATGCCAGCTATCTCCTTGCTCATGGGTTCTGGCACCAGCCAATTTCTCTGTGTGATTTATCACTTGGTAATCCATCTCCTCCATCCATTATCCTGCACAAAAATCAGCCCTGGACAGCAGTTTTCTCTGCAGCATAGAAGGCAGAGCTGTCACTTTGCCTGCCCTGTTCTCAGCAGGGCAAGGGAATTTTGTCTTTTCAGATTCAGTAAGCTTCATGGCAATCTGGCTGAATACCTCAACAGCAGAAATAAGAGCTCTGTGTACATTAGGCTAGAGTGAT
This sequence comes from Aythya marila, assembly GCF_965140915.1. Classification (NCBI taxonomy): domain Eukaryota; kingdom Metazoa; phylum Chordata; class Aves; order Anseriformes; family Anatidae; genus Aythya; species Aythya marila. The sequence continues at coordinate 26,359,248 of NC_139046.1, forward strand.
GACCTGCATAAACACTTCTCTTCAATTGTGATGGCTTTTCCAACTTAGGGCTTGCCAGCATATATTTTTATGTAAGTTAGCCCCCCTGAACCTTTTTTATTTTCTGAAAGCTACTTAAGCATCAGTTAATTAAGCCTTCAAAAACTACCTGAATCAAACAAATCTGTTGCCTCCATGCTGAACTGACAAACATGACATAAAATGGTTTCAAATGCTCCAACTGTAGCTTATACAAACAGATAGTAAGCAATAACCTAGGTTGTGAAACAACATGAATAAGCAAAACAATGCATTATTGCATACCAATTTTTGATGTCTGAATTTTGTTTTAGGATTTTTAGGTATGCAATGCACATACAGATCCATCCAGCATCTAAACAGTGCACCAGACTTACAATATGCTAGAATACCGTAAGTAAAAAAATATTAACTTCTTAGTATTAGAAAGTTATAACTATATCAGTAAATTCAACACATTCTCCTAAAGCTGACATTCATTTATTAGTACAAATGTGGGGTAAGATAATTTCATGTATGGAAACCATGAAGTCAACAAAAGTTTCTTGTTCAGACCTAGCCTAAATTACCAGGCTTTGGGACACAATCAGTGCCTCCATATTTGTATGACAGCTAACTGGGAACTACTGCAAAGTAAATATTAGCACTGGTGAAGTATATGCAGAAAAATAACACTGAAAAAGAAATTAAAATTCTCCTGCCTGAAGCTGTGCAGCTCAAAAAAATATCTCTAGTCTGCAAAAAGCTCTGTGTACAATAAAGAAAAAGGGAAAAAAGGAAAAAATTATGTCTTCCTTCAAAGGCTCAACAAAGAGCAACTCATCCTTTCAAGAGTAAGTCTTCCACCTTTGATACAGCTGTACTGGATAGTCTAGAATTTTTCATGTGCTTAGGGAGAGGACCCACAAATCCAAAGAGAGTTCAGGTTGGGGGAAATAATTAATTTCTATTCCTCTCCTTCAACTCCGTCAACCTCACAGGGGGAGGTGCCAGAAAACATTACTGCCCTCCCTTTCCTCAAATTAAAAAAAAAAAAAAAAAAAAAAAAAAGTAGATGAGGAGGTGAGGAGGGAAAGGGGAAACAAAGATACAGAAAGAAACTGGAGAGGGGAGGAGTAGGGACGTGGAGCTGAAAAGCAAGAAGAAAAAAGCATTTGTAAAATTAAAAGGCAGGGCCCCATCAGATTGTGTCGGGCAGGGGAAAGCGTGTCGTAGGCAGGAGTAATTGGTAATCGGAGCAGAAGTGAAGAAAGGGATGATTTATGGGAGCATGGAGACAGGGGTGGAATAATTTTTGGAGCAGAACGGGGAACTTACTGAACGCCTGAAACTCAGCTACTTATCCACTCGTTCTCGTGATAAATTAGCTCTTGTTTAAAGTAACCGGAGCTCCATTTTTCATTCTGATTACTACACTTGATATCTCTCTCTCTCCTTCTGTTTCTCTCTGACCACTGCCCCTTAGCAGGTTCTCTGAGCTGAGGCAATGGGTTTATGGAAACTCTTCACCCCTCCATTACAGTGTTCCCCCCCTGCCTTCCAATTACTGTAGGGTTAACTCTTTAAGTTGCTGTGTGTTTCTGTGAGCTGCTTAAACTCTTTCTCAGTGTTGACCTGGGCACATATGGAACACGATCCTGTGTTTATGCTATGGTGGAGGGAAGGGGTGCATGCGTGTATTTGTGTGCACACGTCAGATGCTTGCATGAATACGGATCAACCACAGTGGTATGTCGTGGCCTCTGGCATTTGCATGAGTGCTTGGTACCTTAGAAAGCAGCAACATACGTGGCCCAGTGCACATCAGGTTATTACTAGGAATGATTTATTTTGCAATGCTACCCAAAGCTACCGCCACTGCCTCAGGTACAAGGTCTCACTGTTCAGTTTACCACCTAAATTCATATGAAGATTGAGGTGAGACACAACAGGTAAGACTGAAACACGTGGCAGAAAGCAGGAGCTGACATACAGTGGAAGACTCACTGTAAGGAAGACCGGATGACTTAATGACAAACTCATCTAAAACACTTTTAAGAGTAAATTGTATGATGAATGAATACTAATAAATATTAACTTTCTTACTCACATCAGTTATTTTCCTAAAAGCTTCAAAATACTGAAGTGGTTCACATGAAGAGATTTGAAGGAGGGAGTGCTTTTACCATTTGGCTAAGGGAAGACAAAAGACAAAGTACAAAGGGTACCAGAGGAGGCAGACCAGATAGGATTCTGCTACCAATGAGAGAAAAAAACACAGAAAGACGCATTGCTGAGAATACTGAGGATAACACAAAAACATACAAGCCAGGAACTGGCTTGTTATTGCCATTACTCTAGAACTAGGATGTAAAAAGGACAAGAGGTTATTCACTGAAATTAAAAGATGACAAAGTAATTTTCCCACACACAAATAATTATCTGGTGCAATCTTCACCTCAACTGCTATTAATGTCAGGAGCTTGGCACAACCGAACCACCAATTGACCAAGCTGGTGTAAGGGCAGAGGTATCCACACCTCAGATGGTTGGTGTGGTTGTCAACAACCCAGCCCCTCCAGAAGAAGCCAATTTCTACATATGCAGGCTCAGCAGATGTGACCCCATTGACCAGCTGCTCCTTAACTGCCTCCTGCCTAAAGTCCTTGCACCTTTCCAACTTATTTTTATGTCAGTCACAGCAAAAGACAAGGTATCAGGCTGGCAAAGGACACCAGGTCTGACACATCACTGCAGCATATGACCTGCCATATGGGGCAGGGCAGCCATAAAGTCTTGCTGAACAAATACACTACCTGCCCACACAGTTCACCCTTGATGGACACACTATCATACATGACAGGACACATTGGCTAAACTGCACATTCAGTTCTAGCTCTTCTGAAGGAGCCATATTCTGATCTATTTAGATCTGTTGCTACTGTCTGTCCTGCAACACATCTCGTGTTACCAACCTGAATACACTTTCCCAGGTATAGTCCAGTTAAATCACACCAAGCACATTCAAAACCAAGATAATTCTAAAAAAGCTAAGGTTAACTTATCTGAGGATTCACTTATATTTCTGTAGCTGGCAGGTAGCATAACCACACATCGCCATCTTTATGCCAGGAAAAATAAATATTACTGATAAGTACGTTTCCAAATGTGCAAACACATGTCAGCAAAATATATTCATACTACTGCCTCTCAGTACAGTCTTCTTCATTATGGGCTTTCAATGCCTATTCTACAAACAATGATCTACACGTTCAAGGAGAGCAGTCCCATCTCCACTCCACCCCTTATTTATAGTACTACAGAACTGGGTGTTCCATGAACAACCTGATAGCACTGAAATCCTGCTATTACCTATGTCACTGTGAGAGACATTCTTTGAATAAGTAATTAAAGCTTGTGTTATGAGGCATTTGGGAGGAAAAGTCAAAGTAAAACCAAAACTTAGGGAAAATAAAAAAAGCTATAAGAATTGTTATTGCCACACCAGCAGGTGAGCAGCTTGTTTGGAAACAATGGTGGACACTCTGCCTTGAAGAAGTCACAGACAGACAAGAGCCCAGCCCTCCTGAACACATACATAAAAGTACATAGGTTGATGAGATTCCCACAAAACTCACCAGAAATGTATCTTTGGAAGACAAGCAGGACCACCAGGTGTTACCACCATTAGTATTTTGCCATTAGTATTTTGTGATGTCCACACAGCTACATTGTGCAGGCAGGGACTGAAGATTGAGGTCCAGAGTAAAAAGAACTGCAAGAGAGGCAACAGGCAAGGACAAGGTGTACCATAAAAGGGTGAAGATAATGAACTTGCATTTTCTTTGAGGTGCGCATACTGCACATCCTCTAACCTTGAAGGGATCCCAGGGGGGTTTGGAAAGGGGATAAGGGTGGTTCACAGTTGTTAATACATTTTTATTATATATTTTATTATATTAAGTAGAGGACAAACTGATCACTATGACCAGACAAGGACAGGGAGATTAGCCTTACTGCAATGATGGGCAGTTTCTTACTTGGAGTCCGGACAGCTAATCTACCCACCATGTTTCAGACAACGCTCTTTATCTGTACATGGGAGCTCCTTCTCATACCTTTGATAGAAAGCAGCTAGATTTTTGGAGATTTCAGAAAGCCAAAGTGTGTAAAGCAAATGAGCACTCTGAAAGTTTTGCTTTTACATAGCATTGTTGATGTAAGAGCATCTAACATAGCCTCGGATAGGAAGAGTTACACCTGAGAATCCAAATCTTATTTTTTTTAAATGCACTTCAACTTCCCCAGTTTGAGGCAAAGAAGTAGAAACCTGTGTTTTCAAAGAGACGTTCCTCAAAACTGTGGAGCAGGAAATGCAGCTATTTAAATAAATAAATAATAATAATAATTTAGAAATAGATCTCTCAGAATTACCCTGGAACTGTCAGATTACACAGTAAAAGACAAAAGGCAGTGAAAGGAAATGTCTATGTCTGTTCCTGAAAGTCCAGAACTGGTGGATTTCAAAGAACAGTACTCAGTTTTCCCCTACTCTGCTCAGTGTTGATGCACAAAAGCTTTACACCAAAGAATTAGAGATGTCTGTTCATCAGCTTTAACAAGTTTTTGAATACTTCAGGTTGAAAAGCATGAAGAAAGTATGTAAAAAGTGTTTTTTTCTGGGGAGAACATTTGTTGCAGAAACACCAGATAGGATTCTTCCATCCCTTACCACAGGCCATATGAGGACAACTAGGACAATAATCATTTTTTCTTTAAGCCAAGAGACCCCTTGTATATACTCTTCGTTCCCATCTGTTATACTTGGCATTTGAGATACAGCACTTGAAAACACAAGCAGAACAAAAGCAGAAGTTTCATTTTACGGAAATTTTTGAAGTTAATGGGCCACAGTCCTCACATCACAATCCTTGGCTTTTTTTCAAGGAAGTGAAGTAGATGGGACCTAAATGAGCTCTAAGGCTCAAATCCAACCTGCAAGAAATTGGGCACACTTGTAGTTTTAAACTTGCATCCAGAGCAGCTTGGGTTTTGAAAAACAAACACACTTATTTTTTCCTGAAGGACTCTCTCTGCATCATGAATAAGATACCAGTTCAGCTGGGACAGTAACCCATGGTACCCAGCCATGTGGTAATAGTGACTGTGTTACTGCAAGCTGTACACTGCAGACTGAAGGACTACTCAATCCATGGCCTGGACTGAGCAACTCTTATTTGTAATACCTCAGTTTATCTGATAATCTAACCCAAAGGTCCACATATTGCACCTGTCTCCCTTGGTGACCAAGACAATCAAGCAGCAAATATAACACAGCCCCTCATGTACCAGCAAACTCCTCCTGGTTACCCCAGGAGTTCAGGGGAGCAAGAAAGGAAGCATTCATTACCTTTGTGGCCATCCTCTTTCAGCCTTTGTCCTGCAAGCCAGCTAGAATTCAGGCGAATCTCCAGCACTCCATGGAAAGGAATAGCTGACTTATTCAGTCTGTTAGGACATCCTTACCTTACAAAGAAAAATATATATACATTTATTGGACAGAATCGAGATTCCATGTCTCTGTTTTCTGTCCCTCTCAAGAGTTAGAGAAGTCTTTATTACTTTGTGAACAGTGAAAATTTCTCCCCATTTATCTTCAGTGCCAAGCCAACAGGGAAGAACTTCAGTAGAAACTTTTTTCTGAACAAGACCTAAAGTTCTTAGAGGTTCTTCCATGTCAGCTGGCCTTCCAGACCCTACTGGAATTCAAATAACCTACCCGATTATGCTGGGGGGGGTGTTGTAAAATACCACAGGTAGAAGGGAGAGGAAGGTGGAAAGAAGAATCCTAAGATACAATGGATACATTTATTTTTTTAAGAACTATCGTTGCTCTCTTCTATGCCCCCTCCCCTGGCAAAGGTGAACTGCATATCTTTAGTTAATAATTAACTTGTCATGAGCTCCATCAATATCCCATCATCTAAGTGACAGAGGGAAGGGAGGCGATGGGGGAGGTGATCAGCACGACGTGCCAGCTCTGCCCGCAGCCTGCGATCTCGTCTCGGCCATAATAAATAGGATGAAATGCGCTCCTGATAAATGCCCATGTCATGGAGAGATTTTACCTTCACTCAGAAACAATGTAATATCTCAGCTATTACCCAAAATAATTTATCAATGTGTAATAGCTTTGTGCAGAGCTCAGATAGGAGGGGAGCAGCGCTGCCCGAGATGGATGGATCCTACCTTCTGCTTTTAATTTTTAATGCTCGTAGGCAGCTTCACATTAAAGGCCAGGTGTCATATATAGACTTAATGTAAGAATGGAGTTCATGAATTCTAATCAGGAGAGAATCTCCCTCTCTCTTCTTTTGCTTTAGTCAGTTCTCTTTTTTTTTTTTTTTTTATTTATCAATTCTCCTCTCTTTCTATATTCCCATTTTCTTTGCCTCTCTCTTTTGGTCTGTTTCTTCCCCCTGTTCTTCATCTATATTTTACTCCATTTCTGTAACAAAACCATTCCGGTAGCTTTTTGCCACTTCATGTCCCAAAACTGTCCCATCACTTAAGAACAAGAAAGAAGAATTGATCTGCTTCAGCCTTGGTCCTTGTGTCATCATTTGCACCTAGCAGAACAAATTCAACACATACCAAGCCAGAATAAAGATCCGGGGAAAAAAAAATACAGTAACAATCAAGAGTGGAAAAATCCAAACCGTGGACATCAAAATTCATACTGGAATTGTGTCACTGAAAAGATCTTGGCTGTAAATGGCCCGTGGAGAAACTTCGTTCCTTTTCCCAGCCTAATCCCATTCCTTTGCAAAACCTCTTTCCTTAATTTGCAAGAGACAGCACTGAGACATATGGATCCAAAAAAGAGACCCTGGGGCGTCTTTTCGTAACATTTCTGGTCTTCTTATAGCCATGTCAGCAATATGAATGTTCTCCTCTTCACTTTCAACGTAATGCATGGAAAAACAGTTGGGGTTCATCTATTCTGGGCCTCTGTCAGAGGGACCTGTTCATGGATGCCTGTATGTAAAATACAGTTTTTTACATACAGCAGTATGTAAAATCTCTAGTGCAGTCTACCGGACAATGCCAGGAAGTTCTATCATTAAGAACACACCATTAGGGCTCACATCAGAAATACCATTACTGTATCAATACACTACATCAAAGTATGACATACTGTCTGGGTGAGACACCTGCAAGCAACAGCAGTGCACGACAGCACTTCTGAGCTCTGCATAAAGAATGAAGCTGTAGGAAGGAAGGGGGAAGAACCACTTACTGTCCACAAGGTGCAGCAGGAGACAATAAGGCAGTTCATACAAGCAGCAGACACAAAGATCATGGAAGAGGAAGAGACTGCAAAAATGAAACAATAGGCAACAGCTTTTGTTTGCAATCAGATGTGAAGGACAGCAAGAGGCACTCCAAGGCAATACTGCCCACAGGAGGAGCACTAATATGTCTGCAAACCCTTTCACAACCACTTTGCTGACTACCAAGTTATGAAGACACCAGTGCTGAGAGGAGTTCGGGCTTGATTTCCTGCTTTCTGTTGACATAGGTAACATAAACTGTCTCCATTGTTGGTTGACAATGCAGGGATCATGGACTGAATGACTCCTGAGAGTTCCTTTAGAAGAAAAGAGTGAGATGGCATAAAAAGGCTCCACTGGTGCTGCTCCCAACATCCGCCTCTAAGGGCAACTCTTTGTCAATGAATTCTCTCTCTTTCCTCACCATTCACACATCTCTCTCCAGAGAATAAAGAACTTACAGCAGACTCTCCTCCATTTATTCCCATGTGGTATTTAACATCTTCCTCAGCCTGTCAAAGCAACACAGCAGAGTTCTGTTCTCAAGCACCAAGTTCTCTAAAAGTCCATAGGAAATTTTCCTTTCTTGTTTCTTACCTTCTGCAAGGATTACTCTAAGAACATTCCTATGCTTTCAGCTTACTTCTTCCCAACTCTGCACGTAACATGGTTCTGGAGGGCAGATATATATCAGCAAACAGAACTATATTGTGCAAGCAGTATGCCCAAAACTTCATTGGCTTCACGTTGCATCTTGCCAGGTGAATGGTCTTCCTCAAAGGAAGAGAAAGGCTGGTAGTCCACTCAGGAAAATCCACTCTGCACACTAAGAAGCCAAATCTATAGAACAGGTTAAAAATGAGGTTGAGGAAAAAGTCATTGCACGATCAAGAAAAGACAAGACTTGCCTTTGTATTCAACTTTGCAGATGTCAGATTAAGAGATGACAAATCTTTAAACAGCAGAGCTGAAAAATAGGAGGGTGAGAAGTTGTATTGGTCGGCCATAGCATGGTACTTCAAGGTACAGGGATGTGTGGCTGTTAGCAGGCTGAATCTTTGGAAACTTCAGGCTGTCTGTGAAGATCTCCAGTTTTTCTAGGAACACTTTGCAAAGACTGTCTGAGTGCTCATGCCTCATGAAGCAGGTTTTGCTTCTGTCTCAGTATAGCTGTAGCACTGCAAAGGCAAGGCACTAGCATCCCCTGGTGCAGCAGCTTTAGGATATCCTCTGTGATACACACTTATCTGAACTAATAAGGAAGAGAGATGTTGTTTGAAGACAGACAGAAAGATAGCCTTACCTTCCCTGAATACCACTCACTTAGTGGCTTTGGCCTGGCTCCAAGCCAGGAGGAGAGCAGCATGCCCTTGTCTGTGCTGAATGAAAGCCCCAGTGCCAGCTGCCAAACAGCCTCAGGCAGACGGTGACTCCACAAGCCAAACTAAGAACTCTAAACTCATTCACTCGTGGTCCAAGATCCTTCCTAACCCTGGGGGGTTGTGGTAGAGGGAAAAAAAAAAAAAAAAAAAAAAAAAAAAAAGAAAGACATCCCTCAGGTAACAGTCCCTTGCATCACACAGGTTGAGCCTAATAAGGGTCTATTGCTGTCTCATTCCATTGCTAACACTGTGACTCTAACTGCCGTGTACTACAAATTAATTCATTCCTTCAGGCCTTGCTGTTCAGTAACTGGCTGTCACAGCAATCTCCCGAGGAGCTAATTGAGAGTTGTGATCCGTGCAGTATTTCCATTAGTGCTGTAATGACAGGCAGCCAGACACACACACATGCACGCACACACACACAGAGCACAGGTTCCTCTGTCCCCACAAAGGAAAGTAGATAAAAAGCCAAAGCCATTTCAAGTGTTAAGCAGCAGCTGGGGGAAATGGAAAACCAGAGGAACAATTTCCATGATCCAGGCTGAGGTCACCCAAACTTTGTCTGAATGAGAACAATTTGCTGGGAGCTCTAAACAAGCTCTTAATTCACTCTAGTGGAGTAAAATCCCTGACATCTTCTTCTTCTGTACAGTGGTACTGTCCCAGAGACTACAAATCCCAGCAAGTTACCTCCATTTGAAAAGCTTTCCTCATTGCATTGTGGGACCTGTAGTCTCCAGATAGATGCATGGGATGATTGCAGTCGTAGTTGTGTGTGGCACTGTCAAAGCATTAAAGACAATAAGCAATATTAGAGAGTCTTACAGGTTCTGCTTAGCAAGATGCCAAGGTGTTAATTAGGGAAGAACATTATTTGATCAGTTATAGTGCAATTCATTCAGGAATCTTGGACATGAAGTCTGTTTATGATTCTAGTCTCTTGATTTGTTTATCCTTTCATGACTAGTTTTCAGAGGATTAATTAGCAGGAAAACATTAAACTGTACCACCCATTGGTAAAGACTTAGCCATCTTAAAGGGCATATTTCATGTCCTGTCTGCATGGACTATATCCTTATGCTTCTCTGGTCTCAGAGGGCGGACACCTAGAAAGCAAAGCACATGAAATTCTGTGCTGACACTGATGATAATTTAGCAGGGTCAGTTAGAATGTGAGAAACCTTTGGTCTCTTTGGCAGTTGTCCACTTTCTTGAACTAGTTCTGGAATTAACCCTACCATATCTGAGGCCTTGTCTGCATACACACAGATGTGAATCTATTTAATTTAAATTACTTGGTAGTCAGCCAAATTGATGCAGACTAGTTCAGCAGACACTTCTCGCAGTGAGTGCTTCACTAATTTCAAAGCTGTGATCAGTTTCATTGTAAATTAAATAGTTTCAAAGTTCATTGACAATGGGAAACCAAATCACAACAATTATTTTGAGTGACAATGAATGAATCCTTCAAAAACGTAGTTCTATTATCAGACTTTTTAGCCTTGAGAAAGGAAAAAATAAAAAGAAAAAAAAAAGTATTTAAAGTTTCTCTAGTAATTAAAATTATGTGACATTTTAAGTATCTAAGCAAAGCAGGATGCATTTGCAAGCAAATTGTTTAAAAGAAATCCATGCAATTATGCTAGCAGTCAGACAGATTTAAGCCAACATTTCCAGTCACCCTTAAATTTGGACTGTTGCATTGGCAGTGGTGTCTCAGGTAGCCATGCACGAGGAGGTAGCTCCTGCTTTCAACAAGGTGAAGATATCCTCACTTGGACAGGAACTGCTCTCACAGAGACCCAGGTTTCCAACAGCAGCTCTCTAGCAAGGGAATGAGCTGCAGGTTCTTCACAGCATTCCAGAAGACACAATGTGCTGCTCTGACTATCACTGCAGTCTGGCTTTATAAAAATACCTAGGGAAGATACCTATTCAAGGTCTACTAACAGCCTTCAGGGCTAAGATAGAGGATTAAGTTACTGAGGCTTAAGAAGTCATGGCATATAATCTTAGCTTGGTAATTGAACACATGCATGCTCCTGGCATGCGATAAATGCAAAGTCATTTGACTTAACCTAGGACAGGACAGCATTAAGTGGAATTACCCCATGTCAGCTGCAGGCTAGTTGTGCACACAACTCTGTTAGCACAGCTCAGCAGATACACAGCAATTTGTTCAGCTGTACTAAATGCTACTGCATGTACAAGCCCTGATTCTGCCCTCTTGTGACAGTATGACAGGAAAATAAAGTTCTTTTAAAAATCAGATGAATTTGACACAGGAAACAAAAACAAATTCAAAATATTTCACAATGGTGAAGTGCCCCTGGAAAGTGGGTTAAAGTAGGATGTTCTGAGATATCCATGTAGTCTTGGCTTCCCTGTATATATCTCTCTTTCCTGTATATAATTAGGATTTTCCAATATCAGAGGGACAGAGCGGAAGGCAAGGTATTGGGTGTGTCTGCCTCTTCTGTGCGCAACCAAACTGAAAGCTCACAGCACACCAAGAACAGACCCTACCAGCACCCCTGACTAACCTGTGAAAAAGGACAAGAGGGTGTCAATGAATAAAGTTCCAAAAGCCCAGGGGTGGACAAGATCCTGGAGCGATCCACACAGCTGGTTAGAATATGGTGTGTCCTGCAACTTTGTTTCTGGAATCATTCAAGGTATGCCCAAGGAATACGCCTAAGTACACATAAAGCTCTCTCTGTTATTGATGTTGGGAAAGCTACGGCGTAAGTGGAAAAGGTCCTGAGTTATGACCAATAACTTCATTGTTGCAGAAATATTGTATGTCACAGAGTAGCTTTGGCTTCTGTGCATAGTGTCAGTGATGCCTTTTCCCCTAAAATGGGATAACAGATGGATCCAGCAGAGGGGTGGAGGTGGACATACAAGTAGTGATTTATTCCAGACCGATTACTTGGAAGGAGTTTCCAAAAAGCAGTTACAGATCTAGCGAAAACGACACGTATTTCAACACAAATTGATCTCTTCATAGCTCTGCCATGCTGGCACAGTGGTGCACACACATTTGCATTGATAACAGCATGACAGGATAACCCCAAACAATATGAATCAAATCCCAGTGGCTGTACTATGTGAAAGAAGCCCTTGTTCATGTCAGCTTTTGACATCTTCATGGTCTCCATGCACAGCATGATTTGGGGATCTGACTGTTTTGCTGCCTGCAGGCCTCAGTGCCTGTTTCCTGCAACAGAATCCTGTCAACACTTCACCAGTTTTTCCAATGTCTCACCAATGCATGAAATTTTTTTCTTCTAGAGGAAGGCTTCACGCCTATCAAGCTTTCAATGCTCACCATTCAGTTCAATCATTACTGATACACCTCACACTGACTTCTCTGGAGACATGCTAACGTGGAGATGCAACCAAGTCACCAGCTTCTGCTATGGCTAACCTAGGCTGCCCCCAAGGTGAAGTATAAATTACCTTTCTCAGCTAAGGAGGTCCTGGCAGTTAGTGTTAGGTGGAGGACACCTGTCTACTTGCGCATGGGTCTGCTGTTCCTGTGAGAATTGTGAGAGAGGAGGAGCTGTCCCAAAGGAAGCAGTGAGCTCATCAGGTCATTTTGAAAGACCTGTTGGGGGATATCTAGTCCAGTCATGAAAGGAGACTATTGCCACCCCTAGAACATGTCGACTGTGCCTTTGCCTTGGAAATTTCCAGGAATGGAAGTTCCACCACAGTTCTGGGTAACATGTTTCACCACAGCACAGGTCTCCTAGGAAGTTTTACCTACGCCTAATTTGAATATCCGAAGACACATTGTCTACTACTGGGCACAGCTGACAGACATCCTATCTGGACTATTCTAAAAATGGTAAGCATAAAATGAGAAATGCAACATTTGGAAACAGGCTCACAAAAACAGCACACAAATGCATTTCTTATGCTACCTGAAACTCAGCACTAACTACAGGAACTCCTTCAGGACTTCTATTTTAAAAAGCTCTCTCAGTCAGCAGAACTGAAGAAAGATTATGGTAGTCTGATACTCCCTCTGACAGAATAAAGCTGCATGAAAACAATCAAGAAGACATTAAACAAGGTCTGACTGCAAGCCCAGCTTCCGTGGCATTCTCTGTTCAGTAGAGCAGTTTACAGAGCAGGGACTTCAGTCTCTGATTATGGCCCTCTGTTTTTGCTGCTCAGTTCTCCAAGGTAGTTATCAAGTGCAAATAAGCTCACAGGGGGACATTACCTCCTCTAATCCTTATTCATGTCACTGAAACTCATCATTAGCTAGGTGTATGAGGGCAGTTCATACATATGTAACCGTCTATGAGGAAATGCCTGTTGGTGAAAAGTGATTGGTGAAAGGTGATTCAGGAGCCTATTATGTTTTCACCAAGCTGCACTCTTCTACCAGAATGCCTTGAACATGTGTTAGCACTGTCCTGGAAACAGATCTACATTTGTCCTAAATCTAGGTCCACATCTGGTTATACCTCACCTCCTCAATGTACACATCACCAGATTTTACATTGACTCATTTGATTTCTGGCACTATTTACTTTTTAACTCACAGTATGCTTCTATTCCCTATCAGTGGTTTGGAGCAGTTTTCACAGCTGTTAGACTTTAAGTGAAATATCTGTTCCACTTAGTTTTATTTTAAACAATTGTGGTTCAAAACAGCAGACAGCTAAGCACCACACAGCCATTCGCTCACTCCTCCCAAAGTGGGATGGGAGAGAAAAGTGAACAAGCTAAAAGTGTCAGAACTTGTTGGTTGAGATTAGGGCAGTTTAATAAGAAAGAAAGAAAATGCAAATAATAATAATAATAATAATAATAATAATAATAATAATAATAATAATAATAATAATAATAATAATAATAATTGTTATTATTATTATTATTATTATTATTATTATTATTATTATTATTATTATTATTATTATTATTATAAAGTGATTCATAATGCAATTGCTGACCACTAGCCAACCAATGCCCAGCCAGTCCCCAAACAACAGCAGCCCCACTGGCCAAGCACTCTTGTTTTTATTGCTGAGCAGGAAGACACCATATGGTATGGGATATCTCTTTGGCCAGTCTGTCCTGGCTGTCTTGATGTGCCACCTCCCAGCTCCTGCTGCACCCCCAGCCTCCTTGCTAGTAGGGCAGCAAGAGAAGCAGGAAAGACCTTGACCCAGTGTAAGCACTGCTCTGCAAAAACTAAAATACTGGTGTGTTACTGATATCCTAAAACACAGCAGCATGCCAGCTATGATGAAGAAAATCATCTCCGTCCCATATGAAATCAGAAGACCCATTCACACTCCGCAGGTAATCTGCTTTCTCCCTTCTACCTGTTCTAGTTTCCATTCTGCCCAAGCATTATGATCTCCTAAACTAAGATCCATTTTGTCCAACACTGTAGCTATGTCAGGCAAGGTTGCAATCAACATTAGAACATTACCTCTGGCAATGGCCAGATACTTACAGAGGGTCAGAAACAGAGCAGGAAGAGAAAGACTGTGTCCTTGGGGCACTGGGCTGATGTATCCAGAGATCCAACGTTGTGACCCAAAATACTTTCCCAAGTGGTAATATAAAACACAGCATAGTTTGGGTCAATTCTCCTTACTCCCTTTATGGGAGTAAGAAGAATTTTTTACTCCTTTAATGCCTTTGCCCTGGGCATTAGTTCATATTTTTAATACTGTGCAATTCTCTATCATGGTGATTCTTCCTTTAATTATTCACATATCAATACGCTTGACCATCTATTATGGCTTCTAGTGATCTGCTTGGCCTGAGAATCTTCCCTTCCTTGATTTTAGAGTTAGGGAGTATTTTTACTACCTTCCTTCCCTGTGATTTTCATGATAAGTGCAAACACATTCCCAATGCCTCCTAAAGCAAACATAGTACTATCATCAGGACTGTGCTGAGTGTGAAAAGATGAGGCTGCTACAAGCCCTGTCAGCTAAGCTACACTGCTGCTGCCATATTAGTTCACCAGTTCACCAGTTAGTCAGTGATGCTAGGAACTGGCACCAGCATATGGAACAGCTTTCCAGGTATAACCTCAGCTGAAGAAAGGAATAAACCTCTACCAACTACAGAAATTCACTTGGTAACCTATTTATCTAAATATATCAGTCTTATATGCCAGATGCTATCTTGTAAGGGGACCAGCATTCTGTAAGGATATATCCCTGCCCATATGAAACTATAGCCTAAAAGCCAAACAGACACAAACAGTAACTGTAGAGGCATATGCTGCCAACAGGTTCTTAAAATATTGCGGAGTTTTAACAGAGAGTTGAAAATTTTAACAGTTTTAGATTTTAATAAATCTACGGTATCTGTTTTGTTTGTTCTGATCTTATATAGCTCATCCACTCACACAAACTAAGAGAACTCCATGGCAGATCTAATATTAAAATACTGAGCCCAAATAAACTTTTTGGTAGGATTTAGCCAATTGGAACAGTATTAAAACAAAACCAATAATTAATAATATCCTATTACATAGTACTTATACCACACTTTACTGTAGAAGTACTGCAAAAAACATTACTTGATTAATCAATTAATCAAGAAGCTACAAAATTAGCTACATTAACTAATTAATTAATCAAGAAGCTATTAAAAGCCTGACTGAAAGGATATCGATTGTTACTAGATATAACAATGCAATTGCAATGTTGTGGTGCATAGATAAGAATTTCAGAGCTAGATATAATAGTTCATGGATCTATGTGGTTTCATGTGCATGGATTTGAGATAAATGCCTAAGGTCTGTGGCATGGGAAACCAGAAAAGAGCTAGAATTTGTACTGCCAAACCTAAGTATGAGGGGTTGTTTGTAAAGGAAAAGACCAAGCTATGGCTGAGATCCTGTCTTGGAATAAACTCCTACCCTGAAGAAAAGATAGGAAAAATTAAAAGAAAACACACTTTTACTGTATTTATCAGCCCTGGCATCAGATGCTGCACGTATTATAGGTTTTCAGAGACCTACTGAGATAAGAACCAAAATGGGTATTTACTAATTAATTAACCTGTGATGGGAAGGCTTGCTCAGTACATGCTGCTCGCTCTATGCCTATGACTTAATTCAGTCTAAGAAGCCTTAGCGAGAGCCTTGCTGTTATCCTGTAACAACCTTCAGAAGCAGGGAAGACCAAGAGATGCACCCAAACAGAGGTAAAATGGAAGGAACGTAGACACCCTTCCTGTTTCCTCCAAGGCACAAAATGTGGAAAGATGTCTTTTGACAGGAATGTAATTTCTCCTGAGGGCTGGTGGGTTAGAAATCCTATTACTCTTTTCCTCTTGCTCCCATGCCAACTGCTTTACAAACCAAGCTCGTCATCCAGCTATACATGTTACAGAGCAAGACTGCAGCTAATGCCTGTAACTTCTCTGTTCCAAGTTTTCAAATTGTTGATTTTTTTTTTTTATTATTATTAATATTTTTTGCCCCACACTGACAAGGCCAACCAGTAGCAGAATTTCAACTGCTATTAGTACACACAATTTGAAAGCTATGGGAAAGTGTGAGTGAAAACACATTGCCAGCAAGTCTTGTGCAAAATTTTTACAAGACCTGTGGGCTCAATTTTCAGGATCCTCCATCTCCTAATCCTACAGTCAATCCACTGACAGGATAGTGAATTGCAGCACCTCTAGCACAGAAAGGATACCTGTAGATCTGCTCTACCTAGTGATTCCAGCATATGTCAAACTACACTGCTAAACTGGCGATTAAGATAGCTGCAGGCTGCAATATAGGTGCTATGGACCATATGTAATCTGTAGGCTACCATGTGGTGATCACAGCAGTAGAAGAGCAGAGGGGTTACCTGGTCTACCTGAGCTGACCTGTGATAAGACAGGTTTTATGTAATGGGATTGTTGATCCCCTCCCCCCACTTTCTTATTCCAATGTTCACTCCCCTCTCTTATATTTTATTAAATTTCAATCTCTCTTTGGTAATAGCGAACAAACAGAAAATGAGAGCAGAATATTACATCCCATAGCATCACAGCAGTTTGAGAGACAGATGCATCAGCACAATTGAAGGGGGGAGGAAGGGAACTTCACACCAGGTATTGACTTCTCTTATAAGGCAAATATATATAGACAGAAAGCTCTTGACCAAGTGAAGAAAGCCCTCAGTTTGCATGGCTCTTGAGGCCTAGTACTGGAGCATCCTTACTTCATCCACCTTAATTCGTATAAAATAGAGCACATCATGGCAGCCTCTCCAAGGATGAGCAACAGAAAATAGATTATACACCCTGGCATGCAAGGCAGTCTGTTCCCAATCCTTTCATCCTATGAGGACAGTGTTTTGGTGCACGTTGTATTGCAGGAGCCACATATGCTACAAATGGCAACCAAGGCTAGGTGACGGGTGATAGGTTAGGTGCCTGGGCTACAGCTTAGTGCCAAAAATGAACAGCACCTCTGTGACTCAATGTAGAACAAAGCCTAATGTTTTCTATACAAAAATATTTTTCTTTTCCATTTCCCAAATAAAAACAAATAAATAAATAAATAAAGCCAATTCTGAAAACCATATTCACAAAGTCTTTTTAGACTAACTGTAGTGAATGTCTATATGGTATACTGCTTGTGAGGAATCTTTCCTTTCCCTGCTAACACTAGATTAGTAATTCTCTCTTTCACACTGTATAGCTCTGGCATCGACTCTACAGTTCAGGAAAAGCCCAGTCTCTCTGACTGAGACCACTATTTATACTGGATGCCCATTAATTGCATTGCTTGGAATGATTTGCTGTGGGTTTTCTTTCTTTCTCTCTTTCTTTTTTCTTTTTTTCTTTTTTTTTTTTTATTCTAGCTGCATTATGTCGTGATCTGATGATTGATTGGGCCCTGTGAGCAATCATGAGCCCAAGCCTATTGCTGCTAGCTTGATAGAGTGTATATCTCTATTTCATATTCAATAATGATGAATGGTCATGGCTTACATTTATATAGCGCCTTTCATCCAGAAAGATCCCAAAGCGCTTTACAAATTGATTTACTGTGCAAACTATGGGGTTTATTCTCCGCTTCATAAGCTCGTATAAATCCCATTGAGTTACTTGCACTTCATCACGGTACTTGGTATTGCCCAAACAAAGCACAAGCACTCTTTATAATATACCTAGGAGAGAGTCAGGGAGCACTTATAAAAATATGCAAGTGTTCAGAACCTCAGTTTTATGTTTTATCCAAAAGGCAAAATCTTTACCAGCAAAGCATCCACCTAACCCTTAGGAAGTACTACTTTCTGTGCTACTAGCCAGGCTTCTTGCAGCAATGCATTCCTTGGAGAGGACATCTCCAAGGACTGAGCCAGCCTTCTCACGTGACTGCACTCTGAGGCAGTAGCTGCTTCAAAGTCAGTTCTTTCTCATTTAAAAAACCACACTATTAAACAGGAAGCTACCATCAGTTGACCATTAGAAGGCATAAATATAGACTGCATGGGTTTCTTCTGGATTCAGAAGAAAGAAGCATAAGGAAGACTCAGGCAAACTTCCTGGTGATAATTATGAGCAGATATTTAGCCATAGCATGATGCTCTGCACTAATGTTTTGAAGAAAATTACCCAGTCATCTTCTCTGTTCAGCTTTGGTTGGGGAAGGAAATGCACCAGGTATGTGTCTTTGGCTTCAGCAACTGCTGTTATCCCCACCTTGAAGACTGGGGAAAAGAAGTTCCCAACCTGTAATGTAGTCCGTAGAGCTTCCAAGCATGAGGGATACAGAGTGAAGTGGTGAATTCATGATGGAGACTGAGGTAATCATCCCAGGGCTATTTTCCACATTATCCCCTCAGGCTAAGTGTTGTAAAGGAGCCAGAGCATCTCTACATCCATGACTTCGGCAGACAGGTAAGGGAGTTGTATAAAAAGAAACAAAATTTCTCAAATAAATATGGTGCCGGTGACAATAAAATGTCAATGGTGACTTTTTATGCTATGGGCATAAGCTGTACAAGATCCCAAATACATTTTCTACCCCACTGTATCACTTCTGTCATGGCTGCAGGACTGAAATGGACAGTTCTAGCCTGACCAAAGATAAAGTCGTGTCAAGTTATCCAATGCTTGTGTGAAAGCCCTGTCTCATGACAGAGTGAATGAAATGAAATAGCTCACTCTGGGAATCCAAAAAGAAATAGCTCACAGATACCTGAAGGTAAAAGGTACCAACCTAGTACTAGATTTACATATGACATATGGCAATATGACATATGACATTATGGACTGTGCTAAATTCTTTATTAACATCAGATCAAAAAAGGAAGAAGACAGAATAAAATCCCTCCTTGAAGACATGAGTATTTTGAAAAATGGGTATGACAGCAACAGTGACAGTGTCAGCCTGAAAACCCCCCATGTAACATGAATTCCTGGGGGGTGATCACATAGGGAACATGGGGGAATTTATCCAGCAGCTTCATAATAATTTCAGGCCAATATTCTTGCAGACTGTCCCTCAGTTGTACACGTTCCACATCTATTTTGGCCAGCTCTAGCAGCTTGTGCAGTACCAGTAAAATCTCTTTGAAAATGAGTGAGGTTTTAAGGAGGCAGTAGGCAGAGATATCCTCCTCTCTCTCCCTGTTATGAATGACCTGCCTGTTTGACTCGAACACCTAAAAGGAGGTTATAGCATCATAGAATAATTTAGGTTGGAAAAGACCCATAAAATCATCAAGCCCAGACATCACCTAATGCTGCCAAGTCCACCATTAAAACATGTCCCTAAGCACCACATCCACACATCTCTTAAATACCTCCAGGGATGATGACTCCATCAGTTCCTGGGCAGCCTGTTCCAATTCCTGAACACCCTTTCCATGAAGAAATTCTTCCTGACATCTAATCTAAACCTTCCCTGGTATAAATTGAGGCCATTTTCTCATATCCTAAGTTACTAAAATACAGCCAGGATCTACATGGAGGCACATGGCAGAAGGATGATAGACTGTGGCCATCTACTGCAAGAGGGGAGGTTCTGACTGAATACAACGAAAAACATTTTTTACCATAGCTAAGCAGTGGAACGTGTTACCTACCCAGAGAGGCTCTGGAATCTTCATCCCTGGAGGTTTTCAAGGCCCAGCTCAGTCCTCCCTGCACACACTCCAGCTAGCAGTTTTCCTAAGCTCCTTCCTCACCAGTTTAATTCCTCTGATGTCTTGTGTTCTGCAGGACATTATGGCTCCTTCTCCTCTATCTGGCTTTGATGTCACTAGGAGTGGAGTGAGACTAAAGGTGAGACTTCCAGATCTGGCTTGTAAGATATTCGTGTTCACACGTTTGGAGATAGAGCGACATAGAAGACAAGATCAAGGCCTACAAACCTAAGATAAAACATGTGACCAAATCAACAGGGGAACAAACGAGTATTTCCATAATGAGGACAAGTGCTTGCTTGTTGCAGACAGCATTATCAGAATGTAGCTATCAAACACTAAGAAATAACTCATAAGCTACTGAAAAAAAAAATCCTCAATAACTTGCCTATTTCTGATAATGAGGAGATATTGGGAAAAGTATAATAATGACCCTTTGCCATATTTTAAATCCTTACCCCACTCCCTCCATACTATGGACATATGAGTTCTTCAGCCAGTAATGTAAATGCCTTAATACAGACAAAGCACCCATGGCTGGCAGTCCAGTGGCAGGATATTGTGTTTTAAGTTAACACCAGAAGAAGTTACAGGTTCCACATTTTTACCAACCAAACATTTAGAAAGCACAGACTTGCATAGCTGTCCTGTTTGGTGGATTTTATAATCAACAAAGAATGATTAACTCATTAGATCAAAGTCAACTCAAGTATTTACGAGGAGGAACAGATGTACCAGTAGAATACCAAGAAATTCTTACAATCTGTTATTTGGAAGATTTAGAGAAGCCACAGAATCATCCCATTGTTATTGTTTGATGCTGGGATACACTTTCTCCATAGTCACAGCTCTCCTGGCTGGATGACCCCAGAGTGGCACCACCAAAGCAGGGCACCAAATAGCTACACAATGCCAACCTACATCAGTTGACTGAGGGCCAGCCTGGAAAACAAGCACAAGAAAAGGAGTTCACCCTGTGTGAAAAGACACTGTGCAATCTCACTATTCAGCAAGTAGTTGAAAAGATTTTATGATTTTTTTGCTCTTGGACAATTTGCTAACAGACACAGGACACCTTATGAACATTGAAGAACAGGCGATAAGAAAGCCAGGAAGTAACTGTAAATTAAGGAAAACCCATCATATTAGTTAAAGCGACAGGGTCAGAGTCCATTTCCTAGCAAAATAGCCTTTAACTTCACACAAAATAGCATCATAAATGACATAAATTGAACTTTTACTGGCACTCAGCAGAAAAGTCAAGGACCAAAGAAATGCTGGAGATGGAGACCCTCCTGATCTAGAAGAATCCCTTCCAGCCATAGCAGAAGTCACATTCAGAGGGGTAAAGATGCCAGAGAAGCCTGCCTTGACTTTCCTGGCTTTATTTATCCCAAGGATAAGAGGAGATTCTGACAGCCCTCCACAACCATCAACCTACCCTTGTTCACCAGCGCTGAGCTCATGTCACATCACTACTGCAAAAAAGGAAGAAAACACAGCCAGCAGTTTGGGAAATGAAAGCAAAGACTTTTAACAGCTTTGCAAGAAGAGAATGTGACAGGTAGTGCTCAATGACCTTAACTTTTATACACAAAAATAATACTAATTAAGAAATATGACATACATGTTTCAAGTTTTTATGCCTTTGCAAGCAGATGAGTTTGGACAAAATGTAGCAGTGCTTAGCATAGATCTCACTGTTCAGCTTCACAAGCCTAAAACATTGTATTTGCCCGTACACAATCCTTACCATTTAGCCAACAAACCTTCCATGCTGCAGCTCTTCAAAGATGGTGCAACAGGAACATACGGTAGCCAGAGCTACATGTCTGGTAAAGCCCTGATAGCTGAATAGGACATGACAGTACCTACAATCATCACTAAAGCAGGAAGGGAGTCCAAAAACATGTGAATCAGAGCCTGGGGAAACAGTACTTTATAGGAGCTTGTTACAAAAGCAAGTGGAAAACTACTGTGATCCTGTGTCATTGTTTTTGTTTTGTTTTGTTTTTCCCCAAAGCAAGCAAGTGCCAGAAAGCATGAATCCTACTTGTACAGAAAACCACACGATCCTCTTCAGCCTTGCAGTGTGGAGGAGCATGTTGCACTACACCATCCCCCTGCAATCCTCCCTCCCTCTCATCCGCTGTAGATATACAAGGCTAAGTTGATGAGCTGTTCAGCTTAGTGTGAAATGTGTTACATTTTCCCCCCAGCTGCTTCCTGATTGCAGTATTTACTTTTAATCTCCTCTGCCTCAATGCCCGATAAAAACTTTGTCACATTAGATGGTGACAGATGGGAAAGAGAAGGGGGGGATCACTGCAAGGGAACGTCCTGGCTTCCCAATAATTTTTCACAACGCCAATTATGTCCTTCAGTGCTTCCCGGCATGTGCACCCATGTCAGCAGAGAAGGAAATAGAAAGGCATAAATAAAGACAAAACCAGGCACTGCGTGGTTTTAATCTGCAGAATAACATTTCTCATTTGGGTGAAATATTGTTGGATTTTCTCCCTGTGCTGGGGATGGAGACACACACACATATAAACACAGAGACACAGATGCAGAGTTCACAACTGCCTGCCTCATGCATGGGTACTACCCATCCTCACAAGCAGCTCCATAGCACTGTGAATTGAAAAGCAAAGGCGTTCTCTGCTTTCTGAAAGATATCCACGTACAGCGAGCCAAGCATCAGGCTCTTTAATTCAACTGTCATTGACTAAATGGAGATCATGTGAAGATTATCATTTTTAGGGAATCGAAACAGTTCTTAGAAAGTTAAAGATCATAATGTATCAGATTGTGCTGGAGGCTGCTGATAAACATCTGTGTACAAGCCTAATCCTAGATGCTGCTGCAGTTGCCACCTTTATATTCCATCCAAGGTGATGGGCAACAAGGAGAAATCTTTTGAGTCTGAGTTACTTCTTGCATAGGTCTCCTAGAGAAATGAAACACAATAGGAACAACATGAATTGGTGAACATGTATACAGCAAGAGCTGAAAGTAAAGTGGGAGGGCTCCTGGAGGAAGATTTGTCCAGGAGACAGAGACAGAGGTGATCTGGGTTGGACTTTAGCCAGTACTATCAGGATTTAAAAAAAAAAAAAAAAATTGTTTGTCTTTGCTGTGTTTAAGAAATAAGGCTTTATGGATTTTCTTTGTAAACAAGAAAAAAGTCTCTTGGAACTAAAAGAACCATACATGCTTTGGACTACAACTACTACTTTCTTCTAGACAGCTGTGGCTCAGTCCCAAACCAGGTGACTTCCATTCCAAGCAGAATAGGAGTTCTGCTTCTGTCCCAGAGGAGTGCATAACAGAACAACAGCAGCAGCTCCAAGGCACGATGGAAGTGTTACAGAGATAAGAAGGATTGAGGAGCCTCAACTGGAAGAGAAGGGAAAAGTAACTTTAAAAATACATGTTGTGCTTTGATGATGTTCACAGGTACAGCACATTCAGGCGTCTTCCATCAGGCCAGAACATGGACTGCAGGCATCTTGGTTTAAAGCCAAGACAATGCCCCTGTCCACATTAGATATGAAATAAGATAAGTAGATATGCTATAAAACAGGTACTCTATTGCCTCTCAAATCAGAGGGCTTCTGGGTAGCAACAAATTGGGCATTAGCCAAGGAGTTACTCATTCAGCCTCTGGAAAGAAAAATAAATGTGAGTGAGAGGTCTCTGGGCTCAAGGCTAGAAGATTTAGCAGACATCAGGCAAAGGGCTGTAAGCTACAGAAGCAATGAAGAAGCTACTAATAAAATGAGCCATACTTTATATGAAGCCAGGGAATAAATGGCTGAAGCCAGCACAGAAAAGATAAGGCAAAGAGTTGATAGTAGTAAGTTCTTTAACTGTAGAGTTACTCTACTGAAGATAGCTAACTTGCAACAGAAACATTACGGTCTCAGACAGCCTCCTTATGGCTGTGAACAACCAGATTTCACCAGTCACATCTGTACTTACATGCTGCCAATATGGACACATTAGAGACAGGTTTACAGAACTGATTATGCCAATGAAATTGCCCCAAAAACTCAACTACAATGGGCTCAGCATGATATTATTGTGGCAGAGAAAGCCACCTCTTCCCTACAGTCAGACTCAGTGAGAAAGCACAAGTTTCTGAAAAACTTGCTGACTGAAAAGGGCACAAAATTACCAGCATCAGGCCAGCTAGAACTCAGCAGATATAGGAGCAAGACGTACAAGCCACTTAGAAGCAAAACTTAGTATGAAGAGAAAAGGAATGTCAAAACAAATAGATTTAAGGAAAAGGACAGAAGAAAAAAACTCAGACCTGAACTACTTTTAAAACTCATTTGCCTTTCCAAAGGATGAGCTCTGAAAACTAGAACTGTATACGGACACCTGGTAGGAACCTCTGGAAGGAATTTGTGATAGAGCTTCTAGAAATTGCATCATATTTGCAAACAGATACAACAGCCAGTTGCTCTAGTGTGTACCATGCCCTAGGGGGACATTTTTTATTCCTTTTTTCATTCCTTCTTTTTATAAACGTATCAAATTCAGTCACTTGTGGCTGACCAGTTGATAAAAACTGTAAATAACAAAATGTATATGCATCCAGATTGTTTTCATCTCGCCTCTAAATGAGTTCTTCAGTGAAGTAATGTTCTCAGCTCGCCATGGCAGTATTTTGGCAAACTAACCTAGGGTGTTTCCACAGAGAAAGAAATAAAAAATGCAGAGAGGTACTGCCCTAATGTCATTTGACCTAAAAAGTGTACTTCTTCCAGGCAGAAGATGAGCTGAATCACATTTTATTTCTCTGATTCTCTCAGGAGATGGCCAATTAGTTTTACTTGAATTTGTTCTCATTTGCAAATTATGTTAAAGGAGTGGGACTGTCCTAGGAACCAGATGCAGAAGAAACATTTTCCTACTTGTATTTTGGTTTCCTTCTAACTCATATGCAAAGGACCCTTTCTCTTCTTTCACACAAAGTTTATCAAGCAATACACATCACAGATCAGCTGCCTTGTCTTGCATACTTCAGCATAACATAGTCAATGGGATTTTGCCCTCCTATTTTAGAGCTTACATTCAGATTGAGACTATTTAAGTATAGTGACCAAGGATTAGAGAATTCTTCTGTTTTTGTCTTTAGAAGTACTTACATTTTCATATATATCCCCCCCCCACCCAAAAAAAAAAAATAATAAAATAAAATAAAATAAAATCATCCTTTCCCTCATTTAGGCACAATAAAGTTCCTAATGATGGGAGAAAAACAACTGCCAGATAGTCAGTGACCATGTAGCTGTGCACCAGGAGGATTCCACATGCCACCCCATTAACTTTAGTCTCTAGAGGTAAGACAGGAGCTCAGCTTCAGTATGCACTCAACTTTGCTCTGCCTGACTTTCCTTTGTGAGCATCACCAATTCCTCTGGGGAAAACTCCAGCTCCTGAAAGTAACAGAAAATTCACTTGGTTTCCCCTAACCACGTGGCCTAGAATAATAATGTAAGGAAGCTAGGTAAGCCAACTGTCCAAGTTAAAAATCTGCCTATCTGTTTAACACAAAGTGCTACAGATTATATGGGGAAGATCATCACTGCATTACAGAATGTAAACATATAGGAAGTAGGAAGATCTCGCTTGTTTTGCCAGCAAACTCCAAACTGCTCTTGAATGAAAAGAATATAGAGGACCCAACTAGCAACCCAGCCAGCTGTGCACGAAATACCTATGTCACGTTGAAGAGGTATTCAGGAATTAACAAGCGTGCTCTTCCTTTGCCGCTTGTATGAGTGTGGGCAGCACTTATATCTGCAGCTTTTCAGAGGATTGCACTTGTACCTGGCTATATGCTTGTCAAGGTACTTGTCAGCAATGGTACAAGAATATAGCCTATACTGATTTAAATAGTTCAGTGAGTACAATCAGTTTTCCACAAGCATTACCCTGCAGTTTGCCTCAGGAGTTAGGTAACAATTCCCAACTCATCTTCTGTTCAGTTGTTTTGAACACTCCATCTCCAGTTTGCATAACTCACAGTAATGACAGAAAAATAAAAAGCAGTGTGCAAGTAAATGTCTGACCTTTGCAAGCTCACAATCAGAGGATGTTTGCCGTGTCCCTGTGGGAGATCCCATGTTTTCCAGTATTTCCCCAGCCACCTACAGTGTGTACCCACATGTGCAGAGCAGTAGACAGCCCATTGACTCTTGTTGAGTGGGTCTCACTAAAATTTCCGGACTCAGTGAAAACTGGGTGGTAGTGGTCAGAGGCTTACTGGCAACCTGATGCCTGCCTTTCCAACAGAAGCATATGCAGGTTAGAAGGATTAGTGATAACTTTACTTAGCTGGTAAATTTTAGATCTTTACTACAGTACATAATAATTCCTGACAAGGATCAAAAAACAGCAGACAAGAACTGCATGTCCGCATCATCCACACTAATGGTTTTCAGATTACAATGTGTATATCTCTGGGATTATTTGAAATACTTGCAAGAGCATCACAATCAGCAACTACGAAAAGCAATCCCGTTGTCAGGAGGCTCAGTGTCACTATATAGGAGACCAGATATTCACTGGAAAGTTTTTACAGAAGTCCACAAAAAAAAAAAAAAAAAAAAAATTAAACCCATCATAAGTGTGGTAAGTACTACATAAAGAGAGCAACATTTTAGCTGGACTAATGAACAGGCATCAATATGTGGATACTGTTAACTAGAACTTGCCATGAAAGTCTTTAATGCCACTAAGTAAAACTCCTTCTCAGTAAATCCTATTGATTTACAGGAGAATAATAGATATTTATAAAGTATCTATACATTTGTTTCATGGCATTTCTTATTTCCTTTAAAAAAAAAAAGACCAAATTTATTTAGGAAAAAATCCCAATGATATTTCTTGTATTTCTTATTCAAACTGCCTGTAACAAGAGCATATCTGCAGGACAAGAGCATCTTTGTTTCCCCTGTTCTGCAGAAACTTTGTATAGGCAAATACTAGCAATATATCTATAGGGGAAAATAACTCCTTATGGCAACAGATTCCGATGAAAAGCCTTTGGACAGAGCAGACACCAAACTGCTCTGAAGCATAGCTAAGCTTCTGTTGCAGCTGCCCTCTCCTATTCAGCTGTGGTTCACTGGTTGCTCAAGATCCACAGAGCATATCCAGCAGTTTCCTGTGCTGTTTCCTCCTGTTCAGTAGGAGGTGATGAGTTGTACGTAGGTCTAGTCCTGGCACCCCTGTCTGCTGATGTGATCTGGAGACCACTGGCTACAGTGACCTTGCTGTTGGGAGCTGTTGCTTGAAATCAGTTTGGGACATTTCAACAGAATTATCAACAACTCCTTTTTGCATTTTTTTCCTGGTTACAATTATGATCTGCTTCTAAGTGCTCTGCTGTGTCTCAATTCCATGCTCTGTGGGTTGGAATATACTGGCTAATCCCTTCAGCAGGTTCAAAGACATTGTTTTGACTCTCCAATTTTCCTGTGCTCTGCCATGCGAGGGACCAATACTGAATACAGCCTTAAACATTCACACTAATGTTGAATAAAAAGGAGTTATTATCACCCATCTGTCTCACAAAAGTTGTCTTCTGATAGATGTTAAAAAAGCATTTGTGATAAAATCATCCCTGCACCCTGCTCCCATAGAAGCAAGGAGCAGCAAACCCACAGGCTTCAGCAGTACACAGCAGCAAGACCACTCAGACAAACAGGTCTGAAATATTAACATTGGGATCTAGGACCTCCACCCTTCACTTTCAAGTAAGCAAGCAAGCAAACAAACAAACAAAAACTCTTTACAGAGATTTCAGCAAACACACTTTTGCTCACAACTAGTTGAGGGGTGAACTTGAGCCCTCCGGAAGCAGAACACTGACACTTTGAACTTCTCAGGGTTTGTGAAGGGGAGGGTAGTGGGTTTCAGAAAGATTATCTCACAGTTCGAACTCGTTAATGAAAGAAATAAATTAACCAAGCTCATTTTTCAGGGAATTCTTGTGTAAACTGGAAATTTTCCAGTCTGTGAGCCCCGCACTGTGCTAACCCATAAATCACAGCAAGCAGGTTGTCTGTATAGTGAGAGCAGCCACGTTTGGAGATGGAGGGGGGGGGAGAAACCAGCATATGTTCATGGAGAAAAAAACATAAAAGCAAAACAGAAAAGAAGAATATCTCCCTTGCCCACCGCTGGAACAAAATAAAAGGCTTGGCCTCAGGCACTGGAACATACGCTGTCTCTGAAGAGCCCCCCAAACCAGGGGAAGGCACCTGAAACAGGTCAGCTTTTAATTGAATACAATATTAATTACCGCGTGCACCATTAACGGTTTGTGGGATTTGACTAATTAATGTAATAGTTTCTGAGTCACGCTCATTAAATATGAAAATTACGCCGGTGAAAGGTATTGGTTTCATTATCAATCTTGTATGGACAGGAGGGGAGGGTGGGGGGAGTGAGGATGCAGGGGAAAATTCCCATCCTGAGTTTTTGTGTTGTTAGCTCTCTCCTCCTGGAATTGGTTCAGGTGAGCAGAAGGAAAAGCCAAAGTGAAAAGGAAAGAGGTAGGGAGAACAGGAAGCATTGCCTAGTGGCAGGGGCTGGTGGTTGCAAGTCAGGTCCCAAAAGCTACCCAGCTCCGAGCAAATTACACTTTTGTTTAGTGGACAGAGCTGGCTGGTCTGCATGTAGATCCAACTAGTTGTTGTCAATTCTTATCATAATGCTTAGTTTCCTTCGTCCCCCTAGAACAAGCATAATGACAGAGATCAATGTCACATGGAGTACTTAATTCATTAACCCATGCAAAGCATGTGGCCGGTCCTTAGTGGAAAACTACAGGAAAGGCAATTATCACTGTTAAAAGTCAGCTCCAGAGCATGACTACGCACTGAGGATATGTTGAGTTGCACTGCCATGGGATACATCCCTCACATGGGGCAAAACTTTTACAGAAGGACCAGAGATACTACATCTCTCATTCCTATCCTGCAATGCAGAGTAGGGTCAGCACTGATGTACTCTGGAGGGAACTGCCATCACACCTATACAGGATGAAGAGCCACCTGCATGCAGGATCTCTGGGGAAAGAAGAGAAAGAGAACGCCAGTGCTACAAGGCCCTCTTGTTCCCTACCAACCACGACAGGGAAAAATGCAGAGGTCACCTTCTAGACTGGAATTAGAGACAATACACAACAGAGACAGGAGAAAGAGAAACAAACAAACAGAAACCCTCAGGAGTGAGATATAAGCCTAACATCACTTAGGAGGACCATTTTTCCAAGAACCGTGGAGGGAAGTAGGAGCACCATCCTGTTAGCAGCAATGCATGAATGATGCACAAGGACCTAGGGCAGTAGGAGGAACAGAGATAACATCAATGCTATTATTTTTGTAGCAGTCCTCTTGACTGATTCTTAACATATTTGCCAAATGCTATGGGGGCAAAGAGGGGGAAAGAGGATGGCCTTATGCCAGAAGCTTTTGCATTCATGCTGCAGGCATATATCAGCTTGGAAGAGCCAGACACAGAGAAGATAAACCATCAGGTGGGGAAAAAGCAAGAAAAGGTCAAAAACACACATGCAAAATTCCACAAAAAAAATCAAAACCCAGACTCTTCTTAAAAGGGAGAAGACAGACAGTAGACAGTAAACCCATAAGAAGGAGGAAAACCCCTACACTCTGTTATGGCTTTTATCACTTTGTGTAGCAAGTAATGACTTTCTGATACTTCTTCTCTCCTTCCCCCTCACCTCCTTCAAAAGAGCTGCCAATGTTCTCTCTAAATAGCATCAGCTTGCCAGGAACCTGTGGTTGAGCCTGCTGAGAGTCTGTTCGACTGTGCACTACTAGCTGTTCTTTGGGGTTATAACATACACAGCCAAGACCAATCTGCAGGCTCCTGTACTGCATTTAAGGCATTATCCTCTGTCCACTGTACCTCTTCAGACCAGTCTCACATACAAATGTTCCTTCTTACTCCAAGCTTCATTACCCTGTACTGAGTAGGGAAGGCAGGTAGCTACAATCAGTCATAATTCGTACAGGAACTATGAGTGCCATGGGCTCTGAGAAAGCTGTAAAATTTGGAGGGTTAATGGTATAATTCAATCCAAACTTCTGATGATAATGACTGCAGTTCCCTTTGCAACATTATTAACAAGGCTACATTTGTTCTCTGTAACAGCAACACAAGTAATCACTCATTTACGGGGTGAGGACTAGTTCCCCCTGTGATTCTAATCCTATTCTAAACAAACAAGAGCTCTTCTGGTCTGAAACAATGCCATACAGATGGCATCTTCTGGTCCAGGTCACAGGGTTCCACTGAATTCCTTTCCACCTATTTTAAGCTTTGCATATTAATAAGTTCATCAAAACAGTCAGGGCACTAATACCCTACAAGCTACTCTGGAGCTGGCTGAAGGTATTTGGATTATGCTTTTGTGCATATTTCAGGGATCAAGAGAGGATATCATTCATACTACTACCTGTCTTGCCTTGCTAAACAAAGTTCAGCCTACGCTTGCAAAGATCTTTGTAAGGACCTTTTATCACAGTAGTTAGAATGAAACATTTGGCTCTGGAAGCCTCTAAACTGCTGGATTACCAAACACTGCTGTTCTTCCCAGAAGTATGCAATAGGGCCATTATCAAACAGCATACCACACTACATGAATTTTTGTTCAAACTTTTACAGCTGCTTCACACTGCTACAGTTTCCATGGATTCTGTCAATGAAAAAAAGAGACACAAGGACTGAAAGTTTCAACAGCCAAAAGCAGAGGTGAGATACTCCCCACTACGAAGCATGCTGAGGAACCATGCTCCTTGTTTCTGCCTAGCATTGCAACAGCTTTTACCAGCTCACACTTACTTTTAGATTCACTCACTGTATCTTTTACACACTATATTGATCCTTTTCAGTTTCTCTCATTCTCCATAGCTTTTCTCATACATCTGTGCTGATGAAATAGGGAGGACTTTCCAGACTGCAGTCAGACTCAGGATTCTATGCCTAGAACTCCTGGTTCTAGAAAGAAAACCCACACCCAATACAGAGCAGTTTATGTTAGGAAGAAAGCCTTTGCAGCTATGAAAATACCCATGTTGCAGCTACACAATCAATATAGCTCACACTCGTTTGTGTCTCCCATAACTTTACTAGTAGGAGTTCATGAATTTAGCACTATATACTGTCAAGATATGTTGTCACTACCTGTTATCTATTTCTATTTCATTTTGAATGCTTTTCTGTAGCTCAAATGTATCTCTGAATGAAAGACAGTGTTCCCAAATGAACATGACATTAGACACTTTCAACTTCAGTTACAAGAAGAGGACAAAGTAAGAACATGCAAGGTAATACTCAGCTAAACTTTAAGGCAGGTAAGTATGGCTATATTGAAGCTGCAGAAAATTAACTTATTGCAGACTTTATTTTTGATATCATGTTAAAGTGGTATTTGTCTAACCAAAGTTATGAGCACTTTATTCATTCACCACCAGACACTAGTGGACAAATGTAGACTGCTTTACGTTCCCCCAAGGAACAGGATTTATTTAGATTAAAAGAGGAGAAAAACAGATCAGTGTAACAGATAAAGTGTGGTAAAACTACAGTAATAAACTTTTTTATAACCTTTTTCTTACTTAGTAAGGAAGTTTTTCTTACTAAAATCTTCATGTTTAAAACAAGTGTCAAAGTTATGCTTTCATAAGCTTTACAGGGACAGTTTAATTTTTCCAAACAAAATGATATTAAGAAAGCAGGAAAGGGATTTTTGAGTTTCTCCTTTATCTTTAACACTAGCAGTTTCGCTCACAAAACATTGTTTATGTAGTTCTTCTTGCCTGAAGACTTTGGAATAGTTTCAGATTAAGGTATTACTGTCCCACCAAAAACAACAGCACAGAGACCAAACCAGGAATACAAACCCACAGCTGTGACTGTGGGTCACCCACAGCTAAAGCAGGCACATAATTCTGAACAATAGGATAAAAATAATGTCCTATTGTTGAATGATGCTTCACAAGCAGAAACACATCATAATTACTGCTCTAGAGAATTTACAGTGCCAGCATCTGTGACAAAATCCCTAAAAGCAATGTGCTGATAGACGTAGCAGGATTTTAGGTGCTTGCATGTACCCAGCTCAGCCTCCTGCTTGCTGGGGCAAGCTGATTATTGGAATTTCAATACAGAAGGGATGTATTGATCACACCATGCATTATGTGATTTATGAACTTCTGTAAGGAACTGTCTGTCCTAGCAAGACCAGACAGCAGTGAGCAGAGTAGCACGTTCTATCTAAGCTAGATCTCTGGAAAGAAGCCTTCTCGCTGCACAAACATGAGATGTGAATGAAATTTAAGCCAGGGAAGGAAGCCAAAGCCAGTGGGTCTGCAGTCAGAACAGTTCATTGTCCCATGCAAGCCAGACAAAGCACCATTTGCCTTTTAGCTATTAGCCGTATAAGAAAAATGAGAGTTCATTTGTATCCAACAGCTTCCTCTGCTGGTGGGGAAACCCAACATAAGAGCCATCACTGGAGCTAACGCATTAGAGGAAACTGATACTTCTTTCAAATATTTTATTTTTGTGTACTATTGTTTTGAACTACCCAGCTTATGCTTAACCCACCCCCTAATAGTCTCTGAGCAGCAAATTAAGAGAGTATTCCTTTCCAAGCTGAAAGTCCTTGCACAGGACTGACTGGCAGTTCTCCCTGAACTTAACAACCAGCAGGAGTTATGAGTTCTCAGAGATTTGGGACATGTTTTCTACCAAACTGAAGACAGATTTAGGGCAAGACTCCAGGAATTAGAGGACAGCCCCCCTTATCAGGCACTCAGCAGCACATTAGTAAACAGAAAGAAGAGCACAAAGACAGCTTACTACCAAGCCTATGCCTACTCCTGGCAGTAGCTATATGACTGGCCTCTCCTATGTGGAGCTTTCTCTCAAGTCAGCTCTGCATCCCATAAACTCACAGATAAACACTTTTGGTGGCTGAGTGTGCATGAAACATTTTCAGAGGTGAATAGGTGGGTGAGAGGACATTAAGTTCTATGCTACAGCTTGCTCCATGTCCCATCATTTTTTCTTCTACAAAATGTCTGTAGATGATGATGCTCTCTTTATTCTTTCATACCAAAAGGGGAGACATACAATGGATGGAAGTGACCTGAACTGCAACACTCTTGCCGGTAAGTTTGTTCCTTAGCCACACCTACTGGATTTCTTTCAACATATCTGCCTCCAAGTAGCTTCAGACAACAAATAAGAACATGGAAGATCACTACAGATATCTGCAGAAATAGGTCTTCACATGTAGACTTCAAAAAGATCTCCTAAGAAATTGTTTGTAAAGGGCACATAGTTCGCCCCTTCTACCAGCTGCATAGTTTCTACAGATTTGTCCAGTCTAGTTTTAAATTTATGCCAAGCAGCAGAGATGGTATCACTTGTCTTGGGAAATTGTTTTTCTATATTTGGTCCAAGATTTTTCTTTAGCTCCAGTAACCCTCCCAAGACTTGGCAAAAGGATCAAATAGTAGTGGGAGCCTGAAACATTCAGCTCGTTTGCGAATTGAATGTACTTGGCCATCTCTCCAGCCCCTGCTCAGTTCTGAAGCTTTTCTCTTGGACATATTCACCTTCTTGACCTAGATGAGGAAGTTCTGTGTCTACACAGAGACAAGAGGAAGAGACATTCACAGCCATTCAGGAAAATAATTCACATAAGGAAGACTCTTTTGATCAGAAAGAGGTCCAAGAATCAGTCCTTCCCCCTGCTCACACAACAGTATTGCTGTTGCAGTAGTATATAATAACACTTCACCATACCACCAGGTGTGCCCTGTTTAGATTCAGCAATCCTGGTCTTGTACACTACTTAGAGAGGCAGCAGTACACAGCAATACTATTCTGCTGGAAAAATACCCAGGAATAACCCTCTAATTTGCCCCCCATTTACTTACTTGCACACTCAACCCCTGAAATGGCAACCTCTACCCATAGGGATTCTTTCTGAGAAGAAACAGGCTTTCCTGACTGTGTGCTGCTATCCAATGACATGTGGATCATTAACAAAAGTGAGCATCCAGCCTCACCATTAATCACTGGCTGGCTCAACACCTGCATTCTGCAGACAGCCTTCACTGAAGAAAGTTTGCAGCTGGCCCAGCTCTGGCTGAGCTTCCTGATACCCACCAACTATCTCCACTCTCCATTTGTCAATTGTAAGTGATAATTTCTATTCAATCTGATACATATTATAAGAATATAAACAAATGCCTCTGGCTGTATCACAGCTGCGATCACTTCCCTTTATAGCCATCATTTATTACAGGCGGACAGGTGGCCGTTCAGTGGAATGCCGAAGAGGCTATCACCTGGACAATCACCAGAAAACACACTCACATTTACATTCTCCCCAGGCAGACAGGCAGAAGAGGCTTGTGATTTCTGGAAAAACTTCGCTATGCTCCAAAACTTCTTCCTTTCCCATCCATGCACGTCACAGGAGCAAGTTTGAATACTACCAGCCTAGGTCATCAGTGAACCCCAGATTTTAAGCTTAAACTTGTTTAGAATTTTCAAAAACAGTAAAGGTATAGTGGTGACGTTTCCCCTGTAGTTGCTTCTTTTCATGTCTTACAATTTTGATATGGGATACTTGTTTTTTCTAAATAGTGTTTGGGTTCACTAACATATACAAAACCCTAGGATGACTGCGGATTTGTTGCTCAAATGGAATTTGAAGGAAGGCTTATTATCTTCTGCTAGTGACATGTAGTGTTTCATTTCAAAAAGACCTCATAGTAGGAATCATCTCACCTCCTCTTAAAACACTGTCACTTCTAAACAGGAAATATGGCAGGTTATTTCACAAGTCAGGCAGCAACAGTCAGGACAGAAAGTGAACAATCTTGCAGTAACAGCACTTACAGACCACAGAATATAATTAACACATCTGTCAAATTCTATAACAACATTAACCTCAACTATTGCATCTGCACAACAGGACCTCAGTCTTGAACTGTCTCTGTAGGATTGCAATCCCACAAGCACAGGATAGTTGGAGTTCAAAATAGTTGGAGCAATGCTGAGTGGAGGACCTGGGTATCCCACATACATCCTAACACTTGTTAGCTTCTTAGAATGTAGGGAACTGGGCTTTTATTCAGAGTGCTGCAAGGACAGAGCAAGGAAGACTGGAGTGGAAGAGTTGCTTTAGCATCTTGTCATAGCTCTTGCTTTACTCAGTACTCATTATTCTGAAGATTAGAGTCTACACCTCCCATCACAACAAAATGTGCATGATCAAGGTCACAGGAACAGACAGACCAATGGTCCATCAAACCCAACATCCTGCCTCACCAGCAGCTAGCATCAGCTGCTTGTGACAGAGTGTACCTTCTCCAGTTATACTCTTCCAGCACCCATTCCTCTCAGGAGTCTGTACAGCCAAAGGCTATATTTAGACCATTCTGTTCATTGGCTATCCATGGACTTGAATAACTAATCCCATTTATATTCTTCGTCCCCAACAAAATCCAGTGAGAAAAAATCTTACAATTAAATTCATCTGCATACTTAGAGTTTTTCCTTCATCTGGTTTTCACATAGCACCCAATGAAACCTAGTCTTTCTCACTGGTTTCTACAACTTTGTAGGCCTCTATCAAAACTAACCAACCATTTTCCATTCTGCACACACCTTTCTCCAATGCTGTCCTCCCAACAGGTAGAGATGAAAGTTATTTTTTTATTGCACAGAATAGCAAAATTATTATTCAGTGATCTTCCAGTCCATCAGCAATGTAGTCACATTTTTAGGGCACAAAGGCAGGAACCAGACTTGAGATGCCAGTCCCCATTGACTCTATTTGCAGACTTGGGCAAATCCATTTGCCTCCTTTTACTTCTACTTCCCTACTTTCAAGTTAGACATAACTCTTTCTTATTTTCAGAATATGATCTGAAGTTACACTATAAATGCCTGCAAAGTATTTTATGAACATGAATAAAGGCAACCATAAATACGTTAAATATAGCTTTCCAAATTCCTGTACTGTTCCTACCAAAGGTCATTCTGATAAAAGATGAGTACAACTAAAAGATATAGTTGTGGAAAGAAAAAATACAGTAAGCAACTCTACCAATTCAGCATTTAACCTGGAGATGGAACCAAGTCAGCTTAGAGCATGGCTTCACACAGGCAGATGGCATGTGACTTTCAGTACCCTATATGCCTACAAAAGTCACTGTAATAACTCTCCCCTCCCATCTGTAACAACACAGCTTTTCTCAATACCTTGGGATAATCCTGTGAAGCAAGCTTCCAGCTCAAGTATGCAGTATGAGTAGGTGCCATCTGTAACCATGTCACTCAGTGGGGAACCGCTGCTGCCAGCAGAGCCAATTGCACACCAATGCTTTATTGCTAAAGGGACTTTTTAAGAGCAGCAGAGGTAGAAAGCATGAGGTCTGCCTTTAACTTTCTGAGCCACAGAACACGCTCTCGGCTTGGTGAACATAGAACACTGCTGAAAATACTTTTCCACAGAGGTATGCTATTGATGTGTGTCTGGTTTCATCCACCAGCCAACTTGGGATATGCTAAGGAGAATTTCAGCACATAAATAATAACATTTCAGTCAGCATCACCCTGGGGAAACAACCTACTGGGTGCTACAACCATCTTAAGGCCAGAAGAGGTATTTGTCTTCACTTTGAACCTGTGCAGGCCAGTAGGATCACAAGTCCTTCTGGAATCCTGTCCTCAGGACACCTCCCATTTAGTCCTGTCACTGCCAGTTTTCTGTCACTGTTTTGAAAGACAGCAACACTACAAAACAAAGGCAGGTACGCAGAGTCACATACCACCTCTTCTAAACCCTCCTCTGCCAGCACCTCTCTTCCTTCAGAGCTGTGAAGCACAACACCATCTCCTTGTGCTCTCTTTAGCACCCATTTAAGGAGCCTCTGTCCAGAAATTTGCTTCATGCCTCTTTGAACACACAAATTTGCCACCTTCTTTGTGAGAAATCTTTTTTCTGTCTGGGGACACTTTTTACTACAAGGGTACTGAATAATATCACGTGCAGCCAGGAGGGAGAAACAAGGCCTCCTCCATTACCTCTTTCTCTGCAAGTCCATCAGCCATTCACATTACTTCTTTGCCTTGCAAAAGGATGCAGAATTCGTCTTCCCAGAGGAAGAAGCTGGGACTATGATGTTAAGTGGCTTGACTACGCTGAATGGGGTGTCTAAACACACAGGTCCTGGGCTTTCAGTTTAATGCTTAGCCCAATAGATAAGGCTATATTCTGTGTACATGGCCATCTTAGTGTCCAGAAGTCACACTAGCCCCTTCCTAGAGGATAAAGACACAATGATTAGGAAAGACACAATGATTAAGGACTGAGGATGTAGCAAGTTGGATGCCAGAGATAAAGGCCCTGCTGATGCTACTTTCATGGTGGCAGCTTGCTGAGGCTGTCACTCTGTGAAGAACCAGAGTCCAAAGCTCAATCAGCAGCAACTTTGGGAGAAATCACAATGGTTTTGGCCCCAGCAAACCCAGCTGGTTAATAAGTGAGATGATATTGCCCCAACAGTTTTGGTATTAAATGAAAGGGTAGAACTCTTCTTTACCTGCAGAGATTCCAGCTTTGAAGGCAGACACTGCCTACAGTGGCTCTGTAGGCAGAGAACTGCATGTGGATCCCAAAGGTAAGTGAATAACTAAGCCTGTACTGCCTGTTCTGTACAATGCATAGCATAGACACATGGGCAGGGATGCCCCCAACCTAGATTCCTTTGGTTAAAAGTGTCAGAGGAGCCTTAGGCAATGAAAATATGTTCAATGAAGCTAATGCTACATTGGCTTTTTAATAAAGGTCCAGACTTCCTTAGTCCCAGCTTGAATTTGGATTTTGCAGGAAGTAAACAGCCAGTGTCAGACTCCTCTTCTGGGGGCAGTGACAACAAGGAATACCCAACTGTAATTAAACTAACTCTTGAAAGGAACATAACTGTAATTAAACCAAACCTAACATGGAATAGAAATTAGTCCTGGTAATTGATAAACAGTGAGTGGAGTTACCAGCCTGTGATGCGTGGACTCCACCAATGTCTCTTCCTCTCTCAGGGATCCCCCTGAATGAGTAGTAATGAAGCAGTTTCTCACCTCCTCTCTGTCTCTTTTTCCCTCTCTCCCTCCCTCACACAAGACAGTCTTTCAGAACCGCTGGTTGGCATGCATGCCTATATGCTGTCTGCCTACATGGCTCTCTCCAACCCAAGGAAAGGGGAAGAGAGGGATCCAGATGCAGCAGGGCTGTACGCCAGAGGAGAAAGCCCCCGCCAGTGGAGTCTCCCTCCTTGGACACATTCAAAAGCCGTCTGGACATTGTCCTGGGCACCCTGCCCCAGATGGCCCTGTTTGTGCAGAGGGGTCAGACCAGCTGACCTTCAGAGGTCCCTTCCAACCCCAACCATTCTGTGATACCAAAACCATCCCATCCAAACGTTCACAGAGCAAGCAGGCTCACAAAAGCATCTTGGAGAGGTCTCTGGTTTGTTTGACTGGTTCACTGTCAAATTTCTTCTTTACCCACCCAAGCTGTCTTTTCTGTGCACTGGCTGTGAAACATGTTTTTCTAACACAGTATTTCAGCACAGGACAAGCCAGTCTAGCTCTGACTGAAAATTGCTTTGCCAAAAGCACAGCAAATGGCAGAAGCTAAGACCCCCACTTTGCTATTTGATTTACTTTCCAAGGGTTTTGAATGTGCCATTTTTCAAATCTATTTTTTCCATACTCTGGTATTTCAAAACACAGTAAGAATTCTTGCCCCGTGACAATTATTATTTTTTTTACATTCTCAAAACTGGAAGTTCTTGCAGTTCTTCCCAAAATTAGTTACCTTTTACATAATTACAGTATTGGGGAACATACTAGCTTCTTGTGGGAACTTCATATTTTTCACTTAGAAAGATTCAAAAGATCTGCCACAGCGCTCCGGTCAGTCCTCACCAAGGCTTCTCAGCTGGGCACATCAAAGATGTAATTCACCAGGAGAGTCAAAAATAGGAAAACAAGCACAGGAGCTGTAATTCCCAGAAAGCAGCAGCTAATAGGTAAATCTACATAGCAGTTATTTTGGATTTCCAAACAACTCAGCCAGCTACCTAGTTCTGAAATGCTTCTATTTCTGCAGTCATCTGTGATAGACCGGATTAGATTGAACACAATGCTATAAGGCTACCAAATTTGTGTAGTCCGTAGTCTATCAATATACGATTCCACTCTTAAACACTGGTTGGTAGAGCTGTGCAGTTATGTGTAAATTTTCATAGAAATATCAAGAAGGAAAGTTAGACTTCCTTCATCTCTAGTCAAAAAACTGAGACCTAAAGTAAATATTTTAAACTACAGACTAACAAGACAAAGAAGCAGAACCCCAAAACTGTTGGTTGTTGGGTTTTGTTTTGTTTTGTGTTTTTTTTTTTTTTTTTTTTTTCCTGAAGATTTGTTTGCAGCAATGAAAACTGTGAAGTAAAACTGGGAAAAGGTTCAGCTCTCCCCACAACAAATAAGCCCCTCTCAATCCTAGAACTGAAGGTCAAAAATACAAGCTACAACCACAGTTTGATATCACATGCAGGTTCATCTGCAAGTCCACAAACTCTTTCTTACTTCCAGGCATTTTCCCTGTTAGGGGAAAATTTTTCCCTGTTAGGGGAAAATACACTGGATGAAAATGAATGAAGAACTTCACCTAATTTTCACATATCTAAATGCAACATGTTTCACTTTGAACAGGCTGCCTGGATTAGATAGAAGTTAATTAAAACAATCCCTCATTTTTTGCTGTTTAAAACTTAAGACTTGGTAAAGGAGGGGTAAGACAGGACTTTTTATTACTCTTAGATGGTGCAAAGAGGACCCATAAATACATCTCTTCTCCCTGTGATCTCATTCATCTTGCTGCCTTCCCCACTCCTCTTTGCCAACAATCAGATCCCAGTAAACAACCTCAAGTGAAATTTGCAACTGTCAGATAAACATTAAAAATGCTTCTCTTGTCCTTTCCCATTGATAGTCCCATTAATATTGTAATAGAACAAAAAGTTATGAAAATGAATGCATGCTGCTTTTGGAAGTGAATGATGCAGACAGCAGCTGTGAAATATATACACTTGAATATGCATAGACAAAGAGATACAGTGCAACCACAAAGAAGTATGTATATACTTACAGCCAATGTTTCAACATACAAGACCCAGTCTTAACCTCATGCTACTGTACACTATGAAGCAACACCACTGACTTTTGTCTGGTATAAATTCAACAGAGGTAAAATCAGAATTAAACTACAGTGATTTTTTTTTTTTTTTTGAGAAAGATATCAATTCCACACTTTTTTTTCTGTTATTCCTTTTTTTGAGTCTTCATTTTTAGTCAGAGGCTAGAATTACAGTCTGATTTTGCCTGTTTAGTATTTCCTAGCAGTTTGCAAATCCCTAGTTGTGCGTCTACTGTTAATTTTAAAAAAATCTGTACTGCAAACTTAAGTGGAGGAATATGGAAAAAAAAAAAAATGTAAACAGTAAATTCAAGCTTGTTTACTCAGATTTGCCCTTTACACACATGTGAATTCAAAGAGTATCCACTGAAAGTCTCATAAAAAGAGAAGTCCAGCCCTCCCAATCCTGAATGAAAATAGTGTGTTTGGTGTCTTCTGTCCATCTGAACCCTCACTGAAATCAACAGGTTTGCAAAATACAAGATTTCAGAATTGAGTCAGGTTCCAAAATAATCCCCGAACTGTCTTAAAATATCACGAAATATTGTTCTCTTTTAAATATATATACATACATACACACACACACACACACACACACACACATATATATATATATATGAATTTCCTACCTGGTTTTTACATTTTCTGGATTTTACATTCTGTTGTTTCACCTGTACTGAAAACCTTGGAACAACAGAATGTAAAATCCAGTACAGGTGAAAGCTTTGCATGCTTTTAATAAAATAAGTTGAGGGTATTTCAAAAAGCTGGACTTCAAAGGCTGTAGTTTTAGGAATACTGGAGGTAAAGGGGCAGCTGTGATGTGTCAGTAACTGCGCAGGGAGACTCCACAGTGACAAAGTCTGCCTGAGAGGTTTTCTTGCTTGATAAAGACTTTAGTTCTCTGAACAAAAACACACTGCCAGTCATTTTGTTCCAATTCCCAATTTAGTGCGATTTCATTGGGTCACTTTACAATCTCAGGCTGC
The DNA here is from genome assembly GCF_965140915.1 of Aythya marila. Classification (NCBI taxonomy): domain Eukaryota; kingdom Metazoa; phylum Chordata; class Aves; order Anseriformes; family Anatidae; genus Aythya; species Aythya marila. Next base: position 26,400,435 of record NC_139046.1, read on the forward strand.
ATTTTGTTTCTCCTAGTCATCTATTTGTGAAGTCTCTTAATGTTAAATGCCCAGATTTCTCTTTCTTTTGAACCTTGTATTTTTCAAATGCACATTGTATATGCTCTTACTTTTATGTGTAGGCCAAAAGATACCAGGTTGGAAATGCCATCTGGATCTTTCCAACTCATGGTTCTCAACTGTGATTTTGTACAGAAACCATTTGGTCAGCTGTGATTTTGCTCAGAAACCATTGCCTAGTTAACTTACGCTTACATTAAGCAAAGGTAAAGCAAACAAACAAAGGGGGATGTTGATTTTATAGCATCTGTTAACATCTTAAAGCAGACTGCCAACATTCTCAAGTTGCCAACAGTCTTGAAACATGGTGTATTTTCACTTGTTATAAAACATAATTGCAAAAGCAAAATTGTTTTTGGATGTTCTCATCAAAGTCATAAAAAGGTCAGTCAGTTTGATCAGGTTTCAACTGTTCTAGTGCCCTTTAAACTGAAATTTGTTTCATTCATTCACTCTGAAATACTGATTATGGAAAAATTCTGCTTCAGACTTCCGCTATTTTAATCACAGATCACCAAAAAGTAATCAACTTCTGGAATTCATATTAAAATTTCATCTGAGTGGCAGTCGGGTCAGGTGTTAGAGTCTAGTTGGATGAAATTAAAAACTAACATCAGACTGTAGGAAACTTTAGCTTAAAGTAGATGAAAGCAAGTAAGTGTACTGCAGTCAAGAAATCGGGATAGTTGAGAGGTATGATGTGTCCTTTCATAGGCAGCTGATTCTACTGAGTTAACGTAAATACAACGACTACAGCTGGTCACACTTAAAGAATATTTCCCAAAAACACCTCACAGGAAATGTTCACTCTTTGGTGCTTTTCCTTGTAATTTATAACTAAATAATTTTAGGGATGACAGCACACTACACTTCTAGCTACACCATGGACTTACAAACTTAGTGGCTACCTTTCACAAGTCACTTCTGGATATATTTCATCAGCAACATTTACTGGAATAGTATATATAAAGATGTCAGGTTGCCTCAGTAATAGTTTGTTCACAAAACAACTTTCTTGTTTGAACTCCTTTTTGATTTAGACTCAAGTTAGTTTACACAAACTTTTTGCTTATATTTGTTAATATAGAGTGCAAATAGCTGTTCATCTACCTGTGTGGTTACCTCCCTTTATTTTGCATACCGGGGGAATCTTATCATTATTACTAAAAACTTCTTTTCTGTTAAGAAGAAAAGATAACTGCTTGCTCTGGGGTCTTGCACACTTATCCCACAATTCACTATCTGCCAGCTTCAGCAAAAAAACATCTTTCTATTCAAGTGTTCATTCAAGCAAGTCAGTTGAAGTGCCATGGAGCACAGGATGAAAGAGCTTTCCACTGACTTGCCCTCATGCTGTTATTTGCACGAGTGGGGCTATAAAAAGCTCCCTTCCTCAAATGGGATTTTACACTTACATAGCACTGGCCCAGGTAAGGAAAAAGAGACAAATTAGGACCAGTCTGCTGCTGGACATGCCCAGGAGTGATAACCATGAGACCCATCATGGAGGAACTTTAGTGAGCAAAGGATTCACCATTCCTTTGTTGAGATGGAAATGCAGCCCACAGCTCCAACACAAAGTTCACTCTGCATCTGACACTCTGTTTGCAGTTGGGTTTTCTTGAGCCTCAGGGAAACAAGTGTGATTGAGCAGAGGCAGAGCATAGGGCAGAGCTGGAATCCTTCTTCCATTTATCAAAGCATCATCGGAAAGCAAGCATCAAGGAAAATAAGCACTATGATGATCCACGTATTAACTTCCTGCCCTCCAAGGTCAGCATTTCTTAAACCATCCAAGACATTACATTCTCTGCACAGTCTCCAGCCATTTAGAAATGGATGGCAAAGGAAGGTAAAGCTCTAATGGGATGAAGTGTCAAAGAGAGCTTTTCATTTAAAGAAGTAGAGAAAAGAAAAGAAAATGGATATTTTAACTTTTATCTCAGAGTTAGTTAATATTCACACTTAACTGCTGAACTGGCTAAATTCTTTTCTTTTCTTAAGGACCTTTATAAATTTCATCATTAATAAAATCAGACATTCAATTAGCAGGGAATTTCTGATTGCTAACTGAGATTTCCCCCCCAATAGTTTCTCTTTTTTTCTCTTCCTACTCTCTTTTTATTTTCTCCTCCTACCCCTGTGTCCCCCCTCCCTTGAAAAACCAGGGGAAAGTGAAAACTGACTCCATTAACCTCTGTCATTACCTAAATCCATCTCTTAATTAATATGAGTTAATATGATTAATCAAAATAATGAGACAAACCTATTAAATTAGGGTGTTTAAATTACAAATGGAAGTGGTAAAGGCAAAGGGACTGATAACGAATAGCTGCAGTCAGAGATGGGGTTAGCTCTTGAAATGATATGTGACAATCAGTAGAGACAATCGAGAATGAGGGGAAATCAGCAAGATCTGTGTGAGGAAAAAAGCTACATGCACAAAGAATGATGTTGCTCAAATTCCTGGTAGTACTTCTGAGGATCAGGTGCATTAAGATAATATTTTTATCCTCAGCATGGTGGAATATAACATAGGTAACAATATGATCATCAAATCTTTCGGCTTGCTGTTAGCTTCGGTAGGGTTGGGTGATGCAGATTTTACCTAGTGAAAGGTTACCACTAGCAGTTTGCTAGGAGCTGTGTGGCATTCCCTAGTCATATTAATTCTGCCCCACAGACTGAATGGTTTGTACAGTTCTGTACTGGAGGCAGACAGCCTGAGCAAGAACCTGCAGTTGCAGTACTCCTTCATCTCTGATACTGCCTTTCTATGTGACCTCAGGCCAGCGCCATGAACTCCTTTGCTTTGCGTGGTTGATTTAGACATGCCACTGCTCCCACATGCAGTTCCACATTTTCTCTAAACTGTAAACCTGAGATCCTGCAAGCTCTGGCACTGTGGGCCTCTGAGTGCTGAAGGCAAGTTATACCAACAATGACTTTTCCCCGAGAGCTTACCAAAGAGAGTTTCCCACTGGATTTCCATCATTCAATTACCTGTTTGAACTACAGTTCCAAAATCTGTTTAAGTCTTGTCATAGACCTCCAATTAAAGTGAAAATAATGTTACTATCATAGGTCACTGTAACAACAAAAGTTATATTCATTCTGGGAGGTGATTATGTGGAGTGTGCAGTCTTCCCTTTGGAGAAATCCATTAACAGTTTCTATTTCAGTCAAAATCATCAGCAAAGGAAATAAATGTAGTACAGGACTGATACAGGCAGAAAACTACACTGCAAACTGCTGCCACAACAGTTAGACATCAAACAGGAGGAGGTGATAGTATTAATTATCATATTTCAAGCATTAGGAACCCCTAAAACTAACAAGAAGTGAGTTATAGATAGAACATTTCAAGATTGTATCTTCTTTGATCTTGTATTTTCTGTGTATCATTTGTGGGCTCTGTATACATCTGAGAGCAAATTAGGGACTGTGGGTGTTAATAAAACATATAACTGATGAAGACTCCACATAATATATGATTTGTAGATCATTTTAACCATTTTACCATTTAAAATTTTACCAAATGTAACCATTTAACCATTTTACCATCATAAACATTTAAAGGAGCTTCATAAAGAAGTTCGGAAAGAGCATTTCCAGCACACTGTGTGGAAAGGCACCAGTATTTGGAAATTGAGGAGGGGCTGAAAGGGAACAGGACAATGAAATTGTCTGCACAGGACAGAGTGTTGAGGACATGAGGACACAATAACAAAAAGATTATCAGAGACACTCCATGTTTGGAGGAATGATCAGGAGCTACCAAAGTGTATAGTACAGCTGGTGTCAGCCAAACACAAAATGTTTTTCAATTGATGAAGTGAACCAATAAGCAATGTTTCGAAACATCCCCTTCCAGAGAACTGACCTGATGCTCATGTGTCACCAGATAATTACCACCTTCTTGGCAACCCCTTTGAAAGGCAGAACAGGCAGAACAGCTATAGTGACAAGGTGCTACTCCACTTCTACAGCCAATGCCTAGCTTAATAGACACGTAGCCAAAGACTGTAGACACACTAATTCACAGCAGGAAAAAAAAAAAGATGCTTTTCATTGCTATATTTCTCTTTTCTGAATAGAAGTGTCCTGAGGCCATACTTATGTCAGCACTATTTCTCACATTTTTAAGTAAATTTCTTTTCCATTAAAGACAAGGAGGTTACAATATAGTCCTCTAACAAGAACAACAGCAGGATCTAAACAGTGTAGATGCTATCTGATGGTCAGACCATAGGACAAAGCTAACAGCTAGTTCTAGGTGACCGATGTAGCATGAAGAAAAGAACAAGAACTCTTTTTAAAACAAAAACATGAAATTAATTTTAGTGTCTCTGGGAAGAAAATGTACTAGTGTGCTATTGCTCATTTTTGTGGAGGGATGAGTCGATTTCTTAAGGTACAGTTTGAGATTTAATTCCATGTCTGCGTACACCTTGCAGCAATAGCCTGCGTTCAACTTACAGTACTGCCTGTCCTCCCTTCTCACCCAAATGAAGAAGATGAACTAGAAGCTTGTCCTTACATAAACTATTAAACTGAGTAATAGCCATGTTCTTCCCAGTTCCCTGTCCTCCCCTACACTGCCAGTGCCTGCTGTTTGTACAAGAATCTCCTCGAAGGGTAGGCACCAGACAGCCTCATCTGAACAAGCATTACCAAGCACCTACTGCCCATCTTGACAGAGAAAGGCTCTTGTTCTTAACATTTATCACCTCGCAATTCACCCAAGTGAGAACAGAACTGAAATTTCAATTTCAGCTTTGAAACTAGAGTCCCCATCCTGAGGACAAGTGGAGAGGGAGGTGCCATTCTCTGCTCCCCAATAACCTCTGGCAGGACTCAAGGGAATGGCACAAAATTGTGTCAAGGGAACTTCGGATGGGATATTAGGAAAATTCTCTTTACTGTGAGGGTGGTCAAACACTGGAACAGGCTTCCTAAGGTGATGGTTGATGCCCCACACCTGCCAGTGTTCAAGAGGCATTTGGATAATGCCCTCAGTAACCTGCTTTAACTTTTGGTCAGCCCTGAAGTGGTCAGGCAATTGGACTCAGTGATCTTTGGAGGTCCCTTCCAACTGAGCTGTTCTGTTCTGTCCTATTCTATTCTGAATGATCTAAAGCTGCAGTCAGGAGCTCAAAACTCAAAAATTTTCCAAAAGTTCTGCAGAGTTGCTTTACAAACACTGCACCATTCAACTGACATTGACTGACCTCGTATTCAAAAGTCACGGATACCAATCACAACTGCCAGTCCCATCATCCTGTCTACATTCTGGGAATCTGGCTACTTTCCCTCTGTTTCCTCAGCCAGTAATAGAAGATTGTGCAGTGGCGGCATGTAGCTATTATACGGATGGTGAACAAGCCACAGAAAGATTCGGGCCCCTCTTTGTAGGCCTCTTGGCATTGCAAGTGCCACTAGGAGCACAAAGCAGGTGCTCAGGAAACTCAGTAAAATCCTGCAATACAGCCAGGGGTGTCGCTCCAGGTAAAGGATTTTTTTTTTTTTCAAAGTTGGTCTTACTCCTTTAGAGATATTACCTCTAGGAGTGCAAGAAAAGTCTTTGCATCCATTTCTATAGACTCTGAGCATACATCACTGCAGTAGTTTCTAATTACCTAATGGTCTGATCAAGCCCTGGCTTCTTTGCCCAGACTACTGTCAAGGAGACCAGTCAATGCCAGCCATGATTCTGACCCAGATGCCCACCGGTAATACACTAGGACAAACTTACTCCAAAGGCCAAATAGCTATCTGAGAATGCTTTCCAAGCAGTAGTGGAGCTGGATGAAAACCAGTGCTGTAGAAGTGGTCTTGAACTCACACGAAGCAATACCAAGTGTCTGGAAGGAACAAATCCTTCCAGTTACAAACAAACACCACAATAATTCTAGGAAGTGGAAGGAGGTGAACCAGCAATCTAGTCAGAGCTCTTTTGATAGCACTGATTGGCAGCCCTGGTCCACATGAGCAGAGAGGGGAAGTGGCCATGTGTCTGAAACAAAAAGCTCTAGGAGCTGCTCCAAAACAATGAAACTGAAAACAGAAAAAGCAGAGCAAATGTAATGGCAGGACTTGCTTCCACACAGGCCAAAATCCTGAAGCTCACGTCTATACATGAAAGCACCAGACATCAATCAACAGCTCCACTCCTCCCTCATGCAGAAAGGAAACATGCAAAGGAAAGGGTGTGTGGTCTTTTGCAGGCACGCACTGCATTCAGGAGAGAATGATGCAAACCTGCCAATCCCCTCTATGATCCTTCATTTGCCATACGCTGCAGTCCAAGTAAGGCAGATGCTTGCAAGAAGTCAAAACAGAACTCAAAACATGGCTTAAGCAGCTGTCACAAGTCTGCCCATGCTTGGGCAACTATCTAATTATCTCCTGAACACCTCCCTCTCTACCTTGTCAGCACCTTATTCATAGAACCACTCTTGTTTGGTTTTTGTTTGTTTGTTTGTTTTGTTTTGTTTTGCTCTTTGGCATAGCCACTTTTGTTGGGAAATACTCCTTTTGCTGAAATTGAAATGTTTTGCGGGACAATACTGCCCTGAGTCAACCTTTGCTAGCAAAGGCTCCTTAATTCACAGTGGACAATACAGAAGCCTTCATCTAGAAGGAGACCTACACGTATATGAGAGATTTCGGTTCAGGTTTCTAGTCTGCATTTCTGGACCAGAGACTTGAACTTGGCTCTCCCCCAGCATAGCTAAATGACTTGATTGGTGTAATTTCTTCTGGGAACAGTCTCTCCTGTTGGAACTCTTTCACTCTGAGTGAATTAATAAGTGCTTCTTTGGCAAGGACTCAGTCCTACAGTTGCTACAGTACTAGGCTGTGGAAGATCCCAGATCAAATCTCTGTCTGCTCCAGTAAATATTTGCAGTATCCCACATAAGAATATTGACAACTTGGATAATGGTTATCCTATAAAATTTTTCTTTCCCTCTGACAAAGTTTCACAGAGTCCTGGTTTAATCACACATGGAACAGAAAATATATATATATATATTTTATCACAAAATAATTTGTTGGATTTGAGAAAATGAAACATACCGAGAAAAAGTATGGTCCACAGAGACTCTGGTAGACTTCAATTTCTGCCACAGACACATTACTTTCCTGGCCAACTGTAAAGTTGTTCTAGTCAAGTCCTGCTCTGAACTGAGATTACAGAGGTCGTTATAAGGCCATTCTTCTTGCTTACTCCAGGTTCATTAGCAAACAGCAAGAAAGAGCTGCCATTTGTTCCAGCCAAATTAAGATGAAAAAGGAAGGCCAATGGGAGTAGAATGATCTGAGAAAGCCTTACAACATTAATGCTATTAAATCATTGGTGGTGCCATTACAGCAGAAAGAAGGCAAGGGTAAAGGGCACAAAGTCGTTGCAAGGGTCACTGACCCCAGTCATAACCACTGTGGGAATACAGGGCTACTGCCAGGAAAGCAGCACTGGTATTTACAATAGGATCAGCTGTGGCCTCAGCTCTGTGTGAAGCCAAATCCATTGGATGCACAAAAACAGAGTAGGGGACATAAACCCCTGCCCATAATGAGAAAGAAACAGGATGGTGCTGCAGTTCTTTGGTGAGGGCCACACACAAATCTCTGGCTGTTCAAACAGCAAAGCTGTTGCCAAAGCAGCTGCAAATGGGTTTTGCCTAGTCACCTGAAATCTTCTAATGGAAAATCTTACTATAAAGACCTCCCCTCAGCTTCCGCATACTGCTCTTTCTTTCTCCTCCATGTACAAGATATTTGTACAGGCACAAATATCTTCTTGTGCCTGTTTTTCTGTTCTCCAAATTAATTCATTTTCATCCAAAGCCTCTGAATATTTCCAGTCTTTCTCTTCCCTTGGATCTGCAAACCCACAGGAGCAAAGAGGCAGAAACAACAGACCTTTTTATTACTTGGACCTACTGAGACTTCCTTAGCACTCTTCATTTCCTCTATGTCCCCATATTGACTCCCATCAAGTAGTCAGAAGGGGAGGCCAAAAATAGCTTACTTGCATTCTGGGTTGAGGAAGAGGGATCTAGAGCAGTGTGGATCAAGCGAATTCTTAAGAATAGTCAAGCAAAGCTCTTGGTGTAGATTGAGGGGCCGGAAAATGAGATTGAAATACAGCAGGTTGGCTAAAGTTGGCAAGCTGACTGAAATTGGCTGGTTGGGAATAAAGTGTAAGCTGTTAACAGAAGCTTTCTTCTTGTGACCATAAACACACTCATGGCTGGGGAGCACAAGAAGGAAGAATGTTCCTGCAAGTTATATGCAAGACATCACTTGGTCACCTGGTTTGCTCTTTTTGAATACTGGCACAGAGAGACACCGCAGGGTTGTCTATGACCTTAGTATAACTCAAGGACAAAGACAACAGGAATCTCTTCAGCATGTTGTTAGCTTCATAGAGTTATAATTAAGGGCAACAAGACTATGTGGATGATCTCCTTTATACTTCAGGCCACAGAACTACGCTTTGAGCATAATGGTGATAAGTTAAAATGACTCTTTCATTAAGGCACTGGATGGCACAGGGGATACCCGAAATGAAAAACATCTTTGCTAGTGTTTCCAATAATTCTTACTAAAAGAATTTACCTTATTAATGCTGTAAACTGCTCTAGTTTCCAGATGCTTGTTCCTATTATTTTAGAAGGGCCCTCTGATCATGGTGTTGAAAAAGTACGCCTGGTATTGTTTCTTCATGACGGTATATCTGCAACATGTAAGTCACTTCTCAATGTTTTTTGAGACACTAAACAGAGTTTTCCATGCTCATTCCAAGTCATCTTGATGCCTTTGCTACACTCTCTTCAGTTTTTTTCCTCCTTTGAAAATCTCTGATACTTGAGCTATGTGCTATATGCTACTTGTAAATATGCCAATGCCATTCATATAGATTAAAAATCACTCCTACTAACTGCTCCTGTGGTCAGCTCTAAAGAATGCAATAACCTTTCCTCAACATATAGCTACAGAATGGAGGATTGCAAGATACAGTACTTACTCCCAAGTGTATTACTTTGTATATGACTGCTAATGCTAATATATATTTTCTTAGAATTAGACTTTCCTCGTGAGGATAATCACTTCATACAAAGTTTTTCTCTTATTTATCACCATATCACTCTTGTGACATTGCAAATACTAAAGCTCAGATGTGGTTTATAGTTACTTCCCAGTCATGGATGAACCTGTTGAATAGCATTGAACTTGCTATCAGTTCTTGCTGAATCCCCTGGATACTCTCTCATTCAGTGATACTTCCTACAAATGATGCCTTTGAGCTCTCTTAGCTAACCAGCTCTTAAGCCATTCAACAGACACTTCACTGATATCGTGTAATGCTAAATTTTTAGCCAGACTATCATTAAGGTAAATGCTTTATTAAAGTCTAAGTACATTACGTTTACACAATTGCCTTTAACAATCCATTTTTTTGAGATTACATTCTTAAGACCAAGTTTGTTTGACAAGACCTAGTTTCCATAAAGCTATGTTGAATGACATTAATTATATTCATTTTCTTTAGCAACTGACTTTCCTATCAGATTTTCCATTGCTTCTTTGTTATTTTTTTTATTTTTTTTTTTTTACTTCTGGCATACAAAATCAGGGCAAGATGAAGCCACAGCATGACTGGGAATGGAATGGGAAAATTTCAGAAGAGATGTGTGGTGATGTAGTTCCTCCCAAAGGTACCACCAAACAGTACAAATAGGAAATCACAGCCCTCAGCTGGTTTCTGTTCCATACCCAAGGTGAACCCTCTCCAGGTGATATCATAGTCCTTGAAATACAAAAGAAATCCCCAAATGGATCAAAAGCTAGTGTCAGTAATTCAAAGATTTCCTAAAGACACTGACTTGTTCATTTTGAAGTATTTTCTCAGTTTGGAGTTTTTTTAATACTCTTTTGTGGTAACCAATGGACTGGGGAGGCTTCTGGATCCTCACATGATACACAAGCATGTTGTTCTTTACAAATATAAGGCAAAAATATATTCTTCACGTGTCTGGTTCTGCAAAGGTTAAATAAACTACACAGAACTCTGCAGGGTTTTTGTCTAGCATTTACAGGTTTGGAAATCTCTTCCCACCTTGGGCTAGATTAGGTGATCTTCTACAAACAGAGAAACCTTCCCTTAAGAGAATGAATTGGTTTACATTAAAAAGTGGAGGGGAAAATCACAGAGCTAAAGAACTGAAAAGGGATTTCAGTTCTGAAGCTTTGTAAAACCTTTAAAGTTTTACACTAGCAAACAGGAGTTGACGACCTAGTATGACCTTGCAACAGTCACATAACCCAGTTCTGTGCATGGGGGGGCCCCATCAGCCAGTTCAGGCCTTAAGACTCTGAACTGCCTTATAGGACAGTGGGACATTTGATAACACAGCTAAGTGCTTTGGGGAGCTCTGAGGACGCTACTACAGGACTGCAGCATATTGGTGCTCATGTAGCAGACAGCCAAGGAGTTTGGTGCCAGATTCATCCCCTGTACACAGACCTGTCCTCTAGACTTTCAGCTCTCCCCATGTTCCTCAACCTCCTCCAGTTTCAGCGGGCTTCAAGATTATAAAAATTCGTGTCATCAGGTGGCACCTGTAAGAAGCCTGATGTCACAGCCTGCCCTTCCCGGCCCCGGCCCCGGCCCCGGCCCCGGCCCCGGCCCCGGCCCCGGCCCCGGCCCCGGCCCCGGCCCCGGCCCCGGCCCCGGCCCCGGCCCGAAGCGTGAGGTTTTGGTGCCCCTCTGTGGCCGCGGCCGAGAACAGCAGGGCCCGGCCTGCTCGGCCTCTGGGGCCAACGCGGCCCCGAGGCTCGAGGTGAAAACCCGTGATGGCTTCGGCCCCTTCTGCTTCTCCCCAGGAGCAGCAGTACAGAGCTGAAAGTTTATTCTGTTTCAAAACGTGATTCAATAAAGATGGCAATAAAGATTAATAAGGATCTTTCAGGAAAAAAGGTTTCAACAACACTGCCTTTTATTACGGGTGAAGGAAGCTCCCAAACTCTGCTTGACTGGCCCAAAGAGTCCACCCGGGGGAAGCTGCCTTTCGCCTTGGGGTGGGAGGGAGCCCGCTTCTGTCAGTGGGGGGCATTTGATCATCAGAAAAACAGCAAGAGCCACCAGAGTGATTTCCTACAAACCCCTATTTAAACACTCATTGGGAAAAAAACTTAAGGGCAAACAGAACATAAAGACACATTTTACTGACTGAACAGCTGACTGAAAAGAGCTCCAGGCATTAACTGAGACAATTCAAAGAGAGTTAGGGGGAAAAAAAAGACACCAGCAATACACATTCACTGGGGGTACCCTGCCTGGAAGCAGCAAGCCACTGTCTGGACAAAAGCTGAGAGCACAATGAAGTAAATTGGGGCTCACGGTACAATGCAGGCACCCAGTGTATGGGGGTACAGACATTTCAGTGTGAAGCAGAGGTGTAACCATCCTGGCATTGCTCCATGAATATTTGCTGCTGGGACCCGGTACCAACTGCAGAATGGCAACAGTTTGACGGTACTGATTTATAAAGACAGAGAAATTCAGGCTCAATTCAGCAATGACAACAGAAGGAATGACCTGGCAGGGACAGGAGATGGTGACACAAAGCAAAGGAGAATGCATGCTGCATATTAAGAAAACCTGGGCAGGCTGTCTCCCTTGGTATGAATCTGTTTAATCATCTTTATGAATGGCTGAAGATGAAGGGACTCTGGAGAAAAGAGTCCTGGGCTGGTTTTTCAAACTAAGGTTCTGCAGCATTTTTACCCTTTATCACTTGAATCCTTGCACACTATTTCTAGTCTAATTTTTGGCCAAAAGAAGATTTCTAACGTGAAATGGGCTTCCTAAGTCTTATTCTCATGCTCTGCAGCAGAGAAAAGAAAAGAAGGAGAAAAAAAAAAAAAAAAAGGCAGAATTAACTTAGCAGAAAACACTCCCCTCCAGGCAGAAAGATGATGAAATTATGAATGCCTAGCTTTCAGCAACAGTGGGATGGAGATTACTTTTTTTCCTGTTTTCAGTGCAATATGCAACAATATAATCTACTCAGAACACAGAACTACTCAGAACTACTTTACACCAGATCACAATCTTCAACAATTTTAATCCACAGCATGGGACCAGCTCATCCCATGGGGTGACTACACACAATCCCCCTCCAAGAGCCCTCTAACAAGCAGCTATGGTGTGTTTGCTTCAACAGTTTAACACACTCAGATACCTGCCCCTCTCAGAAGACAACAGGCACTGATGCTGTTGCAGGACATACAGAATAGGATGTATTGAGTACAAGCCACCAGTACCAGCAGTTTAAACTAATGTGTGAGTGCAAAATACAGCTGCTAAAGTGCAGAGGCATATTCCCTATTGACGTTCTAAAAATTGTTCTGTTTAAAATTCAGCTTGAAAAGGGCAAGCTGTACAGGTGTTCTCTGCTCGCACTTTATGTTGAACCACTAAAATCATGTAACTAACTGTCCAAACACCTAGATTTGTTGCTTGTTAAAACAAGAAACCTTATTTTGATAAGAAGAGCCTTTTTTCTTAGTACAAAAAGATGTTTAGGTTTATTTGACTAGTTTAGTTCAAAGACTTACTCACTGAAAGCTGATAAAACAACGGGGAGTTGAAAACCAGAAAGGCTTACTTTTCTTTTATAAAACATTAAGAAAAATAAGGAATGAGACTGTATATCAAGTTAGTTTCAAATACTGAAATGCATCAACAAACAGAAATAATCTGTTCAATTCCCTAAGTAGATGGGTGGTTTTTTTTTAGAATCAGATTTAACCAATTAAATATTTTCTTAAGTTTTAAGTAAGACTACCTTCAACAGTCTGGATAGATAACTAATAAAAATGTTAAGCTGATTTTCCATTGTAATTGAATTCCAATTTCAGTCCAATTAGATCTTGACACAAATTAATCTTCTGATAAAAATGAACCCACGATTTTCTAGTATAATAAAATGTAAAAATTAGGAAACTACATCCTTGCTTAACTCAAGCCGATACAGATAGACATAGTACATCTCTCTGGTCAGGAGTAGTAGTATACTTAGCATACTGACCTTTATGTATTTACCAAAAAAAAGAGGGACTTGATGATCACCAAAATAAAATTAGCATTTCCTCAGCAATTTAAAATGTAACATTGTATGACAAGATTAAAATAGATTAAAAATCACATTTCCTGTTTCTAATATAAGTCTTTGATCTGAATACATATACCCTTGCAAAATCCTGTAATGGAAATAAAATTGGACAAAGAAATTGGATTTTAACTGAATTTGTTAATCCAAAGGACAGGATAATGAATCTGATGGATTACTTTAATCTTCCTCGAGTTACATGGTGCTCAACAGTGAGAAAATTCTTGATTTGCAATGGATTTTCCTTTGACTTAAACTCTTCCTTATGAAAACAGAAGTTTAGCTAGAAAAGCAAACCTGAAGCCTTCCCCTTTCCTTACTCCAGGCAGTTGAGAAACCTTACTAAGTGCCACCATTCTTCCTGATCAATGGCACATATGAGAGACAGGGAAATATTTTTGGCCTTAGGTCTATGCACATGAACATACTGGAAAAAAAGGTCTCTCCTACCTGGCAGACTGATCACCCAGACTACTACAGCTTAAAAGGATTACCTGAAATCACTCAAATGCAGTTTTCAGATAGCTGCCATTTAAAAAGAAAACATGGTGTTGCTAAACATTAAAAAATACCACCATACAACTCAAAAAGATGAGATTTTAGTTGAGCAAATAAAAAGAAGAGGTGCTGCATTTTTCAAATCACACTGAAAAATTATGAATTATATACTTGTAAGACTAGAACAGGGTAGAGAAGGGAACTTCCAGCTTACAAAATTTTCTTGATTCTGAACCCTAAATTGTCAAACCTTTACTAGTCAACAGGCTGAGTACTGCTATTGTAGCTCGGCTCAGGATTTAAGATTTTAGATCAAAGATACTGTTCTAGTGAAAGGCTCAATACCTCATTTACAACCAGATGGAAATATTACTTTCAAAGAATTGTTATTTTTGTATCCAAACTGTCATTTTTTAGCAGAAAACATTTTCATTTCTCCACAGACTCAAACAAAAGGGAAAAGACTTCCTAACAAACATCTTCTCTAAGGAAGGTAGGGGACATCTAGAATCAATTCAAGTAGAAGGTATCTAAGCACCGAAAGTTTGATTTTCTCTGAAGGCATCAGTCTTATTAGTTTACTCATCCCTGGTGTTTTATCTGCTTTGTCTTTGGACAAAAAGCTGTATTTTCAATCTATTGAAATAAGCAGAAAAAGTCCCACTACCTTCTTCAGGGCCTGCCGCATATACACCTTAAGGCAGAGCACACAACACTGCCTTGTGCAACGCCACACACCCTGTCAGCACTAGAAATAACAGAAATCTCTCCCTGAGATAGTTCTAAGACAAGAGCATCAATGTGCTTGGGAAACAATACAATATAGTAGCTCTTTTTCAGACATACAAGATTTTATGCCATTCTTTCAGTTCATGACAATGAAATGTTTAGTTGCAGTTGTGCATGCCAGGCTCTATGGTACTTCCAGCAGAGAGTCGTCCATCCTGGAAAATGTTCCAGCTGAAACTAATGGGAACAAGGGGAGCACAACAGCTCAGAAAATCAGGCAACTTCTTCAGAGCCCAGCAGATTCGGATGCAAGTGGATGAGCATTCTCAAACTTTTTTTACTGGTAGTGATGTGCAGTCAAAACACACTGGAGATGACTGCTCTACAAAAATGGACTCAGTATCCCTATTGGAGCCATTTACCTTTACTCCAGACAGATTCTTCACCTAGGGACCCCTTTGTCTGTTCTATCTATGTACAAACACAAGCAGATACTCAACAAAAACCTAAATATATTTGTTTGTGCTACTTCAGTAGTAATTGCATTGAGAATGTGGTTGCTGGAAGCTCTCCTCTGACCCTTCTGAAGACTGATCTCATGTTTGTAGTCTTTTAAAAAGTTTTTCCTCTCTTTGATGTTTTGTCCAAGTGAGTAAAAAACTGACTAGATGAACTGGTACCCTCAGACAACCCTTCTGATCTATTGAATACTCTCGTTTCTTAGCATTTTAACCCTCTTACAGTACAAGAGAAATCGTTTTCCATCAGCTCTTTACCACAACTCTGTACGTGTACAAGAGTTGTGTTTTTTTTGTTGTTGTTGTTGTTTTTTGTTGTTGTTGTTGTTGTTTTGGTTTGGTTTGGTTTTTGTTTTTCTCTACATTTCAGCAGATTTTCCTTAATTTTAAGCCAAAAGTCTGTGAACAGTGGATGGGTATTTTGTGTTTTGTGCTCTTTTGCACTCTCTTCTCTCAGGGGTGACTGATCCATCCAGTCTTAATTCTACAGGTCAGTAGGATTCTCTTGACTCACTTGCAAATGACTTAGTAGTTCCACTCACAGTGCCATCACTAAATTTTTTTCCATCCACATATTTTGATTTTGTCAAACCAGTTCCATTGAATTGATGACAGGAACATGGATCTGTCACAGAAAGTATCCATAAACAGTTTAAGAATGGCTAAGAGTTAGCAGTTTAAGAACGGTAGGATTTGTCCTGCTATAAAGTTGGAAGAGGTACATCTACCCAAGACAAGTTTGTCAGTCATTTTGAGTTGGAAGTTCAAGAACTGACTTTGCATGATTTAGTTAGATTTGCTGCAAGGCCAGAAAACTTCAGCTGTGGTCAGGTCTACTTACATTTTATGGGCTGACTTTTGCATATGTTCTTCTGATTGATATGCATTTGCTGTTTCCAAGAAAGAACAGATGCTGTCTTAGGGTGGAAGTTCTGGCTGTACTCCATTTCAGAGACCTGCCAGCTGCTATACTGGAAGAATTTTCTCTCTGAGGGTGAACAAGAATGTGTATGACAACAAGAGATCACTTTTGTCCCTTACTATAATGCAGGAATCATCAAAGATATGGGAGCCATTGAAAAAAGACTGCCTGGGACAGAGTCAGGCAATAATCCTGGACTAGCATGGTCTTTCCTCAGGTCCTGGAAAGAGAATGGAAAGTATAACCTGCCTGTCATTTCACTGACCATACTTTACTCTCCTCTCTGAAACCAAATCAATAATTACAGATTGATTAAATGCATTTGCAAACTCCCTCTGTCAGAATTCAACCTGGGACATGACAGCATTCTCAGATGGCAACATCCCGTGAAGAAAAATAAAAATCAATGACTGTGACCTTTCTGGCCTCTGTTAAGGACACTACCTGGCTGCATTCTGCATTTTAAATTCTATTTTCCAATAAGGTTAATTTTTAATGGTATTCCTTCTGAGTCTCTGGGGAATCATGGGACTGCTTTGCTTATTCTCCTTTGGGAATCTCAAGCTGATCTGCCATGTTCTAAATCATTTCTCACAGTCAGGCCCTATTAATCACCAGGACTTTGCACAGCTGGGCATCATATTCTCCATTGATAATTCCATATATTTTTACAGGGCTGGAAGGATCTTCAAGTGCTTTTAAAATTATGTAACAAATCATCCTTTTCACACAGAAGTCAACTCAAGTACAAACAAACTGTAACATTTTTCAGGACAGGGGTCAATATCTTCAGTGATTCTGCAGTGTATAGAACTATGGGGTCCTGGTTCAGCCCTGTGATTTTACCTCCTCTGCAGAAGGAAGTATCTCCAAAGAATGATGCACAAACATATTTCTACCTGACTGAGTGTGTATAACCCAAGTGGATGGAGGATGAAGAATTAGCTTTTTCTTCTGAAAACAAGCCAGAAACACAGCCTTAAAAATGTTTAAGACAGAGAGATGGTTCATAGGAATGGCAGTTCCATGGATACACTTCAGAATGTCAAGACATCCCAGCATCCTTCACATCCTGCCATGAAAGATCCACCACCATGCTCCCTGCCTGCCTTCTTCCTGCTCAACAACCCTCCTTGGAAGGTGTAGTGCCACAACACACAAAGAAGCCTCCAATATGTTCTCTGCTTCTGGCCTGATGAAGAATAGATACTACTGAGCCTCAGGAGTCAGCTCACCCAGTGACAGTAGCTGCTGAAAATGGGGTATGTACTGAACAGCTGTACAACGGCTATACATAGCCCTGTTAAGACAAAGCTGTAGCTACAGCAGCATGGCCAAAGAAGTGGAATGACTTCACATGACCCTATGCAAGCATGCATCTTATACATCAGACAACAGGCATCAATCTCTCTCTGACTCAGGAAGGAGTATGTCAAGTTCACTTCCCATGAAAAGTGCTCAGTGCCTCCGTGCTGTTAGGCCGGGGAGGAAACACTGGAGGAACCACACACACTTACATGCCACGCATGGAATGAAGGAAACTCAGTCTCAGGCAGACTGACACCTCTTGAAAAGCAGAAAAACACTCAAGAGAGAGCAGAAGTAAAACAACACAATGCAAATTCTGTAGACATCTTCTAACTATCTGGAAGTCACAAGGGCCAAGCAACAGGAGAATGAGGCCTCTGCTTCTACAGCACAAATTATTTCCAAGCAGGCTTGAAAGATAAGGCAGTCCAGAGCATTATGGATGAGACATATTTATCTTTAGGTAACTAACAACAGCCTGACTAAAGGCATAAGCTTAGCTGACAGCAACATCTCAATAACTGCTGGGAGTCATCTCTACATACAATGAATAAGTAGATTTTAGAATCTGGAAGGCAAACAAAGGAAGTCCAAACATCCAGTGCAGATAGCAGACTTTGCCAAGAGCCTGATGGATCACATCAACTCTATCCCTCCATCAACTTGGACAGTATTTCTCCTGCTCAGGGGAGAAATAAAATAGCTAGTAATGTGGGTGTGCAGCGGTTATCCTTCTCTGTTCCCTTGAACAACTTTGAAGTATGGAAAATTTGCTAAATAATAGTATTCAGTTCTAAAATACAGTAAGAATCTTCCCTCTGTTTGGGATTCAATATCTTTCCCATTGCCCTGTCTGTGGAGGTCACCTCCTTTTTATCAGTTCCCACTAATTAAAAGATTAGGAGATCAGGAAAGTCACCCTGAGGAATCAGTTATTACTAGCAGTAACAACAGCTGACAAAGTGGCAGGCACATATTACAAAATGTCCTAACCCCCTTCTGTCTACACAGCCTCCAAGTTCATCAGAAGGGGCAGTAAGGGACTGGACACAATACTAAACATGATTGTTTTTGCTTCTCTGGCCTACAAAATTCATTTCTACTCTCCCAGTGAATATGCTTCTAATGATGTTTCATCAAGAACTGCTTTCCAAATGACTGCTGTATGCAAGCCCATGTTGCCAGCAGCAGTCTTCATCCTCACTAACTCAATTACAATCTCAGTTCGTTCTTCAGTGGCACATACACATGCGTGATGAAGGCCTCTGCATCCAATTGCTGGGTCACTGATTGGCAATAACATATTAACCCATGACACATTGTTTCTTTTCATTTTCAAGGCAACACTAGATACTTTATGTTTAGACTGTGTGCCTTCAGCATCGTGATGGCAGCGTTGTCTGTCGCTGGTGCCATAAAGGAGACCATGTGAGCCTCCAGTTGTTCTAACACTTGGGTAGCGTTGGAGAGGCTCTGGATTACTTCTGCTGATGCTGTTGCTCCCACAAACTAACAATGCATCCTCTATCTAGCCTTGCAGTTGTTTCATTGATGTTATCATATCAGGGAGCAGTAGTCATGGGCTTTGGCATGAATTAAGAACTAGGACTCCCGAGACAAAGCTCCAACACCTTGCTGGAAGCAATAAGTTCCCCTTGCTATTCTGAGGATCTGAGCCTCTTCCTTTCCCTGACAAACTTTCCTCTCTGGATTTCCCAGTCACCTTGCCCAATTTGACATCCTGCTCTGTGATTCTGTGAGCTTATTCCATGCAAACCACTAGCCCCCAATGTTAAAGACTTCTCACAACATTAACCTTTCTTGAAAGTGCTTTGAGAGTCATGGATAATAAGTACTATGAATTGCAAAATACATTAAGTGTTTTGGAATCATTTCCACATGACTTGGTTGACAGTGGGCCTTCTCTCTCATATTAGGGCCTGACAGCTATTATAAAACACTCTTATAGTAACAAACTATCTCAAAACAATTTCCAGCGTGAAATACCCAATAATGTTTCGTGTTTGCACCACCCTCAGCCACAACTACAGGAACATTCTTGCAGTAACACATATGGCAAAAAGAAAGCAGATTTCCTTGCTAGACATGAGCAATAACTCATAAAACTCTCAGTAGCTATAAAGAGATTCCGGAGACCACATTTCTTACACCAGACAATGACAGCTTTACACCAAGAATCATGCATGGGGCCAAAGTCTGCCAACCTGACATGAGTGGAGTTCCAAGCACTCCAAATGGAGCCACTTATGACAAAGCAGAAGTGAGCCTGTTCAGATATCAGGGAGACCTGAAACAGGACAGCATCTTAAAGCATCCTGGCAAGAAGTTTACCAAAGAGACAAAAGATTCTCTCATAGCAACAGAAAAATAATGAACTGTCTAGATCAGTTAAGTACGCTCCTGTCTGTACTTTCATAAATTGAAAACAGAAAGACTTCCACAGGAATTTAAAAAAATAATAATTATAATAAGTAGAGTTCATCAATTCGAAGACAATGATGCCCTGCCTCCCACTTTACTGTGAAATATCAGAAACATAAACAGCTTAGCACAACTAGTTCTATTACTATCCAGGGTTGATTTTTTTGCTCTCAATGTAAAGTTCTTTGAAACAACCAGACCTACAGACACCCAGCTTGTTCATCTTCACCAGACTTTCTAAGAGGACTGACTGACAGCCTGCTTGGCAGAAAGACTGGCAGTCTTCCATGATAAAGTCTTTATGTCTGGGTCTTGAAATTAATAGCTGCAGCCACTGAACCAAAAGAATTTTGTTCTAGTAAAAACTGTCAAGCTGATAACTCTGGAGACTGAGGTGTCTCATTTATTCACAGAACAATTAAATTATAGAAGGCACAGGGCACATTCCTCCCAAATATGCCTTTCAGATGTTACACCAATAAAATCCTTGTTCTGAGGCATTTCTGTTGGGATGAAGGTGGATTTTTTTATGGCTATGGATGAACCTGTCAATGGAAAGGGGCAATTAGTACAAATCCCTGACTGTAGATGTGCAATGGGAACATCTGTCTCAGCAGGAAAGACTGACATTCGAGATGTTTTGCAAAAGCCAGAGAACAGGCAACAGATGGCAGCAATTTTCAGTCTCCAGTGACCAGCTTGGACTCTTTTCTGGCTAGCAACTGTGAATGGCTCAATTATCTGGCCAGTTCCTCAGACTTCTGCATCTATCTAAAGCATCTATCTAAGAGAAGTGTACATTTGGTGAAAATTGTTTTTAAAATGATGTAATATAAACAGGGCTAGCAACATCCCCCAATTCCCATGAAGTTCAATGGGAGAGCAGGGATACTTAACTAACCGCTCACAGGCTCCAACCTGCGTCTTGTCCAGTGGCCAGACTGGTGATGTACCTGCTAAGTTAGAAGACCCACATTTTACAACAGGATTCTGGCTTTCTATCAGGAGTCTGACATAGGTACAAAAAGACCAAATAGCCAACAAACAGATGATTCACCCTTTAGGAAAAAAAAATGCAGCAATTTTTGCCTCTCATTTTGTGCACCTGTAATAGTTCCTGTACATGGAAACATACAAAAGCACATAAGCACAAGTACTCCATCTACCCAATGATAAAGCCAACCTACTGCCTGAAGACTTCTCCCCCTCCTAAATCCACCGAGCAAAACACAGGCAAATAAACATTTAGGATTCCTGGCAAACTACTCCTTTCCCAGCACACACTAAACAAATCCTTGCTATCTAACAGGGTGAGAGGATGAATTAACATAACCACTTCTCCACACAGCAATTAGCAAATGAAATCAAAACAAAGGAAATGTCCTCCATTAATCTTTCCCTGCCAAAGAGCACCCGACTGCCATATAATCCACAGCAATTAGCCAAATAATGGGAGCGCAAGAGATTTATCTTGAAGCAGGAATTAGGGAGGGCACGATTAATGTACTGTACATCAAGAGTACAGGCAAAAGCTGGTGATCCCTCCGTGCAGGGTTGTTTGAGGAAGCTGCAAAGCTTAGTAGCCTGGAACCAGTTTGTAACACATACCCCCTAAAATTCCCCTTTAACACATCCTGTGTAAACCAGAGTAGCAGTCACTGCATATGGTAGGATCTGAGTTGTACCCAGTCTTTAAAATCTCAGTGGTGCACCTAGGAACTTACCACTGTTTTCAGTTAAAAGAGGCATTTCGAAAGAAGATTTGAAAATAAATAAATAAATAAATAAATTTGCAGGCATGCAAAAGAGGTGGCAGTAGATCAGTAGAGATACTGATGATATGTCCCAGCTCACAAGCAGGACCCACCTGCTCCACTGGGCTTGGTACTATTTACAAGGGAAGTTATAAGCCAAAACTCAGGACACGTAGGCCCTTTGGCAAAAGACAAAGCAGAGTAACACCAGACTCCTGCTTTTAGTATTCACACCTACACTGTCTCTCCAATATTATTCTGGTGCTTAGCAGGATGCTGAGAAATATTTTGCAGATATTTTCTAACTGCAGCATGGTCTTGCTTTGGGCTACAGAAGGGCCGCCATGTTCTAGCCAGTTTGTTTTCTCCAGAGTCCCATGAAACTGAATACCGAACATGGAACAGCTTGCAGGGACACCACAAAGCTCTTACACTCACATTTGTATCAGTAATAGGGAGAAAATGAAGAGACAAAATCAACAATCCAGAGAGAAACAATCTTTGTTCTAAACTCTGCTGTTAGGCAACATGAGCCTAAAAGCTTTTGGCTTCTTTAGCAAAATAAACAAGAAGTCCAAAAAAAAAAAAAAAATAGCAATATGCTTAAACATTACAAAGCAATAAACTTAAACATTACACATTATGATAAACACGCAGGTTTTCTATCATCCAACAGGCTGGCACAGAAGAAGACATTTAAGGAGATTTGCAAAGATCAAGAGCTGTGCCAGAAATGTCTGCGCCAAAATGTTACCGTGGGACAGTAAACAATTGTCCTGTGACATTAAATGGAACAGGACACAGAGTAGGATATGGACTTATCCAAAGACTTATTTCCAGGATACTTTCAACACTACTAAAAATGAGACTTTAGCCAAAAGTAATAGGAAGAGTCCAGACTCTGCCTACTGCTAAAATCAGTGCTGAAGTGGTGTGCAAATACTGTCTTGTCATCAACTTACCAGGCAAGCCAACAGGGAACTTGCTTTGGGCAACTGGTCTCACATAGGTGTTGCTGTTATTAAGGCTTTTAGGTATTCAGACAGCTCAAGAGAAATTCTGAGGGCTATGTAATGAGATATATTTTAAAATGATCAGATTTAATCATAGATGTGAAATTTATTCTACAGAAAGCCTAGAAACAGATTTAGTCCTCCTCCACTGAGAATACGTGGCTTCACAGATTCTGTCAGCTGCTACACTGCTGCTTCTTTTCTGTGCTCTAGACCTGTGTCCAATGTCTTTCACACAGCAAATATAATAGAAATAAAGTTGATACAGGGTGGATCCACAAGGCATTCTTGAAAAAGCCTGCATGGACTCACATTTCTCCGCCTATGCTCTTGCAGTTGACTTGTTTCGATACAGCAAGCTTGATTCCAAAATCCAGGCTCTCTCCTACTCCCAGTCTGTCATACTTGTAATCAGGAAAAATCATGTACGTTGCAGTTGAAGAATACATGTATTACTTGTAAGTGAAAAAATACTCAATCCATATTCATCTAGAGGAGTTACTAATATTTCACAGCATGGTTGAGACCCTACTCAGTAAAAACATTTCTGTTTTCTTTCCTCTCTACTTCATCTTTATGTCTTACTTCTTTTCTTTCTCCTCCCTTCCTTTCCTATCCCCTCTCTTGCTTCCTCTCCAACAAATCTGAAGATCTTTTCTGTTATCCTGTCCTTTAAGCTGCACAAGAAGGACACGTTCAATCCTGGACTATATTGTATAGATCTTCTATATGTGCATAGCATACTCAAGAGTGGGGATGTGAGGTAGCAATAGCAAGGGAAGTAAGAAGCTACATGAAACTTCAACTCTCTTGATGTTCTCACAGCTGCAATCCTTCCCATTTCCCTGGAGTTCCATCAGCTGACCCAGCAGGGTCACTTTGCCCTGGTTGTGGCTATTTGATGTGGTTTCCCACAAAATCAGTTGAGTTGTTTCCCTCTCTCACATAGAACTGACTTCACCGTTGTTCCCATGGGTCTCTTTCCTTTTTTGAACTGTTAATGTACTGTGCTTCCTAATCATCAGTATTTTTACAAAGAAGTGATAGAACAGAACAGAGGATACCATTTCTGGTCTCCTCTTTCCAGCATACAGCAGTCATTTACCGAGTCCTGCGGACTAATGAATCTTCAGCTTGTTTGCTACTTTCCAACAGATGACCATGTTCTTGCCACCTTGCACTGGGGCTCCTTCTAAATGTGCATGAGAAGATAACAGCAGGTGACCCTCGGTACTGCCCTCTGGGGCATCCTTAACAGCAGCAAAACAAAAAGATTGTGCCAAACAGTTCATCCCTTAAGCAGACATTTCCACCTTCTCCCACAGTCTGTCTCCTGCCCATCGTGGTCAATACATTCCCATGACACAGATCAGCACAGACCTGCCAACAGAGACCAGCACAACTCCATCTGGCCACTTAGAGCAGTCTTTCTGCCAGCATTTGTTTCAAGGGAAGGGAGAAAAGAATGGCATTCAGCCAGTTTACTTGCCCAACTGCCTCGCAAAATGGAAATTGTGGGCAGAGCCTCAAAGATGGTCAAGTTAGGGCTGCAAGGTAATCTTTCTAGCTGTTTTGCTGTGAGCAACCCAGTGGCAAAGAAGATGTTGTAATAAATTTTTAGTCACTGGGGTATTAACAGACTTTTCCCATGACCCATTCCTAAATCATATTTGTAATGCCTGCCTCATCACGTAGACCAGCCTTTGTTTTAAGTTCCAACATTGCTGGCTGAAACTCTTTCAATATGAGTGCTCTCATTGTCATCCAAATATAAGGATGAATTTCCAAACCTCCTTGTTCACACAACATAAGCAACAATCACGGTGGAACCCCGGCAGCCAGAAGAGCATGGCCTGGTGGTATTTAGTAGGGCCTAGGCTGAACAAAGCTACAACCACACAAGGCATTCTTGACTGTCTGTACTGTGCCCCTAAGCAGGGACGTTGTTGTACATTAATTTGACAGCAAGAAAATAGGGATCGGTCTAAAAATAAAGCTTTATGTCACGATTTTCATCCTAACAGACAGATTTGGGACAGAGTCCTCATAATACTGATTGTTGAAATTCTCCTTTGTGAAACTGTGACAAATCTTATAGTGCATGGGGTGGATATTTTTTAACAGAGTCAACATACAGACGGATGGGTTTTTAGAGAGACAGAGACAGAAATATATAGATTTCAGCCAAATACAAAGAGGGAGAAACTGCCTGGAAAAAAATAACTGAGAGCAACTCAGCACGGCTTGGTATCGGGAGCTGAACTTGCAGCTTTGACAAGGCTGACTTTAAGGCGACCTTCAGTGGAGCTCCTTAACAGTGTATGCTGGGCAATCGCTGGTAAATCTTTATTAATTTTAATTGGCGGCACCCATTTATAAGAACCATTAAAAAGGATAAATTGAGCCCATCCGGCGTAATGTCTTTTGTTAATTAGTTTGTCAGCACTGTTTTAATATCCCCTAATGACTTCATATTTCAGGCCTGACATTAAAGGAGACGCTGTGAGAAAGGAAATGGTCTTATCACCGTGTACATTTTTTTCTTTTTTTGAACAAAAAGTGTCCTTCCAGGCCTGACCAAGGTTAGGTGTCATTTAATTCAGACAGACAGGTACCACAAGACTTGGAAAGGCCCTATCACCCTATCCAAACTTCACCTTGCTACTTACCAGCATGCTCTGCTGAGATTTTCTCTCTTTAGAGACCTGCACAACAGCAGAAGACATTCAAAATCATGTGTTGCTAAATTCCCACCCTCCACAGCTTGTCATGGGCATATCTCCAGTCTCAAAGCACATCCATGTGAGAAAGATAGGGGAGAAGCCTGAGACAGAATCACAGCAATGTCTCCCTTAAGTACAAGCAGGTTAAACCCCACAAAGCTGGTCTTTTGATTCACAAGGACATGCACAGCACCAATGATCCAGTCTATCCTGGGGGACACAGTCTTACAGGTGAGAAGCTGAAAGGACCAAGTGCACCAACAAAGAATGCTTCATGTGGGTTAAATGTTGAACTAGATGATTTACAGCTCTTTTCCAACCTAAACGAGTCCATGTACAAAACTGATTTGCAAAAGAAGATGAAGAATAAACTATTTCTCCAAGTATGATGCTTGGGCTGGAATAAATATAAGAGAATAAATCTGTGATTTTGGTTTCAACAGTTCTGTCCTTCCTCCCTGTCATGGTTTTGACTGGGACAGAGTTGAGTTTCTTTGTAGAGGCTCACACAAAGTTGTGTTTTAGTTTTTTTAACAAAAATAGTGGTGATAACATACTGATGTTTTTAGTTGTTGAAGAACAGTGTTTTCCAGAGCCAAGAATTTTTTTGCTTCTCATGCTGCCCAGCCAGCAAGGAGGCTGGGGGTGCACCAGGAGCTGGAAGGGGACACAGCCAGGACAGGAGACTGACCAAGGGGATGTCCCACACCATATGGCACATGCTGAGCATGACAGTAAAGAAGAAAGGAAGTAAAGAAGGAGGAAGGGGGGACGTTTGGAGTGATGATATTATGCATGATGAGCCCTGCTTTCCTGGATGTGGCTGAACACCTGCTTGTCGATGGGAAGTAGCAAATGAATTCCTTGTTTTGCTTTGCTTGTGCATTCTGCTATTGCTTTACGTAGTGAGCTGTCTTTATCTCAATCCATGAGTTCTCACACTTTAACCTCTCTGATTCTCTCCCCCACCCCACCTGGAGAGAGTGCATGACTGGCTGGGTGGCACTTAGCTGCCTGACGGGGCTAAACCACAACACTCCCCTGTGCTCATCTTGTATTTCTTGGAATAGCACACTCAAACTGCAAGCCTAGAAGATGGGAAAGTTGGATCCAGTTACAAATGTTGGAAAAACATGGGTTTAGTACTTCTACTAAGCACCATATTTTAGATCTTTATGTCTCAAATAGGTTATACAGATTTTTTTAAGTTTAATTTTATATTAGTTAATAAAAGTGACTTTTCTTCACTGTGAGGATGGTGAAGAATGGGATTAGGTTGCTCAGAGAAGCTGTGGATGCCCCATCCCCAGAGGTGTTCAAGGCCAGGTTGGATGGGGCATTGGGCAACCTGGTCTAGTGGGAGGGGTGTCTGCCCATGGCAGGGGTTTGGAATTGAGTGGTCTTTAAAGTGCCTTCCAACCCAAACCATTCCATGCTTCTATGATTCTGTGTTGATTAGGTCAAACTTGTAATCCTTTCTCCTGAGTGTGTGTGCACTTGGTAAGTTTTATTCAAGTAGGAAGTGTATAAAGTAAGGGTCAAGAGGAGGGTTAACAGTAGCCATAACAAAAGGCAATGAAATCTAGTACTGTCCTAAAGTTTCCTTTCTGGGGTTGACCATGTTTTCTTAGTCACCACTGACTCTCTCCTCACCGTTCTGCCCCATATGAATGTCTCTGAGCTGAGGAACACTGGAACTATTCACCCAGGGAACCATTCCTTACTGTGCAGTCTGCAGCACTGCGCTTCTTATCCCTTCTTAGTCTCAACAGTGCTTGATCACACAGACTGGGAGATCCCCAAATAATGTTCTCTGTCTGTGAAAGGCTTTGTCTTGAGGGCTAGATTCTATTAGTTAGTTTTTATTGAGGATTTCAGTTGGTAAGCAATATGAGGAAAATAACATTCCCCACCAGCTAACATCACACCTGATGCTTTGATGTCTGGTGTTAGGTAAGTTCACATGAGGGTGAAGTAAGACAGAAACAGATCATAAAAAAATTAGCTTTTCCTCTGTCTTATGTAGCTTTGTAAACCAGGAAGAATTTCAACAATTTTAAGGTGTTTGCATTTACACTGATAATAGTAAAAGAAAGCTAAATGTTTAGCTGACAAAATAGTATTGTCTTTTCTATGAAATTTCAGGGTAACCCATAAATGGCTCTTTATAAGCATCATACTGAGAATTGTAAAGAGGCATGTTCCACTTTGCTAGATCACCTTTCTGCAAAAAAACAAACAGGTAATAACTGTAAAGACTGAATCAGTTATTAGTTTTATTACTGAGCAAAGTCCTTGCCTCAAAGTCAATGGAAATCTTGCAGTAAAAGTCTAAAGAACTAACAATTTTTTACTTTTTCCATGAAAATTTAAGGCTAATGATTTCACCACTTTTTTTTTTTACTTCTTTTTTTTTTTTTTGGCAGATGCAGACAGCACTTGAATATTAAAAGCTGCTCTGTGATCTCCCAAAAGCCATTCTACCATCATTGCAAGACTGTGCCTTATTTCATGTTTCATGCTAATTTAATTTTTTTCAGGGGACTGCTAAAACTATGCCCTATGTGAAGCACACAGTAAAAGCCTGCCTAGGGTAAAATAGATATTCCCAGCAGGATGAACACCTCTTTGAATGAACTGCCTTTGCAGCTAAATAGAAGTCTTACGTTTTTCCTCTAACCAGCCTGTCTCTTGTGCACTGATGTGCTCTACAGAATTCAGCCTTTCATAATCAAAGCTCTGTGCTACACTGCCGGTATAGTTGGTACTTACTCTCCATTTTGCAGCTCTGACAAATACAAATTTACATAATAGTCTTTCATTTCTATAAAACATCATCCTTCATGATGCATATAGTTTCAGTTTTCACAACAGAGCAAAAACTTCTCTTTCCACTCTCCTAGTATTTTCAGCTTTCATTATACAAAAAATTCTACCTGCATAAGTATAATTTTTGCTACCTAGAGAGTGATGAGAGATTTTCTTCATATGCATTAAATGACCACTGAAACTCAGCCGGGAACTAAAAAAGAAGGAAACATATATTCCTGTTTTCAGTTACATGTAAAAGCCCTGGAATGACATCTACCACTGCCGAAATGTAGCAAACTTGTGCCTAGGACTTCCAGTCTGTTCCCCTACATGTTGCAGCATTGTTGTCACCAGTTGGTACCTGTCCTCATTTCATATAAAACTTTCTGTCCTCCTGTACCTCATTCTTGCTTCCGGTCTTCAAAATTTAGGTATCTGCTAATCAAATTTCCAAGTACTAATAAAATTTTTATATTTTCATAAAATAAAATTTAAAAGTTTCAAAATGCAGAGCTCTTGACCTTAATAAACCCAGTGCCTAGCATATTTCAGGTACTTTAATAAATATTTAATACTTTACAGTAAATTGCTAATAAATCTATTTTGTATCCGAAATGCAGCTTGCAAAACTCAATCCCTCACACAGACAACTTAGCACCTAAGAAACATGGCACCCATTACAATAACCTGACTAGTCAAAAAATTAGCCTATATTGTTAATTTTAGAAGTGTGTATGAACAGAACTACTGGGAGGCTCAATCCAGACCCTGTTCATTCCAACACAAGTTCCCTGACCTCCATGCTGGTTGTGGCCTCTTTACCTGCCAGGAATCATTCAGGAATTCACATGGATTTATCTGTGTGTCTGGATTACTTAGTGTATATGTTGAAAATGTTCATTTCCCTGACAGGGGACAGAGATCACAACCCCTATTTTCAATAACACGTTTTGATTAATAAAGTTATTGTTAGTAGAATTAAGTTGTGACTTATAACAGCAGATAACTAGGCATAAGAAGGCATTCCCTTCACACAGCTCACTCCTTTGCACACCATGCACTAACTTGCAGTTTCTGGCTGGAGCAGCAGCTGAGAGGCCAACCCCAGCTGTCACCTCACAAGCAGAGGATTGTACTCTCAGTGGCTTCCAGGCAGGTGCTCAAAGCGTGACAAGGGGTCCCTTGTTCCTGCTGCTGTATATATTTACCTGTGGTCCCTGTCTGCAGATATCAGCTACCACAGCCTCAGATATGGTATGAGTCACGCTGCCCGCTGTTGATCCTGTTGTTTGCTGGTGGCCTTTGACAGATTTGGCTGACTCTGATGCTAATTTATCAATGCTTGTAGATTTGATAGCACTGCTAGCCTCCGGACCTTATCAGTTTTTGGGAGGCTTTCAGACATGACTTCTCAGCATATACTTTTCCCCTCTTTCACTTGCTGTCTTCTGGTGCCCGTTTCCACCCCACATCCATTAAATGCTTGCAGAAGCCACTCCCTCAGAAGGAGCCTTTGCAACACACACGCACACACAGGAGTTTTTGGCACTTCTGCAGAAAAGCAGAGCTATGAGGCTGGATCATGTGAGCTGTCCTGCCATTTGCAGTAGATCAAGCAGAGCCAACCAAAAGGCGACCTACCAAAATTAGAGTAAAAGCTACAAATTGAATTGTTCACAGTGCATATGGATCTTTTTTCTCAGGGAAACAATTAACTATAATGGTAAAACAAAGGTAATGTTGCTCAAGTGCTTTTTTATTAACTGTAGTGAATTGTCTCCCAGCATCTGATAGCTCATCCCCTTCCCTTGTCATCAATTTTTATTCAAATAAAGCCATCCACTGAATAATCTGTGTGAATATTCTTGATCTGGAGCCTACGTAAAACTAGTTTCTTACATGTGTTTTGTATAAGAAATAATCTTACTTCTGCTCTTTAGCCAAAAATCCTGTAATTTTGGAACAAAGTTCTTGCTGAGACGGGGGTACTGACTTGCCACTAGATGGCAGAGAGAGTCCCCACCTTTAATCTCACTTCGCTAGAAAAAAAAGAACACAGAAGCCCTTTAAAAGCACCGAAAAGGTCTGTCCCTGTCTTCTCCCCACTACATCATGGATGGGCTTCTTACAACAGGCAGATGATAACCGGTCCAGGGCTAGCTGAAGTGCCCGTAGCCAGGTTTTACGTGCACAGTTTAACACAGATTGAGCACTGTGTTTGGGGAGAGGTGAGGGAGGAGATGCTCTCAGCCTGAACTGTGAAAAATAAATGGTGATGCCAGAAGACTGGGGCAAAGTGAGTGCAGACATCTGCTTCACTAGCCACACAGTGAGACCAGTGTCAACAGCATGTGCCTCTTGCTGTCTTTGTCAGCAGCTCAGCTTCTCGGGGAGATGAGCCCTTCCCATGGCCCAGCACTGCACCAGTTCTTTGGTCAGAGGCAAAACTTATTGGGTTGAGTGAGGCTCCCTGCTTTCCTGACCACTTAGGTTGGCCTAGGCACAAACTAGTTTAACATCTGATACAGGATGAGGACGACATTTTCATCCAAATTCATGAATTTACAAATTAATTTCCATGAACCATACAGACACAGACTTTGTACAAATGGCCGAAGATTGAGATAACTCCTGCACCCCAGGCTCTACCCCACATATTTTAACAATGTTGGCATTTAAATTCATTAGCTTGATACTCTGCCAGCTGGCTACCACCTATTTGACTTTAATGGAATTAGAAAGACATTAAGCAACTTTACAGCCTTAAAGGAAGCCGTGACTAGTGACCCTATCTTTTAGCATCTACTGTCCTGTTTATCACTGCCCTTCCCAGCTTTGCACACTCTGTTCGGCCATCACAACTGAGCTGAGCTTGTAGCTAGGAAAATTACCTTACACTTAAATTCAAAATGTTTTCTGTCCTGCTCAGTTCTGATCCAGGGAAGTAGATTAACTAATTTGGTAGTAAAAGTCTTCTTCCAAGTGAAATTTTCATCTCTGCTTTTCTACCTGAACCAGCCCTGCAAAGCTCCCACCAGTTCCTTGCTAGTATCCCCCCAGAGAGTCTCACCAGGCCTACTCCCACTGCTCTGTCTCTCTTCAATAAGCAGACAATTAACTTCTAGCTTCTCAAACTGCAGCAGAAGATTATGTAAGAGATCTCCTCTGAGAAATGACCTTTTTACCTCTGTTTTGATGCTGGAACAATTTCATGCATGTATTTTATGTTCCAACAAAAACATAAATTCTGGATGGCTGAGAGAGTCACAACTTCCCTCTGAACTTCTCTCTGCTGTAACAGTGCGACATAAACAAAAGGAGAAATGAATGACAGAGAGTCTGCTTGACAAGATCCTTTGGAAGAATAAAGATGGTTAATTAAAACAAAGATGAATGTGATGATGTTTTCTAGACCTGAGAGAAGACTGGCATCTTAGGAATTGTTGGAGGGGTGTCAGATCCTCAGTATAATATTGGCATGTAGAAAGGAGTCAGAAAGGCTTAGAGACAAATAAATGTACATTAAACCAAAAAGAACGATGTTCTTCCTGGTTCTGGCATTTGTTTTCTTGGGCATTACTCATCAAAGGGAGGGAAGTATTTGCTGAGTATGTAGAAGAATTTAGTGGGTCTGAGGTGCTGATTCCTCAAGCCCAGACACTTAGCATGCTCAATCCAGGAAAAGCAAAGAAACGCTCCGTTTCAGTGTACTTAACTCTCAGAATACTTTAACAATCAGCAGCGACATCCTTCAGAAGACAGCCTGCACAATCCCATCAATTGCACCAGGAGAGGCAGTGACAAATCCACTTGGAAAGCATCAAAGTGTGTGGACAGTCCCTGCACATTTTGAAGGAGATAGTTCTTTCAGATCCAGTTGTTGCTCAGTTAGACAGCTCACAGAAACAGCTCTGCATTTCCCCCATGCAGAATATTAGGGTACTAAGCAAAGTACAGAAAGATTCAGGACCTTGCACTGACACAGTTTTTGCTATTTATTCTGCACAGAGATCTCATACAAAACTCTCTGCCCTCGGGGTGATGCAGTAATATGAGTTCACTCACATGAACTCATTCATGATCTGAGCTGGCAAAAAAAAGGCAGTTCAATTGTTCAAAAACAGTATTAAAAAGTATTAAAAAGATAGGAAAAAAAGTCGCATAGTTGATTTTATGACCATTGTTTGCACAGTTTTCTAGAGATGGCCTAGTTACATGAAATACAAATAGCCAAATATTTTATAAGACAGTAGAATTCCCTTGTTCACTGACAGCTGTGCAGTGACATTGATCAAGTCCCTCTTCATGACAAAATAAACCAGATATCACCCTCATCCATGCAGAAATAGCAAACTGGGAATTGTGGATTTTTTCTGTAAACTGAAAATCAAACTAATTCAGCAGAAGCAGTTTGTTACACTCCATCCAATAAGCATACTATAGATCTTAAAAGAAGGAGGATTCACTTTTCTATTCATACATATCATTTATTTACTAAGTCTTTGAAATCCCTCAGAATCTGATGAAGCACGGGTTGGATAAATGGACTGTGAGGTAGACTGCAAACTTGCTGAACTGTCAGACTCAAAAGGTTGTGATCTTTGTCACAAAGTCCAGCTGGAGGCCAATCACTAATGGTGCACACCAGGGGTGATACTGGGGCCAATATTAATTAAGATCTTAATTAATTGTCTAGACAATGGGATAGAGCACACTCTTAGCAATTTTGCAGCTGATACAAAATTGGGAGGAATGGCTGACACACCAGATGGTTGTGTTGCCATCCAGAAGGACCCTGAAAGTCTGAAGAAGTAGGCCAACAGGTGTAGTCAATCCTGCACCTAGAGTGGAATAACCCCATACACCTGTACAGACTGCAGGCTGACCAGCTGGAAAGCAGCCCTGAAGAAAGGGATATAGGGATTCTGGTTGAACATGAGCCAGCAATGAGCCCTTGTGGCAAAGAAGGCCAAGGGTCTCCTGTACTGGATGAGGGACAGTACTGTCAGTGGTTTGAGAGAGGTGATCCCTCTGTTTTGCTCAGTACTGGTGAAATCCTACCTGGAGTGATGTGTCCAGCTCTGGGCTCCCCAAAATGAAGGATGTAAACAAATTGGAGCAAGCTCGTTGAAGAGCCACAAAGATGATTAAAGGACTGAAGCTCTCTGTCATACAAGGAGAAGGTGAGAGAGGTAGAGTTGTTTACCCTGGAGAAAAGGCAGCTCAGGGGGTATCTTATTAATGTGTACAAATCCCTGATGGCAGAAAGTAAAGAAGATGGAGCTAGATTCTTCCTAGGGGCATCCAGTGACATGTCAAGAAGCAGTGGGAACAAACTGAGATACAGGAAATTACATTTAAGTATAAGAACAAACTTTTTCAGAGTGACTGTCCAAATATTGTAATAGTTTTTCTGGAGAGGTTTTGCAGATAATCCTTGGAGACTATTCAAAAATGTGACTGGACATGGCCTTGAATAACCTGCTTTAGTTTTGAACGGACTTGGGACTATATGATCTCCAGGGGCTCCTCAACATTTCTGTGATTCTGTGAGCCTATTCTGAACTTTAGCTCAAGATTTATTACTTTTAGTAGGCAGCAATCTCCATGATGTGGATTGAGGAGATGATACATAGGAGGTACTTCCTAGAACACACTATTTCATCATAACTTTATTCAATGGCCACGTATTGTTCTCTAGAGTTGTGTATTCTGGCTGATGCACATAAGCATTCAGCAGTGTTCAAGATCCAATTTTCTGAGCAATCACAATCACATACTCCCCAACTAGCAAGTCAGGAAATATCCATGTAATGTTGATATCTAGCATAGTTCATGTCAATTCTGAACTCACTGCACCCTCAAAGGTTATTTGGAATGTTCAGGACATGCTGAAGTGCTTCACAGTAGTGAGACACGATCTTTGTTTCAGACTTCTGCGGCTTCTTGTGGGTTGGATGTATCTCATGCATACCTGGAACCAGAGCTTTTGGTTCCATTTTTTCCAAATGATTTCATATGTGGTTCACACATACCTGAATCATCCTGTAATATGATTCTGTAGGAGTGTGCAGTTAACAAGGGCAACCAGACCTGATTTAAAAGCACACAACTGTTCAGAAACAAAGCATCAAAGTAAAGGAATTGCAGCTGATGTTTATTTGTGGATCAAGTCCCAACTAGACTGAAGAATGAATATCCATCTTTGAAGCATTCTGAAGGTGTACTCCCCTAGGACAACCCAGTTAGCTACATCCTTCCTTGACCTGCTTAAGTAGCAGTGTATTTGTATTTACGAAAATGTATTTATGAAAAACTGCTGAAAACAGTAGATGTTACCTTCTTCATCCCAATCAAAATTTTCCTGGTGTAGTATTGCTTCATAAAACCAAAATCATAGAAAGATTTTATTTAAAGATGCACAAATGTGAGATCTCATAGAATTTTAAATAATTTACAGTTGTTACACTGTTATGAAATTTTATTTTTATAGTACTGCTTATAAACATAAAAACATGATTCTGTTTCACCAGTGTGACTCAAGAAATTAGTGTTATGTTGTGAGCCCAGGAATTGAGGGTTTCTCAAAAGTCTTAGTATGCACAAAGAATCAACAACACCCAGCAACATAACTGTGTCACAGGAAAAACAAAGCTAAATGAAAACTGCAAGTGCAAAGCTTTTGGCAGGAGGTTTGCACAGCAGAGGGAGCAGCTGCCCTGAGTCACTTTTTTTTCTTTTCATCATACTTTCTTCTCCCCACCCCCCCCCTTCTCTTGAGGAGGGGGAGTGAGAGAGCAGTTGTGGTGGAGTTTAGCTGCCCAGCAGGGTAAAACCACCACAGGAACAGTGAGAGCTGTGGGAAGCAACACTATAATTTGCTATAAAAACAGTATCTTCAGAGAGTCCATAGTTTATGATAACATTTAGGGTTATGGTTTTTAGTTCCTAAGATTGTTTGTAGAAAGTGTTTTGAAAGATTCTCTTGAGAATAAGACATGAGAGATAAAAGGTGAACAAAACGTATGACTTAAAAAAGAGTAAAGAATCCTTGCTCAGAATGGAACCCAATAAGAGCTACTCAGTCATCTGTGAAAGAAGTAACTACATGATTTATGATTAAAAGCAACACCTGGATTACTTTCAATAAACAAGACCACTTAATCTGCAATAAATTGCCAGAACTCCAGAACAGCAACATATAAGAACCAGATTTATCATAACCACATCATACGAAAGCAACCTCCACTTTTTAGAGACCAAGGAATTGATAGATGTTGTCTGCAGCATCAACTTTCTTTAAAGAGTCACTTTTCAAGACAGAGGGCATCAGTGTCCTCAGCAAAGTGAGTGAGAATGCCTCCAAGTGTGGCTGTTACCTCTATCTGCCTTGCAGCTGGCCACGCACTCACAGTGCATGCATCAAGGGTACTGACTACCAAGAAGTAAAACAGGACTCCATATGCTCAGCTCTGAGACAGGCAACAACCACCTATTTGAACAAAAGTACAAATTGGCCATCACTGTAACCCAAATGACCAGAAACATACAACTGGTGAGGCTCCGGCCCTTTGTAACAGCTGGTCTCAGTCCAAGAATAAGCTAGGCATCCATAGGGATGGCTGTGAATTGGCCGGTTTCCATCCACAAACACAGAAAACTGCTGCAGTTCAACCCACAAGTGTTCTTGGAATCTGCTCACTACAGCTTTAGAAGAGGTCAAATAGAAGGTGCTTCAAAAAAATATTTATGCTGCAATCGCTCTGGCTGCTTTACTTGGGCAGCTAACTCTGTGTTGTGACAGACAGCTGGGACATACAGACAGTGAGAGTCTGATCTGTATCCACATTTAAGCACTCGTGTTTCATGCAGGCACATGAACTATACAACAGGAATTTAGGGGATATAGCAGCTGCATTACGAGGAGAGATTTCTCTCCTTTATTTGGAGACGTGCAGGCTGTGGGGGATATAAGTGAGAATTACAAAATCTTGAAGGTGGTGGAGAAAGAACAGAACTGTTACTCACCAAACTTTGTAATATTAGAAGTAGGGGCACTCTCTCAAACTATGTGCAAGATAGCTAAAGCAGACAAAGTAAATAACTTTTCTTTATGAACAGAGCAAGTAATGAATTTGTGGAATGTGCTGTCACACAAGATTGAGCAGAACAATAATATCAGCAGGCTTGATGAAAAGAGCAGACTGTACAAAGAGGATTAATTTATGGGCAACAGCTTCAAAACAGGTACGGAAACAGGCACATGTGTACCTCATTATTACCCTAAATCCAATGACTGTGGATGTTAGGGAAGAATGAGGGGAATGCACAACAGGAAGCGTTCAGGATCATGTCTTAGCCCCAAATACAATTGCCTGCTGTTACTGCCAGAGGTAGATATACTAGCCTAGATGTGCCATAGGTTTGGCACAGTAAGGCGCTTGTAACAATTTTATGCTTGAAGCCATGGCTGGGGTAAAGTCATTGACACCACAGGCCTAAGAGCCCTGCCTCCCTGTATGAAAAGCAGCTAGTATAGCAAGCAAAATTACAGCACCCTGTAATTGCTGTCATACCACATAATGTACTTGAAAATATGTGTAGAAGTTCAAAGGTGATAGTACAAATTTTGGAGATCTGTTGCCCATTGGAGTACAGAAGCTAAATTCAGAATGGTTTCTTTTATATCCCTCTAGCTGCAACTACTGCACTGCTGGGGAAAAAAAAAAAAAAAAAAAAAAAAAAAACCACTCCTTTGTTTTGTTTTCCTCTATATGCAGTTCCTGTCCATAACACTCCCTGATGCAAATGAACTGTTTTGGGTTTTTTTTGTGCCTGTTGTAGTAGGGACTTCTCCACAAAACTTGCATCCAAATAAGCTTGCCTTATAACTTCATAAAAGAGGCACTTAACAATGACCTAGCAATGAAAAGCTTGTCCCTTTCTCACAGTATGAGAACACAGATCTTTAAGAGAAAATTCTGTCATTTGCTAGCATTCCGACACATGCTGACTTCCTCTGAGCACAACAAAGCTCACCTGCTTCCTTCCTTCTCCATTCAGACCCCACAGCTGTGACAGACACGTTACTGAAACACACAGCACCTGCGCCACACATCCTCTTACCTCTCCATTTCTGCAGCCCTGAAGAACTGAAAGGAAACAAAACTGGGCAGCAGCCGTCTGGATGTATCCAAGGCCCCACCAAAGACTCATGAGACCTGACAAACTTACTGCTCCTTCTAGGTGTTAAATACCTCTTTTTTCCAGAATTCTTCACAACTACATGTGCATTTATATGCTATGCATCCCCAAAGCCTTCTGGAGTACAGGATTTGCTGTATTACTTTAACTACTGACCCAACTGCAATGGCCAGTGCTCTACAAATAGAAGAAAAATTGACACAACAAACTTAACCAACTTTGTACTGTAATGGATGGGCAGGGGGATTGCTTGTGACTCCCTGGGAAGAAAGGTAAGAGAGAGAGAGACTCCATCTTATCACAGTGGAGCCCGCTCATTTCTCAACTCTAAGGGAAATGTCTGTTTCCATTGTTCCTGAAGACAGTCAGGCCAGTGAGAACACACATTTTTGGTTACTTAGATCTAGAAAATATGTCTATACACTAGCTCATTTCTTGGCATTCCAAATTTAACCTGAAATCATAGTGTTGTATAACACAAGAAGCCAAGCACTGCCAAGCAGCAGTAGAAATTTCATCTAGCTCATGCTTCAATGGGAACCGGACAGATGGAATTTGTCTGTTAAGTAGCTGGTAGCGGGATTAGTTACATTGGTCTGATAGCCTAGAAACTGAGTCCTCAGAAATTAAAACAGGAAAGAACCTATTAAAACTACACATTTTCTCTACCTGGCATGATGTGGGCATAACCCACTGTACCGTTAGACAGAACACATTTGACAAGGTTGCTGAGCTAACAGAGAACAGGGCTGGGTGACAAAAGTCCTGTCCTACACTAGAATCCTTCCCAGTGTAAGATTCTGGAGCAGTATCAACTCTTCTAACACCAAGAGCAATAAACAAGAAAGTTAGGTCCTCAGCAGAAGAAAATAGTTGATCTTTGCTAAGATCAGTTTCTTTTCAAATAATTTTTCCTCACAACTGAGCAATTCATAAGATGACCTTCTTCCAACCCCTAAGTAAAATCATACAGCCATATGATCCTAAAGTCGTTCTGGCTGTGGGAAATGGATAGCTATATAAAAATATTCCAAAGAAGAAACAAACTGTGAAACAGAAAATAAAAACAGGATGTCATTTGAACACGTTGAGAATAGCCAGCCTTTGGCATCAGACATCAAACTCACTCCTTGGCATCAATCATCAAACTTAAGTCTAAACTGATGTATAAATTTCAGTTTTTATAAATTCTACATGAATCATACGTCAATTATTAGGAATAGCTTTATTTTTAATTTTCCCGAGGGAAAAAAAAAAAAAAAAAAAAAAGTTACGCACATTTTCATTACTAAACCACTAGATGTCACTCTTCCCATTTTTTCTCATGTCTACACCATCTGTAACATTTCTATTCCAAAAAAACTGCTAAATAATCACGATAGTGATTAGAAATGATCAAATATGGCACAAAGCCTACACAAACACAGCCTCTTTGTAAGCCTGAAGAAAAAAATCTAGAGGGCAAATACTCATGGGTCAAGGTGTTTTGGAGCTGAGATTCAGCACCACCTCCAGTTGGAGAGGGTGAAAAGTATGATATCCATAGTTATAAACACAGACTTATTAACCATTCAGTGAATTTTGAGTTTCAACACTAACAAAATTAACAACCTGGGCAGAAAGCAACACCTCTTGAGCCTTTGCAGGCTCAATGCTCATACCCCCAGTATATAGGTATTAGGCCCTGCAGTATATTACTTATACAACATTCCCTCAGTAAATTTATCTTTTTAGCCCACAGCCAGAAAGTGGCTTCCCTCTAATACAGCTCAATGTGACAACATCGAGGAACCAGTGCTCTTTGCACTACCCCTTAACTCCCATGTAAACCCCATCCTATTTCAGAAATTTGCAGCCACAAATTCTCTCCTCTGCAGGAATATAGATGTCACTGGGTAGCATAAAGCACATTCAACAGGGTACCTACAAAAGATACAACACATTAGTTAATGTATAAGTATCATTGCCAAGAGAGTAGCAATTTTCAGCAAACCAAGGTAATAATGAAGAGCTGCACTGTACATTTATTTAAGGATAGGACTGGGTTTGTTGTAGTTTGGCTGGGACTCTCTTCAAACTACTTTTGTGTTGTTTTCAGGTCCTCCTTTGGTGTCCTAATGTGCCAGCTTTCCTCTAAGGAAGGAGATATATACTGCAAAGAAGGAATGAAGAAAAACTGATCCATTGGTAAAATATAAGCAGAGCTATTATTCTGGATGGCTTTCATGTTGGGAAGTGCATTTTCTTTTCCTAAGGGCCTATATATTTCTGGGAACTAAACTGGAGAAAATTGAGTTTGCTCTGAACTCAAGTGAAGTGCAAACTAAGACACCAGAGCAGTCCCTCTGGTCCTTTTCTTATGCTATGACTCAAGAGTTTGCAGAGGTTCTGTTTGAAGAAGGAAATGATGCGACTCCTACAACACTTTTCAAAGACTTTTTAACTCGTTGAATGGGGATCATCAGGAACACACTGCAAGCAGTATCCACTCACATTCCAGTTCCCTCACATTTCCCATGCTTGTCAAGATGGGAGAGAATGTTGCTGACTTACTCTACAATGAATGTCTAATACATTGTCCAAATCAGTGCTTCCACTCTGCAGACAGCACCAAGAAATAACTCCATCTTCACATTCTTGTCAGTAAGTTTGGCGTAATAGGGCCGTGAATAAATTAGTAACAGTGTGGAGAAAAAAAAATAAAATAAATAATAATAAAAAAGCACATCAGGAGCCAGGAGATTAACACTGACAAGAAGAATGTACCATTTATTAATAAAGTAAACCTAGTTTTTGAATGAAACATTTTACTAATATTCTTCTAATAAAATCCTCAGTGTAGAACAATTCCTTTCAATTTATGACATAATAGTGCAAATCAATGTATTGCTGCTCTAACTTCAATAAAGGAAAGATGGAAGTCTGGTCTATCAAGATTTAATTTGCATTTCCAGCAGTAAAAACAAACTAAGCACTTCCTTAGCATAACTAATCCCATTCCAAGTAATTCTCTCCAGTCCCCAAGATTCATCTCGTTATAGGAATTAACCCACTTTCCAAAAAATATTGCAGAGAAGACTTTCCAGAGGGACAAAATTTTCATTCCCTTGCCACTTATGTTGCCTAGAAACAAAAGACTGCTGGTTTGTGGCCCCATCAAATCTCTGCTCTGCCAAAATCTTCCTGTGTGATCTTGGCCAAGTCACTCAGGACAAGTTTACACCTCACAGCAGAGAGTGCAGCCAAGTTTGTTCCCAAATCAGGAATGCACATGGCATGGCACTGCTCTACCAACACGGGCCAGAGCTGGCACTGGTGCATTCAAATATCACTGCGTGGAGGTGTTTCTGAACCAGTCAGCTGGCTTACTCCACTGCCTGAACTGCTGGAGGTCAATGATCACACAGACAGCTCAGGTGGCTTTGCATCTTCAGTAAAAGCACGTGCTCAGGTTCTCTATCTCTTTTCTCCATTTGCAGAATGGGAAGAATAGTACTCTCGTGTTTTGCAAAGATGCTGTAGGTGTACCATCAAGAAAACAGATGAAGCATGGAGACAACACAGTACCAGAGAGGAGGAGAACAGAATGCAACACAGATCTCTGAAGCCCCTGGAGCACTTCAAAGTTTCTTTGGTGCAGTAACTTTATCCTAGGCTTCAGGAAACAAAGCATCTGTTACTACTGAACCACACAGATAAAACTGGAAACGCTAAGGATCAAGCTGTAAACAGCAAACTGCTTAGGACCAATTTTACTGAGAAAATAATTAGAATTAATCAAAAAATTCTTGAGAAAACACCTCTGTTCTTGCAAAACACCAGTTTATTGAAATTGGCTGAAGAAAAACAAGTTTCTGCTAAGAAAGGTTAGTTGGGTTCAGGGAGGATTTTCTGATCAAACCGAAAGGGAGAGATGCCAGTTCCAGAATGTCCTGACAATCTGTAGGGTCAAAGATAGGAGAGACTGAAGTTCAAATCGCATGCACGCTGGGACTTGGCACAGGGAATTGAACCTAAGGTTCCACATAAGCTCCTGAGCTACTGCACCTGTGGCTAGCTTGGGAGAAGTGTCTTTTATGTATATAGTTGAATGCTCGTTTTCACCCATAGAAGAAAGCCTGGCATTGCAGTCCAAGGTCACTACACCTACTTGAATGTGAGAAATGTATGCTCAAATCTCTATTCCACATGAAGCACTGGTGGAATTTGAATGTTGTTCCTCCAACAAACCAAATACATAGCCTGAATGTTCATGCATTTGTTATTCTGGTTCTAGTTAAACCTTCCAGAGGTGTCTGTTTTTGGTACCGGTGCAGAACAGGAAAAAGGGTCTTACGGGAGTAGCCCGTTTCCTCCCCACCTCTAGAGAAAATATCAGATAGAGAGAAAAGATAATAAGAATTTTATGATAAAAGAACCTTCTAGTTTTTTTTCTAAAAGCTCACCAGAGAAGGTAATGAACTTTAGAATCAGGTATACTTATTTCCAATTTATGCTACCCAGGTGTTCGGATTTTGTTTTTGATGTGTTTGGGGTTTTTTGTTTGTTTGTTTTGGGTGTGTTTGTTTGTTTTTTATGTAGTGTATCTTCAGACTCTAACTTTGCTATGTCTGTTTAGCACTCCTATAGAACAAGAAAGCTCTATTAACTGTCTTGGGACTCCTAAATCTGGAGTTTGCCACTCATCTTCAGAAAACAAAGCCTTTTTCCTTCCCAGCTAGGTAGAACACTTAATACCTGTTATCTATTCAATTTCCTTTCACAGAAATTTGATGTAAAACCATTTCAATCTATGGTCTTTCTCCGAAGGAAACAGCTGAACTTCAGAAAGCATCTACTCTTACCATTCTTGCACCAGGCCCCCAGGTATCAAGGTGCTTTTTCTGTTCCTTCTCCGGATTAACTAATCTTCAGATGCCACTTCTGCACACAACTCAAAACTCTAGCTTTTGGTCTCACACCCTGCCTCTAAGCTGGGGTGGCAGAGAAGCAAGACGTTTGTCCCAACCCTGAAATGTCACAGCCAAGCCCTGTCTAA
This sequence comes from Aythya marila, assembly GCF_965140915.1. Taxonomy (NCBI): domain Eukaryota; kingdom Metazoa; phylum Chordata; class Aves; order Anseriformes; family Anatidae; genus Aythya; species Aythya marila. The sequence continues at coordinate 26,442,639 of NC_139046.1, forward strand.
GTCCCTTTCATCAACAGGGTTATTACTAAGAACAAACGAGAAACTCCAAATAAAACAAACCCATTGTAAAGTTGTGATCACCATGTACAGTCTTTGCCTCGTCCCAGTGAGTCCTATCCTTCCAGCCTTCTTGCATCCTGCTGTCTAGATCCCTACATGCAGGAAGATGTGTGGCTGGTGTATTATTCACCGTGTGACGGATGGGATGAGGGGTGCCATGTGACAACGTGCTGGGTTATGTGACATGGCAAGGTCGGTCAGTTGTGCCATAGCTCAACAGGCCGATGATAAAGGAAGATAAATGCACAAGTTTCACAAGTATTTGCTGACATTTCAGTAGTTGATTGGATCCATGCCTCTTTCCTCTTAGATCTGACCTACATAAGGAAAGTACTCAGTATAACTGCACCTGAACAGGAAAACATGTGCAGTCACTGTATTGGCCACTGATGAAGTCATTCTTAGCTGCCCACAAAACAAGGGCTGTTCTGGCACTGTTATGCCAGTCAATTGCCCAGACGGACTAAAGGTTACATTGGCCTTGCAATCAAATAACAGAACCTTTGCTGTTATCTGTAGAGATCTTCCTGAATAGACCTGCAGCAAAAGCAGAATTAGGGGCAAAGGTAGAATTCCTGCTACGAGCAAAGATCTGCTGCAACGTATGTATAATACTTGGCAGTACACTGACCTCACAAAGGTTTCCTGCACACCAGACAATTTCATTGCACTAGATAAAGACAATTTGTGTAATCAGGCTCAAGGCAGTACAGTTGCAAGCTGGAGAAAACTAAACACAGATAAAGGAAACAACACACAAACAAAAACCACCACTTAAAACATGACTTGCAAATCTCTATCTTTAACTGAAAGTAGCTTCAAAAAAAAAAAAAAAATCAAACAAAAGAGGTAGTTTGCATAATCTGTAAAAACAATATTAGTAAGAAAATTTCCATTAAACCACTCTGCTCTGATGTTCCAGCCTGATATACACCATTTCTCTCATTTAAGTGCACTAACTGGAAGCCATGAGGCTGTTTGTATGAACAAGGGTCAGAGTTTAGCTTACTTTACCACCAAGAGAGCCCTTCAAATCAGCAAAAACCCTCCCCCTCTTCAGCGAACAATACATTAGGCCATTGATTTTCAGTCAGAGAAGAAAGGGCCATAAAGGCATTTTACCAGGTCACACAGGTCCTTCTCCCTCCTCCCAAAAGCAGGATCAACTCTAACTAAACCATTCCTGACTGAAAGCTGATGAACAGTGCTTGAAACTTTTCAGTGATACGGACTCCATATTTTGCTTAGACCACTCGTTCCAGTTTTCCATTGTCCTTGTGGAAAGTTTTTCTAATTTCTAACCCTCCCATTACATTTTAAACTTACATCCCTTCTTGTTCTGTGTATCATGGAAGTGCAGAACACACCTATTTTCAGTGGCCTTTTCTGTACCTAAAGACTGCAACCTCCCAGCCTTCTCTTCCCGTAAATTAAACAGTCAGCTCCCCCCTTTATTCCACATGACAAACTGAGAGTCACATAAATACATTCACAGAAGATTGCATACAAATAATACCATACCTTACGTAATTATTTTGCTTAGAAAATCTGCAACTAAGAAGCTGCAGAGGTTTCCTCCCCACCCCTTCACGGAGCACAGCGCTCTGCAAAGCCCTCACATCCCTCGCAGCCCACCAAACCCCAGCTGGCCAAACCTCGCTTCCTGCCCTCCGGCCCCTCACTTCCTCTCACAGCTGCCACCAGAGTCAAGCCTGGAAGAAAACCTGAATCAAGTCAAGCCTGAATCTCCAGGAATGCCCCACAGTTTTCCTGTGGGTGCAAGGGGAGCTGTGGTACCTCGGAGCACAGTTCGCGGGGGAAGAAGCCTCACCTAGTATGCTGCAGGCTGCCTGGTGTCATATGGAGGCTCTGGGTGACTCAGGCCAGTGGAGAAATCTGCTCAAACAAACTTACAGGTGCCTCTGAAACAAGCATTCTGAACACACACGCAAATAAACAGAATATTTCTTAAAAAAAAACACCGAAGGAAATTGAATGTTTTCTGATAACAGCTTTAGAGCCACATCAACTGCAGGAAATAGGTTAAGAGAGATGCTGATTTGTCACAAGAGGCTGTTCACTGAACTCTTGAGGCATGTAGAAAAGGGAACCCACTCTGAAGGTTTCAAAAAAGGAACTGAGCAGCACAGAGAAGTTCAAATCACAAAGAGGCCAAGACAGCACAACCCCTGTCCATGTTACAAGCAACACAGTGCTACATGAAAGGCTCCAGTTCACGCTAAGAAACTGCATATGCTAATTAAACCATGGAAACAGTGACCTAAAATTGCCACCAAGAACTAGAAATTTCTGGTAGGTGTTTTAATTGCTGTTATGCAAGTTCATGGCGACACTGCTTAAATAACAGCCTGATGCTGTTGAATATTTAAAATAAGAAAATAAATAAGTGACAGCATACACAGAAATGATTGGCAGAAATCATTTCATCATCAAAAGATGAAATATTAATCAAAATGTAAAAGACATTACAAAACAGAAAGCATTATCAGTCACTACTGTCCATGTTTACAGAAACAAATTTTGGAGCTCTTTTAACAAAGATGAAAATCCCAAATTGCCTGTAACAGCAAAGGCAAGATTTTTTTTTGCTCACTACACTACTTGAAGACATTCATCACATATTTTGTATCTCCTGAACAATCTTATTCAAAGAAGTTCTGACTTGATTTCAAGCCTTTCTCTATCAATGTTTTTTATTCTTTCACTAATAGCAAGTCTTAAACTCCCTGTCGTAGTAAAACTTCACCCTTTCAAACCTTCCTCAGTTGTGATTCACAGAGAGTGCCTGCACAGCCTTACCCTACAGAGGCTAGACAAAAGAAAGCTCTATATAATTATTATTAAAGAAAATTGAACCATCTTCATAAAGTCATGGAATGGTCTGGATGGGACCTTAAAGATCATCCAGTTCCAACCCCCACCTCCCACCAGACCAGGTTGCCCAAAGCCCCATCCAGCCTGGCCTTGAGCACCTCCAGGGATGGGGCATCCACAGCTTCTCAGGGCAATCTGTTCCAGCATCTCACAATCCTCCAAGTAAAGAATTTCTTCCTAACATCCAATCTAAATCTACCCTTTTTCAGTTTAAAGCCATTACTCCTTGTCCTACCATTCCACTCCCTGACAGAGTCCCTCCCCAGCTTTCCTGTAGGCCCTCTTTAAGTACTGGAAGGCTGCAATGAGGTCTCCCTGGAGCCCTCTCTTCTCCAGGCTGAACTAAGCCAACTTCCTCAGCCTCTTTTTATAGGAGAGGTGCTCCAGCCCCTTAATCATCCTCACGGCTCTCCTCTAGACTCATTCTGACAGGGCAATGTCCTTCTGGTGCTGGGGGCCCAGAGCTGAAGGCAGTGCTCTTGGTGGCTTCTCATGACAGCTGAGTAGAGGGGGGAGAATCACCTCCCCCTTCCAGTATCTGGTTGTCACAGCCACAGTAATCTGCTGCCAGCAACGAGAGGCAGCGTTTGCCATCCATTACACAGCCTGTGCCACAGGTAACAACATTCACAGACAAGGAAATGCCAGCTGCAGAGACAAGGCGGAGACATCTCTGTCTCTGCTGTCACCCCACGCACGGTCAGTCCACGCTGCAGGGACCAGCTCGCTCAGCACAGCTGGGCTCTGTTTGCTCTGTTCTTTCCCAACTAAACAAAACATTGTGCTGTGTTATTACCTTAAAATACTGATCTCCTGCTGTCGCAACGTTATTTAAGTGATGGCCAGAAGGGAGGGACGCTGCCTAATAATTAACTCAGACAAACTGAAACAAAGAATCCCCTGATCAGCCTTATTTTGAGGCTTGCTGGAGATTATCAGCTACATTTCCTCTGAGTGTGCATTTCAAGGCATTAAAGATACATGGATAGTATTGCACTTCTATTATAGCACATCATTTTAATTCTTAGAAAATAATAATTCTTAATGGGCCACAAATGCTAACTAATCTTAAAAATATATATATCTCTGGATGCAAGTCAGGGTTATTAGCGTTTCCCTCTGACAGAGGGAAAAGCTGAAGCACAGAAGGCAATGAGAATGACCAACCATGAATTAGTGACAGAGTTCAAAACTGAAGCCAACATCCTTGCTTCTATGGCAGCTATACTTAAATTTAAGCCGGGGGAGGCAATCCAGCTCCAACAGAAGCATTTAAAAGCTTTGCATTGTCCTTTCCCTGGTGCTGTCACTGCAACTACACCTGCCACTCCACAAAAAAAAACAGTGCTGTCCCCCAGTATGGCACTAAGCCGCCATCTCATGCTGGGCACACTTCTGGTCCTGTGTTTGGAGGAGCTAGGGGAGGAAGGGATCGTGGAACGGGCATGGTGAACTGGTTGGACCAAACATGTCTGCTCAGGGGCTATAGTGGCTGCTGCCACAGGCTCTGCTGCCTCTTAGTATAAGGAGTCAACTTCCACCAGTCTCCACTTGCACACAGGTAAGAGGCAAAGACAACTGTAACACTAGAAATCTTACAGAAATGATTGATCAGCACTGCTCAAAGTCCCCACACAATAGAAAATCCTCACTCAGAGAAGAAGTATGGGTTAAGTATTATGGAAGTCAGTATAGGCTGCGTGAAGCACTACTAGTAGCCTGTTTTGGAGGCTAGGGAAAGGAAGAAAAAGGGGCATGCATTTAGCTTAATTTTCCTGAGAGAAAACTCACTTTTTGGCAATTTGGGCGATGTTGAGTTCAAAACAGATGCTGCATTCAAGTATTGTGCCCTCAGAAATAATCTCATGCGAACATCTGCCCACAGAACATTACAGGAAAAGTGACATTTCACTCTGAAATCCTCTGGCAGTCTCCATAAAGGTTATTCCCAGTTCTCAGGACTGCAGATCCCACAGCAACCATCCCCAGGATGTGTTTCCTTCATCCCCTACCCTGCTGCCAAACAACAGCCCTTTGTGTGGCTTGCTAAAGGCGAACATTTCAGGATGCCCTTTAGCAGGTTCCTCAACAGCTGACACGTTGCTGGGTATGTGCTTCTTTCACTTGGTGTCCAAGTTACAAAACACCTTTATGCTAGAGCTCCCATAAACGCATTAATGACATGTGGGACGTTCATATGACACGGGCGGGGAGGAAACACGGCCAGCAGCCCTGCCCATGCCCATGGGGTCTGTAAGAGGACAGCGTGCTACTGGCAGCATGCGGGATGCGGAGGGGCTCCCAGATCCGCATTTTGCTGAGCCCACTCTGAGCTGTATTTTGCCATACCGCGGGAGGGCTGCAAGCAGGCTGTGAAACCAGACCAAAACACCTGGTTTTTTTCTTTTTGCTTGCTCCATCGCCGCCCGTTATCTCCCGGCCCAGCCGGGCCCGGCCTTATCACCCCGGGAAGCAGCAGCAGCAGCAGCAGCAGCAGGAGCCCGGCGGGCCCCGAAAGCCGCCGGGGCTGGGCGGAGCGGGGCTGGGCGGAGCGGGGCCGGTCCCTGCCCGGCCCCTCCGGGGCGCGGCGGCTTTGTTACCCCGCATGCAGCAGCAGCAGCGGCGGCAGCAGCAGCAGCAGCCCCGGCCGGGGGGGCGGCCGCTGTCTCCGCCCGCCCCGCGGAGCGCTCGGGAGGCGGCGCGGCGGGGGCAGCCCCGGCGGCAGGCCCGGCCCCCTCCGCCCCCAGCCCCGTTGCGGCCCGATGCGAGCCCCCTGGGCGTGAGGAGCCGCCCGGCGGCCAGGCTGCCCCGGGGGAGCTGCCGGCCCCGGTTCCCCGGCCGGGCCATGCGGGGCGAGGCCCCCGGGGGCCCGGCGGCGGGCGGCGGGCGCTGAGAGCGGGCGGCGATGCCGATGCCGGGGGGCGGCGGGGCCGCGGCGGCCGCCGCCAGGCGCCCCCCGGGCGGCGAAGCGGCGGCTCCGGCTCCGGCTCCGGCTCCGGCTCCGGCTCGGGAGGAGGAGCAGGAGGAGGAAGGCGAGGAGGATCTGCGCGACGGCGGCGTGCCCTTCTTCGTCAACCGCGGCGGGCTGCCGGTGGACGAGCCCACCTGGGAGCGCATGTGGCGGCATGTGGCCAGGATCCACCCCGAGGGCGAGCGGGTGGCGCAGAGGATCCGCGGTGCCTCCGACCTGCCCAAGGTGAGAGCCCGCGGGGACCCCCCCCACAAGGCGCTGCCCGGCCCGGCCCGGGCCCCGCAGGGTGTACAGAGGGAGCGGAGGCTCGGGGCAGGGCCCCGGGGGGGCGGGAAGGTGATGGGGGGTGAGGGAGTGAGGCTGGAGGCCAAAGAGTTGGGGTGAGAAGCCAGGTGGGGTGCTGAAGCAGAAGAAGCCGGGTTTGGGGACCGTCTGCAGACAGGATTCTTGCACAGAGCTGTGCCGGTGGGAGAAGGGACCCCTGATGCCCAGGAGTTGTAAGAGGAGTTATCTAACACTCAGAGCCTGTTGCTGGTGTAGGGCCAGATGTGGTTTCTGAGTGCATCCCTGGCCTTGCTGTGGAGCGCTCTGTGAAAAGAGGAACCGATGATCGTTTCGCTTAACCTTGTGCCGGACTGAATCATTCGCATGTGAACCAAACCCTTGCCATAGCTGCTGTCTGCTGTTGCACCTCAGCTGGAGAAAAAGCTCCCCTTTCCATTGGCATCCTGTGAACAAAAGGCACTGCAAACACTTGGTGTGTCACTCCATTGACCAGCTAGGGGAGTGTTCCCATCATGCTGTTAGGGGAAATTCGAATACAAAAGGATGAAGGGTTTTCTTCTCAGGCTTCCTATTGCAAGGACTTAATTCCTTGGGATGGAAAATTGAAGTAAGTGAAACCGTGGTGTTATACAGTGCACAGACAATCAGCACCACTCTCCACGAGGAACTCTGGAGCAGTGTGTGATCTGAGCTCCTTTGTGCTGTGCACCCAGAACAAATCCTGAATCCTGATTATGGTCCCTCTTCTAACCCCACAAGACTTTGCTTTCCCTTTCACATTTCCTTCTTCTTGGACTGTCCTGAGCCTGGGCAAAGGCTGAAAGCATGTTTCTGATCAGTCAGAACATGCAGTTCTTAATTTCCTGACCAAAAGGGCTGGTTTGGTAGGGGAAAGGGAAGAAAGAAGCTCACAAGCAACAGAATGGTGCATGAGGGGAGGGAAGTACTGTGCTCAGTCTCTGCTTTGGGTCTTAATGTGAAGTACTTCTGCTTTTGTTCTCACTTAGCTGTCTTATACAGTCTTAGTGCCAGATGGTTACGGTTAGGGGACATAGCAGTACGAGCTCCTCTGGAATAACATGACATTAGTCTGTCCATTTGTGTGTGTGTGTCTGCTAGCACCCCTGGGAAACAGATCTATAAACTCTCGTCGGTGCTCTGCAATCTGAGATGCCATGCCCGAGCTCACCAGGCGTACAGATGAGAGGATGCTGGGATGCAGGAAACAGCTAGGATGAATGAGCTGATATCCTAGCTCCTTTCCCCCTCTAGGGGTGTATTTTTACCTTTGAGGTTTGCTTATATCACTATGCATCTCTGTGCCACTAAGTTTCTTTGCATGGCTGATGCAACAGATGAGAATTAGAGCAGTGAGTGTACTCTGCAGGGCCAGCTCCTCTGAAAGGGTGAACGCTGTCCATATGCTAGAAGGCAAATATGTCTTTAGGTGTTGGAGTCAGACTGTGGTTTGCCTACTTCCAAATTTTTGCCTTGAAGAGCGGCCAGTATTGGCTGTTGGGGAAAATAACTCTTTAAAAGAGTTGTCCATAAATTAAACTTACTGCCTTGAAATGATGACGGCATGAGGCTGTGATCAGACATGGAAGTGTTCACAGATCAGCAGGGGTTGTGTCTTTCACCGAGTTGTTGAGAGCTCAGAAATCTCCTCAGGGGTCCAAGGTATCCTTCTGGTAGGTTTGGGGTACCCACCAAACAAGCTGAGACAGGTTGGCAGGATGCAGTCGATTGGCTGTGCACACACAGCTTGTGAGTGCCAGCCTCTTGTAGGTTGTTTCCTTTCTAGCTACAAGGTGTGGTATTGCTTTGCTTGGAGCTGCACAATGGAAACAAAAAATGATGTGCACTCATCTCATTAAGAAAGGCAGGATTTTAAGTGTGGTAGTTAGGAGGGCAAAGACAGGAAGTATTGCATCTAATGGGTATAGATGGAGAAGCAAAAAATACAAGTTCTTTAGTCAGGCTAACAACTGGGATTGGTATTGTTCCCATGTGGCTTACAAAGGGGAAATAAGGGAGGAGTTCAGATACATAAAAGCACCATAACAGAAGCTGTTGCTAAACTAGGCTGGCCAAAAACATACCTCTGTGATATGGATAAGGGTGGAGCTTCTTTCCTCTCTCCTATCTGCCTTGTCTCATGTACAGTGTGTCCCATTTAGTACAGGAAAATCCCTTGTTCTCTGGATCCCCTTTCTGAAAGTAGAGTCTTATGCATACAGCCAGCCTGTCCACGTGCATGAATCTAGGAGTGGGGTGATGCAGCCCCTCCACGCAAGTGATGAGGGACCAAGGACACGTTCAAGCAGTCTGCTAAGCCTGGCAGAGGTATGTGCTCTGGGAAGTCTGGGCTCTCTTCCTAGCTCTCTCTCCAGCTTTCAGTGCAACTAAAGGGAAAGCAAAATAGATGTGATTTTCCCTCGTTTCTCTTCCAAATTAATTCTTCTTTGATTTCTGGAGGATTGTGAGGACTGCCTAATATTTATAGCCCTTCTGAGATATGCAGTGGATGGTGCCGGGCAAGAATAATGTGTTAGCGTGTCCAATCCCATCTGTGTGGGTTTGAGGGATGGAGACTTTATTCCTCTCCTCTCTTGCCCCAGTAAAATGCTGTAGACCTGATGCAAAAGAAACTGTAGCCCAGTCTGGGCTGCAGGCCCAGATCTGGGAGAGAGAGAGTGAGCACGCTGTACTTTCATCAGTTTAATTACTTGAGGTGCAGGCGGCTCTTCTGCATTAACTAGTCCCCTGCTGAACTGGTTGCCAGTTCGCTGTGTCAGTGCTACGTGGTCCTCTGAGGAACAGGGGATCTGGGGGGCTGCAGCAGTGAAAGGAGGAGTACCTGGCCAGAGTCATTAGTCTGTGCTGCCAACATGCACTTCATCAGTCTGCTTCCACCCAAAAAGGATGAGAGTCTCCACCATGAAGAAATGAAACAAAGTTAAATAGTCAGGCTGTCCTGCTTGATACCTCTCTCATTGTTTCTGCCTGGAAATGATTTCCTATGACTCGGTGTATCAGCTCACAGCATCCAAACTGACTCAGCTCGCACAGTTCCAGAGATGGCTCCATCCCTGCCCTGCTCTCTGGAGCCTTCCCTGCTCCTGCTGTGGCTGAACAAACCCAGTTTCATATCTGCCCCTGCTCTTGTGCCGTTTTCTGCAAATGCCTCCCTTTGCTCCAGGCAGGGCATGGAAATAAGGCACTGGAAATAACAGGTAAAGTGCTGGGGAAATGGGTACCAGTAGCCAAATGATGCTATTTTCTTTTCCCCCAAAAAAGAAAAGAAGGGTTAAAAACATGGGGGAGAGAAAATAGATAGAGACTGAACACTCAACGTTTACTTGCTGATGGTGTTTGGAGATAGCTTGAAAAAACACTTACAGGTTAGTTTCCAGAGGCAGGGCCAGCCCCTGTGCTGCGCTGGCACAAGCAGCGTGTGGCTGTGTGGCAAAGCGGGTCAGGGAACAGCTCGCACTGAAACCTAGCCACGCGCGCTGGCTCGGCTTTCAGCTGGTTCACTGGCCACCTCCGCCAACCCAGGGCGGGGGAAGACGCTACGGAAATGAGTGGCCACAGAAATGCATGTGGAAGGTGATGAGTGGCTTAGCAGTGCTGCTGGCTACACGTCTGCAGCTAACAGTTAGTGCAGAGCGGCGTGGAAGGCCCCAGGGGACGAGCTGGCTCTGACTCACTCTTTCTTAGGTGGGGGATAGCCCATCTCTGGGGGAAGTCTGAGCAGGAACTGAAATGCTCAAAAGCCAAGTGCTGGGGAAAGCTGCAGCCTGGTATCAGACGGATGTGGGAAAGGCAGGAGCTATCCTTCAGAGGGAAGGTGCCGGTTTCTTTCTTCAAGCCCGTCAGTAGCACCAAATTTGTGCCTTTTCCATTATATTTGTTGAATGGATGTGTCGTCAGGGCTGTCTGCCATCCAAGCTTGCCGGTCCACTGTAGCTGAGCAGACAGGACTGTTCTCCCTCCTTAGACACATTTTCTCAGCTGCCGACAAAGCTGCAGTTATCCCATGTGGAGCAAATGGAGAGGAAAATTGGACTGGGCCCATAAGGCTGAGGCCTCAGAATAGGACAGCAGCCTGAATGGGGAACTTTCGGAAGTCATTCTCTGACTACGTAATTCAAGACAACAGACACTGAAGGTGGGGAGTCATTATGCTGTCAAGCCTGTGTCTTAGTCAGTGCCAACTCACCCGAGGTGCCAGGAGGCAGTACGGGACTTGTAAGCCCTTGCTCACAAGCCTGTTCCGTGCTCCAGTGGCTTTGGGGAAATTCATTCTCAACTTTTGCCTCCCTCTGTCTCCGTCTTGTTTTTGTGTTGTGCCTTCCGGTTTGCATACTCAAACGAGCCCGAGCTCTCTTGGCTGATGGCCTTGCTGTCTGACATTTTGCCTTGTCACTTAATTGATCTAATTCTTCCCTGGTGATGCTGCCGAAGAGCCGGACCCTTTCACGTGGTTTCTCTGACAGCTCAGTGGTGTTGCCAGTTTCTGAATCCATGCCCAGCTATCAGGATGGGAACAGAAAGCTACCTGGTGTGGCCACTTCAGGCAGCAAAAAGGGGCCGGTTTTAGAGGAACACGCTCTGTGTAACTACATAACACTGAGTTCAGCGAGAAGCTGGAGGGGTTTGGAAGCGGTGATTGATGTTCTGCTCCCCGTTTCAGATTCCCATACCGAGTGTGCCTGCGTTCCAGCCGTCCACCCCCATCCCTGAGCGCCTGGAAGCTGTACAGCGCTACATCAGGGAGCTTCAGTATCCTTTACTGTTACCTTACTACATGTCAGAGATGCTGAGAGCCAGGTCTCAGAGGGACTGCAGTGTGTCACTTCACTGCTAAGGCATAGGTGAGCTGTGGTGGAGGGAGAACTTCCTCTCGGGTCATCCTACTCGAGCACTTGTCTCTGTAACTGTCTTAAAGGCGAGCTGGCAACCCTGCTTTTGTGTGTCTGTGGCATCCAGCCCCTCCGTGTGGGCTGTCACCATGGACTTTTGGGAAATGGAGTGGAAACCTGTATACACTGAGGAGGGAGAGAAAAACAGACAAGAAAGAAATACAGGAGTAAGGAGGGACTATAAATGGGAGAAATGCAGGATAGCGAGGAAGGAATTGTCTTGCTTTGGTGTTATATTTGTAGCATCCTGACTGCTGTGAGAATAGTAAGTAAATAAAGTTCTTCAGAAAGGTTTTCTTCAAGCTCTCCTTTCCAAGCTGTCAAGCCCTTAACGTCTTGTCTCCAGGTACAATCACACTGGGACACAATTCTTTGAGATTAAGAAGAGCAGACCTCTGACTGGGTAAGTGCTGGCAGCCTCTGCCACATTTAATCCTTGCTTTAAAATGTTAGGGCCCTGCTGTACCCACTGGCCAAGGTTAGCTGACAGTCAGTGCTTTCAGTGCTGCAGCTCCATCCTGCTTTAGCTGACTTCATTGTCTGTTGCCTGGGGTATGGCTGGACAGAGCTGCGTCTGGCCTGTCTCAAGGACAAGGGTAGGTTTTGTTGTCGTGAATCAGTAAATCCAGTAAAATAACAGAACTGTATTTCAAAGATGTACAGATCCTGCCCTGCTTTTAATTGCTGTATAACTACATGAACTTGATAGATTCTGAAGCTAGGTCCTGCCCTAAATGAGCCCTGTAAAGCCAAGCATCTTTACAGGGCTAACTTCATAGTACTTGTGAGCGCCTTTGCAGTATCCAGGCTTGCAAAACTCCTGCAGTATAAACCGAAAAGTTTATACTTTGAAGAAGGAGGGGAGTTCTGACCGCAGACTTCGGAGAACTGCACATGATAAGCTCCTGGAGATAAGCACCAGATGTTCATTGGTTTTATCAGCCAGCATATTGAGACTCTCCCCAGACTGGCTTCTTACTCTTGGTCTAGTCCATAGGTTTATGTAACCCCAGATGTTCTGTGTTGTAGTCAGTGCAATGTCTCCCCCACAGTACTTGCTGAATGAAGAGCAGGGTTGTTTGACGCCAAAGAAGAGGCCTTCACTGCCCTTGAGCCTTGTGAGGCAAATGTTGTTGGCACTTGGTCCTTTGAGCTGCTTGTGGTCACATAGGTGTCCACCCAGAACTTAATAAGCTGAGAGCTGCTGTCTCCCTGTGAAAAAGGATGGCCATATAGGCAGCTTTTTTGTTGCAACTCACTGAAGGAGCAACTTGTAAGCAGTGACAGTAAGTGGTGGAGAGTGGGTTTGGATTTCACAGCTTCCTAAGCAAGATATACACCTGTTCCCTGTCCTCGATGGGCCTTTGCCTCTCCTGGAAACCCACCTTGCATATATGCAAAAGAGCCGAACTGGCCGTGTTTGCATAGTGCAAGCCTCCTAACTCTCCTCGTCTTTCCCTTGTCCCACTCCACAGGCTGATGGATCTGGCCAAAGAAATGACCAAAGAGGCCCTGCCAATCAAATGCCTGGAAGCTGTGATCCTGGGAATGTATCCTTTCCTCCTGGAATTGTGCATGCCTGCCCATCCCTGCATTTCCTCCTCTGCTCTCTTATCATGCTTTGAGACTGCTGATAATGTCTCCAAACCCCACATCCGTTTTCCCTCCCGAGGTCTCCCTAAAACCACTGCCAATAAAATCCAAATCCAAGCAATCCCCTGAAATAGCCAAACTAGTTCTTCAGAGTTGTTCTTCCCTCCCTAAGAAGGGTGGTGCTGCTCTGGAAAACTCTGGAAGCAAGTAAAAGAGAAAGAAAGGATCTAAGGAACACGTAAAGGGGGGCAAGAATACTAGCTAGAGTTAGGTCAGGAGGTCCTCTGTGGATAACATTGTTCCCTTACTGCAGTGTTGCCTGCACGTGTTCTACACTAAGATAAATTAGGGATCCTCCCCAACATCTAATTATGGTGTATGTCACTTCAGTATTATGTCCAACATGCAGATTTCTTGCCTGTCAGCTTAGGCAATACCTTTATTAGTTCTTGGCTTGTGCCTTCTTAAAGAATATGTCTTTCCCAGCTACCTTCTAGGCATTACCTACGTCACTTGGGCTGGTCTGTTGGTGCACATTGGCAAAACCACCGGGAGGGGCACAGATGGCGAATGGTTCAGAAAAGTGGTCTGATGAGTACTTTGTCCTGGAGGTTCCTCAGTCTCTATTTGAAATAACAGCTAGTAAAACAGATTAAAACAAACTGATGAATAATGCTACGGTATTGCAGCTAGGTAACTAGGGAATATAGCACACTCAAGGTGTTAGTATTGCAACTTCTGTGTCACAAAATTGCCTGGAAATTAACTTCCCATTGCTGACTGCCTGATTTCTCCATGAAAGTAGGACAGCTTGCAATGAGCTGGACTGTTGATTTGGAGAACAAACCCTGTCGATGTGATGCCTGAATCGGCGGTGAGTGTGCTGAGCAGGCTGGCAGGGTTTGGAGCAGGCAGGAAATCTCTTGCCACACAAACAGTATCACTGGTTGTTTCCTGAACAGTGGCTGCTGGCAGTTACCTCACCAACAACATGACCACGCTGGACCGTTTCCCCATCAGCTTCAAAACCCACTTCTCAGGGAACTACTTCCGACACATTGTGCTGGGGGTGAACTTTGGGGGCCGCTATGGGGCACTGGGCATCAGCCGACGTGAGGAGCTCATGTACAAAGCACCCGTCTTCCGCACACTAAGCGAACTCATCTTTGACTTTGAGGAGGCGTATCGCCGCTGCTGGCACACGCTCAAAAAGGTGAAGCTGGGCCACTGTGTGTCCCACGACCCGCACAGCGTGGAGCAGATCGAGTGGAAGCACTCCATCCTGGATCTGGACAAACTAAGCCGGGAAGACTTCCGCAAAGACCTTGAGAGGCATGCCCGTGACATGAGGCTGAAGGTGAGCGGCGAGGGTGGAGCAGTAATTCGCTGCAGCATCCGCTGTCTTGCCTGGCCTGTGGCATGCTGGCGGAGCGAGTGGCAGGGGGCAGTGGCAGGTGGTGGAGTAGATGGTGAATTGGAGGCTCTTCTGCTTTGTTTTCAGGCTGGTTAACTAATGGGCACACACGCAGTACTGCTGTTGTGATACCTTGCACTGTATAGCCTCTTGGAGCCGTAGCTGTGATTGTAGCTTGTTTTCTATTTTCTGGCTTTTTGGCTTCTAAGTTTTTGATTCACTTGCCTTGCTTTTTTCTCTTTTATTCCCATATAATTAACAGCTGTTAGGCTTTGTGTTTTCCAGTTACTACTAGTATTTTTTTTTCCTGCTTATGGTACTCTTTTTTCTTTGGTAGATTGGCAAAGGAACAGGGCCACCATCTCCTACCAAGGACAGAAAGAAAGATGTCTCCTCCCCGCAAAGAGGTCAGGCCAGTCCGCATCGGCGCAACAGCCGCGGGGACCGACGGTGAGTGGGGCTGCTGGTCAGGAGACTTACCAAGAGCATCTGCTTTTTGGTGGCTTTCTTTGTTTTGTTTTGTTATTTGATAGACTGCCTTGCTGGGTTTCCTGGTTTGTTTTGGTTTGTTTTTTTGGGGATCTTTCTGATGACTTACCGGGGCTCTTTATAACAGGGAAGACTTCGCAGACCTGCATTAGCATTTTTCCCCAGTCTGTGTCTTTCTGAGTTTATCGCTGCTTGAGTGGCTGTTGTTTCTTTTTTGCTGTTGTTTATCTGTGTTTGTGTGTGTGTTTGGTGGTTGTTTTGTTTAAGTGGGGAGGAGAAAGGCTGCTTAAATAAACAGTGATCATGGTACCTGGTACTTAACCTTGCCTAGGGGTCTGAGTTTATATATCTCACAGACCTGTGAGATTCCACAAATTAGACTGTTCTCTTGAAAATGGTCTGGGGTATTGGTGTGGACTTACTATTCTCCCTGACCTATGTTTTCTTCCTGTGGAGACTGCTGGGAGAGTTATTGAATGTTACAGAATAATCCTGCCTTCAGTAGTACAGGATAAGTCTGAAGCTTTTCTGCTTGCTTCTCCTGTGCTGGCTTCTCTATGTGCAGGCTCTTCTGACTGGGAGAACAGTTTATTAATAGTTCTTAACCTCTTTGCTTGCAGGCCGTCTGGTGAGAAGAAGCCTACTGATTCCAAAGCCATGCCAGACCTCAACGGGTACCAAATCCGGGTGTGAAGAGAGCTGTGCCTTGTGTGCCTGGCTCCACAGACTTCTTGCTGGCCATAATTGGGACCTGCACCTGCAGCAATTCTGACAAAGGGGATAGGGGAGCAGGAATGGAACAGAGTGCTGGTCTTCCCAGGTACTTCGAGTGGGCCAGTCCCAGAGCTGGATCCCATGGGTCCCATAGGGTTCACCTGCCTGTTTCTGGGAGAGGTGTCCATCTTAATTCACTGAAACGAGTATTTTTTTAAAAAGAAATAAAAAGATCTGTACATTCGTGGGAGTGTGCTGCAGGGAGAATAGGAAGTGAGTGGGATCAGCGGACTTGTTATCAAATTTTTTGGGTTGACAGCACATAGATGAAGCATCTCGTCAACAGTACTTCTTCCCTGTCTGCACAGAAGTCTCGAGCCCATGCAAGGCCCACAGGGCTGAGGGAGGAGTGATGCTGGAATGGGATGGCCCCTGCGTCTTGTGCAAAAATTTCTGGTTTTGTCATTCTGCACACTTTGTTTAGCATTGCTCTTGTGAGAAGGCAGAATTTGCTCAGCCTGATGTATTGATCATGCAAGGGCCTCTCATCTGGGGTAATCATATCTTGTATGTTTGATCCTGCTTATTTCAATGCATTTCATTGACTCTGAGGTGGTAGATGGTGGGATGACAATCCTCTCCACCCATTGTGATGCTGAGGAGCTGTTGCAATATGTCCTTTTGTGGTAAAGTGGGTCAGGATATGCCCATGCCATTGCCATGTGAAAACAGGCACAGAGACATCAATCATCTCAGCAGTGGAGGCAGAGGGAGGCAGGGGATGGTCGGTAGCCTGAACTTTGAGTCACCCCTTCATCAGTCTTCTATTAACTTCTAGTGATTGCTACTGTGAAAGCTCGTGGAAGACATTTCAGTCACCAAGGTGTAAGTTTTAAGAGTGAATAGCTAATAAGGATTTGAAGATCTGAACAGGTTTTACAAGCATTTTTCCTTTCCACAAGGGTCTTTCTCCTCTCTCGCTGATGCTAGTGCTAGAGTTACAGGCACCTGTTGGTGGGAAGCCCTGCTCAAGGAGATTGCCTTCTTACCACTTCAGCTTGGAGCCTCCTGAAAGTTATTTCCCTTCCCAGTCCCAGAGCTGTGCTTGTGTTCTGGCTCTTCCAATTGCGCAGTATTTAACAGCACCACTTACACTAGCCTTCCCCAAAGGGCTGGGCCGGGCTTCTCTGCCTGGTTACAGCCTTGATTCTTCCTACCCTTCTTTTCACAGGAGTGTTGTACTACTGATTAAGCTGTGTAATGCTTGTCAGAAATCTGGAGTGTTGTCAGGCCTCTCTTTTGAGGCCTAGGGCTTGGACACTGGGGTTGCCAGAAATCAGAACAGTATGGCCTCAAAGAGATCTGGACACATGGATCCAGGGGATGCAAAAACTGAGCCTGGGAGTTGGTGTCCTGGAAAGAAACTGTCTTGTTTTATAACAACACTGACAAGGAGCTGAACTTTCTGAAATACTGAGTATTTAATTTTCTTAGAACTGGGCTTATGCTTTCTTGTGGACTCGTTAGAAACATGATGGAGCTTAGCTCCATCAGTACTTTTTGTTGTGGTATAGCTGTGCCATACTCATATAAGCAGTGCTATTTTGGTGGCGGAGAATGGGCTCCTATCCCCACACAAATCATCTCTTCTGTAGAGTTAAAGCAGTATTAATCACTGAAGCACCACCCACAAGCGATTTAAATGAGGCCTTACAAGTTCTTAATTGTAAATCCTTAATTGTCATACACATGGAGCTACATCCATGCCATGCAGTCTGTCCTTTCAAGCTCTCTTAATTATCTTTAGTTTTTGGCGATGCTACATGACTAGGAGGACAATCCAAAGGGAGATCAACAGCAAGTTAGGCTACCTAAGATAAGGTAGTTGCAAAAGAAGCAGCCTATTTCCACAGTGCAGTACAACACCTGTCCCCTCCCTTGCACTCCAGCTACATGCAATAATTTGAAATTAGATGTCATTAGCAAGCCAAGCAGCCATTTGAATGCATCCTCTGATCAATTTTGTGGCTGTAAATGAACATATTTAGTGTCTGGATACTAACAATGATGTTAGCTGTAACGGTACCGCAGCTAACTTTAAATAATATCGGTGACTTGGAAGCCAAAAACTGCCTTTGTGTACTGTTTGCTATGCAGCAGACTGAAAGTTCAGGTGCCACTGTGAATCATATAAAAAATGCAAGCAGCAAAGGAGACTGCAAGTCAGGCTTCATTAAAGTGGATGAAATCTAGATGGGGAAAAAATGTAATAGTCACTTACATGAAACTGGGATGCATCCTCACCATGATTTTGGTTAGTTAAATCAGAGCAATTGGAAAACTCTTGAGAATAGTCAGTAGCTTCATACAGAGCACGTTCAATAGCTGGACAGACCTAAGCCTTTTTAGCTGCAGAGGAGAAATGTGTTGAGGGGTCAGCTGCATGTTAATGATGCTTTTTTAAGAGCAGGGCAAAAGGGACGTTGAACAGTGTTGGATCTGCAGGGCAGAATGGCTTAAAACAAAATGCTTTGTTTGGCCTGGTAATTAAGCACTTTCCTGCAGGATGTAACTGAGGCCAATAGTTTAGAAAACCAAAGGAAGTGGATGTTTAAGGAATGAATGACAGGTAGAGTTCAAGGTTTCTTAATCTACATCCTCAGCAGTCACCACCTGTAGCCAGACAAGAATATCCTCTTTTGAGATGTAGTTGCACAATTGTGTACATTAGGAGGCATTTAATTCTTCTTACGCATCTGGTATTGACTTCTTAAGATGGACACAGGAGCAGACAGCCCTCTGCTAGGGTTACTATTTCAAGCATTCTTCTCTTTCTCTGTGTGGAAGAAGTTCTGCCCCTTACTGTCTCAGTATCCCCAGTTTAACAGATGGTGCAAAGAAATGGAAAATGACCAGTTTTCCCCTCCTTGCTCTTGCTCTACCCCCGATGAATAGCCTCAATACAAAGCTTAGCTTCCTTGCTAACAAACAAGACAGCATTCCCCTGTGACACAGAATCAGTGCAATCCATTTTTTTGCCCTAAGAAACTTGTGGGTACAAAGAAAAATGAACCCTGCTTTTGCACTTCAGCTCCCTCATCCAGCTAGCCTGGCTTCTTGTCTGTCTGCCTTTAACTGTGAGAAGAAAGGCTGAAGGCATGTCCTTCTCACTTTTGCAGTCTTGAGAGCTACAGAGAAGGAATGAAAATAAGGAAGCAGGGTGTATCTTGTACTCCATAGTGCCAGCAGGACAAAAAAGATGGCTCTTGAGGAGTCCTATTAATTATTTAATGTTAAATATTAACCTGACTGCTCACATAGCTCTGGCCTGTAAACTTCCACTATTCAGTAGGTCTCATCTGATATCTGTTCTGCAGCATGAGCCCTTCTGAACCCCTTGCAAGGGCATAGTGACCATACACTGAGAATGGATACACACTGCCTATGTTGTATGTGAAGTCTAGGTCAGCTTTGAAAGACTCGACTTCAACAAATGCTGGCCTACTACTAGCAAAACTATTTTAAATGTAACATAAACCTTGAAATAAATAATTTCTCTTTATATTTTATGTAGACAGGTCCCTTGATAGCTGGCCAATTGCAGGTTTTTTTGAATGGATAAAAGCATCAGTGAGCAAAACCAAGAACTTTCTGCTATGGTGTCACACTGGCATCAATATATACTGTGGAGTAGGATCAAGACTCCATCAGCCTGTGACACACTAGCTTTTTTTTTTAATTCTAATGTGATGAGCTAAATGAATCTTTAGGAAGTTAAGGTATGTTAGCAAGTGTTTTAGCTGGGAGTGGAGTGCTTTTATTCAGTTGACTATGACTGTTTCACCTGTGTGCCACTGTATGGGTCAGTACAGAGTATGCTTGGATGCCTACTGGAATAAATGACTCCAGAACTGTGGTTGAAACATAGTTTGTGTTCATACAGTAGCTGTGTTGCTGTTGCCTGTTTAACATGATTTTTTTTTTTAATTATTTTTTAAGTATTTCAGGTGAAAGCCTTAACCAGGTGCCTGCCCCTTAAGGTGGGCTCATGTGTGGTGTTGTATAGACTGAAACATGACTGTCCTTAAAACTGCAGATTTTAAGAAACCATAATGAACAGAAGAATCCTATGGTTGCCAAAGGGCAAGAGTCTGGATTAGATGGGCTTTACCCTGCTCAAGTGGTTCTGGCTAATTACTTTAGGTGGTTGCTTTAACCACTTGCTCCTTCTAAGTCAAGTGTTTAAAGCAGTCCCAGTGATGAGGTGCCAGATAGGAGCAGATAGGATGCCCTGTGTCCCATGTGTACTGTGTGTAAGTAGCTGAAATAACACCGCGTATCCTAGTGGTCTGACACTGTTGTCTTGTCAACATTAAGATCTTCATTATGGAGTTTATAACTTAACCTAAGAAAGCAAGTGCTATTCTAGCTTGGTTTTCACTCTGCCAGAGCAAGGTGGAGATGGTCCCTCTGCAGCCAAGCTGAACTCCTTAGGGAATTTACTATTTTTGTCTGTTTTCTGAGCAGGTGTTTACCTGTATCACAACCACTCTCCTTCAGTGATGCCCTGGCCCTGCCTGCTCAAAAGCAACTCAATTTAGGCCCAGAAGGCTACTGAATCCCCTGTGATCTCTGCAGAGCAGAGTTTCCCTCCAGGTCAGGGTTGAGATGGTGCTAGTGGGACCCAAGCGGTCCCCTTCCATGCACATCAGTATTCTACTCTAGCACTGATAGGGTGCTCCAAACCATTGACATCTTTATCACTGGTACAGCTCAGAACTAACTTAAGAAATGGAAGGTTTCTTTCTTTTAAAATTATATCATGTGTGTCTTTTTGTAATTAATCAGTGTGGTTCTGTGTCTTTATGTAGCCAGCACAGAACCCTTATTTAGAATTAGTTCTTACTGCACTCCCCATAGCCCTCATGTTGATACTTCTTCCTGCTTCCTTTGACACTTAGACAATAAAATTCCCTCTGTACTGCTCTCAGCTTGTGCAGAGAAAACAAGATGTCTGTACTGTCTTTCTTTCTGATTTAAACTTTCCCTTAGTCAGTTGAGAAGGCAAAAGCACAGCCTTGCGTGATGGTATCAGACAGATTAAGTATAGATGTCCTGTACTTTTGCAGCATTATGGAAAAAGGACACGGAAGAACCCTCATTGTCCATCAAGCATGTGACCAGGTAAGCATGTCCGTACACAACACAGCAGTTGCCAGAGAGTAAGAAGCATGCATGTGGCTGTGCAGCAAAGGGTAAAACTCATCTTTTCCTCCTCGGCAGCCATCTGCCAGGCTGTATGGAAAAAAGCCAGTGGATGAAAGAACATAAATGTCTGTCTTGAGTTGATACTCCTAAGGGTTAACAAGAGCCTCTCCTTCCACTATCTACTTACTCTTCAGCATATGATCCAGCCTCCTTTCCTGGCCAAAAAAGCAATTCTGCTTAAGCACTGTAGTTTAGTGACCTTCCAGACTAATGACCTCACCAGGACTCCTCAGACAAATGCTGGGTTAATAAAGGACAGTCAGCTGCAAGACTCAGTGTATTCCCCCAGCAAGGGGGATCCAACTTTATTCAGGCTATCATCTTTCAGGCATAGCATACCCCTTCCCTCGAGGGAAGTGAGTAATAGCTGGGACTGAGGCCAGGACGTAGGCAAGCTTACAGCATATGCAACTGTAGAGGAGAGGAATAAACATCCCCTACCCTGTCACTCCAAAGAGTAAGGCACATGCAGTATTCCCTCTTAGCCAAGTTAATTATACAAGCAGCCTCTGTCTTGAGGGAAAGTAATTGCACAGTACCTAGTAGGCGGTATGAAGGGACAAAGAAAGTAACCACATCATAAGACTTTGAGGTCTGTGCTCAGGCCCAGAAGATAATACAGAAACAGAAGGTGGCTTCTTGCTCCATGTTCTCCTGTTACTGATCTTTAAGCATTTAGTAAATGCTTAAAGACTGAAGTGGTGCAATTTCTATAAACCTATTTCAAATGCTTGTTTGAAAATACCCTCTGCCCCATGTCTTACAGATTTCACTAAAAATTAGGTAACTCTTGAAATCTCTGTAGACACATGGGTCAGGTTGCTTGCTAGACAAAGGAGTGAAAGAGGCAGAACTTGGATACAGCTGAGATTAAAATGAGACTTTCTGCTCACTCTTAGGTCAGACGTTCCCCCTGATACTGACAGTTCCTGCAATTCTAGGTTTTTAAGTCAGAGATTACACTACTGGGACCTCACTGAAAAACCTTTGTTGGGGAAAAGATACACAGTAATTTAAAAAAAATAAATAAATAAAAAAGTCAGCTACTATGCTGAGAAACCCAAGACTGCAAAACTTAAAGATCTCACATGCATAGAAGCATATAGAAATCCATTTGTGAGAAGGTGGGACTATGCCTTAAGAGCACTATCCATGCAGGGACTGCAGGAGTACGGAAAGCAAAGGAACATGACATGCTGTAGCTAGCAGTCCATTAGAGACTTAATTAAAATAGTTGAGTTGGCTTTCCTGATTTATATTTTTATTTTGGCAGAGTGATTTCTACCCTAACTCCAACCTCTTTTTTTTTTTTTTTTTTTTTTTTTTTTTTGAGGGCCAGGGAAGGAGAATAGCTTTAGGATAACAACTGCATTTGACTCCCAGTGCAGGAGCAACACCTGAAAGTGCACAGTAACTAAATAAACTTAAGGCTGCTGTAGAAAGCTTTTCATCCACAAAGAGAAAAAGCAATGCAGACTAAAAAAAAGAAGTAAGTAACATTGCTAAGGCTTGATGTCAAGTCTTTTTTTTTGTGTATAAAAGGAAAGACTGCATGGAACAAATGCATCTTTTGTTGTAGCACATGCCAGCTTCTAGCCCAGTCTTTTACCCATTTGTCACCTCAGCACCTTGAAAGTTGCTCTGTGTGTCTAACCAAAGTTAAGAAGAGTTTTCCAGCTCCACTATACAGCATTCCTATTCCCTTAGAGCACAAGAATGTGCAGGCTTGAACTGAAGTAAATAAATAAAAGGGAAAAGAGCTTCAAGACTAGAATGAATTTTCAGTGGAAGCTGGCAGATAACTTACCATAACAGGAGAAGCCAAACTTGTACAACTGACAAAAGGAAGGAGCTTGAGGCATAACACGCATCTATGTTAGCATTACAGCAGGCAAGTTCGCTGCAGAAACTCAGCATCACGCTTTGAAACATGATGCAGTACCTCCGATGGCAATGATCGGCCAGCTTGTTCATCTCTATGTGACCGAGACACAAAAAGCACTACAACCAACCCAGGCAGCTACAGTCTGGTAGGGAAGAGGTCACAGACAGCAATTCAATTAACTCGCACCACGGGAAGCCTACTGAAAGGAGATGGTATCCTACAAAGGCTTGTGCGCTCCTCCTTTAGATGAGCCACAAAAAGGCTTCATCTGCATTTGGATGAACCCTAAATGTTTGCACAGTCCTAGCTGTACATTCAGCAAACCTTCATTAGTAAGGTGGTAACAATGGGAGGAAAAATTGCAGTCTAGCAGAGCCCTGGCCTGCAGACT
This sequence comes from Aythya marila, assembly GCF_965140915.1. Lineage (NCBI taxonomy): Eukaryota > Metazoa > Chordata > Aves > Anseriformes > Anatidae > Aythya > Aythya marila. Next base: position 26,465,532 of record NC_139046.1, read on the forward strand.
GTTTGCTAAGATAATCACTCTCAAAAATCATTAGGGGCCCAACAAGTACCTTGATCTGCTCTTGAAAGAGCATCTCTGAGATGCACAATTTTTCTTGGAGCATCTAGCAGACTCTAGAGAAGAGGAACTACGGTCCTTTGATCTCCTGTGCTTCACAAAGCAGGTGGCACGAAGGGCACTAACAGCAAATCTTGATTTCTTGATTGTTTTTGTTTTTATTTAACAAGAGTTATTCCTATCTAAGTGTTGGTTTCAGAGCTCCCATCCCTCCCACTTAACTCTTCAGAGATGAGGGATGGGGAACTCACTATCTTATGGCTTGACACTGTTAAAATGTTGAGTTTATAATACAACTTACCCCTAAAGAATTCACCCATAGCTTCTAAATGAAGAAATAAATAAACACCAGTAACTTAGAAAGATAATTGGATCTGGCAGTCATGGGAAAACAGCTGCCAGAAAGACACCTCATAAGGAAAAGGCATAGAGAAAGAAGACCTCAAGCAGCAGCCAAGGTTCATTTATTGACAAAAGGACAGAAATTAGAGCAATTACACTGTTTACCACTCCCCCATCCCACATGTTTTGGGGAACTGATTATAAAGGGCATCCTTGTGAAGTGACAAACTTAAGACTCTGAGAAAGCTAAAGAAGTTGGACTTCCATCTAAATGGTGTAATTAATTACAGCCTAGCAGCTGTGGTGCAATTTAAGCTGTTGTCTAGCTAAGATACTTTGTCAAATCTGTGTTTGCCTCTACAGCTGCATGTCCCTGCAGCTTAGGAGACTGATTATAGGGTAGGTATGCATGCTGCCAGTGGTCTCTGGCATCCCTTTCCCTAAGTACCAATCTCCCTGAGCTCTCTCTACATCACTACTGAGAATATGAGGTAGAACCTACCTCTATAACACCTCTTTCCGATTGTAGATATTCTTGTTCATAACTGTTTACATGCCTCTCTGTAATTTATCAGAAAGCCATGCTAATTGCAAATACTCAGACATTTAGGTCAAGAAACAGTGTTAAGAGTCTGGAATCTCTTAATTCTGCTTCCCACCTCCAGTTGCTCATTACCACAGTTTGTTATTATATCACTATGTGATATTCTCAAAGCGTCAGAGCTTTGATTTTGAAAAAAAGCATTATTTTCCTCCTACAACTATGTAATAGCTGCCATGTTGGTGGCAGGGACTATTTCCATCCATCCCACCCACAAACTCCCCCTACAGTCTGTAGCCATAGGCACTCACAGGTCTCCCAACTCTGAATTGCTCTAGAGCAGCTATTCTTCTTTCCTGAAACAGGGCAAGTCTGTAGGGTCTACAGCAGAGCTACAGGGACAGTAATCAAAACAACCACAGCAATCAACTGTAACGGTCCTGCATTTCTGCAAGTTTCACCCACAAATGCCCAAGGAAACATACGTGAGCCAAGGCTTTGGGAGCTACAAGATTGAGCTTTCTAATCCTCAGAAAGCAGAAATGGAAGATTTGCAGGCATCGTCCTGGGTTTTTTAAGCATATGGCTCTATATCCACAGTGTTCAGCAGCTTAACCATTCCAAGTCCATACCATACAATTTCATGTATTGGAAAAAAAAAAAAAAAAAAAAAGTGTTAGGCTGACCTGTGAAACAGATTTTCCAACAAAATATATCTGGAACCTTAAAGCCTCACGACAGATGCCTTCATACAAGATACACAGAAGAAAAGTCAAGTCTTTGGTCTAAATGTAATGGAAGAAGCACTTGTGATGCTCGAGCGCAGCTCCTATGCCTCAGCCACATCACAAAACTGGCAGGGTGCTTGGGCAACCAGCTCATCTGACAGCATACGGTGCATGTGGGGCAGAGGGGCAGCAGGCCTGTCACACACACACACGCACACACCCCTCCCACCCTTCATTACCTGACCATCAGACCAGGCCAGCAGCTACAACCAAAGCAGAAGGTTAACATTTCAAGTGGCAGCACTATGTGTCACAGTGTTTTTTGTTTTGCTTTTGATGGGTTGTTTTTAAACCTTCAGGGTCTTCCCAGTTTCCCTTTCCAATGTTACCAGCTGGTGGGAGTTATCTGCTACCAGGCTGCTTTCTGGCAACCTGCAAACAGCCTGGCAGAAAAATAAAGTTCCTAGTTGCACAGATTTCCCTTTCCTCCCCTCCTTTCACAAATAAAACCAGTAACAAAATCCAAGTTAAAATACCTACACAAATTAGTGCAACTCTCAAAATAAACCATCGACAGAAACACACAGCTCTGCATCCCTCCCCAGGCACAAGCACACCGGTGTTGGATGAGAGCCATTACCTGTGAAACTTGGGGCAAATAAAGCTGCAAGCATACTCACCCCAGATTTCTGTTCACTTACACAGATTCCTACATGTTATCCCAGCTGGTACAGCCAAAGCCATCCACACGTCACCAAGCAAATGCCACACCATGTGGCAGGGGCAAGGATATGCAGTTTGTATGCAGTCATATGGGGACAGCACACAGCCCCCACCCCTTGTTCCTGTGACTTACAGAAATCAGCTGTGAAAGATCAGCAGCATTTGGTTTTTTTTTTTTTGGAAGAAGGGGAAGGGTTCTTGAATGCAACCCATTTTGCAAGATAACCGCTGAGGCTAAATAGACCACCTCTGGGATCTGAGGATGCAATAGGAGACAACAGCTAGAGCCACTTCTTCCCTCTCATCACCCATCATTACTGTCTTGTGTAGCTAATTCATGTTCTCCTCTTTCATACCCTAGCCAGAAGTGCCTTGTTGAGCAAGTCCTCAAAGAGTTTAGCTACCAGGAGCACAAGCTGCTGCAGTTACTTTGTGTTTGTTTTTTCTTAAATTAGAAACATTTTATTTTTCAATAAAGAAAGTAACATTTAAAATATGAAACTCCCCGGTGTGACACAAAAAGAGGAAATGGTATTTAAAGTCTTTTTGTACGCTCTCACAAAAATCTGACTGAGGCAGGATGGGATTTCCCAGCCCCATTTGTGAACAGAATGTTAGAAATGTTTCTGTCAATATTGCTCCCATCTCTTACAGCAAAACTGAGCACCAGAAGTCATGCTGAACTAAGGAATCTGCCCCAGGAACAGGTACAGTTCTGTTGTATTTGTGCTGTCCAGGATACTGATGAGAAAACTACACTAACAGGACATCAAAGGTACACTGGGATCCGAGTGACTGCCTCCAAGGACACAGCCTTCCCTCCCTCCCAACGTCTGTCAAGAGACAGGAGTCAGTCCTATGGGTTCTAACTAAACGTGGCTAGCTCAGAAAGCTGGGAGCCTGGCCCAGCAGGATGCCATAGGTTGGTTTTCTGTCCCAAAAAGCCAAACAGAACAGGAAGGACACAGAAAAAGAAGGGCAAGCGAGAATCTCTTCAGCTCTTCCATTCGATGGCTGTTTCCTCTTTACACGTTCCATTTTCACCTCCCTTTTGGGAGCTGTAGACTCCTGGGGTCGTTACGTCTTACAGGACAGTTTTCTTCATCTGACATTCACTGGGATGAGCTTCTCCCCACAAGTTTCCTAGGAACCACTCCAAGACTGCCAGAAAGGAAGGGAGCCTTTCCCAAGGCCTCTAGGCCTTTGCTGTGGATCTAGAGCTCCTGTGGGTGGCTCTGTAGAACCCCTGCCTCCATTCCAAGCAATCCCCTTCCCTGGACCACTAGACACAGTAGGGAGCTTCTTGATGAAACGGCTCAACTATACATTTTTTTTCTGACGGCAGTTCAGCCCTTATAATTAAGTAAAAGCAATTTCTAAGCAGTTAGCAGAACCACTGCTCCCAAAGGACCACGCTCCATAACCTATCACCCAGAAATTAAAAGAAACATTGTTTTGGTGTGAAAAAAATATTGGTGTATACATGCCCTGCTGCTTGGTAGAAATGAACTGAACAGAAGTGGACAGCATTGCCTATTTCCCCAGTCCCTGAAGATCTTGTCACAGGACAAATAAACATGGGAGTGAGGTTGGTTCCTGCAGCACTAACACATCTGTTAAATGAAGCTGTGGATCCCTTTAAGAGATGACAATGCCTGAACATAACCAGAAGCCCACTGGAAGCAGAGACCCACAAAATACCAACACAGAAAGGGCTCCAACTCTTTCATCCCTGGTTTTTATGAGGGTGTAACGGGAGAAAAGGACTCTGAGGGCATGACAAAAATAAGAGTTTTCTTGCAAGCAGGTTGTGCATCCAAAGCCTCAAACCGCTGCGTTCAAAACAGCTTTTCTTTAGGGAAAGGGGACCATCACTAACCCTCTCTGAGGCTGGAGACCTCCAAGCCAAAGCTAGCCAGCAGGCAGAGATGATCAGATGAACAAAAAGGATTTGGTAAGCCATTTGCCATCAACAAGACATCTTCAGAGAGAAGGGAAAGGCGGCCAAGTAGCTTCAGGACTCCATCCCGGTACAGCCTGCGACCTGACAAAGTGGAAAGAAACATCAGCTGAAGGCTGGTGCTGAACATTAGCTCCACAGACTCTCAGAGGGATGCTTGTCAATGGTTTCCGATCCTTTTCCCGATAAAGGAAGACATTCTGCACAAACACTGCATGCACCTTTGGGTCTAGATGTGAAAGTAGTGAGCAACCTGTAATACTGCAATTCAATGGTTTCATTACTGCAATTCAATGGTTTCATATGCTTATCAAGAATATGTTAAATTCAGCAGGCAGTTGCTTACAGTGGAATGAAAGGCGCTTCCTATAAATCCTAGAGATAGCTTCAAATTTTCCCCTTCACTCCTCACTTCCTCCTCAAAGTTGACTCTGACATAACGCAAACCATGTCAGAGGCAGTTCCTGGATGCATTTACATGTAGTCTTTCATTAGACTAACTGTTGTGTCAGGTAGTAGAGACGTACTGTCACCGTAAGAAGAGTCACCTCCTTCTAAGGACAGTGCGTGGTCACAGTCAGACTTAAAGTCCGAGCTTTGAACTTAGGACTCAGCACTGCCTGTTACCAGGAGCACAAGTAGATAGATAGACAAAGGAAGCAGAATGCGTTCTGTTCTGGCTTCCTTAGAAGTCTACATGAACCTCCTCTGAGCAGCCTCAGTTTTTCCACACCAAATACTGTCTTCTTAGATACCTGAACAGATATTGCTTCCCCTTTGTGCATCACTTCAAAGTCACACCCTGTAGATCTACCCCAGACCAATGAACTGTTCTGCCCAGCACAGAGCTGCACTGTTATACCTCACAGCCCTCTCCCAATGCCGCAGGGATAACCCCTGCATTGCCGCACTCACCCCCTCTGCTCCCATTTTCCACAGGCTCTGCCGAGTAGAAGATATAATCAACGGTGGCACCAAGTCCCATGGGCATGGTTGTGACCTCTGAGCGTCCCCTCTGTGGCAGGTAGTGGCTGTAGACAGAGGTCAGGTTGAGGCCATGCTGGATAACACCTGAAGACCTGCACATGAACAGCCAGAATTTACCGAAAGGAAAGAGGACAATGCAGCGTTCAGTGTTGCAGTCACAGCTGAAGTTGGATGTTCCTTTGCTGATGCAACCCTCCAAACCATCTGTGTGTTTGAGAACACATACAGAGAGACAGCCTTCCTGAGATATTCACTCCCCTTGCACTGAAGACAGAGCAGACTAGGAACTTTCCTTGTCTCCAATACCCTGTCCTGTCTATGCCCTTCATTCTTGGCCTCACCGACCCAATGCTGACAGGACAGTGCCCAGTTACTGGGACAACCCTGGGGGGAGGTGGATCTGGCTGTTCCAAACAGCCCTCCTTACTCTCTTCCACCCGCACATTTATTTCAGTCTTGACTTTAGTCAGATTTTCAGCACTGAGGAAAATGAGACAGGGTTTGAAGAGCAGGACCACTGAAGGTGCACTCAATTACCTTGGGATGAGTGGCTGGAGATCGGGGTCATTCACTACAGCAGCGTGCTTGGGCCAGTATGCAGGGCGATCTGCAAGAGAGCAGAGAGATTCCAGACAAACCTACATAAATACTGGAAGAGGCTGCTCATCCCAAGTCTGAGAAGTTTCTCCTGAGACCAAACAAATTCTTTTGCCCAAGAAGAGCAATAGCTTCTAGTCAAAGGCACCATACAGGAAAATATTCAAAGGAAATCCCAGTCTAAGACTAACAGGAACATCCTGAGAGCAGATTGCTGCAAACAACTGAAAAGTCATATTCTGTCCTATGAAGGTAAGGGCATGTCCCTAAAGCATTTAATACTATCAAAGCCCAGGGTAGTTTAACCTTTAATCTCAAGTTCATTTGCCTTAGCCTACAGCTTACACAAAGGGCAACTAAGAAAGACTGAACAGAAATGGAGAGCAGAAACAGCTATGCCACAAAGCCCAGGGATGCAACAGTGCCTACTGGGTACCAGCATCCAGAGACATCTATGTTGCAGCCATTGTGATGTGATGGTCTTCAGGTTTGTTCTACTGCAACAAAAACCTTGAGGTGGTGAAAAAAATGCCTTTGTCAGAAACAGCCTCCTAAAGAGCCTGAATCTCCGTGCATCTCAAGGAACACAACATTGCAAGACTCACTATACGAGGACAGCAATACTGTCCTCTGAGTTCTCGTGGAATCCATTAATAATCACACAGCCACAAAATGCTACCCTTCCATCTTCACCTTTTCTCACCAGGCATCACCTCCAATTCCATTTTTCATCAAAATCCAGCTAGGAGAGTCATGAGCTGAAAAATATCGCATTAATACCTGGTTTAGCATCTGTCACACCTTCCAAGAGGACTAGTTGTGGTGGTCGTTCACAGGCAATATCGCAAAAATGGAACTGGAGCAGGAAGTCCCGGCTGTACTTACGTCTGCCTGCAGACAGAAATATAATTGAAGGGAATAAAGTGTCTGCAGCAAAGCCACATCTACAGGGGACATCTACATACTATTGAGACCTCTTTAGTTTGAGATTTTTGAGCCCAAGCACCTTTATGCCATGAGAATCACTTAATCTAAACACACATCACAGCAGGTATATCGGTGTAGAAGAACAGAGCATTTAGCTAACGCATCCATCATGACTAGACAAATTAAGGATGTCCTTTCTGAAACTCTAGGTCCTAAGCTCAAAGGACTTTTAGACAGATTGGCTAGCTTGCAACTTGAGAAAACTCAAGTCTGCCTAAAAAGAAAGCATGTTTCTGCAGATCAGGATGAATGCAAGTTTCATAGTCAAGCTTCCAACAAAAGCTGTTTAGCATGGGGTCATTTTTTTTTGAATCCTCGATAGAAACAGTCAGGAACACATTGATTTAAAGCGGGCTCTTGGTGATTTCTTAATAATAGTGTGTAAACACTGCCCAAAACTGCTCATACAAACACATGCAGCTAAAAGCTGTGGCTGCTGAAGATCATTTCCAATTGCACAAAAGCTAAAATGTGGGACTATAAAAGAGGTATGCAGGGCAACCGTTACTTGTAAGGGACCATTCAGCTGTTGACGAGGGAAAGATGCCAGAAATTGGGCTGCTGTGATAGACTCCAGAAAAATTAAATTTAATTCACATATCACGGAAAAGGATAGAAGAGAATCATTGCTGACTGCCTCATGCAACGCATGCCTCAGCTATGCAGAGAGTCAGCAATGCCCACAGACTCCCCAGCCTCAGCAAACTCATGTTCTCAGTTCACACCGGAGCTCACCTTGTTTCTTTGGCTGGCACCGAGTAACATATTGGCAGTTGTCTGTTACACCCAGTGAACACGGCCACAGAGGGGCCACCAGCTTCCGAGAATGCAACTGCTGCGAAAAGTCTTCCTGACCGGACACCTGCAAGGAGGCAAGGAACAGGAGGGGAAACATCAGTAACATGTAACAGAACTTTTGCAAGTTGCAAGCTGTAGACAATACATGTATACACACTCACCAGGAGCAACACAGGAGAATGCCCTCATGGAAAGATGTAAAATAAGCCATTTAGAATGTAGTTCAGACATTAAAAACCTTCAGCTCTGCAGGATGGATACAGTTAACTAAAATTCTCATGACTGAATATATTATGCAGACATCCATTACTGAGCTGAAGATTTAGCTCAAAAGCCAGTATCACATTTGAATGCGGATACACATTAACAAATTCCCACAGGAGTAGTCTAGCATAGGTCCATTTCATGAGCAAAACTGTTTTCATATCAAACATCTACATAAAATTTCAGTATGTCTCGGTGGAGTTGTACTTGCCTACACTTCTAGTCACCTAGGCACAAAAATCCCATAGCAAAGGAGAACCAGGACCTGAAATTAAGTGTCTGTTATCACTGGCTTGCCTCAAGAGAAACCAGAAAAGGTGAGTTGGAAACAGCACACATGCATCTGTCTGCTTCTTTCCTCGGCAGTGCTTGAGGCATTGAGGATGAGTCCTGAATAACTAAATTTAATATCGAGACTATTTCCTCACGAGGGAAAGAAATACAGCCATGCATTTCTTCAGCAGCACACAGCAAGAAGCTACACAATCTGAGCTCTGGCTGGCACCTACCTTCCAGGCTGGCATCCCATGATAGGAAAGCTGACCATTCCGGATGAATTTGTAAAGTGGAGAATCAGGCACAGAGTTCAGGTCTCCACACAAGATGACAGGATAGTAGCTGCCTTCGGGAGTTTTTGCAATCTTGTCGATCTCTGCTAGGAGCAAGGCCATCTGGGCAAGTTTGATATCTCCCCGCCGGGGATTGAACAGCACGTGAGTGTTGGCCACGCACAGAGGACTGACTGCCTTCAGATCCAGGCCCTCTGGGAGCAGAGGCTGTAGCAGCAACACCAAGCCCACGTTATCCCGATTGAGGACGTCCAGGCCAGGACGGAAATACTCTATGGGGCTGACGCTGATCAGCTGGAACCTGCTGTCCTTAAAGCACACCGCACAGCCATCGGTCTTTCTCCCAGTCCTCCGTTTATAGAAGCAATCAAAGCCTGGAAAGAAACCATCACGCATTAAAAGCTGATCTGGCCACTACCTTAGGCTCTCCCTCCATCACTGGAGAGTTCAGCAAGTCTATGCAGTAGAAGAAGCTCCCACTACAATTTTGGGAGAATGCAATTCAATCTGGGAGACCCGTCCAGAAGGATGATTTCTCCAATCCCTACACAATCCTATCTTGCTAATTTTCACACTGTTTTCTACAACAGAACTTGGCTTAACTACAAAAATCATCTGTCACTGGCCAATAAAGCAACCCTACTTGTGAAAACCTGGTTGCTTAGTTACATAACATTTTACATTCCAGGTCAGCATTCCTTAAGGTCTCAGTTCCCACTAGCTATAAGCAATGTTGGGGCACATAACAGGATTCATTACTTGGGAGGCATGGACTCCAACCTCTGTTCCTTTGGGTACAACATTTTGTACAATACAATTGCTCTTTTTGTAATGCCCTGGGCACAGCATTATACCCAATTCTGTCCCAGTAATCGCAGTTTATTATTCACAATCGTGAGTTTTTTCTCTCTTTGTCCTTCTAGGACCCTCTCAATTTTGTTACTCTGATCTGTCAAATAGGAGAAAGATCAGTTAGAAAAGAAAGGGTGAAACTCTAGGCAGACAGCCCAGAAGCAGGGCAAGCAGCTGCTCAGAGAAAATGGAAGAAGAGTTCTATGAAGACTGAGTGCTTTGAAGACGTTAAGCAGGAAGAACTGCTTGGCCAGTCCCGTGAGTTGGAGGTACAGACACACAAACAGAGGACGTACCCATCTTCTTGAACGTTGGCTCCAGCTGCTCCCAGTAATGGTTCTCTTGCACCTCCTGGAGACACAGAACCTGGAAGGAAGGCAGAGACCTCACTCGCTCCACCAGCATTTGCCAGTTACCTTGTTTTGGGGAAGGAAGGAAGTGCAAAAGTGCACTCACATACTAACCCTGCAAACAAAAAGGCCATCACTGCACCTCTGTCCTGTACTTCCCAGCCAGAGAATGACAACTGTCTGGGTCACATTAGCTTATCACTCAGTTATCCAGTGATGAGGTGAAAGATCCTTCATCACACCAACAGAGAAAGTCACGAAATCCTCTCCTATGCTGCCCTGCAAGCCTGGTCCTTCTCTCCCAAAAATGCATTACCTCTTCTTCCACTTCTGCTGTTTACTAAGTTAACCCCTGCTATCAAAGTATTACTAGTTGCTACAGAAACACAGTCCAAACAAAACAGGCACCCAAAAAATATGTACTTGAAGCCTCAATTAGTCTCAGAGGAATCAGCACTGAGTTACCAAGTAGCATCTTCCCAGGACTTCCCCCACCCCTATTAAACAAACAAACAAACAAGCTGTTAGATCAAACAAGAAGTTAAAATTCTGGTGATACCAACGTGGAAGGGGCTCAGTCATACTCACATCAGGATCCCAGTGCTGGATCTCCTGTAAAATGTTCGGAAGGCGGTAGTCCCAGTTCAGGATGTCTGGATGACAATGTATGTAAAGATCATGGCCCTGTTCCACCAAGTCCTGGGCCAGGATGTTGTAAGACATGACTCGAAATTCAAAGAGAGGAGGGTTTTTTGAAGCCTGCTCTAGCTCACAAGGCTGGACAGAAAGATCCTCCCAGTCTCTCCATAAAATTTCTATATGCAAGTGACAAAAAAGACAAATTACAGCCATGTTGGGTACCCTCCTGATACTTTTGTTTCCCTGAGACCCAGAATATAGTCAATCACATTCTCTAGGCTTGAGCAAACCCTCACCCACTTTGGGTTTTGGGTGCTTTGTTTGGATTCATTTGTGTATATGTTAATGAGGAAGGGTTAACAGAAGACCAGACTGAGCATACTGAAAAATTCTACCAACTTTTGGGTTCTTTCTGTATTTTTCAGACACAGTTCCTGAATTAACATATCAATATCCAGACAATCTAGAAGCACTGAGATTACTAGCTGAAAGCAGCCCTGCCTCAGCAAAAACTTACTTTGTAGCTTTCAGTAGCAGATCTTGTCAATTCTATACAAACTGATACAATCATTGTGGTACAGCCAGGAAGCCCAGACCCATTCACCTCACCCAGACACTACAACCTAACCAGGTTCCCAACAAATTCCCAACTAAACATTAGATTCAGAGCTGTTGGCACTGACCGTGGTAGGGTACCTCCTCCAGGAGTGGACAAAATTGTACAGCATCCTGAACAGGCCAGGCAGGGGGCTCTGTTGGCACCATCTCTGCACCACCTGCTAAGCTCCATGCCAGCACGGCCGGGTCTTCGTGCTGCCCTCCCACACCGATAGGGGCACAGCCAACCATCTGGTGATCCGTCTGTGGCACCACAGCTGCCCACGGAGCGCTGCCTACTACAGCCACTGTCTTCTCCGCTGGTAATTTTTCCAGTTTAGTCACTGCGTGGTCTTGTGGTTCTGAAGAAGCCAAGGCACATAGCTCCGTGAGCTGCTGACCGGCACGCCACGTGACTTCTGGAGCCGAATTCAGGTCGCTAAGGCTACTCATCAATAGCTCTGAACCTTCTAACCAGTCACTAGTGAGTGTAGCTGATACTTTCCCCACTGCTGGAGCACTCTCACTGGCTGGCAGATTCCCTGCTCCTTCTTCCAGCCACTGCTGGAGTAGGGCTTCCTGCTCTTCCTGGACCGAATTTCCTCTGGTTGCAGCAAAGATGCCTTCTATCTGGGTGGACGTGCTCTTCGCCAGAAGCACATTCTTTCGACAGGTAAAGAAAGCATCTGCCATTAAGAAAATAAATTAATTAACATAATACAGATGAAAAGCCTTTCTCACCTTTTTTTTTTCCCCCCAGTGCATTTGCTGTAGCTCAGTGCAATACAACCATTCCGCGTGACAACCCAAACAAGTGACTTCCCTGAAGAAAAGTAGATACAGCCTAAATAACTTACCCTGCCTCTTAATGCTAGGCCACAGTCCAATTCTAGTTATATTAGTCAAAGTCACTGAAATTGTACAGCACAACAATGGCTTTACCAATGCCACAGAGCGCAGTTCTAACTCAGGCAGTGCCACAGCCAGCCGGGTTAAAAGGTGCTGTGGAAATTGTACCTGCTCTCAACAACACATGAAGGCGCAGTCTGTAGAAGTTAGCTGATGGGGTACGTGGGTTATGAAGCCGAGTGCTTGTAGATGACCACTTGGAGCAAGTGTCTTTCCAGGGATTCAGTGAAAACGGTAAGGTAAGAGGCCTTGAAGTAGTTATTTAAAATATGAATGTGCTAAAATACTGTTCTGTAATGAATAGGTGAAAAATAAAGAAGCAGAGCGACAGATGTGAACAACTGAAGGCCTTATCAGAGAGAATATACGCACAGAAGGAATCCTGATAAGGATTTAAAAACACCTGATGATTGATATATGATTTAAAAAAAAATCCCTGCTGTTCACGTAACACTTTTGGATATGCTGATATCAGTGGTGTACAACAGAAAGAGCCGGGGGCTCCTTTCACCTGTATGGCCATCGCAGATGCCGCACTGCTCTCTTGCTACGAATTACACACAAACACTGCTCCCTGCTGCAGACCAGCAACTCCCTTCTCCTCCACACGGCTTTTTTCGCTGAGGTTCCCTGCGACAGCCGCCCCGAGCAGTCACACCCGGGGGCCAGCAGCACCTCCGTGCTGCCAGGCCAGGCCCCGCGGGGCGGCTGAGGGCCGGGAAGGCTCCCGAGGAGGCCGCCCCCAGCTCCCCCACACCCGCCCCGCGCCCCAGAGGCAGGCCCCGACACCGCGGGGCGGCTGCGGGGAGCCCCCGGGGCCTCCACGACGCCGCCCCCCGCCCGCCCGGGGCCGCGTTACCTCGCAGGGCCCGGAGGAGCCGCGCGGCCGGCAGCAGCACGTAGCACAGCACCGTGCCGATCATAGCGCCCGCCCGCCCGGCCCCGCTGAGGCGACGCCACGGCTCGGCCCCGCCTCAGCCCCGGCCTCACGGCTCCACGGCTCGGCCCCGGCACTCACCGTGCCCGCCCCGGCCCCTCAGCACAACGCCCCGGGACGCGCTGCGGCCTGGCCCGGGCCGGGGGTGGCGGCGTTAGGGCCGGGAGGCGGCGGCCGCCTCACCCCGCCGGCCCGGGGGCGGGTTTCTAAGCGAAAGGCTTCGCCCTCACAGGCTTTCAAAGCTGAACCTGCCACGCGTTGAAACGGGGCAGGTTCAGGGGAAAGGAGGGGTCCCACCTCAAGTGCACCTCTCTCGTGTTTTGCTTCCTTCCGCATTTTGCTCTGCGCAACGTCCAAAGGCAAACGGATAAACTGAGCGCCCTTTCAGCTCTTCGCACCAAACACACATATTTACTATTTTATACTAATATACAAAATGGTAAAAGCTAACTCAGCTGAACTACAATTACCTTTAAAATCACACTTGTCACCTGCTAGGGAGCATTTCAATCCTATACATTGTACCTCTTACTTATTAGAGGCTGATTTCTGCTTCATGTTAATCCTCGTAATATTTTCAGACAAAACCTTTGTGCTGCCTCTGGTGTTTCCCCTTCTTCTTGGGAAAGTCACACAGCACACCTCTGGAGGGTGATCTCACCAGAGATCTTCTTCCAAACTCTTATCAATGGGCTCTTGCAAGAAATTCAACAAAACACCCATCACCCCTGCCTGCTGTGCCGACCAGTGCTGCCAAACTGTGCCCTTGATGGTCACCTGCTGTTGTCTCTCCCGTTATCCTCAAACATTTTCTGTCTCTAATACTGTTTGTGTATTCTGATCAGTACAAAGGGCACCCCCAGCTAGGACCTGAGCTGATGTAATTAAGTACATAAATAATAATCCAGCCAATGTCATTCTAAAATCTGCAGATACAAAACCCCACAGATCGTTGTTAGCAAGAAGCACACTGACTACTGCAATGAGGTGCTCTGCTCTGGGGGGTATTTTCAAAGCAAAAAGGCAATAGTGTCTTTTTCAAATAGGCAAAGCAATATTTCCAATACCTGCATCCAGAGTTTTACATGGATCACCGTGCAGTGGCATCAGAGCACTTTCTTATTTCTGCTTCTTTGAGTTAGGACCAAATGTGTCATTGAGGGGGAAATTGAGGCACAGAAGCAGTGACCTGTCCCAAAATCCACAGATGTCTCTGGCAAAGCACAGCAATGGACTGTGGTCTCCCATATCCTGCTGTGGGAAGCAAACCTCTGGAAACCATCATTGGTGTCTGCCTAGAGCAGACAATGTTCGCCAGAGGAAAGATATGCGGCAGCAAGGGCAAGTGACCAGAGCATTTAAAACAAGGCTGTGCTGGGAGAGGAAAGATCAAAGAAAGCATCTGAAGGTCCAGCCCAGCCCACATCAGCCTAATTGGACTGGAATGGGAGAAGAACACTGGCCAGAACCACAGACAAGCATCTCGACAGCCACTGTTGTTTGGCCTATGCTAGAGAAAAATATTTACAAACTTTGGCAATAAAATCAAAGCTGACAGCAGTCGTTTGCTTTGGGGTCAAACCTTCCACTGATTTATGCAGCATGTTTTGTTCTATATATAAAATAACCCTATCATGGCCTCTAATGACTGGACTAGTTGGGAGGTTTATGTAGAACCTAGGGAAACAAAGACACTAAAAATACCCCATCTCTAGGGAAACAGAATAAATGTATCTACCAGTTCTGCTCAACCTTTATCAGAAAGCCTCTTGTGTTACAATTTTGGTTCTAGCCAAAATGGAAAGGTTACAGAGACCTCAGTGTAAGTTATGCAAAATAGTAAGTGTTGAGCAAATTTAGCACCAACATCAGCTGGTGGGATGAATGAATACATGATTCGAGGCTCCGTTAAGTACTGACATGTTTACAAGCCACACTGTTACAGAATATATGGGGAACTTGTCAGCAGAGAAGCCTGAATCCATTCAAGACGAAGAGGCTGATACACTCGTTTTACCCTAAGCTCCTTTAAGGCTGCACGTGCTCCAGCCTGATGTTCTCATGTGAAGCTGTACGAACCGCAGTGCTAACCCAGAGGGAGGGAGAGCTCTCACCAGAAGCCTGGCACCACTCTCGATATGCCTGGGGGTCTCACAGCCAAAACCTCATCCGCTCTCTTCTCCGTTACCGGGTGTTGATGCGATCCGAGCCCAAGCAGCGCTGGTTCCCGAGGCACCCAGAACCTGCAGACAGGATACGGAGGTGAGGTCACAGAAGAGCTGAGGGCACCGGGGTTCTCTTAACACCCAGCCAGCTCCTGCCAACACAAAACATCCTCGTGAGCAGTATAAATCAAAACGTCAACCTTACAACTAGCACCGTTGCTCTTGGAGGCTTGTCAGTTGTAGCCGAGCAGCCGTGCTTTGTGTGCACGCCTTAGAGGGAATGGTAGGGTCTAGGAGGTGGCTGCAAACCCCTCGCTGACAGAAGAGAAAAGGCAAATAAACCCTCAGCTCACTGGTGCTGGCAAGGAAACGTACCCATGGAGAATGAGTCTGAGAAGGACACAGGTGTGGTGCTTACTTACCTGCTAAGTCACTTCAGAAATAGTTTGAAGTAGGCAAAGGTGGATCAGCAGGATCCAAGGGGGGGAAGGCAGCAGGGAGGCACCACCACAGAGAAATGGAGTGAGTATGGACCCAAGGTACCAATGCCCAAACATTACAGCTGCCATCTGGGAGCTGTCTGCTAACAATCAGGCTGGCACCTTGCTTGGAGAACAAAATGCACCCTAAGCAAGCTGGCCACTACCAGCTTCCCAGCATTTATGCCAGCTGCCCTTCATTTCCCTTAATTTCCACAGATGTCAGAGCTCAGCACCACGTGAGGTGAGATCCTATTTCAACCCTCCCTTGCCTAGAAGGATGGGCAGACTTTTGAAGGTGGCAAGATAGTTCTGTGAATGTGCTAGCTGGAGTTAAGGTCTAGGTCTGTAGTATTTTGGCCTGATTTTCTAGCTTAGCGTGACTATTCCTGTACTGCTCCCTCATCAAATTTTATACTTGACCGACTTTGTCACAATGTGAGGGGAACTGGCTTTTTGCCCTGATAACTTTCAAGGTACAGTTGATTTATTGAAGTAAAGCAAAGAAATACTGAAAAGCAGTTGAGGTCTTCTTAGTATGCACCAAGAGTTACTAGTTATGCTAGTGCTAAGCATTTTCCTTATTAATAAATACAAACTCTTCATAGAAACACCAGTAATTGCCTTAATAATCCTTTTGTCTTCTTTAATTGCATAAGTAATTATATTTCTCAAATCTCAAAGCAAAACTTCTCAGTATCAGTACCTGTGGGAATGCTCATCCATTGTATACGCTGTTCTGAGTGTTCACTAATACTACGTGACTTTTTTAAAACAGATATTACACATCTGCTTCCAGTAATTACTGTGCTGCCAATGCTACCAGCAAGTTCTTCTCAAAGTTCAAAGCCTTTTTTGTGTTGTCACTTAGTCATTACAAGTTAATTTCTTATTTTCCTTCATAATACAATTACTTTAAAATAATCAAATGTATGAGACAACTCTCTTTGGTTCTTGTTTTCTTGTATTTAAATAGAACATAAAACAATTTTTCAAGTGTTATGTAGTCATTTTCCCTGATGATTGCTGTAATAGATGAGATCCTTTCTCAGGATGTCTTCCACTGTTTCAGAATAGCATTTGACTAAATATCTGTTCTTCTTTTTCCATAAAGATAATCTGTTTTGTTTTGTGTTTTTTGTTTGTTTGTTTGTTTTTTGATCCAGCAATAATAATTTACTATATGTGTGCGATTAGGCCCTTTTAGATAGCTTTTCTGCAAACCAGGCTTCTGTTCTTGGCTATAAACTCCTGAAGTTTTTACTCTGTAAATGGAGTCTGACGTAATTAGTGACCTGCTATCAAGCTCAAGTGATTATATTAAAGTCAATATTTCTTCTGTTTTTTTTTTGGACAGTATTAATTTCAAAAATATTATTAGGAAATATCTGGTCAATTAACAATTGGCTGCTGTTTTTCCTTACATATGGCATTTAATAATTCTGGGTAAAATGCTGGCTGAATCTGACTGATAGAAGCCATGAAGAGCTTGGTATAACTATTAATCCTGCCATATTCCATAGGCAAAATGTTGTCAAAATTTCTGGTTGTTTTGCTTTGTGTCTTTTGGTGGTGGTGGCGGCCTAAACTATTCACACTAGGGGAAAAAAAATCTATATTTTCCCACAAGTATCTAACATATGTTTATAATTTATCTAGAAATCTTCTGATATCCACATTGGCATGACCTAAAATAGGAGATAAAAAGTTGATAACCTTGGCTAGATGACCAAACCAGGACACAAGCCTCATTACTCATTCTTCAATAGCTGACAACTTTTAGAAGATTGGCTCCTAAATACTTTGCTTAAAACTTGCTTACGTACAAAATCACATGCATCTTGTAGCAGTTTATTCATAGATTCCTTCAACACTTTATACTCCTAGTTTAGTGTCTAGCCATATAGTTTGGCGCAGCACTTAATGAATGTAAAAAGTTGCTTCAATCTAAGCATTTACATTCGTATCATCTTGTCTGCATGCTGCAAAATGCTATGCTCCATTTTTCATTGCTCCTGCTGAGTTGTTATTCTGATGTATTTGTCTGCCTGATGTTCAACAAAGAGCTTTACTATCACAGCATCAGCTGCCACTGGGATTTATCATATATTTGTACAACACAAGAGGGAACGGAATAAAATAACGTGCCCAGAGAATAGGCATTGGTAGTCCAGCATACCAGAAGGGTTTTGCAGGTATCTGGATGCATCCCGTATCAGCCTTGCATCAAACCATGGAGTGACCTCCCCTCCTAGCTCCTGGTTCGTCACTGGTCAAAGCTGTGCCTGAAGAAGGCTGACCAGAAAGATGTGCCTGCAGCCCCAACGCCTCAGAAAAGGAGAGGGTGATAATGAATCTCCAGCCCTGCCTCTTTTCTCTGCGTTGATTCTAACAATGATGAGTGAGAGTCAATGCTTTTTGAGTATCTGCCTGAATAACCCCTTGCCGGTATAAATATCTGAATCAGTGTTAATTCCTACAGCTCCACAGGAATCAGGGGACCACTTCTGGATCTACCTTGCAAGGCTCAAACCATGCAGTGCAGGGTTGGCTGGACACAGGACAGCCCCATTATCAGATGATAAAGTCTGGGTGGGTTTTGCATAGCATACAAACAGGCTGTCTGCCCCTCAGATTAGGAAGTTTGTGGATGTCCAGCATCGTAGGGTCTTTGAGGAAAGACGATCTGTGGTTACTATCATAGTATTCCAAATCTGGGTGATTTCTTTACATGGGATTTAGACCTATTTTTACCTTTTCTTTTGCATTTCTCATGCTAAAGTAAACCCCTTTCTTTGAACAAAGAAAGTCTGGCAGAAGGAAAAGGCCTTAATGAAGGAGCTGCAGGGCTGGTTGAAATGCTGTGATGTGGGTGCCAGCTGGCCAGTTTTTTCCCTCAAGCAGGTCTGAGTGAACAGCCAAACTGCGAGCTCCATGTCATACATCAATCCTAAATGACACCCAGAAGGGCACAAACCAACAGGTCAACAGCCTGGAGCTCTAAAGGGAAGTAAGGAGTAAGGGAAGAAGGTGGTAAAAGCAGTGACAGGGAATCAAGTAAAGATTAAGAGTAGGTGAAGAAAGAAAAAGTGTAATTATTCACCAGGAATGATTTTGGCAAAACCATTCCTGATTCTGGTATGCATTTATTCCTCGTAAAGAGGAATTTTCCGAATTCTCCTTCTCTCTCAGTGTAAAATAAATTATGACCTGTACCACTTCCAGTGGGTCTGGTTACACTCAATCCCAACGTACAATAGCATTCAAACACTTCTGCCCTGCTTGAAGAGTACAACAAAGCATTCCCAGCCTGATAGCACAGGCAGCCAAGTGTCCTGCCAGTGCCTGGGGAAGCGTGAGGCAGTTCAGGAGAGCTGAAAGGAGCTGGCAGGGCTTTGGCTTGTAGGTTTGTGGGAAAGTAGGATGGAGAGGGGAAATTTGCTGTTGTCTGACAGACTCCAAAACCGCGGAAGGGGAGGAAGGCAGCTCAATGGGGAGTGAAGACGTGAGCCCGTCCCCACACCAGAGCCAGCACCATGTGGGTACGCAGCACGGGGAGCGGTGGGCACAAAGCTGTGCTGGGGCAGGAGCTCGTTTGCAGCTTGTTGAAGAGGGGTGCAGACTTCAGTGGGAGCAGTGGGAAGTTCTGTCACGTGCTGGGAGTCACAAATGTGCTGGCACTGACAAAATGAATCCGCTTGGTTTCGCAGCAGATCAGAATGAGGAGATATCAGACACCAGTGAGACTCCAGAGCCTCTGTCACCGCCCGAAGCCCCAGCAGAGAAGGCCACACAAGGCTCTGACATTGACCTAGAAGTTAAAGGTGAATATTTTCCGTTCATCTGCCCTCACTAGCTTTTCCCCTCACAGTCAGTGCTGCACCTACCAACAGGTATGTATCAGAAGTGGAGGCCACAGACACAAATGACCTGACATCCACTCCTTATCTGGCCATTGAGAAAGGCAGGGGGGATGAATTTCCCTCTAGGAGCTCTCCCTTTGACACCAAGCATCTTCCTTCAACTCCTGCATATAGGCCTGTTCCTTTGTGCCTTCCTCCCTCCTCTAGTCCTTAATAACCAGCATTACCAGACCAGCTAGCTGAAGCCAGGGCTGGGCCTCAGGCCCTGTTTGTGTGCTCCTGATGAAATGCTGAATGCCAGCTGTGGTCTGCATGCCACAGATTTGCCATGATTGTCCTAGACTGTGCTGGTTGCTCTTATCTGCTGCCCAGTGAAGTCAGTCCTCTGGCTAAACAAGTCTTGCACTCATTTTTGTCACAGTAGGACTTGCCTATAATTTAGGATGAGTGCTTGCTGATTTCTTATAAATGGAAGAAAATTTAAAAAAATAAAATAAGAATGCAAGGAAAAAAACTTTTGTGAGAGGCCTCAGTTTGAACTGGAAAAATGGTTTTGACGAGAAGAGAATTTGTCTTGAGGTCAGACCATTGGAAGCATATAACAACATGGAGAAATATGAGCTCTAAGTATGGGGTTTGATGAAGGAATTCCAAATGACAGGTTTTTATGGAAAGGCAGCCGCCAGCTGCATTGATATGTCTCACTGCAGCTGTGTCAACAACACCCAGTGGCCAAGTTGCGAATGCTAGGATTCTTTCTGCTGTTCGTAAGCCAAGATGTTCTGAGCTGCCCTAGCTCTGCTGGCAATATCAGCTGTATGCTTCAATTAAAATTTAAAAGAAAAAAAAAATGATGAAAATGTTTTTGCCTGATGTCAGAAATTCTCAATTACACCAAGAAAGGTTTAGTCATATTGCAGACTGATGAGAAGCTACAGATGCCAAATGGAGAAGCAAGGAGAATACATTAACTCACGGAGGTGTGGGATGAAGGGATGGGGAGAACCAGAGGGAAGATAACTTTCAAAGAGTGAAACCCTTCTGTTGTTGCATAGTGTTACTTAATTTGGCTCCACCATGTAAAACTTTACCTAGGGCCTGAAGCAATGAGTCTGGCACAGCTTGTTGATAGTTCAGTTTGAGTCATGAATCAAGACCCAAAAAATAAGGTTCTCGTGAAGGCCAAGAGTAAGAGTTCAGTTGAGGTGGCTGCTTAGTTCTCTGCAGACCACTGGCAGGCTATCCCCATCTCCCACGTTGTCGTGGATGCTGAGGTAAGAACATCTCTGCTCCTCATCTCAACTTTCCTGCATCAGGAAGTGTTACAGATATTGGGGCAAGTCCTGTGCTTAGCACAGAAATGCCAAGAAACCTGTGTGAGAGTGATTGCTTTGGGGAATTATTCCCTCATACTTGTCAGCTGTTCCTTGTGCAAGGGACCCTCTGAACCCAGAGGGAGTCAAGTGCTTGGGAGAAACAACCTCAGAATATGGAGGGCAAGCACTGAATGCACCACTCATCAATATATATTTTTTCTCTGTAGATCCTGGGAGAGCCTTTGCAGGTGTTACGGGTGCAGAGCTGTATCTGGAAGCATGCAGGCTGATGGAGGTGGTGCCTGTCTCGCACTTCACTCAGAACTTGGCCAAGCCTTATATAAACCTGAACCATCATGGTCTAGGACCCAAAGGTGTCAAAGCCATTGCTATTGCTCTGGTGGTGAGTAGCTAGTAAGATTGGGACCACTGCTGCCAATGACAGTAGGCAGTTTAGGCCTCTCTCAGCCTTGGAAGCCATCACTGAATACACAGTGTGGGAGAAAAAGACCTACCTTCCACAAGGGAACCCCGAGCCTCCATTATATTTCTAATCACCTGCACAGGAAAGCTTTGTGTGGCAACTGCTGGCCTTTGCTGGAGTTACCCCAAGTTTTGCTCAATGGACAGGCCCAGGATGCCTCTCTGGGCAATTTGAGCTTGGATCTGAACCTGGCTCTCCATGGTGGCAAAAAGCAATGGAAAGTCCTATCTACTCAAGGCCTCAACAAAAAAGGGTCCCTCTTTTGTATGCCATCTTCCACTGCTCTAGCTATGCCATGTTTCCTGACCACTGTCCTCCTCAGGACCCGCAACACCTTGAGGGGTTTGGAGGAAATGTCCAGTGTCTGTTGAACTAAGGAAACTACCCACTTCAGTCACTTTTAATGCGTCTTTTGTGTGTCTCTGTTTACCTTTGTGTCTTCCCAGTCCAATGCAACTGTCACCCACCTAGAGCTGGAAGATAACGGCATTCTGGCAGAAGGAGCCATATACATGGCAGAGATGCTACGAGAGAATTGCTCCCTTCAGGAACTGGTACCCAACCTGACGTAGTGTTTAGCCAACTGTATTGCTCACCAAGTTCAATCATCTGAGGAATTTCATGAAAGAAAACCAATTCATCCCATTCCAAGTTTGAACCAAATAACGGTTGCTTCCATGCAAAAAGATTCACATTCTGAAAGTCATATTTTATGCTCATGGAGTTTTAAAATGTGCAAGTTTCTAAAAAGCGGAAGCGTGCACGTGATGAGCCTGGTGAGGCTCCCAGAGCCTGGGAGCCTGGAACTGTTCTTTTCATTAGCAGATGTGACAATAATTACCAGAACTAGGTCTTTCTAGGTCATACTTAGCCAATGGAAAATATGTTTCGGTCAGGAACTTTTATTCTCCAGCATGATATGGGGAAAGTTTTGTAAATAGATTAAGGGAGTAATGCAAAACTTTCAGATATAAATCCTTAGGAATGTTCCTTCACTCTGAATCTGGGGTATGCAAAATGCATTTTACTAGGCCATGGGATGTGTTACATTGGAAAAAAAGATCCTTGGCCAAATGCCTCTTGGTTCACTGAAGACAATGATCCATGTGAAACTGATGGCTCTTGGACTTTGTTCCTGCTAGGAATGAACAGGGATCAAACATACCTGTAACTTTTATTAATTACTGCCTGGCTGGCACTTCTTTTTTTTTTTTTTTTTTGCTGATCTTGCATTTTTCCCTTAATATCTTGGTCATTAAAGATACAATAAGGCTAATTCATTCTCTGGGCTTATCCTCCTTATCCTTCCTTGTTTCCTCACAGAACATCTCCAATAACCACCTAGGCACAGAAGGAGCTGAAGCCATTGCCAGTTTGCTTTTGGACAACGCATCCTACCTCTATGCTCTTCAGCTCTCAGGTGGGCTGCATGCACCCAGTGGTAGCAGTGGAAGTGAAATACTGTGTGTTTCATTTCAGTCTCTCATCCCAAGAACATTAGTCAGACTCTCAGTTATGGCTCTGACAGGAACCCAGAGTGACAGTGTGGAAATCTAGATTTTTGTGATGTGATCAAAATAAATATTTGGCCAGCTAAACCTCCAGCACCTCTGAAAAACAGTCCTGTGTGAGAAATTTAGACAATTGCTGTGTCTCTCTTACATCTTGGGATAATTTTCCTCTGTGGTTTGGAGTAATGACTAACTTATCAAAGCCTGATATGGGCCATGATTAACTGGATGCTCCACCTCCTGTAGACCCCAACACAATGCCAAGGGAAATATCAGCACATTTTTAACACACATTTTCCTCCCCAGGAAACAACTTCGGAGAGGAGGCTGCATCATGCCTTGCTGAGGCATTGATGGTGAGTTACCTGCAATCCAAGGTCATTTGCAGCCCTGGCTGTGTAGCAGACTCCTTGTCCTGAAGCTGCTGTTCACTTGGCATGATTTCACGTGGCAATGCCCGTATGATTTCCTGGCATAATTCTGCTAAGTGCCTCTTGCTTAATTCAGAAATGAGGGAGGCTGGGAGGACAGAGAGAAGGATAGACTGAATTAACATTTCCTCAGGACAGCTGCGTGAGTCTGGCTGAGAAACAAACCTTCAGGGTTGTGTAACAACAACAGAAGAACATCTGGGTGATACCAAATTTTTGAGACACATAAGTAGCCCGGCTTCACAGCATTTTGCAATTCTTCAGCAAAAAGAAGCTTGACTTCTCTTCTTAGTTCCCGTCTCAAAGTTCCATTGGCACCACCAGAAGCTGCCATGAAGCTTTGGACTAATAATAGGAAGTGCTCTTGGTTGGGATGCAGTGGTGAGAGTGAAATAGGGGGCAGGAACAGCTGCAGGATGTGCTGCAGACCAGACATGAGCCGTGTAAGGGAAGTTTGCACAACACAAAGCCCCATTGCTTTTGCTGTCTTGGAAAGATACTTGCTGTGATGTTATATGCCTGGCAAAGCTCTGTCTCGGGGTACACAGTGCTGCCGTCTCCATGCTGATGAACCCCCATGTGCTGGAGATGTCAATGTGTTTGATATCCTTCTGTTTCATCCTCATGTGGGGGCCTCAGCACGGCAGCTGGCTGCAGCTGGCTGGAAGATCTCATTCTCCCTGCACATTTGTCTCTTTTCAGGGCAATTACCAAGTGAAGAAGCTGGATCTCAGCCACAATGAGTTCTCTGAGAAGGGAGGACAGCTCCTGGGACAGATGCTCGGTAACTTAATCCATTAGTCCCCCAGAGGCAGGATTGCCAGCACGCTTACTGGGAGACACGATGGGGTCAGCACCGTGAACACGTATTTCCTTCTCCAGCAAAATGTCCCATGCCATGACCTGGTGGGTAGTGCAAAATACTGGACTTAGGGCTTCCTGGCTGGTCCCCCTACTCACCCTCATCAGCATAGGTGACTAGCAACTACATTTGACTTCTATATCAGAAGATATTTGATTTTTTTATAGCCCAAACCCTAATAGCTTGAGTCATTGTACAGCAAGCAGCAAGGGAAACAGATTAGAAAGAAATAAAATAAAGTTGCCTTATTTAGCTGGTCAAAGTAAGTTCCAGAGCGTGTAGTAGCCCTGGAGAAGGAATGAAAAATAACAGTAAAAGTCTTTCAGGAATCTCAGGTGCTGTTAGTGCACTGGGAAAGCCTTGCAGGAATATCTGATGGTATTTCTTCCCTTGGTGTTCCCAACACACCTGCTATTGTAACAGCCACAAGCCTGTGACCAGAGCATCCTGTGTGCCTTACGCATTCCAGTAATACAAAGCCTTCAGATTAATCAGCACTTTCCTTCTCCCACTGATATGAACCTGCTTCTAACTGCAGTCAGTGTCTTTAAAAGATGAATCTGCGGTGAGGGACACAAGGCACTGTGCCCCTGCCCTGGACAAGCCTGCAGGGAACTGAAGCATCAGTGCTAAACCTCATGACCTTCCCAGCCCAGAAAAATGCATCTCCAAACCAGAAGGCCTTACGGCCCTTCTTTCATTCCCTCCAGCTCACTTGAGGCAGGAGCTGCGAAGATTATTGCAGAATCTGTTACTTTTCTGTGTTCCTTTTTCTTTTAAGGGAATATTTTTAAGCCAGCTAAATTCACCATCTGCCTCCGTCCATCCTCCCATCCATGGAAAATCTGGATGAGAAATTCTGTCTGAGAATGAGAAGCGTTGGCAGCAAGTCCTACCCCTCCCAGTGTCACAGCAGGCCCGAATGAATTCGCACATACCCTGCTCTAAGTGGAATTTACACTGCGAGGTGTGCTCTGCATGTGAATTGGCACCGGCACATATACAGCTGGGCACAGCTACTATAGGAAGCTGAATTCCTCTCCTCTGCTAATCAAACACAGGCAGAGCAAGTCTTGGTATTTTAGATGTGGCAAGGAGAATCCAGACGTTTTTCACAGTGGGAAACACAGACAGTGTCTACTGGTGGAAGAAATCCTTCCACTCTCTTCCTCCCTCCCTACTTCATAATTCATTCTGTGATTAAGTTGGAAAAGGCTGTCTTCCCTCTCTGCTTGTGACCAGCAGCCACTCTCTGTTCTGTGGATGCAGTGGAAGGGAAGACTCTGTATGTACAGGTTCCTCTTACAGCAATTAATGAAGGTCAAGGCTGAATCCCCTGCAAACTTTCTCTTAGCCCCTAACTATGGGTCAGCATTTGTGTCTAGACCACTCTTCAGGAGCTAACACCTCCATTTCTCTCTCTTAGCCAACAACACAGCACTGGAGATTCTGGACCTGAGCTGGAACCACTTGAAGAGGAAGGGGACTGTGGCACTTGGCACAGGTCTCAAGGTAGGAACACTCCTGTTTTGTGACACCCTGGTTGAGACACTGACTGGGAACGTACATCCCTGAGGTCTGAGCGGGGTTCAGTAGCTCTAGTAAGGCTCATCCTACTGACAGCAGGAGTCAGTGCCAGGAGAAGAACTAAAGCAGTGAGTAGGACGGGTGACTCCCATGGATGGAGAAACCCTGGTGACATTGCAGAGCTGCTGGGTTCACTGGGGCTGGGCTGGGTGTGACTTCAGAGATGCTTCTGTCTCATCCAGGCAAGAAAGGGTAGAGTGGTACACATGGTGGGCATGCAGCAGCTGAGATCTTTCTTCTCTTCCTGGAGGGCAATGGTGCACTGAAAATCCTCAACCTCTCTTGGAACAGCATTGGGAATGAGGGAGCACAGGCCCTGGGAGAAGCTCTCAAAGTCAATAGCACACTGGTTCACCTGGACATCAGCAACAACCAGATCAACAACGAGGGAGCCAAGAAGCTCTGCAGGGGCCTTGAAGTCAATGGAAAACTCGAAGTCCTGAAGGTAAAACAAAGCCCAGGCAGGGCTCTTTCATATATTTCTTCATATATAACTTCCACTGCCTCACCAGAGCAACGCCACAGCACTACCTTGAGGTACTGGTAGTATTATCCCCAAGGAGTATTATCAAGTCCTGGAAGAAGCCAAAATTGCCTCCTAGTAAGCTAGGGATCAATAATCCTGAAAGGGGGCAAAGCTGAATGAACAGCCAAACTAGCTTCAGAGGTTAAGCTTGAAAGCTAGTATGTCTTCTCAATCCAAAATCATTCTGTAGGAATTCAGCTCAGAAAAGTCAGCTTGCTTATGAGCTGGATTCTCAGCCAAATTTAACATCACCATCCTTGCAAATTCCCCATTCAGATGAACTTTAATAGCAAGCACATCTTCAAATGCAGTCCATTGCCTCAGCCTCTCCCCATCACATGGCTGAGCACAACCCACTTCAATACGCCCCTGCAACAGATGTAAGGGACCTGACATGGCAAACTTCACACGTGGAGGCAGATGGAGGCTGAGAAGGCAACTCCACTGGGAGGCTGCAGTGCAGAGTTTTGGGTGACAGAGACGAGGTCATGAAATAAAGAATAAACCCATCACAAGGGACCAGTTATTCTACAGACCTACTGAAGGACAGGAAGAAAGAGTCACTGCTAAGGGTACAGCATGCCTCCTGCATGAAATCCTCACTCTTACTATGCCTGTCTACATCTCTTCTCCCACAGATGGCCAATAATCCCCTGACCGTGGAGGGTGCCACTGCGCTAGTGACATCTGTCAGAAAGAACCCCAATTCCATGATGGAGGAGATCAACATCTCAGTAAGAGCTTATGTGCTGGAAAGCCTCAAAGTCCATACACTATACATTTTTAGGAACTACATGAATCCCAGAGCTGCCCCCTTCCAAAACTGTTCTGAGACTTGCTGCCTGCTTCATTTATGCACAGCCATTGATAAAAACGACAGCCCTTCTGGGAACCACATGGAAATTATAGGACTCTAGCCTAGCTCTGAAGAGATGTACCTCTAGTATCACCATGTTTCACTCCCATTTTGCAGTAGCAGAGCAAGAGCAAGAAATGAATTCACAGTGGAGGATGAATTCTGTCTCCCTCCAGGGTAACCTGAGATGGTAGATACCATAAAGTGCTTTGATACTCTGTCACGATGTAGAGGAGCAGAAAGATGCACTGAAAGCAAAGTGATTTTATTATAAATAAATAAATAAATAAATAGAAGCTAATGTGGAATGAAAATAAAATCAGAGAGGCCAAACCTTAGTATGCATTTCCCTCTGGAGCTGGATGGTGGTGTGACATATTGTCGGAACCTCATGTGCTGCTTCCAAAATGACAGACACAGAAAGAGTGAAGAGTGGGTATTCCTCTAGGGCAGACATTTTTTTCTGCATAAATTAAGATGAAAGAGAATTATTTGCCAAGTCTACAAGGAGTCAGGCCTCATTTTACGTAAGAAAACTAAAACAGGCTGTGTGTAGATAAAAGACTTCATTATAGTATCCATGGTTCTGTTCGTTCAGTTACTAATAATCTAAACAATTCATCAACTTGGAAAGAGTAAGATATTTTGGTTAAATTCTGAGCAATCAAATTATTGAAATGCATTTATTTAAATGGAGCCACCCGAGAAATTTTGAGGCAAGGAGTTAATTAACATAAAGAGTCTTCAATACAACAGAAATCTCACGACGTATTTCTGCTTGTCAGGGTTAAGTGATGCTCTCTTCTCCTTACCCCTCAAAAAGTCTAAACTACCTGGCATTTCTTAAGATAAATAGTTGATGGCATAAATTGATGATGACATTACAGGATCCCAATCAAATGTTTGTAGGTAAATGCCTCATCTCTCTGGCAGACTTCCTTCCAGCTGTGATGCAGGAAGTCTTGCATTTCATTTCAGAATATCTGCAAATACACATCTCCAAAGATCTGCTGCTGTCTTAAACCTTTAAGAATTTAGCAAAGGTTGTAATCTTTAACAGGAAACATAAGGGAAGACATAAACAAAAGCCTTTTCTGCCCCTTTTCCCAGTGATAAAAGTTTATCTTGACTTTCAAAGAATGAATAATTAGTGTGTCTGTAAGAAGAGTTTCAAATAAGGATCGTATCTAGAAACTTCTGCATGGGTTTGACAGTGTTAGCAAAGGTGAAGCGATAGAAAGGCACATTTTTAATGATGTAATTTATTGTTTCTGACAACATTTCTAAGCACAACTGTTCCCCACATTCCTTCCATAATCTACTCTTTATAGAGCTTCAGCTTGCAGTTACTGGCTATCAAATATTTTATGGGAGGCATGAATCAAAGCAGCTAACGTACCCATCTTCCCCACCATAGTACAAAAGAAAATGCCATTACCTAGCAGCTGCCTGTGTGTTGTTTTTTCCAAGCTGTTGGCTGACTGTGTCAAAGATGCAGAAATCCACCGCCTGGCTCCCTCCAGGTGACCCCAGCAAGGTTTGTCAGGCCAGGCACATTGCTGTTATGTGCATCTTCTGAGCTCACACTGGTGGTCTGCTGGCTTTCTGCTGGGGACTTGGCCAGGCTGGTAAGCCTTGGAGAATGCTGGCTGCAGGCAGAGCGTGTGCTGGGCTCCCAGGACTGAGATGCCCTGTTACCCTGCACTCTGCAGGGAGCTCATCAATGAGCCACTCTGCACCCATAGAAGAGTTGATTCTGAATGAAAGCCAGTAAGCCCAGCCAGACCCAGACTAGTTCAAGACTGTCCTCAAGCAATTGCAATCAAGACCTCACTGCAATGTAGAAATCTTCAGCTAAAAAGACGCTGTAAGAATTCATTGGGATACATTATAAACATACTTCAGGGGAAAATACTATGCTTGATGGCATGGGAACTTCCTACAGTGTCAGAAAAGAGAAGCTTTCATGACTTTCCTGATACTGAACTGCCTTGAAATTTCCCACAATTAAATATGTAACTAACATAATATATGAACAATTATATTTTCCTACCATCACAGATATGAACAAAATCTAAGCTATGTTTTCAAAATATCAGTCAAGATGAAAGTAAATTTGTTATAACTTAAATTTGGAAGAATAAATTATAGTGGCAACAATACTTTCATTGCTAGCTTATTTTCTATCTTCACAAAAATCTACAACAGGACACTGTGCTGCTGCCCATTCTGTAATTACTAAAACAGAAAACTGAGTCTGAGGTCTTATAGGGATCTCAGTGGTGAACAAGAATCACCCAACATAAGAGGTCTTCAGTGGAGACATTTACTTAATGTACATCTTCCTTGCGTCAAATTAATTTCTACACAAATTAATAGATCCTTTTCTAACTCAAACATGAGAAAAGAGAAGGAAGAAGAACAGTTATTTAGGGTTGGGCTTCTGTGGGATTCCTCAAAGTGAAGAGTAGAGATGGGAAATGGCAGCACCCTTAGGAGAGAAAGCTTACTGTTGACTGTAGATGGATTTGTTAATGAAAGCAAATCTTTGTCATTCTCTGGGCATGCACGCTGACTGCAATCTCCTTCCTCCTATGAACCAGAATGTGTTGGTGAATGAAAATTTTATCAAGTTGCTGGATTTTGTATGTCAAATACGTCCTGAACTAGATGTCATCTATGGTGAAGTTGAAGGCCGTATCTCCAAGATCCCCAAGCAGCACCCAAGTCCTATGAAACTGATTCAGGTGAGCTACTGAACTTTGTCTGCAGTTCCCCTGTGCACAGTACACAAGCCCCAAGCACCTGGAGGGAGGGAGGTTGGAAGGGGTAAGCTTTCTTCCATGTGGGAAATTCAGTCAAATTCCTTCAGAAAAGTATATTCATAATCACTATTGCATGTTCATTTATCTTAGTCCATGCAGATTGACTAAGCAAATCCTTTGATTCTCAGAAGATGAATGCCTTGGGATCTGAGGGAACTGGTCTAAAAAAAAAAAAGTGTTTTTTGATTTGCATAGTTGTGATTTAGTAACAATCATCCCATACCTTTGTATGACATCATTCATCCACATAGTTCCCTTTAAAATGCGCATCCAAATTATTTCTTCTACAGCTGAGAATACAAAGAGGAGCTGTACAGTTTGACAGGTTTCAAAAAGCAATGGCAAAGATGAAAATATAAGCAAACCCTAACTGCTGTAATCACTGAACAGCATTGTCTGCCATTTCTGTCTGAGTAGATGTTTGCTAGCTGCGGAAAACAAACTGATGGATTTTGGGTTTGACCCAAAGGAGCGTGCATCCTGCTCACCCAGCCCACCACAACAGACCCTTTCCTGGTAGTTGTGATTTAGCATCCGAATGAATGCGCTTCGTAAAAAATAGACTATGGTTATATAAACAAAACCTGCTCTAAACAGAAATGGCTTGGCTTTTTAAGGCCTGTAATTTTTACGAATAGCAGCAGATGGTGCTGTCCTCCTTGCTGGAAGGCACTGGAGCACCGCTGAGTTAGTAACACTTCTGCATTACCAGCTTCATTGTGCTTTTCTAGCTGCTGTGCGGATTTTCAGCTAATTGGGTGAGACGTTGCTGTAGACATGGCTTCAGCTGAAATTAAGTAAAAGTTTGGACTGTTAGTTCACATCAAACAGTGCCTCTGTCATTCACGGCTAGCGACACGCTAGCATGCTTTGCAGTTTTTAATAGTTACGGCACTCAGACATGTTCTCCTTTGGGCAGACAGGAATTAGAGAAGAGCACGAGTGATCAGGGAAGGACTGGCTGTAGGTTGGACAGCCTAGCCAAGTGGTGCTGGTGGGATGAAGACCAAATAAGCATGCACAGCTTGGATATAGGTTTACTACTGTGACCTGTTTCGAGGGAGAGGGTATAACTGAGAAGAATGGGATTAGCCTGAGTAAATGTATTTTCTTCTGATGGTGCCTGCATAAGGAGTTAAGGACTCATTTATACCAGGGATGGGCTGAGTAAAGGCAGGGTGACAGGCGGAGGAATAAGAGAAGAGCTTGTGGCACCTATCAGCAGCTGTCTCAGCTCATGGTTGTGCCTGTGTTTTCTCTCTGCTTCTCTTAGAAATACTTGAATGAGCACAACCTGCGACTCTGGGACTTTTTTCAGAAAATTGACAAGGACGGAAACATGAAGATCCCTGTGACAGCCTTCCGGAGAGCCATGATTCAGGTGTGCCCCAGAAAGCATGGCCGGGAGGCTCTCCTGACAGGGTACTGCTCTGGGGAAACCCCTCTGCGGCACCACAGCCACCAGTCAGCCCTGCTGGTGATGTTCCAACTAGAAGGCTAAATTCACAAATTTACCCACTGCAAAGTTGAGCCCTCAGCAAGACCCAACAGAAATGCTGTGACATCCAGTAAATACTGCAGAGGGCATCAGTGATTATGGATCACCTCTAGAATATCACAAAAGCCTTGTAACAACAGAGCTCAGATGTTTGTATAGGATATACCTACAGGATCTTGAAAGATAATTATGTCTTACTGCTATGGGAAAGTGAATGAGAGACATTTAAATCCTTGCCCCTGCACACTGAGTAAACAAGTTTCTTCCTGCCAAAACCACTATGGTGCTTGGATCAGTAGTACTGGTCAGCTTTCCATGATGTTATTTTACATCCTTACCAAAAAAAAAAAAAAGCTATTTTTATTCTCCCCAGCATCACTCTGGATTTTTACATCCCATTTTTTTCTATGAATCAGGCTATCTCCTCGCCTATTAAAAGACAACCGGGTCCCAGTCTGACATGGAGGATTTTTCTGCTTTAACGTACCCAGGTTTGCTAGCATTTCTCTTCTTCTCTTAGCAATCAAGCATTCCATTGGATCGAGTCCAAATTAGGGAATTAGTGCGACAACTGGACCGGAATCAGACAGGGATTGTGGACTACAGGTGAGTGAGTGACTCCACTTGCTGTCCTGTCCTGTGTTTCCTTTCTGCTTTGGCACAATACCAAGTAAACACATCCTCACTCACTTTAGGAGGTGAAGGGACATGTGTTTTTGGCCTGTCCTGCAACGTGACCAGACATCACTTACCTAAGTGGAAGGCAGATCACACAACACCTTGTATGCTTAGAAGCCCCACTGGGTCAAGCTAGAAGTCAGTATTACTTTTCTGTTCTATAAACTTGCTGTGCAAGCGCACGGATCTCAGAGCTGAATGGCATTTTCATTCACGCTCATAAGCCTGTGTGAGAAGCATCAGTTCAACACTGTTCTCCCCCCGAAGCTACAGTACGATTTGCAAAGACAGCATATCTGTGCCTTCAGACCTTTTCCTCCATCCTCGGGGACTCCTATTTTTTCCTTCTCTCTGATCCTTCTTCTTAGGAGACCTAGTTTTCCCTGGAAACCCACCTTCAAACCACAGAACTTTTCAATCTCTTGAAAGTGCATCTTTCTTAGTGCCTGTAGCAATCATGTCCAAGTTCTGAGAGTCTGAGCAGTCAGCAGCAAACTCCTTGGAGGTTGTCAGTCGCTGCAGGCTAAGCCGTTTGTCATTGGACCACAAATTTCCCCTTAGATTTGCAGTCAGCTCTGACATGTGACTCATCATCTGAAAGCCCTGTTAACCGTGGCCAAATATTCCCATCCCTCACTACATACTGATGGGTTTAAATGTGTGCTGCAGTCTAGTGTTAAGGCTAGAAGCAATGGGTCAGCTTTGCAAATCTTTTCACCTCTTAGCCTCCTAACGTCTTCAAAGAGCAGCTGAGAAGCGAATGACTTTGTTAGATCCAGTCTTTATTCCTTTGCGTCTGTTGGTGCTGTGCTAGAAGCATCTGTTCTCAGGCACTACATGGGCCTTAGCCTGGTTAATCTTGAATCAGAGGTTACATGGGGTTCCCAGTTACTTTAGGCACAAACTACAGAACTGTGGCTGAGCAGTAAGCAAACCAGGAACTGTTGAAACCCAGTGGACGACAAAGACTGCATTCAGTGCCATTAATGCTGCTGAGCTGATATGTAGGGAAAAAAAAAATACAGATTTCTACTCCTTATGTGCATTTTAGCACTGTAGCATGTGTGTTAATGGTAATCACTTTGTAGATGAGTCAGAAGAGTTGTGACCTTTGTTGTCCTTACTGTGCCCACCTCAGACTGGTTCCTCAGGGTCCTATCAGCAGCTTAAAGAATCTGACAGGCAAGATTCACTTTACTAGATCAATATTTTTTCATCTTTTTCTTTTGAATCAGTCACCTAAAAGAGCAGAAGCCAGCACAGAACCGTGTGGAAGGGAAAATGAAGGAAGAAGAGAAGGAAGATAAGTAAAAATGAAGCAAGGAGGTGTCACCCAGTGAAAGGTAGTAGGAGAAACACTGACTCTAAAACACTGAAAGCTAAGAGTGGCCCTGGGCTTGGGGAGGTCTGATGCTGGAGAGCTCTGATAGTGTAAGTCATTGACTGTGGAAATAAAGTTGGTGTTCCACTGCACAGCAGGTCTGGTCCTTTTGTTTGGGAGCAGAACAGACTGGCTGGTTACCAAATCATTCTGCATGCTGACAAAGCTGAACTTATTTTCAGAAACAGCGCGCAAAAGCTGGAATGGGGAAACCAAGAAAATTCATATATTGTTATTATCCCATTTAGAAGGAAAGCACATGGACAAAGACTGGAGCAAGTGCCCTGCAGACGGCCCCTACCAGACTTAGCTGCTTTGATGCAGAGACCTTTGCAAGAAGAACTAAATTAATGTGAAACTATAGCTAATGCTGCTTTAAAAAGTTATGGGTAATAGGAATTTTATTAAATAGCTCCATGGGAAAAGATATGCTAGAAGGGTGGGATCCATAACTGATTTTAAATGGCTCAGATACTGAACTGCTTTTTTAAAATCAACATAAAAAGCTAACAAAGAAAGATTTCACCAACCCTTAAGAAGTAATGAAAGCCCTGCATATACTAATATTTACAAATAAATGATAAAAAATATCATCAGAGAATCATGGAATGGCTCGGGTTGGAAGGGACCTTAAAGATCATCTAACTCCAACCCCCTGCCATAGACAGGGATGCCACTCACTAGATCAGGTTGGCCAGTATATACATGTGCAGATGAGCAGATCCACAGGAAGTACATTTTGCCATGTGAGCAACTTCCAACATAGACTATACCACAAAAAAACTAGGAGAATTGAGACATGTTGGCCAGCAAGAGGAGAGGAAACAGAAGAACTCCTTTCACTACCCATTCATTACACCCTTTTCACTCTCCATCCATTCACTAGATGACCTTTAAGGTCCCTTCCAGCCATCCTATGATTCATTCTATGAATTCTCAACTGGAAAAAAAATCTTCCATTAGAGTTCAGGTGGCTCCAGTGTCTCCCGAGAAGCCAGCCTGACTGCTGACATGAGGGTGGGCTATGGCTGCTCAGTAGTCATCTTCAATACACGACAGACTCCTAGCCTTTATCTCATTACCCCAGCCAGTCTGTGTCCTCTGCTGTCTGTGACAATCCCCCAGCTACTCACAAGTCTATGGACACTTCTTGTACACACACGTCTTTCTTCCAAGCAGAAGAATGCCACCCGTTCAATCATTCCTCAGAGGACAGACTCTGATGGTCCTTGTTTCCCTTCTCTGAACCGTTCCCAGATGGAATACATGGGAATAAGAAATGCAAAAAGCATTCAGGACATTGGGGAGTTTGCACAGACATAACACGGCGGGGTTTGTTGTTGTTCTCTTTTCCTTTCCTAATCATTCCGAGCATGCTGTTAGCTTTCCTCAGCCATTACTGAGCACTGAGGCATGCTTCCACAGCACCACACACCAGACCTGCAGCATCTTCCTCCTGAATACCGAGGCCCACCGTGGAGCCCACCCTTTCCTACGTGACAAGCAGGGAGAGGGGCGGCGTGCCTGCCATTTTACAATCAAGAGCACTTTCTTCTTCCTAAGGCAGAGCTGCTGAGACACCGCTCCTGCTGCAGGGCTCTGCGACTGCCGGCGCCGGCCACCAGATGTCCCCTCAGCACCAGCGCTGGGGCGGGGAGCGCGGCCCGGGGCCTCCCCGCCCTGCAGGCGCCAGGCCTCGAGACCCAGCGGCCGGAGGCCATTTTCAGCCCCTCTTCTGGAAACGGCTCCCTGCCTTCTTTCCTAAAATAATGCTAAATTTCACGCCCTGGTGTGCACGGGGAGGTGTCCCCGCTGCAGGGCAGTTTGGGTCCCTCTCGGCCCCGCTGCGGCTGCTGCAGGTGCCCACAGGCCCGGGTGCGCTTGCCCAGCATTTCTGGAGGGGCTGCTCTTTAAAACTCACGGGTCATTTCTCAGCCCTTCTCCAGCAGCACCAAGCTTGTTGACCAAGTGGTCACCATTCACTGCCAGTGTAAAATATCCATGTGGCTCGTTTCCCCGCAACCCCAAAAACTCCCATTTTGAGTCTCCTTTTCAGCCTCAGAGGCGTACATTACAAACACCAAAATGTGCAGGCTGAGAACTAAGGCTGGAGGCTATCAGATGTTTGGGGCCAGCTAACAATTTGAATCTGTACAAAAAATAGTGGTTTTCTGTTTTTGTTTTTCATGACTGGCAACCATTGTTACCTCACAGAGATGATGATTTAGGAAAACCCAGATTTTCTTCCAAAATGAACCTCTTGGCTTATCAGCACGCAGATGCTCTATGAGTCAGTTAAGCTGGATCAGAGGTGAGAAGTTTCTCACCATTTCTAGACTTGTGTGGAAAAAAAAAGACTAAGATTGGCTTTCTGGGTACTGACAGCAGAGAGTGAGGGCTGTGCTCCACTGTCCAGAGAGCACCGTGTTTGTTCTGCAGCTCAAGGGTGCACTTCTGAGCAGGGAGTAGCACGTATATACTAGGAAATATCTTCATCTTTTATTCCTGCAGCATCTTGGGTTTGTCTTGCATATGTTACACATGAATCTTTATCTCATGCACAGTGCTGTTGTGTATTAGTCATGCATTACTATTCTGCTTAGGTTTGCACAGAACTGGCTGCCCAACTAAACTGATTTGTCCAATTATCACCCTTGAGATTCTAGATTAGATACAGCCATCAAAAACACAGTCTTCTGTAAGAAAACAACATAATCAAATATAGATGGGTACTGGCCGGCGGCAGGTGTGACTTTTATTTATTCGAGTGTCCACTTAAACTCCAGATTCAACAATGATGTGGCAGCTAGGTTGTACCTTTACACCACGGAAAACCTCCAGGGAGACTGGATGGTTTCTTTCACAGAAAGAGAGAAAGAGAAAGCTGATGAATTTGTGCCCAAATTTCTAGCTCCAGAAGGGTTTAGATAAGTTAAAATTATCTACTTCACCAAATGCACAAAATCTAAAGAAAATGAATCTCTCTGGAGGATGTAGGTGAAACCTTATGTCCTTTTGTGTGGCTCGATGCAACTAAAATAGCAAAAAACTGTAAGTGCCAGTGAAAATTTTAATTCTCCAAACTCACATGCAAGCAAGCAGTGCAGGGGAGGGATGTGGTTGCAGTGTTGCAGAGTCTCTCTGAACACTCTTGGATCAATAAAGCTTTTTTAAGCTTGGTGGCAGCATTTGTCCCCGTGCTGGCATTTCAGGGATGAACTGAGGTAGGTGCTGAGCAGGGATGGTCTGGGAGTGGAACATGAATTGCTCGGTTGATCCCACACCTGTGAAATGGTGCAGAAGGAAATGTTTTGGCTGCCATAAATTAAGGCAGCTCTGAGACTCATCTAACATACTTCAGGAATTCAGCCTGCCAGCACAAAATTGGGCAGTGTGGAAAGCTGGCAGAACAAAATCTCTGCATATTCCATGGGCTGAGAGAGTGACACAGCTGAGTAACATTTTCAGATCTCTTTGATATTAGAAAGCAAATAACTACCATTAAGTAACATGTTTTGAAAACACAGCATGCACACCACGGTATTTAATGTGCTAGCTAGTTTAGATGAATCTCTGGATCTCACAGGGAAAATCATATTTCTGTTACGGATTTCACACAGCAGAATGAGGCCCAATTCGGATTGATTTCCTACCGCCACTGCAACAACTATGACAACACAGCATCGCATTAAAAA
Source organism: Aythya marila (assembly GCF_965140915.1). Classification (NCBI taxonomy): domain Eukaryota; kingdom Metazoa; phylum Chordata; class Aves; order Anseriformes; family Anatidae; genus Aythya; species Aythya marila. The sequence goes on from NC_139046.1 coordinate 26,502,526, forward strand.
AAAAAAAAAAAAAAAAAAAACACTGCTAATCAGAATCTCTGGAAATCTCTGAGTAACTACAAAATCTAATGCTACATGCAGTTATCTCAGCTTGTTCATGTTTAAGATCTTTGATCTGTCTAGCTGAGCTGGCCGAAAGGGTTTTGGCTTTTCTTTCAAAGAAGAAATCTCACAAGCTGCAGAAGTGTGTACACTGATACCAGTCTTCATCTTTAAGCTTGCATCAATAGTTCTTTGTTCCAAAGGCCTCCCATCCATCTAACGAGTATATCAAAAGATGTTCTGCATTTATCAGTGGAGATAAGCCTTGTGCAGAGGGGTGTCCTGCAGCTGTGCACAACATCCAGAATCACGGGACTGGAAGCATGCAGTGCACACTGCAGTGGACCGTGTGACTGAGATGCTTAAGCTCCCCGTCTACTCACTGAGTAAATCCCCAACTGAACATATCACAGCAACTTTACAGAATCTGAAGAGATGATGGAGCTGGTTACATCAGGTACATATGTGCCAAGAAATAGAAGCAGGGTGCTGGGATCAGCCGTTTAACATCTTTGTCAGTGACACGGACAGTGGGATTGAGTGCACCCTCAGCAAGCTTGCCGATGACCCCAAGCTGTGCGGTGCAGTCGACATGGTGGAGGGAAGGGATGCCATCCAGACAGGCCTGGACAGGCTTGAGGTGGGCCTGTGCGAACCTCATGAGGTTCAACAAGGTCCTGCATCTGAGTTGGGGCAATCCCAAGCACAAATACAGGCTGGGCAGAGAATGGATTGAGAGCAGCCCTGAGGAAAAGGACCTGGGGGTGTTGGTTGACGAGAAGCTGGAGCACCTCTCCTATGAGGGCAGGCTGAGAGAGCTGGAGTTGTTCAGCCTGGAGAGGCAAAAGCTTTAGGGGGACCTCATTGTGGCCTTCCAGTCTCTAAAGGTGGCCTCCAGGAAAGCTGGGGAGGGACTTTTTGTCAGGGGGTGGAGTGACAGGACAAGGAGACGCGGTTTTGAACTGCTGGGGCACCTCGCCGCCTCTTCCCCTGCTTCCACCGAGCAGAGGGCGCTGCGCCCTCAGCAGTGGCCGCCCAGCACATTCCCGGGACGGAGCCCAACCGCTGGAAGGAAAAAAGTCCCGCACACACACACAGCCACACACACCCTGAGACAAAAAAATAATAAAAATAAAAAATAAAAAGACGAAAACAAACTGCGCGCTGAGGAAAGCTGCCCTGAACCCCTTGGAAATGCCGCCAGGCAGCACGCTGCTGAGGGCGCCTCAGCCCCGGGGGCGGCGGCCAGGCACGGCGCAGGCCTCGAAGGCCGCTGTCGCGACAGGGCCCCGATCCCGACTGGGCCCCTGTCGCGACAGGGGCCCCCCTCCCCGCCGCCCCCGGCCCCCGCAGCGCGGTGGAGAAGCCACGGGGCGAGCGGCTCTCTGGGGGGGTGGAGACAGACACAGGCGGAGTCAGATCGCAAATTCTTGAACCTTTAACATCCTTTCTGTAATTTGAAACATACTTGTTCCCATTCCAGAACCCTTTTTTTTTTTTTTTTTTTTTTTTTAATTCCTTCCCTGAGGCTGTGGAAATACGTTCAGAAAAAAAAAAAAAAAAAAAAAAGAGAGAGAGAGAGAGGGAGGGAGGGTGAGGGAGAGAAAGAAAAGAAAGGGAGAAAAAATAAAATAAAAAAGCAAGCCCACTACTTATCGGAGGCTCCAAAACAAAACAGAAACGTGAGAGCTGAGCCCTCCCCAGCACAACTGCTGGCGGGCTCAGGTTTCGGTGGCAGGGTGGCTGCGGCAGCTGGCCCTGCTGAAACCAGGCCACCAAACCCCAAACCCCGGCTGCTCGGCAAATGGCAGCCACCTCCCGCTGCAGCAGATCCCGGGGCTGGGAGGAGAAGGAGCCACCAAGTGGTGCCTGCTCACCTTCAGGGGGTGGTCGGCTCCCCCAGCTTCCCTACCCAGGGCAGCCCCTTCCAGCCGCCCCCCGGTTTGCCCAGGGGAGAGGGCTCAGCACCCCTCTGCTGTGCTCCAAGCCCCCCAGCACTGCGGCAGGGAGACGGTTCCCATGTTTAGGGTGGGGTGTGCGCATATGGGAGAGGAAAGCTGGGCTGACGCAGGCTGTGAAAGGCTTTGGATGTCACTAATCTCCCCGAATGGCACGGAGGAGCAGCGTGCGGCGCTCTTCTTGCATCAGCCAGCCCGTGGGACCCACTCCTTGCCCCCTGGGTAAACCACAGCAGGTGATCGTGCTGGTGCAGCAGGGCTTTGTGTTTGCTTTGTGTAAGGAAGCAACGATTACCAGGGACACCAAACACCACCCCAGGTCAGAAGTGTCCTGAAGCTCCTGCTGGCACGCCAGCAGTAGCAGTGCAGCTGCCGTGGCAGCGCTGGGCCAGGCAGTGCTGGAGCAGGGCCGCTAGGTGGGCAGCAGCAGTGCCTACCCTGCTCCCATCCCACAGCAGGACCTGCACCTTTCTTTCAAACCAGAAAAACAAAGCAGAGGGGAGAAGCTTTCATGTTTCTTTGCCATTATCATAGGTCTCGACTGCATTAATGCGGTATCGTGTTGTTTACATGTGTATGTATATGGATGGGTGTGAGCAACCCTTAAAGAAGGCGTGAGGTTTTCCAGGAGAGAGTCAAGCGGGCACATGTGCATCACCGGAGGCAGCTGGAGGGCTGCCGAGCCGGGACTCACCTCTGTGCGTGGGGGAGAAGTCATCCAAAGGGAAGGGCAGGGACTCGGCGCAGGACACAGCCCCAACCTGCTGTACTCCTCCCTGTCACAGCCACGGCTCTGCACAGCCCAGGCGTTTCTGTTTCCTCAGGTGTGCACCTGGAGGAGAAGGACCAGGGCTCTGTGAATGGGGCAGATACTTTTATAATTTTGGAAGGGACGGAGACCCACTTCAGGGTCTCCCCATAGCCAAATTGGGCCTTTTAGCCACATGCCCCTTGTAAGACGGCTGTAGGTTACGCACGGAACTCGTCTCCTTAACCCAGCTCCTTGCAGTACAAGTCACTGATACTCTGCAGATTGGCAGGAGCCACCACAAAGCCCATGTGTGCTTAAATATTTCACGTCACACAGCACATGTTATTCTGGCTGCCTGCAACACTGCAGCATTTGGACTCCCTCCCTCTGAGGAGATAAAGCATCTTGATAGCTTAGCTGTGTTTATCCAGACACCCTCAAGACAGCCTTTGTCTCTGAAGCTGGAGAGTTGGAGCTCACTGCATCATCCTGTTTCTTGAACGTTGTCCCCAGATAGGAGCCATCCTGCTCAGGGCACCCCCATAGTCTGTGCCTATCCTTTGCCCTCAGCCTGGATTGCTGCTATTTTAGCCAATATGATCTAACATGGTGTCTTCTTTATCACATCTCTATCACTTTTTGGAATATAAGCCCTTGATACGAATACAAAGGCTCTGACTTTTTCCTTGACATCTTGGATACAAAGGGGTTATAAGTGCTCTGTTCTCAGGCACCTGTTGGTAATTGTCCCCTTCACTTTACTGTCATGCAAACCTAGTTGGAGTTGCTGTTAATATGAAACAAAACTTCAGGTAAACATGTATTATGCTAAGTTAATTACTTCATGGTGACATTCTAGAGATACAACATGTGACTCACTGAACTAGATGACAAACCAAGGAACAAGTTCTTTTTCCTCGTCAAGTTTGTAAGAGCAGGTTTCTCCTGCCCTTTTTGCAGTGAACCCTGTCTCACAGGTGGCACACGGGCCAAATGAAATCTGTCCCTATAAGGATTGCTCTCTCCTGCTAGTTTTCACTCTATCCCAGACCCACAGGGTTAATTCACGTCCAAATAGCTGAAACAAAACTGTCCAGTCCCGCCAGCTGAAAGATTTTGGAGGACGCCACTTGGACTTAGTGGGGTCATTGTTAATGGACAAACTCTGTAGGCAAGACTCCCCGAGCCAAATAGCGTGTGAAGAGGGGATGGCGAAATATCAGCACTTGTCAGCTTCCCAGAAAAGAAAATGTCCCAGCCCGTGCCCTTCCTCCCCTGCTGCTTCCCTGTGCTCGTCACAACTCCTGGGCACCATCTGTGGACCTCTGCAGGGCTCATGATCTAAAGCACGCAGCATGCCAAAGGTATGTGGGCCAGAGCCAGCCTGCAGCTTGTCGCCTTCGCAATGACAGGCATCTCTAAAGGGATATTAAGTGCTTCACAAAGGTAGCTGAAAATTCCCCTTACATAGGGAAATCTCTGTAAGATGCTAAGCTAAGAGAGGCATCCTACCCGTCTGGCCATGCTGCAGGGACAGGTGGCATTTGGGCCACAGGCCAAGGGCTCCTTAGCTGTTCAGACCAGGGACCTTCATGTCTTCAAGAGTGAAGGAAAGAGAAGCTTTTACCCATCTTTGCCCCTATATCAGGCCCTAGTATCAGTGGATATGGCTGGGAATATCAGCAGGCAGACAGAAACCTCCTGTTTTATAAGTACCAGTTGCCCGTTCCCTACTGGGCTGGTTATTCATTGCTGGGGTGAGTTTGAGGATGGGACAAAAACGGCAAGAGAAAACAGCCCACAGATGGGGCAGCAAAGAAGAAAGGACTAACAGGACTTGGAAGAAGAGAGCTGGGGCTGTCTCTGGTGACAGAAGTTTGTAGGGGCTGAGGGGAGACACGTTATAACAGGCTGAATGGAGTCATAGCAGTGCTGGGAGATGGAGAGGTGCTAACGTGCAAGCATATGCTCTCTGGTGACTTCACCCTCCGTGAAAAGCAGTACGAGCTGCTTCACATGAGGTGAGCACAGAGGACTGCTTTAGTAGCCTCATCTTCTCTGCTAACCTCTAGCAACTGGATCCTGCTGAAGAGACAAGAGCACATAGTCAGACCTGAAATGAGGATGAGACTCCTGAACTCAGTATGACGTCTAACTGCTTGTCCCAAACACAGCCTGTGACTCTGTTCCAGGCTCTGGAAAGCCCCAGAATGAAGATTCAGCTGTACAGGAGGTACCCGTCTGTATCCCTGCACAAAATGGAAGCAGGGTGGTCCCTGGCTGATGTCAGTGTGCAGAGAGGCAGGGATTTCTGAACAGCAGCCTCCCTCTTGACACTGATTAACAAAGGAACATTTTGTCTAGCAAGTCTGTTTCTCCCTCTTATTTTTTTCCTTGCCTTCAGAAAATGGTGCAAATAAAGCTGAGCTGCCTCGGAGCTTGTGAATGTCTGTGCTATACTGTACAGCACTCCCAGGAGAGGAGTTAAAAAGGGAAAAGGACTAGTTTGTGTCCTTGCAAGGACTTGTGTCCATGCCAGAAAAGGGTGTGATGCAGAGTCCTGCTCCAGGTCCATTCCCCAGCCTGTTCCCATAAGCTGTGACTTTTGCTAATTCCAGTCCTGGGGCTAGAAGAAAGTAAGACCGACGGTTCAGTTCACTCTGACAGGCCTGAGCCCTGCTTAAAAATACAAGGAAACCTCCTGAGTCAGCAGCTCACTTGCTCCTACTCTTGGAATAGCTGAGATTCCCGGACACAGTAACTTGACTCTGCTCCTGGCGCAGGGCAGCCACTAGCTGAAAGGCAAAATAAAATCCCCTCCTGGCCCATTAACGAGGCCTATTCTGGGTTCAGGAGAAACCAGTCTGACTGATGAACTCCCCTGGCTCAGGGGCTCTGACTGGGGCTGGGAGAGTTCTTCTTGCCTTATTCAGCAGACAGGAGGATGTTAATGGAGAGCATATGGGAGGGGAGGGAGCACTGTGGATATTGCTGGAGGACAGCCAGGCTGAATCAAAGCCCCAAGCAGCCTATTCTCCATCCGGGCAATGCTAAAACAGGCCACGGAGAGACAAGAAGTCCAGCTGTGATATGGGGGAGTTGGGAAAAAAGCTCTCTGCCTTCCCCAGCCTTTTTACTCCCACTCCAAAGGGGACAATGGTGCGGCATTGTCGCAGTCCTGTAGGCACAGTATTCACAGTGGAAGCCTTTCTGGGGAAGAGCATGCCTCAGCCAGGCACCCCATCCTGAGAGTCCTGTTATAGATTTTGAGGAAGCAAGAACTGCCTCTGTGTTTGCAGAGTGCCACCTAATTTATGGCGCTATAGAAGTGATGAATTGCAGCAGTGCTACGGGCTGGGGATGGAAAAGCCCCGTTAACTCCTCCAGCCCATCTCCTGGAGCTGATGCAGGACTGTTGCCTCTCACGCATTTCCTCAGTTTCTGTCTGGGCGTGTTTTGAACAAGCAAGCAACCAAGGTTCCCACTTTTTCCACTTCTTAATTCTGCTTTAAAAATAAAGCCTGATGTGATGGTAATGTAGTACAGGCTACCCAGCTGCTTGGGGATGTCAAGCGGGATGGAACAGAGTGCACCAAAGGCAGCCCCACACCTGCCTTACCTTAAAGACAAAACGGAGGACGAGCCAGCGAGGCCTTGATCGCAGCTTGAACTAAGAAGCCTCACATGAAGTAGGAGGGCAGTTCGAATCAGCTCCTGTAAAATTAGGCGTGTCCCTTTTGGCTCCCGCCGATCTGTTCGCGCAGCCCTGACTGAGGCAGATTTGGGGCATCCATGATGCTTGGCCTTGCATCATTCACCAGAGCTTAATTAACGAAGGAGCCTGGCTTGTTTAGCCTAGCAAAGGGGGATGTAATTGCTATCTATAAATAAATACTTCAGGGGGTGAACACATGGGGAGGAGGAAAGAGCTATTTAAAGATAAAGGACAATGCTGGCATAAGAACAAATGGGTGTAAACTAGCCATGCATACATTTAGGCTGAGGATTGTCAGGTTTCTAGCGCTCAGAGCACTGAAGCTCTGTGAAGGCCTCCCAGTGGGTTTAGGGAGGCCAAAAACCATGCTGACTTTAAGAGTCAGACACATTTACTGCAATGATTGTAGGATATGGCTGCCTGGGCGAGCAAGGAGCTGGACCAGAAGCCCAGGGGAATGCCCTGAGGTTCTGCAGGCTGCTCCAAGTGCAGGAGATTTGGCTAACCAAAGCCAGCAAGGTGGGGAAGAACAGGAAGACTAATAAACCTGGGAAATTTAAACCAAATCTTCATTGTATTTGGGGCAGATTATCAATCCAGGTCAAGCTGGAGCCTGAAACTAACCCCTCTCCAATGGCTGTGCTGGCTGGCTTCACTTAGGGAGGGTTGTGGGGGCAGGAGGAGAATATCAACAACAGCCTGGAAGAGTCTGTGACCAGTTTGTGTGAAGCTGTACACAAGGGAAAAGAAGAAAAGAATTGATGATTGGTTTCGCTGCAAGCAGGTTGAGGCTGGGAAGCCCACAGGTCTCTTCTGCCATCCTCAGAGGCAAAAAGATTTCATGAGCCAGGAAAAGCAGCCATGGGAATGTCTTGTCGTGTTCTCCGGTGGAATAACAGCTCGGCCTGACCTCGGGCTGAGACCTGTATGTGGTGCCCTGCACACAGGAACCCTTCCCTGTAAAGCCAGTGTCACACAGGCAGTGGGTGTCTTTCCCTGTGGCTGTCCTGCAAAACAGCCAGAATGGGAGACCTTGACCCTTGACTAAGGCATGCCAGAGAGGCAGACGTCCAAATCCTATCCGCCTTATCCAACTGGAAGCTGTAACAATAAATCACAGGCTCCGGTTCGCACCAGCAGCATAAACAAGGTAATGGACCTTATACCAGAGAAAGATGTGTTGTAATATAGCGCTTTGTTTCATCCTGTTCCTGCTGGGAGAAGAGGGATGAGGGACAGCCTGCAGAGACGAGACAGCTATACAAGTGGCACAAATCTCCCTTGTATTGGGGGAGTTTTCCTGTGGGAATCTCCTGCCTGTTTGAGTTCTCTCTATGCTCCATAAGCACTGCAAAGCAAATTTAGCAGAGACCAGAGAATCTATCTCAAAATGCCTTAGGGGGGACAGAGAATAGGGTATAAATGGAACCGCAGTGATGTCTCTTCTAATTCTCGTAATCTGTCACCCAGCTACGACAGTGATAGGTGCTTTAGAAATCCACAGACAGACTGAATATGATTTGATCACATTAGTGATGGCCCGTGCATCAAGAGATTCAGAGGTTTTATTCAAAAAAGCCTTAAAATAAAGGTGGTTGTAGTTCCAAATCTCTTTTGTCTGGGAAGAGGATATCTCCTAAGGCTGGCTTTACTCCTGACATTTCTCATTCTTTGCTTTCCCTCACATACCAGAAATACAACACGAAACGCCTTGTCTTGCTGTTTGCATAATACTGCAGTCAGCCTCAGCAGGAATCCGAGACAAAGAGGGTGGGAAGTGATGAGCTGAGTCAGGTCTGAAATACGGCTCCTTGCACTGGAAGGACGTAGACGTGGCTTCGATTTAAGCCACCGGTTCAGGTCTTCATGACACACTGTGGCTCTTGCCATCAGCTGCAGGGTTTCCATCCAGCTGCTGGCTATTTTCAGGTAGCAGCCTAGGAAGCTGAGAGCTGCATGAATGAAAGCCACAATGCCCTGGCTGGGGAGCAACGCGCACGGGAAGCCTGTCCTGCTGCTACTTGCATTTTCCTGGCTGCGTGAAGCGTAGGCATTTTTCATCCTCCAGGTCTCAACTTCTTGGCCTGGTAAGCTTCATCACGTGAATCAACTTTAAAAAACAGGAGAGAAGATGAGGGGAAAAATTATTTTCCTTTGAGGGGGGCTTTTTTCTTTCTTCCTTTCTTCCTTTCTTCCTTTCTTCCTTTCTTCCTTTCTTTCAGATACAAACCAACAGGTTTTTTCCTTCGACCTCCCAAAACCAACGAGAATTTATGGGTCATTTTCACATTTTTAACTGACATTCTAATTTTCTTCACAAAAGCACTTCAAACATTGAGAACCTCAATAAATCTTGAAAGCACATGGCTAAAAGTGTTCACACAGGCTGTAAAATTGTAACTCTGGATTTGTACAATTCATGCTTATGGTCAGTCATGTCAAGCTTTAAAGAATCTACCACTTCAGCCATCTCAAAAAGGCAGTAAATCTACGTTATGTATTGAAAGTGCTTAGGGAGTCTGGGTATTTGTACCAATGAAATGCCAAAATATTTTACTGACATGCTCCATTTTTTATATTCTTCTACTAGCAGTTACTTTTTTATACATATATATATATATTTTTTAATGCTGACAGTTAAATTTTGGCAACTTTTAGTTTTCAGCTGGCTAAGCCTCTTCCAGTCAAAACAAGAGGCTGCCCAGTTTCACAGACATGGCACCCCGGGCAGAAGAGCGTGGCAAACTCAGATCTGTGCATGCCCAATATATTTCAGGATGCATCTTCTGAAGCTCTGCAAATGTCACACGCAATTTCTGGCTATTTCCACAGGAATGATTCACTGGGGGGCTGCTGCTGAAAAGTCTGCGCTAGTCCCCGGTGTCCCCACGCAGGGCTCGAGGTTGTGGCCCTGTGGAAGTGAAAGGGGTGACTCAGAAGGGAATATTTCTTCTGTGCCAGAAGCACTTTACAGCATCCTAGGGGGGTGTGCAGCCAGGAGAGTAAACTGAAGCCTCTGAGGGATGTCCGCCGTATCGTGCAGTTAAGAGGCATCTAAATCAGCCTTAGTACCCAAAGCAATATAGCTGCATTCATGTAGCTCTCTCACTGGACTACTTACCCTCGCTTTTAAACGCACGCACCCGGCATTGGTACATTTCTTTCTGACCCAAATCGGCTCTCCTGTCTAATTTGAACATCTCTGGATGATACTGCTCCGTGCTACCCAGGCATCACCAGTGGCTCTCTCCGCTGGAAGGGTGCCAGCAGCACGTTTTGTGTATGGATGGCAATCACTTAGAAGAGGCTAAATTCCTTCTGGATTTACAAAGAAGTTACACAAAGCGGGTGCATAAAAGATTTAAATGCAATCAGCTAAGTCAGACCAAACTCACTCAGCATAAAGGAAGAGTGGGAGCATTGTCAGTGAACCCAGCTCCAGTCTCAGGCACTTGACACCCCCACACCAGGCAAAGGATCCCGATGAGGTTATAAACGGCTCGTGGTGCTTTTGTCCTGACTGTTGGGGCCCTGATCCTTCACCTGGGAATCCCTCCACCCTGCCCATGGCCCAGGACCCCATTTCAGCCCCCGGGGCCATCAGTCCCTGCCCCAGCAATGCTGTAGGATGCTGGTCTCCAGCTCCCACAGCCTTGCCCTCAACTTGTCACCGTCCTTGTCCCCATGGAGGTGCCCAGTGCCTGGGGCTGCTGTAGCTGACCCCAGCTGCCCTGCTCCTGGCGTGGGTGGTGGGATGGGCTCTGGCTCTTTCTTCCCCTCTTGCTCACTTCAGTCCAAGTTGCCGAAATGAATCATCACCTCAAACAGTAGGTCACAACTGCAGTGCTTTCACCAAGCGAAGTTGGTCCGTGGCCAAGACTGCTAACCAGAGGCTGGGCTGGGCTGCAGGGGGGCTTCAGATTTGCCCTGTAGATGCTCCCATCCCAAGCTGAGCTGAGGAAGATGATTTTAGCTTTGCCAGCCACATCTAGGGGGACGTGCTGCTCACCTAATGTTACATATCAAAGCAGTGACACAGACAGAAGACAACCAACCATATTCAAGGCCTCCAGTATCACAGAAATGGCTTAACAGCAGCACCATGTGCTAGTGACCCTGAGAAGTCTGCTCCAGGAGCAGGAGGAGTCTGCTGCAGGTCTCTTAAGTGCTGCAGTAACATCAATAGCAACAGACTCGCTGTATAGAGGCAGCCTTTTGTGCTTCTCGTGGCACTTCTGAGTACCATTAAAAATAAATCCCCAGTGTAACAACTGTACAGAATGCAGGGGGCTTGTAAGGGATCTGTTTTTACTTTCTGGCCACAGCCATACAATCTGGGTCAGTATGGATGGCACATAGAGCCATGTGGAAGGTTTCATTCCTTCCAGCTGCTCCTCATTACCATTTGCTTTCAGTAATTTCAAGGAATACTGCAGCTACCCTGTCCAAGTCTCTGTCAGGCTTTCTTCCAGACAGAGGGATTCAGGTGGCTTTAGTTGTTCCTTTTTTTTTTTTTTTTTCCAAAGAAATTTGAGTTCTTTTTAACAGTGTAATAGGGGCACTGTGTCCCCAGGAGGGACTAATTCTCATTTCCTGGCCCAGTGCTTGAAATAGGTAAGTTACCAAAACACTTCTGCGATCTGTAGCTACCGGTGCACACTGGAGATGGCATTTTTTAGGAGCAGGCTAAGCGATGACCCTCTGTTTACAAAGGAAGTGCGGTGAAGTCAGGACCGGTCCGCCCCCCGGGAAGCATGGCGGGGCTCCCCCCAGCAGTCCCACTAACACAGCAGGAGTGGTGCCATGGGCTGCTGCAGCAACCAGCCGCAGGCATCCCAAAAAAGTGAGAGAGGCACTGGTGGTGTGGGATGCCCAGGAAGGCCAGGTGCCATCTCCTCCTGCCGACCGCTCGGGCCGCCGGCTGGGAGCGGTGCCCGGCCAGCCGACGTGCTCCAAGTCCAGCTCAGGACGCTGCGTTTGCCAAGCGAGAAGGAACAAAAATGTGTTGAGCAAAAGATTTAATTTCCCAGTGTCTACAGGGAAATCAACAGACAATGGGAAGCAACATAAAAAACATATACATGAAAGACTGTTATTTAAAACCAGTTGACATAGTCATTTTCAATGGAATCTGGCCGGCTCTAGCCAGTATTTAATTCAAAAATTCCTCAGGAATGAAGGTCTTTTGCAGGCCAGCTTTATTTGGCTGGGGTTGGGCTTTGCTTTTTCCCACATCCCGCCTGCTGAAGTTAGAGGTTGATGGCATGCAGCCTGATCCCTCTGCCTCTTCCTGTGACGGATGCCTGCAGCCAGTATCACCTCCTTTGTAAACTGTCGGCTGAAATGGCTGCGTGCAACAGCTGGAACAGGACGGAGCAGGAACAGCATCATCTGCTCTGCTTTCCGAGAACAGAGCCAACAATTACCTGACAGAAGATGCTGGGAGGAATGAAAGAAGCTAAAGAAAGCAAGTAGAGCCCAGAATGTGTTATGTACAGCCCCATGGCAGAAGCAGCTCTCCTACACGGTATCTCATAAGCCCAAAGTGCTGCAACGAGAGGCTTTAGTGCTTAATGAGCAACAGCAGCAAGGCACTTGCTGCTAGCTCTAGACACTGAAAAATAAAACTGTGACATACATAAAGAACCTCTTCAAAGCACTGACCAGAAAGGGTGAGGTGATCACTCTGTACCCTCTCAGATGTGCAGCTGAGCTAGGGGCACATAGAAACTCTGGCTTTACAAATGAGGGACAGAAAAATTTTGTCATTTTAATGTTCGCCAAGGCATATAGCAGGCAGAAAACAGGCTGATGAGGTTTAGGTACTCCCATTGTGAAGCCCTTCGTGTGACAGTAGTAGGGCAGCCCACGGGTAAATAGCACACCCCACAGCACTGCACCTCTCTCCTGTCTCCTGGCCCTCAGCCTGCTGGCTCCATCAGGCTGGGGTGGGGGGGGGCAGAGGGATACTGCAGCTCCAGATGTGCTCTGCCTCTTCTTTGCGACTGTTCACCAGAAAAACAAGAAGCCCACGTCGCCATGGAGACCGTATCTCCAGCTCCGATGGGCCCAGCGGGCGGCAGCAGCCTCTGGCCGCCGCCGTGCCGAGGCCTGGGCCTGTGCCGGCTCCTCGCTGCCTCACGGGCGCTGAACCACGGCGCTCAGCAGGGCCAGGACATGCCGGGTCGGCCAAGGAACGAGGCAGTGATGGACACAAGGGTCTGGGTTTAGGATTTGGGTCCCAGAAATGTATGGGAAAGGCAGACCGAGGTGAATTTGGAGGCACGCAAAAGCCACGCCAAACGCCTTGAGTCTGGGTGAAGGAAGCTGGTGGCCGCTACTAAGGTGAAACCATTTTCAGAGGTTTTAATGGTGGTGTTTACAGGACTAACACTAGGAATAGTGGAGAAACTAAGCCAGACCTTGATGCAGAAGGGTTTTTTTTCCAGGAAAGCAGCAGAAATGCCATCTTTTGAATCATTTAGAACTTCTCACTTACTTTGTAAAGGAAACGATCCGCTGCCGGTCCTCAGGAGACACATGAAATGAGACCAATTAGGGCTTCTCCAGCTCCAAATACTAGGACTGTGCAAAGACATACTTTATCCTTATTATCTTTGAAAGTGAAAATGAATAGGGTGTATCCCAGCTGAATAAAAATCAGGGCTTGCATTATGTAAAAAGCTACAGAAGATGATCTACTCCGTCCTTAAAATTTCGGAAAACATGAGCACAGGGTTACCAGATGGAGGGGGAATATCTGTCCGTGAAGTCCAGCCCTGACAGTGCCCACCTGGTGAAGCCTCAGAGGCCAGGAGGATCCCAGGTAACCTGCCTGGCAGGGCACACTGCAGGGATTTTCTTGAACCAGGGGAGTGACCCTAAAACATGAAACTCCTACCTGTTTTAACTGTGCTCTGCGTTCACCATATCATCACTGCTTTCCCATTAAATGTCGGTAGTGATCAGAGGTCATCCAAACCATTTCACAGCTCAGACTTAATTACCAGATCCAGTTTCAATCCTGGTATAAAATGGTACATCCTAATCAAAACCCCAGAAATCCCCAGAATTGTAACGTTACTTCTGACTCTTTGGCTCTGCAGCGAGCAGCAGGACAGGGGTTCACAAAGTGCACACAGTAACCCCACAAATAAAGGTTAGGCTGTGGGGTTTCCAGAAGAGCCATGTGCTGGGTTATCCAATGGAGCAGATGTAGATGCACAACCTTCTAGATGTGCTCACCACAGCCTTGGGAAAGGTCTGGATGGTCGCCCGCTCTCCTCTACATTTTTTTTCCCCAAAGCAGTTTTGCTTCATTACTGCTCAAGAAACGGAGAAGGGTTGTTGACAGGAAGAAGCCCTATTAGCAGAGACACCCTCCTGGAGGTGGTGAGGAGCAGACATTAGGCTGCTGTCTAACTCATGCACCAGGCCAGCTGGCCGGGGCTTATTCCTCGTGACATCTGCTTGCAGAGGTACTGCCATCCACATTAGATTCCGTCAAAAGCCATTTTGCCACCAAGCTGCATCGCTTCCTGGGACGTGTGTCACTGCGGGGGGACAGACCACCATGCCCCATCCAACGTCCTGGAGAGATGACATCCACCCCAACAAGAGGGACGGGGGAGCTACAGAGCCTTTGTTGAGAAGCATGAGAGGTCTCCCCCACCTCAGAGATAAGCTGCATTTGGCTGGTTAAAGTGAAAAAAAAAAACTCGTAATTTGCTCTAACTGGATTAGAAATGGAGCCACTGGTGACATTTGCTGTGAAGCTGTCTAACTGCAGGCAGTGTCCCCATCAGAGCTCAGACTCAGGGCTGGCTGAGGGGTGGCACCTGCTCAGAGGACGGCAAGGTGAGGAGATGCTGCAGGATGGGTGCTGAGCGTTCAGCAGGTGGTGGGCCATGAGCCCATGAGCCGGGGCACGTGGCATAGCTAGGAGACTCATCGTGTTTTAAAAATGGAAACTCCCTTCCTGGTCCTGAAAGAACGCGTGGCCCTGCTGGAGAACCGTGGTGTTAATTTATACTCCAAATTGAGCAATTTCACTTTGCTTCCTGAATTTTCCGTATCACACATGGCTGGATGCAGCATCCTGCTACCCCAAAGGCTGCGCAGCGTTGCTATGCTCTGGTAAATAACTTCCTCCTTCCTTGCCAGAAATAGCTCCATTTCAATAGCAAGTGAAGAGATACCAGTATTTATAGCTTCTGGAGCTTCACCTTGGGATCGCTGGGATAGATAAGCATGAATCTATGGCTTGATTTTGCTGTCTGGAGAAGAAGCAGTTAATAGGGAGTAGCATCCAGTACGGCCAGTTTAGCCACTCCACTATTGCCTAGCAGGAAAAGGAGATTTCTGCCCAACCACTGTCTCCTCTGCCCTTTCTGCAGGTCTTTGCACTCAGACAGCCCGTGAGACAGAATTTTGGAGCCTGAAGAAGACAGAGCACTTTAGCAGTGTTGTAAGCTGTGTTTTAGACCCTATGACTGAGCGCTGAGTTGTTTCAGCCCTTCAGCTGGCTGCTGATGTCCCCCTTCACCTGGAGTCAGCCTCTGGACCATCAGGGAGGCGAGCAGAACAGCCAGAGCTGCTGGCAGGGTGTCTGGGGAGGTGGATGCACGCGGCAAGGAGGTGAGGGTGCTCGCTCGCCCTAGGGCTGCTGTAGCTCCGAGGTGGTACAGGAGCTTGGCCCCTCTCCAGCTCCAGCCTTCCCGAATTGCATCATGGCTTGAAAGCAGCAGGACCGAAGAAAGCGCAGCCCTGCTTAGCCACACATGGCAATAAAGCAACGTCTACAGTAATGAGGGGAATCGAGGGAAAGGAGGTGAAAGGAAGGAGGGAGATAGGAAAAGAGGGAGGGAAGGCGCGGATGGCAGGGGATCCTTTCCAGCCCTGCTTACAAGGTGCTGGATAATTCATGGCTCTTGTTTACACTGCTCCAGACCACATCACAGACATTCCTGGCTAATGGCTTCCATCTGGAGCAGCCATGTGCTGCCCAGCCTCCCCCTGGCTGCGCTGGGGTCCCTGCCAGCAGAGGAGTGTCTCCCTCCAGACCTTCCCACCCTCCCGCCTCGCCTGCTGCTGTCACTGGCAGGACTGGTGCACGCGCCGCCTCGAGGCTCCCGGACCCAAGAGAAGGGGCTGGGGTGGACCTCGGGGAGTGAAAAGCTCCATTAATGTGGGGTGCACGGGGAACACGATGCAGGGACACCCAGCCCTTCTGCACGAGCCCAGCCGGAGGCCAGCAGGGATTCCTAGCTCTGGTGCAGCATCAGCCCTGGGCTGCTTCCCAACAGGACCACGCGAGTGTCTCCACATTGCATGGCCCAGCACTCTGGGTTTGGGAGGGTTTATTAGCTTGGGGCCATGCCAATGTGAGCTTTCTTTCAACAGTGCTGGGGCTAGGAGAGCCTCGCAGTGCTCACAGCACGGGGGGAAGACACCTGCTTGGCCTGGCCAGGTCGCTGCTAAGCTGGGTTTAACAGGCCCTGCCGGATCCAGCAGGATTTGTGCAAAAACTCTCGGGTGTCTTTGCACCATGGAAGTGGACTAGCCAGGGACAGTAGCAAGGAGGGGCTGCTGCAGAGCTGGATAAACTGCATCCAGCCCGCAGCTGGCCCAGAGGTCAGCAAACGAGGCCTGAAACCTGAATCGAGGCTGTCGTGACGGCGCAAAAAATTCAACGAAGCTGGATTCAGACCCAGGCTTCTGAGCCAGTTACAGCTAATTTATTTCTCTGAGTGTCCCGCTAGGTGTTGGAGGTGTGGTCGTGGGTTGCAGGGAGAGACACCGGGAGATCAGCCCCTGGCTCTGCTCTCTTTGTTCCTGCCTCTCCCTCTCTCAGCGAAGCCACACATCCCCGGCGCCTGTCGCGTCTGATCTGCTCCGAGCTCCAACGAGAGGCAGGCGAGGAGCTGAGACGGGAACGAAACAGATTCCCGGGCCGTGACGAGGAGCTGAGATTCCTCACTGCGCCCCGTGCGGGTTGCCCTGTCATAAATCATCGTTTGTCAAACCCAATAAGCATCCTGAACACAAAAAATGACGCTATCTCCTGGGAGCCCCGAGTGCCTGAAATTCTGCACAGATGTGGAGAAACCAAAATATGAGGGAAGGGGGGGGAGGACGGGGAGGGAGGAGGAAGGGGGACAGGTTTTGCATGGCAGGAAGGGGATTTTTCCCCGTGCTCTGCTCCCTCCATGTCCTTACACACACAGCCGTGCTGTGCGCTGCAGCTTAGGGCTGGCTCTGGCTGTGCACGTACAGGTTGTGCTGCACTGTGTCAGTGCCTAACACGCTGGGTATAAATAGGGATACATGCAAATACCCACAACAGCCATTTTGTCTTCCCCTCGCACCACACTGCCTATCTCCAAAATGTAAGATACGAGCCTCCAAAACTGCTCGAGACGAAGCAGCACACAAGAGGATTGAGCCCAGCGTGCAGAGCGGGCACCCCAAGGACACAGCTCGTGCCACGCCGTCACATTTGCAGCGCTCTGTGCCCCAGGCTCTGCTGGGGTGGGCAGGGATGACACGGGATGGCCTCCTGAGGATGCACAGCCGGGTGCTGGGGCTTCAGCAGGCTCGGGCTGGGGATGGCACAGTGCTCTGGGACCAGCAGGGTCCCACACAGGCTGAGCCTTTCCTTCTGCCAGCTGCACAGCCACTCACACCCCTGTTAATGAATCACACAGACCGCTGCAGACACCTCTGTAGCCACCTAGCACTGTTTGTCCCCTCCGTGCTATGTATGCTACAGAGCAGCCATTTTAGAAAGAGGGAGAAGCTTCCCAAAGCCTCTTACAGCGGCTGGTTTGAATCCCTCTGCTTGCCAAACCAGGCGGATACCCGGGTGCCACAAAGCTAATTGCTAAAGCTGCAGAGGGGCGGTATGAAAATGCATTAAAATTCCAAATCGGTATTTAAAAGATCTTCAGTAGATAAATATGCCTTGACTTTGAAGGTCAGAGTATTGATCCGTGTGGAGGCTAGAAGCACGTACTTTGAGCTGCACTTGTGATCTCCCCTTTGCTGTTATCATCGGTATTGGCATTATTGTTGCAGTAGCGACACCTCAAGGACCTATTCAGGAGCCAGCTGCCATTATGCCGGGGACGCGGAATTCAAATGAAGAGACGTGTGCCGACCACCACCTAATGTGCACCACAAGCACCCCGAAATGTGACAAAACAGGCACAGCAAATCCCTGTGAGGTGGGCTGCACGTTGCTGCTTGGCAGAAATGCAGGAGCCCTGCCGGTAACCTCGCTCCCGGGTTTCTGCCAGACGGGTTTCTGCAGGGGCAGCGTGAATTCCTGGGAAGCGGGTGGTTGTTCGGGCAGCTACCTATGGATCGCGTTTCTCTAGCAGCCCTGGTTAACCTGGATTCACCCAGGGAAAGCGAGCTGGGGTGTGCCTCCGTGTTCTGCAAATGCACTCCACAAATCCAGCTCGGCTAGCGTGCCCGGAGAAAACCGGGGAGAGGCACACGGTGCTGTTACACAGGTCGCTTACTACAGACATGGAAGTGATTACCAGAAAGCGGGGTGGGGGCAAGTAATCTTAAAGAAATAAATCAGCCCTCTCCCCTGCCGTAATTCCTTGGCGATAGCTTTCCAGTGGGATAAAGCTGTCGGATTTTTACTCCGCAGGGAGATACCAAACTAACACTGCATTGATTCAGGTCTGATTCTTGCCTCACTGCAGTCTTAGGCCAGGTAAATCCTGCTTGGTGAGAGGCATAAATATTCTTCTTCAGACTGCTCTCCCAAGGAACGAAAGCTGAGGCGATTCTGCTACCTACACGCCTCTCCCTTGACACCTTCTGAACCCCGTGACGAGTTGCAGTCCAATTTGCAGCATTCACAAGCAATGAAATCTCGGGCAAAATCTCAGGTAATGCATTTCATGAAATGAACTGCACACTGGCAGCTTGCAGTATGTGCCGTTCCCCACCCAAATGGGGTGTTACGGAGGTGTGCAGGTAACAGGGCTACTGCCCAGTCTGGGGAGAAGTCACTGGGAAATCAAGCACCACTTGCTTATGGAAGATCCTTTGTCAGTGGCACCTTCCTGAAAATTACTGCAGGGAGGGAAAGGAGAAGCTGTATGGAAATGTTTTGAGCACACGGCTCCGCCGTTAATGACCACACCAGCGATATAATGCACATAGCCGTGTATCTGCTCATACCTTACATTTCTGCTAACCCTCTGGGGTACCGGCAGCAGAAGTTCACAAAAACAAAGCAAAGGTCATGATGCTGACAGGGTATCTTGATTGCTAGACAACTCCCCAACCCCCCCGTGATAAATGAAGGCCCTTATTCCCGCTTAACCCATAACCTTTGGAGCAGACCCTGAAGGTCGCCCATTTCAAGGTTCCCAACCTGGGGCTGGGGGCAGGTAAGAGGGCTGCATTTAGAGGTCCGTCTCCTTCCTGCCTGACGTACGAAGACAATCAGATGGCCTCAGCAGTGCATCCACACCCCCCGGCACAGGCACGCCGAAGACTTGCAGAACCGCGGGGCGGCGGAGCAAAAGCTGAGGGTTTCCATGCGACACTTGCCCAGGCGCGTTCCCTCCCGGTGGCGCCCCCTCCCCCTTGTGCTTTGCGCATTAGGGAAGAATTTTATTCCCTAGTATGCTCGGAGGAAAGGCGGCATTTTGCCAGATTTCAAAATGGCCTCATTTATCACCTAAATCCCCTATGAAAGCTAGGGAATACGGTTTGTAAAACAGCCCAGATTAATGAGGCTGCATCTACATCTTAATAGCTTTTGTGTGTGCACAGTACTTGTACATGCAGTGGGGTGCAGTGGGTATTTCTGAGCTTTGTGGGCTCCACTCACTCCTCTTACCCAGTGTATCTGCATGCGCTCGTGTTTCTCTCTCATTCTGTCTCCTGTGCTCAGCACATAAAACCTCCTTCTGTGTCTGTAACCGTTTATGCCACACACAAGTGAAATCCTCCCTGTGAGTATCTCTGGTTTTGCAAATGCATCCTGTGTTCAGCATCTCTGTGTGCCAGAGTTTTGGTATGGGAAAAGCCACCGCTTCGGTGCTGGCTCCTTAGGCAACGGAGGCCCATATTTCATCCCCGTGCTGGGGGAATTTCATTTTGCTGCTATATATAAGAATTCTGGTGAAGTAATTAACAGGAGCCTCCAGAGGCCCGGTTATGAAAACAAGGCTCCACGTGCCTGCTTCAGAGGAACCTTGTACTCCTTGCAAACTCCTCCAGGCAAGGAAGATATTGCAGCTGCAAAGGGAAACAACCCAGGGCAGGGAATGGCGAGCACCAAGGTCGGGTTCTCAGTCCTTGAAAACAGCTTTAGCAGAAAGCTGGAACACGCAGCAAATTAGAGAACCAGGTTCCAGATGGGATCGCGAAAGAAAAGGGCATCAGCTCCATCTACAGTGATTAATTTTTAAATCACACGCCAAAAAAACCCTCGGAAAGCATTTGACCTATATCAGCCTGGTGGCCCTGATCATCTCTTATGTGGGACACAGGGAAGACTTGGAAATTCCCCTCGCAGAGTTTCCCCTCTGGTTCTTTCTCTGCAGCTTCTCCCTGGATTTCTTTTTCCCTTTCCGTACCGATTTCTCCTTCCATCCCTCTGACGAGGAGCTGCTGCTGCTGCTCCTTCCCTCCCCTCTCCCTCCCCCTTGTCTGCTGTCAGCCATTTCACTTGGCTTTTTCTGCTCTTGCATTCACCAGAGCTGAATTCAGTGACAGCCCCTTGGCAATTTCCCTTTGCTGGTGACTCAGGTAATTGGATCTGGTGCCTTGGGGAGCTGCCAGGCATGATGTCACAGCTCTGCAGAAAAAAATACCCTATGTAATTGCTTGATACACTAGCTAATGTCTCATCCCGGCGGAGGGAGGAACTCGGAGTCTGGGGGTTGCCAAGATTTCTGAGACTCGGGGCTCTGTGGTTGAGGTGAATAAAGAATTATCTTCATTTCTTGCTTACACAGGCTCTTGCTCGTTTACTACGTGCTCATTAACTGCCCCCTGAGCAGGGAGTCCGAGGGTTCATAACAAATACCGCAGTCCCTTTATGAAAAGGGAAGGATTGCGAGCCCTTCATTAAACAAAAGAAAATGGGAGTGAAATATCAATGCAGCACAAGAAGGAACAGCTCTACATATGGTGGTGTAACCCTGCATCGGGGACTACTCTGCCCTTTTTTGACATTTCCCTGTAGCATCTGAATGCGCTCGGATACTTCACTTCTTCCAAGCCAGCAGGAAGACCTCGCTCTTATCCTAGTTGCAAGGAGCGGATCTGGAGGACAGGCAAGGGATCAGAAAGGGTCAGAGTCAGTCTCAGGGTAGACATCAGAGTGCGTCTGAAATCCATTAAGTGAAGCAGCAAGATGAGAATGAGCTAATGGATGATTCTTGCTAATACACTAATAAAATGGAACTTCAGATTTCTGGCTCGTCCCTGCACTGCCCCATCTTGCTTGGAAAAGAAACTCTCTGGAGTTTAGTGTTCAGATGAAATTGACTGTTCCAAGTTCTGCTTTTCAGATGTTTTATGTTGATCTTCCTCCTTTTGTAGACTGAAGGAGTCCAGCCAGGAAGGATCTGGCAGGGTGAGATGTTTGGGCCTCAGCTCTCTTCCCACAGTTCATCTGCAAAGCAAAGGGCTGAACCCATCGCTAGAGGTACCGATTGCTTGGCCAAGAGGAGGGGATGGGACTACGAGAATCCAGAGAGGAAACCTTCGATTGTCTTCATTGCATGAAACATTTTCCCCGAGCAAAATTGGGACCTGGTGCGACAAAGTACTTGCAAATGCTTCAAAAGACCCCACACGAAAATGGAAGCTCGGTGTCAGATCTGACGTGTTCTGGAACTCCAAGGCAAACAGATGGGTTTGCTGCAACAGCGCTTTTGTCCTCTCCACTGCTGCAGCTGAAGTGATGTTGAGTAACCTGGAAATGCTCAGGAATAATCAATCATTTTTAGGTAGGTCACATGCTCCGGCTAGAAGAGATCAGTCCCGACTTTCCACCGTGCTCTGTCCAACTCAGCAGATGATAATAACCACACCACTGAGCTGGTTCTCACACAAGCACAAATATCACATTTCTGAGCTCTCTATTGAAGCTGTTTGTTTAGGCAGGTCACCAAAAGCTGGGTTAGCTCTCCTGCTGTATTTTCTAACACCCTTGTGTTTCTAATCCTGTCTGCCCAGGCCATCCCCTGGCCCCCTGTGGCCTCAGCGAGGGGATGAAGTTTCCAACTTTGCTGCTTTAGTCCAACCCTCACAGAGTGCCTGTTTTAGTTTTCCCTTTAGATATTAGACCCGTGCAGTACATAGGCTGCTCTGGGTGGCTTGGAAATGATTCCGACAGAGCCTGCAATAAGGGCCAGGGGGGTCAGTTCCTGTTTTTTCAGACTCTTAGCTCCTCAGTCTGCCTCCCAGCATCACTCTGGTGTAAGGGAATCTGAACAGTATCACAGCTGCAGAAATCTCCCAGGATGATGGTACAAGAAAGTGTTAGAGGTCTTGCTAGGGAGAAGAGGCCAGCTATGTCGAGCCTCTCTTTAGGGCCTCAGATAACCGCAGTGTCTTCTCCCAGTGACTCCGAGCCCCCCGCTACCTACCAGGTTTGTGAGGTAAGAGCCTTTTCAACAGCTGGGGGACCAGCCTTAGAATGACCTTGAAACACAAGGGAAAAAGGCAAATAATCCACTCATTCTCATTGCAGTTACTATTTTCATGACTTCTGCTCTTGGGAAAACAAGGCATAAACAGAGAAGTGATGTGCTCAGGTTTTGGGGAATGTCTCTCTGCCCCTCATGTCTGCACAAGGAGCTCACGCCATCTCTGTCAACCTTTCCAGGACTGATATACAGCTTTCCCTGGCTGTGCATGCAAACCCAATACACTGACATGTATGATTTATGATGCAGTACACAAATCCATTGTTTTATCCTCTCAGATTTCTTACTCGGCTCTCCTGAGATGCTCAGGTTAGTCATTCATATTTTAAAAGATCTCTTGCTTCTGATTTCTCTTCTTTAAATCTCCAGTCAACCAACAGAAGCTGTGTGTGGATATAAGGACTTGGAAGCTAAAGTGACCCGCAAACAATCCATATATTTACTGGTGTAAAAAACACTGCTGTGTCATGACAGGGCTGCAGCACAGCAGAGCAATTTGGATGCCCTGCTGTGGAGTACTGAGAAGAGCGGGGCACTCAGGGGAATATAAGCTAGTCCCAAAGGAAGGAGTGGATCCAAAGGCAGCCTTGCCAACTGCCCTCAAAATCATCTTAGGAGTCTCCAGTCTGCCAGTCTGAAGGCAGGGTCAGCATACAGGTGGGGGCACAGAGATCAAACCACCAGATAGCCAGAAAAACAACCTGGCTACATACTTAGCCCGAGGGCGAAGAACAATTGCAGCAGCGACTGCCTCGGCAAGCCCAGAGATCAAAGAACAAAGCGTTATTAATTACTGCCATTATAATCATTAGCAAAGTACCCAGTAGTCCTGGTCATGGACCAGTACCCCAGCATCTTAGCCAGTGTGCAAACACAGATGAAAAGAATGGGCCCTGCCCAGGGAATGCGGAGCTTAAATATTAAACACGAGATGGCAACAATGGGAATGGAGGGAACAAAGAAGCAAGAGTGTCACAGGCAAAGGAATCCAGAGCAATTGCTGTGTATCACCAGGGCAGCTACTGAATTGTCTGCCAGCAGTCAGGGTTGCCTAAATATCTTAATTGAGGTGGTTCGTACCAGTGCTACATATCCGCAGGCTGTCTCTTGAAGCACATCAGCCAAAGACACATTAAGTTATTCAGGGAGATGTCTCCACCTGGAAAAAGGGCTAGTTAATGTCTGGACAGCGCAGGCACCCTGCTAGCCCCCGTTGTTCCCATGTTCTAAAAGTCACCTGGCACTACTTGCTCTCCAAGGAGCGACTGAAGACTGACCAAACTAGCAATTAGACATTTGAAATTAAAATAATTCAGTTGGAAGGGGCCTCCAAAGATCATCTCCTCCAGCTGCCCGACCACTTCAGGGCTGGCCAGAAGTTAAAGCAAATTACCGAGGGCATTCTCCAAATGCCTCGTGAACAGGTGTGGGGCATCAACCAGCCCTAGGCAGCCTGTCCCAGTGTTTGAACACCTTTGTGGTAAATATTTTTTTCCCGATGTCCAGTCTGAAGCTCCTCTGGCAGGGCTTGGTGCTGTTCTCTTTGGTTTGTCAGTGGCCAGGAAGAACTACACATCCTCCGATGGCCCCAGAAGTGGTGTGAGGCTGTATCACCAGCAGAGAGGATGATGCCTCAAACACAGTGAGACTCACCCCAAGCCACATGGCCAGCAGTGGCACTGCAACTTGAAAGCAAAAACGACATGACCCAATGACGCTGGGTCTTCTGGCACTGGGCATTGCTCCCCTGCTCTCATGTGATTCCCTTCTAACCACATCCATGCAGAAGTCCTGCTTAAAGCTGCCTTTTAATCCTTCTGATCTCTCAATATTTTTATCTTGTAATGGCAAATGTATATTTTGCTCATTTTTCCAGTGCCCTAACAACCTCCTCAGACAGTGATTTGTTCCCTCTTTAAGAAGAGGTTCCAGCCACTTCTTGGAAATCTCTTTATTTTATATATCTCTATACCAGGTCATTGGAGAAAGTCTATTCCTCAGTATCTGAACACCTCATAATCTTTAAAGTACTTATGATGACAATACCCTATGAAGTAGGCAAATTTTACACTCCCCATTCTACAGCCAGGAGGTGGAAACATGGAGGGACTGCCCATAATGTTCCTCAGCTAAGCGTTCACGCTCCGAAAGTTAAGGCTTGAAGTAATGAGACATTTTTAAACACTGACATTGCTGTCGGTTTTCTCAGTTGGATTTCTGAAATTGTTCGGGGGTCAATTTTTTTCCCCGGCTTTTATCTGCTGTCATGAGGATCTAAGTGTGCTCACTTAATGAATCCCGAAAGTCTCATGACTCCAGGGTCAATGGCTTGAAGACCTGCACAAAAAGAGATTAGACTGTGCCTTCCAACATGACCACGAGGAGATATCCCAACAGCAGCGAGGAGTGCTCCTGTCTTGGTAGCTCCCTCCACAGTAGCCCAAAAGGAACCAGATTTATTTAATAAGAGCAATGTTAATTTGTATGATACTGACTTTTTTATTATTATTATTTTTAATCAAATGCTGATGTTCTCTCCCTAAATACAATCTCTACTTGGCACTGCTGGAAGCAGGATAACTAAGTTAGCTGGACCATTGGTCTGACCCAGTAGGACATTGCCTATACTCTTATATAGTTTGGGAAACGAGTAAAATCCCTTATATTTATTAAATCCATTGCTACTGGATTTGTTTAACAGAGGCAACTTCAAATACAGATGAAAGGATATGTCTTTTTGGCCATAACACAGGTACTACATGGTGTGTAATGAATCCAGACCACAGGTCTGCAGCCCGTCTCCGTCTGAATGGTCCCAAATGACGGGCCATATAATTTCCTTCTCTTAGTCAAAGGCTGCAGGCTCTGTCCCTAAGTGATTAACTGTCGAGCCTGGACACCAAACTACCTCAGCAGTGGTATGTAGATCTGTGTATCTGAGTCAGTTTATGGGATAAAAATCAAAGCTGGATGCCTAGATAAAGAGGTATTTAGAGCCCACATGGTCATATGAGTAGAAATGATTGTGCATCTCTGGGAACAGGACTATTAAAAGGAGGAATGAGGAACTTTCTGAGGCTGGCAAGCACCTCGACTGACTGACATCAAAAGATGAACTAAACTGCTCACCTAAAGCACTTCAGATTCAAAGAAACAGAATGGCATCCCAAAGGACATTTAATCCTAAAGTGTTTCACCCCACCTATCTCAGAAAGTAGCTTAGAAACAGGCAAAGCTGGAAAAGGGGAAAGCTGATGCCAGGTGAGATGTATGCCACTCTGCGTTTTTAATTTTGATTTCTGTTTAATAATCTTGAAAAGACCACAAAAAGTCCAGCACACAGGAGAAAATAAGGCTGTGTGGGCAAATATTGACAAGGCTAGGTGGCATGCTGTGTGGCTGCTCAGCCTCACGTTAGTTCTGGGCAAACTGGGAATCAGTCAATGAAGTATGAAAAGATGGTGGCACGACTGATACCAAACAACACGACAACACGGAATGTCTCATCTAAGAACATTGTTTTTGATGAGCTTACAGATATGGCTGATAAAGTAACTGGTACTGATATTATATACTTTGGTTTCTCTAAGGTAGCTGACTTTCTGGCATAAGATTAAAAAATATATAATAGCACTACACAAATCAATGTTGCCCTTACTAAACAAATTAAATTCCCACTCAACTGGTATATCATTAAAAAAAGTAATTGTAAATAAGGAATCATCATCTTATGTAAGTCATTCTACTGAGCACCTAAGAAATCTGTTTTGGGCATAAAACTACTCAGTATCTATCAATTAACTAAAAGAAAAACAGAATCAATGTGTGTGACAGAAGAATTGGCAGAGAAGTAAATAACAACGGGACATGGTAGTTCCATTTGGAAAGCTTGGTAAGCTCTGAATGGGTGTCTGGCTACAGTCATGTGCAAAGTCATACAGCTTGCACAAGAACTTCCAAAATGGGACAGCCTCCAGAAATGCAGGGACCTGGAAAAATATTTAGAGATTACGAGAGGTAACCAAATACACACATTTCAGGAAGGATGTTGATCAGCTGGAAAGATTTCTGAAGCATAACACAGGAATAACGTGAGAGCTGTAAAACACATCCCTCCAGGACAGATTGGGATGGTTAATGTACTTATTTGGGGTAACGTGATTGCAGTCTCTAAGGGGGCATATAGGAAAGTTTTGATGGTACTTGACTGTCATTTGTAAGAAAAAGGCATAACAATATTTGGTGGTTTGAATCAGGCACTAGGCAGGTTTAGATAAAAACACAAATAGAGTTTAACAGTGAGATCAATTTTCTTGTCTAGGCTGCAGGAGATTTTGTGCCGTCCTTTAACTCAAAAGAACTTAAAAATATGCTTTCCCTCAACCCTGGATTATCTGTTGCATGACTGATCCGGGAACACCTGGTGAGGATCAATGGTTTGTATTACACACAGCACAAAATGTCCTCTGCAACCTTCATTTTCTTCAGCTGGCCAGCAGTGGGACATTAGTTAGTGCTACAGGACTTGGGGAGATGGGTGGGAGTCGAGCGTCCTCATGCCGCCAATTCACTAAACTAGAAGTAATGGTCAGAAAACAGACTGATTTCCCTCTCCCTTCTTGGGCTTCACCACACAACCTCTGCCCAGCCTGATGAAGCACTGCCTATCTTGAACCACGACCCCAACCCAGCTGCCATGGACGTGATGGGCGTGCACAGCAGAGCAACACCCAGCCCATTCCCTCACCTGCGCTGGCTGGTCAGAGCTGGCAGCTATGTGCATCAGGAAAGTCACTCAGACCAACTCCATGTTCAGAAGAGAGAAAAAAAAAATGAGAATGTTTCTGAGTCTTTCAACAAGAGCTTCTGGGGTAAGCAAATAATGACCCATATCTTAGGGCTGAGCATTACCCTTTCATAGCCATGCCGCACGCCAATAATAAAATTGGAATACTTGAAAGTACCTCTGTATGTTGGTGTGTGTCTACTTGCTTTTAAGGGTGTTAGCATTTCTTTCCTTGTGTCCAGGGGAAAATATTTGCATATATTGTGTATCTCTCTTTCCTCTCTGAATACCCAATGAGCACAGGACATGAAGTGTGTGCGTGTGTGTGTATGCAGGGATTTCTTCTCCTTTTATATTTTATAGAAGCTGACTGTGACAGCTGTGACTGCTGATTTGAAATGACCCCAAGTCAGACACCGAGCAGCCCTTTGAAATAAATTCATCATTGCATTATTCTGATTCTGGGCTTTGATACGGGTTTGCTTTTTTTTTAAAGTTGTTATTGCTGTTGATGTCGCAAGCTCCAGCGCACACACTTCAGTTTAGTCTCCACTGTCGGTGTGACACATGCCACTCAAAATGATAAGTTCGTGGCTACACGTTTTGCCAACAAGAACTGGAACACACACCAAGGCGAGAATCAATCTTTCATCCCTAAGACTGGCTGCAGCAGAAAACCTGATAGCTGCTGCTTCAGGAGTGCTTAATCCTTTTTCCCCTGAAAACTTTCTTGACCCATCTTCCCTTCAGCTGCACAGACTTCTGCCTTATCTTTGTTTCTGCTGATACACACAAAGGTCAGATTAAAAATCTGCTGCCATAGGCAACGATATATTTCCTCCTCCAGAAATATTACATTTGCATATCGGTTCCTATATACATGTATAATGTATTAAACGTTTTCTTGATCATCTTTCTTTCCACAGTGTTGGAAAGGCAAAGCTTGATGCACAAATCTCAGCACAGCAGCTGCACACAAGTAGGCAGCTCAGGAATTTGGAAGCCCGAGCAGGCTCTGTCCTGACCCCATCCACATGAAAGCAGGAGAAAGTCACCTCTGGTCAGTGGAGGAGAAGGGCTACATCATCTTGAGAAACAACAGCCCCAGCTTAACCTATTCATGTACACCTACATTAAGATTGTAAGAAATGTTATATAGGGCTACTGGAAAGAAAACAGCCTTACAAAACTGCTGTTTAATAAGAACATCAAGCAGAAAAATCTCATCTCGGTCAAATAGTTAAGTAAATAGAAGGTAAAGATTGTAGGGCTGGAAGGACTCTAAGAAATTGCTCTTGTTCTAAGGCAGTATATCTTACCATGTGCTCAGAGAGCTCTGTCTAATCTATGCTGAAATGAAAAAAACACTAAAGAAAAGGATGCTGCTTGCCTCTACTGACTCATTTTTTGGCCATTTCTCTGTTAATCAGAACCTTCCAAATTCCCGTCTTTGAATAGGACCAGCACGGACCTGCATGGAGGCTCCTTTTGAAATGCTAGCCACCCATCCGACAGCAAACTACTGACTGAGAACTCCTCCTTAAAAATGTATTTTCCACAAATTATGCTCCTATTTCATAATGATTTAATTTACATTGCTTTCCTGCCATATGCCTAGACGAAGGTCAGATGAGGCATTGTTGAAATCCTACAGAAACCCAGACATAAACACCTATTATTTTGCCATTCACTGCTAGGCAGTTACATTGTCATAAAAGGATTTAAATTGCTTTGACATTATTTGTTCTTAACAAATGAACTCAGGCTGTCCTAGATTACCTTGATACCCTCTAGGTGCCTGTGAATTGATTATTTGATAATTTATTCTGGTATTCTTTCAGATACTCAAGCTATCTGACTTGCTTAAAATGTCAAAGGCAGCTTTTGCCCCTTTTTAAGCTGGGTGCTTCCCTGCCCTCTATTAATTCTCTTTAACCTCTTCACGCGTGTGTATACCGAGCAGGTGATTAAGCACTTTGCTCAGCAGTGATGCTGCGATCAACCAGTGTCTCATACTCACTGTGAGGCATCCCTTGTCAATCCATTCCTGACGTAGAGGCCTTTTGTGCATTACTGAATGCCGTGAATTGCCATGCCTTCCGAAACAGCTTTTGCTCATTTATTTCAGAACAATAGTTAAGATTTAGTTTCTTATTTCACTTCTGCAGAGCATGCAGCTTGCAGACGCAATTTCACTGCTTCGAAGCACTCTCCAAGTGTAGAGCAATACAGCCTGTGAAACTGGATCTTGCTAACATGAAAATTCACCAAAGCAGTTTTCAGTTGAATCCCTGATGAGGAATGGGGGCACACCATGATTTTGCAAATCTTCATCAGACTTCATGTATGGAACAGGGGAAGAAGTTTGAGGTGGATTCTAACACGGTATAGCAAACATAAAAACAGGTGGTCCTACCACAGGTTAAATAAAACCCACTAATAGTTTATGCAAAGAAAATTTAGAGAATTATTTTGTCCACTGGTAAGTCTAAAGTGGTGCAAACGGCACTGCCTGGCTGGCACTGTGTTGGAAGAAAGCTGGGCAAGAAGGCTGAGCAGTCACTGAGCTATTGTTTAATGGCCGGCACTGCAAAATGCTGGTTGCAATGTATGCTTTATTTAGGTTTTTATGTCTTAATTTTAATCGACAGTGTTTTCTAGTATCATGAACCAATTAATGATTAACTACCCTTTTAAAAACCTTTATGACACTGACACTAAAGCAGTGCCACGACACTTCCAGGAATTACAGTCCTATTACAATCCTATTAAGCCCCTTGGACAAAAGGTTTGTGGGGCTTCAAAAGGTTGTGCAAGGGAGCGGAGATATTGCTCTCCTTGCTCCTAGGCTCACAGTGGCCCTGGGATCTGCCTGGGAACTGCAGATACCGGTACTGTTCCCGCTGGTACCCCGGGAGCTGTGGCATGCCCTTGGAGTGAGAACACCGCCGCAGTGCACCGGAGAAAACCTCCTTTTAAAGTTGCCAGATGGAAACACAAGAAAGGCTAAAGATGACATGACATGAAAGTCTCGTGATTTGGGGTGTGATGCCACATGGATCACTGCTGCCATCGAGTCAAATGCTCTTTTGAATGCCATTAGAAAACAGCTGTGAACCCTGCAGCACAGGGCTTTATTTTGCTCATGTATCGGGTGGGAAGCCTGCACAGAGCTAGACGGGCTGGAGCTGTCTAAGCAGGGACATTGCCTATATAAGCATCTCTGGCTGTACTGCACTGCTGTTCCTTTTTCCGTGTGCTCATAAACTCTCCCAGCAGAGTATCTGAGAGCAGAGCAATGCATCGCAGCCTGATTTTATTTCCCATGTCTCAGGAAAGGTAATTTTTTTTCTTCATAACAACTGATTTAATTGTCATTTTCAAGCTGTTTCTTTCCTCACTCCCTCTCTCTCACTGCTTTAGCTCTTTTCACTCGTGCTTTCTTTTTATCTTTTTTTTTTTTTCTTTGCACCTTCTTGCTTTTTCTTTGCTGTTTTCAGATCTGTCTTCAGAAAAGCCAGAGAAAGGAGATTTGGATCTTCAAGCAGAGTGATCTGTGAAGCCATGACCCTGCAGTGGAGAACACCTTGTCTTTCATTATCCCAGGGTTCAGAGGAACAGTGCTATCAACATGCAAAGAAACAGGCTTTTCTAAGACATTATTGGACACTTTCACAGAAGGCCTTGAAAATAAATGTCAAGACCTAGAATTGATGTAGAAAGTACTGGGGGGAAGGCTGAAGCCTTTTGGGCCTCTTCAGATGACTTCTTTGAAGGCTGAGGAAGCAGCAATCCTTGACCATTTCATGTGAACAACCATTTTTACCAACAGAAAGGATCCACTTCAAAGGCTCTTGAAATATCGCTGTTGTCTGAGCTCAGAAAGTTCCACTGAGGCGAGTTGTAGCAAACACCGCAGCCAGCTCCAGAAGGATGAACACAGAAGTCCTCTCCCTGTCTGCGGGTTTGGAGGAGGCCGTGTGTCTGTGCTGCCAGCACCTCCATCCAACAACCACGCCTGAGATCGCAGTGATGGGGAGGTGCAGGAGAAGCAATTCTTTGTGGGCCACGCTGCCACCTTGTTTGTGTACGGGAGGTTTGACAGCAAGCAGTAGCTTGGAAGGTCTGGTCCCTCCAGAGGTGGTATCGGCCGGACTGGCTGAACAACAGCACTGCTCAGAGCAGAGCAAAGTTTGACCTCTTCAAAGGCACTGCTAACATCTCTGGCCAGCTGCAGCCGCTACCAGGCTTCCCTTACCAGCCATAGCACACGTGGGCCTGACTTACAGGTGGTGACTGGTGCTTCACAACACGTCTTAGTGGTTCTGTGATACCAAAATGCCTTAAATTGGAGAATGGGGGGATGCTGCACTGCATCTTCAGTTCAGGGTGTACTTTCTTCACAGGGTGTACTTTCTTCACAGGGTGTACTTTCTTCACAATGCTGAACTTTCACAAGAAGTGCCCAATGAATTTCCCCGTAGTATGAAGAACAACTCACTCTAGGGGCATAAAAATACTCTTGATTAACCAAAAAGCATGATTCGGATGTTGTAACTCAGTATTTTTAAGGACAGCATGCCTGTAGCTGAAAGTAGTGGATGGGATCATCCATCACCATACACGGCTTTCAGCATCCATGCAGGCACACTGTCAGAGCACTATAATGCCTTACAGCAAGCCAACTGCAGCTTCCAAGTCTGCATATGCAAGTAATTAGGAAACTTTGTGTGTGCAGTGCTTTTTTCCCTCTGTTTTCTACAGTACCTAAAACACTATAAATTAAAGTTAGAAAAATTTTACTTGATCCCACTTAAATCTGTCCCTTTACAGCCAGTACAGTGGCTTCTTGCAGCGAAGCCTCCAAGCACTTTTCCAGTAGCACGTTCGTTGTGTCCTTCTAGCTTTGCTTACACGTGGTGTGATGGAGAATAACCCCATCCACTCTGGGCAATTTAAAATTTACTTATTTCTCCATTGGTGCACATGGGCATTCTTATCAGCTTTCTCAAAACATTTAACACGTGTTTATCCATATCTGTATTTGACTATACCTACATTTGTCTACATGAATGGACTTCATATGCTGAAAGAATGTTTCTGTGCTCACTTGGACAGGATTGGATTTAAATGTGCTACTGACTTTACGCTGCTTATGACTTTGGGGAAATGCTCTCTCGCTGGAAAAGGCCTTACTGAGTTGAAAACTGTCTTTTTGAGGATGTCAGAGAATCCCTCCTTCCTGACCTGAATCTGCCCTAAAATTCCATGAGGTTGCTTGTTTGTGAAGACCACCTTCTGCCACGCTAGCCAAAACCACTTCACTGCCTCCTGGACCTCCCCCCTCTATCTCTGCCCATTGCTTGTCTCTTCTCTTAGACTTAGACCACAAGCACTTTGGGGCAGAAACCCTTTTTCAGTACCACAGTATTCTGTGATCTTAGTCCCTGGTTAGGACTCTGAGGTGCTACTAGGAAACAAGTCACGGTGCTACGCAAGTGCTCTAAAACCTCATTTGGCAATTTGTAACCCCGAGCTTTGCATCCCAACAGACACCAAAGAAAGAGGAGTAAGGACACTGGACTCTGGACTTCCTGATTTCATTGTTACATTCTGGTATGACTAGTTATTCCTTTGGAATCAGAGATGTGTTTAATGTAGGAGAGGGAAGAAGACAGGTCCCATACCCTAAGGCTCTAACAACCTACATCTGAGCAGGGAGATCTGAAAGCCTGAGTACATCTAGTTTGTTAAGTGTCAAACACGGAGCAGGAAACAAGGGTAACTGCAGCATCTGTGGGAGGCGAGTACCTAAGGCAGATAAAAGGCAGGAGAATAAAAAGATTTAATAGATAAAAATTGGGCGAAGGAAAACATAGGATGCACACGAAGCACCAGTCCCTCCCTCTGCAGTCTGGCAGGCTGCAGAGCAGTCTCAGACGTGACGGGGCCTAATTAGAAATGTCCTTAATTTCAGGTAGTCCTGGGCCTCAGAAATGGAAATTGCTCGAGACTGCTGTTTGAGCACATTTATTTACTGTTTGAAGGGCACGATCCAAGACTGGCCCTGCGAGGAATGCAACAGTTTAGGCATGCTCCGACTTCCTAATGTCTCTCAGATCGTGAAAAAAATGGGATGAAATGTTCAAGCACAACCAGAAAACCTTGTACACAACCACCGGCGGGGCTTGCTGTAAGGAATGCATCCACGAGTGGGTGACAGGAGCAGCTTCCCAGCAGCGAGGCGGCTTTAGTGTTGCAAACACAGAGACGCAGAGAGTAGCTCCTGCTGGAGCTCGTCCTGTGGGACCGGGCACTTTGGCCGTCCCGTGCACGGCACAGCCGACCAGCCTGGCTGCTCGCGGCCAGCAGGCTGTGTTCTTGGTCTGAGCTGGACCAGCCGCTGTTCCCCGCTCCTTTGACGTGTGCGTGTGAGTGTGTGTGTGTGTGTGTGTTACATGACTATAGAAGGAGCAATCAGTCAGCTCCCAGGAATCTTAGCAACAGCCGCGTCCCCAGAAAAGGCTTGCAGCAGCTGGAGCGCTGATGACTCAGCAGCATGGGCTCTCTGGCCTCTCGCTGATCCCTGGCAAGGACGGCAGCCCCGAGCCCTGGCTCCCTTGTTTGGGTCAGTGCTTTCTCGCTGGCACCAGCAGATGAATTCCTGGATCCTGCTGCTGGCCTTGGCGTTAGAAAGCAACCAAAAATGAGCCGAGAGCTGCAGCCAAAAAAAAAAAAAAAAAGTTTTTGTTCTCTTTTTTTTTCTTTAACAACAAATTTAAAAAGAAAAGAAAGAGCCCCACAGAATACCCGCTAGTAAGTTATAACGGAGGCAAATGGCAGAGCTCAGCTGCGTAGGGGAAGATGGCTGCAAGCCAGGAGAGCCGCGTCCCTGCCGCCCCTCACCGAGGGGTGGGCTTGGGGCTGGGCTACAGGCTGCCCCGAGCATCACTCGAAGGCTTGTTTTTTTATGTAACGAGAGTTTGGGAATGCGAGGTTGAGTAACTGCGCTGACATTTCACCTAGTTTCAGCCACTGGTGCGACGAATCCGTTTGGCCTCGAGTTGTTTTTGCCTCCGAGGAAAATAGGTTTGCGCGGTGCAGCCTCCCCACGCTCCCGTCCTACCTCCCCGGGGCAGACATGGAGGGAGATGGGGATTAAAAAGAGTTGTGGGTCGGGAACACGGCGTGTCTTTGAGCAGCAGGAGGAAAACATGGCGAGGGGACAGTGAGGGGACACTGAGGGGACACTGAGGGGCTGGCGAGGGGCTGTGGGCCGTGTTGCCGGCGGTATGAGGCCCCTGCCTGAGTTCTGGGGGGAGAGGGTGGGCGAGAAGGGGCGGCGGGAGCCAGGGCTGCATGTCTGGGTTTTTTTGGCAAAGGGCTGCCGGGAAGCTTGCTGGTCGGCTGCCAGGCTCCGGCGAGCTCTGCTGGTCCCTCCCTTTCACGAGCACTAAAAATTCGCCCTGAAACAAAAACATGCATGTGTGTGTAACAATCTGCCTTCTCAGCAGCACCGCCACCACCCCGGCATCGCTGGCCTCATTACTCGGAGCAGGAAATGAGTAAAACATAAATGGCTTGGAAGGAGCCAGGAGGGGCCGCTTCGCTCCCCCGCTCCCTGGCAATGGCCGCCTCTCGTTACAGTTTAATCTTGGAAATGCCAGACAGCTGTTGGGGTTGCTAGGAGACTGGCACACATTATGCAGATGTCGGGGACCTCAAATGTCTGCCGGAAATTACAGCTCATGTTGTGCGAGAGGAGACGTGCGTTTCCCTGTCTGGGGAGCCCAGCGGGAGCCCTGTCCCCCTCCCCTCTACGCTCCCCACCCCAGAGCTGGGGCTGGCAGCCCGGGGCTTGACAAAACCCAGCGAGGACACCGGCTCCAGAGGGGGAACACAGATCACAGGCGCAGGAAAATACCTCAGGAAGGGGAAGGAGGCCAGCGGGAGGGGGGCCATGAGCAGGCCTGGACGCAGCACGGCTCCCCGCGCAGGCCCCCACAGCTGTCCGGGCAAGGCCCTCTCCTTGCAGCGAATTGCCCCAAGTGTTTTTAAAATAAATGTCCCGTGGCACGTTTATTGCCCCAGGTGGGGGTCCCGACGAGTGCCTGTGGGGGCTTGGCGCTGTCGCAGCAGCCTGCTGGTGGTGGTGGTGCTGCAAAGAAAGTGTGGCCGGGGCCTCCTGCTGCCTAAAAATCCACGCTCTTCCGAGCAGGGAGCCCGAGCAAAATGCTGGGAACGTGGGAAAGCGATCCGGGTGCCCAGCAAAACGGGTTAGAGGAGGGTGTTTTAAGTGTAGGAGAGCGTACGAGCGTTCAGATGCCCTGGGGAATGTCTGCCTGAATATCCCAGCAGCACCTGAACCGCCCCGCGCAGCGAGGAGCGCCGTGCCACATGGTGCGATTCCAGCATTACTCACCCCCAGGACACAGCCGCTTCCCCACCCTGTTACATATGACCAGGAAATTATAGCCTGCGCGGCTCGGAGCCTGGCTGAACGGCTGCCATATCATATGATACACAACAGTGGTGTGACTGATGAAACAACAGAGCAATGTGTTTTCACAGAAACTCCGATGCCTCACAGAATAGACGGGCTTGGCTGGGTCAGACTGTCATTTGGTGTCTTGAATGCATGCTCCCTCTTGCACTTCTTGCCATTAATTAAAAATTCTGGGTAAAAATGAAATCTTAATCTTCCTTTATACTCGTT
Organism: Aythya marila; assembly: GCF_965140915.1. NCBI lineage: Eukaryota > Metazoa > Chordata > Aves > Anseriformes > Anatidae > Aythya > Aythya marila. The sequence goes on from NC_139046.1 coordinate 26,538,186, forward strand.
TCTCACTGCCCTCCTTTTTCTTACAGCAGGCTCCACGGCCAGCCTCTGTGTGGCTCAGACATTGCAGCTCCTCAGTCTTTCTTACTCCATCCATCCCACCTGTACCAAGGTTTTAATTTTTCTTCACACTCAGCAGTCACAAGATCTTTCTCCTACAGCCATCCCATGCAAGGCCTCTGCAGCTCTCCTCTCTAGTATTATAACATTCACTTCCCAGGTCTGCTGCACACTTCTCCTCCCTGCCAGGACACAGCGCATGCAGCCGCAAAGGTCATCGCTGCAGCACACCGTATCATCTCATTCCTCTCTTGAATTTATCCACTGCTTGCTTCTTAACTTTGAGCTTAAGGAACTTGTTATATCGAAGGTCACCTGCGCAAGACTGCTCATCCATCTTTTCCAGTGTGTTTCTGCCTGTCTCCTCTGCTAACAAGATAAGTCCTTGCCTGCCCTGTCAGTCTCCTCACCTTCTTTCCTGCCATCTCCCCGCTACACACCTCCTTTTGCTCCACTTTCTGCAGCAACATCTCTACCCGGGTCAGCTCTCTGCAGCTAAGGTAGTCCAATTTCCTACAGGTTTGTGCTTCATCAAATCTAAGCAACACAGAAAGCCTTCCCTCTGGGTATTTTTAAGAGCTGTAGCCCATGCAAATTCTCTGAAGTCTGAGAATATACGAGCTCCTCCTACTGTAACCTTCTCCTGAGCTGAAGAAAAGGGTTTTCTTTTCATTTGGCTTCATATTTTAACAATTATTTCTGAGACAGCTTGAATTTGCTTGAAGTTGAAAATTACACACGTATCAGACAGACATATGTTATCATACACACATGCTCCCCCATACACAAGGATCTTGTAATCACATAAGACTTCTTTCTTTGCAAAAGCAGACATAAATTGTAACTGCAAAGCCCTGTGCTTCTGCTCATTACACCCCTTGTGCTCTGTGTTAATTGTTTTTCTTCCACCATTCCTCCATGTTTGCCTTTTTAGACCTTCTACTCCTAAGGGCAGGGACCGGTCTCTCTTCTGTGCCTGGAAAGTGTTAAGTGCCTTACGGGCATTACAACAATTTAATTAGTTAATAAGTACTAACAATTTGCATTAGTATCATGCTTCCTGCATGTCACATCAGACCACTGCTCCAGCCAGTCAAACATTTTCTCAAAACAATCTCTTTCAAACACCCTTTCTCTTGGTGCCCTGAATTAATTGTCACTGCAGCGAGGCCAGGGCCTGGTGTCTGGTAGTGGTCAGCCCCACCATCCCAGTCTCATTTCACACAATCTGTCTAAGATTTTCTCCTTCTAAATGCATCCTTAGTTTACCCTCTACAGTATCTGAGCTCCTACTGTACTGGCTAATGCAGCTCAGTAACACGTGTGACGAAGTGAGACTCATCAAGGGATGAGGGCTCTGCAATACTCCCAGCATCGCACTATTCTGGGACAGGCAAAATAGTAGGATGAAGCAAGAACCCGCATTGACCCCAGTCCTCATGGGCCTCACAGCAGGAAGCTTTCCTGCAGTGGTTACACTTGCTACTACCTTTATCTTTCTTACAGAATCTGTTTCTTCTTCAAAATATAATAGTTTCTTCAATAACACTGTGCAGTAGCAAATTCCACAATTTATCCATTTATCCTGCAGCTTGCTGCTTCAAGGAGAGAATCTGTAGCGGATAACATCGAGTGATCTTTCACATCCTGTATCAATCATATTGAATTGCAAGGAAAACTAGGAGCCTCCTGGAAGGGTTTGATAGCTTTGCTGTGGAAAGAATCAGGAATGTGAGACTTGGGTGAGGAATTTCAATTAAAAGGAAGCCAGGAAGACCTTTGAGACAAGGTGGACACCTGCATTATATTTTAAGAGATATCTTTTATTTATGTATCTTATACCCCATATCCCTGCACAAGCCCTTTATATTTCAGCAGTGAATCCTACACTGAGAAGCTGCAGATGGATGATTTGGTACAACAAACGAACCATTCACGAGGGAAGAGATGGGCTTCTCCTTAAACATTGTTCATATATCTACTGCTTGGTCTTGGAAGCACGCCCGTCATCCTGCTGAGGAACAGGAAGGCAATTTCAGACAATGGAAGCAGCACGAGGAAAGAGATGGGACATGGATGCATCGGCACGTGGGAGGGCTGCAGGGAAAATGGAAAGCTCGCCATAGCTGGGCGAAGCCAGGAACCGCTCAGGACGTGCAGCTGGAGGCCGTGGTGAACACACCACAAAGGCCTTCTATGGGAGGTGGCACTGGGCCTGCCCCACTGCTCCTGTCACAGCAGCTGGCCCCTGTTGGGCACCGTGACCCCAACAGAAGTTATGAGGGACTGAAGACCCTAAAGAAAGTCCAGTCCACCACACGTGCTGCCTCAGGGGCTGTGTGAAATGAACAGCTGGGAAATGATGCCAGGGCTGCCGTCAGTTCTGTATCACTGCTCTAGGGCAATATATAAGAAGAATGTGGGTCTTACTGCAGGCACGCTTAGACCATAGGCAGCAGACCTGTCTTTTGGGGCGACGGGCCCTGCTGGAGCACGGCCTGGTCGGTGCCTGAGCTAGCCGTTGTTTACAGGCTCCAGATCCTCACAAGCAAATCAACCAAATGAACCAAGCGGGCGATAAAGCAGAGCGGAGAGCTGCTTTGTCCTCCTCAGAGCCATAAAAACCCAGCTCTTTTACAACTGCTGAGTGCTTTGCCAATATCATGCCAAGGTGAGAGCGGCGGGGGGAAGGCGGAGATATCGAACAGGGAAATCAACGGGCCAGGTACACAGCGCTGCCGCCGCCGCCGCAGCCGGGTTGTCATGGCGACCGGGGTGAGGAAGAGGAGGAGGAGGAGGAGGGCTGCGGGCGGATCGATAGGCCTGCGCTGCCTCATCTGGCTCCCATCCACGTGCAGCTACGGAGGGGGAGAAAATCAAAGAGCCGCACGCGGGGCAGACAGGGCCGCGGATTCGATGCCCGGCAGCGGCCCGATCGATAGCTTGTTGGAATTGACTCCCGGCCTGCCAGCCGAGAGCGCCGCAGAGACAGAGGGGTGTTCGTTAGCTACTGAGCCGCAGCTCCGCTTTATCGGCCGGTGTGTTCATTTAGTTGATTTGTTTGTTTGCTCGAGATCCCCTCCTCAGTCGGCTTTCTCGCTGGACCTGTCAAAGGCGAGCACGGCTGCAGCAGAGCCAGCGCCGCCCTCCAGTTTCTCAGTCACTGTCCCTCTCCCGTCCTTCCTTTGGTCCCGTTGGTTTGCTAATTGCACACTGGCAGAGATTTCGACAGGGGAAGCTGGAAACAAGGACATATTTTCTTAAGGGGTTTCTAGAGCTTCCTTTTCTGCCTGGGTCTGGGAGCACTTCAGTACAGCTCCTCCAGGGATGGTCTACCCGAGCTCTACCAGTAGCCTCCAAAGAAATCAAATCGTTCTATTTCTGCACTTGGCAGACCAGGTGAGGTACAGGCAGAGATGCACAACTGTCTTTCTTGTAGGTCTGCCATTGTCCAGAGGAGTTAGCTGCTGAGGGTGACCAGATGATGCTATTAAAGACCGAAAAAAAACGACCCACCAACATCAGAGGGAGGTGTAGCAGAGGAAAGGGAGGAAAATCAGGGCATGCTGAGAGGAAAAAATAACACAAATAAAAATATGTTTTAAAAAACACAAGCCAAAAAAAAAACAGGAGGATGCAGAAAAAGAGAAAAGCGTGTACTCGTGAAGCACTGGGATAGCAGAGGCTGATTCTCCCCTTCTACCTAGACCTGGGCACAGAGCCCTGGCGCAAAGCCCCCGCCTGACCTTCAGGCAGGCAGTGCTGCATTTATAAACAAGCCCGTACAATAAACCAAGCTCACCCTCATGCTGATTAAGCTTCTGCAGGCATTTCCCAACAAAACAGAGTGGAATTTGGGTGGTAAAAACAGGACTTGTGTTTTCTATCTTCTATCAAAACAAGCAGCCCAAGACTCCCCGTCACCTCCCCGGGGCACCAGGAACCTAATTGACTTTAGCAGGAACAAAGCGCTGCCCCTCTGTGTGGCGCGACGCCCGTTGGCACAGCGCGGTCCATCTCCACTCCGAGATGCTCTGGGTGGCAGGGACCATCTGTTTGTTCTGCGCTCGTCTATTGTCCAGCTTGCTGGAGTCCTGGTCTACAATGAGCATTTAGGCACTATGGTAATAATAAGGGTAGTAGCAAACACTGCTGGATAATTGGTACTGCTTTGTGGAGCAATGAGCCCCTTAGGGTACTGCTAAGAAGAGGCACACCAGAAGTATCACTTCCTTCAGTTCTCTAGATTTTTCTTGGAGCTATCCCATCCAAATGCTCTGCAAATGCAATTTTATTTAGCTTCTGAATTAAAAATGAAAACTCATTTGCTTGGAATTCGGCATCTCTTAAGCTAGCTGGCAGCAGTCCAGCTCTCAGGGCTTGTGCTTTTCGGGTCTGATCCAAATCCCAGAGAAGTCACTGAAAATCTCTCCACCAATTTTAGTGAGTCAAACTACTGCGTGAGGAGTAAACTGCCATCTCTCGATGCTTTTCTTTTTATTATTGTTATTTCCTTTTCATGCTTTGAAGCACTAGCAGGTGTATCTCACGGAAGCTGGATGTAAATCACAGCGGGAGGAGGGGGGCTGCGTGCGTACAACTGCTCCCCATTGCATAACCTGCAAGATGCAGGCTACATCAGGCGATGCTAACAGCGTGGGGACTGCAGCTCTTTTCATTCCCCCGTACGTCTGCCGCTGGAAATATTTACAAAGCACCCAGAGATGCCTCTGTGCCCTGTAGAATATTTTCCTTCAGTTCCTCGGTGAGTGGGAAGATAAGAGCTTCCTAACCTCTGGGCATAATTTATGGCAGAAATAAATAGCAAGGATGATAGAACAGCTCTAAAGTAAATTATTGAAAACGTTCACCTCCAGAGAGAGCAGGCAGGTGGGTGAGCCAGAATCAAGTCAGACGAAAAGCCTTAGAGGAATAACAGTACCTTCTAGTCATAAAGGAACAAAAAGTGTTTGCTGCACCTGCAGACTGTTTCCTCTCAAGAAGGAAGCCGGAAGATCGGACAAAATATTAAACAAGCAATGAAACAGCCTGTCGTCAAATTTGTGCTCAGGCAAAATAAATAAAAGGACATATATTATTCTACATTGCTATCAAGCTAAATGCCTGGGCTACCTGCCAGCAAGAACCGGTTGCTGAAGCTCTCTGCACAACACGGCTGAGCAAAGAAAGGGGGAAGACATGGGAAGGGCGGGATGGGTCTCTTACGCGTCGGTACAATCCCAAAGAGTCAGCTCGGCGAGTCTGGCTGGCTAGAGAGCAAAGTCAGGGGCCTGCCCACTGAAACATAGTCTGCATTCTGGCAAGAATGAGGTAATCCAAAAGTGCTGGGAGCATATAGCAAGGGGAATGATGCAATGCACAAACAGCCCACGTCTTTCTTGAAAGGGGCCTTGAAGGTCTCTCTTGGGCTACGTGGGAGCTGGAGGAGGGCACCTCCCCTGCCTCTGCCCTGGTGCACTTTCACAGCTGTATGCACAGGCCTCGAAAACAGGGTCCCTTTAAATGTCTGGTTGCCTACCAAAATGCCACTTTCTAGGAATTTGCCCAGAAGCGTTCCTGGCAGGGAACTGACGCCTTCGGAAAGCAAGAGCAGTAGGGTTAACTCTATCTCTATCAATAGTAAAGCACAAGATGTTGATAACACAAGGGCTCCTGAATCCTAAAAAGCAAGAAAAACAACTGCAGTCCTACACTAGGAGTGCTTCAGTTCTGCAGTGCATACCGTAATGCTTACCTAAGGCCTCAAAACAGGGGTCATGAAGCAAATCTGGGAGTGTTTAACCGAGTTGTCTGACTGGCAATCTGTGGGCTGGGACCACACTTTGACAATTTCCTTTGAACACCATCTTTGCAACACAGGAGCTGGGAAAGGTGATTCAGGAAGCCCTTGCAGGCCATTTGTTAGTGCTTTTCTCTAGCCACAGGCTCTGCAATTGCTTTTGTGTCCAGCGAGGAGGTGGGAGGACAGACTGGAAGCTTGCTTCTGCCTGTGCCTGCTGGTCATCGCAGCATCCACAGGGCACGCCAACGCTGTACCCACATTAGGTCCTTTAGCACTGGAAAAACTGGATACCTTAATAACCTGAGAAACTGTTCTAGGGAAAACACAGAGAACAAAGAGTGCAGAGGAAGATCTGCTTCTGCAAGAGCAGCCAGTGGGCAGGCGAGACTGATTCTGGGCTTTGCAAGGACCTGCTAGGATTCATACAAATCAGGACAACGCTTGGGAGGGTTGCTGCCACTCCCAAAATCAAAACCAAATCTAGGAATTGTGACAGTGGCTTAGTTCAGCCCCACGGCTGACCTGTGAGTACTCAGCACGCCCAGCAGAAGGCCTGTTCCAGTGCCAGAACAAGCAGCCACCTCATCCTGGGAGTCCTCCTTTACAACAAAACGCACACACAGCCTCCAGTCACTGGCTTGACCTTAGAGCACCTTCAACCTGAGAGCCCAGGCCAATGCCTATCAGCAATATAATTTAAATCCTAAACTCTGGTGCTGCAATGATGCATTGTTTTATGATTAATGAATGCCATTAAACCAGAAAGCCTCTCCATCCAGCAGTGAAAACTCAGGAGAAATACCAGAGGCAGCCACAGTCAAGGGGGCTGAACCAAGAAGAGAAATAAATGCTTGTGGTTTAAGAAATCTGACTTTCAGTCTCCTTTCGAGATTGCTCCATCCTAAATTGTTAATCCACATTGATCTGCTTTCAGAAAGCTCGCAGGGCTGCCTTGTGCCTGTGCAGTTCCCCAAACAGGAGGAGCTGAGCAAGCTTAAGCAGGGACAGGGCACCACTGGGGTCTCTGGGCCCCCCCACTGGTGCTAACCTGCCTCCTGTTCCTGGCAGGAAAGCAAAGCCTGGACATTTTGCCGACACTGCCTCGGGTTCATTTAGATACAACTGATCAAACAGCCAGGTGAATATAAGGAAGAGGAAGGTAGCACGCAGCCAGCAGTAGCTCCAGCTTAGCCACATATTAGTGTACTTGCTCTGCCGTCGATGTAATCCCACGCATGCAGGGATTTGTGCTGAGCTAAGCAGAGTTAGCTGCTTGTAATCAAAGTGCACTTCAGTTAGCTCACCTGCAGTGAATGCTGGTGATTATTTGGGGCTTTACAGCACAGATAACCTCATCAGTGGTCACAGATGGTTGAGTCGAGACTATACTTGAATATAGACAAGAACTGCTGTATGGGCTTTGGGGGCATAGCAGAGCAGAAAGTGAAAAATGTGCTGATTAAACAATTAGGCTTCCAGTCACTTGTGAATTTGGACCCTTTTTTTTTCCAGGTTAGCGACAAGGATGATTTCTCATGCTGTGTGAGAGTCCAACTGCTCACACTAGCAATGTGGCAGGCAGAAGAGCCTGGGGAGAAGACAAAGAAAAGCAGCTCAAAGCAGGAGGAGGCTGGGGAAAAGCAGGAGCCAGGCAGCAGAAGCCTGTGGGGAGGGTACACCCCTAAGCAGTGAGGACTGCAGCTGCCTTGATGCCCGCGGTGCCACAGGGATGGCTTTAAAGTAGCTCCAGTTCCCATAGCAGCAGCACCTGGCAGAGCTGAGGGTCAGGATGCAGCTCCTGCGGAGGGGAGGAGAGGAGCCAAGCTGGCTGCCTGCCCCAGCCCCTCCAGCGGCAGCACAAAGCCCCTGTCCCAGGGCAGCTGTGCAGCCCCCAGCCTGGGCTCCCTCCTTAAGCAGGAAGGCAGAGATCCCTTCACCTGAGCTCCCCATGAGAGATGGATCAGCTGAAAAGCAGCTCCTGCTCTGCAGCAATGCCCCGGTCAATTTTTGGATGCCCAGGAGAAGAAGAGAGAGGCTGAGCTAAACCTCAGTGCCTGGCAGGACAGGTGAAAGGGCCAGCAAGCATCCTCAGCAGAAGGGTGCAGAGGGATATCTCTGACATATCACCGAGCAAATGCTTTTCCTTCCCCTTGTGCCTGCCTTCTGGCTCATCTCTTTACCTACTACAGCTTCTCTGCTGCTGATTTTTGTTCTCACCCTCTTTTCTGTGCTCCAGCAACATCTTCTGCTTTGTAGGCACGATGCCAGTGCAGGCTGATGTTTACCAGCTCCTGTAGGGTTCACTTTCTCACTTGCACGATTCACACCTTCTCCCAGAGAGAAAGAAGTGAGAGGCTGCCATTAGCAGGATTGAATGTCAGACACCTGAGAAAGCTGACACCGAAGAAGTGATGGAGGCAGTTCCTAGCAAACAGGTGGCTACATCATAAAACCTCGTACACTTGATGCTAACCGGCCCCAGCCTGGCAGCCTCGGTGGAAAGGCCAGGGGCCAAATGGGTCACAGAGAGTGAAGTCTCTGATGTCCCGAGGGGTTCTTCTACGGCTGGGCTGAAGCGTGCTGCAGTGGCTGAGGGCACGCTCTCACCTGTGCCTGCTTCTACTCCTTCTCTGCCGTCCTCTTATCGGGGCTGAGAATCTCACATCTTGCAGCAGAATTTGTTTGACATTGAATGCAAGGAAAAAAAAAATACAGGGAAATCGTTAGGCTCCGAGAAATAAACATTTTCAGGAACAATTTCATCTTACTGACTGTGGAAATGTGTGACAGATCTGAGCTCAGGCAAATCAAGCGGACCACTATCCATATTTCATTCCGATATTGTGAGGGAAAGCAGCAGCAGCCAGAGAAATGGAAAGATCGACAGTTAATTGGAAATGTTACATCTGCTGTTTATGCAAAAGGCATAAATATTTATATCCTGAAGCCTGACTTTTGGGTTCGCTCCTCAGCAGGAAGAGATTTACATTTTGAATAAAGACTTTTTTCTTTCTCCTTCTCAGTAAACGTGAGCAGTTTATTATTCCTTTAAACAGGAATCTTTAGCCCAGCTCTGCAGTCCCCTTAGTTCCATGCAGCTTCCCTGGGCTTCGACAGAAATTACAGGTGTGTGCAGCCTGCAGCACCAGCCTCCTGGCTTTTAGGCAGAAAGAGAGGGGTAAGGCTGAGACAAAAGGGCAGGAATGGCGATCTCAAAATGAGAAGGCAGAAGATAGGGTGGCAATTCAAAGGCACCTGAGATGCTGAACTGTTTTTCTACGTCTGCTTTTAGTAAGAAAATAATGAAGGTCTGTGCCCTGAAAGCATAGAAAAATTGGACAACGTTAGCTGTTGATACAGAGGAAAGAAATCCTAGGAAAATGTAAATGCATTGATATTAAATGCATTGCTATATTGGAGGAAGCAGCCCCCACAGCAGTGAGATGAGCGAACGCGCTAACAAAGCCATTTGCGCATGCAATGATCCTCGAAAAGTCAGGGAAATGTGCAGAAATATGGCAAAATTACGAACAGTGACACAAAGTATGTTATTCTGCAAAGCATTGTGTACTTTATCTGGCCTCCAGCCCTCCTGCTTTCTGTGACTCCTTGCCCTGTACTTGGTGAGCCAGGCTTCACACCCCTCCCCGCGCCGCCCCATGCCGCCGTGCCCTCGTCTCCCACGGTCTGCCACCCTGCTCCCATTTCTCTTCTCATCTCTGCCTGCTTCTGTCCTCGTCTTCTGCTTCAGGCTTTGCCTGTTCCCTGCCTGCCCTCTCACTGCTTTGCGTTTCAGCACACACACTAGGCTCCAGCACCCACCCTCTGCCCCACCATTTCCCAATTTGAGGTTTCCGCTACCACTCCAGCTATTCCCCACAGCTTCTGCCTCCATCTGCTCTTTCCTCCCCCCCCCCACTCCCAACCTCAAACTTCATGTTTGACTTACTGCGTTCTCAAGAGACCCCCAAATCTTTCCATCTCTGTGCGGATGCTGAAGCTGTTTGCCTCCCTCCCTTCTGCAGCATCGCTTCTTTCTCTATTTCAGTTGTTCTCTCTGCTTATCCCTAACATTCAAGCTAAGAAAAGAGTTACGGTAAGCACTAACTAAACACCTGATGAGATGCAGGGTGCTGTGGGTTCCTCTCCTGGGCACACACCAAACAGACGGGCCCTGCCTGCAGACCAGGGCGCAGGCAGCAGTTGCTGGAGCTCCAGCCCTGGACATCTCCACCAGCGCCTCTTGCCCCCTGCTTAATAATAAAAACTGCACCTCTCGTAGGGCCTGAGGAGGCTCCGAAGCTGTGATCTCATTATTTGCAAGCACTTGTAGGGGAACGGGTGCATGGAGCCTGCTGCGGACCAGAGGGCTACCTGACTCGAGTACTGATTTGTGCCTTCCTGGCGCAGAGTTATCAGCGCAGAGCGTCCCCGCGGGGCCAGCGGACCAGGCCAAAGGTATCGTGGAGTTTACTTTCCAGCCATCACTGGATTACTTCCAACTCCTTCTCCTTTGTCTCTCCAAAGAAATGCAAGGAAGGAAAGCGGAAGGACCGTGAGAGGCTGTTTGTATTCTCCCCCTGCTTTGCCCCTTGTTTCTGAAGCCCTAGAATTTCAAAGCAAGATTTGATTTCAGTTTAAGGGAATTTTTGTGCGTGTGTGTTCAAATGGTTTGTCCTCTGGGACTATTTTTTCCTGGCTCCCATCGTTTCTGTTGCCAAGGCAACTACAGCTGGCTCAGATGTGCTGCTGCCATGGCAACTGTCTGGTCCTCCTTTCAAAGGATGCAGCCAGACAGGAATGATATTTGCATCCCCAATGCTGCACGGAACAAATCTCTTTCACCACTCCTGGGGAAGACATAAGACAACTGTATAAAATCAGCACAAAATCCAATCTAAATCCTCTCGGAGAGGGTTTTAGACAGCTGGTGATGTGAGAGAGCTGCAAAGAAATTGGGCTTGGGGGTGGACTGGCACTTGCCTGGCATTTTCAGAGGCTGTTCTGGGCAAAGCAGTATGCTTGGAAATACCCCTTAGAAATCACCCATGTGGCAAGAACACGAGATCTGCCAGGAACAGCTAATTCATGTAAAAACTAACACATTTTCTGTAAGATCTTCGGGGAAATTGTGATCTGTTAGGAAACGCACAGTAAGATACACCTACATGTAGGTATTTCAGCCTGGAGAACAGCCCAGAGCTTGCGTGCTGCATGGCCGTGTGCTGAGCTATGGGCAGCACAAGTTGCGAGCATCCCTCTTAGACAAACCCTGCTGCAAACTCACAGGAGGATCGATATTCCCTGTCATTGTTTGATTTTCCACGCTGTCTGCCTCCCAGCACCCTGTCCACACACGTACGCACCCAGCTGAGGAGGAGGAAGAGGGGGAAGAAGAGGTGGGTGAAGAGGAAGAGGAGGAGGAGGAGGTGCAGTGCCAGGCCCTGGCACAAAACAGCTCAGCCACAAGCCTCAAGAAGCCCTGACTCAGCCCGCGTGTCACGCAGCGTGGTACCAGAGGGGTATTCCTTCCCAGTGGCACCGCGCAGTCGTGTGATTTGTTTTGTGGGCTGTCTACTGCCTTTATTCTTGAATCTAGCTCCCTCGTGTCATCTACGTGTGCCAGGCTGCGCTTTGTTCTTTGTCTTCTTGTTTGTTTCTCTCTCTTTGGTCTTGTTGCTACTGCTGGGCCGGGTGGGAAAGGCAGACACAGAGAGGCTGCTGTGTGAGGCTCGGCTAGCCCCATCCTCGGCAGTTGTCTCCAGCAGCTTCCCCAAGGACTACGGCGTTCACAACAGATACCAAAAGACAACAACTGTGCAGTGGAGTACTGTGGAGAAAATGAGAGCATTTCCTTGGGGAAACAAGGAGTTGTCCCCTGTATTTCATATCACCAGCCGCCAGCCCTGCCTTGTCCTGGTTTTCATCACTGTGCTGGGCTGGATGTGATCTGCTAGAGGGGTGCAGCAGAGCCCGGCTGTTTTGCCCTGCAGACGTGCGCCATCCCTGCTGCCTTCCTGTAAAACAGTCGCTACCTGAACCACTGCATGGCTCCGAGGTGAGGCACCTTTGGTATCTCTCCCATCAGCAAAGACCAATTAAAAGCAGTGCTGTTAGTGGAGAGGAGTAGGAAGGAGCAGGAATAATTAAGAGCAAAGATCACCGCAGGCTCCAGGCAGCTACTGCTAATTATTTATCTGCTGCGTGTAGGCCGAGCCTCTCTTATGTCACAGGGCACGGACAGCACACCTTATTTTTGAACCATTTTGCCCTATAGCACTCCATCCACTTCCACTGCTGTCTCCAGGACTTATTTGGTCCCATTAGCAGAGGGAACATTGTAGACCGGCACGAATAAATCTATTCTACCACCTCGTGCCAGAGGAAGATCATTATCCTCACTGCGGAGCAGAGGCAGGGGAAGGATGGGGAACCTGCCTACATGCAAGTTGGCCACACAAACGCAGGCGCTGGAATTAGGAAACCATCTGCTCAGCCATCGCATCCCTCTGCAGAAACCCTGGTGTCTCGTCACTGCGTCTTGTGCCCAGAGCTTTCAGGCAGTGAAACACCTCTGCCATCCAGCTGCAGCCTCAATGTGTAACCAACAGATCCTGAGAAATTTCTGGATAAGGTACCAGGTTCTGTGTGGCTTTCCCTCAGATATTTCGGGGATATTCAACAAAACTAACCTTTCACTTCAGAATGATGGAATCAATATGCTTTGCCATCCGTTATGTTGGAAGGAGGACCATAATACAGCTCTGCTTCAATTACAGAAGATGGAATCAATACATTTCACCTCCATTTATGTGGTTAAGGTCTAAGTCAGCATGGCCCACCTTTTATTTATGGGGGCGGCCTCAATACAGTTCGCTTTCATTTAAAGGGGAGGAACTAATATGTCTTGCTTTCACTTATGGGGGGTGAGAAGGAGGGAATCGATACAGCCACCATCATTTATGGGGAGGAATCTACAGATCTCACCTTGATTTACTGGGGAGATCAATACCTCAACCTTCATTAAAACGGGTGCTGTGTTGGACTGAATAAGGCTCACCTTCAGGGAGAGCAGACTGACTGGACCTGGCTCGCCCCGTACGTGGTGATTCAGCGACAGCCTTCGTGTGTACGAGGCTTGGGCACCGTGTGGCTCACCAGCTGCTTGGTGTCAGGCCTGGAAAGTCAGGGGCAGCTTCGATACAATTCGGCTCTATTAAAGCACGTGGGAGCCTGGACTCGGTGTAATATATCTTCCTTTCCAGGAGATGGTCTCAAGATAGTTCTTCATTTATGCAGAGGTAGATTCGGTGATGTTCTTCATTTGCAAAAGCTGGATTCCCTGTTCCTCATCTTCTTTTATAGGTAGCTAATGTGAACTGTAAATTAATTTTCAGAGTAGAGAAATGGCCGTGATGTATTCCAGGCCCACCTTAGGGCAGTCTAACTCAATGTCAGGGAGGGAAGTGCTTCTCTACAGCTCCTCGGAGCGCAGTGAAGCAGAGGAATTGAGTATATAGATATGAAGCAGGGGGAAGATGGCAAGAGGCTCCTAAGTGATTTTTACACAAAGGCTGCTGCTGGTGTGATTTGTCTGTGCAGCACCGCACGGTCTCTGTGCAAGCAGCTGATCTCACTGCATTTTACAGCTGCTAATTCAGGCCTAAATCTTGCTGTCTTTCTCTCCAGCAGACACTAAGCACCATTTTTTCCTACCAGCCTCCCTCCAAAGAGCTCAAAGCCCAGCTAAAAAGAGTGTGACCTGATCTCCCGTCACCTGCTAACCACCCACCTCCCCAGGCCTGCCGAGAGAGCTACGCAGACCGCGGCAGGGAGCCTTTATTTTGGCTCCTGATTTGTTTGCAGCTCAGATTATCAGTGACCAGAAGTAAATGCTACTCGATGCAGCCAGGGGGGATGCATGATACGCATTAGGGGGCATGGGTATGTTTCCTGGGGGAGAAATGTCAGAACAACTTAGGGAAAAACCTCAGCCCGACTGCCCACCTGGCTGGGTTTCTCAGCGGGGAGCCCGTGGACTGAAAGGACCCCAGCGACGGAGCTGCCCTGTCACTTCCCATCAGGTGCGGCAGCTGCATGGCACACAGCACCTGCAGCTCCTGTTTCAAGGTGAAAAGACAAAAAGCAAACGGAGGAGGCTTTAATAACACCGCTGGAACACACCGCGTTGAAAATACGGCCGTCCCTGCTGCCCCCTCCTTCTCCCTGCACACCCAGGGGAAATGGGTGAGGGTGAGGTGAGGAACCCAAAGCAGCCAGGTTCCGGCTCAGCCCCGCTGCTTCTTTTGGCTGACGAAAGCCTGCAGCAGATTTCTGGGAGGCAGAAGGTGGAGTGTGCATTTTCCATCCCCGAAGCTGCAGGCACATTTATTTTCATCGCTGCAGCGTGTCTGCATCGCTACTGCTCCACGCTGGCTGCTTGCAGCGCGGTGCTTAGCGCTGTGCGTGTCTCTGTGTCAAGTGGGGCTTTTCACAGGCTTCCTTCTACATCCTACTGGGTCAGCCAGATAGGCTGAATACGAGAATGCCCATTTGCACGCCGAGTATTTCTATGACAAATAGGTTAATTCCACAAAGAGTTTCGTTCTGTTCCAAGCCCTCTCATGTCTCTTAATTCTTGTCCTCAAATACCCTGCCTCTTCCCTCTTTTTTTTTTTTTTTAATTCTAATTTTAACATTAGGCTTTCTGAATCTCCCTTTCTTTATTCCCCAGTGCCCAGTGTCCTTTCTCTCTCTCCCCAGATGCCTTCTTTACAATGCCCTTCCTTAGACCTCCAGGTAAGCTTCTGTCTTTTGTCCAAGAATCTGACCATCCTCCAAGCTCAGTCACCTCCACAACCCACGTAATGCCGTATTATACCTCTTGCTAGTCTAATAGAGCAATAAATTAGAGGCAGAGTCATTCAGTAGGTCAGCCTTTTTCCTTAAAGCTTTCTGGGAAACCTCCAGCAGCTATGGGGGACTGCGTGAGTTGTGCTGCTACCAATTTCTTGAGGCCCACAGCACTGGCAGCATCTCCCATCGCCGCGTAGATGAACTCACGGGCTGGGATTTGGACAAGCACCAAGCAGAGGGAGGAGATCCGGCAGGCTACCTCGGAAATTATTGCAAATTCCACCCAGAAGTGGTCTACAGCATGGGAAGGAATAAGAATGCCCTCCTTAGGGCAGAAGTGTGCCTTAATTACAGAATGCAAGGGACCACACGGTACGATGATGGGCTTCTTAGAATAATCAGCACTCATACCCAGCTCTTACATGCTGCTTTTTGTTAGGTTTCAAAACGCTTCACCAGTGGCACAGAAATGACGATGCTTGGCCAAAACCAGCCAGTGGCAGGACCACAAATGGAAAGCAGCTGTCCCCAGCGTCCCGGGAGAGTGTGCTAGTTTCTGGCCACGCTTCCTCCCATAAAAGGCAGAAAAAAAACCAGTCCTGCTCCTCGCACCGACTGCACCGCGTAAAGGAGCAGGAGGGCTGCTATGAACCATCGCAGGGGTCCCCCTCATTAAATATATAGAGAGAGATTTATCTGTTTGCCCTACTTTTGGCAACCCTTCTCCCAGGCAGAGCTGCTCGGGGTACGATCTCCCCGTGCGGTCCGGGATCCTGCGTCAGCCCCCGCCAGCAGCCCGGGCAGGGGGAGAGGAGCCCAACCTGCGCGGGGAACAAAGCCAACTGCCCATCGCTGCCGGCTTCAAGGCACGCCAGCTCCTCTCCTTTGTCTCCCCTTTGTGAGCAGAGGAGCGAATTCGGTGCAGTGATTGAAAGGTGCTATTTCGTGATCTGCGATGGATTTTCACACCTTTTCAACGTGGGGTGACCACGCAGGCTTTTTGCACTCCTGCCGTATCTATTTGATTGTGCTTTCAGAAGCTGTAAACAGGGACACAATAACAGTCTTCCGTCTGCACGGAGCCTTGCTCTGCATTATTCATACATTTCCTTCCCGTTTCACACACTTATGTCAGTCCTCATTCAGGCAAAATTCATGTTAAATGATTCACGCGCTCTTTCTCTCTCTGTGTCTTTCTCTTTTTCTCTGCCTTTGAAATAGGAACGAGAGAAAAATGCAAAAAAGGAACCTGTGATTAGGCTCCTCTCTCTCCTTTGCCTTTCCCCTCCTCAGTCAGCCCCCAGTTCTCAACAAGATCTCTATCTGCTCTCTCGACTTCAGTGTCTGATGCAGAGGAAAATGAAGCAGAGGAGATGTCAGTGTTAAAAAGTCCCATCGGTACCATCCAGCTATGCGCTGATTAATCCTAATTTCTGAAATTAAAGAAAGGAACGCCCATCTACGTATCCTCTTTGCCCCTGACAGAGATCTGTACCTATCTCCTTTTTGCCTTGCCTTGCCTTCTCTTCCCTTCCCTCAGGACTTTTGCCCCGAGAAGCCTCCCCACATATCCTAGGAGCATCCTAGAGATCTCAGTGGCAATTGCTCCGGGGCTTTTCACTTGCTGGGTGCTGTGAAGTTCTGCCTTGCCACTTTCATTACTTGGTATTCATATGGGATTAATAGAAGGACGAGCAAGAAGGCATGGCTTGCGGCATTTGTTATACAGGGATGAATCCCGGCTTTGTGGTTCATCTTTTTTTTTGCCTTGCATGATGCAGCTGAACGCCTTAACCCACAGTTGCCTGCCTGTGACTCTCCAGCACTGCATCGAGAGAAGACCGAGGTGCTGGTGACGGGTTGAAGGGAGCGACCTGGGAGATGGCAGGCCTGACAGAAGGCTCCCCGATGGCTGGGACCTGTTCTCACTGCCACATCAGCTCGCACCACAGGGAAGCTGTCAAAGCCCAGGATGGCTTTAGATTACCACGGTGTGATGGTGTCCAGGAATGCCTTTTTCTCTCTTAACGTGGCTGAAAGGTTGCAGCCACCCCTCTCAGAGCAGCAAGCCCTGCTGTCATCCGTGCCGTGTGCCGTGCCCTGCTCGCCCCAAAGCTCTGCACCAGGGGCCGTGCTATGAGCGCGGCAGGAAGCCGAAAGCAGCGCAGAATGCAGATGACTGCCAGTGAAAGAGACTTCCTCACTGGGAGCTGCCAGTGCCAGCCAAACTGCTGGGTGGCCGCTGCTTTTCTTGGGGAATGCAAAATGCTCCTTTGGTTCCACAGAGCCCTGGGTGAGGTTTGTGTGACCAAGAGACACCCACCGCACACCGAGACCCCGCAGCGGCACCGCCACCGCGCCTCCTGCCCGAGGGAGGGGACAGGGAGCCCCTGGCAGGGCATCCCCAGAAAACGAGCCCTAGTGCAGGGATTCGTTTTTCTCCTCTGGTTCTGAATTAACATTTGTATTTTACTTTTCATCTGTTACCTTTCTCTGGAATTGGCTCCTGTCGGATGCTTACGGGGAAGGTGGGCAGACGGGTTGAGTATGAGAACGCTTTTTGTAATGCAGCTTTCAATTGCAGAATTTTCCTTTGTAATGTTGTAATGTTGCTAAAGAATTACCCTTTGCCAGGATTTTCACTGTTATCCAGAAATGGAACAAGCGTGGCCTTTTGCATTGAGAAAACCAGGGAATAAAACAAGCAAAAAAGCCTGACATCAGTATTTCTTCTGATTTTGACAGCAAATGTTCTTTCATCTTTCTCACATTTGTCCTGGTTGGACCCTCTGAAGCAATCTGAGCACTTCCCCGTGGTGCTCGTGGCTCAGACACCTGTAGGCACATTGCGGTGCCTTTCCCCATTAGCCAATTTTTCTAGCAGCACCAGCCAAAGGAAGCTGTCTGCTGCGGAGGAAGCTGTGTAATTGTGAAACTGTGCAGCAAGACGGGCCAGGAGGAATGGGAATCATTTTATCCCGTCCTGACTCTGCCCCTCTCTGTGCAACTTCATTTTCAGAGCGGTGATTACCCTGACAGCTGGGTAACCTCACTGGGCTTGCCCTTGCTGAACTGTGGCAATTAGAGCAACGTCACTGCCCGTGACGCACGTTTCCAAGTGGCTTCTTGGCTCGGTTCAGGTGTGGGATCCACTTCCCCGGGATCGCACCAGCTTCATGCCTCCGAGCTCCAGCACAGGGCAGGGCAGCTTCCCGGCCCTCCTTCTGTTCCTTTTTTGCAGCGGGGGGTGTTGCTGACATCCTCCCCGCTTCGCCTTCTTTCCCCCTCTCCCTCTTTTTTGCACCCGAAAGCCCTCGAGGGACCCAAATCCATCTTCCACACTCAGCAGCAGCGCTGGGGAAGGGAAGGGAGGGGGAGGGCGAACTGCAGCCTGATTTCCAGGGGGACTGCACTGCTCATCAAAGGGCCTGTATCCAGGCAACCCGCTTCCCCTGCCTGAGACGGGCACCCGCAGCTGGGGCTTCGGAAAGCTGAGAAGGAGCTACTGTAAAGAGCAGCTCCGGGGAGGAGGTGGGGACGGCGCGAAGAGGCAGCCGTGTTATTTCGGGCAGGTTATTTCTGCCCTGGCACCAGCACGGCATCCAGGCTGCCACAGAAACCAACAGAGCCACCCAAATGCTCCTCTCCGGGTCCCCCTGAGAGAGGGGAAGCGCCAGCAGGTTCCTCACCCCACGGAAAGGCGATGGGGAAGGGCTCCCCGTGCCTCGCACAGCAGCAGGTCGGTTCCCCAGCTGGGGAAGGAGGAGGACGGCGAGGCACAACCCCTGCTCCTGGGGCATGGTGAGGATATGCTCTGTATGGCTCCAAAAGCTCAAACCCAGCACGTGAAAGTGCCAAACCCACAAACGCACAGGGTGCCACACTCTGCCACGTGCAGGCAGAGATGGCACGGGCCATCTTAGATCCTAAGCTCCTGTTTTGGCCATATCCCTAGGATTTGGTCCCAGTTTAAGACCTCAGCTGGTGCTCTCCCAGGCAGGAGCCAGCCCAGGTTGTGCGCAGCTCCCTGGGAAAGCCTCCCCACGCTGGCTGCCTTGATGCTCTTTCTGCAGCTGAGAGCTGCTCCTACCCCGTCCCAGGCATTTCCTGACGTCTCAAGCGCCTCTCTCCTCGGAGTACCTCCGCCGCCTGCCCTCTGACTTTTTTTCAGCGCTTTCTAACCTGTGGCTGAGCCGCTCACCGAGTGCCATTTGCTAGGCGGAGAGAAATAAGCTCCGGGGGGCTTGGAAAGAGCATTAAGGAGCTAAAAATAACCGTGGGTCAACTCTGAACCAGCCGGAGGCACTTCTCCTGCCCCGGCCCCAGCTGGTGCGCAGCCGGAGAGGACGCTCAGCCAGATGAATCCTCTCTGGCCTCTGCAGCCGCTCCTCTCCCTGCCCTCGGGGCATCGCTGCTGCCAGGACCGGGATTGCCACACTGCTATAGAAAGAGGAAAACAAAACAAATGAAAAGGAATCTGCCCCAGAATAACCCCTCCGCCTCCTGGCACCGCATCCGCCCGCCGCAGAAAGTTTTGTGAATCAGAGAGGTTAGGCAGGAAAAGGCCTATTAGTTCCCATGGCTGGCCAAGCAGGGGGATGGGAGGAGGAGAGGTTAGTGCCCGATTATCCCCTCCAGCACATTTCGGTCAAGTATCTTCAGCTGGGGAACCCTTCTGGGGCCCCACGGACAGACTCAGCTCGGGGCTCGGGCAGCCCCTCGGGGCTCCATCTGCGTCCGAGTCCACGCAGGGCTGAAGCGAGGAGGATCACAGCACCATGACATCACTCCCGATGTTTGATAAGATCTAACTTCAGAAAGGAAGAGAAAGGCTCGATGTGCTTTGACCGCCCTAACCACTCACTTGGGCGAGTGAGAGTTTCAGCAGCTCGCGTGGGGCAGCACAAAGCAGGGGCAGCTGCTCCTAACATGCCTGGGAAACGACGTAACATCACTCACTCCAGCACCTCTTACAAACAGCATTTTAAAAACCTGCTTTTAAGTATAAATATTGCAGGGGCCAGCACTCCAAAATGAAGATGTGAGGAACACGTGTGCAGCAACACAACCCTTCACTCGCATTCCTTAGCCTAAGCTCATGGACAAGGGCTTTAGCACCATTAGGAGGCTGGATGTTTTTTCAGATGCTCGTCCTGCTGGAGACAAGCAGTGACGCACACCTCGCCAATGGATCTCACAGCTGTAAGCTGACAGCTGAGAAATGTCGGTATGCAGAAATAATTATTCTCATCCAGATTCCGTAGGAGAGTGCTTCTGTGACTGTGTGTGCTTTTCCCAGCTTCATCAGCGTCCCTATAATCCTTCTGCTGTCACTCAGCCGCTTCCCCATCCCTGCTGCCCCCTCTTCTTGCCTGTCCCTGCCATCCAGCTCCGGCTCCTCCCGTGCTCTGCAAGGCTGCAGCCAGGAACCCAGGTGGGGAGGATCGAAGCGAAAGCGATGAGAGGCACGATCGGCGATGCTGCTACACGCTGTGATTCATTTCAAGCTTTGGGGAGCTTTAGCTCTGTAGCTATTTATATGATGAAGAGAAAATAGATTAGTAGATAGCAGCTCTGCAGTGGGCAGTGAGAAGGGGGTGAGATCCTCACAATTTTTGTGTATTCCCATCCCCTCGGCAGTAAAACGAGAAGGAATAAAAGTGCCTAGAGAATCGATTCCTTTCTGTGCGCTGGCTGCCTGCTGAGCTCTGCGCCATCATGCAGGAAAACATCTGCACGGGGAGTTGGTACAAACCGAGGAGGTTGCCCAGCCCTCAAAGGCGGCCTTGCTGATGCCTGTGCATGCCCACTAATATGATCTGCACGATGCTCTTACAAGATGCTTGCTGAATTTGCCTTCTCTTGTGTACACGGGGCGTCTTCTAGCCCTCATAAAGTACTGTTTGACATGGCCGGGAAGCGCAGAGCTGGAGCCAAGTCTGTGAGCAAAACCCTACTCAGCAGCAACGGGACTTTAAACTCCCAGCACCTGAGCCTGGAAGGCTGCCATTCTCCCCTAATCCCAGAGCTCAAACCACGCCAGCCTTTTCCCACTGCAAACCACATCAAGAGCCCACCCTTTCCTTTTTTCTCCAAGGCGACCCGAGCCGTATCAATGAGCAGCCCGGTGTCCAGCAGGGAAGTGTGACTCATGCTTCCTTTGTCACGGCCACAAAAGCCACGACAGGACACGTTTCCCCTGATGGCAGGGGACAGGAGAGGATGACCCTGAAGGTCATCCTATATGAGCCTTCCTTCCAGCCCTGTGTTCCTTGTCCAGAGGGAAGCACTGTTTCCAGTACTGAGGGATAGGATCAAGAGACTTGAATTTGTCCCTGAGTTGCCACTGAGTGCGTACAGCTGAATTTATTTGGTACGTTACCTGGAAGATGCAGACAGTAAATGCATTAAACACAGAGAAACTGTAGGATTCAACGATGGCTAATTGTGTATCTGAAGAACAAAGCATACATTTCTAATTAACTGAAAGGATCGTTCTTTATCACCACCAGCCTTTGTGAAGTACTTTGCTCTGGAAAAAGCATATGATGCGCAGTTAGCAGTACACGTTACTCAATTATTAATTCACCCTATTATTCTATATGCCAGCATATTTGTAACGTGCCAGTTGCTTTGGTTTCTACGTGAGGAATGCACAGTATTGAACCCTAATTAATGAAATCAAATACTTTCCACTACACACTTCTAATTAGAAATGCTACAGATGATTTCCAAAACGATATTGTTAACAAAACAACATATGGCTCGCCTTGTTCGCGAGCTTTTCAATGCTGCAGTTGGTGATATAGTTTGGGATCCCCAAGACAAAAGATGTTACATAAATACCAATTCCGAAGAATTTCAACAGTTTCCCTTGCCAACAAAAGCCCCAAGGCTTGCTGCATACTGAGCATAGTTGTTTATTTATTACTTTTACTATTTTTATTGTCACAGCTTCTAAAAAGTCAAATAATACGACATATTGATTATGATTAAAGATTATTTGATGCATTTCCATTAAAATAGGAAATGAATCCCAATGACCGCCTTCCCGTTTGGGCAGCAAATTTCGACTTTATTTCCCGTCCAGTTTCAGCTGGATATAACCTGATTCCTCCCTTCCTTAGAGGATGGTGCAAGTGCTGCCCTGTGCTGTTCAACATTTGTCCTACTCAGCTCTAAGAACGACCGGATTTCAGCAACGGGAGAAGCAATTTCTGCGTTTTCTTCATAAACACTTGGCATATTCCAAATTAAAATGCTCACCCAAATATTTACTTTTCAAATAGTTGCACGGAGTGATCCTTATCCCTTCTCTTTCCATTTCTTCCTAGCCCAGATCCCCCAGTCAAACTGGGGCTGGGGGGAGGCTGTACAAGCCAGAAGTGGCTTTAAGCTTCTTTACCATTCAGTGGCTCTGAGGCTCGGGTCACTTTGGTGGCTGGGCATCATGCCAGGGTCACAGCCCAGCCAGCACAGGGCACAGCGAGGAGATGGGACCTGCAGATGTGAGCCTGCACAGGCCAGGGGAAGAGAAATCATCCAGCAAACTAAGCCTGGGATGCATGCTCGTGGGATGAAAGGGCAGCAGTTGTAAGAAAGGAAGATTTCTGGAGGCAGTTTTTAACTGCTGGTTAGAGAATCAGTCGTGATTTCAACAGCCACATCTACCAGACTGGACTGAACCACCTCCAGCACAGAAAAAGCCTCAGGGAGGAGATGAAAAGTGTAATTAATTAATGCTTGTTAAAATGCTTTGAGACCCTCAGATGGAACACACTAGAGAAGTAGAAAGACTTAATTATTTTTACCAGCGATATTAGGGGGGTTAACTGCTTCTCGCTGAGATGCTACAGTCCTCGTATTCTTTTTGAGTTGGATCTGCTCTGCGAATGGCATCCCAGAGCAGAAAACAGCTGGACAAAAATGGTGAAATGGAAATCTCAAGGATTTGGTTTGTGGAAACATATTTCTCAGGGACACGTCTGTTTGACGCAGTCAGACAACCTTGTGTCAGACCTGACATTAAAGAGGAGCTGGGCTATGGCCTGAGCTCACCTTAACGCAGGCAGAGCTGTGCCTCTGGCTCCTGGCAAGGCAGCTCTTTTTCCCCTTATTTCTCTTTACATGATTTTGCAACAGGAAATGTAGCTATTAGCTAAATGGCAGCAAAATATTCGGACTGACATTATCAGAGCTATCCCCCCGACGAAGCACAAGGGGATATTGGCTAGCTTGGCAGGACAGGAAAACAGACTCCAGATCCTTTCACCTCCGTGTCACCAGGTCCAGCCCAGTCTGGATTGATCGTTAGAAAAATGCCATTTGACAGCTTTTTGGCACTCTGGACAAAATGAACCGGGCAAGGGAAGGATGGAAAATTCTCAGCCTGAGTCCCACTGGGACAAGTATCAACACTAGGAATGGCACCGCTTGCCAGCTCCGAAAAGAGGCCATCGCATTCCTCAGACACAGTACTTCCAGGAGGGCAGGAGGAATAATGTCAGGGCTATGTTAAAGCAGCTTGCCCTGTCCTGCATGTACCTTTTAGACTCCAAAATTAACTCAGCGCCTTCCACCAGAAAACTATTCACTTTGAAGAGCAGAGGAGAGAGAGTGGGCACCAGCCAGACAGGGCGAGTGTTATTTGTAGGCCATTTCCTGAAAGCAGGAGCATGCCTCGGGACAGAAACGTGAATTACAGCTAGTAAAAATCTGCCATAACTCAGCATTACTAAAATTGTTCTGTACCCTGGCACTGTACCCATCCCTAGCTTGTTCCCTGCATGAAGCATAGCTCATTTGGAATAAAACACAGCCAGACAGAGGCAGCACAACTCCCAAAGTTATAGGATCTTAGATACCCTTGTCCTCCTTATGACACCTGAGCACTGCCTGGTCTTTGATGTATTTTTCCTTATGATGTCCTGATGAGGCAGCCCTTCGGCTGTTCTTTCAAACGCTGCAGCAACTCTGGATCTTGCTGCAGTTACACATGTACCTCCCGTGAAGATGTCTGGATGTTTTAAACAACAAATTTTGGCAGCGCTGAGAAGATCCGCGTGGTTCTGGTACTCCGAAGCTGGGGAGAAAAAGCAGAGCGGTCGAAACTGTGTTCCCCCAGAGCTCGGTGGCTGGGTTGGCTGGGGGCTCTGGCAGCACAGCCACGAGGCCCATGGGAAGCAGAGCATCTGGGAGAATCACGGTTACCATCGGCTATCCATCGGGTATGTCATTTCTTCTTCTGTTTCTGGTGGGAACGCGGGCACTGCTTAGAGCAAGGAGAAGCAGCACTGTGGGACCGCTCACCCCGAGACCTGGATGCTTCTCCTCCAGAAACGGCACTGGCTCTGGCAGCTAGATCCAAAGCACGATGCTGAGAAGAGGTAATCAGGTTTCCCACGAAGCAGCGCCCCAGAATGCAAATAGTGGCATGTCCTAGAAGCACCCAGCCCCTCTCCTCCTGCTCCATCCTGCCACCAGACAAGGCCATCCCTGAGATCTGTTGTTGAAAGAGCAGAGGTAAGAGTTGCACAATGGTATAACGAAAGCTGAGGGCCTGAATTGGCAGTGGATCTGCCTTGAGCTGTCATGAAGCAATAAGCCACTTCTTGACATTCACCGGGAAGGTTAAACGAGAGAGAACTCAGCCCATCTTTGCCCATGGTTCCTCGTGCCATCCCTATCTGACAAATCACATGCGTAAGCAGGGTTAGACAGCCCTGATTTATTTTTTTACAAGCTGCAAGGCCACAGCAACAAGGCCTCTGTGGCACTTCTTGGTCCTGCAGAACTCCGAGCCCACGCAATTCACCGTCCTTCCCGCGTGCCTGCAGCGCTTCGAGCCTTGCACGAAGTGGATTTGCTTCCTGTGGGCTGGCGGGGTGGCGAAAGACACAGGCGGTGGTTTTGAAGCTCAGACTCGGCACACGGGCGTGTAAAGGGACACGGCTCTGCCCGGCTCTGCATACAAAGGCCTACAAACGGCGCATTACGGTTGCTGGAAAGAAACCCAACGAACTCAGAAAATAAAACACGCCGAGAGACTTTCACCTCCAGTGCCCCATCCCTAAAAGCTGAAGCGGGTCCCTCCAGGTGCTGCTGGGCTCTCAGCAGCAGGGCTTGCAGCCCCGGGATTCCAGCTTTTGAGAGAGCCTCAGTGCAGACAACAGGCCTCCTGGCACCCAGAAAGATGCTCACCAAGCCCTGCTAGCTCAAAGCTGGGCCTTTGGGAGCTGGGAGCACAGCTGGACTTTGCCTAAGCCACAGAGACCAGCCCGCTGGGAATGGGGATGGTGGTATGGCAGAGCTGGGCCTTCCAGGGAGAGGGATAAGCAGCGGATGAAGGGGAGGTTAAAAAAGCAGATGGACTTGACCTCTCCTCCGGGGCCTTCTGCGTACTTTTAACTCACACCCTGTCTGAGAGCGCTGGTGACCTGGCATGGGAGATAGGAGAGGCAAGAGGAGATTCACAGGATTTTAACAACAAAGTGTGTTTGTAGTTCCAGGGGAGCTGGATCCAGGAAATGTCATTGTTCACAGCGTGGGCCGTGACCCCTGCAGCCTGCTTTGGAGGCAGTGACCTCTGCCAAGTGGTGACAGAATTCAGCTCTTAGGTTCGGCTTAATCCTGACCTGCAGCTCCACCTTTTAGCCCCTGGCTTCCCGAATCCCTTTGACAAGGCACTGAACTCCTGACCTGCGGAATCCCTTTTTATTCCAGCCCTGATCCCCCTCTGTCTCCATCTATCGTTTCATCACTGAGCTCCGCCAAATCCGCTCGCTCTGGACCCGTGACACCCTTC
Source organism: Aythya marila (assembly GCF_965140915.1). Lineage (NCBI taxonomy): Eukaryota > Metazoa > Chordata > Aves > Anseriformes > Anatidae > Aythya > Aythya marila. Next base: position 26,563,706 of record NC_139046.1, read on the forward strand.
TTATCGAACACCGAACGTGGGCATTAGCCACCCCGTTCTCCCCAGCAAGCTCCTCGAGCCGAGCGTTGCCGACATTCCTTGGTTTTGCCAGCCAAGCAGGTCAGTTCAACTACGCCCTCCCCAATCGACAGCGCCGCTGCCGCTGCCATGCAGGGCCCACCCTTCCTCCAGCTGTGAGGATGCACCTCCCTCCTCGCAGGGTGATTCAGAACGGCTCCAGCCTGCAAAGATGCTGAAACAGGAAGCCAAATGACTGCTGCGCGACCTTGGGAATGCAAATTCCATGTGTTTGCGAAGTCAAAGCAAGCCATTTCCTTCCCCAGGCCCTCCTCCCTCGGCGGGCGTGCAAGCCACAGCTAATGGGAAAACACAGAGGCGCACACAAAGCTTTGTCGATGCTAATTGCCAGGAGCTGAGGCCCAGTCATCCTGTTGACTAATTTGTCAGCCGCTGCTGACTCAGCAATCTGGGGGGACAGCTTCTCCCAAACACTGGAGTGCATTGCAAGTAAATGCCTCTCATTGTTCTTTCCTTCCCCTCACTCTGCTGTCTGTATTTGTGGATAATTCCTGCCCCGGGCTTGACCTTGGCTTCGGCGGGGACTGGAGGGCTCTGCTGGCCGTGGTGGGCCTCTCATTAAACCCGAAACCCGCGTGGAAGGAACGGGCTTGGCGGTGCTGGGAGGGAGAGGGGGGAGCGCATGAAGTGGGCTGGAAGCAGCCTCTGCACAAGCAGGCCAGGGCCGAGAGGAGAGGGCTGACCCGAGCTGTGTGCGTTATGTGGAAGAAAGGCAAGTGAGCTCAAAAAGCAGGCTCTGCCTGGAGCAACCAGCCCTAAAGCTGCCCGAAATACGCACAACTTCCTCGCTTAGCAAGCGCGTGGTGTGCGTGATGCTCGCTGGCACATCGGCACAGCCAGGGATCCTGTTGGAGCCGGTTAAATAATTCATTATCCATAATATTGTGAAGTTTGGCAATATTTTCCCTGAATAAATATTCGCAAATGCATTCCCATTATTTAGCCAGCCTTGGCGCTGTTCCATCCCGTTTGACGTGCAGCTCCACCAGACGTTGCTCCCAGGTAGGGAAATCAGCTGCCTCCTGTGAGACACGTGGAGCCCGGGAAGTTTCAGCCAAGTTCCCAATCAGCAGGTGGCATTTATGAAATTGTCTCTCTATAAAAAGAGCTTTGCTATGCAATGCCTTTCTAACCACTCTGGAACTCCTAAAGGCGTTTATGGAGAGACCCAGGCACGTACCGAGGCAGTTACAGGATGTGCAGTTTCTGTTTGTGCATTTTCTTTAAATTCATTGTTTTGTAGCTTTGCAGAAAGAGTGATTTTGCGCTTTTTTCAGTTCGATCTGTATGTCCTGCTGGCTGTAAACAGGCTATTTGGAACAAACAGCTCCTTTTGGAGAGTGTCCTGCGAGTCACTAACATGCGTGGGTCCACTGAAGGTAGCAGGCGTATTTCTTTCAGGGTCACTGGCTGGAGAAAGCCCTAGAAAACAAACCATCCAGGCTTCTCCTCCTGACATAAAGCCTTTCAAATCAGATATGAAATAAAACTCTGCAGGATAATCTTGTGCTTTCTTCTAAACACTCTCGGTACAGCCCACTCTGCTCCTCGCTTGCTGGAGTCTCGGTAGTTGTCTGGCTGTTACAGAACCTGCTTTGGTTCCAGGCCTTAGACGTTTACCTTCTCCATCTCTTTCTGGCCATCTCACTTTTGTTCCAAATCTCTCTTCTCCTGGGAATTGCTCGTCTCTGCTAGAGAGTCTGCATCCTTTCATATGGCTCATAAAGAGCTCGTGGAGTCCTGAGAGGTTCAGCGGTCCATAATGAATAACTCAAAACCTAATCATTCAGCCTCATAAAAATACGGAGAGGCTCTAATTTCTACTGAGGACAAATCATACAACTGCGGCCCTTCGAAGCCAATCCCATTCTGAAATAGGATGTTCCAACAAATCACGGGAAGACTTTTTCAGAGATAAAAACCCTTCTCATTTTCCAGACATCTCCTTTATTAAATGTCTCATCCAGCTCGTTGCAATCTCTCTGTATTAGGCATGATACCAAACACTAAAAAATATCAGATAGAGAGGAAGATGAGAGTGACGATGCTGGAATATGAATTGTCACAGAAAATTACTTTATAGTGTTAAATTGGACTCGTGGCCGCAGTCCCATAAAAGTGGATATTTATCACGGAGAGAGGCAGACCCTTAATCTTGGCTGTGTCCTGTGTACGTGTTAAGCCCAAGGACAGAGGTGGCCTCAAAGCACCTTTGGTGTCACCAGTGGCACTGGGTTCTGTGATGTAAATTAGAACTCCCCAGTGATCCTCGCTAATGGGGCTAGATTATTTCTGGAGATGTTGTGCATCAGTCCCACACGGGGATATGGAATCAAGGCCCTTTACCTGTTTTCCTCTTCCTGGCAGATTAATGGGCATACGCAGCCTGGCAGCAGACATACACAGCATTTCTCTCTGTCCTGTGAGATCCTCCAGCAGTCAGTCTAGGGCTTAGACTCGGGCCCCGTATATTCATTGCCACAGGATTGCGACCTGCACCTGCTCGACCAGCTTCGGAGAATGAAAGCAGTAAGCTCCTTAGAGTAAATGGAGGGTTTGAGCAGGCCAGGCCCAGACCATGGGACAGAACAGAGCAGAAGAGCACAGCTCGGTTGGAAGGGACCTCCAAAATCATCTCCTCCAGCTGCCTGACCGCTTCAGGGCTGGCCAGAAGTTCAAGCAGATTCCTGAGGGCATTCTCCAAATGCCCTTGAACACTGACAGGCGTGGGGCATCCACCACCTCTAGGCAGCCTGTCGCAGTGTTTGGCCACTCTCCTGGTAAGGAAACATTTCCTGATGCCCAGTCTGCACCCCCTGGCACATCTGGGTGCTGTGCCCACGCATCCTGCCGTTGGCGACCAGGAAGAAGAAATGAGAGCCTCCCTCTCTGCTTCCCCTCCTCAGGATGTGGTTTTATTCCCACTGCAAAGCGCCTTCCAGTTCCGTACAGAAGCGTTAGCTTTTGTGTCCCGAGACCTGAGGATGTTTCTCTTAATGCAGGGAGAAGTCACAGAAAAGGAAAGCCCTGCTTCTTTTATTTTAATGTGGATACTTTCATTTTACCTGCGAAACAAAACAGCCTCTTCAGCTGTCAGCTTCTCATGTGGAAATTATGACTGCTATCAAGAAGCCGGAGCCCAACAGAAAGAGATGAGGACATGACCCTGAAATTCTGCCATCTCTCTCTCCTTTTCCCTTTCTTTTTTTTTCTCTTTTGCTCTCCTTAGTCCAATATTCTTGTACTCTCTCTTTTGAGGGAATCAAGAATTTTAGTGATACAAATTTTAGCACCAAAGACATCTCCTGTAAAAGCTAGCTCCTCCGGATCCAGGGCTCTGTACCTCCCACTTAGCTTCTATTTCAGTTACTGCTGACATATCCTTCAGTCTCTGCACGGGATTAAGCCCACGGGTTACCAGACAGACCTGTCCGCTCGGCATCAAACTGCACCACTGGCTTCCCACCCCTTCTCGTGCACTTGTGTGAGCTGCAGGATTCCCCTGATCCTTATTCTACGTGTTTATCCCCAAAGAGTTGAGTGCCTTGTGCCCTTCCCCTGGCTGAGGAATGAGATCCCAGCTCTGCATAAGGAAACTTTCTGTCCTTCATAAAAGGAACGTGGATTTAGGAGGTAAGAAAGCAGCTTCCCATCAAAGAAAACAAGCGATTTCACTGGAAACTGCAAGGGCACAGGCTTTCGTGGTCCCCTTCTCCTCATCTTACCCACTCTCAGTACCTTGGCTTGACCAGACAGTCCCTCAGCCTCTCTTGCCACTTCCCAAAGGGGCCCTGGTGAATCACCGGAGAGCAGCACAAGCCACTTCTCCTCTGGGTGACCGTTCCTGTGGCTGTGCAGCCCTGGGGAAGGCCGAGGGCCAGCGTGGAGCTCCCATGGGGCCCCCTCTGTTCTGTGCCACAGCCCAGCAGCATTTGGGAGGAACTCCTCCAGGAACAGTACCTGGGCAGGAAAACATTCAAACATGGGCTGTGTTGGTCCCTACAGCTCTTTTTTCCAGATTTTGCATGACTTCTTCCTGCAGATTTTGCCTTCCCCTCTTCTGGCCTTCCCATCCGGCTGGCTCCCTGTAAATTCATAGAATATCCTGAGTTGGAAGGGACCCTTAAGGATCATCAAGTCCAACTCTCGACACCGCACAGGTCTACCCAAAAGTTCAGACCATGTGCCTAAGTTCACAGTCCAATCTCTTCTTAAATTCAGACAGGCTCGGTGCAGTGACCACTTCCCTGGGGAGCCTGTTCCAGTGTGCAACCACCCTCTCTGTGAAGAACCCCCTCCTGACGTCCAGGATGACTTCTGGCTGCCTCGGGCCTGCTGGCGGGGTCGGGAGCAGCACCTCCATCCCACGGAGATCCTCGTGGGGACCTTCTTGCTGGAGGACAGGAGCTGCCCGTTTCCAGCGCTGCTCTTTTTCCCCCAGGCCGCCGCTCCGTCTCAGGTCAGTGCCCTTTCAGCAGGGACAGGGGCAGAGCTTCCTCGCACGGGTTATTTTCGCAGCACGGTTGCTGCATGCTGGGCTCCCTAAACCGGCTGTGATCCAGGACGAGGTGATTCCTCCTCTGCCCACCCGGCACCTCCTCCACGAGCTGGGCCAGGCGCCGTGCCGCAGCTTTGCTTGTGCTCGGGGAATTACACGCTAAGATGGTTCCTCCTCCCCCTCCCCCCTATCTCCAGCCACAAAACCCGAGCAAACGCTTGCGAGCTAATCCTGTGCAGAGACTTTATTCAAGAAACACCACTGGTGCTGCTGGCTTGTTTGTTTGGGGTTGCTTTTTTTTTTTTTTTTTTTTTGCATTTGCTATCTTTGGAAAGCTAATCCGCTGGAGTTCACCCAGCGATTTCAGTCACCTCCAAATAACACTTACCAATAATCTTAATAAATCCGTCTGCTAAGCAGCAGCACTCCTGCCCGGCGCTGAAGCACACCGGACACCTCAGCAGCCCTGCTCCTGCTGCCACCCTTGTTTTATCTTTGCCATAAATGACAACTTGCACTTGCTCGAGACGGTCACGATGCTCCCCAAAGAGCTCCTGCGGGCGGCGTGACCCCCTGCACCGCAAGGGGAAGGCGGTCAGGAGGATGTGACTTGCAGCTTCCCCTCTGCCTCTGCCCCTCTCCCAGCCCGGCTGCTGGGCACTTTTCACGAGGCCGCTTGTATATGGGGTAAGGGAGCCACGTTAGGTCCATGTGTGGCCATAAGCACCGGGAACCCGCTTGGTTTCTTTTGAAAAAGGAAAGCTCCTCACCCAAATAATGCTCCTAGCCAGAGCAGCGGAACCTGGGACACATTCTCCACCTTTCTGGTGCCTTGTCAGGTGTTCACTGCAAGAGACGGGGCAGGGTCTGCTCTCATCTATTTCATCGCCTTTTTGCATGAAGTCAGGACAAGAACGGATTCATTAAGCACCAAGAACAGATCGTTAGCGTGATGCATGCCCCAGACCACACACCTAGGTCCACGCTTCCTAGGTCCAGCAGCCTGGCTTAGTGTCCACGGAAGCTTTGCAGGGCTCTTGTCCTTACCATTGTGTTTCCCCAGATGCTTACAGACCCTCAGGCTTTATGGCTCTGAGGAGCCGGGTGCTGATCTCCCCGCACACACTTCCTCCCCTCTGCTCCTGAAGATCCTCAGGCAGGCAGGCGAGTTCCTACCAAATGAGCCTTCGCACAGAGCCTCCTTCAGTAAAGTCCCCATTTCCTCCAAAACAACCCGGTGAGAGGCACTTCAGTGTTATTAACTCCTGGTGCTGCTGCTGGGGAAATTAAAGAACAGCGTGGAGCGACTGGTTTAAGGCAGAGATACCAGGGGCAAATCAGGTACCAAGGTGGAACAGGACCGCAGGTTTCCTGCGTGTAGATCCTCCATCTGCACAGACAGACCCCTTTGAAGCTCTTCTGGTTAATGACTTAATTACAGCCTGTGATACGCTCTGAGATACCCGGGTGGCAGACATTATGCACGTTACCACTTCAGCTTGCCTGCTTGCCTCACGCAAAGTGGCTGCCACGGGAGGCAGCTTCCTTTTTGTGCCAGGGTGACACACACGGGGGCCTCGTCACGGGCTGGCTCCGCTTCTCCCCACTGCTTTTCGGTGTCCCCTGCCTCACAGGGGCTGAGCGGCTGCGTGGCGGAGCAGGCAGAGACATCTTAGCACACAAATGTAAATAAAAAAGGAAAAAAAAAGAAAATTTGGGGAAGGATGCCGGGGTCTCGGCCTTGATTATATTAATTGGGAAATGAGGGGGCTCCAAAGCAGCAGCTTGGCAGCGGAGGTCCGCACCGCCGATGCTGGAACTGGCACAGCAAGGGCTGGGCAGAGCGAATCCTGTTTCTAATACAAGCTCATCCTTACTTACCGCCATCTCTTCAGAGTCAAGGCAAGGTTAAGCCAAACACTAAGAGAATTAAGAGGTTTGCAGTTTTTATCCTACATTAACCATTTGGCCTCACCTCTCCAAGCGCCCGATTAGGATTTTCCTGGCTGAACCCTCCTCCGAGACCCTCGGGAGCCGCTGGGGAGCTACAGATTTTGGGGGGCTTCTTTTTGTTCTGCTTCCCTGTGTTGTGCTCTCCAAGATTTTGAGCACTACAGGCAGGGGCCTAATGAAGGGGGGAGACACGAAACCACACAGCTCACAGCTCAACATCTGCAGTGTCGAGGTCCGCTGTGAGCTCAGAGAAATAAGAAAGGGATGGGAAGAGGGCAGGGGAAGCTGTCTGTGAAAAGGAGCCTGAATCCATGTACAGGCAGAAGAGATCACGTTTGAAACATTTTTATTTGAGCAAGAATTTACAGTCTGATGGGGGAAGAGGTAGGGAAAATACTGGGAGAGAAGACAGGGGAAGACTGCAGACAAAAGGGAGGAAGAAGGAGAAATATTCTCATTTTCTTCTTCATTTATATTTCTAAATTGTGGAGCCCCTTTTCGAGCAAGACATAAATGAAATGTCTGCTACCCTCATGTTGCCTTTCCCCACGGTGTATAGTAAAGGAAAATCCATCTGGGCACAGAAAGAAATGCAACCCGTGCACTTAAAAGGGAAAAAGACTGAGCAATGCGGGCCCGGGCTGACAGATAAATATGGAGACACAGATCCGTGTGGGTGGACAGTCACAGGCAGCACACACAGGGGTGAAAAAAACCCTCCAGGACACACACATGTGCGTGCTGCGGGCCCCCTGCCAGCACCGTGAATAAGGGCAGCAGCCAAATCCTCCTCCAAGGGTGCTCCTGCTACCAGCCCATCCTCCCGGCACCGTCCCCAGCCCCGCTGTGGGAACTTCTCCCACGGCGCTGAAACCTCAGCAAGTTTTGTGCAGCTAAAAGGCTGAAATCACCCCCTCGGCCTCATGTGCACGCTCTGTTCCAGCTCCCCTTCCCCCAGCCTCGCTGCTCGGGCCCTGATGATGGCCGGCCGGTGGTGCACAAAGGCTTTTGGCTCTGCCCACACGTCCCTTGGTGACAGCGCTGACACAGGGCCCGCGTGCCGGGTGGCACAAGCTGCAGCCAGGTTCCCGTCGGTCTATTTGTGGTGCCGGGCGTCTATTTAATTTAACTCCACGTGTTTTAAGCTGAAAAGGTCAGGAAATGAGAGCACGACTGGTCTTGCCGTGGCCGATGGGAGCGCTGGGGATGGAGGCAGCGTGAGGCTGAGAGCACGGCTCCGTTTCGCCGTGTCTGGCCCCGGAGCTGGGGCAGAAAGCTGCGAGCAGTAACCCCTCCCTGCCTTGGCTGCGGGCGAGCCCGTCCCCACAATGTCCCCTTTGTCACCCCTCCCGCAGCCCCGGCCAACGCAGCCTTCAAAGAAAATCGCTTGGGGCCTGCCCAGGCTCTGATATTTCCTTTCCAAAAGGAATAAATCCTAGCGGCTCTGGCGGGAGAAGGTTAACCACGGGGGGAGCGCGTCACCTCCGCCGTGGAAAAACACAAGCCCCCGAAGAAAGCCTTGGCATTTCTCATGCAAATCCACAGCTGGGAGTGCGCAAGGACACGGACCTCCTGCTACAGACGCTCAAACCAGAGTAAATGTAAGGCACTGCCTGAAGCCTGACATTTAAACACCCTTGTCTCAAGGCAGCTGGGGAGCCTTGAGGAAAGGAGGGCTCCAAGCCCTGCCTGCCCGGCGCGCCCGCCTCCGGCTGCTGCCAGGGGAGCAGGGGGCAGAGCACCAGGCAGCCTTCACCTGCCATCCCCTACAAACCTGGAAAGGTCAGGGCAGGTGGAAATGTCACTGTGCTTCCACGCATCGCTCCGTGGCTTTCGGGCTCGGTGACGGTTTGTCTGCACGAGCCAGAGCGGGGGAACAGCGACCGGGAGGACCGGAGCGGGCAGCACCCATTCAGCAGCTCTTGGGAATCTTTAAAAGCCTCTTTGGCGTGTACATCAGCCCTCTCCTTCGCCATTCTTCTCTGTGGTGGCATGGAAACAAGCCACACACACACACAAAAAAAAAAAAGGATTCTGCAGGAAAACAATTTGAAGCTGTATTTGCACTTTTCCCCAGTCAGAAATCCCCTAATGGTCTGGGGTCATTTTCTCTCGCCTATTCCTTTTTACTCTGGCATCTTATAAAAGGCCCTAAAAAAATACTTGTTCACTGTTCAAATAACAGAGAGGGACTAACTCGCCTTGCCGCAGTAATGCCAGAGAATCCCACAAAGAGCACTGACCTCTCCTTCACTCCCCCCTGTTTCACTCGGGGATTACAGCGGCCTCAATGCAGGCTTGTCCATGCATGGGCTGCGATTCCCAACCACTGCAAGACCTTTTATGAATGTAATTTCAGCCTTATCCACATTTCCTGACTTTCCTGCATTCCCATCTGACCCTTGCTGTAACAGTAACTAGCTCGCTGGTTAACCCTTTGGGGCAGGAACTCGGCATTTCCTCTCTCTGTAGGGGACCCCAAGGCAATGCTGTGTTATAAAGGAATTGATCATTTGGTGGTGTGTATGTGCGTGTGCATTGAACTGCAGAGGGGAGGATGAAGAGGAAGACAACGGTGGTTTGAAATACAGCATCTTTAGGATTTTTATAAGAAATTCTAAAGAAGAAGGAAGAAATATGAGATTTATAAGATTTCCCTTTATAAGACATCCTGAAAACAGGAGAGCAGCACCAAACGCTGCTCAGGTGCGGTACAGCCCCTGGGCTCCTTCAGTTCTGCCGGGGTCCGCCTCAGCCCTCAGGTGAGAATCGGAGGAACACAAAAGCAAACTGGGAGCCAATTCCTGCTGTTTTCCTAAGCTGCAGCAAATGCAAATTGAGCTCATCCTGAACTCTGGTCCCGTCCGTTTAATTTGTCGGAGAGTGGCATTTATACGGCTGTATCTAATGAATGAATCCGGGGCGCTGTGTACCACCCGTAATGCTGATGGTGGGTAGCCTCAGGTGCTGGAGCAGAGGACAGGCCATTAGGAGGTGTTAGGAGTGCCTTGGCTGCAAAACAGGGACACAGGAAGCAGCAGCGTCAGGCTTACATTCAGTGTATGGCTTGATGGGTCTCCATTATGTGGCAAATCCCTGTAAACCTTAAGCATCCTCTGTCAGCTACGAAATTAAAATAGGCTCTGTGGTGGCTGGGAAATCAAAAGCCTTCCTCTGTAAGCTCCTGTCTTATTAACAACAAGTAATTTGACAAATACTGCTCCACAAACCTTAGTTTTGGAGTCCCGAGCAGGCCAGCCGGACTCTGTTCCTTCCTTTATCCGCTGCCAGCAGAGGATTTTAACCCATTCCCTGGAGCTCAGGGCAGAGGGCAGGGAGCCCACAGCCCCACTGAGCCAGCGGCCGCTACACCAGCACCCTGCCGTGTGTGCCATATCCCAGCTCTGGGGGTACGAGGGGAAACCCACCGCTCCCACGGGGTGCGTGTGCACGTGCCTGGGGCTTATGCGAACCTTTGGGTAGTCTGCCTTCATTTATATGGCTGGGGGTTTGTTTGTGTGCAAATCTACGAGCCTGAGAGCGAGGAACAGCGCGGTTTGGAATCAGCAGATGGGTTTTTTTGCTAGGAAAGGGTTAAGCGGAGTGCCCTTGCTGAGCTCCATGTCTCCCTGCATTCCAGGGTAAATGGTGTTTTGCAGAGCCCGGTTACCTATGGCAACAGCAGAGAGGAATATTGCAGGCGAATCTTCTGAATCACAGGATTTACAGCCCATATGTTTATTCTGCAGTGAAACACTTCCAGCTCCCGCTTCTGATGTGAGCTGGGAACCGCGAGAGGGCTTTGCAGAGCCATTTAAAAGGCAAGGCGAGCTGGAAGCAAGGCGTTTTTAATCAAAGGCCCGGCTCAAAACAGAAAAACACTGCAGGATCAGAGGAGCCTTCGGATTGAGCCATCCTAGGGCAAAGCATACCTGTGTCCCCACGCTGTCCCCATTCCACACCAGGTCCCCAGCCCGTGGCCACGTTGCCCAGGGCCTGCAGCCACCCGGGGCCTGCAGCCTCTCTCCTCGTGGCCTGTCCATATGGTTGCTGCGAGGATTTTTGTCCTGAAACACTCAAACCATATTTTTTTAGTGGTCACGGCTAGAGCAGGGTGCTTTAAGCACGCGGTGCGCTCACGGCGTCGGGTGAAAGCCCAGGCAGTGTATCCGTGTGGCCGTGCACAATGCTGAACTGCCGAGGGCTGAGAAAATAAGCAGTTCCAGGCCCGGCTAAACGGTGTGGGGAGATCATCTGGGAATTCAGGAAGCTAACGGCACAAGCCAAGGAGCTGTGGTTGAATGCTTGAGCGAGGATTCATTTCACCTAACTCTAACCCTCTGAAAGTCAGGAATCTGGCCTCGGCTCTCTCTGTAGTCAGCAGAGATAAATCCAGTTGCTCAAAGACAATTTATCACACCTAAAAGAGCGACCTGCCCGGCTGAGTGCCTGCATGCAGGTGCATCTCACTGTCCTGAGGCCAGAAATGTGATCCTGCTACGGGCTGAGGACAGTTCGCTGTAAACAGAGCAAGGCAAACACGTAGGGCCGAATTCACATGGAAATGTCCAACTACATCCGTCTTTCTGCATCCTGAATGCTCCCATATGCTGCTACTTCACTGAGAAATCCGCAGTGTTGCTCCGTATTAATCTAGCTATCTCACAGCTCGGGAGGAGAACAGCAGCTGAACGCGATGCTGAACGTTTTGCAGGAGTCTGCTGCTTAGTTTTGAAAGTACAAAGGCAGGTCACTGCAAACTGTACTTGCTGTAACCCAGGAGGAATTTGCCTTGCTGATAAATATTTAACAGTCACAAAGGAGGAATCTGTGACGCCTTGTATGGGCACCCTTTCAATGGCTTCGGAGCAGCGCACGCCATTTTTCAGGGCTCCAAATGTGCACTTTTTTGGAAAGGGAAAGCAAAAATAAGATAGAAAACAGTTGAATCACAGGGCTTCTGTGTGAACCACCAGAACTCAGAAATGGCACAGCTGTTTAACTCAGATTTTTGTTCCATCTGGCTAAAAAGAAAACATTTACTTTTTCTTATTATTTCCCCTTCCCTCAATTTAGAAAAGAAAACAGAATCTGCGTTTATTGATCCGGTGAAATTTATCTGGGAAATTGCTTTGAAGCCCCGGACTAAGATAAACAGTAATTCATAATATATGTAGCAAATGATCAGGCAAATCACAGAAAAGGAGCGAGAGGAGGAGAGTGGGAGGCAGAATTCATCCTTTAGACGCAAAATGAATGGGTCTTTAAAATAGGAGCACTGGCGGGGTATCAGTCTGCCTATCTATAGATTGCTTTTTTAATGCAGCCATCGCTATTGTATACAAGCATCAAATAAAAAATTAAAACTTCAATTCAGCTCGTCCATCCAGCAGTCCCAGGTTCGGCTTTTTTGTCAGTTTGCTCCGAGGTTGTGTTCGAGCCTTTGTTGCAGGAGGGAGACTTCCGAGCAGCAGCGGGCTCTGCATTGTGCAGGGAAAACAGTCAGGCTTTAGATGATTTTGGTCAGATGGAAGGGGGGGGGGGGGGAGGGAATGCCTTTCTTTTTCCCTGCAAATAAATCATGGATTTTGCCTTGCTTCTGGCTGAGGTTGTACGGTTTTAGGAAGAGAAGCAGCTATTGTGCTAGCGGGAGGAATTTTGTGTGGTTGAAGGAGGGAGAATAAAAGCCATCTTTCCTCCAAACGCGTGCGCGCGCGTGTGTTAGTTTCTCATTCTCCACCATTTCCTGAAAACAGGGCTTGGGGAAAAAGCACACAGACACATAACATTTTTCCATTAGCAGAGCAAGCGGGGGAAGGTAATGGGCTGGGGGGAGGGGGCGGTAATCAGAGATCTGCTTAGTCTTCATAGAAAGAAAAATGCTTGGGCGCCTGCTTTGCCATAAATTGCATCTGGTGGTTGGAGCTCCAGCAAGTTATTAAAGCGACTGCATTAAAGTCATAATTCAGCAGGTCAGCAGCACGCTCCGCAGCCCCTCCTCCACCATCCCTCCCAGCCCCATTTTGTGCAGGGGCTGAGCCCCGGCGGCCCCAAGCAGCCCCCGCTGCGGCTCTCGCTGCCTTTTTCCCTTCGCGGGGGAGCCGGGGAAGAAAAGACAGAGGATGCACGGTACCAGGGCGCTTGGCTTCGCACAGGCACAGCGAGACGGTGCTGCCCACCTTGGCCTGGCAATAGGGCCAGGAGAAACCCCACTTCCCCAACGCAGCATTCCTCAGGCAGCGCGCGAAGGCGCCGCCGCAGCCCCCTGGCTCCAGGCCCCCTGGTGCTGTTGAAATCCCCCTCCTGGCTTTTCCGGGAGAAGCGGGTGTAAAAGACGAGATGTCAGCGTCCCTGGGGGGCTGCAGGCAGGGGGCTGGCTGCTGCAGGACAGAGGGACAGGGGTGAGGCTGCATCCCCCAGGCAGCGAGATGGAGGCCGGGGCAGCCGGCTCGGCTCAGGAGCTCAGCGGCGAGGTCGGGAGCTGGCGTGGAGGAGGCAGCGTGTGGCTGGTGTTTTGTGCTGGGGGGCTTGAGCAGTGCCCTGCCTCGCTGCTGCGAGGAAAGTGTCCTTCGGATGAAAGCTTTGATTTTGGTTTCCTTTATAAATGCACAAAAAAAATAGGCATATGCAGCATCAGCGCTAAAAGGTGCAGGGGACCCCCGCAGCTTTTCCAGTGATGACCTTGTGCATGTGTGGTTAAAAGGAGATTTGTAGAATTAAAAAAAGCAAAGCAGAACAAAACCAAAAATGAGACAGAAAGCATCCCACGGTCCTCTAAAAGCCCTGGCTTGTGAGAAATCAAGATGATTACTGTAAGTGAATCACCTCGCCAAGATCCTTCTAAACATCCTCAGATGCGGAAGGCCACCACGGGTGGGTTTTGTCACCTTGTGAGCCTGTCCTCATGTTTCCAAGAGGCAGGAGTGCCCTGAGCTCACCCTCGCACCCTCGGTGTCCTCACCACATCGGGAGGCGCTGGGCTCTGTTGGCGTTGGCCTGGCTGTGGGGAGCAGCAGGAGAGGCCTCGCAGGCCACGGGGCGCCTTCCTTTCTTCCCACGTTACATATTTTCGTCATGAATGTAAGGAGGAACACCGACGCTGGAGCTGCTGAGGTGACAAGAAGGTGCATGAGGTCACCCAGCGATGCCAGCTCAGGAAGAATTGCGGGTTTTCTGTGCTCGCCTGTGGACGTGGGCCCAGGGAGCAGCAGGAAGAGGGAGAAAGCACGCACACCGCTGTTGTAGCAGCAAGGACTTCTTGCTTACAGCAGACATGCAAATGTGTATTTCTTCCTGCAGATTACACGAGGCACTCAGCCTTTTCCTTCTGGTTTCCAGCAGCAGTACAGGTGTGTGCTGTGTCCCCCTAGGGCTGAGCAGGACATGGGTGGGTGTCCTCCGCCAGCGGGGCGCTGCCCGGCTCCCTCAGTGCGCAGCCGCGCTCGCAGTCACGACTAGGGAGGGCGAGGAGAACATGCCACTGCCTTCTGGGTCAGGACTTTGTATTCCCACTGAGATGTTATTACAGGCTTGGGATCCTCAGAGAATTAAATCTGCTGCTCGTCTCCAGAATAGATAATGGCAGGGCACGCTTCCCACATCGCTGCCTCCTGCCAATGCGGCTCAGTCCTGACCTGGCTACCATTCATGGCTGGACAGAGGAGAGTTCATTCTCCGTATCCCATTCATAGCTACCGGCCTTTGCAAACGAGGAGGAATTTAAAATCTGATTTGATTTTTTTTTTTTTCAGAAGAGAAACCAACCAACAGACCAAGCAGGAACTGAGCTGCGATCCACTCGCGTAACTTCAAATGGGTTTCCTCCCCGCGACATGGATGGCAGCGGCTTTCTGAGCGCTGCTGACCCAAGGAAAGCTGAGAATGAGTAACACAAAATTAAAATGTGGCATATCCTGTACCCACACGGGGCTGCTCCGTGCTGTGTGAGTTATGCAGGGCCACTTTGGAAAGGAAATACTTCTGCTGTTGCAGCCTTCTTCTCGAGCATTGCTAAGAGCAGAGTGTTTTTGGAGCTGCGGTGACCTAAGCATGCAAGGAAAGTGAGCTTGTGCAGGGCGAGCGTGTACGTACGTCTGAAAGCTCATCTGTATTGTGCAAGAATTAAAAGTCGAAAGCAGATCCTGCCTCTGCCTGCAAACCTCCCTCTCCAGAACTTGCCCCCGCTTCACATGCGCGCTTCCCAGGACGCAGCAGCTCAGGCAAATGCTCGGCATTGCAGCTGTAATTGCTGTATTTATTATTCCGGATACCACAGCAATGAGGCAGACATTCCTGTGCGAGGTCTACGACTTTCCCCCAAATGCGAGGACATCAGTCAAGCTCACAGCCCAGGGAGGAAGCAGGAGCCCGCGGTACTTCCACTGTCACTTGCAGCAACAAGGGGGCAGCAGGGAGCCTCGATGAGCCCTCGGACTCGGGCAGGAGCTGGCGGGGTTCAGCCACTTCTTTGCAGCCTCCCCTAGGCAGTGATGGAGGAAAGCCCATTCCTTGAGGAGTCTGATACAGCCAAAGGCTGGGAGGACACACGGAGACTGCAGTGCCTCTCCAGCAGCCAGACAGTGTCCTACCGGGTCCCTGCGGTCTGCCTCGCGCTCGTCCCCAAATAATCTTAGGATATGAATCTCCTCTCCTCAGCCAGCACCGCTGTTGTTTCACTTGACTCGGAAGGGGCAAGCTACCTTCTGTAGGATTTAAATGGTCAGGAAAGCATCCACGACTTCTACACAGAGGAATTGACTTTGCAGTTATACTGGTTCGCACAACTCAAGCAGGGTTTTGGGTAGACACCAGCCTGCGGGTGCACCTGCACCGTGGGCAGAAGAACCCCAAATTCCACTTCATTTCCTGCGGGATTCGCTGCAGGCAGTGCCCCGAGGCAGCTCCCATCCCTCTCGCTTCGGGTGCTGGCTGCCCACCTCCTCCTGGCCACACTCAGTAGGCACCCGTCCCTCACCTGCCCCGAAAGGCCACTCGGAGAACCACCCCATGCCACGGCCCTACAGGTTTGGGAGTGCCGGGTGTGCATCACTGCAGGAATGCTCCTTGGAGGGGCACTGCCGGCCTTAGTGCTTGGGAAGCACACTAAGGAAGCGCAGCACGTGTTTAGCCCTGCTGTTTGGACAGAAATGTAGAGCAATATTTGAGAAGAAATCCGAGGGCAGCTTCACTGGTCAGGCCTCTGTTTGACCAGAGCTCCAGCCACTGTCCTTCCCCACAGCGGGGCTCCTCAGTCAATCACAGCCGCGTCCCTCCAGCGCCGGGAGCACAAGGAACCATTTTTTCTCCCTTTCTAGCGTGGAAGCACCACACGAAAGTCACAGCGCGGCACTGAGTCAGGGCTCTGCGGCACAGTGCATTGCTGAGGCTGCCTGGTATTCTAGGCACATCCTTACGGCAATAAACTCCTCAGCATCATCTCCCAGCCATGAGAGAATCTGGAGCAGCTAAAAATACCGTGCCTGCTTCTCAAAAGCCTGCGCACGGCAGCCTGCTGCTTGTGACCTCCGCACCCTCCTCTCCGGCACGGGCACGGAGGGCGCTGGGGCTCAGCCTCAGCCCTCAAGGCAAAGGGGAGAGGCAGCACGATGGGTGCGTGGCGATGGGCACCGCACACAAATGTAGGAACAAACACGGCTGCCTGGGGGGATGGAGAATTTCTCCTCGCCTGGCACGTGAGAAATGCCAGGTGGGGGCCGTGCTGCTCGGGGGGCGATTATTCCTCATTTTGCCGCACGTAGTGAAACACCCCAAAGATTCTGGCATTAGCGGGCACTATAAATCTGGAGGACACCACAGCTGTGACCGGATTATTTATAGCTCTGCTTTTACATTACCAAGTCCAAAGCATCGCACAAAGAGGAAGGTAATGAAATCTCCACCTCTCCAGCCGTCACTCTCTAATCTGAAGCGGCATTTCCAGGAGCCATTTTCACTCGACCAGGGAGTCTAGGAACAAACACGTTCTCACCCTCCCACTCCCTGTCAGACAGCCCCACAGCTGGCACGCACGTACACACTCACACATGCATTCTGGCTCTCCGTTTCTCCCTGCGAGATACAAAAAGTCTCCTGCATTTGCAGTTTATCGCACGCAAACATACACATCTCTTCCCTTTCAGTGCCGCAAACACACGGCTGCAAACACATTCTGGGTTAAATTCTATTTTCACTTATGGTATGCAAATGGCAAAGCTGAATACTTCCATTAAGATAACAGATTTACAACTGTGTAACTGAGATCAGAATATGGTGCTGACTCCCTCATACATAAATTTCCATAGCTGCTCCTGAATTTGTCTTTTTCCTCAGCCGCCTCGCCGTGCATTAATCATTCAACATTTAAATCAGCCATCCACTTGCTTCTTTTTGCTTTGTCAATGAAAATTGTTCAGCATTAATTATAAAACTCATTCTCTGCTGAGGTTTTCTTGGCTTTTTTTCATTAGTGGGTGGAAGTGTCGATTTACAGTCATCTTGTTCTGTCTTCAAAAATACCCCGCGTACCATCTATACTGCAGAGCACGTTCCCCGGCTGCGAGAGCCTGCGAATGTGTGCGCGAGCTTGCGAACGTGTGAGCTCGCCGATGTATATGCAGGATTGGCATGCATGTGCATACATGTGCGTATGGAGAAAAGATATGGAGACTGCAATTAGAAAGGCTGAATGTTTCGCAGGGTTTGTCGGGCGGCTCGGCTTTCAGCCCCTTGCTGAACCTACCGATTTTCAGCCCGGCATTACGGATGATTTCAGGTTACAAAGCAAAGAGTTTATGGCAACTGTAAATGTGTTCTAAATTGTGCGTCTGTGGTGACAGCAATACAATACTGATCTGGTTTTACACAGTGGTAAAACCTCTCCAGATTAGCTTTCATTTTTTATAATCGAAAGGATTGGACATCCCCGGTCCGGCACGCTGTGCAATCCTGCAGCACGACACCAGTGCAAATACCGCAGTGCACATGGTAAGATAATAAACCAGGGTGCTGCGGCCAACAGCAAATCACAAGGCAATAAAACACAAAGGCTGAAGGATTTGGTTTATATGGGAAGTATTTCAGTGCACGGACCGAATACAGTAAGGGAGAGGCTGACTGAAAATACAGACTCATTAGCCAGAGAGTGACTAAGCGTGTCTTTGCAGGTATGATTTTCACAATGGTGAATTTTTACTCAATTATTACAAGGCATAAACTACACCAGCGCGTAAATGCTTTCTGATCTTTTCATTACACGGGGATGCTGCAACCTATATTTAACCCAAGGGGAGGGATGTGCTCCAGAAAGAATTTGCTCTTTGGCAATCCTTTCTCTTATCGGTCGCGCAGAAATGTCAGACCCCTCCAGTCGTAAACCAGGGATTACAAAAAGAGGAAAAAAAGGCAACCAGGAGCAAACCGTGCCCTCTGCACAAATGCAGGGTGGAACAATGTAAGGTCTGAGGCAAAGAACTGCAGTGACCTCCGCAGCGACAACGCCAAGAGGCTGGGATGCTGGCGCCAGCTTGGCCATGGTGTGGTTACGGCGTCCTCCCCTTCATGGAGTTTTTGCTTTGGGACGAGCGATGATGCTGCTCACCACGTATGAGTTAGGCAGACTCTCTCCCCAGCCCCAGATCTGAATTCTCTGGGCCGACAGCCGCTGAAGCACGCTGCCTGTTCTGCATGCTCTGCGCTGCGAGATGGGCTTGTAGTTTCAGTTCATTTTCCCAGAAGTGCCGCCCACCACACCAGCCTCCATTGCAGCAGGCAGTAATTGCCCAAATTGCAGAAAACACCCTGGGTAAAAGGCTGGGCGAAGAGACCAGGAGTGGAATCAATCCCGAGCGCTGAACTGGGGAGGAACGGGAAGCTGCAGAGAGTAGGAAGTTAATACTACCCAAGCTATACACATTCTGAGAAAAACAAGAAACCTTCAATCTCCACAACCATCAGGCAGTGTTTTTCACTCCTACTGAAAAATTGGAAAATGGGAAGTGTCTTTTTACTCGATGATGAAATAAAAATAAGAAGAAATAACAGTATTGAGTCAAATAACAGAGCATCCCTCCAATATAGCAGAAGTTGTGCTTTAGCTAAACACCCAGATAGCGAGTTGGGAATAGAGCCCAGGGTTTTGGTTTATTTATTTTGTACAGAGCTCTGCGTGTGCTGCTCTGATGAGGGTAGCACACAAACAAAGAGGCAAGACGCGGTGTTAGTCAAGTCGTATTATCTCTCTCGGTGATAGAACAGTAGGAAAAAGAAGGTGAGCTTGAGTCTCATTTACATCAAAACTGTTTTGTTCTCCTGGGAGAGAAAAAAAAAAAAAAAAAGCAGCTCAAAGTCAAATCTGCATCAGGGAGCAGTGCTCTAGGGCAGGTAACCTGGTAAAGCGCTGCAGATGCAGGCAGGGCTCGCACAGCAAAGCGTCTGCAGTAGCAGGGCGGGCTCCAGGGTGTGGAGAGAAGGAGCTGAGGCTGTGCCACGCTCCCCACGCGGAGCAGGGGCTCCATCCACGCGCGGCAGTGGTGCCACGCAGCCCCCCCCTCCTGTCCCCTCCCCTCCTCCAGCTGCAGCTCTGTCCTATGGAAAGTACCATTCACTGCAGCTCGCCTCCCTGGCTGAAGGGAAAGAACCTGTTCCAAGACAAGCACAGGTTTGCCACTCCAAACACATCCGTGCTAGGGCTCCTTACTAGCGAGGCTACGCTGCTCAGGGGTGATCTGACACCGTACCCGTGTCCGCAGAGCTGTGACAGACCCGGCCTTGGGTGGACACAAAGGGATTTTGTGCCAAATCCTGCCTTCCACCCAGTTCACTCACTGCACAGGTCTTTGCCAGCACAGAGGGAGGGCAGCAGGGGCGTCCATCACACCTATGTAACCCCCTTGTGCTTCATGCCTACAGGAGAATTTGGTACTGTGTGTCCAGATCTGCCTCCAAATCGCTGCTAATTTTGCTCCCTGCTTATTTTAGTGGGATTTGTCACCCGTGCGTATGCAAATAAAGCTTGCAGAGGAGTTCTGAGTAATAGGGAGAAAACAGCCTCGCGTTGTTTATTAGGCTGCAGCTGACACCGCAGAGAAAAATGCTGTTGGGAGATTTCAGCTCACTTCCCCCCGGACGCTTCCTGCCCTTCCACACGGTTACAAAACCGCCGGTGACAGCGCATCGCCGCTCAGCCCCGCGCCGGGAACTCCCAGGGACCCAGAAGCAAGCCGGCCCTTCAGCCCGAGCTGTTCCTTCTGCAGTCATCCCCCAGGTCTTCCTCCCCTGGAGGTGAAGCACATGACACGGCAAAACAAACGGGGCTTTCACATCCCTTGCCCACCGTCTCCTTCTGCTGAGGTTAGATAACTTCATTCACAAGACCCGTCAGCCCCCTTCCTCCCCTAGCCAGGAAATCATCTGAAGGAATTTTTAATGCGCTCGGATTTTAGTGAGGTATTTTTACGCTCCTCATCTTAGGTTTCATTGTCTGCTGAACCACCTTCGACTTCGAAACCTACATTTCTCTCCGAGTGATTCTGTCTTTTTCCACTTGGCGAGTGTCACATTTTCCTGCGATTTTCTGCTGGCTTTTAAAGCACCAGGATCCCTCTCACGGACGGATCTCCCTGGGCATTCACACCACTGCTAATTTCTCGGGACAAGTGCACAGCCCCAGGGTTCCTGCCCCTGCGAAACCACCCACAGAAGCTCATCTGCATTTCATCTGACCTCCAAAACCAGTGATAAATTTTGCTTTTTCCTTGAGTGAAAATGAGGAGTGATTCAAACCATACACAGAGTCGAGTTTTCAGCCGCTCCACACATTAGGCATATACTAAATTTGAATAAAATCATTTGCACATGTGCAACCTACATTTATGCATGCAAATCAGGCAATTAGGTACAAAATTACCCGATTTGCATACATAATGCGAGAACCGAGCAAGTAATATGCAACAAAAACATATTCTATTAATATTATTTTCTTCTGTTCTGAAATTATCAGCAACTGGATTAGGATTTACCAAGTTTTCCACGGCCCCAAATGACGAGCCCAGCTGATGAACATCCCTAGGTCTGCTGATGACGAGCTAATTATATCAAACGATAGCGGGTTTGTGCCACGTTTGGTAACCAATCCTGAATTTTACAATGAAATGTACGATTCCGCCTTTTTTATGGTTAGAGTTCATCTTAAAATCCATTTGCACAACTAGATGTTGAGCGTATGCGTGTTGAAGCAGCACAGCACGGATGCCCCCCGAATTTGCTTTTGCATTCAAACACTCGCTGAGGTTTTTGTTGCTGCTGTCTGTGCACCCCAGCTGCTTTGCCGTGCATCCAAACACGCACTTTGCTCGTAAAGCCAGCTGCACACGTCGGAAAAGAAGCCGGTGGAAACCCAGCCTGTGGAGTCTGGAGGATATCTCCCGCAGGAGCCTAGCCGTAAGTAGACACGTCACACCTCAGAGAGAATGAAACCAGAAGCTCTCCCTCGGCACGCCAGCACCGGAGGGGGCCTGGCTTCCTGGAAGGTGAGTGCACACCCTGGGAGGGCTCCGGTGCCACCCCTGACCCTGCCCTCCCCATCACTGCCTCCGCTGCTCTGCACGGGCACTGGCGCACTGCCTTCGCTCGGCCCTGTCTTGCTCGGCAGGCAGGCTCCTCAGGCACAGACCTGTCCGATTTGTCTGCAAAGCCTTGTGCACGCTGAGGCGCTTTAGCTGTGTTATAAATAAACAGTCACTGCACTTCTGCCGGGGCGCAGAGACGTTTTGCATGCCTCCAACTGTTCTCACGGGCTCATCTCCAAACCCCTGGAAATGCTTCGTTAGCGTTTTTAAGATGGGGTCACCCAGAAATGGTTCATCACCATTTTTAAGATGGGGTCAGCCATGCTCTTCCAGAGGAGGGCAGACCTTTGGCTGCTGTCACAGCGTTACACAGCTCCGTAACATGGCTCTACAAGGAGCTTCCATTCATTACACATCCTGAGGTCGTTGAGCTTCCAGCAAGTTACCCAGTGACAGCCATGTCTTCTCCCAGATATTTTGGTATATTTAATTTCAACTAGGCAAAACGTGAGCAAGTGCTTGTGCCCTAAATTTCACCTGCTAGTACCTGGCTCCTTCACCTATCACTACCCAGTATGCCGGGTCCTACTATTTTGACTTTTTTTTCCTGCTCAAACAGTGCTTTCCAACTTTTCAACATCCCTTTTTGTTCTTTCTCCCTTAATATTTAAATTGCAAGCATCTGGGAGAAGACCACATCTTTGTCTTCTAAAAGCTCTGTCACACATCTTCGGCTGATGAGGAAATAACAATTATGACCACTGAGGTATTTGCAAGCTCAACATTTAAGGGCCGTCACCTAGTGACAGCGTTGCCTTTGATTATCTGCTGCCTCTCACTTCAGGAGCTCTCATTATTTCTTACTCACGGATGGACTGGTTACGAGGGACTCTTCAGCACACGACCTGCTGCCAGCTATCTCACGGACGGTACACGCGGTGCTTTGCTGCTCTATGAAGTTCTGCTGCAACCATCTGACTCTTATTTATCTGTCTGGGTTTATAAATGCCCCCCGTCACAACAGTTTCTGAGCGTCTCCCTGGCATTTAAAAGCAGAAACCTGCCTCTCTCCCTCTCGTTTCATCCCCGCCTGCTGAAGGACAGAGCTCGCTGAGTTTTCCTTTCTTGCCTTTGCCTCTGGCACTTGTTCTTCCCCCGGTTTCAGGCTGACTCCGGAACACCTTGACGCATGTCCCCGCCGAGGCACCTTCCCATTTCTTGCTCTTTCCTGCCAGAAGCCACCCCCCCTCCCACACTCAGCAATTTCACTTTTATTAAGGAAATAAATACCACGGCCAGTCACACCGCCTTGGTACGCTCAAGAATTCCTTAGAGGTACTGGAGCACCACGCAGGCCAAGGATATAAGGACATCTGTAGGTGATGTATGTTTCAAACTATGAAGGTGAAAAATGACAGTGGCTCCTCTGTAACACGTACACAGGTAACGTGTACTCCACTCTGATCCCAACATCTATCGTGCTTCCAAATAAACAGTGAGATTTAGGGAGGACTCAGGGCCTTGCAGAGGTCTCTTTGCACATACCTCGTTTACCCTCACGAATTCCCAAACAGGAAAAAGGTGCTTTGGTAGGAGATGCTGTGCTTACGCCATATACCAGTCTGCCTTGAGGTATTTGTAAACAAAGTGGTAAGAGTGACCTGCCTCTTTAAGGACCTCTTTAAGGGGATGTGGAGCAAGGCAGCTAGGTGAGATTATCGGTCCCAGCAGGGAAGGAGGCAGGGGAATTACAGGAAGGACTTAGCAGTGGCAGCAACTGAAATAGGTGAGCTTGTACGGTTTGTCTTGCTGGAGCAAACAGGCCCCTCTGGCTTCTCCCCCTCTAGCCTGGTGCTCAAAGGAGGACAAACTGCTGTCTGAACGGATTTGGGATGCTGAGACAGAATAATCCTTGGGGAAAGTAAACCAGAAGCCTGTGAAGCATGAAGCACGTTGACAGGCAAATGGACTAAGAGAAAACTGGAGCAGCTACATAAAAGATAGTGGCAAAGCCAATGGTTAGATACATCTCCATGGATTCTTCTGCTGTGAGGAGGAAAGACAGACATGCTGTCTGTCTGATGCTGAAAAAAAAACAGCAGCAGGCAGGCCCTCCTCCTGCAGAGTCAACAAAAGCAACAGGAACTGCAGCTCGCACCTCAGCAGGAGAGATTCCTGCAGCGCTTGCTGACCCGCGGGCTGGGGAGTGCTGCTGGGCTGTACAAGGTACTTGGGGCAGGCTCAGCCCCACGCTGACAGAGCTGAAAATCACCCTCCAACATCCATCTGCATCTCTGGGTGCCGAGTGCTGCTGGGTTAACATTGAGGAGCTGCAGAGCAGCTCCCCAGCGAGAGGGGCGACGCGGCACGGAGCGCCGAGCTCCTTGGCTCTTCTCCTGCCCACGCTGAGCCTGGCTCCAGAGGCGCAGTCACTGCATCTGGGCCGAGCTGCACGGCGGGGAGCGTGCTCGTTTACAGCAAGCACACAGCCCGGGAACATCACCAGCCATGTGTTCAGAGGCGAGAAGCGTAGCCTCGGAGTGACGTCTGCAGGGTCTGCTACGGCGCTGGAACTGATTGCCATTCCGGGCACTCTTCTGCAAGCAAAGTGATGGAGGAAACAGAGGTGGAGGGAATGAATTCATGTGACAGACTGGAGCATTCTGCTACAAAAAAGCAAGGAAGACTTGCAGCTTGCCAACAAGCTTTAGAAGAATATTTCAGTCCTGCAGCAGCTTACAGAAGGTCCTCCTGAGAGCAGGGAAATTCTAGTAATACGCGGCTGGCACGCAACTGTGTGCACATGAAGGGATTGCTCGCCGGAGCGAATCTCTGCCACGTGCCACTTGAGCCACAGGTGGAGGTCTCTGTGCAACACGAACAGGCTTTCTGGACCAGGCAGCCAGAGAAAGTCTCGAGTGCAGACCGAGGGGTAAAAGCTTGAATTGAGACCAAATGGTCTCAAATTGTACGGGAACTCCACCGTTGCTCAAACGAAAAATCAGGAGAAGCCTGGTGGCTACATCGCCGGGCTTCCTTAGGGAACAACAGCCAGAAAGGCTTAAGAAGCTTAGCAGAAATAGCTACCCAGGCCCAGCCATCCTTAAGCGTGAAGGAAAGCTGGTGGCTCAGCCTGCAGACCTGACAATCTCGAAAAGAACATCACGGAGACGCCCGTGTGGTCATGAGATGGGTCCCACCCAACTGCAGAACTCATCCGGACGAGACCCTGAGGGTAACTGCGTGTGTGCTGCTGGCGACTGATCCTTAAATGCTTGCAGAAAATAAAATGGTGCTGGAAAGCACCAAAATTGGGTGAACCTGCAAAGAGCTCACCTGAGGAGGAAACCGTGGAGCAGATGACACCGTAGTTCCCACAGCGCCGGACTGAGCTGCGCACAAAGGGCTTGCTTTGCTGGAGGAACAGCCCGGCTCTGCTCCTGTGGTTTGAGTCTAGGCTGAAGAACTCTTACTGCCTTGAAGCATTTCTCATCTGTTCGGGGCTGGAGGAAAGACCTGACAGCTACACAAGTGTATTTACAGGCTGTGTGCCAAAATATTTTTTCCCCCTTAAAATATTAGAAAATAAATACTTAATTTCATGTAACTCCTTATTTGCAATGGCAGGAAGGAAATGTGCTTTTTTTTTTTTTAAAAAAAGCAACTTTAATCTGGTGTTGTTGCTTTCAACAAAGGTGCTACATGCTATCTACTGTGATTGTTACCCAGTGCCATGAAGTTGTGCTGTAATTAATTGCCCCGGCGCTGTGATCATGGCACAAATTCTAGATTATAAAGCAGAGGGAGAGGGCATGGGAGAAGCACGGAATAAAGACTACAGAGCAGAAACTGCCCTGTTTATTACTTGAGTCCTGAATGTTATTAGCCCAATTTGTTTAAGTAGTGTTTATTTGTAGGCAGTGTGGAGGATCCAGCCAGGCTGCACCTGCCTCCCCAGGCATGCTCAGACACGGGCTGGGATTGCACATCTTCAAGGGAGAGCAGGGTGGGGTTCCTTCAAATGACAGAGCCTGCTGCGAGGAGGAAGTTTCAAGCTGGAACTTGCAAAATATGCACAGCGCACTGCTGTACAAATCAAACCATCGGCACAAGGAAGACCGAGGCGGAGAGCTGCAGCTAATCATGCAAAAAGCCAGAAGGAGCTGCTCTTTGTCCTCTGCACGGGCACTGCAGTTCTCAGGGAACGCTGGCGTCTCTTCTAGCGTGAGGAACAGGCAGGTACACAAGAGCACGAGCATTTCCGTGCCATTTCCTGGCACTTAACTGTCACACGAGGCACCAGGCACCCTGTGGAGGATGCTGAGTAATGGATCTACCTTAGGCTGCAGGTCCTGGTTCGGGCACTGTGAGGAGATGGCCGTGGATCAGGGATTGCTGCTGTCCCTGGCGGTTCTCCCTTGCTGCCTCCCCTCCAGCACAAGTGATGCAATGAGCACAGCTGAGCGAGCACAGCCACCAGCGGGAGAAGAGCTGACTGCAAAGGGGGGAGGAGGGGAGGGCAACCACTCGCAGCCACAATAAATGCTTGCCAAAATTGAGTACGGACACTTACCAAGGTACAGCTCTTGAAAGGCTGCTTCCTTTTGATAAGATACAGGGAATAATCTTGCACCGAAGGAGGTGGGAGAAAAGAGATGCACCAACTGGCCTCTCTTATCACTGCAGTCTGAGTTCTTCATGGAGGGATTATCTTTACATGTAGCACAGAGTCAGGCATATCAACAACGCTGAGCGAGTAATAAGAAATGCTCAGAAATTTACTCCTGCAGGAAGGTGAGAGCTTTC
The DNA here is from genome assembly GCF_965140915.1 of Aythya marila. NCBI lineage: Eukaryota > Metazoa > Chordata > Aves > Anseriformes > Anatidae > Aythya > Aythya marila. The sequence goes on from NC_139046.1 coordinate 26,589,605, forward strand.
ACTTGTTTTAATCCTGTATGTTTCGTACCTTCTTTTTTTTTGCCTTTTACAGGAATAAGCAGCAGACACTGGGAAAGAGAGTTCTAGGCACAAGCATATCAAGCTAGATCAAACGAGCCTTCCCCATCTTACTCAGTGGCCTGTATTTTCCAGCAGCAGACCAGATATTCAGGCTTCCCACTCCCTCCCTAGTTCTGCCCCCAGCTCTGACACGAATCAGCCCTACAGAAGCACCTTGTCCTTACCCCAGCTGCGTGCCAGCCTGGACATGTTCACATGAAAACCTGGGCTGCGCTCTGATCTTTTCCCTCGCTGCGTGCAGCGAAGAGGAAGATTGCCTCAGATAGCTCTGGAACACAGCGATTCAAAGCAGCCCCCGTCCTGCCTTTGATTTGAGCGCGCTGTGCTTTCCATCATCGCCAAAGGGGAGCTCCTACCTCTGACACACAGCTCTGCACTCTCCTTCACCCCGGCCCTCGCGGGGTTGCATCAGCAGGACCGGCTGCAGCCTCGGAGCTGTCTGGGGGAAGGACGCAGGCTGCGGGCACGTGGCGTGGCGCTGGGAGCTGCTCCCGGACACCCGTGTCGCACAGGCGCCTTGGGATTCAGCTGTGCACAGTTGTTAGTGCCAGGCCCGGTTATCCCAGGGGAAAGGAGAGCGGCAGCTGGGGCAGGAACCAAAGGCCAACATCACCCTCGCTCTGACAGGTGATTTGGCTGAAACGCTGCAGCTTGCCCGGCTGGGAGAGGGACAAACAGAGTGATGGGGAGAGTGGCGTTGCCTCTCCTTGCTGCAGCCCTGTTACGGCTAGCAGAGCCCTGTCCGGCTCTCAGCACCGAGCACTTACTCACAGAAGGGCAAAACATCATTGTGGCTTCGACGTGGGCTCGGGGCTGGCCCCGGGGCGAAGCCCCCACCTTGTGCCACTCATCAGTGGCCGGGAGGCAGAAGCAGGCGGCTGCGGCCGGCCCTCGGAGCGAGCGGAGGCTTGCAGCAGCAGCATGGCTGCTTTCTCTGCACATTCCTCTGGTGACGCCGCTCGTTACCCAGCATGCAGATAACCCTGAGTCAAGGCTCTGGTATGAGCGGCGCTGCCAGGAGCTGCGTGCTCGGCATACAGGGCTGCGGTTGAAGCCGAGGTGAAGCAGCCGGCTGCGCCCTGCCTGCCTCCCCTGCTCGGCCGCCCCGCCACCCATGGGCAGCGCAGGAGCTTTCCAGGCCCTCCCTCCGCCCCACCGCTCACCCAGGGATCGTGCCCATTGAGAAGCTCTCAGCCTAGGAGTAATCCCGACGAATTCAGCCGCTGCTAATAAATCCCACCCCTCCGCCCCTCCCAACCTGCCTCCATGCAAATCCATTTGTAGGTTACTTGAACAATGGCAGCGCTGTGAGCAGCCCTCCCCTCTGGCAGCCCGCAGCGAGGGAGGGGAGGAGGATGATGACAGTGGGGAATTCTGCTCGGCTCCTTGAAGCTGCACAGACATGTTTCGTGTCCCCGTTCCCAGCCCCAGCGCCCAGCCAGCCGGGCGGGGAGCACACGGCACGGCACGGCTTGGGCCCGGCACTGCCAGCCTCAGCCCTCACTCCCAGGACACCCAACAAAGCAACAGGCCTTTAGGTTGGCAAAAATAATTAAAAAAAATGGGTTCCCTCCCGTAAAGCCAGCTTAGAGGTAGAGTTTGCCCCGCTATGCCCAATGTGTGCCCCGAGAGCAGCGGCAGCTCCCTAGGATCGGTTTTGTGGTTTGGGGAAGGGGGAAACCACAGCCTTCTTGCCGTAGGGCCGCCCGGTGTGGGAAGGGGTTGTTTTCCTGAAAGTAAGCTGTTCTCCGTGGCCAGCAGCAGCTCACAGCTCTGGGATTTCTTTGCAAAGGGTCATAAAAGCAGCAGCACAGCGCATATGGCCGGGCGGGCTCCAGGGGGAAGGGCTGCGAGCGGATGCCAAATCAGCTGAAACCTAAGAAGCTTGACCTTCCTCACCTCCAGCCCTGCTCCCACCTCCTCCAAACAGCCCTACAAGGGCGCATCGGGCAGGCCGGCCGCCTGTCAGCAGGGGAATGCGGCCATCAGCAGGCAGGGCCATGTGCACGGGGCGTGCGCACGCAGCGGCTCCGCCACCAGCGCAGGGCCCGCAGCGCCCGGGCAGGCACGGCAGGAGCAGCGGGGCTGTGCCACGCCGAACCCACCCAGCCCCAGCAGCCCGGCCAGTTTAACCAGTTGGGGGGCCGTACTGGCCGGCCAGACCGGTGCAAGCATCCTCCCCGGCCCCATTTGCTCGTCTGGCTGCTGCTCCTTCTCCCTCGCCGGTTCCCCGCGTGGCTGGAAGGAGCTGGGGATGGTGGCAAAGCCGAAACGGGCCCTGCTCTGTCGGCACACAGCGCCTTCCCTATCAGCCCATCAGCGGAGGCAGTGCCGTTCCCAGGCTGTGTTACGGGTTTTAAGGCAGGGAGCGAAAGAACAAAAGCTCAGGACACGCTTTCGAGAGGCTAGGAAAATAAACCCAGCAGTTTCACGCGGTGCCTGTTTCTGCACGGGGAGGGTGTAGCCGTGCCCTCGGCGTCTTCCCGGGGAGGATTGAAAGGGCAGCGATGTAGGTACAGAGCTGTGTTTTTGGTAGAAAATGCATGCTGTAATGGATTCTGGTGGCTGAACGCCAAGGGGGAAGCTGTTCTGCTTCAAGAATAGCCTTACAAGAGTCAGCATTACAGTGACAGTTCAGTACTCTGCTGCAAATCTACAGGATGTGTCACTTTGGCAGAGAAAGAGGCTGCTAACGCACAACACAAACCACCCGACTATGAATGGAGAATGGCCGCATACCACAAAACAAAAAAAAAAAAAAAGAAAGAGAGAAAGAGAGAAAGAAAAGAAAATGGCAAGAACGGGAGGAGAGGGAAGCTGCAAAGCAAGTACTGCATAGTAAGCTGGGAACCTGAGAGCTCGGAGGAGACAAAGCCCTTTCCCTTGAGGGGAAGAAAAACTCAGCTCGCAAGACACGTAAGGCAGCAAAGCCAGCCCTTTTTCCAGTGACTACTGCAGCTTCGCAAAGCTCTGCTGGCAGGCAGCCGATGCGAAGAGATTGCAGTTTCAAAACAATGTTAGCCCTGACTAGTTTGGAGCTCAAATGTTGAAGGAGGAAGGGGGGAGGGAAGAGGAAGAGCGTGCTTATGTGCACAACATTGCTAAGCAAATAGGAAAGATAACAGGATTTGTAGGGAAGGAGGCTCCTGATGGAGCTGTGTAGTATTTCCCCCAAATGGACATAACATCTCCTCGCTGCACAAACACTTCCATCTCCAACTGGCGCAGAGCTGCCAACGCTTAAAAAACAAACATCCAGTGACACACATGTTCTAGCCCGTTTCTTAGAAAATAAGGCTGCGAGGCTATTAAAAGAAACGTCAAGAATAATCTCACTGGAAAAAAAAAAAAAAAAAAAAGGAAAAAAAAAAAACTTTGGGAAAATAAACCATTTAAAGACTTCCCCTTTACAAGAAGCAGTGAGAGCACAACAAATGGCCACCTGGACAAATAAATTCACGTTTATTCAGGCAAACGCTGGGCTTTACCTTAAATAACTGGCAAAGCTGGGGGAGGGGAGCGCTGCCGTGAAATGCAGGCACCGGCCGAATGGCTGCACGTGAGCCTGGCGGCTCTCCCCTTTCCCCCGCCTCGAAACACGGTTCCAGCCTGTTTGTCAGCTGGGGACGTCTGCGGAAAGTGAAAAACCTACGGAGTGGGTTCAAAGAGACGCTGGCTAATATGCCCAGACTGGCTGCCTAATGAGCCAGAGTAAAAGAAAAGGTCACATGGCTCCAAAAACCTCCCTACAACAAATGCCCCGTAGCTATGGTTAACTTTAATTAACTGCAGAATTACAATTCTCTTCAAGCTTATTTGCCACCTTTGTCCACTGCCCCTTACCTTTCCTTTGCCTGCTAAAAATCAAACCGAGGGGGCTCCTAAGTGGCCTGACGCTTCAGAAATCCCGCCTGAGAAAAGCTTCTCCAGACTGCTCTTCAATTAAAGAAAGCCACCAAGCTGGGCTCTGCCTACCTCTCACTCCTGATGACCGATTTCCACACCACCAGAGTGGCTCTGTTTGTACAGATCGGGGTATTCACGCTCCTGTGACAGGATTTCATGTTGAACAGCCAGTAGTTTTTCCCTCTTGATAGCAGTTGCAATTCACACATGAATATTGCTTCTCTCCTTGTTAGGTTTAAAGTCAAATCTCTTGCATGTCTACGATTTTTTTTTTTCTCTGCCAGTCCTTAACCCACAACGTAAATCCCCCTATCTCTTGGTTTGGTCATAAACTGCTGGCTGGTAACTGCGTGCCTAAAAATAATTTAAAGCAGGATCAGTACAAATCCATACTCTAACTAAGGTATAGGTTGGATGCAATAATTAGCTCAAAACAGTCTTGCTCTGCATTATTCACCTACATTCACTACATAAGAACAGGATGTTCTGAGATTTTTAAGCACCAGCATATCACTAGGGGGGGAAAATGGCATGTATATACAAAGGTATGGGCTGAAATAACAAATTTTGTGATGCAGAAGAATTAATCTGAGAACATAACCCCCAAATACAGGAGTATGCAGCTACACGAGAAAGCCAAGACCCAGATGCACACTGAGCATACAGTTCTCAAGGCTTCTGCCATTGCAGTTAGCCTTTCCAGCAGGAATACAAATGAAGAAAGAGCAACTGGATACCAAACGCCATCCAGACTTTTGAAAAGTACCTCTTTGTGCATATATATATAGTTTTTGGAGGGTGGAAGAATCCTTACTGTTCAGTAAAACTCAGAGCTGATCCCTCTGACACTCTTACAGCTGGAAATCCCTGCGTTCTGCTGGTCAAACTGCAAAGCAGTGCTGCTGGGATTGCTCCGAGGTTGTTGTTGTTTTTTGTTTTTAAAAAATCTCTCCTCCATTTGAGTCATTGGAAAGGACAAAGTTCACATTAGGTTTGTTTGCCTTTTCTAGCTAGTGTGAGGCCCGCGTATTTACTTTGCCTGTTGATCACCTCACAGGTATTGCGCTGCTCCCCAGTCCCCACAAAACGCCAGTGTCACATCAAACAGTTAATTACACCAGGAATCACAAACGAGCCTCGCCAGAGGGAAAGCATTTCAATTCGGCGCTTTACAGGAAGCTTTCTCACCTGAAAACACAGCACACAACAGCTCAGATCACCAACCCAGTCCCCCAGAGCAAAAGCCAGTGCCCAGGCGGGGCAGCTCCCCACTGCCCCTTTTTGCGCCCTGCTCGGCTACAGCCCTGCCTCGCCAAGCCTCCGGCCAGCGTCGAGCTTCGACAGCCACTTGTAAAAATCAGCTAAAAGTATTAACCACGTGATGCTGGGCTTTTTTGTTTTGCCTTTTTTTTTTTTTTTGGAGGGGGGGAAAGAGGGCTTCGTTTCAAATCTCGAGCCTTACCGAAGGGCACAGGCAATGGACGCAGGCTGCATTGCAAAGGCTGCTTGCAGCTGGAGAGCTGGGGGTGGGGGGGAGAGAAGGGAGGAGGAAATGAGATGCAGAAACAGTAAATAGAAAATGCTTAGTCAGCAACTGTTACTGCAACATTAAAGGTGAAATGCAAATAGGCACCGTGCCAAGATTTAGATAAGTTTGATAACACCATCAACATCATCGGCTCACTACACGTATGCGAAAGTGTGCGTACCAGTGCCACAATTATCACAAGGAACCAAAGGCTCTCGAGATAATGGAGACTTTTAAAAAGGCAGCACGGCACGCTGACGCTGCCGGAGCTCCGGGAAAAAGAAAGCTTGCTACTCGAGAAGTATTAATATCAATTGAATTTATTACAATTTACTAAGCTCCAAGGCACATTACAGTGTTCTGTTAACTACAGAAATGTATAAAGGACAAACAGAGCATGTTTCTCATGTACAGCATTTTGCTCTACTGTTCAAAAGCATCCGTGCATCAATAAAAGCAAAAACAAAAAACACATGAAGATTAAAAACGTTCAGATCAATAGAAACAAACTGAAACATTTTCCTTACAAACTTGCAACAAAAAACACCCTCCCCCCAGAGCCACCCCACCGTTTTGCAAACAAAAAACGAAAACAAAAAAAATAAAGTGAGAGACTAACACTCAGGGCTTGTAAAACATAAGCTGTCACCATTTTTTGTAGCAATTTTTTTAGGCATCAACACTGGCCTTGGCAAAAAAAAAAATTTTTTTTTTTTGTATTTTTTTTTGTGTTTTTCTTCTTCTTTCAGAGAAGTGCATACATTTACAAAAATACACACCAGCAGCAGGTAATCGCTAAGGGCTATTAACTTTGTACCTAGCCAACACACTGCCAAAGAAATGAGAACAGGTATTATGTAGTAACCAAACAATATTATATTCTGTTTAACAAAAACCAGCTCTATCCTTCAAATGAAGAAGAGTACATACCTTTGTTTCAAAATATAGAAACATACGACGAAAATAATGTCTATACATAAGACTAACTTTTGCAGTTTGTTATATTCACAATTCTACATCTTCAGGAGTCTGAAGGGATTGGATTTCCTATTCAAGGGTCTCTCTCCTTTTTCACTTTAACGTCCCCAGCTAAAATGGTAGCGATCTCGCCCTGCATGAAGGCCCAAGGCACATTGGAACCTACCAGGGGGCATTTCTCTCCGCTGGGGCAGTAGACCTCGCCCGTCGCCCCTTGGGCCTTGATGCTCTCTCTGGAACAAGGGAAGCAGAACTTGTGGCTGGGCACAGAGGGGCACTGAACAAAGTGGGTGTCCTCCAAGCGTTCGTGGCAAATGGTGCAGCACAGGGGCCCGCTGTTGGCCATGGGGGAGTCCGGAATGTTTTGGGGGTGCACTTGGTCCATGGCGGGGTGGGCGCTGGGGGGAGGAGGGGCCACTTGCAGGTTCATGTCCCCGTTGCGGGAGGCCAGGCGGCGCTGGCCCGGCACGGAGGCCGGCGACACGGGGCTGCTGCTGTTCCTGCGGGTGGACGTGGTGGAGTGCACCGAGCTGCCGTCCTTGGGCGAGTGGGCATTGCCCAGCGTGTCGGCCACCGACATGAGCGCGGCCATGGGGGACTGTCCGTTCTGGGGGGCGGACTCGGGCGGCGTGGTCCGGTTGGAGTGGGGCCCGAGGGGCGGCGGCGGGGGCGGCGGGGGGCCCCCGCCGTGCACCGCCCCGAAGCCCCCGGCCGACATGGTGAGCTTGAGCGCTTCGCTCTGGCTGGCCATCCACTGCTGCCGCTGCTGCTCGTCGCTCAGCTTCAGGGCCCCCTCGGCCGAGTCCGAGGGCTCAGGAGACGCCTTCCTCTTGCGCATGGCCCCGCCGCCACCGCCGCCGCCGCCGCCAGGGCCCCTGGAGGCGGCGGCTGTGCCCTGAGCGCCGCCGGCCCCAGTCCCCGGTCGCGGGAGGCTCACCAGGGCCGTGGGCAGCATGGGGCAGCTGGCGTCCAGGTAGGGCTGCGGCAGCATGTCTGCGCCCACCAGCTCCTTGAAGAAGCGCACCGACTCGGGCAGCAGGTCCCCCAGCAGCCGCCAGTCTCCAGAGCCGTGCTTCTTCTCGTACTCCAGGTACTTGAAGCCCGAGGAGAGGCCGCGGCCGAAGTCCTTCATGCAGTCCTGGTACATCTGCTTGGCCACGCCAGAAGCACTGGAGAAGACGGTGCCGGAGCCGCTGGGGTACTCGATGAAGAGCTTCAGCTCATAGTCCATGCCCGGCTTGGAGACGGCGTCGAAGGCGAAGACGCGGCCGAGCAGGGCGTGATCCTTCTTGAAGCGCACCTCGTAGGGGGTGCAGCCGGCCAGCGTCAGCAGCGTGTCCCGCACGATCTTGGGCTTGCTGGCCCACTCCTCAGCCCGGTTCCTCAGGCTCTCGCTCAGCTCGGCCAGCGCCTCGGCGTTGCGCTGCTTCTCCTTCAGCTCCCGCTCCTGGTCGCTGCTGGACACCGAGCCCGGCCGCTTGCCGCAGGCCTCCGACGAGGAGCCGCCGCCTCCCCCAGCACCGCCGCCGCCCCCGCCGCAGGTGCCCCCTTGGGAGGAAGCGGAGGGGGCCGGGGGCCCGCCGCCGCCACGGCCACCCAGACCCCCGTGCGGCGGGGGCAGCGCCACGCCGGAGGCGGCGGGCCCGTTGAGCAGGGTCTGCGGCAGCAGGTTGGGGGGCACGTTCAGCTGGGCGCCCGCAGCCCCCGGGGGCAGGCCGGACACCAGCCCGCCGTGCGTGCCGCGGCGGGAGGAGGAGGAGGACGACGAGGAGTTGGGGCTCTGCCGGTTGAGCTCCGGGGGCCCGTCCTCGGGCGGTTTGGGGAAGCCATTGGGGCCCCCCAGCCCGTTGGGCAGCCGGGCTCCGTGGCTGCCGCCCAGGCTGCCGGGCGGCGGAGGGTACTCGAAGCGGCTGCGCTGCTCGGCCGCCGCGGCGCTGAGCCCGTAGCGATCCAGGCTGGACTGGGCGAGCCCCGCCGAGGCCGCCTTGGAGGAGGCGTCCACATGGTTGAGCTGCTGCTGGGCCGCCGCCGCCGCCGCTTCCTTGGCGGAGAGGGGCACTGCCTTGACGCCCACCGGCGGCGGGGGCCCCGGGGAGCGCCCGTCCTGGAAGCAGCCGTGCGCCCGCTTGAGCTGCCGGGCCGTCTCGATGACGAACTCGATGCGATCGGCGCCCTCGTAGTTGACGCAGCCCCGGCAGACGGGCTCGGTGAAGTCCCAGATCATGGCCCAGGGCATGCGGGGCAGGTCGCACAGGTAGCACGACTGCCGCCGGGACGACGACACCTGCGCGGCGGACATGGTGCCGCTGGCCGGGGCGCTGCTGCCGCTGCCGCCGGCGAAGGGGCTGGCTGGCTCGTCCCCCCCGGGCTGCTGCGGCGGGAGGGGGGGGGCTCCGTACCTGCTCCCGGTGCCCCCGGCGGCGCTGCGAGGGGCGGCGGGGGGCTCGCCCGCTCCTGAAGCGGCTCCCGCCGCCGCCGCGCTCGGCTTCTCCCGCCGGGTCCCGCCGCCGGGCTGGGGAAGGGCTCGGCCGGCTCCTCCGGGGGGCCGGGCTGGGCTGGGGGGCGCCTTCTTCCTCCGAGCAGCCGCTTCCCTGCGCTCTCTAGCTCTCCGCCGCCGCTGCTCCTCCTCCGGGAGGAGGCGGAGGGAGGCGGGGGGGGGTCACCTTCCACCCGCCGCGGCTGCCCGGCTCGCTCGCGGTCCGCCGGCTGCCGAGCGCCGCCGCCGCTCCTGCTGCTGCTGCTGCTGCTGCTGCTGCTTGTGCTGCGGCTCGGCGGGGCTGGGGCGGCTCCTCCTGGTCCTGAGCGGCGACCCGGAGCGGGGGCGGCCGGGGGGCAGCGGCGGCAGCAGCGTGCCGGGCGGCGCCGCCTGCTCCGCACTCACATCCTCGCCGCTGCTCGCGGTCCGAGCGCGGGGTGCTGCTGCTGCGCGCCGCCGCGTGTGCCTGCCCTGCGCGCCCCCTCCTCCGCTCCGCGCCGCGCTCCCCCCGCGCCGCCCTCCTCCTCCTCCTCCTCCTCCTCCCCCCTTCCTCCTCCTCCTCCTCCTCCTCCTCCTCCTCCTCCCCGCCGCTCTCCCGGCTCGGCTCGGCTCGGCTGAACCCGGGCGGGGCCCCCCGCGTCAGCGCCGAGCGCCCGCCCCCCGCTCCCTTCCCCCCCGGCCCCACTTGTTGCGCGGGGCGCGTGCCCGCCGGGCGCGCCCCCGCCTCTCCGCGCCCGGGCAGCACGTGCACGGCCCCGGCGGCGTGCTGTGTGTGTGTGTGTATGGGGGGGGTGTTGGTGTCCCCCCCCCGGCCGGGCGGGGTGTGTCTGAGCGGCGGGGGGACACTGGGTTTCCCCGGCGCTGTGCGCGCACACGCCTTCCTCCCTTCCCCCCCCCCCCCACTCCTCCTCCTTTAAGTGGCTCCTTTAACCCCCCCCCCGGCAGCCCCGCTCCAAAAACAAAAGGCGCAGCCTTCCTCCCCCTCCTCCTCCTCTTCCTCCTCCTTCCCCCCCCCAACAGCCGCAGCCGCCGCCCTGCGGGGCGGCCCGGCCTGGCACGGGGCTGCCTTTGCGTCACGGGCGCGCCCCCGAGCTGCCGCGGGGCCGCGCGCTCCGTGCACGCCGTGTGCGCGCCGCCGCCGCCTCCTCCTCCTCCTCCTCCTCCTCCTCCTCCCCAGCGCAGCGCCCCCGCTGCCGGCTGCGGCGCCCCCCGGGGGGCTCCGGCGGTGGCGGCCCCGCTGCACCCCCGGGGGAGGGCAAAACCCCCGAGGGTTGCAGGGGAAGCGGCGAGCAGGGGGAGAGCGGGCTGGGAGCGAGCCCTGGGGGAGGAAGAGGAGCGCAGGGGGGGATTTCGCAGCGCCGCCGCGGCTGCGGGCATCGCGGAGGCGCCTCTGGGCAAGGAAACGCCTTGGCTGCCAGCCGCTGCGCCCCAGCCGCGGCCGTGGGATTGCTGAGCCGGGGTGGCTTGGGCTGAGCGAGCGGGCACATGCTCGCTGCGGTCAGCTCCTCGCACTGCCCCGCCTCGAGCTGCATGGGAGAAGCAGAAGTGGGCTGTGGAAAAGGCCGGCCCTGCGCTAAAAACTCAGGTTGCGAGAGCCGGGGCTGCGCCCTGAACGCCAGGATTGCGGGCTCGCAGCACATCCCGCCTGCCTTCCGCTCTGTGGGCTGCTCAAACCCAGCAAACAACAAGGAGCTCGGTGTGCTCCGGCCGCCCCTCGCCCTGGCTCCTCGCTCCACTGAATCCTCCTGCAAGAAAGGCCTTTTTTGGTAACACTCACCTCCCAGGAACAGACTTCTTGGCTCACAAGAGCAGTCTTTATAGTGGGTGTAAATAATAATCACCTTAGATATAATCTAGCCTCAGCAAACCATTTACAGGTGCTGTCAACTCCCTTTATAGTTTGTGAATAGAGAAAGAGCAGAGATTAGCATCTGTGACCCGACCAAGCTGCCTTTACTTTTACTTGCAGGATACACAGTCGTGGAAATATGTTTGTTTTTCCGTAATGATTAAACCTCGATTTAAACTTTGGTCCTGGGCACGTACCCTGCCATTACGCAAGCAGCACTTAAGGCTGAAGTGTCAGCACGGCAACAATACGGCTAGCAGCGGCGGCGATCTCTGCGAGCTGATTGATGAAGAGAACTGCAATGTAAATGCAAATAAATGCCACGCCGTGGCACCTTCACAGGGAACGAGTTGTCAGGATCAATCTCATCTGTTAGGGGAAAATAGATTGAACGGTGGCAACGTGACGGAGCTAAAACCCACGGCAGCACGGCTCCTGCGGGGTGGCGGCGCGCTCCGCTGCTCACCTTCCCTCTTCCCCGTCCTTCACCACGCCGGCGGCGGGGCAGGGGCAATCCAGATCAGTCTCGCTGGATTTATACCGAACGTGGCTGGTGTTGATTTAGCTCTGAAATAATCCAGGAATTAAAATTGCGTTTGGAGGAGGGAAAGAGGAAGCCCAAACAATGAAGCCATTCAGGTGCCTGATCTGGCTAAATGAAAGAAAGAAGCGGGCAAACAAAAAATAGCATGAGAGGGGGGAGAAAGAGGAAAAAGGAAAAAAAAAAAAAAAAAGACAGTAGCTTGTTTAATAAGAGGGAGGGAAGCGCAAGGAGAGCTGGAGCAGCGAACAATTGATGCGTATGTATTGCTTTTTGCACAGAAAGGCGAGTCAGCACTTTGCATGGCGATCCTGCGTGGAGTGCCCGAAGTTTACGACCTGCCAGGAGTCCCACTGGACCCGGAATCTAATTTTCCCTATCAGAAGTAACATCTACTAACTCCTTCCTTTCAGTGCTAGGATAAAGACTGCCACCCAATAACCCCTTTCCCTTGATTCCTCTCACCCACTGTATTACAAACGGGCACGCGCTTCTGCGTAACATTAGGGCAGCAGGTGAAGCTTGGATTTGAGCGAAGGAGTCGGAATGATCCTAGAAACATGGAGCGTGTAAGCTGGCCAGCACCTTTTGTGGTCCAACTAGCAGAGGGTGCAATGCACCGTGAAGGAAAAAGGGCCAAAATCCACGGGCCTGGCCAAACCCCAGGTCTGCCAGGCTCTGCTCCGTGCCACCGCGCACGAGCGTCCCAAAACGCTGGGATTGCCATTGACCTCGATGCGAGAGTATTGCTGGCTATCGATCTGCAGCCCAGTGTTAATTACGCGGAATATAGGACAGCCCTGAAGTGCTCAAGCAGAAATAATTAGGAGCCCATGATCTGGGCAGTTTGGGCCTTGCCCTGAATGCTCCCGGCTTAACTCCTTCCTGCGCGCCTGCGGCGCTGATGGGGGCAGTGGGCACAGCAGCTGGTCCGTCTGGAGGCGCTCACCTAAGAAATGGCTCCTTCCCCAGCAGCTTTGGTCAAAGCAGCAGCTACGGCTGGAAAAAAAATGCAAGAACCAGAAGGGAAGAGCACTCCCAAGAGTGTGATTTACATGGATTTACCTCAGTACAGCAAATAAAATAAAATCCGTCACAATCAAATTACTGGCTTCAAAACAACGCAGAGATTAGCAATGAGCAGAGCACTTGGTGGTAAAGGGAGTGTGTTCAGCAAATGAAAACACAAACACTTCAGGAAGGAGTTGCAGAATTTTGTCAAATTAAAAGTTAAACAACATTGTCTTCTACCAGGAGCTGCCAGCAAGTGTCAAAACACCTAGTTACAAAGAATAGGAGTGTAATTACGTGTTTCTGTTTATCGTTTCAGTTCTCGTCTCATTATAATTCTGTTTTTTCCTACCATTCTTCAGGTAGTAAGCCTTGTTGACATACACACAGCCGATCGCTTGCCTACCTAGGAATTCCTCCTTCCTTCCTTCCTCCCTCCTTCTCTCCCTCCTACCCTCAATCCCTTCCTTCCTTCCTTTCTCCATTCCTCCTTCTTTTTCTCCCTTCTTTTCCTTCCATCCTTCCTTACTCTCTCTTCGCTCTGCAGCACCAACACATTTCTCAAAGGACGCTGCCTGCCGTACCATCCAGTTTTGCTGTGGCTGTTGCCACAATTTTGCTTTCCACTCTTCCCGGCGTGCCTGCCCTGCGGCTGCACACCGAGGTAACTTCGCAACCCCACAGCCACCCAAATGCCCCATTTTTGCCCCAGAAAGCAGTTATGGCTTCTCCTTGAGACCCAGCCCACGTGGATGTTCATACAGCTGTCTCTATGGTTTTAAAACCTGTCTGCGAGCCCAGATTTCTGCATGTTAACCTTTGCCAAATCTTACAGTGCAAAGTAAGACACCTATAATGAATTCTGCTCGCTCCACGAGGGACTAAGGACTGGGCAGCGCGTTTTGTGCCTGGATACGTAGAGGCTGGGTCCTCCACTGTTGTTATTTTTACTTTATCCCTGGACTGTTTTCATCTTACATCCTGTGGACGTAGTAAACAATCAACAATAATGAATCAAGAGAATCAGTACATTTTTTTAAAGCTATTCCCACTGAGAGCCACTTGCACTTTCGTGACAGTTAAGAATCTGCCAAACATTAGCTTAGTTACCAGCAAGACAGGCTCCCCCCTCCCTTCACCCCATACACAGATTGTTTATCAAAACGTGCTGCCAAGAAAAATATCCCTGCTTTTGGCCTCCACCAGTGATTAATAACACTTGAGAACTGAACAAAACTTTACTGTGTTTTCCAAAAATGGGGGAGGTGGGAAGGAGGGGAAGCAAATTAAAAGAGAGAAGAAGGTGGGGGGGAGAGAGAGAGAGAGAAAGATAAAGAAAGAGGAAGAAAAGCAAGAAAGAAAGGAAAGAAAGAAGGGAAGAAAGAATGGAAGAAAGAACAGAAGAAAGAAAAAAAGAAAAAGAGAGAATGAAAGAGAGAAGGAGAAAGGGAGAGAGAGAGAGAAAAGGAAAAGAAAGAAAAAGGAAAGGAAGGAAAGAAGGAAGGAAGGAAGAGAGGGAGGAAGGGAGGAGGAGAAGCCAAAGTCTGCAAAGTTCTTTCACAGGGCACAACCTGCTTTTCCTCTGTAACTAGGCCATCTGAAAAGACCTGAGCCACTTTTTCTCCAGGAGCACGTTATAAATGCTGCTTGCCATTGCTACTGACCGCAGTACGTTACGGCCGCAGGACGAGGGTGAGAACAGAAGGGAGGGGAAGGCAGTTCCTTTTATTAGGACATATCAAGATGAGCTATGGGGGGAAACGGGGAGGAAAAAAAAAAGATCATTTACTTTCTTTTCAAAGACTGTTGGTAAAATTCCTAAGGGAGACTAAGTGCCAAAATTAACTGTCTTGGCGTATTACTTTTAGACACTACTGCCTGGGTGAATTAAGTCAAGTCTTTAAGCAGCAGACAAAGATAGCTGCGAGCTGAAAAAGAGGCACTACATTTCCTTGTTTTGTGGTGAATCTCACAAATTTGTGGAGATTGTCTTTGCTCCAGGGTTTTTCATCTCTCTCTCTCTCTCCCCTCCTGGGCTATTTTTACTATTTTCTGTTTGGCATTATAGATGTGTTTTGCAACGGGAAGGCAAGGTAAGAAACAAGCAATTGTTAAGAAAAACAGGAAAAGTGAAAAAATAGAGGTGCATCCATGTGTACTGTATCTATTTATACGGATACGTACATCCGAGAGTACCCGTACGCACACGTCGTGTAAGGTATTTTTCATGACTCCATCCTCCAAAAGGCATTATTTAGTAAAAGATAATAAACAGCTCTTGAACAGTGGGATATAGACTAGTGAAAACAGTTTACTGAAATTAATGATGCTGGATTGAACCAAACCTTCCCTTTGGAATTAGTGCCAGACATAGTTTTCCTGAACCCTGTCCAACTGCCTGAGCGACAGACAATTTTCATTCTATTTGTGCTAAAGGCTTATGACTAGTGCTGGAAAATGAAGCCCTTGCCCTTGATCTCAGTGCAGATTAAAAAAAAAAAAAAAAAAAAAGGCAGAACTGTGCCAATTTGTTTCCTCTGCCAATAGAAGCCCTTGTGCTTTGGGTAATGCAGAACAATAAAAAGTTCACATGAAAACTCTCCATTGAAAGGAAACCCACCAAGAGCCATGTATCTCTGCTACATTCATCAGCCAGCTTCCGAGATTCTCACAATGTCAGCAAAACGCAGAGGGTAAGGGCAGAAAATATTTACCAGCCAGCAATACCGTCTTCTTTTTCTATTCCACGCCTCGCTGCTATGCATTTGATGATGCCTGCTAAAAAATATTCCACTGTAAATTACCACGCTCTCCCTTCTGCTGCCACCGATCGCCCTGCTCTCGGGCTCTGCATGCAAATCCGGGGCTGCGCAGCCCCTGTTGTCAGAGCTAATTTTATTTCTGAAGGATGAAATCCGCATTTGACACACGCACCCGGAGTTATAAACAGTGGCTACACTGTACTGCTGTCAGCCAACTCCGCTCCGATTGCTTTTTCCTAGATTATTAATAAAATTAGGATCCCGAGCAGAAGGCGTTTGCTTTCATTGTACAGTCTGCACTTGTGACATGGTACATGTGGAAAATTTTGAGTGCGCCGCAGTGAATGGTCGGGGGGTGAGTTTGGAGCTTCCGCTAAGTACCTGGCGGGCTGCCACGGCCCAGGGATTCTGGGAACTGAACGGCTCCCAAGTACAAACTGCCAGCATTAAGCAGTCCTGACAGCTCTGCTCCTTCCACACTTGGCAGCAGTTCAAAGTGCTCTTTCATTTGAAAGGCTGGAAGGCTGCCATGTGCAATGCAGATTTGCTGTGCCTGCTCTCATAAGGAACTGATAAATGCCGTTGCTGTTGCCATGGGGACAGGAGGCTATCAGAATGGCCTTGTGATCTGCAGCCTCTCAGCTCTGCAGGTTTTTTTTTTTTTTTCCTTTTTTTTTTTTTTTTTTCCTTTCCCTGAGATGGTGAAATAAATGTTCTAGAAAAGGTTAACTCTTGAAGGCCGGGCAGGAAGCGCTGGTTTGAAAGGACAGGGCGAGCCTCTGAGCGTGGCTCCCCCAGAGAGCTGGGAAGGAGATGAGCACGTACCTGTGCACCTGGGGAGCAAGGCCAGGAGGGAGGATGAAGAGGAAGAGGAGGAGGAGGAGGAGGAGGAGGAGGAGAGACCTTCTCCCTGCCAGGTCTCTGCAGAATTCCCTCCCAGTTCAGGATCTCCCAGCATAATCACAGGGCCCTCCCCCTTTCCTCCCCGCAGTAGCCCCACGCACAGTTTTCAGATGGTGGCAAGGAATTAATTTGCCACGGGCTCTTGCGCCATGCCCGCTGCCTTTAGCTCTCATTAAGGGCGCTGGACAGCTAGCGGGATTAGACGCATTATGTGGGCTCCGTGTGTGGTTAATGGGAGTAAAGGGAACGAGCTGTGTGACATAAAACTGCATGTCTAAAAGAGATCTCGGTGACAATGCAAGTCCTGAGAGTGAATCTCGGCTCGTTCCCATCCCCTAGATTAAAATAAACGCAGCCGTGAGCTGTGCACAGCCTGACTGAGCACAGAAATGAGTGCGCGCATCTACTTCTGAACAAGCACAGATAAAAACACAGGTGGCAAATATTTTAGCCAGGATTCATACTTGCTTTCCTCTTTCTCTTTTCCACATGTCCTTTCTCCCTGTTGGCACTACAGCAATAGCTCTGGGTTCCCTGAAGACCCCTTGCTGCAGCAGAGCACCGCTGTGATGAGGCGAAGCCTGGGCACGCCAGCAGGACGGACACAACGGGCGCATCCCTGCCCTGCGAGCGCTGCGAGAGGTGGAGGCGGGCACACAGCCGTGTCCTCGGAGCAGATATGAAAGCAATAAGCATTTATAAACCCAAGAAAGATAAAGCCTCGAGGGAATTTTGTTTATATGCTGGAACCTTATCGGTTTCGAGGGCTTTGTTTAAAACTGGGAAAAATCAACAGCCCCCCCCAATGAACAAATTCCCCTTTTCTTCTCTAAACACGGATGTCTGCCCTTCAAACCGTATACTTTTGCCTCTCCAATATATGTGAACGGTATGATGTGGAACGGCACATGAAAGCTGAACAAACAGAAGGAAGTCAACCTCCACCCCACCAGCTTTCAAGTGAAACCCGACAGATAATCTGCTTCGCCAGTTGATGGTTAACCTGCAGCTTTTTCAATGAGCGCCGCCACTCTCACTTATTTTAGTTTCACTTCGCTTTAGTTTCACTTGTTCTTTGGTGGATTCCTTGCTCACGAGGCTCTTGGTTGTGAACGTGTTAAGCTGAGTTTGGTTTGAAGAAAGTGGCCACTCGAAAAACGCACGGGGGAGATGTCAGATGAGGGAGTTGCAGCAATAACACAACCGCCCAGGTTTGCGCGCACACACACAAACTCTTCACCTTTTTTGCATCCTCCTTCAGTTTCTGTTTCCAAACAAATTAAGGCATCTGTCATTCGGAGTTCTGTATCTGCCATCAAGCCCTGCTGGTTAAAACAATCTGCATATGCAAATCCAGCTAAAAGCTACTTGTACACATTTGCAAAGCAATTCCAAAATCGCAAACAAGGCTGCGTTTCACGAGCCCCTGCACCAGCCTAAGCTAGGCCAAAGGAAATATTTCTTCTCGACTGCCTGGGCTTTTTTTTTTTTTTTTTTTAAATAAATAAATATGAAGTTAACTGTAATTCTACTGTAATTTCTTTACCTGATTCTCCCTGGGTTCTTGCCTACGGTTGTCATGGTAATTTGATAATTCTGGCTTGCTCTCCACACATTCTGTTTGTCTCACTGGATTTCCTGATTATTCAGGAAACTCTTTTAAAAAACCTTCCCGTCTCTCCCCTCCTGCCCCCGTTCTGGGCTCAATCCTGCTTTTGTCATTCCTCTAGCACAGAGGAATGTGTATTATTTTGCTACAAACCTACTGAGGTGAAACTGTTCGCTCCACTTACCCGAAAATGGAGATAATGAGATAAGCATACATGCTAGAGCACTCCTTGTATTTTCTTTCATGGTCTGTGACAGGGGATAGGGAGGAAATGTGGAAAGATAACTACATATAGATTTCTAGTAAGGTTCCTGCATCTTAATCCTATAGATATTATTTAGGGTTTAACTGCTGCATTTCTGACAGCAGAAGCATGCATTTAACTGTTACCTTTTCAAACGTGACAGACACATTTGTACCTAGAGTGAGCGAGTTGGAATATGTTCTCTCAACATGACAGAGAAGAAGCAATATTTTTATTCAGGGCTTCAGCTGACAATTTATGCCAGAAGAAACAAGCTGATCATGCTTTGAATGTACTCGTGAAGCCCAGAGAAAAATGCACACTGCGAAGTCATATTTAGCTGGGGTGTAGAGTTACAAAAGGTTCATGTCATTGACGTGTGCATTTTTAAAAGTGCTCAGTGTTAGATTACATATACAAAGCGCACACGTAATTACTGGGTATGTGTACATTATAGAGAGAGATCTCAAAGTACGTAAACTCTTTTTTTGGTGACTGTTCCCCCAGACATATTTTTTGGTAGGAGTACAGAGCTGCCTTATGTATGGTTACTTTGAACATTTTGCACGACCATTCTGTTTCACATCACTGCCTTTGCCTGGGCCTTGTACCTTTAGCCTCTACAGGCTTCAAGAAAGGGTCTGTGCTTAACTGTGCTGGTCAATGCCTCACACAGCTACACCCTGACATCATCAGGATCTCAAAGAATTCTTTCATTGCAAGCTTGTGTCATAACTGAAACTGTATGCTGCTTTATTACAATTTGGACCCAATAATTTCCACTATATACTTACTGTCTTTGCAGAAATAGCTGTACTAATGGAATCTGCAAATTCTCCTGTCTCTTCTTTGGCCTCTCTTGCTTTATTCTTCTCTTTCTTTTACTGAAAAGCACATTTGGGATTTCTTTCTAAGTCATTCTGCTGCAGTCAGTCATGCTGTGGTGCCTGCAAAGCTCGGTGAGCACTCCAGCTGCCACAGCCTGCCCTGCCCCAGCCTACTGCCCTGCCCCAGGCCAGCTGTGACATCGTCTGGCAGGGTGTGACATCACCTGGCAGGGTGTGACACCAGCCCAGGACAGCCATGACATCATGTGGCAGGGTGTGACATCACCCTGTGAACTGCCAGGCCCCAAAAGGCAGCTGCGTCTCATTTGGGAGGTGACTGCAATGTTCAGACTTGATTTTAGCTGTGAAGCTTCTGCTAAAATAAGCCTTTGTACAAGGCATAACGGGCCCATAAACCTGGTTGGAAACTTTTCAGCCACACAGACCCCACTTTCTTTCGACTTCAATTTTCATATGTTCATTTTCAATAAAATAAAAATAACAACTTTTAGTCAGTTCCTAGATGGTGTAATAAATCAGCAAGGAACACAGTGCCTCGTATGTGCTAAAAAACATAGCTCCCACCACCACGCAGCAGAAGAAAGGGTTTCAGTAAATCACATGTATGATATCTAATGTTAAAATGGTCTTAAATCGACTCTAAACTATTTTTATGTTTTTCTACAATGCAGACAACTGCAGAACCTCGGTAGATCCTACGCTTCATTGCTAGCAGAAAAATGATGGCCTCTCTCCTCTCAAAAGAGGCTGAGCAGTGGAATACTCTGAGTTACATTCTGCTAACACCCAATTATTTTTACAAGATATATCCAGTAGCATTTCTTACTTGAGCGACCATAAATGTTTACAAAGAAATTACAGCCTCGAAAGCAGCCTACACAACCGATGCTTTTCTCTTTTCTTAGATTTTTGTTTACATACCTGCTAATTGGAAAAATTCCGTAATCTGAGGCGATCTTACTGTTATCAGGATAAATTAGCAAAGCCTTGCCACACAAATTACCGAGGCATTGCCATGCGGATATAATAGGCTCAGCAATTTCTTCTACAAGTCAGCGTGCTCTAGTCCATTTTTTTTTTATTACTGTTATCTTTAGTTCTGCGAAGCTTTGGAAGCTTTCCCAGGCTGGATCTATAGAATGTTTCCTGGGAAAATGTATAAAGAGCCTGTGTTCTGATTTACTCCGTGCCGGCGGTGCCTGCGCGCCTTCGGTGAGCTAGGTCTTTGAAGACCTAGCCCATGTATGGAGTCCAGTCAGGCTGAAAAATTTAGCAGTTGAGACATTTTACAGTCCAAAATCTCTTTTAAACAAAGGTGTGGTTTAGCAGGACTGGCTGCCTCTGACCTCTTTCAGCCTCTTATTATTGCAGCTGCTATGATGTAAGGCTGAGTATGGCAGAGCTGAAGTAGCTGAGGCTCGGGGAGAAATGCTGAGAACAGCTGTTTTACTGTAAACATTAACAAGGCTTTGACTTCATTTGCAAGCTGGGAGCATTCACAGCTTTTGCACAAATAATACTTTGGGAATTTGATCTAGATGTTCACAGCACAAGGAAAAAAAAATCTATCCCTTCTATACGTTACTGCAGCTTTGAATGAAGCACGTTCTCTGCACAGAGACGCATCCCATTAAAATCAGCCGGGAATTTTTCACATTAATCCACAGCTTCACACGGCTGATACAGACACACACACACAGAGGAAAAGAAGCAGCAATATTTATCTGCCTTAGCTATTTCTAAAGCTCATATCACGTTGGGATCTAAGTGCCAATTAGATACCAAAAATACTCGGTTGTAGCAGACACTGATGTCTGCTGATTACTGCAGAGCTACAAACAGAATCCTATCCAAGAGGGCAGAGAGGGATTTGAATGCTTTCCCTTTAGCTTGGTGCTGCAATTCATGGACGTTAGGAAACAATTTTCAGCCCTCATTTCCTTCATTACATTCTCCAGGTTCCTTTATTCTGAAGCAAGTGAAAAATCTCAGACAAAGTGACCTTTGCAGCAATTGGGGACGTTCGCTGCGATCACAAACATCTGCATATGCACACAGGCATCTGGGCCAGCTCCTCCAGACACTGAGAGCTGTTTCTTTTGCTTTTTTTTTTTTTTTTTTTTTCTCTCCTTTTGCCACATTATCAATGCAATGGAGTCTGCAAGGCCGTTCAGCCAGCTGCTTGCGGATCATCCAGCGTAGAAGGAAAAAAGCCTCAGCTATTTTACAGCCACCGTAAGGACTGCAGTGGCTCTTCATTGCCCGAGACCTAGCGAAAGACACAACAGGGTTTAGAAGTGGCTGAAGCGACCCTCTCGCTCACAGATCCCCAGTTACCAGACTGGTTTCTTGGGTCCACTGGTAGCCGGTGCAAAATACAGTAGCGCTGGTGGTGTTACAGTTCACACGAGGGACCACGCTGGCAGGGAGACAACCCCAGGATGATGCAAGGATGGCTTAAAGCTGCACTTTCACCACCCTCTTTGAGGCCTGCCAAGAACAGCTTGGCCAAAGCGAGGGGTCTGGGCAGCAGTCCCTACTTCCAGACTCCTTCCAGAAACTCCCCATATTAAATATAAGGCTATATAAATCCTGACTATCTTCCCCATTTATTATTACTATGGTTCACAGGCTAAGTAGCGTAAACCCTGGTCAGTTCTTTGATAAAAGACCAAGGGAAACTTGGGGTCCAGATAGGCTTGTTAAAATTCATCACTTCCAATGGAAATCTCCGAGCTGTGCTCCTGCTGCTGGATGCAGACCCCTCTGAAGGAGAAATGAACCGAACCGAAGGGACACCTGACCTTTTTAGAGTTCCCACAGCATTCCCCGCAAATATAGAAGTATCGAATTTAGCATCCCTCTAAAATTCAGAGCTAGTTAACTAGATTTTATTCTCAAACTGTTTGTGCTCATGCAGGATGTGGGGAGGTTTTTTGTCTCTGTGCCGTTTTATGGTGTTAATCTGTAGTGCAAGTGCCCAGATAGATACTGCCTCCTCCTACAGACTGGCTGCGTTTCTTCAGATTAGGATTTCTTCTGACGTTTTGGGATGGAGCAACATAAATGTTTGTCTACCTGGTAAAGCTGTAAATATTGGTTCCCTTGCATTCCTATATACAATGAAAAAAAAAAAAAAAACAAAACAAAACAAAAAATATATATATATATACCGAATGCCAGTTATTCCTGACCCCAGGCATGTTCAAATCTCCAATTAAAGTTTCACCATCCATGTGTGATAATTGAGGCTTTGAAATGCACCTGGAAACATCTCTCTCCTTTCCTTCCCTCTGACAGGATTTCAGAGCTCTGAAATCACATCCATTGCGAGCTGCCTTTCCCCTAGTCATACTTTTTTATTGAACAAATGTGCAGAAAACTGCTCGGTTGTTTGCCTAGATTAAAACAAGGCCCCATCCTGTCCCCTTCCACTGCCTGTGCCTATAATTTCTTCTCAAGCTGAATGCTGAATGGGGTTAAAGCCAGCACACTGTTACGTTTGGAACCAGCTTTCATCCAGAAAAATGATACAAATGAACCTGGGAAATAAGCTGCAGCTTGAGAAAGTAATAAAGCGTGTTACAGTGCTCGTGTGTAACTGGAGATGGAGGAGCTGCTTCCAGAACAGGGACTGGAAAGGACATACTGGCACCTGCGCAATTTCTGAACCGCTGCAGTCAAATTCTTTCCTCTCTGTCCTGGCAAGGCTGGAGACCAGATGAGATGCTGTGGCCCAGCCAAAAGAGATACTTCTTTGTGCCCTACAGCGATCTCCTCTGCAGCTGGTTCTTCCTGCGACAGCAGCTCTTCTCCTCACCACCCCCGTAAGTGCTCCCTGGGAGAGCAGCCCCGGCTGCGGTCACCACCAGCAGAGCCAGGGCAGCACCCGCTGGGCTCCAGCACCTCACAGCATCGTGTGAGCAGAGAGCAGCCTGAGAAAATTTTTTCGCTGAGAAAATCAGGAACATTGAACAAAGTGTGGATTTCGTATGGAAATTCCCCATTCAACACCCCTGTAAGATGGCACGTTTGGTCTCACCGCCTGTTCCCATGTGCTAATCTCACCCAGAAGCCTTCTTGTCTACAAACCCGCCAGACGCAGACAGTTCCTGACCTGAAAGCCGGTGAAATGGACAAACTCATCATCACCTTGATAACAGCACAAGCTCACACCATCTCTCCTTGGTTTTAAAAGCAGGACTGTCAAGGTATTTCGAGATCTTAGAGAGCCTGGCCTCTGGCAACAGACAATCCAAGCCATAAATACTATTTTTTATTACATCCATTCCTCAATTTCTCAGAAATAAAGTCTCACTTCTTAAATAAGACACTACATTTGAAAATCAGTTGCTCCTTTCTGGCTCTCACTGCTGCCTTGCGACTGATGTATCGCTGTGATAGCCCACTGCAAACATCCCTCACACCCGTAAGCTACCTGCGGTCACCAAACCCCTCCTAGCACCCCCTGATGAACTGGTCGAGCTTAAGGGAATGACTGCAAAGCTCCAGAACAGCAGCAGAAACTGAACTCCCCAAGAAGCCAAACGTATTGAAAATGTTCTGGTTTAAAAAAAAAAATAAATAAAAAAATAAATAAAAAGGAAAAAAGTCCTGTGACTTTCCCCAAATGTTTTCCAAAGTCAGTTTTTCTCCAAATATAAACGAAAACTTCAGCTGGAAGGTGCATGTTTATTTCAGTCCAGGCTGTCTTCTGGAGAAATACGTAAACACGGCACTGTATCACAAGCATTTCTGATTAGAAAAACAACTTCAATCTAGCTTGTTAAAGTTATCTGGAAATAAGCTTAGTCAAGCTTCTGTAGTGGGAAAATGGCTGCATTCTCTAGCAAGTGAAATATAAAGTAAAAAAAAAATTACCCTAGTCGAAGATAAAATCTGACCTGATTTTTGCAGCTTTTAATTTTAGTTATCTGGAAGAGCCAAAGCAATAATGGGGCACTTGTAAGAAGGAATATGAAAAAGCCAGTGCTAAATACAGTGGGAATGGAAATGTGATGGAGAAAGTACATCTCTAAAATAGATTTTTGAGGTGTCAGCATGAGGATCGGGTCCGATAAGGCACTCAGTTATCCAGGACTTACACCTAGCAGAGCCAAAGCAAAAGGTACGGGGCTCCTAGAGGGGAATTCAGAACCTCGTGTTCTGTCTAGATTTCCTATATAGAGCATGGGAAAAATTAGGCACCTTTGAATATGGTATCCAAAACATCTGTTTCTGTATTTTATCCAGTGACTATTTATATGAAATATTTAAGAAACAGTTGTGAAAGCTGGGAAGGGAATCTAAGAATCTTTCTGCCAGATGGGTGCCTTAACTAGTACAGTCATGCTTTCTCTTACGTTGTCTTCGCTCTCCGTGTCTCCCATTCTCTCTCTCTGGCCCAATGAACTTAAATTATTTTCTGCACCATGGCACGGTTTCAATAGGAAGGGTGGAGAGTGCCTGCCTTCAAAACAGCCTGCAGTCTGGTGGTCAGGCCGCTCTCCTGGGACGTGTGAGTCGGAGGCTCCTCACGCACAGAACATTCCTGTGCTCGCAGACAGGAAACGGCGAGGGTGCGCTGGAGAACTCACCTTGTTTTTTCTAAGCTCTACCTCCTATTATACAGATAATAAAAGGAAATATTTAACAATAACCAAGAGAATTACTGACACTTATAGACACCTTTAATCCCTGAGATTCCAAAGCAAACAATGGGCTCTGCTGAAGCAGGTCTGCCCTTTGGACCGAGCAGAGGCACCCAAGAATGCAGAGATGGGCCTTGCTGTACTCCTTAAAATGCTGTAACACGTGCTCATTTGTGTGCTAGATCCGCCCCATAGGCTGAGTCAGAAGAAAAATCTGCTTGCACAGTATCCTTTTTTGTCCACTCTACACCATTTCAGCTTTAACCTTGTTCAGCTCCTTCTGCTCTAAGCACAGCAGTTGTAAGTACGCCCTGTGCAGGGGCTCAGGGGTGTAAGTCTCACCCCAGGTGTGTACATTGGAATCAGATTGCTTACCGTCAGTTTGTTATCTCCTCGGGCATCACACAAGCAACACCGCACCAGCTGAGGCTAGGGGATGAATAAAATTTCTACATGTTGCTGTAAGTGCAGAGAAAAGCTTCAAGGAGGTAGAAGATAATAAAGTACATTGGATTTTGGCCAGGACAGTAAGAATTAATAACCACACTTCCAGCAGCATACCCTGGGACCGACACTAACTACAGCTACGGCCAGTTGTCTGCCAGGTTGCAGGTTTCATTTGGATTTGACAGTTTTGCAGGCTGGTCCCCATTGAATCTACTTTAATTCTTCCTGTATTGAAACAAAAGAAAAAGGGGAGGAATTTCTGAGTCTGCACAGCTCCTGCTGGCAAAGCTACACAGAGCTCACAGAACAGTAGGAAGGGAACTTTCCAGAATATGGAAGTCTGTTTTTTTCAGCCAAAGCAACACTTGCTGCTCAGATAATGATGACCAGTCAGCCTTGGGCCACCTCCGTGCAGCCAGCCAGGAGCCCCAGCATTGCAGGTCCTACTTCCAGGTGACTCCACCATCCCTGCACCTCCTGCACTTGCAGGGAAAGCACTTACAGCGGCCCCATACTGTGCCTCCAGTGGAGTCAGTCCTCCTGTGCCAATTGCTCTGCGTTAACAGACCTCGTATACTGGAGGAACGTGAGCCAAACCTGTCTCAGTTTCTATTTTTTGGAATTTGGAAGTTTATGCAATGCAGGAAGTTATGGTTTCCCAAGTCCTTTCCATAAACAGTGAGCATTTTGCTCCTTTATGACCCAATCAAATCAAGGCAGTTAGCATATGAATAATTTCAAGTCCGTATTCAAATGCTTTGCTGAACCTGGGCCAGAGTAAAGATGTGTTTGAAGATAACAAGAGTTTCCTAAAATGATGGATTCCGAATTTTTGTGCGTACCTTATAAAATCTAGAACTAAAGATGTTTTCTAATAGCTTCATTAATACGAATTCCTTCATTTTCCTATTTAAATGTATTTAAGACGTGTAAGACGTGCTTTTATCATTGGGATTTTGCTTTGCTATAATTTTGCTTGTGTATTTTTTGCCATGTGGTTTTCAACTTTATGCATTAGGAGAGACCAGCTGGGATAAAGGAGGACCTCCTTTACAAGACCTCCCTTAAGCAGCACAAAGCCTCTAGCACAGGCCAGGGGAGAGAAAGGAATAGTACTAAGGCTGTAGGATGTAATCCTAACTGACATGGAGATTGTGTTCCTCTTTTTGCTCAATTCACAGGAATTGCTATCGCTGTATCTTATTATGACATTAACGAATCTGAGTAATTAGATATTGAATACAAATCGGTTTATCTCACCAGCAAACGCACAGAGACGCACATATGCAGCGATGCATTCTCCCCACTTGTAATTATTTCTCTTCATCCTGGTTTTCCACCTTGAAAAACGCAGTAAAAATATACAGCACGCGGAGGCTATTTTAAGCTAGGATTTCATTTTCTCTGCTTCCATTGCCAGTGACCACACCGTGATGTGGGCTACACACGCTACTCAAGTCTGAGGACCTTTGGAGGAGTCGGGCTGTGCCCATCCTCCCTGAGCACATAGTGAACGAGCAGGTAAGAACAGCAGAGCAAGAGCTGCCCTGCGAGCATCGGGATGAACGAGCTTTTGATCAACTGAACAAGGCTGCCACGTCCTCCAAAGCTTTTACTGGGGTCCCTGAGAGCCCTTCCACCCAGAAAAGATGCTGCAAGCAGAGCCCTTCAAAACAACTTCTCAAAAGCTAGAACCAGCGTAGGCAGTAGGTCTGGCTCCTTGCTGCCTGAGAAGAAATGCAAACATGGGTAAAAGGCCACTGTCAGTGCTCCATTCTCCATTTCCCTTCACCACTCTTTCTTCCCTCATGACCCAATCCTCCAGTTCCTCATGCCAGATGTCTTATTCCCCAGGAATCTCCATGGGCTTCAGAAGCCCATGCAAGTTAGCACAACCTTCCAGTCACTGGGTCACATGCACTTGGTAGGGGCCCTCCCCTGTTCTTCCAGGAAAGCTCCTCTCTGAACTGCAGTGCCTCTTGGGGGACATTCATCCCCCCAAGTCCCAGCCCCACTATCTTATTGTCCTATTCGCTTCACAACTAGCTCCTTATTTTTCGAAAAAGCCCAGAACAGAGCAACAAAACTGTTCTCAGCAAACAAAGTAATTGGGGCACTAATAAGAATATAGCAGAAGGTTTGGGAGTTGTGTAGAAAGACCTTAACGTGATGAAAAGGGACATTAATAACCTCACACTTTGCCATCTCTTCTCCCATCAAGTGCTGCTTCTCACTGTCCACCAGCAGGATGCCAGGGTCACTGGGAAGTGTCTGGCCTAGCAAGGCCAGAAAGCCCTGTCAGAACATCTCTGGGGACACGCAGGGTGATTAGAAAGGTCAAGCACAGGCTGGATTTGTACTGTTTGCCTATAAATTGAAGCAAGATTTTACACCCCAAGGCCTGTTTTGTTTGCCCTTTAGTAAAACCTAGGACGTGGGTACCAGTGTGAATGGGTGCATGGTACAGATACACGCCAAGCACAGCACAGCAGCTCCAGTTTTAGAATGGGTTGGACAAACTATGCTGTTACCTTCATCAGGTAAACCAGGAAGGATAAACCTACAAGGAAAGGTCTAAGTTTAAGGCCAGTACATCCCCAAAACATTGAGAAACGGCCAAATTTGCCTCTTTCAACTGCTATCACATGAACTGGCAGATCATTGATTTCCGACTGAAACAGTCCAGTGTCGATGAAGCCAGAAAATCGATCAGCATACTCCTAACAATATTAGTGGGAACGGGGCCAACCACAGTCAGTTCAAATTTTGTTCTCAGGTGGAGCAGGACAAACCAAGGCAGCTCTTCTGCTCACAAGCTGGGACTTTTGAAAATCCCACCTAATATGGGTAGTAACACTACACACTGCAGCAGCGATTCCAACTAGCTGGTTGACAAAAAAGAGCTGAGGACATATCTATTTTTAAAATTCAGTTATTAAAACGTCCTGGAATACATCGATGATAAATCACTTCATGATCAGCAGCACTGCACAAATGCTAGTAAATTACAGAAGACACAAACTGATGGAAATTGCAAGATAAAATGATTCGATTTTAGATTTGGCCTGCGTGGTTTTGTTTCTAGCCAACAACCAAAATAAGCAAATTGTTTTGTTAGGGGCCTGTATTTCACACCACGGTCTTCATAACTCAGTTTATACTGACTAAAAATGCTGAATAGAGATAATCAATATAATTTTTTGAACCTCCCCTGCTAACAAAAATCTCTGAGATTGAATCCAAAAGCCCTTCAAAGTGTTATTTTTCAACTATTAGGCTGGTTTGTTTGTTTATTGATTTCCCTAAACACTGGCAGTGAAACAAATCTGGTCTCTTTTGGGGTTGTTCACTTGGCGAGTCCCGTGTCCCTACATGTACCTCCTCCATTAAGGTTCCAGATCTTCCTAAGGAAATTTGGCACTCATTAAGAGCAGGTACAGGACAGGAACAGTTACCGAGCACTTGCCATTACGTGGCCTGTTTTAGTTACTTGTAACTGCCAAACTTTCATCATTTCAATTGAAATTTTCTGCGCTGCCTGCCTCCGGCTGATACTTTGTATAATGTCAGTATAAATGTCTCTGTCTTTGCTGATGAATAACTTACAGAAAGTTATATTGTTTTGTCAATGATAAACATTTCTTACACTTGTTTTAGGAAGGCTCCATACCTTGATGCTTCAGAACCACAGACAAAATGCTAGGACAGCCCTGGGTGCAGAGGGAAACATTTTGTTGTTGTTCCCTAGGTAATTCATGCTGGTTCTAAGTCTGCAATGGCTGCCTGGTACACTCAGGCCATACCAGAGGCGAGTAGGTCCATTTGTTTATTATTTCATCTGTATTGAGCACATCCTACTACAGGCTGAGCTGAGCTGACAGGGACTTTCTTTCTACAATACAGAAGGAGACAGGCTGCAGAGCAAGATCAGAGGATCTTTCGTCATTACTGCACGTACGGTACCAGGACGGGGCTTCCTGAGGCTGTCACTCCTCTATTGACAGCAAACAGCCATGAAATCCCTTCGCAAAGTGGTTGTTTCATTTTGCCTTTAGAGGCTGGTTCACATGGAGGACAGCAGCCTGTTGGTAAGGTCAGTTAGCTCAAGCCGTACAGGTCTGTACAAGCACCTCCAGGATCCAGCTCTCCTAATGATCCACGGGAGAGCTAACGTGGTTCCGCGTGATGGAATTAACACAGGAAATTACACATAAAGAGATTACGCTAGAAGAATATTATGGCTGAGGAATATTATAATACTAAGTCAAACACTCCGAAATTTGAAATACCAAAATTTACATTGCCCTGAAATCTTCATTCATTCTTTTCTTGTTGCACACAGAGCACACCGGCTGAGCACTGTGGTTAACGAGCAGGCCCCAGGAAATCAGTTGTACCCCCCTGTGCATGGCAGAGAGCACCTACATACCTAGTTGGTGTGCCGACGAAAACCCTAAACAGCCTAAAATGAGGACAATGATGTTAACGTTTTATGAGTGATGTTTTATCAGCCATTCACGTACCATTCGTGATGGGTGAATTCAGGCCTCTTTCTATCTCAAATAGAAAGAAAATGAGTTCATGTTTCTACGTGTGTTTTGCAGCATCAAAGTTAGTAATAACTCATAATTTCTGTGTTATGCAAGTATTCGGTCCCCTCCCCAGACAGAAGGTGGGCTATGGAACAATTGAATATCCCAGTAAGTTTTCCAAGATCAAAATCCTGGGTTCTGCTTCTGTTAAAATGGGGACTATTTGAAATAACCTATAGGCTGCTGATAAAAAATTTAGGTGCTTTAACAGCTCACTTTATTTGCCTGACCCCAAGAATATTAGGCACCTTGACTTTCTATACCATGTCAAAAGAAAATGAGATGCCCCAATCACACAAGTGAAAAGGATGAGTAATGAGCTGTGCAAAGATGCATAAAGGAAGGGAAATGTGAAATGGTGTTGAACCCAGGAACCCCATCCTCAGGGTGAGCGCTCTTGAGTATCAAGCTAGCACGTCATGCCCCTTCTTGTCTGCCATTCTTCTGGAACCATGAAGCCTTTGCTCCTTTCAGTACAGAGCCAACAGGAAGATAAATGCTGCCCCTACCTCAACCAGTCTGCAAACTGTTAGGGCAGCCTGCTAGGGAGGAAGAAGATGGCAAATTGAACCTCCTCCATCAAACCGAGCTCAGGACCACAAGGACTTCCTTGGTAAGCACTCTCAGCACTGGCTTGGAGGGTGAGGCAAGAGCTGTAGCGTAAGGTAAGGTAACCACCATATAAAAAGTGATCCTCATAACCTCATTTTAGGAAAAAAATAGTTACAATTCCTTACGTAACTTTTTGTCCTCAAACTACTGTGTAGTGTAACAATCCATTGTTAAACAGCCACTAGATTCCGACACAGAAGTGGCAGTATTTTAGCCATGAATGAGCAGCCACCTGGGATACGTGTAATTGGAAAAAGAAAAAGGGAGAGGATCTGATTATCTATGAAACACATTTTTCTATCCTTCAGGATGAATGACAACAGACGAAGATAGTATTTTTTCCCTCATAGTTTTACACCTTGCTAAAACAAAACAGATAAATCATGATATCTTCCATTCCCCTATCTTCCTTGTTCTTTCCCCTGCAAGCAAGCGCACACATTTACAACGGGCTTAGCTTTACAATCTTGATAGGGAGCCATCTGCCCAAGCAGAAAACAAGAAAATTAGTAGCAGAGCAGATTTTTACTTGATGCTGTGATGCTTTTTGTATTAAAGCCATAAACTCTTCCTTAAAAGAGTCCAGAAATAATAAATTCAACAGGTAATTAGTATTTGAGGCTTGGCTACTTTCCTTGTGACCATCGTTTAGAGATATCTGCTTTTACATTTACTACAGGAACGACTGGCTGGTAATACAGATGCAGATACATTATGCTGGCTAATATTTCCAGATACTTTATACCGATACATTTTTATTTTTAATCCAAAGAGGCTGCAAAATCTTTTTTTTTTTTTTTCTTTCACTCGTTTCAGTTTCCTCTGCACTCTGTCTTGCCTGAGCCATAATAATCAGAGTGGATTGAGAGCTGTCGCATAGAGACAGCCTCCCTCAGTACCTGCCCTGCATACTAATTAAGTGCTTCCAGTCTGCAGGCTGGGACATGGATTCAGTCTTTCAAGTCAGCCCAAGGCTGAAAATGAAAAGCTATAAACCTCACTCAGCAGAATGGAAAGCATAAGGTTGCTGGGATATTGTATTGTGCAAGTTACGTTCATGAATACAGGGAAAAGGACAAACAGAATCTGCTGCGATAACAAATGCAGCAGAGCAGGGGGATTTCTTAGGAGAGCTGGGCATGGATCTGAATTCCAGCCACTTATTTGCTTTCATGTCACCTGTAATATTTGCCGTCTCATTGTTCAACCCATTTTTTAAAAAACTGCTCAATGTATTACACACAAAATTAGCAGTTAGTACTGGACCTTGTGGCACCCCACTATTAACCTTTTGTCATGTGGAAAATCTAACAGTTCTGCCTTTTAATCAGTGTCGAATTCATACAAGTATTACCTCATACTTATGGCTTTGGTAACTTTAATAGTTCTGTCTGAAGCTTTGCTTGTGAGATTAATGATTAGTGAAGTGTGACTCTCTTCCTCTGTAGCACCCCTTCATGCTCTGAACAGAAAGCTGATGGGAAGGTGACAACATCAAGCAGCTGGGGGGTTCCTGGCAGAGTTCTGTGCAAGAAGCTCAGGCATAGCTAGGGGAAGACGAGGACAAAGGTTTGGATGAGCAGAGTAAGCATGCAGCCGTGCAGAGGTCGGGCTCTACCTGTACTACGTGGTTACCTGTAACTGAGTTGGTTTCATTGTTTAGAACGTAAGGAGGGGTGAGACATCTTGGTTATTTGCATTTCACTTCAGTTGTGTCTCTCTTGCTTCTGAAAATAAGCTCTACCTGCTCTGATTTGCAAGCAAAAACAGCTTGCGATTCAAGGATTCTCTTCAAAAAATGACATTTTCTTTCCTTCTGGCAAGGAATGTGGAAGAACTCTGTTAATGTGAATGTTTACCTCAGATCTAGCAGAAGAAATTTGCTTCTTTCAATGACCTACTGACACACCAGAGCTGGGGTAGAACCCCCCTCCTCCTTCTGTTGGAAAGATGCTTCAGACCTCATCATTTCTTGGGGCTCTTCTAGGAACCTGGCAAGTAGACTGCTTTGGAACCACGGATGCCTTCTGGATAAACTTATTCTGTTGATTCTTGATTCCTAAAGCATAGGATCAGATGTTCCCCACGTTTTCTTCTTTAAAGTAAAAAACTCTTTGCGAGAATGAGCATGTTTCACTTTGAAACTGATGCTGTAAGAAGCTTTGAGTGGTGCACAAAGGAGCATTACAGCATGGCTGCCAGAAAAGAGAGCTGGTAAATGGCAGGCTATAGTGTACTTGCTGTTAAGTTTCCTCTGTGTTAGCATTATCTCCAAGGAAATATTTCAGAATTCCTCTGTTATTGGACTGGAGACTCCTTAACAATCACAATTTTTGGAGTGGGATAAGAGAAGGGCATCTCTGTCAAAGAGTTGCATCACGTCTTTCATTTGGTGATGCACCAAGTCCAAACTTCAAGTGCTTATTTTGTACATTAAAAACTTTCTTGCTCTGATATAGATCATATCCAGACTGCACACTGTTATTTAGTATAAAGTTAACAAAATAATATAACCTGCTATTCTCTCATGGATGCAACTAGTCACCTGACTGCATATAATTCTTGGAGCTGTCCAAGAACACATGAGCTAGAGCCCGCTTGAGACACCGGGTGGCCTCTGTTAAGGGAAGAACCTGAAACTGGGCAAATGAAAGTCTTATTTTGACAGGAATTCTTAAAGTAGTCAATTTCCCAGAAGGCATGGACTACCCCGCTGTAAAAAATCTCTAATGATTAAGTTCTCTAGATAACTAATGCACCTGCAGACATTAACAACAAAGAACAAGATACAACCATTGCCAAGCATTTAATGATAGCCTAAGGACTAATGAAGATCTGAAGGAGAGCAACTTGAAAGGCAGTGGTCACAGCCCACCAAGAACACGATGTACTTTCTTGTCTTACTGAGATCTAGACTGAAATAATTCAAAGGCCTAGAGACCTAAATCCATCCCAAATGTTGAAAGGATGGATTATTCTTCCCAAGCAAAGCACGTAGAATTTCCTTTTACTGAAGTATTTGTCCAAATTGCAGAGACCCAAAACCAGTATGTAGTTTGTGTGTGTGTGGTTAGAGAAAAAAAATACAAAAGTTCTTCCCCCTGGTAATGTCTTCTACGATTCAGTGTTTCACCATGACCAAATAATACTCTGCAGCTGTATTTTCATGAGAAGATACCTGGAAGGGAAGGAGACAAGACCTAGAGGTCTTGGTTGTGTTCCTAGTCAGAATCATCACCCTTTTGAGCTTTTCAAACCTAAAGATCCAAAGAAAATGCAAGACAAAGAATCATCACAAGGAGAGAAAGAAAAACATCTCCTCTCTGGCTTTTTATTGCTCAGCCATATCCGTAACTGATATTTAGATTCAACTTTGGTTTTATCTTTGGATTTATTTTTGAAGGGAGCAGAAGAGGGAGAAGGGAAAAAGGGATGTTTTGTTTTGCATTCACCTTTAATTTGGACTGTCAGATTCTTGTGGTCACTTCAGGTAGCCAGTGTGTAAAAGAGGCTTGCTACTGCTGTTGCTTACAGAACTCTGCTTTTTGCTCTTGCAAAAGCAGAGTTTGATTCAAGGCCTGAGAACCGGCCATGAACTCTGTGGCTTTCAGCTCTTCCAAAACCTTGTCGGCCTCCAGCTAAAGAGATCTCAGCGAGTCCAGTTTCTCAGATGAACAGAAAAGGAATTCTCTCCTCTCTATTTAAGTTCCTATACTAGTCCCATCTCTGAGATATGAGGCAATAATGTCTCCTGAGGAAACCCCTCATGCCTAAAGACCGTCAGCAGCACAAAATATCAAAGGAACCTTGAGGAGATGTTTGGACACCTCCTTAGCCTTTCTTGAACAATTCCAGATATTTCTGAACCCAGAAGCCAGCCATGAACAACAGAGCGTCTGCGTCTGGCCATAACTACTCAATAATTGGCAGCTACAAGTATTGAGAGAGCCAAAGAATAAACCTTTCCTTCAAACATGTTCAATTGTTTGGACACAGTCTCCAGGGGCCGATGACACTTCTCTCGGTTTTAGACTTGTAGTCTTGCAGCCAAAACCACAACAAGACAGGGTAGGATGTAGGAAATAAATCAGATGCCACCCTTTTCTGGAAATTATTTTTCTGCAGCTCTTTGGCAACATTCTTAGGTTTGTGGACCGGAAGATTGTCAGACTGAACAACTCAAGAGACAGGGAAAGGCACAAGTTTCATCATGAGAGTTGCTACGGCTTCCTGCCTCTCTTCTCCCACACAGTTTAATATCTGTTATCACTCCTTTAAGGCCATTTTTAATTGCCTCTGAAAGGCTACACAAGTGGTTGGGTGAGGAGACAGTACTGGGTGATATCTGTATCAACCACATTTAGTTGAATCTGTAACATCTGGACTATGAACTTACGATTCCTCCCCAGAGTAGTGGTGTTGCAAGCTTTCCAACAAACTCTTTTTTGGTCTTTCCTATCTTCTTTAGGTTTTCTTTCTGTCGTTTGGTTTGACACAGGCAGCCACAAAGACACCCTGCTTGCATAGGGCTCCATGAGCCAGTGACCAGAGAGAGGTGCCTTAAACAAATAGAAACTAGGAAATGTCTTCAAGAGTGTAAGAAGAATGCTAGACCTGCCACTCCTGAATCAGCATGCTATGGTACATGGAAAAGCTACTCTCACCCTGCATGCTATTTTTTCTTCCTGTGCATCTCCTTTTTTTCTTTTATAAAACAAACAAGAAAACAAACCAACCCAGTACTGGCATCCAGCACCACCAGCTCAATGCCACATAACTAATTCTCTCCACTCCTCCACTTTTCTTGCTGTTGTTTTGCTTTGTTTACAGCAAGGACACTTAAAACCACTTTATAAGGCTTTTGGTAGAATGATCAAACCCAAGTAAAATAAAGATCTTGCTTAGCTTCCTCCCCCTCCCCCTTCTTTCCTTAAGAATAAATAAAATGATTTAAGTGATCACTTGCAAAGGAAGCCTACTCGCATATAATAGTACTTGCAAGGCATGCAACAAGCCACTCTGAAACTATCTGAAGAATTCCTGTGAAAGAGAGTGATGCCTGAATATTACCCCGACAGGTATAGGAATAACGCCTCTTGCCAGAGAGCCTGCTGACAGATGAGTAGACCCGTAGTACCAACAGCCTGTGCTTGGAAGAAAATCCAAGTTAGAGGGTAAACTCTAGGGCTACCTAAATTATCATCTGATCAATGGATTCAAAGGTGCTGTCTTGCTTAAACATGACTTTCATAAAGTTGAGTTTCAAAATAATAATATGAAAGCAGCCCCTTGACCAAGAGATCCATGACAGCAAGACGGGATCTATCGATTTTCTATATCTGATGACATAAAGTTGTCCTCAAACTTCGACTCCCCTTTCACAAAGAGCTCGTTTAATCTATTTTCATGGACTGTCATTTAATCCTGGAAAAAAAAAAAAAAAAGTGCCCTGAAGATGGTGTTGGCATTAGTAACTGTTTGAATACCTGACATTCCCTTCATAAGCACCTGCAGTGATGCTGAGTGATGGTTCATGGCTAAGCCAACTTGAGCAGCACATTTCTATAGATGAGTGATCCCATCAGTCTAGATGCAAGAAGCTTTTATCCCTGAGATAGAATCCAAGAACAGTGACTAAACAGATCCTTTTGCTCTTGGAGCACCTTCTCTCCCTCTCCTTGCTCATATTACAGGAGCTGCTTTTCTTCATTTATCCGACAAGCTCTAAACCTTTACCCAGTGAAACCCACTTTGCAGTTCTGTGTCAGGGATAACACACACAAACTCTTTCCTGGTTCACTCTGCATTTAAATTCTCCCACTGTGTGAAAACAGGAAAGTAGCTCCTACATGCTGCTTGAACCAACAGCTGTGACTTGTTAGCCTGCTAGAAAGAAGAGATGAAATCCCTCTTCTTAGTAGGGGAGGCTATAAAATAAGAAAGCAGAGGTAGATGGGAGAAGGAGGTGCATTCCTTCCATGGGGAGAAAGAAACTAAAGAAAACCTATAAACCAAGGAGGCTACCACAGTTTCCCAACAGCTTCTTCTAGTCTGGTTTTAAGAGAGAATTTCTCTGTTAAAAAATCAAATGTAAAGAAGCTGTACGTGCCATGTTTAGGACAACCTTTTAAGAGATGGTCTAGTTTTTTAGGTTTTATCGGAAGGGTTTGAAAGTCTAAGTTCTCAAGCTGAGAACTGTGTCCCTTCTGGACCCCTTAGGGAAGGGCTTTCAACACCATGCCCCGTAACAGCATGGTTCTCAGAGGCATAAAGGCAATTTTTGTGCCCTGGAATGACAAACACTCAGAATGAATCTGCTATTTTGGGCAAAGTCCAAAGAGCCTAAAAATGCCCAAAATTTTATTACCTGCTAAAAAATAATCTCTTTAAAATATATTGCACCCACCTACCTTTAAGATTTTTTACAAATAACTTACATTTCAGAACTTACTTTCTTCTATAAGAGAAAGATGTGATTCTGCACACCAATTTCTAGTGCAGCTTGTAGAAACTGCCCTAAAAAACTCACTGCTTTCACTGAATTTAAGTTGTATATCCAGTATCCTCCCCAGCAGCGTTCATAAATAGGTACTACCTCCATGCAAATACGTAAAACACCACAGTAACTTATTTCAGATTTCTAAAAGTACACTGAATATTTTAGTAGCAGCTCAACTTCTTCAAGAACTCTGTAAAAGCTTAAAAATTGATAGAAGATACTACTTTTTTTTTCCTATTAGAATTTCTCATATGTCTTAAATTCTTCCTTATACCTTACTAGCTGCATTTGGGCAGTATTTTCCTTTTCTGGAGGTTAAAATACTCATTTGACTTGAATTACCATGTGAACTACTTCACTTAATGCTTTCCTTTATTATTTGTCTGGCTTGTGGTTTTATTATTACAATCCCTTTTAAAGTAGGGAATGCTTTTAAACTTTATCACATATTTAATAGTAAAGAAGTATAAATATGTCATAATAATTTAATAACAACATAAGATGATAAATATTAATGTTGCAGCACAATGTGTCTTAGAAATGGCTCTCTGCAAGATGGCACGATGATGATTATAAATTTCAACTGTCCCATCATTTAAATGCATCGAAACTCTCAAATGCACAGAAGTATGCAGCACGACTACACACCAGTTCGGGAAGTGATGAAGGATATCAGACCTCGTTCAAACTTCAGAGGGAATATAATCAGTCAGCTGGAAACTAATCACAGAGCTGTAGTTAGCACCTCAATTCTTGAGAAAGATGCTACCGATCTTTAATAAAATCAAACAGCAAAGAACTCAGGTTTATACCTCATCAATAAAACAGCACCTTCTGAATCATACCTCTAGCATCAGGATCATGCATCAGTTCAATCCTGAAACACACAACTTAGAAAGACACTACGAGCAACAAATAGGGCCCACAAGAACATTTGTACTTTCCTGCTTTCAAAAGTCCCTCCCCAATACCTTTCAACAGTCCAAAGGCATTTTCATTACTCAAAAACTACAGTTTCACAGAAAGATATCAAGGAAGTCTGCAAAGCCTTGGGCCCCCATAATGACAGGTGATTTGTTAGGTGAAATGAACTTAAATGATCCTAAAATGAACCACCCTACGAACTATAGGGAAACGCTTCCTTTCCCCCATCCTCCTCAAGAGATAAATCATGAAAACTTGACCAGTAAAAATATTTTCTTTTTGACCTGAAGTCATGAACCAAATCTGAAATCCCATCAGAGCTGTGGCCAGTTTTACCAGAGAAAGATGGGAGGAGTGCAAAACAGCTCAGAAGAGAAATTATGCTAACAAAAGGATAGAAGAAACCAAGAAAGCATTCTTTCTCCATTTTTCCAATCAACGGCGTCTCTGAAGTATGCGATACGTAATTAAATGCAACAAGTAATACTCAAAGCTCATGATCCAGCAAAGGATGGAGTACCTGATCTAATGAGCTGTGGTGTGCTGGCCCATCTTCCGTCCTCGCACTTACCAGCCACAGAATCCTTTGTATCCCACACCAAAACATGTTCCTGAAAAGCCTGCTTCCATGGGCATGCCTAATGCCAGAAGGACAGAAACCACACCAATACTTAGTCTTCCCCTGTATCCGTGCCATTGTATCTCATTACCAACTTCTTCAGCTTCACTCTTTCCACCTACTAGTTTTACAACACACAAAACACTCGACACTGAACGCTTTCTGACACTGCCACGCATGGAGAGCAAATCTTCCTTCAGTGATCTTTTAGGAATGACTGTGAACCAATTTCACAAGCCTCACTTCACAACCTTTACCTTCCAACTTCTTGGTTACCCTTAGCCTGTATCAAGCTTCACCCTGTAAGGCATTCAGATTCCTTGCAGCCATTACTGTCTGGAAGACGGTTCCAGAAGTTCATTTTTTGACAGTTATTTCTTATAAGTTCCTGTCTAAATGTATTTTTCATTAATTCATATCCTTCCTATCTACTCCCAAAGGTATTTCTAGAAAGTACTCATATTCTCTCTGAATTTTCATCTTGGTAAGCCAAAGGAGTCCATCTTCTTTTAAGAAGAGTTTTTTGAAAGAATGGTAAAAATCAATCCAATGATCCTTAGAGACCTCCTCTGCACTGGTTCCAGTTTAATCTCACCTCTTTTCCAGTGCAGATGGTCAGACAGATATCAGTAATCCAGACCAGATCTTAAAGGCGTTTCTTCCTAACCATACCAGGGTTTTCCAATATCTATAGAACATGCCTTTTTAACATTCGCAGTGTTCTCTCACTCATAGCCAAAAATACTATTCGTGCATTTATCTTATCAAACTCAGAGGTCTGACCTCTGCATCCCTGTCAGCTGCTGTGAGCCTCCAGCTCCCAGCAGAAGCTCTAACAGTTAGTTCCCACCTGAAGGCTGTTGTGATACCCCTCATTTCCTCATTGTGATGCCTCCTGTTGGCAGCCACCTTGTTCTAGCGAGCCGACAGGCAGATTCACCTTCATATCAGTTACACCTCTCTGCTCTGGGTTATCTGCAGCTTTCATATGCACACACCTTGCAGCAAGGTCACTGATGGGAAATATTAAACAGAATCAGTCCCAAGACAAATCTTTGAAAAATACCATAAACAAACTCCCTACATTTTCACAACCTCTCTTTCGAAATACACAATGTCTTCAGCCATTTTTTTTTTATTTCAATTCCTGTTCTCTTCCTCTTAAATAGTGGTTTCCATGAAAATTGTTTCAAATGTTTGGCTTAAATGTAGATATATTAGGCCCACTGCATTGCCCTTTTTTTAAAGAAGTGCATTACATCATCAAAAAAGATATGAGATTTGTCTGACTTTTGATAAAACCACCTCACATTCTGTCCCATTTTCCATTTACCTACGTTTACATGATCTTGATTACTCCAACCTTTCAAATCGCATCTAAGACCTCGCAGAGCACCAAGGCCAAGTAACAATCCCGTAGCTTTTCCCTCCTTTCTATAGAAACAGAAATGATTTTTGACACCTGCCAATCACACAGCACCATTCCAGAACTGAAAGATTAATTGCAAACCCTTGCTAGCAGAGCAGCAATTTCACATGGCAGCTCCTTCTGGCACACAATACAGCCTTTCTGTTTCTTCAGAGTAAGAAGTCAATATTTGATGTGTGCTCCCACGTTGGTGATGGCCATTTCTAGTAACCTACCCCTCTTCCCATTGGGTATACTACCACTGACCTTCGTATGTCATCACCCTTAACTTCAGCTCGTTCACAAACCATGAAGATCACACTTCTTCCTTATAAAATCTCTTTTTATACATAAGTGCAGTAGTTCATCAAACTAACAGCAGTGCATGCCTGGTACTGCTATGGTTGATGTAAAATAAGAACTAGGCCACATAGAATAAGCCACTACAAAGGAAACTCCGTGAACAGTGTCTCACTTCTCAGCATTTGGAGAACATCACTGAAATGAAGAACACATTCACAATGAGGTATAATTCCCATTGCTACTTCTTACTGGAGGCACCAAGGCTGTTGCAATTTTTCCCCTTAGTGAGAAGACAAACCTATTACAGGGATTTAATTCCTTATTTCATGAGAGGAGGATGAGAAGAAAGATGTTGCGAAGGGAAATGAAGATCAGAGGAATCAGCAATTTTTTGCAATGAGATTTTATAAAACAAAAAAGTGTTTATTTTGCAAAACACAAGTCTGGTGTATAAACAGAATAACATAGAAATTCACTGGCTTGCTACATTTGCTTCTTATTACTCTGTATAGCTTGTTTTTTTACCATTACTAGTCCACGAGGAGCACATTTTAGTTCTTCCTCAGGTGGCATGTGGCAGAAAAAGCCATCGCTATGCCATTACATGCAGCTGAGAATGAGGAGCAACCACTAAATATACATTCTTGCTCTCTTTTTATTCAGAGTTATGACTTTTTTCTCTATCTGCCTTTTCAGTGCACAGACGTGAAATAAAAGATCGACTTCTCACAGTTCTTTCATCGTAGTTTTCAATCACCCCTCAGAATGGAGGACCATGTACAAGCAGTACAGAAATTACATCTCTTCCCTTTCATTCCAGCATCTGCAGGCTTCCATCGAGGTCTGCTCAGCCAACCTACCACACCTGCACAACCATGGTCACCGAGCAGTCTGGAGACTTGTTAACCATCGCAGCCTTTCAGATTTGTCCCAACTTATCTACAGCAGGACAAAGCAAGGGAAGAATTGGCTCTAAATAATTCTTTTGGAGACAGAAACTATCCCTATTTTTCTTTCACGATATTTTTAAAGCACTCTATAGCTTGCTCAGAGAGATTTGACTTCAGGATTCCCTTTTTCTATTTGACTGCCTTAGCCTCTTTCTCATTCCTCGTCAATCTCACTGCTCTCATTAAAGGATCACAGATGTTGCAGAGACAAGCATTCACAAGCTGGTAAATGCCAGCAGTAGCTTTTTTTCATGCATATTCATTAGAATAAATTTATAATTACACGATCACGTAATACTTCCATAGTACTATTCCACTGCTCTACCCAGACGATGCCTTTTACCCTCCTTTGTACCATTTCTATCCATTTTCTACATAACTTCCAACATCTAAGAACATGTAATTGGACTATTTCATAATGCACAGATAAAGTGCTTCAGTCAAGTTTGCCCAGGAATCTTACATTCTGTTATTCCCTTTCTTGAATGCATAACTTAGAACTTTAACATTTTTTTAAGATATTATTATATACTTCTCCATAAATATGTGGGTCAGAATAGACTTTTAAATCCTCTAGATGGGTCTCAGACATATCAAAATCTATTAAATCCCACTCTATGCTAAGGTACTAACTTATTTTCACAGAAGTACCTCCAAAAAACCCATCCTGTTTTGATTTGAATGTTAGTCACAATTCTTCAGAGAAACTTTCAACCTTTCTGTTAGGTGATAAACAATCTCCATCTTGTTCTGCAGGTTGTTCCCTCCTTCAACAAATCTGAGTTTTGTTTCTAATGTGACTTTACCTGGGCTCAGGCTCCAGCACAAAAGGAAGTTGTGCCTATCTCCCTAAAATGAGCTGCCCTTTCGGATGTGGTATTTTTCCCATAGGGAAGTATTTATACCTTGTAATCACATAACCGTTTCTCTTATTTTTGATTAGCTAAGCAGACTGGGCCTTTTGGTTTTCAAACTACAAACCGCTTCTCCAGAATTATTTCTGTGGCTCTGTATCCACTCACTGTTCTTTTTAAAATGCAGGCCCCAGAACCATTTTCAAGCTTTCAGTGCCAATTCCGAATCCAAAATTTAAGTAACCTCTCAAGTGGTCTATTTCCCATTCAAATGACCTGACTTTGCCAAATCATTACACTGGGAACTCATGTTCAATCATTTGTCCGCCATGACTTTGAAACCTTGTTAGAATCATCGTTTTCCAGGAAACGATTCCCTTCCCAACTGACCCTCAGACAGTATGTTCTCCGTCCCTAAATATACAATCTTGCTTTTGGCAGCGTTAAAATAAAACTTTGAACACACACAACTTAATCAAACAGCCCACACGATCCTGTAGGAATACCCTGGCTTCGTTAAGTATTAACCGTTTCTCCCACCTTTATGTTACCCACAATTTTTACCAAGTATGTTTATTACTATTAATTTATTAAAATAATGAGGAAGATATTGAATAGCATTAGAGCTCCACTAGCCTACTGATAGCGTTAGTACCAGTCCCTTCACAAAGTAAACTCCAATCACGATCACTCCCTGTTGACAACTATGTTTCTGAGTTCAAGCTGTTAAACCAGAGCACCGTGTGCCTTTTTTACTCTGTATAGGGTTCTTTCTTGAATCAGGATTTTTTTTTAGTACCAATTCAAATACCTACTTACAATCTGTATATATTGCTTGTATAAATTAGTAAACATATAAATGTCAATCATATTTCTTCAGTTATACTGATTTTCTGTAAAACCACTTTGACCAGCACTCATTATGTTCCCATTCTTTCTTTTTTTAATCAGTCCTCAGTAATTTCCCATTATTTTGGCATGGACTGATGCCAGGCTAACAGATCTGTAATTACTTGTGTCAGTCTGCTTACCTTCTAGAATTACCTTATTACTTTTCCAGTTTCATGGAATAAATAATTAATTAAGGGCGAATGCAAACGACATCATATGGACTTGTGTTGTTCTCCAGAATCCCAGAATGGTCTAGCTTGGAAGGGACCACTGATCCCAAGTTAAAGGGGGTTGGACCCTATAACAATAGGGTTCCAACCTTAAAATTCATACTACATGCCACTGTCAGTCAAGCTGCACTAACAAAAGCACTGGTCGTGATGGTAAGCTGCAACGTAGGCTAAAGGGTAGAGGTGAGGAAGAAGCACTTTGCTACTAGATTTCAAATCTATTTTGGTAGCAGAAGAACAATGGGTCTCAGGTTTAGTTATATGTTCTGTTAATTAGAGCATTTCTTATTCTCCGTTTTTGTTTGCTCCTTTTGGTTTCTGCTGCTATTCTCATGTGTTAATAAATATTGTGCCCCTACCTGACTCCTGATGGTCCTTTCCTACTCATTCCTTTGCATTCCAGGTACTTTGCTCTCCCTCTCCTCCATTCCCCCTCTTAGCAAGAGGTAGTTTTAAGGCACAAGGAGAAAAGTCTACCAGTTCCCTCTCTGCTGCCATAGCACTCCGGAAGAACAATGTCTGGGAAAATCATGGGCCGTGTTGGAGTGTGGTCAGAGAGGGTTTGGAAATGGACCATTCTCACTCCATTTAGGGAGGAGACCCACACGGGAGAAGGAAGATCAGTAGAGACAGAGAATGCTCCGCGGGCTTGGCTGCCAGATCCTGACAAACGGTTCCAGAATATTTTAAAACAGTAATTTTCAGAGATTAACAGTTCAACCAAGCTCATCTAAATTACCACAGAGGGATACTAAGCTTGCTGAACAGAACTGCATATACTTTGCAAAACTGACATCTTCCCAGATTTAAGTATCTATCCACCGTGATTCCACTCCCAACCTTCGCAAAGTGTGACATAACTTATTTCCAGATGTCACATACAAAGTCTGTAAGTGTTAAAGGAAGGAAAAAACATAGGCTTAGAGCCTACTTAACGAATTCCTGCTACTTTTCTCTAATTTAGACCAAAATCTGACATTTGTATTAGCAATCAGTGATGCGAGCTAAATAACATTTCTAATTATAAAAGACAATAACAATCAAAAGCCACTTCTTTCTCCATGTGATTCTAGCTTATATTTAGACAAGCCATTTTTTCACTGTGCCTGTAACAGTACACTTGTATGTTTATAAACCTTTTATCCCTCAAAAATGCTGTGTAATAGCTTTTGTGAATACCGTCTTTGTAAAGCAAAACCAGTAATGTCTGTTGTGTTCTGATCACAGTTCCCTTTGGGCTCGATACAAATTTGAATGCCTGTGTTATTTGTGATGAAAGTGTAGAAACCTTTTAGATCTTCTTTCCTTTGACAAAAAGGTGACATAATTCTGCCTGGATGGTGTAAAATGGATTTCCAGGTGTGCTTAGGTCACTTGATGCAATGCAAGCCATCATCTTACTGTAAATGAAAATCAGGCCAACCATTTTCCATGGAGTTCATCTGAATGCTGTTGGGAAGATGAAGCATCAATCCTCTACTTTTAATCAAGTAAATATGAGACCGATGGCTGCAGGTGAGTATTTGAACTTCTGAAATGTGCCATATGACAGGGTTGGATGCTACATAATTTCATAATTCTATTTTTGAAGAGTATTGAACATGTACCACGCAAAAATTTAAAGTGATTTTAAATGTAAATAGCTTTAATCTCTTTATTGCCATCATTATAACAAAGGCAAAGAACCCTTTCATGTTTTTCTTTTGAACTGGTGGGCAATATCTATTCCAACCTGGACACGACATTCTTTGCTTTTCTTTTCAGACACAAAATCGATAGCATTCAGTAGGAACTCATTTTTCTCTATGGATACTTGTATCCATTATTGGATCATTTCTCATGTGCAATGAACCATCTGCTGTAACGTCAAAGTTGATTCTTTTAGTTGTTCCTTTAATTTTTTTTCTTCTGTCTCTTCACTTGCACTATCTAATATGAAACCACAAATTTAAATCTGTCTGAATGAGTGTATTCAGGGCAAAGTGCTTCAATCACTTTTAAATTGCTCATTTTGTGCTACACTGAAGGTGATGTTTTTAGAAGAAAAGAAGGTTGCAACTTTCTATCAAGTTCAAGCCTTTGCCTTCATTTCTTTCTTTTCTTCCTTTTTTTTTT
This sequence comes from Aythya marila, assembly GCF_965140915.1. Taxonomy (NCBI): domain Eukaryota; kingdom Metazoa; phylum Chordata; class Aves; order Anseriformes; family Anatidae; genus Aythya; species Aythya marila. The sequence continues at coordinate 26,634,436 of NC_139046.1, forward strand.
AAGGTGCAGTCGCCAATTGATCTGTCATATTGTGGTTTTCAAAGATGAACTGAGAATGCTCTGAAAGGAGGTTGCTGCTGAAGAGCTGCTGGAAGACCTGGAGTAGAGAATTACATTTTCATTGTGGCTAACTTTCAATGACACTGAAGATGTCTCACTTGGAAGATCATCAAACCCATGTTTTCTCTTCCACTTCAACAGACAAAGCTTCATTCATTTGATGTGGAGAATCTGAAGAAACTAATTTTCTTTTTGAAATAAGTGTGAATTCTTTTTATCTTGTGATTTAACAACTCTTGACAATGCTTACATTTCACTTCAGAAAAATTAGCTGTTTTCCTAACTTCAGACCTTGCAATCACTTTTTCCCACTAAGTCTTTTAGTATTCTCTTTCTCAACCCAGCCTAATATACATGGAAGTTTAGTAATAACTACTTCTAAATTACCTATTTGTGGTATTAATAAAAAAGCTTTCACATTTACTGTAATTAGCATAAAAATAACCATTTCTTGGATTTAGCACTGTAAAGAATGAAAATAAGATGTGCTAATCATGGTCTCCAATGCTTTACCTTTCATTAGTTTCTAGCAGATCAAATCCGTCCCTCATTACCTGATGTTCATATCCATTCTCTCCTTCACGACATCTTTCATTTAGCTCCTTGCCTGTTCTCCCATGACTAAGACTATCACATATTCCCTGTAATGCTTCCAGTTCAGTTCCTGTGATAATGCTTAGTACAAATAAAAAGCATTTTGTGCTTTTGAAATATGTATTTGACAAAGATTTCATGCACAAAATGGAGGCAGGAATACAAGTGAAATGAGACAACTTCTGGACGAGTATATTATTTGGGAGTTTCTTTGCTAGAAATGAAACCTCTTTTGCCAAGTCACTGGAGGTCTGGAACTTGTTTTCCCTTTAAAAGTTCAACATTCACAGTGCTGTGACTTATCACCATGCTACTGGGCTATAAAAATAATGCTCAGAGTTCTCTTTTTGTAAGTAGAGTGCATTGTGATCTCCTTTGGTGAGAAGATGCTTTCCACTGAAATCGCAATTTCTCCCTGGACTAGTGATGATTTTCAGAAGTTTGTCAGGTGGAGCCAAGATTTTCTTACTAAATTAGAAGCCAGTTTAAAGCTCTGTACCTTAAACAGCTAATGAAGGAAAGACATGGGGGAAAGCAAAAATGAAGATGGATTACAGATGATGGTGACTTTTAGAGTGAAGAGGAGGAAGCTGGCTTTGGTTTAAATATCTACTACATGTAAGTCTAACAGGTCCTGCCCCCAGCTCTGCACGGTATTTTACAGACACAGAGGAAGTCCTCCCAACAGCTGTATTATACAAATCAGAATCCCTGTTTCCTTCTTATAATTTTTTTTAAGTGAATAGTGGTGAAAAATGTTCAGCTGCTATCACTGTTGCCTGAAGCGCTTGATATATTCACAACATTGGGGCAGACAACTTTGGAGAAGGGCAAGCGTCTGACACAGACTGACCTAAGATGACACTGGAAAGGACCTTGAAAGCTCACCTCATCTATTTACCATCCTAATGCAGCATAGAAATATCAACAACATTTCTGAGCACAGGTAGTCTGAACATAAAGAACTCCTGTAACAGAGACTGGATATCACCTCTTGGCAATACCTTCCCATGCTTCATTATTCCTACTTTTAGAAAATTCCTCAAAATATCTAATCTGAATTTCTCTTGTCGCATTTTAAACCTCTTGTTTCTTGCCCTATCCATGCTGAATGTGGAGAAGAATCATTCCCTTTATTTCTGGGGTAGCCCAGAAGCCACATCTGAAGACATGCTTCTCCTCAGACTTTTTTCTTATAGACTAAACACCAGTTCTTCAAACTTTCCTCGTAAATCATATGTTAGGTCCTGATCATTCTTGTTGTTCTCCTTTGGATTCTCTCATTAACCCACTTCCTTTGCAAAGTGTAATGCTAGATGCTAACTACAATAATCTAGGTCAGACCTTACTGGTACTGAGTACTGTAATTTCATATGCCTTTCAGGCTATATTTTTGGTTTTGCATCCAAGGGAGATCTACTCTATCCTCCAGATCCTGTTCCAAAGGGCCAGTCCTTTATTTCCTATTCCAAGCTGCTAAAGCTGCTTATTCCCACCTAAATATGAAACTTCTCATTTCTCCCTATTGAACTGCATCCAATTTTCCAGATTGCTCCTCCAACTGGCCAAGACCATTCTGAATGTGAATTCTGTCCTCTAGCTCGCTGTGACCAGCCCACTGCCATCTGCAAACAGAATAAACAGGCTCTGTATTCCATCTCCAAGCCCCTGCTGAAAATACCACGGAGTACAAGACACAGGAGAGGCACTTGTACGACCCAGCTGATTGATCCTTCCAGTCTGACAGCACTAATTGCTTCTGCTATTTTTCTACTACTATTGCTGACTATTGTTTGAGGATGCTTTCTGAATAATTCTGCACTCCTCTTACCACCACGCTGTTCATACCAAGTCTTTCCATTTTGCTTGTAAGAACGTGCTATGTGTCTATGGCAGGTAAACATTGTCAGAGACCTCGCTGGCATCATGACACTGAACATCCATTCATCTCTTATTTCTCTCCTGTTCACAGCCCTATTAGCTCAAACCAGGAGGAAAACAGATTGATTTGACATGGGCTGCTCTCACCATATCCATTTTGCCTGTTAGCTATTTCTTTTCTGTCTTCCAGATGTTTCCATATAACTCATTTGATTATTTGCTCTAGTATTTTTTCAGGAATTGAAGTTAAAATGACTACCATAAAATTCCCCGGCTCTTCCTTTTTACCTTTTATGTGCTACATTTGTCCTTTTTCAATCTCTTACAGCCTTAGCAGCCATCTCCAGGTTATCAGAGATGCCTGCTGACAGCTTTAAATACCTTTGGCCAGCTTTCTAAATAAACTGGAGTCCATTTTATAGAGGGTGCAAGATCATACCCCTTTGGTTTTGATAATAATTGTATTAGCTACGTGATTGCAGTAGACTTTTAGTGAATGCTGAAACAAAAAAGGCATTAAATGTTTTGGTCTACGACATCTTACATTACTACTTCTCTCTCTCAACTGAGTATTGAATAGTTGTTCAATGTTATTCATTGCAGAATTCAAGTTGAAACCCAACAGCCATAAAATTCAATGTTTTTTTTTTTTTTTTTTTTTTTTTTTTTTTTAAAAAAAAAGAAGGATATTTTTAAGCTGGTCAATTGGAAAAGGCTTCTTGTTCCTTATAATGTCTTCTGTGTCTTGTTCTTTATTTCTGTCCCCACATACTTCTACATTCCTTTATACTAATCCTAGTAATCTCACATAATTTTCATTTCCTGTATGACTTTTTCACGTGTTTGAGGTCAATGTATATGATTTAGCCAGATGATTTTTACTATACTTGCTATTCTTTCCTTTCATTGGGATTGTTAAACTCTGAATGGCTTGTTTTTTATCAGGAAATGCTTCATTCCTTTATTCCTTCAAACTTTGCTTCCATGAGGTGTATCTTCCAGTATCCTGAGCCTGTTGATGTTTCTCAAAATACTTTTTCAGTTTTCCCTCCTTTCTTTCAAAAGGATCAACGCTTTTGTTTCACATCACACAGGTTCTCTTCCACCTTCACATTCTCATCCACATCCCATTTAGCACAAGGCTGCTGTAGGGTGTATTCTAACCTCCCTTGTTGCTTCCTCTACTTTCTGTCCCCAGATTCCTACCCAAACCAAATCACAGAACCAGAGTGGCTGAGGTTGGCAGGGACCTCATGAGGATACCTGGTCCAACCCCCTGCACAAGCAGGGCCACCCAGGACCATGTTCTCTCCAAGGAGGAGATCTTCAAAAGATCTTCCCCAACCTCTCTGGGCAACCTGTGCCTGTTTTAGCCATTACTAAACCAGATGAGATGGAGTTTTGCATTCAGAATTTCCGTTTCTTTTCATATACTTGATTTCTATTTTAATTTCTAGATATGGAAGGACATTTGGACTTTTGACCGCCTCCTTAGTCTGTCATCAGGGAGCAATTACCACCCGTTCTCCTGGAACGGTGTTTATTCATATTTTTCAATGAAAAACAAACAGACAAATCTTTTCCTGACGTGCATTCAGCACTAGGGTTTCTTTCAGTGACCCTCAGTCTGAGATGTGTTTTTTGCTGCTAGATACCATCAGAGGAAGGAATGGCACCTATAGTTCAGGGTTAGTAGCATTTGCTATATATAAAAGAAAAAGGGGAGGAATATTTGGGCTTAAAATTGGAAATGAGTGAGAAATTTCAAGTTTTTTTTCTCTGCTCTACTACCTAGTTGGGTATTGTCTAATTTTTCTCTTCTGCCTAGGTGGATATTGAAGAATGGGTACTTTCCTTGTGCATTATGTAAGTGTGGCTATAACCCAAGTGAAGACAGAGTTACAGCACAAGTTCACACAAACAGGTTGAAAGATAGTCACAGATTAAAACCGTTTTTTTTCCCCCTGGTGAAGACATCACCCCAGGAACGTGAACTTTGGCACATCATTTCTCCACCCTTTAATTTTTGGTTCCCCAGCTGTAAAATGACTATAATAATAGTTATCTACATCATAAGTGGGGTGTTTGTCTTAAAGAATATTTATAAACCCATTAAGATGCTCATAAGATAAGTGCTACAGAAAGCAAAGGATGATTATTAATAATGCCCACTCAGAACGGTGCTTGTATCTCGGTGATAACTTTATCCCGAAAATCACTAGAAGAAGATTTAACAGCTTACAGAAAATGCTGAAATGAGGCAAATTTTCTCTCATCTCTGCAAAGCATCTTGCTGCACTGAGAGCTCCAGCACACATCTGTCATCTGGAGGCCAAGCAGGCCTTCCACGATTCCAGGAAATCAATTCCAAAGACTGTAGATTGTCAGTTGCTTGTACACTGGAGGCCGTCCAGGCAGCAGATTAAATTGTATGAGAAAATTGTAGCAGGCTCTAGACTGCACGTAATGGAGACCCCCAGTGACCTTTCTGAGGACTTGGGAAACATGCATTGAAATTACCAACAGGCCCTTTTGTAACACCAAAACAGCATGCTGAACTTCTCTTACGCATCACACAGGGTCATTCACAACCGAGCTATTTCTGAAGAAGAAAAACAAACCAGAAAATCTAATCACCATCCTTTCTTCTTGTAGAGAATGTACAGGGATCCCAGAGCTGCATTATTTGTAGGACAAAAAAAAAAAAAAAAAAGAGAGAGCGAGGAGTTGGTACTTGTGAAAGCCTCAGTCTTTAGCAGTCTTTAATGGGGCTACTGTTCCTGAATCTTTCACCCCTGAGAGATTTCAGCAGAATACCCAAAATACTGGCCAAAATGATCGCTGATGCAAAAGGCTGATTTAGAAGTGTAGCCGTTTCAGTTTGGTTGTTTTATTCAGAGCCTGTTGACTACCCTCTAGTTTCTGGTTTCATTGTTTCTAGAGTACCCTTGACATGGCCAGAGTTCAAACTGCTAATGTGACCCTTTCAGTGCTGCTCACTTGGGGGTTCAGGCTGTAGTGTGCAACCCGCCTTGTCTGGAACAGGAGCGCTGCATTATACAAAGAGCCTAATCCCTTTTGAAAATGATGTTTTGCTGTGCCAGGGAAGGGCGATTTACATAAAATGCTGATTATTACTTCTGATCGACCTTGGGTTTCAAAAACTGGGAGTTAACGACCCTGAATTCTACTTTCCTATTCATCGGGGCCTCGGTAGGCAGGTCGCTCCAGCTCACCCCTGAGCAGGGCTCCTGCTCCTTAGGAACGCGGCACAGCCTGACGGAGATGTGTGAGTTGTTGTGGGGTTTTAAAGTCTGCGAGAGAAGAAATCGATTAGGAAAGAACATTTTAAGCAGATGGAGGCAGCACGCTGCTGGTGGTGGTAGGGGGGGCTGCGTTTTTTTAACAGCCCCTTCAACATTACATACATAGAGAAAAACGTGGTTTTCCTTTGATAAAAGATCATATGGAATCAGTTCCCAAACTGCCCATGACTTAAGCTTTGTATCTCTCTCCAAAGCAGCTTTTAGGGCAGCAGACCAAGCAAGTTCTCAGCCGTACAGTGAGGCTCTACAATCCCTCTAAGGCACATGATCAGAGAGGGAAATGGTGAACAGGAACTGCCCTTATCTTCCTCCCGTTTTTTTGACTCTGCCACAGACTTCCTATATGACCTTGACCAAGTTTTTAAATTTATCTTCTAGTTCCCCATGTGCTATTTGGGGTTAATAATTCCCCGTGTCAGAAGGGCCTGGGTATAAATTCATTGCAAAATGAATTTAATGCTAACACTTGCAAGTAATATAATCTTCCAAAGAAAATGATCTTTCTGCTAAAGTGGCAATTGCTCTAATGATTATAAAGTAACCTTGTTTGTATTTTTAACTTTCTGCTTCATCACAGATGCTGGTCTGATCTGTCTGTACATTGTACTTTCTGCATTCATTTATACACTGGTAATTTTCTGCCACATATATTCGATATTTTTACACATTTTGATCAGCTATTGGTGACTACTTTTGGTGCTAAGCACTGCAGAATTAGACCTCCAATGTTCTGCGGAGGAAAGATGGGAGGAAAGGTACAGAGCAGCAATCCCTGCACACGCACAGAAAGACAATCTCTGGGCTGAATGAATGAAGAATGGAATGAAAGGCACATGAATACGAAGAGGAGACTTTCAAAGACTGTTTTAGCCACAGGCCTTTTCATGTCAAATATCTGGTGCACCCAGGCTGTAAAAAGCAAAGCAGGAATTTCTAGGATCAATTTCACCCCTTTGACTCATCCCCTTCCTTTGCCCATTTGCTCTCACAAGACAGGACCAGAGTGTGCAACAGGAAACCAAGCAAAAACAATACAAGAAAAACACATTTTAATTTTAGCCACACAGCTGCCTCTGGGTTCTTTAAATACACTCCCCTCTAAGTGCTTCCATACACCAAGCCATCCGAGCGCTCTAGACAGGCTGAGTCTCAACTGCAAGCTCATTCCACAGCTAATCTCTGTCTGGCACTGCTTCAGCACTCAACCCAGGCTGGTCAAATGCCCAGTTGGGCAAACCGGGTCCTTATCCAAGTGCCCTTTGGCGGCCTCTGTTATATGGCTTTCAGTGACGAGCTACAGTCTCCGCATTCTTTGGGCAGGAACAAGTTTTTGGACGGGGACTAAAAACAACCTCTTTCCCCCTTATCATCTCCCTCTGCACGTTAATACACGGCACAAGAAACCAAAAATATCTTTTGAAGTCGTGCCTGCGAGTGACACCGTGCCCCAGTATAATGTGACGGGTGACCTATTCTCCTTGTGCCAGGCTGCGCGTAGCCTCGCTGTCTGGAAAACTATCTGGGGAATTTCAGGACTACCAAGAGAAAAATGGGAAATCTAAAAGCCCAGGCACATACTCAGTTATTCTTCATCTCGGGTTGTTTTTTCGCTTTGGCTTTTGAAGGTGAAATATAAACCACCTCTGAATTCCAGAGGTTTTTTACTGCCATCATGTGGAGAATTTCCTACTGAAATGAAAAACTGTCTTCCCTGGCTGGATATCATTTTTCCTGCCCTTGGCAAATGGAGACATCTAATTCAGGCTTACATCTGCAAAGGGCTAGCCCTGGAGCCACAAATGCCATTAACATCTGCTAAATATTCTACCACCCTTAGTATACTCTGCTTTTGCCCTGCAGAAGCAGTGTTTGTTGGCAGAGCAGCGCTGGTCGCAGCCTGGGTATGCCTGCCATTTCTGATATCCCTTTACAGGTTGCTTTCCACTGGCTGCAGGAGCACACAAACATCTTGTAGCAGTGCTATTTCACTCCATGAAGCAACGATATGAATGAAAACAGTATTACAGAAGAGTATTACCAATCCGGTTATATATATCATTGTAGGATCAGAAATTTACATTCTTCGGGCATTGCTGTTCCCTCTCTGCAATCCTCCATTTTATCTGACCACCACAACAACAGCACTTGAAGAATTTGGAAAAAAAAATTAAAACAGTTCCAGCAGGCTGTACATTTTAGGGGTCATATTCATTTTAATAAAAGAAGTATTTAATGAAAGAGTATTTCCACTTTCCAGGACGTTCCAAGATTTCAAAAGTTTTGACCCAAACCAGTGACCTCATTTCAATTTGAAAAAGCAACATGGAACATCACCCAATTTACTTTCTATTTTATTTCTTTTTAGCTTTGCACTGTAGTGATTAACATTGCATTTAGTACTGTAAAAGTCAAAAGAAAACATTTAGGTAATTTTTCAGTGAGTGTTTCAGCAATACTGCCACATTTGTCCTAAAGGTTTTACTCCTGTTAAATCAATACAATCTGTAAGACAAATATTGCCAGAAAAAAATCAAGCAGCTGTTAATTTTCCCCAAAAACATGCAAATTAGTGGCCCCATTTTTAAGACTGGCTAGCCCTCAGTAGCTCCTCCTGAATTCAGCAGAAGAGAAATCAGCTCCGTGTGTTGTTTAGGAATCTAATTGGTATCTCCTGTCCATTCTGCTACCTCCCTTGAAACCAGAACTGTTTCCTAGTTTCTCCCTGAAGAGAGGCTGGCAAACATACTCATTAGGCTCAGCGAGACCCAGAAACAACTCCAGACCAAAAGCATGTTCCAGTTGATATAGACATCCTCCTGTACAACCAGACCTCTTCAGAAGAGCTGCTACACTCAGTAGCTGGTCTGGAGATCTGTGAGGACTGCAATCAAGGCGCTGCCTTCTACCAGTCTCATAAAAATCCATTCGCTTTTGGCTTCAGTATAGATAGGTTATTGGAAAAATCAGCCCTCAGTTTCATCTGCTCCTACAAGAAAGCCCTCACAACTCTCGTAGCCTTGGACACAAACTGCTCAGTGGCTGTCTGTGCAGCATAGATTTCCAAGCCAAAGGTAAAATGGATCCCTCTATATCCCAGGGGATCCTCTACATCACAGGGGACCATACTTTACCCTGGGAATCAGAAGCCAGATCTACATATGGCTCTAGTAATTCTGCATGTTTCACTGTCATATTAACAAGCAAAGCCCCAAGCACTGTAAGAGGACCCAGAGATGAATTCAGCCATCTACAGTAACAAACCTACAGGGAAAGTGAGTCACGAATGGCACCCAAGCTTTTGGGGAAGCCTACGTCCTGTCCATACCCTGGGCTTTGTGCTATCTGTGTTATGAGGCACAGCATGCAGCTGCATCAACATCACTGCATCATATGATCTCTTTACAGACTAGTTTGTAGAAAACTTAATCCTTCTATGTGCAACTAACATGGCTATTCCTTTAATCCTTAGTAGCAGACGTCTGTACTGAAGGGTCAAAGTCCAAATTCTCTTCTGCATGAGGTACATTTGTTAGCCTTGCACATAAAGTAATGAATTCTTGCCTTTTCATTTTGCTTTTAAAAATGATAGGAAGTAACAGGCCAAAATCCTTATCACAATAATATTCTCAAATACAGTTCTGTGCTCTTCTCATCAATTAGGAAATTACAGATTTGAGATTGCCCGTGCAGCCTTAATTCTGCTACATTATGCATTTGTGCTATCAGACTATCTTTAATTACCTACTGACATCTTAGTTTTTTTCCACCAATCTATGTGTCATTCCGGGAAAATGGCATTGGGAATAAATCAAAACCCTGTAGAGAATTAGGCTGTTGTACTTGCTGTCCTTGCTATATAAATAATGTTGTTTTAAAGGAAGATTTAGGAGTATTTATTGTTATTTTATGTAAATTAAATAAAGCCCTTTTCATTCCGAAAAAAAAAATGTCCACAGTCCTTGATTGGACCGAGTTTGACCTTCTCCAGCTAAGCAATCCAAAGAGCCACGCGACACCCAGTGGTTATTAGAAATAATGCAAGAATGCTGAAAGCCATAGAGAGTTCAAAGGTACTTATCCCCATTCTCAGGTTCACAAAATTAAGATGAAACTAGAAAAACGAAGACATTTGGACAAATTACACTGCGTATTAAACAGCCAGTAAAGATGACCTTAACAGAGTCAACATTTGTTACACACACACACAAACAACCCAAAGCTACCACCAACACTTAAACCCAAACCCAAATAACTTTCAAGTTAACTCAAAACTGAGTTAACAAAGAGTTTAGGAGTGCCAAAGGTGGTATTAAAGCTATCTTCGTTGTCCTCCAACATAATGCAACAAAGAAGAGAGTCAAAAGCATTGAAGATGCTTGTTTTACATGTGGTGTGCCATCTTTGCTATTCATCCATTGTTGTTAAATAGCTTCTACTCTGCTTTTCCTTAATTTGGAGACATTTATGGTAAAGATGTAGTTGCAGATAGATACCATAATCTGAAAGATGTGTACTTTGAAAAGGAAGCATTGCTAGGTAAGCTTGAAATGTAGAAGAAAAACAAGTCAGTGCTAAAATACTTCTCTAGAGAAAAATCTTGTTAAATAAAAGCTGGGTGAAACTCTATTACCTGTGAAAACTTTAGGTCAGCATAGGTGATCACAAAATATCTCTTTCATGCTTTAATACTTGTTAAATAAGATATTCATTATTAAAACAACAACAACAACAACAAAAAACACATTTGTATGTGGAGTGTCTTTTTAAACAGATTTGGAAGTTAAATATTGCTTTAATGTACAGCAACCCAGCTAACACTATGTGAAAGGAAACATGTTTGAGATCTAGCGCCCCTCTGCTGAAATGTGAAGCAAATCCTTGTATATGTATCTATTCATTCTTTGGTTAAGACTGACAAAATCTTAAAGGCATCATTTGAACAATATTCTCCTATTAATGTATTAAAATGGAAGAAATGAATAATAAAAGGAACCAAGATATCTGTATCAAATACAGAAGTTGGACTTTGGTTCAACAAAGTGAGATGTATAAAGCTATTTATTTGCAGGTTAATTCAATGCAATATCTACTGAAAGGTATTTTGTTAGTGACAGCAAAAGAAATCAGCGAAGGTATAAAGAAAACAGACTGAGTACTTGCTGTTTTCAAACACCTAACCTCTCCATCTCAGACAATGTATTTTGAAACCATGTTCTTCTGACCTGATTATGCTTTACTTCCACAGTGTGCCAAACATTTATTTCTGCTGCTGAGTTAGGACAAAAGATTCTTTGTTCTATAAGCATGTATATGAAGTCCATGCATCATCATCTTTAATTATTCAGTTAACACTTAAGACCTATTATTTAACTGCTTCATTGGATAAATACTCGCTTTTGTCCCTCTTAAGTCATCAAAGATTATTTCTACATCTTTTCCTGGAAGAAGAGATTTAACACCTCTTTTAAAAAACTAAAATGTTGAAACACCTAAACTGAGTAAACATGCGCTCATACTTTACCCACGTTCTTTTCACCCTTTTCCTGTTGCATTACCAAAATAAACAAGGAAGTGAATGAAAAGTTAACATTCATTTGCCAAAATGCTCACCTTTAGGATAAACAAACAAACCACAGTGCAGCATATGAAAAAAGGAAAACATCCTGTTGTCACTGACAGTGAGCTCTGAAAGCACACAGTAAATGGGACTTTGTACCAATGAAGAATGAAATGAAAGAAAGGAAAAATGACATATATTATTAAAACCACAAAAAGGTCATGTTTTAGAGCAGGAAGAATTCAGGCGATAGCACTCAATATAAATCTAAGGTTTGACTCAACTGAATTCAGGGAGAATTCAGATGATAAGATTTATTTAAAACAGTAGTTTACCTTGACTATCTTGAGAAAAATTATCTATGAAGAAGACTGTAGTTCAGTTCTCCTACCTGTTGTCTCTTGGATGAAGGCCTGATTTCACACAGTCCAGGTCTGTTCTCAGTCACCTGAAGTGACGGGCGAATTCACCTGAAGTGAATTGTCTTTCCCATATACAGGTTGCTCTCCGATGAGCTGTTTTCAGTGAGCACCCATGGGCACTCCATATTCTGAGAAATCTGGTCTCTGTGGACATCAGTGAGGGTTGTTTCTGGGGATACGGCAATCAGGACCATGCCTGAGCAAACACCATGATGCAACAGCATTCTTAACATGCTTTTCCTCAGAACCCAAACATCCAAAACTGTAAGGGATCCAAATCTGCAGCCTAGATATCATACATCTCACAGTCCTGTTCAGATGTACTCAGAGCCAGCTCTGGTATTTAAATACTTAAAAATGCATTCTAGAAGTATGTGTAACTACCATTCTCTCACAGCACTTTGAATTAGTAGGACTAGAACCCATTCTGTCACTTTTTCAAAATGGCAATGTCATTTCACATTGTCCCAGCCATTTTTGTTTGATTTGTATGTGACACGTTATTTGCGAGACTGTGCTGAGATTAAAGGTCCTTTTCTTTTCCAATCAGTAATTATTAGATCATGTTGATCTTTGAAAGAAGCATGCTTTTTTTTTTTTTTTTTTAACAAGACCATTGTAACAATCAAAGTATTTCTTTCATATATTGCTATTCGGGGAAATCATTGTTGTTGTTCAGCCCTTCTACACATCCCTTTTCTGTTTTCTCTCATGAAACTGCATTTCATCTCCAAATGCAAAACATTCTGACAGACTTCTGGGTGCTGGCAGTGTTTATGGAGTTCTTAGAACAAGAATGCTGTATTAATTGATCCAGAAGATCCACTTCTACCTGCTTATTCCACCAGTGTGCCCTGGCAGCCAGGAGGGCCAACCGTACCGTGGGGTGCATCAAGCACAGAACTACTAGTCAGTTGAGGGAGGTGATTGTCTTGCTCTGCTCTGGTGCGGCCTCACCTCGAGTACTGCATGAAGTTCTAGGCACCACAGTACAAAAAGGACGTGAAACTGCTGGAGAGTGTCCAGAGAAGGGCTACTAAGATGGTAAAGGGCCTAGAGGGGAAGATGTACAAGGAGTGGCTGAGGGCACTGGGCCTGTTCAGCCTGGAGAAGAGGAGGCTGAGGGGAGACCTCATCGTGGTCCACAGCTTCTTCACGAGGGGGAGCAGAGGGGCAGGCACTGATCTATTCTCTTTAGTGACCAGCAACGGGGCCTATAGGAATGGTGTAAAGCTGTGACAGGGGAGGTTCAGGCTGAATGTCAAGAGAAGGTTCTTCACCGAGAGGGTTGTCACGCACAGGAACAGGCTCCCCAGGGACGTAGTCACGGCACCAAGCCTGTCAGAGTTTAAGTAGCATTTGGGCCGTGCACTCAGTCATATGGTCTGGATTTTTGAGTATACCTGTATGGTGCCAGGAGCTGGACTCGATGATCCTTGTGGGCCCCTTCCAACTTGGGGTATTCTGATTCTCTGATTCTATTCAGGGACATCATTGTCGCTGCTCAGCCCTTCTACACACCCCTTTTACGTTTTCTCTCATGAAGTTGCTTTTCATCTCCAAACGCAAAACATTCTGACAGACTTCTGGGTGCTGGCAGTGTTTATGGAGTTCTTAGAACAAGAATAGCTATTCTTGCTGTATTCATTGATCCAAAAGATCCACTTCCACCTATTTATTTGCCCTTGCTTTTCTGCAGTTCATGGAAAGCAGATCCAAACACTCCTTTCACTATCTTGTATTTATCTATTGTGTAGAAGAATAAGGGTGTCCTTTACTCCCCATTTGCTCGTGACAGCTCCTCCATTTACTGTTTTTCCTCTTGGAGATGACAAGCTTAAAGCCTTTGGACCTTTGATGCTGCCTCCCTCACTTTGTACATGGCTGTTAGCGCGTATCTTTTGTTATCTTCCCACTCCTGAAGTATGACAGGTTCTAGAGCAGCCTAGACTCCTGTGAGGGCGTTGACCTGAACTTTTTACACAGCACTTGGGAACTCCAGCAGCACCACAAATTCCTGACCCCGCTCACCTGCCTGCCCCCCTAGGCACAGAGCCAGCTGGAGTTCCCTGTCACCTCCCTGACGGTGAGGCGGCTCCCCACAAGACTTTCAAATCGGGCTAGCCCTTCCCATGACAGACCCGAGGGCCGTCTGTGCCCCTACAGCCGCACCCCTGAGCGCTTTCCCGCCTTCTCCCCTCAGGCGGCACCGCCATGACACCGCCCGCCCTTAGCGGGGGGCAGGCAGCGGCGCTGCGCAGGCGCACGGCGGGGCGGCGGGAGCGCCATGGTGGAGGCGCCGCGCATGCGCGGAGCGGGCGGCGCTGAGGCGGCCCGCGGGCAGGTGAGGGGCGGCGCGGCCCGGGGGCGGCCGCGGGGCTCGGGGGGGGCCCTGAGGGGCCCTGAGGGGCTGGTGGCGATGGAGGGCCCAGGGGAGGCTCTCAGGAAGGGAGGAGAAATAAATGCGCCGGCTCTTGCGTGACGGGTGCTGAGGGAGCGGTGTGGAGCTGGGACGGGGCAGGGCCGGGTGTTAGGGGAAGGGTCGGGCGCTGGGACAGGCCCCAGGGCGGGCCGGGCAAGAGGTCCCTGAGCGCCAGGAGCAGGGCCCGATGTGTGGGTGCTCCTGTGTGGCACAGGGGTTGGGGCAGTGAGCCCTGCGGTCCCTGCCCGCTCAGGGTGCTCAGTGACCCTGTGATGTGAGGCCAGCAGCTGGGGTGTGCGCATTAAGCTCACGCCTAGCCCTCGTTCCGTGTCCAGTGCTGATTTTTGGAGATTAACACCCATGCGTATCACTTCCTTAAGAGAAATGTTTTTGTTTTGGAGAGGGGTAAGCAATAGAAGCGTGGGCCAGGACTTAACTCTCATCTTCCCTTTAAACTTGTTTGTGCCACGAGCACTCAGCTGAGCTGTTCTGTTAGTGGAAGAGACAGTGGAGCAGGATTTATGCTTAATATCTTTTAATCCAGTTAAAATTCGTACAGATTAAGACAAATACTGATATTTACCTTGCAGTGCCAGTATTTTTTCTCTATGGTAAAAATACATGCTTTTCTTACTGGGTTACCTGATCAGAATCCCTTGACAAGGCTTCATTAGAAGATTCTGTTAAGGGTCCCAGAGGAGGGATGGTATCTGGGTTGCTTTTATGTAGTTATGTCTGTCCTCTATCTGTTAGCAGGTCAGCAGGTGTGACTGAAGACAGAAAGATGAGGCAGAAGGCTACTGAAGAAGTTCTGTTCTGTTGAGCATTTTTCTGTCTTGCTTGTAGTTTTGTAGGTGGTCGCCCTAGCATCTCAGCACAGTTATCTAATGTACAGAGTTCATCACTGGAGGTGCCCAGGTTCAAGAACTTAAAGCACAATTCTGACAACCAGGTGTCAGGATTTAAGGTGAAATCTGCATTTCAGCATAGTTTGTTCCAGAATGTATCTGCTGCAGCGTCATTTGACATAGCTATCACTGGATACTGCAGTTAATGGGCTGCTGATCTGACCACGATGTGGTCTCCTGAGTTCCTGTATTTGTGATTTTAAACACACAGCTCTAACATGAGGCACAACTTGAAAGGGTTGCTTCATAGGAACATAATTTCTACAGATATTATTAGACAATTTCTGCATTTCATCCTGTTGCTTTTCTGTTAGCCAGTCTCAGCTTCCTTTTATGAGAAGCAGGAACTTTTTGACTTAATAAAGCCTGCCTACCTTTAGAAAGCAGCTGAGCACTGCGATGATTATGGGCTATAGAAGGTCATAACGTAACTACGTTTTTCTGGGTTTTGTTGATTTTAGTTTCAGCCTTCCAGAGTTCTTGTTTTGAAAGGGTGTGAGGAGGCATTTCTAAGGCCGAGACTCCACCAGGAGTGATTGCAGTTATAGTATGTGTTGCACCTTCAGCAGTATGGATTTCTTCATCCCCAGCATGTTCTCTGATCACAAGACTTACCTCACTCTGAGAGTGAAGCAGGCTGTAATAACAAAACCACAGCTTTGGAGGTTCAGCACTGTTTGTTCTCTGGGCTTCACCCAGCACAGCTGACTTGGTTGGGGATTTGGTGCCTTGGGTAGCTGCTTGTAAGATAGGTGCGGACTGAACAACTTTAATTCTTGAAAAATGTTTCTGAACAGCTTTTAGCTTGTTTTGCCTTTATGGGTGAAGAATTGGCTTTAATGTGTTAGTTTTCTATCTGCATCTGGTTCTTTGACTCATGCGAGGTACTTCTGTTCTGGAAGTCCCCACTTAATTTACTGGCAGTGTGAAAAGGGATGCACAGCTATGCCACTTCACTCGGAGAGTCTTGATTTAATTACAGATAACAACCATACACAAGATATCTTCTATTTTATCTTGGTTACCCATGGTGCTGAACTTCAGAGCAGTCTAGAATTGCGCATTGCACTTTTGGCAGTTCAAGAAATTGCATTCCTATTTCATAACTTGATGTGCACAGTAATGGATTATTGCCTTATCTGACCGAAATCGTAACAGAGTTAGAAATAACTTCAGCAGTGTGCTTTCCAGATGAACCTACCGTGTACTTACTCAGTAATTTTAAGTATGAAACAACTCTACTTCAGGTAGTTCAGTAAAACTGGCTGACTTGTACTCTATGCTTGATTTGCTCAGCTGCTGAAGGAAGGAGATGAATGGCACAGGCTCATTCTGCCCTTTCCACTGCATCCATGTCTGTAGTTCTTCTAAAATTCTTTCAATTAACTGATGGTGCTCGCAGCAATCATGTGTTTAAAAAAATAAAAAGTCCGTACTGCATTTCTGCCACAGTGAATTTCTTTCTTCCTATGCCTTAGGTTTTTTGGCATCATTTAATCTGTGCTAAAGGACCCAAAAGCCATGTCTACTATGGTATTGTTCCCTTGCAGTTGGTGCAGGGGACTGAAAGATTGGATTGTGGGATGTTTCTTGAAACTTTAAATATCAGCCTGAGGCAGAGGGAAGACCTGAGTCCCAAAAGTTCTACTAAGTAACGTGTTTGTTGAAGCAAAAAATTGTTGCCTATCTTTTCTATTCTGTAATGTGTTGTTAAACATGCATAGTTGAGAGTATTTTGCAGGGCATAAACTGGTTTTACTGGGAGGTCTTTGCTAACCTAACTGTGTGGTGAACAGAGCAAATGTGAGGCTGGGAATTCTGTTGAATTCTACAGGTCAGTTACCTAAGGTTTGAGGCATTTGTTAAGCAAATTTCTCTAAGGATATAGGTAGCCGCCTTTGTTGATTTATAGTGTTGGAATTTGCATTAGATTTAGAGGAAGTCTCTATTTTGTTTTACCTGTTTTTGTAGTTCCTCAATGGACAAGGTGTTGAAAAGTGCCTCCAGCACTGTGGAAGCATGGAGACAAAATAGCCGTGTACTGAGACCCTCAAGAAACTATCGGGCAAACTGATGGCAATGAAGAGCTTGAACCATCACTTCAGCATGGCGGCAACCGAATCTGACAAGGACTCTGGATACTCAGGTTTAGAAAAAGACTACATCACTTTTTTTCCTCTTTTCTTTCTTTCTTTTTTTTTTTTTTTGTGTGTGTTTGTTGGTGTTGTTAAACAAATCTGATTCTAGCCTCTTACAGTGTGTGTCTGGTTACCTGTTAGGGTCTTTGTATCTGGGACAGGTTGAAAAATCATCCTACCATCAATCCTATTTGGGAGTGGAGCTTTATATTCATTCTGTGAATTTCAGTGGCATGGGAATTTAAAATGTGCCTAATAAAGAAATGAATGGAAGAATCTTAGACTTCAGAGTCTAGAAGTAGGATGGAAAGGTTAATTTTTGTTCTTTGCCAGTGATCAGTGAACTATTGCATCATTCCATCTAATATCTCTTACAATTTGACTAGATTGTCAGTGGAGCTTAATATAAGAGTGCCTCATATAACATCAGTAAAATGTAGATGGTGTTATGTTTTAATAATCCACAAAATTGTGCAAAGATTGGCTTTAAATGTTAAAAATGCTTGATGTAATGCTTTAACTTTAATGAGAGAGACCTGCATTACTGGATTTGTAGATAGATGTCAAGACACAAAATGACTGCAGGACAGACTGCAGCTGTGGCAGTGCTGGAGCTTGTAGTTCTTTCCTGCACCAAGCTTTGGAGCTGTCTTCATAATAGCGTGTAGTTCCTTGGAGACTAAATACAAAAGAGCAAAAAGTAATAGTTTTTGGGGGGAGACAATACTTGCATGAGAACTGTCCTGAAATATGAAGCCTTTTAACAAAGGCCATTCAACAGCTGTCACAACAGTTCTAATTTTATTGGTATTCCAGAATTAAACTTTATTATTCATTGTGGCTCAGTTGAAAGGAAGCAGAACAGTAGAACAGAAGGGAGGTAGCAAGTATTCTGGATGTGAAACAACTGACAGCTGAATTCCACCTCTGGCAGATGGAAGTTCGGAGTGCCTGAGTGCGATGGAGCAGACTGACTCGGAGGACGTGCTGAACACGTTGTGTTGGAACGCAGAGGATGGGCCTTGGCCATGCCCGGTGACCACAAGCAACTCCTTTCCTGCGCTTTCTCCCATGGTCGTAATGAAAAATGTTCTTGTTAAGCAGGTAAGGAAGAAGTAATATATTGGAAAATATTGCACATCTTAATTTTTAACTGTTCTCTTTTCAAAAAAAAAAATTTGAAGGAGGTCATTACAGCCTGGAAAGCAAAGAGTAGCCTGAAAAGTTTTGTTAGTGACAGCCTGTTCTTTTGAGGTGCAGCTGAAATCACTAAGAGGAGAAAAATGTGGAATATAAAGGCTCTGCTACATTTGCTCTCTGTCTCAAATGAATCTGCAAAAAACAGATCTTCATGAATGTTATGTAAATAGCACCAAAGACTGAACAAAAAAAATTCCTTTTTGAATTTTTCTTTTTCATTCAATTTAGACAGTACAGTAGGATGATTGCTTTTGCTTGATAATTCTTAGGTCCTAAAGGTGCTTTATATGTGATGTGAAACCCTAATCCAGAACGTCATAGATGAACAAATTAAACCTGTACCTAAAGTTAGCCATGGTACGTTTACTTCAACAGTTGTTTCTCTTAATTATGTGTGATGGCTCTCACTGCAACAATTATATTCTCTGTTGATACCTTCCAATATCACATTATGTGTTTTTCCTCCAACAGTTCTGTGAGACATTGAAAAGTTCTGCATTGTAACAGAAGGTGCAAGAGCTTAAAGTTCAAAGTATTGCCATACTACTAGATTTCTTGCTTCTACTCATGTTTTCTTAGCAGAAGAAAAGTTCTAATCATAAAAAACAAGGCTGAAGAATACTTCTGAGAATACAGTGAGAAGGGGGGAAAGTTTAGATCCTGATTCTTTTTCTATGGAATCTGTTCTGAAAACAAGCAAAACCTGTTCAACTTGGATGCTGTGTCAGTGCTAGCAGAGAGATGGGTTTCTGTTGGTATTTGGCAGATTATCCATTTGTGGAGGAGTTAATTCTGATCTGAGCATTGTGCTTTATCTTGACAAGAAACAATTTTGGTTCATAGTCATGTCCCTAGGTGCACGGACCAAGTACTGTCTAAACGCTGAAGTTTTCACGTAGTACGAAAGAGGCAAGCTTCACCAAAGGCTGTTGGCCTGGGGCTCAAAAATTAAACTGTAATTGTAGTGGTAGTTTCATGTTAAAATCTTGGTCATGTCACAAACAGATAGATAGGAAAAGTAACTAAATAATACATATAACATAAAAGTTGGTAGTGTAGCAAATGGGAAAAGTGGGGAGGAGGAGGTAGATAAAATTAACAGACCCGTTTCTTTTGAGCAGTGCATAGTAACGTTCAAATCTAATTGTGTATGGCTAAGGACAATCACGTTAAATTGGAAAATGCTTATTTCAGTAAACAAAATCAACAAGTCGAGGTGAGAATGATGAAGCATCTTTCTGGTTCTTTCCACTAGGCCTAGTTACCTCAGGTAGCGATGCTGGTTATCTTATTAAGATGGTCTTTTCAACAAAGTGCTCAGTTGGGCTCACTGGACCAAAAAAATAACTCAGCATCCCCAGTTACTGCAGTTTATTTGTTCCAGTTTCAGTCAGAATCATTCTCCTGTCTAGATCCACTCTGATCCTGCGTGGTGATGTTTACCTGCTGTACTGGTTTCAGAGTGTAAACAGCTAACAGCGTTACAAAAAAACAGGCAGGGCTTAATTCCCTGAAACACAGTGCTGCTGTGGCAAGGCTTCTGTAAGGCTGGTCAAAGTCCTTAATAAGCGGGAAAGCTTTCTAGATGAGTGGTGCTGATATTTGCAAGACATTAGCCTTTATTTAAAAGAAACAACCTAAAAAAAAAAAACAACCACAACTGCAGAATTAGTAAAAAAATAAATGTCTCCTCTAATGCAAGTTAGATTTTGTGTAGGAGAACAAGAGCAGAACTTTATAGAAGTGGAAAGGACAAGAAAGGGAATAGCAGAGTTAAGAAAAAAACGAGCAAGATGAACAGTTACCACAGTTCTCTTGGCCTCAGTGAATTTGGGTCTCTGCTAGGTGTTGTACAAATGTACAGTAAATTACAACTTCCGACCTGAAAGCCTTGCTTCCTAAGGCTGCATATTCTGCCTGGTGTTAGAATCGTGGAATAATAGAGTCATTGAGGTCAGAAGAGACCTCCAAGATCATCTGGTCCAACCATCCCCCTACCACAACGACACCCACTAAACTATGTCCCTAAGCACCAGGTCCAACCTTTCCTTAAAAAACCCCAGGGACGGTGACTCCACCACCTCCCTGGCAACCTATTCCAATGCCTGACTGCTCTTTCTGAGAAGTTTCTCCTGATTTCTCCAGACTAAACAACCCCAGTTCCCTCAGCCTCCACTCCTTGTGGTCTTTTATATACACTTCACCACTCATATTTCCATATACCTTGCTTTTGAATGTGTTCTTTCTTCTGTGAAATAAGGACATAATGTTAACTTTCAGAGGTAGTTGTTCTGTACCCCTGTTACATAAACATCTCACCTACTGAATGAAAAGGATTCTGTGTCACAGTAGGTAATCAAATCTCATCTCTGAGTTTTAGTGTCCAAATCAGTGGATGGTACCTGCTTTTGATGAGTTAAAAGTCCTCTGCTGGGGGGAATGGACTTCAGCAAAACACATTATCATTTGCCAGTTTAAACGTTATGCGACTGATGTAGATGAGATGGATTTCAGATGAGTCAGTTCCAAAAATAATAGAATGTCTTAGTGCTAGCTAAAAACTGTGCCCTTGGCAGGCCTGCCAGCAACATTCCGAGTTGTAAGCTTTACGAATTGGAAGAGCAGCTTGACAGTATATTGTATTCGTGTACGTGTAATGGTGATGACTTAAATATATGGGAAATGAGGTGGGTGGTGGTGGTGTTTTTTGTTTGTTTGTTTTTTCCCAGAAATAACATCTCTTACTAGACCATTTGATGTGTTTACAGAAAAGCAGGCATGCTTTCTGGCCAGGAGATCTCATAAGGATCCCTGGTAGTGGATTTGAGAAGGAAGATGTAGTAATATCTTGTGAAATTGATGTATTCTCCCTCCCTGCACTGAAGAATATGACTTGTGGGAGGGAATAAAAACTTGAACATCTTTCCTGAAATATAATGGTTTTAAGGCTTCAGTGCGCACCATTTCATCAGAGGTGCGGAATTCAACTGCTTGGGGCTTACAACAGACAGTTTTCCTTGAATTGATTGATATTCAGCATTTTTTCCCTAACTTCATGGTTTTAAATTTATTGAAACCATGTATTGTACTTAAGATTGGAAGACTTACTGAACAGCTGTCGTCTACGTTAAATAACCATTTCAAGAGCTTGCTATAAGAATAGAAATGACAGGATTGTAGTTGCTGCATTTCGACAAAGAGGGTGTCTAAATTATTCCTCAGATATCTGAGCAGTCTTTGACTATTTTAGAATATTTCGTAACTGCGATGCTTAATTATATTTCAAGTTTTCTGTACGCTTCTTATTTAGCCTCAAGTCAGTAATAATTTTACACTAGCATTTTACAATAAAGGCATGCACTGTAATGCTTTCCTAAATAACTTTCCTAAATAGGAATGTATAAATTCAGATGGAATTGTTTTTAAATATTTGCTATTCCATAATAAATGGATTATGGATTACAGCTTCTATTCTAGTGTTATGTTCTTTTGGCAGAGAAGGATGATTTTGATGGAAGGCTGCTCACAATGTGTTAGAGTGAATAGTATATATCAAGTATTATGAAGAAATGGCACAGTCCATCTGTTTCGCTGAAGGGTTTTTGGTCCTTTTCTACAGCATTGTTGTAAGAATTCTGTTTTTCCCCATTTATGCTTCTCAGGGCAGTTCTTCCCAGCTCCAGTCTTGGACGGTCCAGCCATCCTTTGAAGTGATTCCAGCTCAGCCGCAGCTGGTGTTTCTTCACCCATCAATCCCACCTCCCATTAACCCTCACCCTGCTGGGAAAAAGAGAAATGACTCCACTAACTACCTGCCCATCCTGAACTCTTATCCCAAAATAGCACCGCAGCCTTGCAAAAGAGATCACTCCTTTGATCTAGAGGATCGTCAGGAAACCAGTTGCCATAAACGACTCTGCACAGAAGCACCCAAGATGGAGACTTCTCCTGTATCGAGGAGCACAGGTTTGCCTACTAGTCCTTTTGCCCACCTACCAGTTAGCTTTAAGACCACTCAGGATTCTTCTAATCAGCAAAATCCTTCAACTTTAGTGACAAGTGGGAAAGTGTCAGCTCTTTCTGGTTTCCACCGTGTTTCTGCTGACGCTCAGAAACTCCCAGGTCTGGCTCCCCTTTTGCCTTTTGGAACTCTGCAGGCAGCAAAGTGCACCCCTCACGAGAATGAGAGTGCAGCACAGACTCCAATGCAGTCTGCAGTGTGGAGCCCCCCGTTGATACCAGAAGAGACTTGCACTACCCCTGAGCTGCTGTTGCAACAGCAAAGCAAGTGCAGACGTTTTCAGAACACGCTCGTCGTGCTACGCAGGTCAGGATTGCTGGAGATCACTTTAAAAACCAAGGAGCTCATTCATCAGAACCAGGTGACTCAGGCTGAGCTGGACAGGCTGAAGCACCAAACACAACTGTTCATAGAGGCAATAAAGAACAATGCTCCGCAGTCATGGGCAGAGCTAGAGGCATCTCTAACAGGAGCAGAGAAAACTAATAGCAACCTTGAAGACTCCGCTTATCCAAACATGTAGTAGAAAGGTACATAGCTGTTAAGTTATTTTCGTGCCTCCTATTTCCTGTCTCAGGCTTTTGCTTGAGCGTTCTCCGAGTCCAAGACTTGCAAAGTGGCATGCCATTAACAACTTGTCTTCAGTACCGGTTGTGGGACTGGAACAGCACCGTGGGATCTTGACAGGATGGGTACTTACTGTTTCAACGTGCCCTTGAACTCCATGCTAACTCTGTAGTTACTTGGACTTGAGAAGCTTGGATGTGCTCTGCTGGCATGTTCTCATTCTTGCTGTGAGGAGGCAGTCAGCTGCAGTATTCTGCTAGCATTCCTGTTCCTATTTCCATCTTCAGGTAGTTCTGAGAATGGAACGGCAGAACAGGCCCCAGTATTGGGCCATCAGCAGTTACAAGTAGATGAAGGGAGCTGGCGTGAGGAGAGGAAGCTTAGGTTTGTGGGGTCATAAGTTTAGACCGTCACTGTCTTTTTTTTCCTCATAGCAGAGTCTTGCTTTTGGGGTTGTAACACATTTGAACTAGTGGAGATTTGCTTGTGCTGCAGCAGCATTCTGTGTTCATTGCAGTCTTTGACCAAAGTGAAGAGTGTCTTAGCACGTTAGTGGAATGACTTGTTTCAATGAGTGTATTTTCAATTTTGGTCTGTGAAGATGAGTAAAAATTGCAAGGCTTGTACTGGAAGTGTTTGTTCTAAAGCTGTGTTTATTTGCACTACCCATTAATAGCTAAGAAGTGCACAAGGCAAGTGGCTTTGGGTTTTCTTGGCAGGCTGCAGAGGCTGTTCTGAATATGGTATAAGGAAGATACTCATTCACCAGGCTTAACATAGGGAGACTGGTTGCTTACCATTTTATCTGTGTATCTAACTTACAAGACTCAACTCTTCTTTTGCTGTGAAATTAGATTGCCAAATATGAAAAAAGAGGTGAAAGGAAAAAGAGCATGATGGCCTGTGGTGTAATAAGTCCTCCCATCTCCCCTCCCTTTTGTTAGTGAGAGAAGTCAGAGGAATATATCTATTACAAAAGAAGTGTCAGCTTGGATAATCTTCCTAAAAACTTGACCTACTTGAGTTTGAACGTAAAGAAATAAAACAAACACCAAAACTACTTGCTTCCACATCAATTTATCATTCCTAGCCTGCTTGCCTTGAAATATAGTTACACTGTGCATAAGATGTTAGGCCTTATTAGTAGACATTCACACTAGTCACGTTGCAAAAGCTGTTCTATGGATGCTTATTTCATTTCAGCTTCTCTAGGCACTTAACTGTGTCAGTCCCTCCAGTGTGGAGGGTTTTTTTTTTTTTCCCAGAGACAGGCTGCGTAAGAGAGCTAAGAATGTCTTTTCCTAAGAAGGGTAAGAAATCTGGATTGTTTATGGTGTGTTCATTTCCACTTGAAAATGCTTTCAAAAATTATGTTGTCTAGGTCACTGGGTATTTTGATGCTCTGATCACTTGTATCAGCTGCTTCAGATTTTTAGAAGAGGAACTTGAAAGTAGAGCAGATCTCATGCTAATTTTGATTAGACCTCTTCATTTTCTGAAGATGCCTCCGAGAATCAAGATTGCAGAAGACTGTGAAGAATGTTTTTGTAGTCTACCTAAAATACATGCATGAGAGAAAGTGTAAGGGGCTTCCCCCTCTAAGGGGTTTCCCCGTTTTTAGAGTGATGAAAAGAAATGCTGTACACGCCTCAAGAAGAGGAGAAATGTGAGTCAAGCTTGTACTACATATAGGTTTAAAGAGAAATTTTGTGGCAGGATTCACCCTAGAGCCCTTCTTCAACTCTAACAAACTCATAGCAATGCCTTTTCTGGTATCCTGCCCACCTGCTGAAGGCGCTAGTGCAGTACATGGGAATTCATTAAGAGAAAAATCTCATAGGCTGTGTTCTATCATGTTTTTTTTTTTTTTTTGTCTAAATATAACTGCAATGATTGTGTGTAATAGTACGTCTCATAACTCTCAGCACAGCAATATCCAAGCTCCAGCAAAACTGAAGGCAGCGTAATTCTGAGTAATAATGTAGAACACATCCAGCTCTTCTGGAACTAAGTGTGATATCCCCACATCTGGGGGCATAGATGTGACGGTGCCTTGGGCCATTTGCACAAAAGAATCTCAGAAGATAGGACTGTTTCTTCTGAGCTTCTTAGAAGAAGGAGAGGAGGGAGTAGTTCCATTCATCTGATACCTGTAATAAACATAAAGTTGAGGTGTGGGAAAGTGCATAGGATATCTTTTCTATTTTTCATAAGATTCTACCTATCAATTACAGAGGGGAACAGGAAGTTCAGAATGTACATATTTTTAGGAAGTGATTGTTCTACAAAACAGAGTGATGGAGTCAGGCTTCCCTAGGAAGCCTGTTCCAGTGTTTGACCATCCTCACAGTACAGAAATTTTTCTTAGTATTGAGTCTCTTCTCCATCCTATTTCCACTGCTCTGATGGAGTAAAAGGAAGGGAAAAACTGGCCTTGCAGGGTGATGCCCTTTGACTTAGGGAGACCATAGCTGAGAAAACTCTCAGTCCACACTGCACCAAGGGTGGGCTGAAGTGTGTGTTTATAGATGATGGGCATCTCAGCTGGCATAATTTATATTAGCATCTATCTCAGTAAATCTGTGAATAAATTCCAGCAGCTGGTTAGAAATCTACTAGCCACCAGGCCAGACTTACGGTATTTGCTGAACTAGAAAAATCTGTTCTAGAACTATTATATTTAAATCTGGGGCCCCATAGAAAGGAACTATATCCCTAGATAAATGTTTCATCAAGATTTTCAGTTATAAAAAAGGTTTTTGAAGGCCCCTAATAATAAATCCATCCTGAAATACCTTTCTATTCAGTTTCTTATAGCTGCCTTTATTCTTGGAAGCCCTGGTAAAGCTTTAAACAGTAAGAGCTTTCCTTTCTTGGCTGCAATTTAATAAAATAGGTTAGCTTGGAGCTGTTTTGAGAAAATTAGTTGACTGTATTAGGACCAGAATAGATCTTGATTCTGGACAGGGTATGGAATTGGTCCAGTAGAGATGAGCAGAAACATTAGCCTCTGATTGGAAACCTGTAAGCACTGAACTTACAGATTTGTGGTGTTTGAAGGAGTAAGGCTTTGCATTAACAACTTTGCCTGAAGACAGCTGTCCCAGTCTAAAAAAGTCAGCGAGACGGTCTGCTGGGGCTTCGGGTGCTGCTGACATGCATGCATGGTAGCTTGATGGCTCAGACAGACTGCTGTTTTTTCTATTAAGTTTTAATAAATGTTGGTATTTTTGGTTACTTTTGCTATGTATTTTTGAAGTTCTACTGCTCTAGTTGGAATGTAAACATTTTCTGTACTTTTAAGTCTCCATTGCCAGCTTTGAATAAAGTAGCCTAAGAACTCTGTTACAGAACATGACCTTTTTGTTAAATCTTTATAGAAACAGACTGTGAAATATGAATCAAATAAAGTATATACTTGACAAGTCTATGGGTTAGCCTAATGCTGTTGAACTGCAAAGTCCTTAATTCCAAAGCATGCTTTACATAGTTCCACAGGAGCACGTTTCCCATGTGAGAAAGTGCAGATCACAGAAGTGATACTATGGTTCCTCTCCGAAGGGCATCACGTGAGCTTTACCAGTATGTATGAATTAAAGGGTTTCTGGGAGGAGCATGGGTAAAAGTGGGCTGTACAGAACACTAAAAATACATTGCAGTGGGTGACCATTGCCATAGATCTGTCATGAAAAACCTGGAAGAATTTTTGAATCTCTTAACTGTTATCTCCATGTGATGACTGTACATAATGCTCACTGTCTGTGCGGGGTGAACTCCTACACTATCGCCATCCTGTCAGCCAGATATGCAGAAATTCTGAATTGTGAAGTGTGGGTGTGGGTATCTTGGCT
Organism: Aythya marila; assembly: GCF_965140915.1. NCBI lineage: Eukaryota > Metazoa > Chordata > Aves > Anseriformes > Anatidae > Aythya > Aythya marila. The sequence continues at coordinate 26,661,383 of NC_139046.1, forward strand.
GCTGAAAGAATTACTTGAGTGAAATTTTACTCTCTTGAAGGAGAAGAAATGTTCTTCATCTGAATCTGTATGCCAACTTTTCAATAAAACACATTTTCCAAGATATGGCCATCCTTACATTTTTTCCTTTGTTCAGAGATCAAACTTCCAGCGAGAACTGAGCAGTTGTTCCTGCAATGCCCAGCAGCCTTGTGGCTTGAGGTCCTGTTGTGAGGTAAAGAGACTCTGGTTCAAGTTCTTACTTGAACCAGACAGAGCCATACCTTGAACCTTGTTGCTTTGCATCCAAGGAGTAGTGACATCAATCGAAGTGCTTTTATTCCCCGAGAATGCAAACTCAGCGTTTGCAACCCTGGTACTCCTGACGGATATGGGTGCAATTCAAGCAGAAAATGTTTCACCAGAATTGTGTTTATGTCTCCTTTAGATAGGTTTTTCTTTAAACTGCAAAGTCTTATCTGCAGGGTGCCAGACCTTTATTTCACAGAGACCAAAAAAGTCAGTTGCTTCTTTTTGGTGCACTGTATCTATCTTTTTCTTGTAACACAAACAGCCTAAAAGGAGCAGAGGTCTCCATGGGCTTGGGCTGAGGAATCTCCTGGCATGCAAAATTTCTGGCACCCACTAGGCTGATTGTAGCTTGCTGTTACTGCTTGCTTACTCATGATTCCTGGGACGGAAATAGGGGCCCCTGCCTGCACAGTTTTATGCTCTAGCTGTACCTTGCTGCTTTTTGGGTATAATGTAGTCATACAGCCCCCCGCTGTATTATATGGTCCAGAGTGTTGAAAGTACGTGAGACTTCTCTAAATCTGTGTGTTTTGGGGTAAGTCCATGAGATGATGTTAACGTTGAGCGTAAATTCCTGTAATCTGAATCAGAAGGCAGTAGGAAACACCAGGAGTTCTGGCCTCCTTTCTGTTGGAGCACGGTTTCCAAGACTTCTTCAAATTCTCATTTGAACTAACGTGTGTTTTTAGAAGAAGCATCCAGCCTTGATTTGAAAGTGCCTAGCAATGAAGATCTACCCAAATTGTTCAGAAGGTAATTACTTACTGTTAAAAATGTGCCTTTTATATTGAATTTGAGTGTGTTGTCTTTCGGTATCCAGCTGTCAGATCTTCTACCTTTTGTCTGCTAAGCTGAAGTACATGCTGTGACATTGCTGTGTTCTCTGTAGGCATTTATGAACTGAACAAGTCATTCCTTAGCTTTTTCTCAGCTTTCTTTGTTAAAGTAACTGATTACGCTCTCAAATCTTTTCAGTCTGTTGTTCACCTGTGTCCATCTTCTTCGGATCCCTTAAATTTATTTAAATACATTTTTAAATGAAGCACTGAAAGCAAAACAGGATTGTAAGATGCGTTCTACCATGTCAACCTTCCATACTGCTACTGTCTCATCTTTATAGCAGCCATGGCATCAGGCTCAAAGTCTAAATCATCTCTGGACCTGTTGCTCCTAAGGTTAGTGAATTCCTGTCCCTCACTTATGTTTCCGTGCTCCTTCCATACTCCAAGCAGCCAGAAAGCAGAACAAACAGTCTCACACATTATTTACCTCTACTTCCGAACTCTTCCACCTTCATTGTTACCTCTAATTTGTAGTCGAATTACTGAAGACAATATTAAATACCGTCAGTCAAGAACAAATTTCATATTGTTTTCATTTTAACAGATGTTTGACAGATCTCTCTATACAAATAGGAAATTACACTTGTAATACATTTCACAACATCCAGCTAGTTTCATGTAATTCTGGTTTCAGTGTGTCATATGAGAAACTGTTAAATATCCACCAGAAGTATGAGTATGTTCTTGTTTTGGCCTCAGTCAATTTTTAATTGCAATTCATCAAAACAAGACAGCGATTTTTTGACCAACTCTGTTTCTTTTGATTCATGAATTTCAATTACTTTTACTTTCTGTTTATATACTCGATTAATACAAAACTAGAGGTTATTCCATTGTTTTCTCCCCATTACCCAGCTTATGTTCATTCAGATCAGTCTACTTACCCTCTGAAAAGCTGATGCTCTGTTAGTTTTTTCCCTCTCCTTAGACCACTGAAATCTTGCCTAGTGGTCTGAAATTCACTGAAGTAGTACTGATGGTCCGGAGATCTTCTTGCATATCTCCTGTTAAATTTTCAATCACAACTTATTCAGACTTGCTGACTTAAACAACGGCTATTAAACATTTTTTAAAATGTCCTGAATTACTTTTTGAAAATGGAAATCAAGCTGTTATGATATGGGAGGAATACATCTGGCTTTTTTCTAAGCGCTCAACAGAAATTCTTCTGAAAAGCTTCTGCCATTCTGCACTGCAGCAATATAATTTCCATCTTGCAATGGAGCAGCGCCAGCATAAAGATTTCTTCTGCATCTCATACATTTTAAGAAATAGAGGAAGTGTGGGGCTTTTCAGGGCCAAAAGGGGAGTTTCATCAACTTCTTCATCGTTTTCTTCTTGTTCTTCTGGTGATTAAATTAATTGAGTTAGTTTAATGGAACTGGAATGCCTCTTACCATGCCCACTTAGGCAATTTCACTTTTTCCCCATAGCAGTAGTAGGGGATATTTAGACCACTTAAATTTACGAGGGCTAAGAAATCCAGTAACAGACAGAAAACCAATGCTTATTGTTTTTTAATAGATAGGACCGCTTGAAAAATTAATGTGCTTTCAATGGAAAACTCCCATGTTTTTATTGGAAATGAAAATGTATTTTGTCTGGAAGCTTGGTGTTTTGCAGCATTAGTCACAGCACTCACTTTTTGGTGAATTTCAAGCAGTGTGGAAATGCTCTGGGCAGTGTGGGTGGGGGCAGATGTTATTTCTCTTAACCTTCATCCTCTTCTCCTGGGTTGCCTGTACAGGAAACGGGATCCAAGCTCTAAAGGGTGTCTCCGTCACCTCATGCTGAAGAAGCAAAATCTTGTAGAGACAGCCAAACTTGTCCAATCATCTGAGGTACAGGAGGACGGTAATAGGCATCTCCTGATTAAGTGAAAATAAAACAGCTCTTCTTGAGAAAATTCGTAGCTCGGTGAATACAAATACCATTTTTTCTGCAATGTTGTCACGACAGCAGCATCTCACTTGAAAGGGAGGGTGTCGTGGTCATGACGCACCAGAACAGCCTACAAGGATTAGAAGGTTTCTTGCCATGGAGAAGATGGTCATGACTGGAGCCATGATGTTCCAGGTGAGAAGGCAGCAGTCTGATACCAGTATGCTGTCAGCACTATCTGCTGGACATATATATATCACCACATTAAATACTGCAAAGTTTTAAAGTCTCAGTCTTATCCAAGGTGCCCGGTAGCATCCCAGTCCTTAGAAGTGCTTGATCTTTTGAAACTTGTATTTTTGCTGAGAGTTGTCTCCCATGCAAATGACAGTCCTATGCAGCATGCCCAAACACAGTTGGAATTCAGGAAAGCAGTCTTCACCACACAGAACTTGGCTCCCCATCTCACTATGTAACAGCCTACGGCTGACCATGCAGCATATCTGCGCAGTAATGCTGTCTGACAACGCTCTGAAGGTGGGTGGCTGACCTAAGTTACATGAGAGAGGGCCAAAAAGAACTCCCAAATGTCTTTCAGCGCTAATTGCACAAGTAAGGCAAGCCTGAGCTTGATGACAGTCATCTGAATAGTGAAAAGCCTCCAAATGTGTAATAGGAGCTGCAGCCAGTCCAAACTGGAACAGGAGCAGAGCAGTGACCTGCAGGTGAGGGTCTGTGGCTGTTGTGTTCGAGGTCTGTAGTGGCAGTGCAACTGTAGAGACTGTCGTAGTTAAAGAGGTGATGCTGTTCGGAGTGGTGCGTTGGTGCACAGGTGCACCAGTGGCCCTGGTGAGTTTCTAGCAGTTCAGAATGAAGCTGAGCATTCAGGAGATACTCCTCATAGCCAAAGCCAAGTGGTTGATTTCTTTGAAAGGCTGAGATTCAAAGATAACCATTGCTTGCACATTAAAAATGTTACCCTGCTCATGTTTTTCTACTGCCAAACTTAAGGCAGTGATGTTAGGCAAAGCAGAATGATGCACTGCCTCTGCCTGATCCTGGAGCCAGCAAACTTATGGGAAACATCACTGCAGCTTCTAGGGTTTTCTTTATTTCAAATCCCACTGCTTCTCCAGCACCTTAACACATATCAACCAGAGAGACTGCAGCCAGCCCCTGTAAAAGCAGTCGGTTTATCGATGTGCTCGGGTGGGTGAGTGAAGCAGATGAATGCCAATAAAGACCCTGCATTCCTGGGGGTGAGGTTGCTCCCCGGTATAACTTTTCCTTTTCTGTGTCATTATAACATCTGTTTATGCATGGATGAACACCTCAGAGGAGCACCTGCAAGATTATTTAGCTGTAGTGGCAGTTGGTTCAAGCACTCAGTAATCCTGCAAAGTATCTCTATTACCTCTTCAAAAATAATGACAGTAACAGGCCACTGTCTGCATGTCATTATTAGTACAGGGAAGGGAGGAAAACACCCTGGTGTTCCCCAAAGCTTAATTTAACTTTGGGTGTGCTTCCATAATTCCCTTATTGTACCCTGTTCTGATGCAAGACCAGTCCTTAGCACATCCGTTTTCAGTAAATAGATGACTGCTTTTAAAATATAAATATGACTGAAAATAGGTCTGTATTTGCCTGGAATTGTTTCTGTTTGGAATGAAACCAAATATAGCTGCACTCAATTCATTTTGAACTCTTCTTGTGCATTTCCATGGCACCCAGGCTGCAAGTCAGAGCTGCTTTAACCTGAGCACTCATAACAACGTGAAATTGATATTAGCAATTATCTTTGCACTTAATGGCCAACAGGCAGTACCATTAGCACCAACATATCTAACATATGCTTTGGGACTTTTCCCTTTTCCTTTTTCTTTTTCTTTTTTTTTAATTTGCCCTGGTCTCTATCACAAAGAAGATCTTGGTGTAGATGTTTATGATGTGTGATATCAGCGCTCAATCTCATTTTGGTGATCGGTATTGATGTGCCGTATTTTCTTAGCGTGACAAAATGTTTGTTTTGAATCAAACGCTGCTCTCAATGCACTGTAATTTTCCATTCCTTTTCCATAGTCAAAGAAATCACATCAGGTAGAAGATAAAATAAGAGGACTTTGAGTGAGGAACTGGTCGCCATATGGCTGACGCCTAAAATCTCAGCAGTTTGAGGGGAGGAAAGTGGAAAAAGATGAAGTAAATTCCACAAAATTTATACCATAAGTAGGTGGCAGCTGTTAGTGAAGATGAAGAACAAAACCAGAAAGGAAAAGAATACTAAACAGCAACGGTATGAGGGTGCCTGAAAAGAGATTTTAAGGTAAACGTCCACACACACTGTCCTAAAACTGGTTTTCACATTTCTTATTAACAATCTGAGCTCTGTATTTTTAACCACAAAGATTACTTTTCCCATTTGATCTAGATGTATAAGCTGAAATGTATTTTGATGGTGGAGATGAACTCACTGCTATCACTGAGTGCTTGCAGTTCTCCCCTCCTCTTCTCTCTAGCTCGAAGTATGCTGTAGGCTTAGGTTCATGGCTTAATCCTGCAAATCACACCCAGCTCAAAAGCACCTGGCATTACCACTGCTACTGCTGCACAAAATAATTCCAACCATTTTTATTTTTTAAACTGAGGTGGTCTGAGGTTGTTCCTTGTTTTACCTCAGACGAGGCACTTGAATATTCTCAGCCATAAAACAAGGAAAATCAATGGTTGTCCCTTATTATAAATCACTTTAAACTTCTCATATAAGAACTTCAGTATTTGTATTTATTGCAAGTCACGGCTGTGGACTGCCATGGTTTTGGTGCTGGATTTTCCAAAGGATCAACATCTATATGGTTATACTAACTTACATTTTGTTTAATTTTAATTTTATTTAAACTATATGGTTTCTGGGTTCATTACCCCTAGTGCAACTCCAACAAGTGAATGTAGAGACTTGTTCTTTTTGGTTTGGGAAACTGAATGGAAGGAATACAGGGCACTGAAATCTCTGATTCTGTGTCTACCCAGGAAAATTGTTGTTAATATCTCCAGGTTGACAAAGCTAGGGGAATGGTGAGAGAGCTAGCTTGCTGTGTTGCAGAAACAGGAAAAAAAAGAACTTCTGTGGTTTAAGCAGACATCTCTTGCCCACACGTGTATTAATTTGTGCCCACGCATGTCATTTTCCTCCACAGCATGTAAACCTGTTCAATAAACTGTAGCAATGCAACATGTGAAACTGGGGTCAAAAGCCTGGAGGCTTATCAGATGTTACATTTTCTTATCTAAAAAGTTACAATATTTGAAATCAGAAAAATATGTTGAAACTCAGTACATTGAGTACGGCAGCCTAACCAACAGAACTTAGAAGCAAGGGACTGAAATGAAGGATGTGAGCAGTTCAGCTGTAGTTACAGGACTGTGTCTATGTTAGAAGCTAAACATATGCTTAAATCTTTTTTCCTGAACTGAGCTGCTCTGCAACTGGCAGGACTGAGTATTTTCATTGTCTTTTCATCCATTGATGTTCTTTCCTGCTTCTTTATGCCTATTTGTATAGTTTGTACAATTTTCTTGCAGAGGCGTCGGGATTTATCAAAGTCCAAGGTTATAAAGATCAGGGCACAGGATTTATTTTTATAAGGGTTTGACTTTTGAGACAGCTTAAATATTTATAATTCTCTCAGATGGTGTTGTAATTTGTAGTAATGAGGGGAAGTTTTGTATGCCTTGAGGGAACTTTTGGGACACAGACTTGCTATTTCTGCAACTACGTTACCCAAGCGATGGAGTTTCTTCCAAAATTCACATCTGTTACAAGACCTAACATTTGGAAAGTTAACTGCAAAAGGATAGCCTCTTCTGATGTAGCACTGGAGATTTCTGACCACCAGAGTAGTGCTTCTGGTGCCTCAGGGATTTCCTATGGGGAGTGAAAACGTGTGGAGCCTCTTAATGCTTTGACTTCAGCATAAACCTTAATTTAGTTGTTGTTGTTGTTGTAAATTTAAATTATGTATTGGCTACATTTCCACTGAGCTTTCAGTGAGTAAATTTTATCAAATGAGTATAAAAGGTCATTCCAGCAGCTTCACAAATAATAATAGCTCAGATAATGAATTATCTACTTTCACCTCTTTGATATTTCCCAGACACTGTGATGGTCTCCCAGTTCTTCCACATAAATCTTTTTCAGGTGACCTGCTTTATGAAAAATATTTCCCTATATTAGGGGAGAAGGAGATGGAGCAAGGATAAAAAGGAGGAAAGAATATCCTAAAATGATGAGTATGAGAGTCTAAAAACAAGCAGTTCTTTTAGTCCTGAGAAAGATCATCACTGTACAGATAACAACGTTAGGGTTATAAAATGGTGAAGTTCGCTGCTGCCTGTCAGTCGTAGCATTTACAAACAGAAGCCATATGGGAATCACGTGCTTTAATCCCATGTTTACGAAAAGACCAAAATCCTGTTTTGTGCTTCTTTCAACACATCTCACTTATATACAATTATTTGCACAACTATTTGTATTTCATGTTACTTCAATTGAGTAAAGCACTCTGGTACTAATAAATATTTGGAACCCAGCTGAAATGGCAAGAAGGACTACCCAGAACAGAAAAGGATCATAATAATATAAATGAATCCCAGGTGACTATGATCAGTACCAAGCCCCTCTTGACTTAAGCTTGAGCTACTGTCTGGATAAAAAGTGGGAGTTTCTTTCTCTTTTTTCATCACTATTTTGCAGCAGCAGGTTTTTCTCTTTTCATTGTGCCTTTTTTAATCCTGTTCAATTCTGTAGCTCCCTAGACACAGAGTCCATCTTCTCCAACATAAGCTTTTTCTAAAGGTTAACAGTGGAAGAACTGCTGTTTGGAAATATTTCCTGAAATGTTAAAGTCATTTCCTTTTACTGAGTTGAACTCTGTTTCTAGGTAGTGTCTGTTTATCCCACAAGAACCATTTCTCCAACCCTCCAGTATGGATGGATGGTTGCCACATTTTCCTCACATCCACTTTGGCCATAGTTACCCAAAGCTAGGCAAATATAACCCCTGTTTTCCTCTTGCAAATCTGTTTCTCAGCTTCTCAATCATTTATGGCTTTTCTGTGAACGCCATCTGGTTTGACTAGTGAGGGCAGAGCTGAATATAGTATTCCATGTCTTCATTGCATCAGAGCACCATGAAAAAGGTTTATTGTATTTTTTTGTTTGTTTTAAGATCATCTTCATATGTTTTCTGAAATGCTGGACCAGTTTTCACCAAATTAGTTCAAAGCGAGTAGTCAGTACACAGAGCCAAAGCGAGATTGTCAAGGGGAGAGCTGTTTGCCTCCGAACTGACCACAGAAGTTCTTCTATGCCAAAGCTGGATCTGTCAGAAAGCTTCTGTGATGCATGGAAGATCCTTGCTTGAGCTAAGAGGCTTTCAGTGTACAGCTGACAGCCCAGACAGTGAAACTCCTAAGCTGATGGCATCTCTTGCAGGACAGTGGCTTGCCCAGGCTGACTGTGCCTGCCAGCTGCATTGTTTGCACTGACAAATTTCTGAAATCTCTACAGATTGCGCGACTTACCTGAAGTAATGGGGTGCTCTGAGGTGGTGTTAGGCTGAAACCATGCAACTGGAATATGCTCCAGTTCTGGGAACCAGAAACTGGATCTTATAGTTTGATTTGAAATTTCACCTCTCCTTATGGCATTAGAAATGTAAGAGCTTTTTTGTTGTTTTTATCCAGAAGTTAATGGAGCTTTGTTTCCAGAGGTTTTACAAGAGATGCTAGATCTCCATGAACTATATAGCTGGTAGCCACAGTTTTCCAAGTCTTGAAGGGACTTCCATTGCTCAAAACATCAATCTTAGCAACAAGTGCTCAGTAGTCTTTGCCTAGTAAAACACTTTCTCCTTTAGGTAGTGCTCCTTTAAAGTTTTTTCTCAAAGCACCTTTCTTAGCATCTGGACCTTCTGGACCTGCTTGACTTTGGCAGATCATGTTTAGACCTACAAAGATTGATCGTGTTGTACTGGCCAACAGTTTCCTCCCAGCAATCATAAACCATCAGGAGTCCTGTATGATGATGCTGGGTTTGTCCCTTGTTTTTCTGTCACAGATTCTAAGGCTCCTCTGTGGTCTCCAGCAGTTTTGGATGACAAATAACATCATTCCTTGATAACAGCCTCCATCACAGGGCTGCATTCAGCATTTGATTAACTCACAGGACACTCACTTGGGGTCCACTGTGTTAACCCCCGTGCAGATATCAGATTTTTAATGGCACCATGATGGCAAATCAATCGATGCATTTTCAGCAGTCTGATAATAGGTAGGTTCAAGTCTTCACCACTTATCTAACATAAGCAGCTGAAAGACTGGCCTGACATCTAATGGAAACCTTCCAGGCAGGCATGATAATAACCTGGATCTGGGAATGACTGGTGGCAGAGAGAGGCTGAGCAAAACAACTGAATAATATGTCAGAAGCTATGCTTTCCCAATAGCCTCTGAATACACACCAGTCATGGGAAATTCAGGTTGATAACTATTCAAGATTAAGGTAGATCAACAGCAGTGTCAAGAAAATCAGTAGCAGACGAATGAAACTTTCCCATCCTCGTTGATCAGAAGGTGAGTCTTTTCTTGTACACGCTGAGCTGACTGCTGCCATCCACCTCTTTGCCCCTTTTAAAGTAAGCGGATGCAGTCTGCTCCTTGTGGTTTTAATTTATATCGGCTCTGGAACTACTGTTAAGGTGCCTGCCAACATGTTAAATGAGGCCCTGTGCAAAGTGCTTGACACTGGTACTTGAGAACTTGTATTTTTTATTTATAAATGTGTGGGGAGACTACGAGATGCTGACTCCAAAGGTCTTAAAGGACATGGGACCAGACTGCACAAGTGCCAGTGTTGCTTGCAGTTAGATCCCAAAGGGCACCTGTCCTGGTTTTGGCTCAGCTAGAGTTAATTTTATTCCTAGTAGCTGGCATGGTGCTGTGTTTTGGATTTAGGATGAGAATAATGCTGATAACACGCCGATGTTTTAGTTCTTGCAGAGCAGTGCTCACACAGAGCCAAGGGCTTCTTGGCTTCTCACACCACCCTGCCAGTGGGGAGGCTGGGGGTGCACAAGGAGGTGGAGGGGACACAAACAGGACAGGAGGCTCAGACTGACCACGAGGATGTCCTACACCATAAGGCGTCATGCTGAACAATAAAGTTGTGGGAGGCAGGTTGGTGGTGGGGTTGTTGTGTGTGTTGCTGATTGGGGTTTGGCTGGGCATTGGTCAGCATGTGGTGACTAATTGCATTGTGAATCACTTGCTTTGGATATTCTTGTATCATTGTTTTCCTTTATTCCATGTATGTGTTATGTTTTCTTCTCCCTTTATTTATATTGAACAAGTAGGTCATCGCTCTACTCCAACCGGTCTCTAAATAACTTGAAGAGAACTGCTAGTGTATAGATTCTCCCCTTGCTACTTATGACTTCTACCCATTGGGCACATGCTTGTAGCATCATTTGTCATTCAACTGAGAAAAGCTCTTTCAGCTCTGCTAGGGCTTTGAGTTTTGTTTTGTTGTTGTTTGTTTGTTTGTTCATTTCAGAAAAGTGATTAAAAATTAGATTTCTCAGGCTGGGCTTTCTCTGCGTCCTTTCAGTCAACAGTCAATGAAGATAACTTGAATTGTGTCGCCATACCTCCTACCACCTCCTGGACGTCAGTGCATCTTCCCTACCAACACAAAATCACTTCTGCTCTCACTGGGGCCACTTTCTCTGATTGCTCTCCACCGACTGTTACAAAGATAGCTGCCCTAATCTCTGACCTTGGCTTTTCTTTCCCTCACGCCAGGACTGTCCGTCCTCCTCCAGCTATCTTCTTACAGCTAATGAGTCTCTTCATTCATTTATTCTGTCTCCTTGCAAGTATTTTTAGACTGTGATCATCTCCCTTGAGTTAGCTATTTCTTAAAGATGATAAATGCTGTTTCACACCACCTTTTCTCATATCTTTCCTGTGCCTTATTACTTGGGACTCTTCATATTTTAACTCTGTACTCTCTGAATATATCCAACATAGCCTTTTTGCATGCAGGCCTTGAGGACTGCCCAGTACTGTGGTATGAAAAGGAGCGCTGCCTACATCTCATTTTGTATGAGATTCTCACTGTATGTAAGAACAGCCTTTTACTGGTTAACTTCACATTTTCATTCCTCGGTTTGCTTTACATTGTCATTGCAAAGGATCCTGAGGCCTTAGAGGTGGCACTTCTTTTCTCAGATAGCCACACTTAAAATAGACAAGCCTTTCAGCATAAGTTTCTGGGGCAAGGACTTAGGCAACAGGGAGCTTTTCCTTCAACAATTAGCATTACCAGAGAACTGATGTTCATCTGATTTTCCAAAGCCCAGAAAATCATGAAATGTTTTATTTTAAAAAATGTTAGAAGTATTTAGGCATTGTCACAAGAAATCACGTTCTGAAATATTTTTGCTATTGCAGCTGCTATTTAATAAAATGCAAATGATAAGTAACGTGTCTCTAAGCACAGAAAATGGGAAACTTATTTTTTTTCCCTTGCAAAACTTTAGAGCCATCAAGCATATTTAGCCAAGAATTTGTGACATTGCCATCAAGCTAAACCTTAATTTACTAATTCATAGCTAAGAGCAAAGGTTCTGTTTGGAGCTGTTGAGCTGTTACATTTTCTTCCCAAGGATTTCTACAAGAGAATGCACATGTATGAGTGGGAAGGGATGTCAGGGCAGCTGGATAGATAAAGAGCTGCTTTCTTTCAGCTGTTCCTGCATAACTACTGCTCTGCCCCAAACAGGGCAGTGCACACAGCTAGGAATGAACAGACAAATAAGCCAATATGCAGGGTCACCGTAAGGTTATATTTTTATAGCTATTTCATCCCAGAGGATCATAACTGTAAAGGTTGCATACATTGGCAAGTCCCACCGCTGCTGCTGAAACCCAGCTGCCTGCTGCAGAGGAAGTGTTCAGCTGCATGAAATGGCGACACTGATTTGCAGTCAGGAGCACAGGTGTCTGAATATTCCTGGGGAAGCATAATTGGGTGAAGAATAATTTCGGAGCACCGTGCTGTGGCTGCTGAATTGGGATCCCTCTGGGCTTCAGCAAGGAGCGAGACTTTGCGGTGAGGGCAGACAGCTCTAACCCAGTACTGGTGTGAAGAGGCAGCAGGCTTTACAGACAGCTAACACTGTTGCCTGCATGGGGGCTGTCCTTGCAGGTGGCCACCAAAACTGTGAGCTGGTCTTAGCGTGCAGCCCCCAAATAGCTCACCATCACCCCCCCCCCCCCCGAGGCAGCAGCTCTGAGTGCCACAAGCTGCCCAAACTGCAGCATCAATCAAGTGCCAACAGCAGAGGGCAAGGATGTCAAAACATAATTTGTGCTGATGGGAGGAAGCTGCTGGCTGAAATCTTGGGAGCCTGTTGCCTTGAGAAATATCTGAAAAAGAAGTTGCATCAACCGGTCTGGGGAACGAGAATAATCCTGGAGGCTGTCCAAGGCGAGGTGCGTGGCACCAAGTGCTGGCTCAGCTTCTAGCGACAAGGTGACTGTCTGCTCACCTTGATGCCACCTTACCAATAAGGAATAATTTACTTAGAGATGCTGTTTGTGGGCAACAATAATACCTTAATTTTCCTGTAGCTTTCCATTGAGGTTTGTAGTGTAATTTATAAATAGCAATTAGAATGGGTCTCCAAGTTGCTTGTTAGATGCATTTTTAGATTGGGTCATGATTGGGTCATTACATTAAAGTAGAAAGGATGAAAGGACTTGTCTAAAATCATATGATGAATTATTGGCAAACCAATAAGAAAATCCTGACTTTTTTCCTTCAAAGCGTTTGTGTATGTGGTGACAAACGTAGCTACTGCCATGTACAAAGACATCTAATGAACTGTTAAAAAGCACGATACAGCTACCATAAAAAGTCAAAACGCTTTTTATTGTTCACTGTTAGTGAAAATACAGCATATTACACATGGAAACAATGGTGCATTCATGCGAACACACAGTGTGGAAGGGCTTATATACTACAAGTTTTAATTACCCAGCTAGGGTTTGTTTGTTTTTCAGTATATTTTCATGGTTATTCTGCTCATCACAACAGACTTTGTTTGTTATTGATCCGGACGTGTATGCAAGTACGAAGCAGTGAAGGAAGGTTACAAAGCCTATAGGACTGCGTGCCTCTGCTGTGGCTCGTGAGAAATGCAGGAACACGAGCAGGTATGCTCCTCTATCTGGGATGCATTGAGAGCATTTTGGAGGAAGGAAAACACATTTTTCACGGCTTATCAGCATACTCCCCAGCTTATTAAAGAGAAGCAACATATTCCTACCCAGCCCACATAACTTGATGGGTTTTACCAAAACAGTGGCTTCTTGTTGCAGCTGCTGGGCAGTCAGTCCAGCACTACGATCCTGGTGGAGAAGTCATGGCATCCTTTCTTAAGGCACCTATTAGCATAGGATCTCAGCACTGATCTCGGGGGCTGTTGCTGCAGCTGGAAAACAACTGACACATTAGGCTGATTAATCCCTGTAGTAATTCCATTAACCTCCTTAATGGAGTTATAACATGGATGAATTTACCCCTCTGCAGCAATGCGAGAGAATTGCCCTGGAGAGCCGGTAAATACGGTGTGGCAGGGATGTCTGAGGTAAATTTTTTCTTTTTTTCTTTTTTTTTTTGTTTTAGTGCAAGGTGAAGCATGCTGATCAACTGGAAAACCTCCCTGTCCTCTGGGATGTTGAGCTCCTCACAGCATTAATGGTTCAGGGGGCTCAGGCACACCTGAAGGGCTCCTGGCACCCCAGCACCTCACCAGGCGTGCGGTTCCCTCTCTCCCTCACACACACAGCCTGATGATACATACAGCTTCTCAGACACCGCCTTTCTTTTCACCTTGGCGATTTCCTCTCCCTGCACCTCTCTGCCTGAGGCTGATTTATCTGCTCGCTGCTCCCTGCCAGGAGGGCAGCCTGGCCTGGGCCGTGTCCCCAGGCACAGGAGTGCTGACAGCAGGCAGCAGAGCTGCAGTCCTGGCGCGGGCTGTGCAGGGAGCAGGTCGAGGCAGAAATGGAGAAATGCTGGATTTCTCTCTATTTTCCTCCTGCTTTCCTAGCCTGTAGAGAGAAGGTTTTCGTGCTGCCATAGCCTGGTGCCTCACCTGCTCCTGTGGTGGCTCGACCGCACCGCAGCTCTGTCAGGAAAGGCTTCTCAGTGCTGGAAAGCTACCTCAAGTTTGGCAGAGCCGAAGGCACCCTGCAAGCCCGTCCTGAGGAGCAGAGGCTGTTTGTGCAGCTCCCACAGCAGCCCAGGCCCTCTGAAAGCTCCCTTACGGCCTGTCCAGGGGCACACATGGCAGCTGAGGGGGCTGGGGAGCCGCGGGGGGGCCTGGCCGGCTTCTCTGCGAGTTCAAAGCCTGTTGTCGCGTTCGCAGGTGCAGTGATGGGGCTACTAAGCTGCAGTATCTCTTCATCTACGTGGTTTGTGATCTCCGTGTTAATACGCTGAGCTGATTCTGCCCGATTGCCAGCCCCTTCCTCCCACGGAGGCCGCGGTGCCGAGGGAAGGGGTGGCCCAGCTCCTCGGCGATCCCGCAGGCAGGGGGAGAGCAGGGGAGGTGTTGCCCGCATGGGGTGCGTGCATGCAGGGTTATTTCCCTTTCTGCCTACGGTAGTCGCTTCCCACATTCAGCACGGGGATGAGAAGTCCTAGCAGCCACCTCTTGCCGAAGACCTCCCGCAGGTTCTCCCTCCAGGGCCGGGCTCTCACCACCACCCCTTTCCGCACCTGGTACCGCGTCTGCCCCCGTAAGATCAGCAGCATCTGGTGGCAGCAGAAGCCGGCGCAGGCCAGTCCGATCCCAAGCCAGAGGTAGAGCATGAGGATGACAAACATCTCAGAGCTGAGGAGAGCTCCTGCGGACCAAGAGGCAGAGAGAGAGTCAAAGAAAGGCTTTAGGCACCCCTCATGTGTCAGCGTCACACGCAGCCCCGAGAAGCTGGCTGGCCCTATTTAGCAGCCGTACCGGTGGCGAGTTAGGAGAAAGGCAGGGTGGTTACTCTAACTACACAAAATTGTTTTCTTTGTAGTGCCTTTATTCAATGAACCCCACCGGGGAAGTACTAAAATAGTGACGGTCTCTGTAGACTTCTCCCTTTGCTGTTAATGTGAGGATCTGGATTGCAGGGGCAAACTCAGCCAGAAGTGAAAAGCATTTTATAAGAATTCAGCTCTATTTTGAAGAATGATTAAATTATTTAGGGGTCTGCCTGCTGATCAGAGGGAATCTGGAAAGCCTAGATTCCTTTTGAAGGGAGACGTGGGTCCTACAGCAAGTAGATGCTTCCAGAAGCCTTACTGTGTGCGTCAATACTAGACAGAATGAATTGGAGTTCATCACCATACCTACGTACAATCTATCTATCTACCTACCTATTCTATATATAATATATATATACATAATACATAAGATGATTAAAAAAAAATCAGTAATGACTTTCCTACCATCGTGCAAATGCAATTTGCATATGAACACAAGAAACTGAACAGAAAACTTCAAAATGCTATCCAAATTCCTTTTTTTTAAAGCTGCTGCCAGAATGCTCCAAATATTTTGTAGACCTAAAACTCTTAATTCAACAGTTTTTGTTGTGTGTGTTTATGCTGAATGTATTTATATAAAAATATTCTGTGGGCCCTTTCCTCGGCAATGATTTTAGAGCTCCTTCTGGAAAATAAGTATAATAGCAGTTATCACCGAGTGACCTTTTGGTGTGTAGGCAGATCTAAACCCATTGAAATAATATCCTCTCTGTGTGCGTATGACTGAGTACACACATATTTTGTGTATATTGATATATTATTAAACACCCGTATTTGCACACAGGCACACAAAGAAAACGAAATATGTGTCACTACGTGAACAAATAGCTGGTATTATCTCTCTGGTTCCCTTGAGGTTAAAAATGAAAAAGCTGCTGCCTGCTGCCTTCCCTCTGGAGGAGCGTGGGGCTGGTGTGAGCTCTGGTCACCCCACGCCGGCGTGAGTCCCCCTGTGTTCCCAGGAGAGACGTGCTGCTGGAAAAGGGACTGCGTGCCAGGGGAGGTGTGCATGGCTGCTTTGGGTTTTAAATCAGTAACAGGGGCCTGGATAGGTACCTCTTGCTCCTCTTACACAGAAGGCCATGGTAGGCAGCGTCACCTGGCTCTGTGGTCCGTGAATCCCAGCCTCTCCAGCTGGCAGTGTGGGCAGTGAGTGGCTGGGGCTGACCCGTGATGGGCCCTCACACTTTGGGCTCGGCCAGCAGGCCCCTCTGAGGATGATTCGTAAGGACACTGACTACAGCCTTGAGCTGTCAGAGACTGTTCTCACTTGAAAAAGGCACCGGAGTCATTCAATTTTCATTCTAAATGCAGAGTCATCTTTCCCTTCTCATTAGATCCCATTCAGCTCAGTGGGCTTCGTGTGCAATATGGCACGGGGAGAACAACCCCCCTAGGATGATGACAAATCCTCAGACCAATTCTGTCGGAATAACTTAGGGCATCAGATGGGAAGTCCAGAGCCAAATTTGGGTTTCTCTGCCCTTCTTTTGCTGGACCTGAGCGTGACAGGCATGTGTTCCCTTCTGCAGCTGACATTCAGATGGGATGTAGAGAGAGACAGCTATTTTCTTTAGAGCCTTTGGAAGACAGCCTTAAGCTTTATTTCTATGAGCTGCTGAAATTCAACATCAAGTAAGTAATTACCCTTGTTTTTCTCCTTGCAAATATTAAGCATATCTCAGACATATTTTCAGATATGTGAATTTTTTAACCTGGTTTTCAGGTTGCCCACAGAAAGCATTTCTTTGTGGCTCCAATCTGACCTGTATTTACAAAAGTACTCCCCGTTTGTCCCTCCTCACCATGGTCCATTTTAGTCTTGGATTCACTTTTGCTCTAACTGACCTGATGTGATCTCGAGCTTATTGCCATACATTATCTTTGGCAGAAAAGCTGAATCACAAGCTGAAATTATAGACTCTGGGTCAGACTCCGAATTTCATGCCTGAGCACAGTCTGGGCAGAACAAGCCAAGTGAAAATTTTCCCAGCATGGAAGCAGGGATCACTCAGTTGACACAAGACCAGCAGACTCACCTTTTGTCCTCTTTCACTCTTCCCCAGTGTCAAGGGCACGCTGGAGAAGAGGAAAGGTAAATTTTTTTCTTTGTTATAGCAATGCTCTGTTTGGATCCTACCACAACCCATAAGTTATGTTAGCTGCATAAGAGAAAGACTACGTGGACAATCCTCCCTGGCTGTGTTTCTTTTTCCTGAACTGGATGTTGAATGTGCTGGGGGGAGCCCAGAGGGCCCTTCCTCCCCAGGAGCCAAGACACCACTTGCCTGTGTATTGCTGCATGCTCTCACCCTGGCCGAGGCAGAAATTGGGTGGGATCTGGGTGCTGGTGCCTCTTGAGGGCATCCAAGCTCCCTGCCCTGTCGTGTCCCACTCAAACACTGCCAACGTGCTGTTGTTGGCACTGCAATTGCTGACACCAGGGCTGGGGCACTTCAGTGGCTCTTCAGGCACACACCAGGACCCAGCTCGGTGCAGATGAGCCCAGAGAATCAGGGAGAGAGAACTAATTCCTTGATAATCTCCTCCCACATCCCTGCTCCCCTTTCCAGGCTGATGTGCCGAGCAGAGCTTAGGCACTGGGGAAAATCATGCCCAGTGTTTTTAATGTTACCGAAGCTAACATTATTCACAAAAATTCTTCTACTTGGAAAAATGACTCCATAAAAATGTCATGGCAGGATTTCGTGTTTATTGTCTCTCGGTGATTACCATGACAAATCTGCTCATTTGCCAAGTAGAGAGATATTTGTTTGTTTTCAGACGGCAACCCTGCAAACCCAGCCTGGAATCCAAAAAGCAAGCTGGGGCTTCTCTGGCTCTTGTACCACCAGCAATGGAGATCCCACACTCAGATCATAATCAACACTTCTGGTGGTGGTGCATGAGCCAAAACAGACTCGGGGCCCTTCTTACTGAGCTCAGCTGAATCTGCAAGGCTAAAATATATGGAGTACCTATTTTAGGCTAACGAAAGCTGATCTGAGTGTGCTAGGCATGAGCTGCGTGTGGGGGAAAATGACATTTTTCTGCTGTCACTTTCGGGACAGAATAACAGTCTACGCTGTCTGCGGAGTCGCTTCTCCCAGCTCGGGTTTTATCTAGCTCTTAGGTTTGGACAGAGAAAGGGAGGAGGTTGGAGAGTTTGGGGGCACGTTGACAGGTAGAGAGATGAGGCTGGGAGAGCACGGGAAGAGTTATGGGAGCAGAATCAGGAGGAGGAAGGGGGAGACTTCAGGAAATTCACAGGAGGGCAGGAAGAGAGGGGAAATCAGGAGGAGAAGGGGGGTAAGGGATGGTGAGAGGAAGAGAGTTTTGCTTTGGCTGCAGAGCTCTTCCAGAGAACAGGCAGAGAGGATTTCTCCTGGTTCTCTCTGGATCTGTGTCCCAGTCTGAGCTCAAGAAAGAGATAGCTGATCACATCACATTTATAAACTCCCCACTTGGTCTCTGTTGCCTGAACCCAAATTCTCCGCACTGGGAAGACGGCAAGGTCTCAGTAAGTTTGTGCTGAAGGGAGACAGGAGATGGGTGATGGTGAGTGGAGTGAGGGTGTGAACCTGGATGGAGAGAATGGGAATATCTCTGCTGGGATATGGGGGATCTGCAGACTTGCAGGCTGTGAAAACCCACAGACCCGCCACCCCTGCCCGTAGGACAGGCAGAAGGTTCCCCTCACCTACAGTACCTGCAATGAGTGAAATCTCCCTCCTCTGTCTCAATGCAACGCTCCCTGGACAACAGACAGCCCTATTCCATCACCGGCCAGCTGGTTATGGGGTGTTTTCCAGCGTCTAACCCATTACAAACAGGGCTGCAGCTGTACCCTAGAGTGGGTCCCAGCCTCTATTTCAAAGCACAGTCCTGTGCAAAGTGTCCCTAGCCGCTAAGAGGGGTTTGCTGAACACAGGCAGTTCTCCCACGCGCCCATTCCCCCCTTTAGCAGCCCCACACACAGCCACCAGGGAAAGAGCACGTCCCCCTGCCCCGGGGCCCTGCTCCCACCTCCTTACCTGAGAAGAACTGGCTGATGGAGTGAGGCAGGAGGGTGAGGAAGGCCAGCGGGCTTGCGAAGGACATGGAGAGTGCCGCAGAAATGTAAGCCATGCCTGCCACCAGGGAGTCGAGGCAAGCCAGGGAGGTGTAGAGGCAGAACATGATGAAGTTCCGCATGTTCCTGCTCCCGATGCAGTTCCCTGTGAAGAAACAGTGGTGGTCATGCCTCTGGGTGACTCTGGCACACAGTCTACAGAAGTGAGTGCTGGGCAGGGCTGAGCCAGGGGACCTGCTTCCAGCCAGCCAGTCCGCCACCACTTCGGCTCCTTCGCCCAAGTTTAAGCCCTTGCCCGAGTCCTCGGGGGAGCTCTGGATCACGAGGACGTAGTTGCCCAGGGCATTAGCTGAGAGGAAGAGGAAGAGGGCCCCATGCAGCAGAGCAGGAGAGAAAAGTGGGGTGGTGGAAGGGTCTCTGAACATGCTGGGGATGAAGAGAAAGATCTGGAGGACGAAGGTCACTAGGGAGATGCACAAGAAGTAGGCTGGAGCAACAACATTGAGCAACCTGAGAACTAGCATTGCGGATTACGTTCCTGCAGGGGAGAGCGAGGAGAGGACGAACATCACCGCTCCGGCCGCACACTTCATCCTTCCATTTCCAGCCGGCTCCCCGGCCCCGCTCGGCTCCGGGAAATGCCCCGGGGGGGGGCAGCTCTCCCTCGCCGCCTCCCCGCGGCCCCGGGACCAGCGGGCAGCCCCCGGGCACCCCCGGGCAGCCCCCGGGCGGCGGCCGCTCCCCGGCCCCGGTGGGCTGCGGGGGCCGGAGGGGCAGAGCCGGCGGCTCCGTGTGCCTGCTCGCCGAGCAGAGTCCCTCTGCCAGGCAGGGTCAGTTTTGGTATTGCATGAGAGGAAAAAAGGTGGTGCTGGAGGAGGGGGGAGTGAGCCGGGAGGGGAGGGTTGGGGATGGGGGGGAGGAGGAGGAGTAGGGGAGGGGGGAGAGGTTGCTCTAATCCACTGCAATACGGATCAAATCCGATGCTCTAATTTATCCTTTAAAGCCACGGATCTACAGATTACCTCTCTGACCGCTGCCCTGCTCTGCACGAAATTAGAAAACGCTCCGAACAGCTGGGCAAGTGCCGCCCGGCTGCAACCTGCGGCGCCGGGCTACCGAGCCGGGGCGGCCCCGCAGCCGCAGCCTCGGCTCCGGCCGGGCACGGAGCATCTCCGGCGGCATCCCGGGCTCCCCGGGGCTCCCCGGGACTCCCCCGTCGCTCCCCCGGTCCCCCGGGGCTCAGCCGGCACCCCGCGGAGGCAGGAAAGGCCGGGGACCGGGGGCAGCGCGGAGCCAGCCCGGCACCCCCGGCACCCCCCGCCGGCTGCCCAGGGGTCTGCAGAGCCCCGGCGGCCCGGGGGGGGGCTGGCATCCGCCGCACGCCGCCACCTTGCGGTCCCCTTGTCCCCGGCGAGGCTGTCTGGCACCCCCGGAGCCGCCGCCACCGCCTCCGGCCACGCCGAGCCCCCCGCGGCAGCCGCCCCTGCCCCATGTCCCCCCTCCGTGTCCCCCCCGTGTCCCCGCCGCCCCCCGGCCAGCCCCACCGGCTCCGGGCTCCCTCCCCCGGTGCCCCCCAGCTGGAGCCAGCACCTGAAACAAGGGGAAATTCGGGGGGCAGGGGGGTGTCCCCGCGGGTCCGAGGCCTGCCTGGGTTTGCGGGACCCCCCCGCACCGAGCAGGGTGGCTGCCAGGCAAGGCTTGGGGTGGCACGGTGCTGGTGGCAGCAGTGCAGGCACGTATTTCCCTCCGGCAGCTGCATGCCCTCGGCCCCCTGTGCCCACCCACGCAGCCCCGGTGCCGTCTCCACGGGCACTGTGCACAGCCCCTCGCTCTCCCGCACACCCACACGCTGCAGCCAGCAGCTCCGGGGGGGAGCATCCCCGGCTCCCTGCTCAGAAGAGCCGCCCGAGGCAGGGGAAGGGGAGCGAAGAGGGCAGGGAGGCTGCAGACAACATTTCTGGAGACAGTCAGGCTCTGCACTGGTCAAAAGTCAAAAAAAAAGGTGGCTTTAGACAAATCGTAGGTCCTAGGCTTACTGTCCGACCCCTCAGCACACCCAGTAACAGGCTCTGCTTCCCCAGGAGAGACTCCCCCTTTGCCTGAATATAGAGAGCAAAATTAAAACGTGCTTCGTGTTGCATTGTCTAAGACCTGGAGGAGAGAGGGGCTGTGTTTGTCTCCTGCACGTGCAACAGCATCAGGTCGGTGGCAGCAACCAAGTTCAAGGGGCCTTTATCAGAAATATTTTTTTCCACCAGATAACTTTCACGAATCAACATTTCTGAGAAAAACAGTGGCAATAAGAAAAGCAAGCACAAACCAAGCCTGTAGGCACCGGCTCTGCAGTGACAAGCAGCTAAGAGACACCTTCGGCAGAACTGGAGGTAAAGCTGCTCCGAAGTAATCTAGCTCTCACTCCCACCTCCCTCATTCTCCTGTCACGACTACTGAGAATAAAAATCCTCCAATATTCCCTCAGCTCATCAATTTAAAGTAGAGTGAGCCTTGCAATAAAGATACGTGACCCAGCCAGGATTTTATCTTTCAATAATTAGGCAGTGTTTTCTCCATATTTTAACAGCTTACATCAAAATAATAATAATAATAAAATAATAAAACCACCACAGAAATCTTTTCATGTAATGAAAAGCTCTTAGACTGAAGGGACTGCATCTCATGAAAGCAATTAATCTTCCCTGTATAGGGAGCATAACAAGCTGCAGACAAAGGAAGGAAGGAAGGAAGGAAGGAAGGAAGGAAGGAAGGAAGGAAGGAAGGAAGGAAGGAAGGAAGGAAGGAAGGAAGGAAGGAAGGAAGGAAGGAAGGAAGGAAGGAAGGAAAGGGTGGTGAAGAGAAGAGAAGAGAAGAGAAGAGAAGAGAAGAGAAGAGAAGAGAAGAGAAGAGAAGAGAAGAGAAGAGAAGAGAAGAGAAGAGAAGAGAAAAGAAAAGAAAAGAAAAGAAAAGAAAAGAAAAGAAAAGAAAAGAAAAGAAAAGAAAAGAAAAGAAAAGAAAAGAAAAGAAAAGAAAAAGAAATCTGCCTTCCACTGGAATAGAAAAATGGTGAAGCAGTTTATCCCCCACATTCTCATTAAAATGCTCCTGCAAATTGCTGCTTATGATTTGTCACTGTCAAAATACTGGCTTCATATTTTAGAATATAGTAAAAAAAAAAAAATCCTCATTCAGTGCTGTTGTGTTGATATGATGAGATGTTGGCAGGATGGGGGAGCGGTTGTCTGGGAATGAATTTGCTTATTCACGTGGATGTGTATGCATAAGAGAGAGATCAGTAAATAAGGAGATTAGCACAAGGAGTAAGTGAATAATGAGAACAGTAGTTAATCTGGAGCAAGCATTAAAAAGTAGCAACATTTGCTGCAGGAATTTGATTTTTTTTTCTGCTGTGAAATCAGTGTCATGAGAGAGCTGGGATGTGTGACACTCAGAAATGTTAGCTCCTTATTCCTTCTCTGGGGAGACAGACCCAGGAGATGGAGTACTTCCCCATCCTGCTTTCAGCTGCAGATAAATCATGCCAGCCCTGCGTTAGGACTTTCCTGTATTTCCAGTAGCGTAGGGATCAAGCTACATGCCTGTCTCTGGAAAACCTTGACAAGCGAGCATGAGGAACACCTGTAAGAACAAAGTGTTGTTATTACCAGCTGTGCGGATGTTCTCCAGAAACCGGCACAGCACACTGCAGCCCCAGCCCTAATGCTGCTGAGTCTCAGCTCTCTGCTCTCCCCTGCTGCCCATGTGTCTGGAGGGGGTTTCTCTGGGATGGACCTTTTCCCAACATTCCCCTTGAGCAAGTGGGGTGGGAGGCCACCAGCAGAATCTGTGCAGTTGTCAGCTGGCTGGTGTTTTCATCTTCCAGCTCAATAACTTGGGCTACACTTGGTCACGATGACTGGCAGATGAATGTCTTGGTGGCTTGGTCCCCGGGTCCCCTGGTTCCTTGTGCTCAGCCTTTTTAAGCAAAATAAAATGCAGTTCCAGTCAGTTCCGTGCTCTGATACACCTTACTTAACTTCTTTCAAGGTCTCGCTTTAAATTGCATCCCAAATTATGTATCATTTCTTCCATCTCAAAAAGTGCATCGCTTCAGACAGCCCCATTAGTTTAGCATTCAAGTTGCAGCCTAATGGTGATTTTTCTCTAAAATGAGCAAGTTAATATCTGCTATTTGCTGTGATAGTTTGGAAGAAATGAATGCTCTCTGTGGTGAACCCAATGGTGCTTGCTTTAAATTATCATTTAAATATAAACCTTTTCAAGTTCTTGTGGGCTTTTTTTTTTCTTTTTTTTCTTTTTTTTTTTTTTTCTTCTCCTTTTCCAGTTAGTTAACTTTCAAGATGTGAATGCCTGCAATGTCTGGAGAGGTTTCCTCTTCGGTTAGGTAAAGTTGAATGGTCATGAAATGTAGCAGGAGAAGCCTGATGTCTTCAATCTAGCAATAAAACAAATACAGCATGGTTGGCAGCAGAGCTGAATGCTTTTACGCTGACCAGCTTCGGATCTGTCTAGGTGGCAACTTGAACACTGAGAGAAAGAGGGGGCTCCGTCCTTTCCTCGCTCAGCTCTTGGCTATACTGCTGAGGGTGTCAGGATGGACCTCAACTCCCTGAATTAAGAAGCTAATACCAAGCTCCTTCTCACAGTGAGAAACGCCCTTCAGAAGCCAGCTCAACCATCTGTCCCAGTGCCTCTGTCTCCTCGCCCCAGGCATACACGTCCCTTGTGGAAGAGGGTCTCACCAGGCCCTGAAGATGTCTGTGATGGGGATCCTCCACCACGCCCAGGCGATCCATCCAGTTCATTGTTATCCTTTCAGATTTTCTGCCTACCTAACTCGAAATTCCCTTGTGTGAATTTAAGGCTGTAGTCCTTATTGTATTCCCAGTGGATACAGAAGATAGACAATTAATTTGCTCTCTGTGATGCCTACATGAAAATGGCTACCCTGAAGCTACCTTATTCCCTCAGTCTTCCCTGTTGGGTTGTGTTTTGGAAAACTCTGAAGGAGCCTGAAGGACCTGGGGTGTCGTGTCTGAGAGCTGGGGGCAGCCAGCCCTGAAGTCGGGCAGCTTGACAGTGTAGGTTTCCGTAGCCAGGTTTTAATCATTTTGATCTAGATTGCCAGTTGTGCTGCATCAGTTGTGCTGGGGATTTCAGCGAGGAGGACACTTATTAACAAGGGAAGAGACGGTAACTAAGCAGCTGACAGATGGTCATGACTTTAACACCCTGTCAAGCGCATGCTGTATCTGAAATTATGACTTGAGCACTTCTGCTGAACCTCTTTTTTTTCAGCTCCCATCTGGGTAATCTTCACCTGCCCTCCCCTTCTCCTTTCTTCAAGGACGACGTTGAGAAAGAGAGGGGCTTTCACACAGCCATGCTTCCTGCCTCAGCGTGCCAAGCTTTCCCCAGGTTAATTCAGCTGTTGTTTTCTCACTACAAACCTCCCAGCTTATGATTCAGTGTAAAAGTAAGCTGGGAGGTAATGCCTGATTGTGCAAGGCATTTAGGCAGAGACATCTTATGATTCAGATAGTGCCATACATTGAAAACTAAGCCAGACATTTCTAAAGTAAATGAGCAAATAAGCTGCCACCTAAAGACATATCCATGGCTTGCTGTATCTTTGTATTTGAAGGAGACATTTTCAGGCCAATAATCCATGTGAATGAAGAGGAGAAAGGGAAAGGAAGAAAAAAATGCATCTAGATCCCCAGTCTTTCAAAAGTGCTTGATCACCACCTCCTCCTGAGACAACACCCTACAGCAAATGGATTCCCAGCACTTAAGAAGACAGAGTAAAAGGGTTATTGACAAAGGGTCAATTGCCTCCAAACGAAGAATGTGCTGTTGAATAGACTGTAATAGAAGTTTTATGTCTGTTGAGCAAACCCCACCTTCCGAATGGCAACCCACAGCACATTTGTCACTTATGCCACAAAGTCCACAGCTCAGGCAGCCTGAGCAGTGCGAGCACCAAGGATATATTTAGGCAAGGAAAAAAAAAGACTGCTTTCTGAGATGTGTCAGCTGCCGTCTTCTAACCCACGGGGTTTAAACAGGTCTTGGTGCTGAAGGTACAAGGACAAGCCATTCTTCAAAACATTAGCTCCTTTGCTTCTTCGTACTCTGCATGACATGACAATGGTCACATTCCTCTGGTGCTAGCAGTGACAACCTCACACTCATTGAAGAATACAAAGCTCTTGCCACAAAAAAATCAGAGCATTCACTGACACTGTCTCATCCTGTGTGAAAGTTCTTACACATCTCCCTGCTATTCCTGAACTATCTCCCTCATTCCCAGAGTCATATAAATATCTAAATATCTTTCCCAGGGGAGCAGACGAGAAAGGCTGCACAGCCAGTGAGGTTCTGGTGGGTTGTAATACTTTGTTGTTGATGATAATCTGGGCACTTGGCTGCTCTAACTGGCCCAGGCAATGGTACCTGGCCCCTTTGAAACAAGGGTACTGTCACGATGTATGATACATCCCGATGTGTAAGGAAAGCTGTTGCAAAAATCATCATTTGGTTTATTTGTTGCTCCCTGGTGGTGTTGGGAAACAAATTTTTGCACTCCAGTAAAGTTCAGTATGCCAGCAGGAGAAGATATTGATGATATTTGGGCAGCAAGCACTACACGAGGGAGGACGCTTTTAGACATGAGCTCAGGGCTGATGTCCCAGGGGAAGGAATAGGCACTGACTTGCCTGGTGGTAGTGCACCCACTCCTCCATCCCACTGGCCCTGCAGGTGCCCCCAAGCCCTATCCCCATAATGGACCAGGGAATGCCCCATAAGGGACTCCAGATCCTTCCCTGCAGGTGCCTGCAACCGACCCCTTCATAAAACCCCTTCATAAACCCTGCACACAATGCTGCTCAGCACCAGGTAAATGCCTGAATGCTTTAATAAAGGAAAAAAAAAATGTAGAAAAAAAAATGTTTCACTGCTTGGGCAGTGAAAAAAAAAATAAGGGCAGGCAAAAGGAAGGACAAGAGAAGGGGGCAGTGCTGTGGAAATTTCTTCCTGCAAAGCTCTGAGCATCCTCTGCAAGTGTCGGGTGCTCTTGAATCCCCATCATCCCAGCACTGTTCAGTACCAGACATTATACCCTGACAACAAGGTGTCCCCCTGGGCCTCCACAGGAATCTTTTTGTTGCTTTCGAGACACTTTGTCTAGCAGGATAGCAGGAAAAGCGCACAATAAAATGTCTCCTTTTGTTTAAGCTGACTGATTTGAAGCTCCTGAGTAATAAAGCTCAAGCCTAGTTGGTGTTCCCATATCCAGGTGAATACTGCAGCACGAAGAGGTGGCTGGCCAAGCTGCCTTTGTGCTGGGTCACTCCCAGACCTGGAAGAACAGCTCCTAAAAATAGTGAATTAAAAGCAAAAAGCAAGCAAACAAACAAAAATACACCCATAAATGCAGCTAATTGCAGGAGAGAATTCAAACCCAAATTAACTGGCGTGAATTTGGTGGCCATCTTGAGCAATCTGCTGTCAGCAGGAGCAGTTGCTGCTCCAGAAGTTGTGCTCTGCCCTTTGCAGGGGCGGCATCTTTCTCCCCCCCTGCAGCCAGCTGCCTGGCCCTCCTGTGCCACAGTCTGCTGCTGCCGAGCACTGAATCACATCTGCATCATGCACATCCAGGTGCAGGAGCCCTCGTCTTCATTCCTGCTTGTGAAGTGTCAGGCACACCTAGGGAATCCTATAAATAATAAATAACAATCACACATGCACATATTCATAACCAAGTCACTGTTTACATAGTGAATATTCAGCACCCACCAGATGGTTCTTCTTTCGCTGCCTCCAAAATGGAAATGACCAGTTACTAAAGATAAAATATTCCTTCCCTGTTGCTGCTTCCCCAGGGCTCCTACTTGTTGTTCTCTTGCAGAACTGCTGCTCCCTGGAGAAGCAAGCCTTTCAGCCCTGGAAACAGTGAAATCAGATCTGAAATATGAAATGTTTCAGCAAGAGCTGCAGATAAATGAACACAGTGTTAAATCAATTCCAGAAAATAGACTTGGATTAATCCTCCTGCCTGCCGCAGCGGTGTTCTGGGAGAAGTGATCTCCCTCCCTGCTGCCGCACGGCTGCTGCCTGGCCATGAAGATGCTCCTCCAGCAGGTCTGTGAGAGCAGTCCCTAAATGACTTTGGCTCTGCAAAAATGCTAGCTATCACCTAGTGCACTGCATGCCCTGGATATAATTGCAGTCTTCTTCCTAACCACTACCCCAGCTACCGTGCAGGTGGCGATGATTTTCAGTGAACACTCGCTGTATGGAGGGCCAGGTTCTCCCTGCTTAATTCCTGCCCGCTCCAGGGTGTGCCTTTTCCATTTGGGATTCACTGCCTAAAATGCACTCACAGCACCGGGGGCTGAGCCAGACCTGCAGCCACCTGCTGACCAAGTCAAACGCCATCCCGCCCACTGCCCTGCCCTGTCCCCGTGTGTCCTGTGAAGGGGCTGCTCCTGCCCCAGGCCACTGATGGCTTTGTATGAAAGGCTCTGGGCTCAAACTCCGGCAGGTGCAGGAGGAGCACTTGGCTTTCTGAGCACACATTTAAGCACTGGATGTGGTGCAGAGGAAGGGCTGTTATCCCCCCCAGCCCAGTGCCCACTGGAAGGGGTTCCTGCAGCACCCCTGAGTAGGTTGAAGTGTCAGACTTCTGTCCATCCCCACCTCTGGGTACCTCTCTGGGCACCTCTCTGTCCCTAACTGTGATCAACAGCATCTTGTCCTGGAGATCTGCCTTGATGGCAGGAACCACCTTATGTGTCTGGTATCAAAGGAAGCCCTTAGCGCTGCTTCGACGAAGCTCAAGGTCAGGCTGGCGGCCACGTTTCAAGGGCAACCACACCTCGGGCTGCCTGAAGGGAGGGCACGCTCCTGCCAGGTGACATCCTGCCTGATCCCAGGCTTCCGAGGATCTCCCAAGGCCAGCAGCAGCCCAGGGCCTGCAGAGGTGCCATGGTGTCTGCTCTGTGCACGGCACCTTCGGCCTCCTCCTCCTCCTCACTGGGGAGCAGCAAGGACGGGAAGGATTCACGTCCAAATAGGCGGTGAGGAGCTGCAGGATGGCGCTAAGAAAAACGAATGAAATACGACCAAGCGGTCCCCACGGCAGTGACACTCGGAGGTGTCCCCTTTGCTTCTCCCAGGCTCCTGCCCGGCGGATTTGGGGCGCGCACAGCCGGCACCCAGGCGTCCGAAACGGAGCCCCCCGCTCCGCGCAGGGGCCCGGGGAGGCCGGTAGGTGGTGCTGGGGGCCCGCCGAGCCCCCGCTGCCAGCTCGCAGCGAAACACCACCTCCTCGGGGGCTGGCACGGGCTGGGCACGGTGCTGGGAGCGGGACAAGGCAGCTGGGCAGCAGATTCGGTCAGTGGCTATAAGCAAGCCCCCCCCCACACGCCTCCCCAGGTCGCCAGTGGTGAGGACCTCGCCATCCTGCCCGCAGGAGGACAGAAGGTGCTCCAGATGCGAGTTTTACCCACAGCACTGGCTGCAGCACTTGCCCTTTGCCACAACACAGCTAAATCTGCTCCATCCGGGAGCTTCCCAAGCTTTTGCTTCGCTTCACGGCTTTTCTTGGCCCCTTACAGAGCCTGTGCGCCAAGCTGGAGAGCCTGGGGGAGATTCCCTGGGCAAGGCAGAGGTGAAGACCTCGAGCCTGTTCAGTCAGCTCCTGGCATTTTTAAGCCTCTCCAAGGAAGTGCTTTGGGAGCAGAACATCTCCCGGCCTGTTTGGCCTGCAAGAGTCCCAAAGCAGGGCTGTGGGTTTATCACCAGGCTGCGTCCACCAGCAGTGGCAGTGTTTCTATCGCGGGGTGGCATTGCTAGCCATTAATAGCACGGCACCCACCCACGTTCCCTTCTAGTTTCAGCTATGTAGAGACATCCCCGTGCTTTCCTGGTGTAACTCCAGCCTGACAGACACCACATTTCCTCTTCCTGGTGGTGGCTTCATTTCAGTGCCCATGGGAAGGAGCGGGGGGAGAAAGGAGGTGTAAGGCTCATTAGGAATGAAGTTGATGATAAATTATACACACAGTAAAACCAGTATGAGCAGGGAAATTATCCAATAATTCCTAGTTGATGAACAGGGCTCAAGCACTTGCTGCATGCTCCAGGCTGAGAAGAGGGTGGACGTGGCTGGCGTCTGGGTTGGCACGGCTGGGAGGAGATGTGGTGCCCCCCACACAGCATGCAGGGGAGCTGCAAGGGGCCGTGGGTGCCCAAATTTTAGAGAGCTTCCCTGTCTCTTTCCAGAACTGGGTGTTTGCTGGTGCAGGAAGCCTTGAGCAGGACAGGACACTTCAGGGGGGGCATACTGCTGCTCTCTTAGGCTCTTCTCAAGCTATTTGCAGCCAGCTACATCCAGAACCACAATACCAGTCTGCACAATCCCCTTCCTGACCTTGGCTAGCCCTCTCTTTGTATTTTCTTGTGCTCTTTTTTCACTCTGATTCTATTCTGTCCATAGAGGAAAAGGCCCACAAGACAGTTAGCAAAGATGGTTTTGTGGAGTGTTTCATGTATGAGACAGCCTGTTTAGGGTTAATGACCCTTGGAAAGGACCGTGCTGCTGTGCAGTAGCTAGCTGTGCGGCTGGCAGCTTGGTGTAGCCGGGGAGCACATCAGTGTGCTGTGTCTGCCACGTGCTCCTGGGCAAGCCAGGCATGTGCGCAGGGACACATCCTGCATGCAGAGCTCTGCCTTCAGCCCGAGTGCTAATATGGTTCATTACGTGATGTGCATCTTCCTCGCTGGCTTTCCCAGCTCGGGCTGTCAGCTCACATCTTTCCCCCCTAATCCATTGACATTCTCATTAAAACTACCACCGCTTTTCCCTGGTATCTTCGCAATCAATCTCTCATTGCTTGAAGCATCATCGCAAATGCCATTTCCTGATTAAGAAGGTCAAGTACTCAGAGTGGATCTTCTTCTAGTCCACCAGAAATTACCAGCAGCACCTCCTGACGCAGGGGGGTTGTTTCCCTTACATTTGCAGGAAAGATTTGACTCTGATCTATGACCTTCATTTCAGGAAATTCTGCTTACCTCTCTGCAAGCTCCATATAGCTAAGTATGCATTTTATTCCTCCCTTCCACGCACATGCATAAGAGAGCGAGTTTTTTTTTTTCCATAGAATGAATGGACCCAGCTTCCCATCTGCACATATCAACAGAGCCACAAGCAGGCAGTACACACACCCTGAGCTTTCAGAGCCGACTCTGGCAGGATCTGGGGAGAAAGAAGAGGAACATTTGGTAAGGGTCAGGATGCTGGGGTGGAGAGGGGAAGGCACTGGGCAAGAAGCTGCACCAGCTGCCTGTGGGGACACGGGAGCAGGTGGGGACTCCTGAGAGGAACCGCTGGAGGCAGCACTGGCTGGGAGCAGGGGGCTGAGTGACACTTGTCAAGACAAGCAGTTGTGTTTAAACCACAGCAGTGGCTTGGACAATTTGAGCTGCCCATGCTGAGCCACGCTGCCTGTTGGCGTGGGGCTTGGGGTGGTGGGCAGCACCTCAGGAACACCTCACGTCCCCCAGCCAGCCAAAAAAAGAAGGTCTGGAGCAGTGGAGAAATGCCATGTCTGTGAGCATCGAGCTGCTCTGTCCCGCCAGGCCAGCAATTGTGAAGAGCCAATTAGCATATCTTAATGTAACTGATTAGTGCCTGGTCACGCAGCCTGGGTGGCGGGTGATGTTTGAGGCAGATTTGAAATTACAAGCATGCACACAGCAAACCGCGAGGGAGCCAGCGGTGGGAGAGATGATTTCCCATCTTAGCAGCTGTGGCCCCCGTTTCTCTGCTATTACCCACAGAAAGCTGCCTTCAAACAGCCCTGCCAAGGCCCAGAGTGAGCACTTGAAAATTAAGAAATTAACTTTCTTAATTAACGCGGCGGAGGTGGCTGCTGTGACCGCCGGGGGGTACAAGTGGGGGATGCTGAGCTGTGTTTAGGCTCTGGGTGCAGCGTGGGGCAGCCCGGAGGCCCCCACCCAGGCTGTAAAATGGGGGTGGCACTGCCACAGCCCTGGGGTGGCCGTCACAGCTCCCTGGGAGTGCTCCAGGGCTGCAGTGCTGGTACCCAATAAAAGGAGCTGCTGCCTGCAGGAGCCTTGTTTCCTTAGCTACCGCAGCCAGGAGGTGTTTCGGGAGGTGGCAAGCAGCTAGGAAGGGAAAAGGCTGGGGAGAGGCTGGGGAGCAGCCTCCCTCCTGCCTCCATCCCAGGGGCTGCCCTAGGTGGGGGGTTGCCCGCTCTTTCCTCGTGTGGTTACTGAACTGCTCAGACATCATTTTCTGGGTGTCTGGGGCCCAGTTTGAAGAAATGCTGAGCGCTCATGGCTGTGATGGAGGTGAGTGCAGAAGGGCTGCTGTGCTGTGCCAGCAGCAGGAGAACCACCCAACATCCCTGCATCATCGCAGGTTTAGTCTCCTCAGGTGTGAGCTTCCCCCACTGGTCACAGGGATGAGAATGAACTCGTTCCTGCTTCCAAAGCATGAACATAATGTAATGAGAAAAAAATATATATCTCCCAGGAAACAGGTAATTCTGTCCTCAAAACAGTCTGCAGGCAAGGAAGCCTTGTGGATGTGGATCTAGGGCTGTGCAGAGGGCGCGCTAACCCAGCACTGTGTGCAGGGCTCCTCTGCCCGACCCATGGTGTGGTGAGAAACCCCACTGTAATGCACACACATGGGGTGCCCCGTGGGTGACGGTCACCTCTGCCCATGGTCCCCCTGATGGACCAAGGGAGGGGAGCTGGTGTTCATTCACTTGGGAGCAGGGCACCCTACCATCTCTGCTCGGGTCCGCCTGCTCTGCTCAGGGGTCAAGATTTCACCCGGAGCCCCGCTGATGCTGCAGGACTGGCACTGGTGTGTCAGGGTGAGCGGGCGAGCCGAGTGACTTCACCCCCTGCGTGTTGCTGGAGCTGAAGGAGACGGAGAGATGGCAGCCCTTGTTTTTTTGGGCTAGTCCCTGACACGTTACTCATGCTGTTTGGGCTGTGGTAGCTCCTTGGAGTCACGGCTCGGGGACACAGGTCTCATTTTCAGCCAAGTTTTACACGAAGGCATTGCGTTGAAGCCTGCCTGCGCTCCGCACGGCTCCAGCAGCGCCCAGCTCAGCAGAGTGCCAGCTCAGAGGCTCAGCCCTGAGGAGCTTTAAGGGAAGGGGAGCTTTTAGGGCCACCCCACGGCCCCGGCAGAGGCTCCGCAGCACCGGGGAGGCGGCGGGGAAGGAGGCGGAGGGGAGCGGGCGCCGCAGCGGGGCGGGCGGCGGGGCGGAGCGGAGCGGCGGCCCCGGCCCCTTCCCCTTCCCTTTCCCCTTCCCCTGCCCGTGCCGGGCCGGGCACCCCACGGCCGGGCAGGGAAGGAGGGAAGGAGGGAGGGAGGGAAGGAAGGGAGGAAGGCGGCGCTGCGCAGAGCCAGCGGGAGCGGGGCCGGGCCCCGGGCAGGTCAGTGCCGGGCGGGGGGCGGCCGCCGGGGGGCTGGGGAGGATGCTCGGGGCCGGGGGGGATGCGACTTGTTGGGGGGCAGCCCCTGGGAGCCCTCCGGGGCGCTCCAGGCACCCTGCGGGGCTGCTCCTGCGGGAGGTGTGCGGGCAGCTGGGGTGCTGAGCTGCGGGCTGCAAGACGGGCAGCGCACCCGGGTGGCTCTAAGCCGCGCCTGGGCGATGGGTGGCTGCGGCCCAGCCGCCTGCGGGGGCTTCCCCGAGCCTCCCGAGCAAGGTGGGGGCAGCCGCAGGGAGCCAGCCGCAGCCCCTCCGAGCGCCCGTGCTGCTGGCCCTCGCTGTGGTGAGATGCCACCCGCCGCTGTGTCATGCCACGGCTGCTGCTCCGTCCCCGCGTCATCCTGGGCACCCAGGCCAGCCGCCACACCTGATGGTGACGGAGATGCTCCGTGCTAGCAGGGGAGCCTTGGCTTCCCCTCCTCTCCCCATCGCACCCCCCAGCATCTGGCCCCAGCTGGAAGGGCTGTGGGGTCGCTCTCTGGCCGAGCTGCTGTCCCCCAGTTCATGACCACAGACAGATTTGCCCACAGATCGAGGCCTTGCCGTCCCCTGTCTCTCACGGCCATGGTGCTGCACCCCCCCCAGGGTGTAATTCAGAAACCTCCCAGACACAATGGGTGTTATCCAGGAGAAAGAGAGACCTTTGTCTGGCCGAAGGATTTTTTTTTTCTGCATGATCATCTTTTTGCTTTTAACTGTTTATCCGCCATCCCCAGGGCTGATCTGCGTGCCTGCCTCTCCCCTTGCAGAGAGTTCACTGGGGAGAGGACGCGGAGGCAGGAGGTGAGGGGGACACAGGGTGGGCAGGCGAGGTAGGAGCAAGCACCTCGCGCTGTGGCAGCCTGCCCTGCCTCGCGCTGGGGTTTTACGATGCTGTGACGAGCCCGGCAGCCTGTCTGAGCAGTGGAGGGGAAGCACCCTGTGCCGTTTTGGCTGCCAAACTGGCAAATGGTGTTTGTCCAGAGGAGAGATGGAGGAAGGTGTGGGAGAAGCACGAGGCAGAGGAGAGGCCCTGAGGCCGGACCGGCAGCCGGAGGGGCAGGTGTTTCCCCCTGGCCACCTGGGAAGCGGTGCCCGGGGCTGGGTGGCAGATGGAGAGGGAGGCAGGGGCAGCTCTTGCAGGAAGGATTTGTCTCCAGCAGCCTGGCAAACAGCCCTTTGCAAACAAATGAGTAATAAATAAAAGCGTGGAGGCCGCCCGACCCCTGCAGCCTCTGACTCCATAGCACATATGGGCTTTTCCGGCTTCCCTGTAAGCTTCAACCTCTGCCTGCTCGCCACGGCAGCATCTCGGCTCCTGTCTTCCTGCAAGCGCATCTGAACACCCTTCAGCCCCCTTTTTTGCATGATAACACTCGGATCCCTCTGTATTTGCTCTCCAAGGCACCCTGCCAGGTTAACCAGTATGTCCCCGGTTCGGGTGCTGCGGGGGGCACACAGCGCTGCTGCCTGCAGTCCCTGGGCCCTCACAAACAGACGCAGTCCTTCTGCCACGCGGACTGGTGGCCTGAGGTAAAGGGAGCGGGATTCAGAGCCGAAATCTGAAGAGTTGTAGAGGGAGGAGTGTTGCTGCCTTGAAATGTTCCTCGTAGGAAATACCCCCGTCTTAACAGACTGTGATAGCTTTACCAAAGCGGCAATGAGAGGGAGAGATGTTTCTAACACCCACCAGTGAATTCAATTGATATTAAACTAATCAGTCAATCACCTAAACTCTTACGAAAACATCACTGTGCTTGCCGTGGAAATGCTGACTCCTCGATGAGTCCTATAAACACCAAAGCCTTCTGCAGTCATCACTTCTGTGTCTGGTGAAACAGCTCTCCTTACCTAGTTTAATTGCTGTAAATATATTTAGCGTACTTAGGCCTAAGTTTGAAGAAAACATTGCATCGCTTATCTGCTGTGCTCAGATCGGGAGCAGTTTCGCTGTGAGATGGTTTCAGGAGAAGCAGTGGAGCATATCTGTGCTCTCTGGGTTGGTTTCAGCTCCAGCCTCAATTAGCTCCAGCTCTTCATTATTGCATTCAGTCCCTAAACAGCTGTAAGACCCCCAGCAAGAAGGTGTCTCAGCACTTCTGAAGATCCCACGTGGCATCTACCTACACTTTAAGGTGCCTTTTAAAAACTGCCTTGAAATTACTGCTGCTCGGGCTGGTAATTTGATTGCGATCACCCGTTATTAGGTGGCAACAATGGCCTGAGTTTACTCACACCATTATAACAATGTGAATGACCAGGGCCAGGTAGCTGTGCACTGCCATTCCCACAGCCGAGGGCACGATTGTTGGTGGCTAATGGGTGCGACGGGGCAGGGCGGATCCTGCACGGCCTCTACAGAGGCAGGAGGAGGTGGGATGGAGAAGCTGGGGATCCCTGAGCTCCCCTTGCCCATCCTGCTGCCCCAACCCCTGCTTCTTCTTCCCTCTGTGGTGGTTTCTGCACCTCCTCACTGGGTTTGGTTCCCCTGGTGGTCCACCTAAGCCTGAGCCCCCACCTGGTCCTGCTTTTCCTGTCCCAGTGCGGCCCTCTCAGCAGATGGCTGTATGGGTGGAGGAGCTTCATCCATGCTAAGGGCTGCAGAGCAAACCTCTTTGGCTGAGAAATCGCATTCCTAATTGAAATTACTGTAATGTTGCTCAGCCTCTGGGGAGCTTAAATGCCACTGTAAGGAAGCGTTTCAGCACCAGGGTCATTTGTGGAGCTCCCAGCACCGCCTCCATGAGAGGCTGCGGGTACCACTTAGGCCAAGGAGGAGTTTCTAAAGCTGTTGTAGTTTGATCTCAGGTAAAGATGTGTTTAAAATGGAGTACCAGAGCAGAGTGGGAGCACGTGAAAGCTTTGTGTGACCTGAGTCCCCTACATGCTTCCTCATGATTGCTCAGCATCGATGTCTCGTTATTTGTAGATAGTTTGTGGGTGAGCTGAGAGGAGGGCAGGGTCTGAGTGAGCCAAGCTCCACTGCACCCCCAAGTGCTAAAAGGCAGGGTGTGAGAGGTGGGAAAATACGTCTTCATGTACTTCTGAGTTCCTCCTAAGAGAGAGTGGAAAGGGCTCCACCAGGTTCATTTTGTTGTTAGCTGGGAGGTGGTGGGAGGCAGCTGGGGACAGCTTGGGACAACAAGCCCCTGGGTGTGGCACGTTGGATGGCGTGGGGGAGAGCAAAATTCAGAGAAGGTAGAGGTGATGCAGTTGAGGGAACCGCAGTTTTGGAAGGGTATCTGGGTGCTGGTACCTGAGCTGAGGCCTGGGGACCCTGTGTTAGCCAGTCCTAGGTGATCCTCCATAGGAGGTGGCAAAGGCTGAGGTGTGGAGACGTGGTGCTAGGGCTGGCAAGCTGAGGGGGTCGGACTGGAAGGTCTCCAGAGGTGCCCCCCAGCCTCAACAAGTCTGTGATTCAGTCACCGCAGTGTGATCCCCAAGGATTCCTAATGGCTGTGGTTCTTGTGTTAGAAAATGGTGACACATCGCTATTAGATTTCACCTCATTCTTTATTATAAAATTGGTCCCACTATATTGCAGTGGAAAATGAAATTGTATTCAAAATGCAGAAAATAAGCATTGGAAAATGGTTCCTAGTTGGTTAAATAAAACAGCCTAAAATGTATGTGTCCATTTTTAAAAAGTTTATGAAAGCATTATTTGTATAAGTAATGATTTAACAATAATGACTCCATTATAGGAACAGAATTTAATTAGAATTTAGGAGATATAAAATAGAACTGCTGATATGATCAGATCATTTCTGGCTTTTAAGAATTCAGAACTAGCAGAGGTTCTCCTCTCATGCTTCGTTTTTATTGGGATTGGAAAGGCAACAAGGCTCTTCTGCTTTAATTTGCAGTAATTTTCTGAACTTTTAATAAACTAATCACTGTATTAATTAATTTAAGCTTTCTTTTTTTTTTTTTTTTTTTTTCTTTAAAAAAGGTTGCTGCAGTCAGAACTGATTTTGGAGTTCATCAGGTTTTAATTCCAGGTGCTTAGGCAGTGAGCATCTCTCTGGCAACAAGGACATAATGCACAAATTTCTACTTATTTTTCACAGATTAGAGTGATCTGAAGTCTTAGCATGCAGCTTGTTATAATTTCAAGTTTTGAATTGTCTGTCTTTTAATTTAAAAAGTTTTTAGCTCAGACAAAATGTGATTACTTTTATGTCAGGTATGTTTCAGAGAGCCATGGTTCTTTTATTTGTTCTGGTTCCAAGTCCTCTTTATTGCTTTTTCCTTTCATATTACACTGTTACTAATCTTCTGATCAGGCAGTTTCATTGGGTTTTTCTTTGGGGAGCTTTCCATTGAGTTTAATTTTCTTTCATCCAAGTTTTTAATTTCTTGTGTTTCCTTCCATGAAATTTCATCAAACTCTTCCTCGTTCAGAAACAGAACAAAAACAGCAACAAAGTGAATAATACTAATAACAGCTGCGGCGCTTGTGCCGCCTCCTGAGAGTGTCACATCTTAAAGACTTTTAGAGTAGTTCAGTCATTGCAGGGAAGTCAGGGTGTTATAAATTGCTCAGTCCCAAAATAGGATTATAATCAAAGTTTACAATTTATGAAAAGAATAGAGGTAAGCAAACAGCACTGGATGCGTCGGGAGTCTCCGCTCCACCTAGACGCACACCAGTTACATCAAGTAGCTGATTTTTATGCTCCTAGGCTGATACGTATTCATTACTACTTCTAAAATAAACAGGTTATTATAATTAGCTTCCGGGATCCAAACCCTCCTACTGGAGCATGTGCATCAGTCTCCGGTGGTCCCCCTGGGGGTCTCTGGGGGTCTTTCATGCTGAAGGCTCGTAGTCTTCCTCTCAGGTTTTTTTCTTGTCCTTCCCCTTTGTACTCCTTGGCAGCATGTCAAAAGCTCACACAGCGTCCCGTGCAAGTTTTGTCTTCTAGCCGTCCTTCAGCTTCTTTCTTTCTTCTCCTTAATCTCCTGGCCACCTGGCCAGATATCAGGGGTTTGCATAGTGTCCCATAACAGTCACTAGTTGTTAGCAGTTGTTCTGAAACCCCCAGACATCAGAGGCTTCAAAGAAAGAACATACAAATACAAATAGCTCTCTATTGACACTTCACGTGTTCTTAAAACATTCCTCACAGGCCATTCACGGGGACACTGCAGTCACACCTATAGCAGTGCTAAATCAACCACAAAGAAGGCAAAAAGGCTGTAACTGTTAGGAATAAGAGTTCGGAATAACAAAAGCAAATAGGCTCGTGGATTTGAGGAATATTTCTGAAGATTTGATAAATTGACTATGATGAGGGGGAGACTGGGACACTGGGAGGAAAGGGAAGAAACCACATCTGTGGGAGAATTAAATTGCCAGTGCAGGACCCAGAGACAGACAGAACTGCTCTCTATTGACACGAATTGTTAAAATATTCCTTTGCAAGGTACAAGAACTATACACATTAACCATTCTGTTTTTCTTAGACTTGTGGTTATACAAGGGTATGTAAGACAGAAGGTCACATTCATCATACCATGCGGCCCTAGCACTGTTCCATACTGACACGAATCAGATGAACATATATCTCACAAGGGGATGAATGCTTCCACGGATATGGTTAAGCCAAGTTATACAAAACTCTGGTAATGGGACTTATAATAAAAATAATGCTGAATATTGCCATGCCATAATTGCTATGCCACGACTATAACTGTACTTGTGCTCCAGGGTAATCATTGGGTTCAGGATCAATTCATCCCAGCAGCTACACGTGAGAGGAATTCCTCCGAATACCTCCCAGTTTATTCAGACAGGCCCTGCAGCCAAATTTGTGAGGTTTCTTTCCATCCAAAATGAGGTGAATTTCTGGTCCTGGTGAAAGAAGTGTTGCTGCTGGTTTCAGCAGAGAGAGGATTTCATTGTACACGTGATGGGGCTTGGTATTTTGGGGGACAGCCTGATGGTAGGGGGCAGAAGAAGGTTCCATATGCCCATTGCCTGCAGCATTTAAAGGGTGGTGGGCGCTGTGAGCTGGGCTTGGGGTCTGATCCTGCTCTCACTGCTCAGTGCCCGCTCCCTGAACAGGAGCCCAGGCACCAAGGAAAGCTCTCTGATCCCCATGGCTCAGATAGATCTTGAGGAGAGATCAGTTGTGTCAGCAGGCTGCTATCATGCTGCCTCACCCAGCTACCCTGCACGCTCAGCTCAGGTTTGCTAAGCCAGCTGCAGGCTCTTTGTGTTTGTAGGTGGGGAGATGCTTCCCAGAGCTGGATGGAAGCAGTGTGCACAAACTGCCCAGTACCTCCACCCCAAAGTTGGAGCTTGGGCTGGGCCAGAGCACTCCAGCTGCTGCGAGCATCCCTTGGTATCAGCGCTGCATCCCTGAGCCTCTCCCAAAACAAATGCAGAGC
Organism: Aythya marila; assembly: GCF_965140915.1. Lineage (NCBI taxonomy): Eukaryota > Metazoa > Chordata > Aves > Anseriformes > Anatidae > Aythya > Aythya marila. The sequence continues at coordinate 26,700,566 of NC_139046.1, forward strand.
CTGTCTGGCCCCTGCTTGGCCTCCAGTTGCATCTGAGCTGTGCAGAAGCTTGCAGTGACTGTGTCTGGGTCGCTGCTCCCTGCCTGGACCCCCAAATCTCTTTGACCAACTGCATTCCTGGTGCAGGTGCTGCTGAGCAGGGCGAGGGGCTGCCAGCCTTCCCCAGCGCCCACCTGGTGAGGCAGTTCTGCCTGTGGGGAAAGGCAACCTTGTGTGGAGAAACTGCGGGCAGTTGTTGTGCCTCCCTCCCCTAAAACTGGCCATCTTGGCCTTCTCCCTGGTCCCAGACAGCCCAAGGGTGACTTGTCCACAGAGCCTCCCCACTGCTGGGCGATGCTGCACCTCCTGGCCCACGGCTTCTCTTCCTCCCAACACCTCGTCCTGTTCCCAGCCCAGCCGCTGTACGTGCCCAGATGAGACACTTCCTTCTCAACCCAACGGGAAATCATCCATTTCTTCTGTTTTCCTCTGTCACATCTGTTACTCCCGAGGCCCCTGTGCTGGCTGTGTGCCACAGCTGGGCAGCGGGCATGGCCGGAGCAGACATCTCATCCCCTTCCCGCTGCCTGGGGATGCGCTGACATTCCCATCCCAACAGCCCCTGGATCCCCCTCTGATCTCTGGTGCTCCAGGGCTGCCCGGCTCCCCATGTCCCCTCTGGTTGCAGGGTGGGCACGCGGCTGGGGCAATGCTGGGTGGCTGGGGGATTCCCCTGGGGAAGGGGGCACAGCGGTGATGGGGACGAGCTGTCTCGCCGGCGCACCCGGTGCAGCAGGAGGAGGCCAGAACAGTGCGTGCCTTATGGAGCCACGGCTGCAGCTTGCTGGAGAGCCACCTCCCTCCGCAGCAGCCGCTTCCCGCTCATCTCATCTCCCCCCGGGGGCTGCAGGAGGCTGGGGGACTGGCTCAGCCTCCTCCCTTCTCCCTGCTCAAGGACCAAATTCATCCGTGCACTGGGGGAAGGTGGCCATTTGGTGGGTCCTGCTCCCTTCCCTACGGATGGGTCCCCAGGGGACAGAGGTGGCTTTGGGGGGCATTTTCTCTCCTTGCCCTCACCTCCCAGGCTGCCGTGTTCACCATCAAAGGCTTCCCCTTCCCTTTGCAGCCCTATTGACCCAAACCCCTAGGCTGAGAGCTAATCCCTGCAGCGCGGGCGAGGCTGGATGCGGCGACCGCGGGGCCGTCCCCGTTGTGTAACCCTCCGGGGCGCAGCCTCAGCTGAGCTGCCAGCTCCCACGCGCTCGGGGCGGTGTGATTCAGCCCGGTGGCTGGTGTTACCCAAATCTGCTTGGGAGCTGGGCAGAGGTGGGAGGAAAGCCTCGCCGGGGCCAGGTTTGGCAAGCGGTGTGCCTGTGGGCTCCCGCTGCAGCCCAAATCTCACTCTTTGTTCCTGGCAGCGAGCACAGGCGATAGAAAGTGTTCTAGCTCTGCAAATGCTCTAAAATTGCATCTTATGTGAGTGTGTGTGTAGTGCTGTAATCCACAGCTCTCGGGAAGAAGCTTTTGTGCTTGCAAAGAGGTGAGCTGAGCAGGGCAGGAGGGTTTCTTTGCTCTGGGAGCAGAATCGGCTGCAGGGAACATTGCAGATGCTTGAACCTCAGGAGAAAAGCCCAAGGGGGCAGCTGGCAGCAGCCGGGGGTGGAGGCCTCCCCGGAGGGCAACACGCAGGGAGGTGGCCAGGGAGAAGGGTTGAACAGGACCAGTACGATGCTGCCCACCTGAGACCGGCCCCATGTGGATGTGGGGTGAGGATGCTCAGGGCTGGCTGTGGCTGATAGGGGCAGGGTGAGCCCAGGCAGTGCTGGGGGAGCTGTGATGGCTGCGCTTGGTGGTCCTGGGGGTGAAGCCCCATAACAGTGGCTGGAGTGTGCCGTGGTGGGATTTGGGCATTCAGACAGGGGTTCCTTTGGCTCCCCAGCCTCCTGGTGTTGAGGGCTGCACAGCCACAGGCGCAGTCCTCGCCTGGCCTCTGCCCCGGGCAGGCTCCCTGCCCTCCCCGGTGCTGCCTGGGGCTGTGCCGGTGGCTCCAGATGGAGAGAAGTCTCTGGGCAGCCGGTGGCTTTATAGAAGGCAGCACATGAAACTCCCACTCTCCTCACCACCTCCCACCGCTCTCCAAGCAGCAAAAGGGACCTGGGGAGGGAGGAGCTGCTCTCCTGCCTTTTCCTTTTCCGCATCTCCAGAGACCGCAGTGCTCCTGGTACCCTTTGGTCTAAGAACTGCAGCTGTGACCTGCAATGGGCCTGGACACAACCACTGTCATTTTCCGTACGGATTTCCATGAGGGAGTGTTTTTCCAGAGGAGGTAGCACTTTCCTCCATGCCTGCCTTGACACCCTCATCTCTTTGAGCATGGTTACCTCGGCAGGGGAAGCGGTAATCTGCCTCCCGGTGCCCGACCTCCCACAGCAGCCTTCCTGAGAAGTCTTCCTTGGCTTTTGATGCCAAACAAGAGCAGGACATGCTGGTTTGGCTCTGCCCAAACACAAGTGGTTGTGTAAACCCACTGGTTACTGGGTTTACAGGTGATAAAGACCCAAGGAGGACCCTTTCCTGTGGCAGCTCTGTCAACATGGCCTTAGGTTCACTCGGTGCTTCGCACATCCCAGGCATGGCGCGTGGGGCTGAGCATCGTTACTGGGGAAACCCAATGTGCACAGCAGGGCATTGGGGTGTAAAGCACACACAGATTATGTCTCCTTCCTGATCACACACACGTGGAGGAGGAATGGGAGAAGAGCTGCTCTGCCCCTGGGGTGACGTGTCCCTGCACAGGGTTCCTGAATGTGGTGGCAACCCGCCGCTCCTGAGAGCAGGGCCTCAACCGGCTCCCCAGAACAGAGCAGCGATCCTCCCCCTCTGGCAGGTCACGGCGCTGAGATGGGGAGTGTTGGTGGGACAGTTTGGGAGCAGTGGGTGAGGAGGTGGCCACCACCCAGGGGAGATACAGGGACAAGGGACATCCTTGGGATGGGGCCTGTGCCTGTTCTCTGTGACACAGCGGCCATCCTGCTGCTGAAGGGACAGTCTTCTGCTGAAAGATCGTCTGTGCCGTGGCCTCAGCAGAGGGCAGTGCTTTGAGGCTTGGCATAAAGAAATCTCCCTCAATTTTACATCTGAGAAGTAAAATTGCAGTGCCCTGGGGGCAATGTCCTTAACACTGGCCCCAAGCCCCTGTGGTGGTGTCACACACCAGCTTCTCCTGCTTGCCCAGCTACGATCTCAATCTACCATTTCTCTGTGCTCTCTCCAAGGGGTTTGAGGACTCTCCTTGTTGCTCTTCCCATCGCGTTTTCACATGGTTGATGTCCTCCGAGCCAGAGGGCTCTCTGTCCCCAGGCGGTGAGACGTGTCACCTGGCTGAGCTTCGCCTGCCCCACACAGGACATAGGGGCGGCCTTCCTGAACCTCCCCAGGGGCTGGAGGGGCTAGAGGCTGCTACAAACGTTGGGAGGGAAGTGAAAAGATCTTTTCTTGGGGCTTCCCAAAGTGGTTTCAGGAAGGACAGCAGGCAGTGTGAGACTGGCTGATAGAGAGACACATGGAGGGGCCAGGGAAAGGAACAGCTCGCAGGGTGCTGGCTAGTGCAGTGCAGACGGATGCTGCTGGTGGCAGAGGCAGCAGCACCCGTGTAGGATCCTGCCTCGACAGGAGCATTGCCAGAGGGCTGGTGCCAGACAACACCATCCCAGCAGCCATGCTCAGTGGGTTTCCAAAGGCAAGGGACAAGATGTGACGGGGTGAGCTGTGCCAAGCCAGCAGCATCCTTGGCTTGGAGGAGCCTCAGTGTGTGTGGCAGTGGTGGCAGGAGAGCGAGGCCCCACTGAGGCCTAGAGAAAGGGCCATGGAGGTGGCCCACAGCGTGTACACTGAGCTACAGGGACGGGGAGGTCACCGTGCCCTTCGGTGCCAAAGCTGCCTCTGCCAGGCTGTGCTGAGCTCAGCACAGGGTCTGGATGAGACTTCCCAGCCCGAGGTCCCGAGTCGTGCTGAGTTGGGTTTCCTGCCACCAGCAGATGTGAGTGGTCCCCGTCCTCCCCAGGCAGGACACAGAGGCTGAATGAGCACAGGCATACGGAGAAACTTGGCTTAATCAGCTGGGCAATCCCAAGGCTTTGTTTTGGTGTTTTGCGACTCCAGCTTTCCATGAATACCCTAGGAAATGAATTTGCTGGCAGGGTGCTTAAAGGGAAAGACACATTTTAAAAAAAATTGCATCCACATGAAAGAAAGCCTTTATATTTAATTGGAAATCTGATTCTCTGGATCAGTGCCCACCCAACCGGAGAGGAGAAGCAGATGCTGGTGTGTAAACAAAGCAATCAGGGCAGCGAATATTCAAGGCAAACCTTGTGCGCTGCAAATGGTTCCCAGAAATCATCCAGCAAATCACTCTGAATGGCCAATCTGATAAATCCGCTGCCCATTCACAGCCATCGCAAAGAGGAAAAGCAATGATTGCCTTTCCTGTTATTCTGCATGTTTCCTGACCCTATTTCTCCTCTAACTCAGACCTTGATGGGTTAGGCCACATATTCTGCTTTCTGCCTCTCTGTTACTGCTTCATTTTTCCAGCTGCAGCCCTGCCTGCTCCTATGTTTCCTCATGTGGCTGTCACTGTCACTGCCTGGGCACAGTGCCTGCCCGGGGGGATGCCTGCCTACAGCTGGCACACGGAGGCACTGGCCCATGCACAGCCAACGGGGACCCCTCACAGCACCAGATGTGAATACACTCACCCTGTTCTGTCATTCACAACCATATCTCCTTCACTGCCCTGTAAAGGTCAGGAAAATCCCAATGGCAGGAAGGTGCCCTGCCAGCGGTGTAGCTGGGACTAGGGGCTGCTCTGCTGATTCAGGGCTTGGCTGGACCTCTCCGTGCTGTTACCGAGTGCTGCAAAATGCTGAATTGTCTCATAAATTTAGCTTGGGTGTGTTAACAGCAGCTTTAATCTGACCTACAGCACCCAGGTGACCTCTCACTGTGTGGACCTCTGCTTTGTAAGGTGTCACCTTCAGTTGGAGGGGGGTTGACCACATCCTACAGGTCTGAGCTCAGGCTGTCACTGGTGCACAGGAGCAGCGATATCCTCTTGCCATTTTTGCTGCATGCGCTGTTCCTAAGATATTTAAGTGATTTATTTATCTGGTTGTTCCCAATGGTTATTTTAACGGTAGTGCTGCAGCTATGAAACTTGCCTAAGCTTGTCGACAAACAGCACCATAAAAGGTGAGATTAGCTGGAACAAATGGTCCAGAAAGGTACCGGTTTGGGTACCTGGGGGAGAAGGGAACAGGGAAAAGGCAGGGAAATGAGCTTGAGAGCAGCTTCAGAGGAGCTGTGAGTTGCCACAAGGGCAGTTTTACAGGACTGAGCACAATGTGATGGCTCCTTTGGGCAGTGCGGATGGATGTGCCCAAGAGAGGAGCCTGGGGGCTTCAGGCCTCTCCTGCTCCTGAAATTTCTCTGCAGTTAGACTCTGGCATTGAAAAAACAATGGTGGGGAGACAGGGACCAGCTGGGCTGGGTGGATGAAGGTTTGCATTTAACAGGCTTGTGGACAAGAGAGCTTGGAGTGGATTGACCAGCAGCATCTCCAGGAGAAACCCATTGCTTTTGGCCACCAGGAGCAAAATATAATCAGCTACTGGGGAAAGAGGGCAGCAACAAGAGCTTCAGAGGGAAAGCCAACGTGGGCCAATTTCCACGTCAATTCCCCTCACCTGCCATCCTGTGGCAGGATGTTCCTCCTGGGAGAGGGAACACGGTGCCAAGAAACAAGCTGCAGGATCCTACCGCTGCATCGTGGAGTGGTGATGATAGAGGAGGGACCCAGGGGTTGCTAGGAGTCTCCTTGATTATTTGCTGAAGGTCCAGCAGCTCCCTCGGTCAGAGACACGCTGTTGGTGTTAACAAAAAGGCAATGAATTATTTAGCAGCTGAAAATGCCAGATGGTGATGGCTCTGCTGTTTACACGAGGAGGGGAGGGAGGGAGATGTGCACATGGGCAGAACAGATTGAGAGCACCCTGTAGGAAAGGGACGACCCTGGCCACAGGCCCCAGTGGCCCCCGTGGTTTCAGAGCCAGCTGACGTCTCTGTTTAATTCAGAAACTGCCAGCACCGAGACCGGTTCTTAAGCTCATGAAGAGAACCCTGAGCTCTCAAGAGTTTGGGTTGAGAATCCCTTGGGAATTCTTGGTGTCCACCTGCTTGCATTTGTCAGGCTGTCAGAGCCTTTTTCTGTCAACTGTGTTTGAAAACCTCTCTTCCTCAGTCTTTCGTTTCCCTGGATGAGAAGGTCAGAGACACTGTGTTGGGCCTGTACCTCCATCAGCTCCTGCCCAGCACCCCTTCCTACCTGCTGTGCTCAGCAGTGGGATGGGGTCTTTGGTCCCCTCAAGAGCTTTAGGAAAGTACTGTAATCTCCTCGGCTAGGAAGCTGCGTGGTCTAAGAGAGAGAGGCTGAGGCTACAGCAGCGCACATAAAGCCATGTGCTATTGTAGTCTCCCATCTGTCACACTGACACATCGGAAGCAAATGTTTCCCAACAAAAGCAAAGCCATGTAGAGCTCAGGAATATCCCCTTTCTGGGCTGAGGCACTCTGTGCGTGCTCTTTCTGTGCTCCCCAAGGACCGCTCAATCAGGTTTCCTTTGGTGTTGAAGCAGAGTTGATCCTGTTCGGTTTTGATGGGAAAAAACACCATAAACACTTCGCATATCCAGGTCCCTTGAGGTGCTGGCTGGCTGTGTTTGCATCCTCCGTCACTGCTTAAACAGACTGTGCCTCTTGCGCTTCATCTGTCCTGTCCATGTGGACGATGAGCATCCTGCAGCAGAGTCTCTGTTGTCTGGAATTTAGATAAAAATACAAAGCTCACAGGAGTCCATGCTAATGGGCACAAGTGGGGTTTCGTGTGGCCTTTGCACAAGCTGGGGTCACAACATTGCAGCTCAACACATCTACAGGGCAGGGCACCCCTATAACTCCTCACACACTCCAGACAGGCCAGGAGGTGTTGTCAGCAGCACAGGTCCTCAGGAACAGAGACACAAAATAGCTGAGGTTGGAAGGGACCCCTTGGAGGTCACCTCTGAAAGCCCCTGCTCAGGACAGGGTCAACTTCAAAATTACATTCGGTTCTTCCCCTAATCAGGGCCTTCAGCCCTCTGGCTTTATCTACCTATAAAGCACTAGGCATCCTTTTTGGAAGAGGCATTAGGGACCTAACTGGCTGCTGTAGGGTGTCTGTTCCCAGGGGCCCAGGTACTGTCGGTTTGGAGAGGATCCTTTCCCCCACCACATGGTGGTTGGAGATGTTTTGGAAGCAAGCCACTTCAAGCATTTCCTACCAGTGCCGATGGCTGTAGCCTGTGCTATCAGCTCCCAGAGGAAAGGGGGGAAGTCTAAAGACTTCAGGATATCTTGGAGGGAGCAATCCTGCTCTGGTGGAAAGGGAGAAGGGAGGCCCCACAACTCTCGAATCACACAGACCGTGATGCTGAGGCCTGGAGGACATCCCACAAAGAGGAGCTCTGGCTGAGGGCAGCGAGGCAAGTGCAGCCCCAGCTGCCTGTTGCTTAACGTCGTCGTTTCTCTCATTCTCAGAAACTCAAGCAAATGCTCTGGCTCCTCGTTCCTGCCTGCTGACCACACCAGGGTAGCCATGGCTCAACCCAGCCTCCAGGAGTGAGGGGGAGAGGTGGAGAGAGACCTGTCTCAGGTATGATGGAGGCATCCAAACAGCGCGGGGTTTCATGAGCGTGGGGAAATGACACGAGGCGGCTGTGAGATTTGTGCAGCGACACCCTCTGCCTTCTGTCCCACAGCCCTCCCCTGGGAGGGACTGGGATTAGGGAAGCACCAAGGTCACCTGCCAGCCCTTTTCAAGCAAAAGCTGCCCCATCCTCACCCATGCCCCCGTGTTGCAGGCCGAGGCCCCGTGACGGCACCAATGGAGAGCGTGTACTCGGTGGACCCAGCGCCGGACGGTGCCGGCCCCACCTCGCTGGACGTGCTCAGCTTCCTGGATACCCTGGTGAACAGCACGGAGGAGCAATGCTTCAGCGCCCGCTCCCGCAGCACCGTCCTGCAAGGGCTGCCCTTCGGCGGCGTGCCCACTGTGCTCGCCATCAACTTCATCCTCTGGCTGGTGAGCAGGCCGTGAACAGGGTGCTGTGTTTGTGGGCAACACTGCCCATGGACCTCCTGGAGAACGTGGGGTCAGGGCTGGAACGGCCTCCCTGGCCAGTAAACCCAGTTCCCCATGTCCCAGCTTCTCAGAGGAGGCACCCCTGGGAGACCAGGAATAGCAGGTGGTGGAGGTACACCTGCAGTGTGTGGGGCCACGGGGGTTCACCTGTGCCATGTGGTGTGTGCTGTCAGCCCCCAGCAGCAGTGGTGAGATCGTGGAGCAGGAGCAGTTTGTCCTGAGGCGAGAGTTGTGTACGAGCATGAAAACGGGAAGGAGGGAGGTGGCCAGACCCCATGACAAAACCCCAAAACCCTTCACCTTCTTCCCTTCTCCTGCAGCTTCTCCTCCTGATCTTCTCTTGCCTTCGGAAAGCAGCTTGGGACTACGGGCGCCTGGCACTGCTGATGGACAACGATAGGTGAGGAGGACACAAGGCCACTGTGGGTGAGACCAAGTGATGGGGTGGCCCCTGGAGGAGCCCCAAGGGTGCTGCTGTCCCCATGGGCTAGGGGCGATGGCCTGGCCACCCGTGCCCAGAGGGACCAGCCTTCCCAGCCAGGGGGCAAGGGCACTGTGTGCTGCAGGCGAGGGAATGCCCAGGCCAGCTTTGAACCCCTCCTGCAGGTTCAGAGCTGAGGCTTTGCTTAGGGACAGAATTTTAAGGGAAGAGAAAAGGAAATAGGAACTGTTACCCAAACAAGTTAAGCAGTACAGCCAGACAAGGACTGAATTAAAGCCGTGGCTGCACAGCCCCACTGTCTACTTCTCCAGGAGCAGCTGCTCAATATGAGCATCCTTCTTTGATCAAAAGTCCTGACCTGGGTCCTGGACATCATCCTAACCCCATCAGTGGTTTGTCCTAATCCAGGCAGCAGTGGTGGCCAGCAGCACCTCTAATCCTCTCCTTTTCCCCCCATGTCCACAGCAGCCAAATCACTCCCAGCACACAGAGCTCCTGTGAGTAATGACACAGGGAGTCTGGTGACGGGGCTCTTGGTGCCAGCAAGTGCCCTGTCCTGGGAGAGAAAGTGGCCTGAGAGCTGCTTTTGGATAGCACCAAGATGCATCCCCCCCTCCTTGCCCCCTCAGGAATGTGCAGAGCTGGCCAGAGGAGGGGACAGGGGAGATCAGCAGCAGTAACACGTGTTCATGTCACTGAGGTGGCCCTCCCCTGGCCCATCCATCAGGCTACGTGCAGAATCCCACAAAAAAAAAAATCCTGTTGCCATGGTGAAAGCAGCACCTGGACGAGGTTTCTGAGTAGGATGTGCTGCTCGAGCAGGGCTCGCCCCAGGCAACAGCACAGCTTCCTTTTGGCAGGCGGGTGCACGCAGGGGCTCTGCGAGGCTGGGAGCAAGCCTGGCAAAAGCCCCACTCCTGTCTCCCCCTGCCAGCTTCTCCTGGGCTTGGGCTCTGGAGCCAAGCGTGGAGGTGAACGGGGGTGCTTCTGTTCACTGGGGTATCACATCTGCAGCCCCAGTGCAGTATGCGTGTTGAGGGACATTTCCTGGGGTGCAGGTGCCGTTGTAGCATCCTGCCTCCCCTCCTCTGTCACTTGATCTAAACTCACCTTGCGTTTGGGTCTGCACGGCCCCACAGCGGCCAGGCTGCTCCCCGAGGAAAAGCTCAGTGCGGGGCTTCCCGTGGGTGCCCTCCCTCTCCTTTCTGCTGCCTCTCCCCTGCCTCACTCCCTCCTCTCCTTTCCTCCCTCCAAAGCTTGACGTCACTTTTCTACGGGGAGCAGAGCGAGAAGGAGAAGTCCCCGTCGGAGAGCAGCCCCCTGGATGCCGACAACAAGGACGTGGTGAGCTCACAGCCGTGGCAGGGACAGCCCAGAGCTGCTCTTGGCTTTCCTGGGTCACTTCATCACAGTCTGGGGTGTTCCCTGGGCACTCGCTCCCGGTGACACCACACAGGCAGCCCCAAGCTGCCCCCCAGCACCTCCCTGCCAATGCCACGAGCACCAAGAGCCCCCTGCATCCTGCATCTCCCCTCTCTCCACACAAGTGCATCACTGTGCTGGTGTCTCTTTTTCCTCTCTGCAGCATCAGGCATAAAACAGGTGTTGCTAGAAACAAGCAGGGACCGACGCATTCTGCTGTTTGTTTCTTTCTTTTTTTCTTTGTCAACAAAAGTTCAGGAATCAGTCACTGTTGTGGCTGTGGAAAAAAAAAAAAAAAGACAGAATTTATTAAAAAAATAAAAAGCAGGAAATTCAAAGAAGCAAAATCCTTACGGGTGGCTAGAGGACTAATTAAAGGCGTGGTACTGGGTGCTCTGGGCAAATGTATATTGCTCATCAAAAATAACTGAGAAAGACCAAAAAAGCCAGCATGGCTAAAGAGCAGATTAAGAGAGATTAATAGATGTAAGAAGGCACCCTTTTAAAAGTTAAGCTGTTCCCAAATGAGAAAAATCTGAACTCTGCCAAGTTAGGTGTAAAATGCACTCAGAGGAGCGGCAGAAGAGTTTGAGGAGACATTTGTAGAAAGCTTAAAAACAAGTACTTAAATTCTTCAGACACATCAGGAACAGGAAACATGCCAGAGGGCTTGTGGGGCTAACAGATGTTGAAGACAGAAAAGGATTGCTTGAGAAGCAGAGTGTGGCAGGAGCTCTGCATAAAGCCTCTGTGTCTGCATGCAGTGAGGAGCAGCTTCACCCCCGGGTAAAGCTGGGGAAAGAGGAGGAACGAGGTGTCAGCTCTCCCAGGAGGGTGAGGGCACCCCACAGGGTACTCCCTGGGCACCTGCCTCCGGCCAGTGCTGCAGCCAGGCTGCTGGGCAGCCCCTGGGTGCTGCCTCTGCTCAGCCCAGAGTGGAGCCCCCTCAGACCCACACCTGAGGTCCGTCTCCATGTCCTGCTCATCCCGACTCTCTTCCCTTCCAGGGCTTCTGCTCCTGGCTCATTTCCATCTACCAGATGAAGTAAGTGTGAGCCGTCGGTGTTGGGGCTGTGCCCAGGGAGCTGGTGCCTGCGGGTGGTGGCCCAACAGCCCTGCTAAAACATCCCCTGAGGAAGAGGGCAGGGGCTCCCCTCTGCCTGCCCCCCGTGGCTCTGCTGACCCCAGGCTCCTGCCCCAAAGGAAAGGGCTTCAGCCTCTCCTGGTAGGAGAGATGGCAGCCTGAGGGCTGTTTGCTTCCCCCATTCCCTCTGTGCCTGAATCCCACATACCACAGGCAGGATGCCACGAGTTTGTGTGGGTGCTGTGGGGCTGGAGCAGCCCCATGGTGAGCCCCAGGGTCCCGGGGGCGAGAGGAGGAGGTGGTGCTGACAGCGGTGGGGAGGCACCACCAACACTCACCCCCTCCCCTCTCCCCTAGGGATGAGGAGATTCAGAGCAAGTGTGGGATCGACGCCACCACCTACCTCTCCTTCCAGCGGCACCTCCTGGTCCTGCTGATGCTGGTCTGCGTGCTGTCCGTGGCCGTCATCCTGCCCGTCAACTTCTCGGGGGACCTCCTGGGTAGGTGCACCCGAGTCTTGGGGTGGCTCGGGAGTGTAGCACAAGGACAGGGAGCAGAAGGACCCCTCCATCAGTTGTGGAGCAGAGGAGAAGGCAGCAAGCTTGCTGGGGTCCTGGGAGGTGGGAGGAGAGGAGCGAAGAGGGGCCACAGGCACTGTTTGCCCTGCAAGCACTGAGATGCATTGTGCTGGCTTCCCATAACCTGCATGTCCTCTTCCCCTGCAGGACACAACCCCACACACTTCGGCCGGACAACCATCGCCAACATCCCGACACAGTACGTGGCTCCCGCCTCAGGGAGCACCGACCCGTGACGGGCAATGGGCTGTGTGAGCAGCAGGGCATGCCTGGGAGACCGTGTGTCTGTGGGCACTGCCCGCAGCCTGGGTGTGCTGCCTGGTCTGCAGCCCTGGCAGCTGGCTCAGGGAGGCCTGGCTGGGTGGCTGGGGTGGCCACGGGTGAGGTGCTGAGTACCAGGCTGGTCCCTGCGCAGCAGCGTGAGCTGATCTCGGCCTCTCCTCCTCCAGGGACCGTCTCCTGTGGCTGCACAGCATCTTTGCCCTCATCTATTTCATCCTCACCATCCTCTGCATGGCTCACCACTCCATCCATCTGGAATACAGAGAGAACGAGAAGGTGAGCGATATTCTCCCCACAGCCACCACCCCGCCTTTCTCAGCTCAAACGGACACCTTGGAGCGTGCTTTGAGGAAAGGATGGTCCAAGCACGTATGGAGAGCTTTAGAAACAGCCGGGGCCTGGGCAGACAGGGAAAGACAAGGTTGTTTTTCTCCTGCTTCTGGAAAAAGCCTGGCAGCCTGCAGGCAAATTTCCACTGTTGCCTTGTCACCGAGACGCAAGCTCGGCTGCATCTGGCTGTCTGTGGGGTGGCTGTGTCCGGCTGTGTCCCCGCAGCTGAGGAGCTCTGCAGTGACCCAGGCTGCAGGGCTGGCAGTCAGCGCCCTCAGGCTCTCCTCTGCCTCCTGGCGGGTGGGACATCCACCAGGGGACCAAGGCTGTGGGTCCTGCACCTCCCTCTGCCCCCACCTGAGTGCAGGATGGTTCCTGAGCCCGTTCCCTCTGCGCACATCCCTTCCCCATCTGTACCGCAGCAGATGTGGCCATGAAGCATGATCTGGTGTGAGCAGGACAGCTGCAAGATTCCTGTGGGCCCCAGCCCCATCCTCTGCCCCTTCTCCTCTCCCAGGTCGCCCGGACATTGATGGTTACCCACATCCCCAAGGAGATCACAGACCCGTCCCTTATCATCAAGCATTTCCAGTGAGTAGCTGTGTCTCGGCAGGACGTCCCTGTCCTACTTGGGCTGCCTGGAGCTGGCCACGAGCTGCCCCAGGCCCGGGAGGAGAGGCTGTCCCCAGCCTTGTCCCCCAGTGCCACTGTGTCTGTGTGCCCGCAGCGAGGCGTATCCCAGCTGCACCGTCACCAACGTCCAGTTCTGCTTTGATGTACGCAAGCTGATGAAGCTGGATGTGGAGAGGTGAGCGCGTGGGGACCCCGCAGCTGTCCGTCAGTCTGTCTGCGTGATGCAGGCAGCTCCCTGAACAACCCTCCTCTCATTCTGCTTCCCGGCAGGCGCAAGGCAATGAAGGGGAGGCTGTACTTCACCACCAAGGCACAGAAAGAGGGGAAGATCATGATCAAAACCCACCCTTGCGCCCGCATCTTCTGCTGCCGCTTCTGTGGCTTTGAGCAGGTCGGGTGGCGCGGGCAGGGCTGCGGGCAGTGTGTCCCCAGCGCGGGCAGGGCTGCGGGCAGCGTGTCCCCAGCGCGGGCAGGGCTGCGGGCAGCGCGGTGGCTGGCCCGTGCCCCAGCCCTGGCTGCTCCTGCAGGTGGACGCCGAGCAGTACTACGGGGAGCTGGAGGAGAAGCTCACGGACGAGTTCAACGCCGAGCGCAACCGCATCACGCTGAAGCGGCTCGACATGGCCTTCGTCACCTTCCAGGACGAGCGGATGACGGCCGTGTGAGTGCCCTCGGGCCTGCTGCTGCCAGCACGGTCCCCGGCCTGGCAGTGCTGTGGGATGGGGTCATCACCACTGGGGAATGAAGGGGACATGGGGCACCTTGCTGGCTCCCCTGGCCAAATCCAGCTGACGGGTCTGTCTCCGCTGTGCCTCTGCTGCCTGCAAGGGGCTGCAGGGCTCGTGAGAAGCAGGGGGGTCCTGAGCTGTCAGTTCAGACCTGACCCCAGGCTCCCTCCTGCAGGATTTTGAAGGACTACAGCCACATCCACTGCCGCAAGCACCCCCAGCAGTCCTCCGTCACCACCGTGGTCAAGTCGCACCACTGGGGCGTGCGCTACGCCCCCGCACCCAACGATATCATCTGGTGAACCCCCGTGGTGGGAGGGACAGAGGGAGGAAAGGAGGGCGAGCAGCTGGAAAGGGGAACCCACGCCGGTAGCTATAGGACTGCACCCATGCCCAGAGCTGGCAGAAGTCACCAGTTGTGACCGGGGTGATCACCCCACAGGTGGCAGGGCTCAGCCAGACAAGGTTCGGGGTGAGTGCCAGGCTTTGATTTTCCTGGCTTGACTCCAAAGCCTCCTCAGAGGATGGCACAGACCCTATTGTGGTCACACCCAGCCCTGGGGGCTCTGCAGTGGTGATGCAGCAGTGCAGGGAGAAGGGAGAGAGTGGGCTCAGCGCAAGGGCTGCGGGGTGGTCAGCATGGGGAGCAGGACACAGAGCTGGAGGGCTGGGCTGGGAGACCCTGGACACATGTTTTTTTCCTCCACACCACGTCCAAGTCATCCTTTCTTCTCCCAGGGAGAACCTGTCGGTCCGTGGCACATCCTGGTGGCTGCGATTCATCCTCCTTAATATCTGTCTCTTCATCCTCCTCTTCTTCCTCACCACACCGGCCATCATCGTCAATACCATGGACATGTTCAATGTCACACGGCCTGTGGAGAGCCTCAAGGTACTTCCCGGGGCCCTGCACAAGCCTTCCTGAAGGGTCTGCATTTCAGCACTTGTCCATGGCAGGGACAGAGCCCCAGCTCGGCGCTGGCCCCTGTAGATGAGCCATCAGTGGGATGGGCGTTGATGAGGGGCAGGGAGAGCTCCCGCCCCTGGGTGTCCTGTTCGTGTGTGTGGTTCTAGTGGCAGAGTCCTGCCCCCTGGGCATACCTGAGCATCGGTGCCTGTGTCCATGGGGAAGGGCAGGTTGGTGTTCCTGCAGGAGAGAGGTGGGAAGAGCTCAGGAGCTGTCAGATGCTGCCAGCAGCACATTGCCTTCCTGCTCACGGACCCTTCCTGCTGGGAGGGCTCTGGGGCTTGGTGCGTGCCCATGGTGCACTTGGCTGTTCTTGAGATCTTGTCTCCTGGAACCAGCGTCCCTGCTCAGGGAGGGGATGCTCCACGTGCATCTGCCCAGGGAGCTGCCTCCAGCACAGTGAAGCAGTGGCAGCATGGGCAGGCTCAGCTTGTTGCTCCCTGGAGCTGTCAGGGTCCTAAGAGGGTGTTCCCCATCTTTCCTACTGCAGAACCCCATCATCACCCAGTTCTTCCCCACGCTGCTGCTCTGGGCCTTCTCTGTCTTCCTGCCATTCCTCGTCTACTACTCGGCCTTCTTCGAGTCGCACTGGACAAGGTAACGGGGCCCTGCACTGCCCAGGGCTGCTCAGGGTCATGTTGAACAGGAGGAATTTCAGTAGGACCCATCAGACCCAACCTGCGGGGAGGCAGGCTGTGGTGTGGGAGACTCCACAGAGCCCCATGGACGTTCCCCTGGACAAAGATCCAGTTCATACTCAAAGGAGCCACTTCCTTGCTGAACACTTTCAAACGAGTACAGGTGGAGCTGGCTTTAAGCTGGGTCTGAAGAAGTTTGCAGAAAGGATGACGTGATGGTAGGCTGGCAGCAGCAGGGCCCTGGTCCTGACCTGGGAGGCACATCCCAGCTCTCCATGGTGGGCATGCAGGTTTGGGATGCTCAGGGTCTCATAGCAGAGGAAGCATTGCCCAGTTCCTACAGTTTGCTCTCTGTCTTGACCCTCTGCCAGCCCAAACCCCTGTGCCTGCTCTGCTGACCTCTTGCAGGAGCATTGCCACCACCTGCCACCCTTCTCTGAGGGGCAGGAGGTCCACCCCTGACTCCACACAGTCTGGGAGAAGTTCTGCAGCACCCCAGTAGCTGCACAGCTCAAGGGCACGTGGCATCCTTGAGCTGGTTTCAGCTCCCTGCTGAAGACCTCGATCCAGCCCAGCCTCCTCTCACCCTGCTTGCTGCCTTGCCGCTGAGGAGTGCAAAGTTCTCTTTTTCCCCCTTTCCCCAGGTCAAGTGAGAACCAGCTCACCATGCACAAATGTTTCTTCTTCCTGGTGTTCATGGTCATCATCCTGCCCTCGCTGGGGCTGACCAGGTAAGGGCCAGCGGGCAGCCTGGGGTCACGCTGGGCTCCTCTCCTCTGGTTGAGGGACAGGAGCTGTTTCAGCCACTGATGACACATGGAGGCTGGATGCTCCCCACATTGCTCTGCGCCCCCCCTTCTTTCTGAGCTTCTCCTCTGCTCCCCCTAGCTTGGACCTCTTCTTCCGCTGGCTCTTCGACACGCACTTTTTGGACGAGGCCGACATCAAGTTCCAGTGAGTACCGGGCTGCTCCCCAAGACACGGGGTCCTACGGGGCAGAGCCTGGCGCCATCCCCACTGTCCTCTCACCCTCCTTGTCCCCGGGGCAGGTGTGTTTTCCTCCCAGACAACGGCGCTTTCTTCGTCAACTACGTCGTCACTTCCAGCCTGATCGGGACGGCCATGGAGCTGCTGCGCATCCCCGGCCTCCTTGTCTACACCGCCCGCCTCTGCCTCGCCAAGTCCGAGCCCGAGCGGCTCCACATCAAGCGGGTGTGTGGCCACAGGCACCTCCATGCACACACAGCTCCCGGGCATGGCAGGGACGCTCTGGGGAAGCTCAGGTTGTCCCGGTCCCGTGGGAGGTTTGTGTGGTGAGCCACCACACGAGGTGTGCTGCTGGCCCTGGCCCTGCGGGGCTAAGCGGGGTGAGGCAACCCTGTGCTCCCGATGAGGCAAAGGCAGTAACGGCGCTGCTGGTTGTGCCTCAGAGCCAAGCCTACCAGTTCCAGTTTGGGTTGGAGTACGCCTGGACCTGCTGCATCTTCTCCGTCGTCATGACCTACAGCATCACCTGCCCCATCATTGTCCCCTTTGGTGAGTATGGCCCTGCTGTCCCCATCCGTGCTGAGAATGGCTTGTCCCGGCCTGCAGGAGCGATGTGGGGGCTTCCCATGGGAGGCACGGCCGCCAAACACCCCCTGTCCTCCTGCCAGGTTTGCTCTACATGCTGCTCAAGCACATGGTTGACCGGTACAACATCTACTACGTGTACATCCCCACCAAGCTGAACCAGCGCCTCCACGTCGCCGCCATCAGCCAGGTCGTGGTGGCCCCCATCCTCTGCATGTTCTGGCTGCTCTTCTTCTCTGTCCTGCGCCTTGGTAGGGAGAGCTCGGGGCTGTTCCCTTCCACTTCTCAGGGTCACCAGACTGAAGCTCTGGGGGATGAGCTTCACCCCTGAGTTAAGCACAGGGGTATCAGCTATTGTTTGGGGCTGTCAGAGCTCACAACACCCCCAGCACGCTCCAGCCTGGGGCTCAGCATGTCCTTGGAGGCTCACGTCCTCACCCTGTGTCTCTCTGCCCTAGGTCCCACCCGCCCTGTCACCCTCTTCACCTTTGTGGTCCTCCTCTCCTGCATCATCTTCTCCTTCTTTGGGCTCTGCCTGAAGAAGCTGCAGCCACGGAAACCATCCAGCTACCAGGTGAGCGTGGGCAGCCCTTCCCTCCTCCCGCCCCATGCCCCCTCAGTCCCCTGGGGTGTGTTTGCAGTGAGGGATCTGGGGGTTTGGCTGCACCTGGATCAGACCAAGGGCTCAGGCACCCACACGGTAGCTCCCCGTCCCTGGATGCACCAGCGCTGGGTGGTGCCGTGGTTAGGGACATAGGCAGCATTCCTGGCCCGCTTGGTTAAATCCTGGTTTGGCTGGGATTGAGCCTGGTCCTGCTGCGGAGGGGCCCCTGCACGGTGTCCCCAAGCTGGAGCTGCCCCCGGCTTTCCCCTGGCCCCGTGCTGCGGCTTCCTCCCTGCCTCCCCTCCCCAGATGTCTGATCAGTCCGAGGGCGCCTTCAACGATGCCGAGCGCAGCAGCGTCTCCTCCACCCCCAACTCCAACGTGAGTACCCCCACCCAGCCCGACGCAGCCCCTGGCTCACTCCCAGCCCAGGGGATGCGCCCCCTTGGGCCCAGCCCCTGGTCCCTGACCCCCCGCTGTCCCCCGGGGCAGCTCTTCGTGGCCACGGTCCTGCAGGAGCCTGAGCTGAGCCTGACGCCGGCGGCCTCCCCGGCACACCAGTCCTACGGCACCATGGGCAACCACCTGGAGCCGGCCGAGGACGGAGAGGATGGGGGCCTGCAGAGCTTCGAGACGGAGCTGGAGACGGTGGAGGGCGAGTACAGGACGGGCCCCGTGCTGGAGAGCCAGCCCCGCTACCAGTGAGCAGCCCCGCTGCCGGGCTGAGAGCCGAGAGCAGAGGACGTGCAGGGGGCAGGAGGGAGCCCGCCCGCGGCCCCCAGCTCCTCGCACCGCCCCTGCCGCCAGCACCGACGGGTGCCCGCTTGGCTGACGGCCCCACGCATGGGTGATGCCGGACAGGGGGGCAGCAGGACTGATGGCAGGGGGGTCCCCAGCCCATTCGTTGCGAGGCGGCGTGGCCCTGCAGTCCCAGAGCAGCTCGGCCGCCCTGTACCCCCCTGGCCCTGTCTGCCTCTGCCAGCCCTGGGTGGGGGAGAGGAGGTGCAGCCCCGTGGGGTGAGGTCTCCCGACAGACCTTACTGCAAGGAAAGGAGGGCGGCCCTGCCTGCAGCCGCATGTCCTCTCGGCCACGCCAAACCTTTGCTTGCCCACCCGCTGCTGCTGCTACCCATGACGGCTGTTTTGCTCCTTCCCGTGGCCCTGGGTGCTGGCTCCAGCCCCCAAAACCACCCCCAGGGCTTCACCGATCCAAGCGGGGGCTGCTGAGATGCTCGTGCTTTGGCCTGCGTGAGTGCACGGGGCTGGAGCAGCTCCTCCTGCTCCCACGCCTGCCTGAGCACCGGCTGCCCTTCCTGGGGGCAGCCTCCAAACGCACACCCCGCTCTCCCGCGGCGCCGAGCCCCCCATCCTGGCGGGGTTCGCCCTGCCCTACGCCCTCCCTCTGCTGCTGCAACGTGCTTGTGCCCTCGGGTCTTCAGGGATGAGTGTGTTTCGTGGCCATGACAGCAGCTGCCTTTTGACGGTGGCTCCCATCCTCCTGCTCCTGCTGCCCGTGCTCCCCCTGGGACAGGCCATGGGGATCTGCACGGCTCCATCCCATTGCAACAAAGACGGGTGCTGGCAGCACCCAGGGGCAGTTTCTCCCCACTCTGCCGCTGTGATATGGGGCAGAGGTGGGGGAGAAAAGCTGGTGTGTGCCTGTGGGTGATGCCCAGGACCTCGCCTGGGATGTGGGAGAGCTGATCTGGGTCTTCCTCCTGCAAGGGGGACTCATGTTTGCATCGCAACATGGTGGGTGCCCTGTCCCCCACCCCTGCCCATCCCCAGGGGTGGCACAGGGGACAGGTGTGCAGGGGACAGCACTGTGGGGACACCCCGTGCCACTTCCCCTGCCCAGCATTACAGAGGCTGTCGGGTGTGGGGGCAAGGTGTGCAAATCCTTGGGGGAGTCACAGGCAGCCCAGCAGTGAGCCGTGGGTCTGAGCTCCCTGGACTGGCAGCCCCACCGACCCCCTGCCCCTGCATGCCCAGGCAGTGGCCGTGGCACCCAAAAAACCACCTGGCAGGCTCCTGGATCCCAGACATCCTCGCCACTGCTCGTCCTGGGGCTGCCCCGGATGGCAAGATGCTGGTGGCCCCGTCTGGCGGCTCGGTGGCCTCTCTCCGAGGGGCAGCAGGTACCGTGAGCAGCACCGTGTCCTGGGGAGCTCGGGCTCCGGCTGCCCTTGGCTGCCACGCTGTAGGAATGTGCCAGAGGTCTGTACCTTCTCGTTATTTATTGCTATGACCGTGCCTTGAATAAAATGACTTCACCCAGCCGCTGTCTGGTGTCGTCACCCCGTGCGTCCTGCCTGGTGAATGGGCTGGGAGGGATTTTTGGAGGTAAAGGGGAAGGCACAGAAGCAGTAAAGGCACAGGAGCAGAGGAGCACCCCGCGGTGTCACCTCAGAAGGGCACAGCCCTTGGCACTGGTCCCCTGCCCATCTTTCACCATTCCCCCACAGTGAGGGGCAGCCCAGGGCACCAACAGAGAGCCCCAAAGCTGACCTGGCACAGGCTGCCCAGAGGAGCTGTGGCTGCCCCATCCCTGCAGGTGCTCAAGGCCAGGCTGGATGGGGCTTTGGGCAACCTGGGCTGGTGGGAGGTGTCCCTGCCCATGGCAGGGGAGTGGAACTGGGTGGGTTTTAAGGTCCCTCCCAACCCAAACCACTCTGTGCTTCTATGATCCTATGCCCTACCTGCCAGCAAGCCCTGGGGAAGCAACAAAAGCCATTTTGGGTGCTTTTCTCTAGGTTTCAGCAGACAGCGCTCTTCTGCTGCCCTCCTTCCTCCCAAAACATTCCGTACCCAAATTCCCCCTGGAACCATCCCCCTCTGGTGTCAGCAGCAGAGGGAAGAGCACTGCCCTGGCTTACAGCATGGGGTGGGAGGCATCCTTTTGGGT